>NC_086183.1:31424601-32921703 GCF_023053635.1 Elgaria multicarinata webbii | reverse complement strand
GGGCCCACAAGGCCATCGAGTCCAACCTCCTGCTCAATGCAGGAATCCACCCTAAAGCATCCCTGACAGATGGATGTCCAGCTACCTCTTGAAGGCCTCTAGTGTGGGAGAGCCCACGACCTCACCAGGCAACTGATTCCATTGTCGTACTGCTCTAACAGTCAGGAAGTTTTTCCTGATGTCCAGCTGGAATCGGGCTTCCTTTAACTTGAGCCCGTTATTCCATGTCCTGCACTCTGGGAGGATCGAGAAGAGATCCTGGCCCTCCTCTGTGTGACCACCTTTTAAGTATTTGAAGAGTGCTATCATGTCTCCCCTCCATCTTCTCTTCTCCAGGCTAAACAGGCCCAGTTCTTTCAGTCTCTCTTCATAGGGCTTTGTTTCCAGACCCCTGATCATCCTGGTTGCCCTCCTCTGAACACGCTCCAGCTTGTCTGCGTCCTTCTTGAATTGTGGAGCCCAGAACTGGACGCAATACTCTAGATGAGGCTTAACCAGGGCCGAATAGAGAGGAACCAGGACCTCACGTGATTTGGAAGCTCAACTTCTATTAATGCAGCCCAAAAGAGCATTTGCCTTTCTTGCAGCCACATCGCACTGTTGGCTCCTATTCAGCTTGCGATCTACAACAATTCCAAGATCTTTATTTAAGTGCTTGATGCTGCTTTATGTTCACTTCCATCGCTTCTTTTTGAACACAGACTCCATTTTCTAACCCTACAACAGGTTTTTAAAGGCCTATTATCTCTGGACTTCCTTCGGGCTAATGTCTGTTGGATGCAAGACTTTAATTCCCCTGAAGTGCGATTTAAATTCATTCGAATTCTTCTCTAACAAAGCAAATAATAGCTTTCAAGGCCTTCGTCTGTGGTCTCAGGCTCCCTTAGGCATTCCTCCACGTGCAGGATTCAGTGCCAAGAGATCCCTCATACGTATGTTTGGTTTACACGTAAGTAACGCACACACCTCCATGGGCTCCAAAGCATACATCGCAACAAAGCAGTTTTTGAGATTGCTGTTGGTGCACAGAAGATGCTGACAGCTTCTAAGCAGGAGACATATGTGAAGAACTGAGACGGCTGAAAAGAGGGTCAAATGAGAAGTTAAACCTAAATTGAACCAGGCCCCTCCACTTCCTCTGAAGTCCCATGCTGGGAAGACCGGGGAACGGTCAATTCCTGCACTGAGCAGGGGGTTGGACTAGATGGCCTTGTAGGCCCCTTCCAACTCTGCTATTCTATGATTCTATGACCTTTGGAGCTGTGGTCCCACACACCTGGAAGCCCCCAGGTAAGGGGAGGGCTGCTATACACATTTATTCAAATGACATTCAACAGAGCTCACACCCTAGGATTGCAACCTAACTCTCCTTTGAGTAGAGAAGACCTGAGTTTCAGCCTGGCAGTGGGTGGATATTTGCTGTCTCTGCAGTTGATCCTGGCTTCCCCGTGCAAACCAGCAAACCAGTTTGACGGTAAACAAGAGCCAAGTGCAGGGCTCCTGCAATGCTGAGCTGCTGGCCCATCCCTGCAAGCGGGGCAGAACAAACAAAAATACCACCAAGCAGAGAGGACCCCCTCCCTCCCCCCCTCCCTCCCTCCCTCACCAGTGCACCCCCCCCTTCTCACTTGCTCTCACTGCCAGGCCTGGTTAGAACTGGGAGGATGTGGTTGCTGTGAGCCTGAGGAGGCCTAACTCTCCCCGCTACACCCCAAGGGCTAAATTATGCAAAACTTTCCAGGATCACCCCAGCCAAACCTCCTGGGCCCAGACCAAAGGATGCAAATGTCGCTGCTTTGCACATTTATCGTGCTTCGCTTTTTCACCTCTGAGAAGAGTCCAGGTGGTGTTAGAGAGGTAAAAAGGGAAAAGGAGGAAGAAAGAGTATACAGAATTGCTAGGGCAGTGAAACCACGTCCATCGACCCTCCCAAGGTCCCCCTCCCAATCCTAAGGAATACTCCATTTCAAAAGGTCTTCGGGATTCCGCCACGGAGAGATTATTCTTTCTACCCTGGGAGCTTAACCTAAGATGTGTCGGGATGTATTTGCTCAGAATTATGGGGGAAGCGCTTTGCACATGCTCAGAGTCCCCCTCCTCTTGGTGATTACTTCCCATTTTACAAAGTTGGGTCCTAGCAATGAAAAGAGGTCTTGGGGCTGAACTCTGGCTCAAATGAATCTCTGCGGGTAACTTCCCCGTCTCAGCGCAGTTTTCTTGTCATGCAGTGAGGGAACAGCTACCACCTGTTGACCTAAGGAAACTGTGATCTTTGCAAACATCCCAGACACCCGGACTGTCCAAGCACCTAAAGGATTTGCATGCTGAAACCCAGGAATTTAAATACGCAGCCTTACAAATAAGTTGCTAGACCACAATCGTTTCCCCCTGCCTGTGTCTTCATACCAACTATAACAGCCCTTTGTAACATATCAATCGCTTGAAGGAAAACCAACAACACTCTTCTCCATTTTACGACAGATTCCCTCTTTCTGGTCGCCTGGTGAGCAACTCTTACTCGCCAGAGGCGACCAGTGCCGTAGAGGCGCTCTCCGTATAGTTGAGATTTGTGTCCTTGTTAATGCCGCCCTTACACTTTGGCTCAGGAAGCCACTTTGTTCTGGTAAAGAAATCAGAGCCACGGGCGCAAGAGGTTGCCAGGCACAAGAAGAGCACCCTAGGCGGGTGGAAAGGAGCCAGAGTCATCGCTGCTTCCTCCAGGGATTAAAGAGAGCTGCTCCCATGGAACTATGGAAACACGCAAATGCTACCTGACTGCCAAATCACTGCACAGCCAGCTAATCCACAAGGGGATGGTCAAACGGGAAAATCCAGAGTGCTGGTGGGGATTACGGCCCAATCCTGAAGCACACCCACCCACCGGACAGGTCAACCTGTCTAGATACCACCTGGGCATCCCTTGAAATGCCTTTCATTTTGCACACCGGCGATCAGGGGTCTGGAAACAAAGCCCTATGAAGAGAGACTGAAAGAACTGGGCATGTTTAGCCCGGAGAAGAGAAGATTGAGGGGAGACATGAGAGCACTCTTCAAATACTTAAAAGGTCACACAGAGGAGGGCCAGGATCTCTTCTCAATCGTCCCAGAGTGCAGGACACGGAATAACGGGCTCAAGTTAAAGGAAGCCAGATTCCAGCTGGACATCAGGAAAAACTTCCTGACTGTTAGAGCAGTACGACAATGGAACCAGTGATCTAGGGAGGTTGTGGGCTCTCCCACACTAGAGGCATTGAAGAGGCAGCTGGACAACCCTCTGTCAGGGATGCTTTAGGGTGGATTCCTGCATTGAGCAGGGGGTTGGACTCGATGGCCTTGTAGGCCCCTTCCAACTCTGCTATTCTATGATTCTATTCTATGATCGCCCATAGTCTACAGCCAGCCCATGGCGAAGGACCTGCCTGAGTTTTCTTTTCATTTCCCAGAGTCAAACCATTGTTGCTTTTGCTCTGCCCCACCCTGAAACCAGCCTCAGATCCATTGAGTCCTTTGTACTCTTTGTTTGGAAACCTATTACCTGCCTTTTGGGCCCCAGGTGGTTCTTCCTTTTGGCCTGGGCACCCATCACGTTTGTGGGCCTCAGCTCAGCTCTAAGATTAACCTGGGCTTTACTTGAACACCAAGATCATCCCCCCATTCCGTTCTGCCTCCTCTTCCACTTTTCCAGGGTCAGAGGCCCCCATGTCTTTATTTGACCACCTTGTTGCCTCGTTGACCTAGAGCAGCCTCCCCCAACCTGGTGCCCACCCCCACAGATGTGGACTACAATTCCCATCATTCCCAGCTCTTTTATAACATGTGTACATGTTAAAAATAAAGTCTTTAACTTTGTTCTCGAAGGGATGTTTGAGCTATTCTTTCTGCTGCTTTAGAAGTAGCTATTCCTCATCTGCTTGTCCATCTTTAAGGTTATTATCATTATTATTATTAACATTTATATACCCCCAAACACACACAGCCAAAGCTCTCTGGGCGGCTTACAAGATTAAAAGACTGAACATTAAAAATCAATATACAAAATTTAAAATCATAAAAACAGCTAACTTTTAAAACAATTTTTAAAACACTCAGCCAGGTTGAAGGTAGTTCTGGGGTCAGTTAAAACTCAACATATGCTGTTAAATGCCTGGGAGAAGAGAGAATTCTTAACCTGGCGCTGAAAAGATAACCATGTTGGCGCCAGTCCGGCCTCATCAGGGAGATCATTCCATAATTGGGGGGCCACCACAGAGAAGGCCCTCTCCCTTGTTGCCATCCTCAGAGCAGTCCTATGGCCCCTAGACAGTGCCGGGGTGGGGTGGGGAGCATAGGATAGTTTGGATTACTGGATCCAAGGTCACAGACAACACTCTGACTTCGGACCCAGGAGTCCGAGCTCCTTGCCCCGTCCCAGCTGGTACGCTGGCAGCCTCTCCAAGCTTGCAAAAGTGACCTTGGAGAGGACAGAAAAGGGGAGGTTCTGTAAGCGGGAAGGTGAGGAGACTAAGGAAATGGGGATATGAACTATCCCCATCCTCCTTCCCTTCCTCTCCACAGAGGCCAAGTTAGATGGGCAAAAACGCCCATCTAGCAAAAATGTAGATCAGGAGAAGTACAGAGGTGACATTCGCCTCCTCCATCCTCTCACCCTGCGTGGAAGGCTTGACAGGCATCTGGATAGGACTGCACCCTTAATGTAAGATTCTAATGTATATTCTAATATATTTTGTGAACAGCTTAGAGATATTCTTAAATACATTCAGCAGTACATAAATCTTTCTATTAAATGAATAAAATAAAATGCATACACCTGCAAGTTCGCATAAGCGGGTGAGCAGAGCCGAGTGCTTATTCACAAGCCTGTCACAACAGCAATACAGCACACTCACCTGATGGCGCTAATGACGCCTCCCAGGATTCCCATGGCTCCGCCCCCGCCGCCTCCGCCGCCGCCGCCTCCGCCACCCCCTCCACCGCTTAAAAATCCTCCAATGACATTGCCGATGTTGATATTGCCACCGCCACCGCCTCCACCGCCTCCACCTCCAAGGAAGTTTTTGACAAGGAACATTTTCAGAAGTTGCTAAGAAAGCGGCTTAACGCAGTTGGTCTGCAGAAGAGAAAGGAAACAAGAAAAGATCACATAAACGGTAACTTCCACTCGACACACTGGGGGGAAAAGGCTGCAATTCACCTTGGTACCGTGGGAGATAAAAATGTTTCTAATAAATAAGATTAAAATCAATGCATCTGGGGGTATATAGAGAACGTAGTATACCAAAACAGTTAGATACCAAAAGATATTTATTCAATCCAGGGACAATTCACAACCAGTTAATAACATCAAAAGTAGAACTTGCTAAAAAAAAAAAAAAAACCAGAAAGATCATGAATGACCCATTACAGAGAAGAGATAAACAGAATCTGGGAAACATTGTAGATACAAGAGTCAATCTAACTTATTTATGGGGATGCTTTAAGGTTGGTTCCTGCATTGAGCAGGGGGTTGGACTCGATGGCCTTGTGGGCCCCTTCCAACTCTGCTATTCTATGATTCTATAGAGGTTCCAGGGAGGGAGCAAGAAAGTTCATAGGATTAAGGCTACAATCCTATACCCACTTACCTGGGAATAAGTCTCTTTGAACACAAAGGGAGATTATTTTGGAGTAGACATACACCAATAGGATTGTACTGTATATTTATTTATTTATTTATTTATTGCATTTCTATACCACCCAATAGCTGAAGCTCTCTGGGCGGTTTACAAAATTAAGACAATTCAAGTATAAAACCATAATATAAAATACAATATAAAAGCACAACCAAAATAAAAACAGCAGCAATGCAAAAATACAAATTTAAAATACAAATTTAAAACAGCAAATTAATTTATAGACTGTTAAAATACTGGGAGAATAAAAAGGTCTTTTTAGTCCAATAAAAAGGTCTTTTATTTCCAATAAAAATTGGAATAGAGTTTTGGACTTCTGGAACCGATAATGCTACATGATCTGTCCTTGTTTAACAACGTATATTGTTGGTTGTTTCGAGTGTAATAATTTTTGACAGCTAATCACCAGAGTGGAGGTGGAGATTGAGTGTGTGTCCAAGTGTTTTAACACAGAAGGAAGCATCAGTAAAAATGGGGAAAGAGAGACCTAAATACTTCTTTTTTAAATAATAATGATTGCTTCCCCATGTTAACTCTCTGAAATCAGCCCCATAGGCAGGACTGGAACCCCTGTGCCACAGAGCCTCCAATGCCCATCTCAGGGGGTCGATCAGGGTTCCAAATATTTATTTAATGTACCATATTTCTTTGATTGTAAGATGCCATCGATTGTAAGACGCACACTAATTTCAGTACCACCAACAGAAAAAAAGCTTTGATTCTAAGAATAATAATCTCACCCGCGATTCTAAGACGCACCCCATTTTTAGAGATGTTTATTTGGGGGGGAAAGTATGTCTTAGAATCGAAGAAATGCAGTATTATTCATTGCTTAAAAATGGTCCATCCTGCTTTTCTTTCCAACAGAAAATTCGAAGAGGCTAAAGACAAAACTAAAAATAAATAAATTTCAAAATGCCTAGTTGAGTGTTATTCGCTTTTTAGATGCCAGCATTCCTGAGGCCCTTCTTGGAGCCAGGTTTCTTTGAAGCCAGGGCCCTGAGCGGCTTCAAGCCCAGCCTCAGAAGACAAGCCTAGCATGCAAATACCATTCAACCATCACAATGAATCTCTCTCTCTCTCTGTGCCACAATCACAATGTTTGAACAAACTCTGCATTGAGCCTCTTTTAAAGCACCTCCACGCACACACAGTGGAAGAGCAGTAATGAAAAGGATCAGGTGATTTAGTTGGCTAAAAAAAAAGGCACTATTTGTTGCGGGGGGGGGGGGCGGGAGACAGGCTTAATGCCCTTGCCCTTGAATTATTTTATTTATTTAAAATATTTATATCCCGCCCTATATCACTAAGATCTCAGGGTGGCGTACAGATAAAAACATACAGTATAAAACAATAAATATACACAGTTAAAAACAAATTAAACCATGATCCAAGTTAAAACAATATATAATTTAAAAGCAATAGGTACAGTTAAAACGATGTGCCAGTGAGTTTAACCATCAAGAAAGGCTGTGTTAAAAAGCCATGTTTTTACTTGGCGTCGAAACGAAATCAACGTTGGCGCCAATCGGGCCTCCAAGGGGAGGGCATTCCACAGTCGGGGTGCCACCCCAGAGAAGGCCCTCTCCCATGTCCCATCATAGCGTATATGTTGCATTGATGGGATGCGGAGAAGGGCTCCTCCAACAGATCTCGGGTCTCGGGCAGGCATAGATAAGGAGAGGCGCTCTGTTGTTTCTAGGGGCTGATCTACACCAAGCAGGATATAACACTTTTAAAACGGTATGAAAACAGTATTTGTAATGTGTCCTGGGCCTGAACAGTTGTCATAACCATTATAAACCGTTATAAGCAGTAGTGTAGATCCTGCCTAGGTCAAAACAGGAGTGAGGCATGTAATAGAACCCAGAGAGAGGCTAGAGCCCTGCTGGATCAGACCAAGGGTCCATCCAGACCAGCTGCCCACGGGAAACCCACAAGCAGGAGGACCTGAGTGCAACAGCATGGCACTTATGTTCTTATATTTATCCCTGTGCTAGAGCCTTCCCTGACCCAGCACCCTTTCAAATGTGTTATACTACATCTCCCATTATCCCGTGATGATGGGAGTTGTAGTCCAACACCCCCCCAAAGGCACCAAAACTTCCCAATTACTTCTCCATGCAAGAAGACCTCTCCTCTTCCCAGGGCTGCAAAGAGAACCCAGGAGTCCTAGCGTCCCTTCCTTACCATTAGGCATCAGACTTCCAACACACTTATCATTTCAGAGTGGAGTCGTCTAAGAGACGCGCCAGATGACAGGAAGACAGCTGAGGAACGGCTTTGAAGCGCCAGTTATGACAGATGCTAGAAATGTACGCACACATGCCCAGATACTGAGAGATACAACAGGACAATGTGTTGAAAGGGAGACTTTGCAGGTCCAGGAAACGAAATGAGTCGGCATGTTCACAAGACTAAGCAAAACGGGCTTAACAGTCCCAGGCTCCCTCTAAAGCAGCCTTCCTCAACCTGGGGCGCTCCAGATGTGTTGGACTGCAACTCCCAGAATGCCCCACCCAGCTGGCTGGGGCATTCTGGGAGTTGCAGTCCAACACATCTGAAGCGCCCCAGGTTGAGGAAGGCTGCTCTAAAGGAACTCTGAGTTGTGGAGTCCTGTGTCCGGACGTTATAATTACCAGCCCGCCTTGTGAAACTACAACTCCCAGGGTTCCCTGCAGGATGTCATAACTGTTAAAACAGTTTTACATTTTAATCGCAATGCAACGTTCTGCATGGTTGCCCGGGAGTTAAAAAAAACACCCAATGCAGCTGGACTCGCTTCTGAGTCCATTTACACAGACAACTGACAGAGTGGAGAACCGTGTTGTAGGACTTGGCCACGCTGATGGGAATTGGAGTCCAACATCTGGGAGGCACAGCTTTGCCTGGCTGGCTAGGGGATGATAGGGATTGTAGTCCAACACATCTGGAGGTTGGCAAGATGGAGAAGGTCCTGTCTGGGTACTTGAGGTTAGCCAGCTTTAGAAAGGGGTCTTGAGATTTAGACAGGGATCCAGGCAGTGTGGGGTTGGTTCCTCCAAAAGTGACACCTGCCTCCTCACATCGGAGAGGAACCCCATGCAGAACAACAGGGAGGCCCCAATTCTCACTACCTGCTAGAGCCAGGGGCACACACACACACACCTTGGTGCACAACTGTTGCAAAGAATTAAATCCAGTGAGGTCAATGGATTTCTTGCTAATGGATCCCCTCATCCGAGATCCATAACCCCTTGTGGGCACGCATGGCGAGGCCACACAGAAGTCCTTGGAATCCCATAATTGGAGGGGAGACATTGTCAAGAAGTGACAGGGATCAGGAACCTGGGCAAAAGGAACCCAGGATCGGTGGGGGGTCGGGGGAGAATCCCCTGTGGAAAACCACCAGCTCCAGAGAGCAGCAGGATGGAGATTGATTGCGCGGAAGGAGCTTATGCACACTATTATGGGCTCATCTACACCAAGCAGGATATTGCACTATGAAAGCGGTATGAAAGAGTCAGGAGCCACACGACTGCTTTATAGCGGTATTGAAGGCCACTGCCAACTGTTGGGGCCCATGGACACATATTTATTTATTGCATTTATATCCTGCCTTTTTTTCCTCTAAGGAACCCAAGACGGCACACATAATCCTCCTCCTCTCCATTTTTATCCTCACAACAACAACCCTGTGCCTGGCCCAAAGTCATCCAGTGGGTTCCCATGGCCGAGTGGGGACTAGAACCCGGATCTCCCAACTCCCATTCCAACACTCTAACCGCCACTACGCCACACTGGCTCTACCACAGATCGCTTTCATACCACTTTCATACCGCTATCTCCTGCTTGGCGTGGCTCCTGCCTTTTACATGCCGCTTTCATACCAGTTTCATACCGCTATCTCCTGCTTGGTGTAGATGAGCCCAAGAGAGGTTAAAGGGGGATCCAGAAAGCGCACGGAAGATCCGAAAGAAGATTCTAAAAAGCAGACGATTCCGGAAAAGAGGAAAGGAGGGGCGGGGGAAGAACGGAGGCAGGAAGACATGAGCGGCAGCTCGGCAAAAGAAGAGGGAAAGCCACTGGATCGGGAAGGGATCCAGTACAGTTGGAGCAGTTAGTGGAAAAACGAGAGATCTCCCAAGGAGACGGGCCTCTCTCTCTGTGTGTGTGTGTGTGTGTGTGTGTGTGTGTGCTGGTGGGGAGGGGGGATTTACAGATCACAACTCCGCAAGGGATCGAGTAACTGTCTACGGGAAGCGATCCAAGAGGCCTGAAGCGCGTGTGGAAAGGATCCCAAGACGTGCCTTTTACAAATCGGGCAGGGGGCAACAGATATTAGCATTTATAGCCGGGGCAGCGGAGGAGGCCCAGGGGGAGGAAGTAGATCCTTGCCCAAAAGGAAAGTCCTTTAAGAGGGGGGGTGAAGGGATCCCCGGTGGGATCTCCAGGACATGCAGGGGATCCACTGCCAGGGGAAAGGACCCATTCGGGCCGAGGCAGCCTCCCTGCCGGGGTTTCCGCGTGGCTTACCTTGCTGCGGAGGCTGCTCCCGGGGTTGCTTCAGCTGCGGGCGGATCTCCGGGGGAGCCACTGCGGGATCCACCACGCCCGAGCGAGTCACTGCAGCGGAGCAGGCCGGGGGATCCCGCCGGGTCCTAGCGCCCAATGCTCTCTCTCTCTCTCTCTCTCTCTCTCTCTCTCTCTCTCTCACACACACACACACACACACACACACACACACACCGCGCTTGTTCCCCGCCCCACTTGTCGCTTCGCTTTCAAAGCGGAGCCGGGTCGCTTTTTGGGGTGGATGGGAGCGTTCCCTGCCGGGGCTGCTGCTTTTAACCCCGACCCCATGAGTCACACGTTTGGAAAAAGGGAAGTTCTGGTGTCACAGAACCACCCACGCGGTTCCTTGGGAAGACCAAGGGCTTGTCTACACCAAGCAGGATATTCCGCTATGAAAGCGGAATATAAAAGGCAGGAGCCACACAACGGATTTATAGCGGTAGTGAAGTGCACTACAGCAGCCACACTACTGCTTTATATGGGGTTGCCATATTCTGAATCCACAAAAACGGGAGTTTTTTGGTAGGGTGGGGTGGGGTGCGGTGTAGGATTTTTTTAAAAAAAACAGCCATATGTAAAGGTCTAGGGAACCCTTTAATTATCTAACACTGCAATCCTATGTGTGTCTACTCAGAAACAAATCCTATTAAGTTAAATAGGACTTGTTCCCAGGTAAGTATGCATAGGATTGCAGCCTAAAGTACTTAAGCACCTGCAAATGAATAATAGGCAAAGAACAGTTTAAGTAGGGTGACCCTATGAAAAGGAGGACAGGGCTCCTGTATCTTTAACTGTTGCATAGAAAAGGGAATTTCAGCAGGTGTCATTTGTATATATGGGGAACCTGGTGAAATTCCCTCTTCATCACCACAGTTAAAGCTGCAGGAGCCCTGCCCTCTTTTAAATCTGGTCACTCTAGTATAGCTCCTGCAGCTTTAACTGTGGTGATGAAGAGGGGATTTCACCAGGTTCTCTATATATACAAATGACACCTGCTGAAATTCCCTTTTCTATGCAACAGTTAAAGATACAGGATCCCTGTCCTCCTTTTCATAGGGTCACCCTAAGCAAACAAACAGAAAAAAAATGACACTAAATTACATTTCTCCACTAGTTTTCAAAAGTTAGAGGAGACTTCAATATGGAGACTTAGGCAGGAGCCACACGGCTGTTTTACAGCAGCACTGAAGTGCACTGACCACTGTTGGGGCCCATAAGATACATACCATAGACCGCCTTCATAGTGCTATATCCCGTAATTGGCGGACCCGTCTTCCTTCAAAAGCTTTGATGAACCTTGATAGTTAACTCGAACCTCCATGATCAGAGGTAGACTACCTTTGAAGGCCAGATGCAAGGGTGAAGCCGCCGGAAAGGGTTATTTCTGGGGTGGCCACTGTAGGAAGCAGGATTATGACGAAGCACTTATCAGAAATGGGCAATTTCTTGGACTCCAACTCCCATCAGCCCAAGCCAATGGTAGGCCAGCAACATCTGGAGGGCCACAAATTACTAATCCTTGGACTAGGTTACAGCTTTCCCCAACCTGGAGCCCTCCAGATTTGTCGGACTACAACTTCCCAACTGGCTGGGGTGCTGGGAATTGTAGTCTGACACATCTGGCGGGCACCAGGTTGGGGAAAAGCTAGACGAGAAGATAGAACCTGCTCAGACCAAAAAGAATCTATCTTCTGTTTTTAAATTCCATTGTAAAAACAGAACAGAATATCTCCTTTACTGCCAAACTATACACCCAAATTCCCTTTAAATGGGGGTTAGTTAACTCAATTTCCAAGGAAGGAAATACTGTTGCTTGGTATTAAGAATCTGGTGCAATTCTATACATGGCTGAGGCATGTGGGACTTGTAGGTCTTTTTCCTGTCTAAACATGTATAGGATTGTAGGTCTTTTTCCTGTCTAAACATGCATAGGATTGTAGGACTTTTTCCTGTCTAAACATGCATAGGATTGTAGGATTTTTTCCTGTCTGAACATGCATAGGATTGTAGGACTTTTTTTTTGTCTAAACATGCATAAGGTTGCACCCTTAGTGGATTCAGATCAAGATGTGTTTCCGCCTCTCTAACCGAAGAGGAGTGTTGCTCAATTTATTCAAGGGTGGGGGACCTCTTCTTAGTCCCTGGCTTCTTGGAAAAGTTTACATCATCATTCATGATGATGGCAACCTGCTCCCAAACCCGTTGTGCCAGTTCCTCGGAAGTGGAGCGTGTCTGCTCCTCGGTCAGAGGTTGCTTCTGGGGCGAGAGAATTCCGCTGCCCGCCTCCGGCTCTGAATCAGGCGCCTGGAATGTGTGCGAGGAAAGGCAGCAGCAGTGGGCGGAGAAAGAAGGCGACGCCCTCTGGCGGGAAGCGACCAGAGCGGAATCCCCCAATTATCCAGATGTTTTGGATTTCACCTCCCAGGCCACCATGGCCAACGGTCAGGAATGCTGGGACTTGCAGTCCAAAATATCTGCAGGGTGCTAGTCTGGGCAAGGCTGCAAGGTTACTCCGTATATCAAACCGGACTCCTCTTGGGGTCTGTTTGCTCTTGACCCCACTCCCCGTAGTGTCTCCCCCAAACACATGCCAGAGTTTTGTGCCCGTTTTTGTGCTGTTTTCTGGGACGAAGGGAGGGCGGGCATCCAAATGGCAGGTGCGGTTCGATATAAGCAAGTGTAAAGTGATGCAAGATGGGGGCACCAAGAAAGAGAACTTGGGGTTGTGATGGGCAGCTCGATGAAAGTGTCCACCCAGTATACTGCCACTGTGAAAAAGGCAATTTCCGTGTTTTTATTTATTTATTTATTACATTTATAACCCGCCTTTTTTCCTCCAAGGAACCCAAGGCGGCCTACATAATCTTCCTCCTCTCCATGTCATCCTCACAACAACATCCCTGTGAGGTAGGTTGGGCTGAGAGTCTGACTGGCCCAAAGTCACCCAGTGGGTTTCCATTTTATTTATTTATTTATTTATCATATTTATCCCCCGCTCCTCAGCCAAAAAAGGCTCTCGGAGCGGCTTATACTTAGCAAAAAAGACAGTCCCGGCCCTCAGGCTTACAGTCTAATAAAGACATGACACACAAGGAAAAGGAGTCCAGGAGGGAAGAGGTAAAGAGAGAGAGAAATGAAGTGGACTGGGAACAGGGCTGCTCCCGAAGGAGGGGAGTCCAACAGGAGCAGGCCGTGATGTTTTTTCCACCTGCTCCTGTCCCCTTGATCCTTCTTCTGGCTGAGCGGGGTCTAGAACTCGGATCTCATGATTCCCAGTCCAAACACCTTAGCCACTACACCACACTGGCTCTGTTAGGTAATAATAATAATAATAATAATAATAATAATAATTTAAAAAATGGAATTAAAAATAAAACTGTCATTATCCTACTGCCTTTATACAAATCTATGGTGTACAGTTCTGGTCCCCACCCCTAAAAAAGGATATTATAGAGCTAGAAGAAGTGCAGAAAAGGGCAACTAAAATGATTAAGGGGCTGGAGCATCTCCCCTAGGAGGGCCAGGATCTCTTCTCGATCCTCCCAGAGTGCAGGACACGGAATAAAGGGATCAAGTTACAGGAAGCCAGATTCCAGCTGGACATCAGGAAAAACATCCTGACTGTTAGAGCAGTACGACAATGGAATCAGTTGCCTGGTGAGGTTGTGGGCTCTCCCACACTAGAAGCATTCAAGAGGCAGCTGGACAACCCTCTGTCAGGGATGCTTTAGGGTGGATTCCTGCATTGAGCAGGGGGTTGGACTCGATGGCCTTGTAGGCCCCTTCCAACTCTGCTATTCTATGAGTCTATGATCAGGAAAAACTTCCTGACTGTTAGAGCAGTACGACAATGGAACCAGTGACCTAGGGAGGTGGTGGGCTCTCCCACACTAGAGGCCTTCAAGAGGCAGCTGGACAACCACCTGTCAGGGATGCTTTAGGGTGGATTCCTGCATTGAGCAGGGGGTTGGACTCGATGGCCTTGTAGGCCCCTTCCAACTCTGCTATTCTATGAGTCTATGATCAGGAAAAACTTCCTGACTGTTAGAGCAGTACGACAATGGAACCAGTGACCTAGGGAGGTTGTGGGCTCTCCCACACTAGAGGCCTTCAAGAGGCAGCTGGACAACCCTCTGTCAGGGATGCTTTAGGGTGGATTCCTGCGTTGAGCAGGGGGCTGGACTAGATGGCCTTAGGAGGCCCCTTCCAACTCTGCAATTCTATGATCAAATGGGATTGTTCAGCTTGGAAAGAAGGAGGCTAAGGGGAGACCTGATAGCGGTGGACAAAATGACGCCTGGTGCGGAGGACGGGGGAGAGGGGTGCATCATCATCATCTTCTTCTTCTTCTTCTTCTTCTTCTTCTTCTTCTTCTTCTTCAGCCTTTCGTTTTTCCTCCGGGTTGTCTCTTTGCACCCGGCCCTTTGCCGCGACAAGCGGGCGGGGCAGGAAGGAAGGGAGGAAGGAAGGGGAGGAGCCACCTCCGCCCCGCCCCGCAGTTGTCACTTTCCCCCGACCCCTCCCTCCGGGCCCCGCCCCCCGCGCGCCCACGTGACTCGCGGTTCCGGAAGAGGATGGCGGCGGGTCGGCGCCTGGCGCGCTGCGCGGGGACGCGGCTCCCGCTCCGGCTGGTCCCGCTGCTGCTGCTCTCGGGGGCCGCGCTGGCGCCCGGGCCGGCTGGCGGAGCTCCGGCGGAGCCCGGACGATGGCGCCTCACGGCCGGCAACGTGAGTGTCGCCAGGAGGGGGGAGCTTGTCGCGACGGGCGGCGTCACGTGGGAGGGGGCGGGGCTTGTCGCGACAAGAGGGGCGCGGGGGAGGGGCTTGAGTTGTGTGGGGAGGGCCCTCTGTGGGTCAGTGCTGCCCTCCCCCCAGCCCTGGACAAGGGAGCCCCAAGACGAGAAAGTGGGGGAATAGGTCATTTTGGGGGAGAAAACAGCAATATTAATAGGATTAATTGAAAACAATATATCCAGGTTCACATATATGGGCATGTAAGTAGAATCATAGAATAGCAGAGTTGGAAGGGGCCTACAAGGCCATCGAGTCCAACCCCCTGCTCAATACAGGAATCCGCCCTAAAGCATCCCTATAGAAATGCACATTAAGTACTTAATGTGCATTACCCCAAGGCACTAAAAAGGCCGTGTTAGCCGTGAGCAAAACCCCCAAATCCGTATTGGTGTAATATCTCCATTAAGGGTCAACCAGAAGATCAATAATAAATAAATGTGCAAGCTTTTGGGAGCTCCCCATATCTTCATCAGTAACATCTTGCCTGCCTGATGAAGAGATCTGCAGATCTTGAAAGCTTGCCCATTTTTTGCCATCTTTTGATTGACCCCCTAATGGAGGCATTACACTGATATGGATCTTAAATGGTTTGGGATTCAGGTTACCTGCGGGATTGCCTTCTCCCATATAGTCCGCCCTGCACACTCAGGTCCTCTGGGGTGAACTTACTTTAGTCAGTTAAAACTAGGCTGACATCAGTTTCCCAGAGGACCTTTTCTTCTGTCGCCCCCAGATTGTGGAATGGCCTGCCGGAGGAGATTCGTAAAATTAACTCTCTGTGATTTTAAGGCAGCTTTAAAGACTAGCCTTTTCCGGCAGGCCTATCCAGATCAATGAAAAATCAAGAATTTTTAAGATGTATTGATTCCTGTTCTAATGTTGTTCCCCGCCTCGATCCAAAGGGAGAGGCGGGTAAGAAATAAATCTTATTATTATTAATCTGTGTAAAACCCCTCTCGCAAACAAAAAGCAACACACATCCTGCTCTCTCACACACTGGAGTGTGGCCAACCTTCGAAAGCAAGCATGGGGCCGTGCAGATTAGAGCTGGCTGAACCAGTCTGTGACTGCATAATAAACTTCGATGGCTCAAGATAAGAGCAGGTGTAATTCTCAGGGGCTGGGGTGGGGTATGAGGTGTCTGCCAGCGAGTCTCCTGCAGACGACCCAGATGTGGGGATTACCAGCATGTGAAGCTGCATCGCTTTTGCCAGTCTTGCTCCAGACCAGCACGTGAAAGATACTTGAAGCAAGGCTAGCGGGAGTGGTTCAGTTCCCCAACACATATATATATTTATTAATCCCCATGTTCTGGTCACCTGCAGGAGTCTCAGACTTGGCCTCCACTCCATGGGGGTCGTTGCATGCACTTTTCCCACGTCTGTGTAAGGTTGCAGTAATTGCCGTTCATTCCCATGGAGCAGGCAAAACATTGCACTGTGGCAGTGACGTCAAAACCCTGCCTCCCCAACGCTGGGTGTCTCGGGCGACACAGAGAAAGGTCCAGGGGTGCCACATCTTCTTTGCACAGAGATCCTTGTGTTGTTGAACCAGACCCTGGAGGGCCCTGTTTTAATTCCCTCACTACAAGTGAATGGACCCCAGTTGTTCTGATGGGGAAAAGTAGTGCCGTTCTTGGGAGAGCTGTTGTGGTCAGGGGGGTACCTGCTTTCTGCTCCTGATGCGGGATGGCCTATGGCCAAAGGCTTGATCGGTATATGCCCGTTTCCCATGTCCATATGCAGTGTGGTCCCAAAGTTTTAGTGTTGGCCACCTATATGGATGGTTTTAAAGGGGGATTCAACAAATTCGTGGAAGATAAAGTTATCAGCGGCTACTAGTCGTAATAGCGTTATATTATCTCCAGCTTGAGAGGCGGTATGGCTCTGAATGCCAGTTGCTGGGGAACATGGGCTTTTGCACTCAGGTGATGCTTGTGAGCTTCGCAGCAGGGCATCTGGATGGCCTCTGTGGGGACAGAATGCTGGGCTAGAGAGGCCTTTGAGCCTGATCCAGTGGAGCCCTTGCGTGTTTTTTGAACCAGACTCCCTGCTCATCCTCTTAACCACAACAGTGGCCATGCTAAAAGAAGCTGCCCATTCAATGATGGAGGCGGAATGGCCACGCTATACGACAGGGAGCAGATAGAATGTTATTGGGCAGAAGAAGAAGCATAAAATTGCTTTCTGGGGAGGAGACTTGGGTATTCCTAAGCGTAGCTGTCTTAGTCTGCTAAAACAGCAGAGATCTTCGAGTAGAGATTTATTTCGAATCCTTTTGTGGGCAGTTGTTAGGGATTGTTGTGTTGTAGGTGGGAGAGGAGCCTATTAAAAGGGACGTGGGAGAGTCATTAGAGGAGAGGAGAGAAAAATTGGCCTCCTGTGTCTGAGTGTTACAGGGAAGGCCGTCCCATAGAAGGCAGAGAAAGGCCGTATAAAACGATAGGAATATGGAGGGAGGGAGGGAGAAAGAAAGGGTACCAAAGATCGCCTCTCTGTTGGGTTGTTTTCAGGATGTGAACGTCTGCTTCTGCAGCTCATGACGTTGGGGATTTTTGCCTCTCTTTATAAGTAAATGCAAGTTGTTTGAGCGTAGTGGAACGAGTTTGATCAAGAAATCAGACGCCCAGGGCTTAGCAGGAGGCAGCAGCAAGACAGAAAACTCTTTCTCTTGCCACGCTGCCCTGGGTAATGCCTACATCTGCTGCCCACGTGGACGGGGCCGGCTGTGCAGTTCAGTGCTTTCACTGGAGGTATCGCCCCACCCTCGCCCCACCCACCTGGTTCCAGCTAAGGGGATCCATAACCTCCCTACCAATGCATTTCCTAGTACTGTCTTTTCCCTCTGCTATTGTGAATCAGTGTTGCATCTGTTGTTTTGGGCCTTCTAAGGCCGTTGTGTTCCCTGGCTGGGAGGGGGCAGGAAGTCTTTTGCAGCAGCTGCTCCTGCCAGTGCCAGCCAGCCAGCAAGAGGATGGCATGGTGGAATTGTCATCCTCTTGTGAAGGGGAACTCGGCCCTTCCAGGTGGTGTGCCTCACTTCGCCTGCGAATTACACGAAAAACCAGTTAAATACTTGCAGCGAGTAAGCAAAGGGAAAGGGCTTGTGTAAGAGAGGGGACTGACCCAAATGCTTTGATCAAACGCCGGCTTTCTCTGGCATCAACATTTGAGCTGTAGTAACCGCCTTCCTAAGCAAGCTGTAGTAGCCCCTTTCCTGACACTTGTTGCCTTCCAGGTTCTGGGCCAAGAGGGTTTGTTCTGTAGGTTCTTAAGCGTCTGCCTCCGCTTGCCAGTTTGGGGCCAGGTGTTCCTATAACGGAATACACCCCCATGCAAGATAAGGGCTATCTTGAGGTGTGAGTCTTCTTTATTGTTCTCGGGGTTTACAAAGCTATAAAACAATAAAAAACGATGGAACTTTGCCCTCGGGTTAGTATTTGTTAACGCTGGAAAATAGCAGGTTGCATGGCTAACTTGGACCGCCGATAAAGGCCATCTCTGTTGGTAGCAAGTCAGGCCTACTGAACATGATTCAATTTGAGGGCAACAGAAGCCGTTTTCATAGGTAGCAGCGCCTGTTTTCCCCCGGAGTGCCGCGGGAGACGGAAGACCAGTGATGTAGGACTAAACCACAAGTGTAAAGTTCAGTTTACCTGGAGGGGTTCAAAACAAATTGTGGCAGAGGGGTTTTTGCAGTAGGTAGTTCTGCCGTTGCGCCTGCCTGTCTCTCGATGTATGGCCTCAGTTGTAACGCTCGCTCCTGTTGGAAACTGTGCCCATTGGAACATGCTGCCTAGAACGCGAGGACTGCTTTGGTCTCGCTCCTCCGCACCTCCTTCGCCCCAGGAGTTGTGTTAAGGTTAAAACTTTCCACTCGAAGCCACTCCGCCCAGGCCTCAGGGTATTTGCTTTCATGACTCAGGAGCGAGGAGAGAATTCTTCCATGGTGGCCTGAGATGGTTTGTTTTTGGAGGAATTGGCCCAAACGCTGGGCCGCGTGGGACTCTCAACACCCCTTTTGCTATCCTTCCTTTTCAGAACCAAAAGGACAACTTGTTTTTCTTGCCCAAGACGATGTTTAAGGGGACCAGGATTTTCCTCAAATGTAAGTGCGGTGAAGGGGCGCGTGCAAACGGCACGCCTTCCCCAACATGCTCACATGCAGAGATGTTGCCCTGCCCCTCCCCACATTCCCAGCTGGTATGGCTAGAGATGTCAAATTTCCGGAAATTTGGAAGCCATGGGGGAAAAACGGTTTTTTTCCCCGGGGGGGGGGGAGGGTTTCAGAGACAAACGGAAATTTTCAGGAAAATTGAAATAATGCAATATTAGCACTTTTTACAGATTGAAAGTCACTTTGTGACTTTAGGAACATAAAATGTAATTCCAAGTTGGTTTGGCATAAAATTATTACATTTGGTATAATAAAAGTACAGCGTAATCAAACTATTATTACAAATTGAATTTGCTTTTTTATTTTTATTTTTTTGGTAACAAATGGAGCTACAAGCTCCTGAACTGTTAGGAATGCCTGAACTGTAAGGAGCCCCTTTGGTTCTGCCAGTTTATGAGGAGCAGGCAAAAAATCAATTTAAAAAAACAGAAGAAACCACCACCGTTAGTAACAAAGAAAATTATTTATGTCTCCGCTAGTCCTCCAGTGTCAAGACATAAAGCCCCCATTCCCATAAAAAGAACTGAGAAAAAGGGGGAAACCAAGGTTCAATGAATATACATAAAATTTAATCGGACTCATTTTCTGACTTAAATCCATCACTATCAGTTTCAGTCCCTGCTTCAGTGGCAGTGCTGCCCCCTAGAGGCAGAAATGCATCCTGCTCTTGCATGTGAGAGTTGTAGTCTCAATTTGCAACCCAGGACTTGCTTGTCCTCGGTGCACAGGAATTGTGATAATCTGATACTGTACATAGTTTTTAGAAGTCATTTGGAGAAGTAAATATCTGAACACCTTGTCTTAAACATTTTATTCATCATGCTAAAATAAAACATGCCATAATCCATTTTTTCTTCATTTTTTCCCAATTTTTCGGGAAAACCCCCCAAAAGGCCTTCCGGGGAAAATGGGAGAAAACTGTTTCTCCCCCCCCCCCCCCTGGATTTTTTCAGGTTTTTTCCAGCCCTTCTCATCTCTAGGTATGGCCAGTGGGATGATGGGAGTTGTAGTCCAAGGCAGTTGGAGGGCACCAGTTTGGAGGTGGCTGGGTGAGTCCAGTTTCAGCGCAGAGCTTGGGGCAGCGTGGGCCTCTAGCTGGCCTCCTGGAGTCTTGGGCTAACCGTGTTTTCTTTGGCAGTTCCGCTGGACACCTGCAGCCCGGAGGCGCCCCTCAGCATCACCTGGTACCTTCGCAGCTTCCACTGTCACAACGAAGTCTACGTAAATGTGAGCAGCTGGGGTGGGGTGGGGGCGATTCTGGAAGCCCCTGTGGGATGCCAGGGGTGGGGACAGGAGGGCCGCGCCTGCCACACAGGGGAAACTGAACCCCTTCCTGGCGAACGGCCTGCTTGGCACTCCGTGCGCCAGGCCCCGGTCATCATCCTCTCTCCTCGCAGAGAAACGAAAGCCTGGCCTATCTGAAGAGTCGGGAGAACGAAGACAGGGGCGGCCTGCACGTTTGGCACAGCGCCCAGACCCCGTGCGGCCATCTCCACGAGGTGGGAAATCCAAAATGGCGGCCGGGTGTGGCGATGATGAGGGAGAAGGCTGGCCCAGTTGATGGGGGGCCTCAGCTGGGTTGGGGAGGAGGGAACCTTTTGTGTAGAGATCTGGGTCAGGAAGAAGGAGCCCCATGCCGCGAGGGTTTGGGGGAGCAGGGCTGGGCAAGCGGGCTCAAAGGTGGGAGGCATGGGAGCAAAAGGTGATGTTGTCTCATTCCTAACGGGGAGAAGGCAATCCGTGGAAGAGGCTGGGTAGGTGGGTGGGAGACTTCGTTTATTTAGAGCAGCCTTCCTCAACCTGGGGCGCTCCAGATGTGTTGGACTGCATCTCCCAGAATGCATTCTGGGAGATGCAGTCCAACACATCTGGAGCGCCCCAGGTTGAGGAAGGCTGATTTAGAGCATTTCTATCCTGCTCCTCCGCTGAAAAGGAGGAGCTCACAGTAAAATGAGACAGTGCCTGCCCACAGGCTTACAATCTAAAAAGGCACGACACGCAAGGAAAAAGGGAAGAGGAGGGATGAGGGGGGGAATGTAGTCATCTTTCAGCAGGACTGGTAGAATGGTCCAGCTTCCACCCCCGTCTCTCCATGTTCCCTGCTGAAACGGCCTTACAAAGCCACAGAATGAGTGGGGGGGGGGGAGGATTTGGGCCCCACTGTATTTGGTGTGTGCGCACGCACATGCATGTCGGGGGGGTTCTAGTTGGACTAACGTAGAGAAGAAAACCGGCCCTCCAAATGTGGTTGGACAACAGCACTCATCACCCCTGACTTGTGGCCTTCTAAAGCTGATGGGAGTTGGAGTCCCAACAACATCTGTCAGGCCACAGGTTCCCCCCCCCCGAAGCTAGGTGGAAGCTGGGGATCCCCCCTGGAGCCTGGGGCAGGGGGGAGCACGGCTACTCTTTTGACCAAGGAGTGGGTGGGGGCAAGGAGCCCGTCTAGGACGTGTCCATTGGGCCAATTTGGAGACAAAGGTTATCTCCAAGTGTATACTGTGGAGGGCAGGTTTATTAAAAGTGTAGGAACGGCAAAGCAAACTGAGTGGGGGGTGGGGAGGCAAAGCGCCCCCACCCCAAACGTGACCATCTCTTCCCCCTTCTGTTTCAGCTGCAAATCTCGACACTCCCAGCGCCCCGAAGGCTGAAGCAAGAGCAGCACGTCACCAGTTCGGTCCGTCGGAATGCTGGGGACTGGGGGAGGGGCGGGGAAGGGGGGTGGGGGTGGGGTTGGCTTGGGTGGCCCATGGACCTGTGGGGGAGCAGGTGGGCAGTGGAGGCTGGTGGCTCCGATGTCGGTGGGGCGGAGAATCCGCTCTCAGACTTGAAAAGGCCAGCGTGACCCAGTGCAGGTGGGACTCAGAACGGGCCCCGTCACCTGTTAGACGTACCCTTCCTTAAGTCCTGCCCTGTATTTGCAAGGGGGCGGTGTGGCGCTCTAGGGTCTCGCTGGGGCGGTGCCGTCGGCCTCACTAGACCTACAGCTCTACCCTTGTCCCCGAACGGTGGTGGTTTTCTGAGTTGCTGTGTGGTTTCTTCGTACCGTGTTCCGCTTCCCATAAAGTCTGTGGTTGGGCAGAGGAAGGGCGCCTGATTTTCTTTTCACCAGTAAAACGTTGGTTAAGCGATACGTGCAGCCGTTGCCTCTTCCCGGGGTGGGGTGGGGGGAGAGGGAGGGGTTGCCCCATGAGTGTGTGGCTGCTGTGGGAATGTGGGAGTGGGGGCTGTCTCCTTCCTCCCCAGACATTGCCAACGTCTCTGTTTCCCCATCAGCCCCCGGCGGGCAAGAAGAAAAGGGACGTCTCCAAACCGTCGGATGCCAAGAAAGGCGAGACGGACAAAGTGATGGCCAGCAAGCAGGGGACAAAAGAGGGGCTGAAGCCCAAGGACCTCCCTGCGGAGAAGCCGCCTCCCCCAGCGGATGGGAAAGCAGCGGGGCAGGCCGAGACGAAACCCAAGGCCGGGGAGAACGAGAACCAGGTGGGTGGTTAGTCACTATGGAACTCACTGCCACAAGATGTAGTGACGGCCACCCATTTGGATGGCTTTAAAAGGGGGTTAAATGAATTCCTGGAGGCGAAGGCTCTCCATGGCTACTAGCCCTGAGGGTTGTGTGCTATCTCCAGTATCAGAAGCAGTACGCCTGTGTGCACCAGTTGCTGGGGAGCATGGGTGGGAGGGTGCTGTTGCACCATGTCCTGCTTGTGGGTCCCTGGCTGATGGCTGGTTGGCCCCTGTGCGAACAGATTGCTGGACTAGATGGACCCTTGGTCTGATCCAGCAGGGCTCTTCTGATGTTCTTAAGAACAGCCAGCCCAGCCCGGCCACTCTGCCTTTAGTCTCCTAGCTGAGTCTCCACGGATCGCTCATGGGATGCCAGTGCGTCGACGCCTGCTAAAGGCGGAGGCCCCGGTGGGACGTCTGTGCCAAGCCGTGGGACCCTTCGACATGCATCGCTTGAATGTCCACCTTCTCTTAACGTCAGCCGGCTTTTCTCCGAGCTTGCCTGGCTGGCTTGTGCCGCGTGGGTTTAGCAACCTTTTCCTCGGCATCCGGGGGGCTGAATCAGACCAGGGCAGCGTCTTCACTACTGCTTTATAACTGTTTATAACAGTAGTGACAGCTGTTGGGGCCCAGGACACACTCCGGAGACCCTTTTCAAACCGTTTTCATGCCGTTATAGCCTGCTTGGTGTAGATTTGGCCCAGGAATCCATCTACGAGTTCTGGTCACCACACCTCAAAAATGATATTGTAAAGTTAGAGAAGATCCAGAAAAGGGCAGACAGACTGACCAGGGGAATCTCCGTGAGAGAAAGTTACACAGAGGAGGCTCTTTTAAAAAAGGTTGAGTGGTGGGAAATTCAGGACAGATCAAAGGAAGCACTTCTTCACACAGTGATGGGATTTGCTACCACAAGACGTGGTGATGGGCACCATTTTGGATGGCTTTAAAAGGGGCTTTGGATAAATTCCTGGAGGCAAAGGCTATTGGCGGCTACTAATCATGACAGCTATATATTGGCTGCGTTCACACATAATGCTAAACCCTGATTTATGTTCACCATGGCTTGGGGGTTCTTTTAAACCCATCATTGTCACTTGAGGCTCAGGTGACCTCAGTGGCACGGAGTGCCTTCTACAAACTCCGGTTGGTGGCCCAGCTACGCCGCTATCTAGACAGGGATAACATGGCTTCAGTTGTCCATGCTCTGGTAACCTCCAAGTTAGATTACTGCAATGCGCTCTACGTAGGGCTGCCTTTGAAGACGGTTCGGAAGCTGCAGCTCGTGCAAAATGCAGCGGCCAGATTGATTTTGGGAACCAGAAGGTTCGACCATATAACACCTGCTCTGGTCCGCTTGCACTGGCTGCCTGTATGTTTCCGAGCCCAATTCAAGTTGCTGGTTTTAACCTATAAAGCCTTACACGGCTTGGGACCACAATACCTGACGGAACGCCTCTCCCGACGTGAATATACCCGGTCACTATGTTCAACATCTAAGGTCCTCCTCCGGGTGCCTACTCCGAGAGCGGCTTGGAGTGTGGCAACGAGGGACAGGGCCTTTTCGGTGGTGGCCCCCAGACTCTGGAACGATCTCCCTGACGAGGCTCGCCTGGCGCCAACGCTGCTATCCTTCCGGCGCCAGGTTAAGACTTTCCTCTTTGCCCAGGCATATGGCGGCACATCCTAATTACCCACATGTTTAGTTTTTAATCGGTTTTTAATGCTTTATGTGTGTATGTTCTATGTTTTAGAGTTTTAAATTTTGTATACTTGTTTTTACCTCAATTTTAGAATTTCTGTAAACCGCCCAGAGAGCCCTGGCTATGGGAGCAGGATCTAAGTGCAATAAATAAATAAATAAATAAATAAATTGCTTTGTCCAGACACGCAAACAAACCGTGGGCTGTTTTCCCTGTTTCTGGTTTGTTCCTCACCCATTTTGCCAGCCTTCAGAGCAGTTTTGTTTTCAGGCTGCTCTTGCCGGGTGCTTCTGTTTCAGGGCAGACCAGCAGCACAGACAAGCCAGGGATAAGCCACAGGTTCTGGGTTCAGACATCCCAACAAGCCAAACGTCATAAGCCAACAAAAAACCAAGGCTTCTATTTGTGATGGGTTAACAAACCATGATTGGTTGGGAGGATGGGTTCAGACACGCTGCCGTATCATGTGAACAGACCCAGTGGTAAGCCAGGTTTCAACAAACTGCACCATGGCTTGGCATTACATGCAAACCAGGCCATTATCACCAGTATCAGATTGCTGGGCTAGACAGGGCCTCGGTCTGATTCAGCACTGCTCTTGTTACGTTCTTAGCCCAGAGTTGATTAGCCTTGGCTCACCAAGTTTTCAGGCACAGGCCTTTCCCAGCCATACCTAGAGATGCCAGGTTGTCATGATTTTGAGGCGGCACTGCAGATTCTTGGCTCACCTAGAATGTCTTTGGCTTTCAACCTAGGATTCCGTGGTAGCCGAAACCTGGGACGACGGGCCGTACGTCTTCATACTCAGCATCAACACCTCGTCTCCCAGCTGGACGCTCTTTAGTGAGTGAAATGTAGATGTGTCCTGGGGCAAAGAAAGGGCTGTTCTCACCAGGGCTGGCCAGAGGCACCTTCTGTTGGTACGCCAGGCAGTGGGAGCTGCTGGCTCCAGTGCCAGTGGCTCAGTGAATCCGCTCCGGGTTTCCGTCAGAACTTAAAAGGAGCATACGTTACATTTTTATTATGCGATCGCAGACCCAATAGAAACAATACATTAATTGTTAATAGAAACAATCATTAATTTAAAACCATAAAATCACAGTCATTTGTTCATTATACGAACAGGCTAAAAGAGTCATTTAAAACATACACAAATTTAAAATATATAGGCATAGTTAGAACACCTGGTACAAAAGATAAGCAACAGCAGCATGGGATAGAAGTTACAATTAAGATGAAGTCGATTTGCAAGACGTTTGTATGGAGAAGAGGAACTTAGCCACTAAGTCTGTTGTTAACTTGTTTGTACCTGCCAGAAAATATTCCAAATACTGTTTGGGTGTCCTTCCAGGGCAGCCTTCCTCAACCTGGGGCGCTCCAGATGTGTTGGACTACAACTCCCAGAATGCCCCAGCCAGCTGGCTGGGGCATTCTGGGAGATGCAGTCCAACACATCTGGAGCGCCCCAGGTTGAGGAAGGCTGTTCCAGGGCATTTTCTCATAAGAAGGCCAAGAAATCTATTTCTCTCCTCCCTGTGGAAGCGACATTCGAAAAAAACATGGTCCTTTGAGTTCTGGCAGAAATCCGGAGCGGATTCACTGCTTCACTGGCGTAGGAGCCAGCAGCCTCCACTGACGATAAGAGATGGGGTGTTTATCTTCCAAAAACCAACTCCTCCCCCACCCCACCCCAAAATACATCATGTTTCAATAGTTCCTCCCAAATATGGCTCCGTTCTTTGTGTGGGTCACTGAGAAGAAGACACGGAAGCCCTTCTAGGCTCATCTCTTGTCTTTGAAGAATGGGTGTCAGAGCACGGATGCCTCATTCTTCCTTTGCTTCCCTGTTTTCACTTTAGGACATTTGAGATTGGGGAGTGTAAGGCAGAGCGAATCCTTCAGGCCAGCCCCCTCAGAGAGGACTTGCCCTCCTCTCTGCTCTGAGTCTTCTGTTCCCTTCCTTGCTTGCAGAATATTTCTGCGAGAGAAATATTCAGCAAAGAGCAAAACGTTCCCTGCCACTTTCTTTCAAGGCTTTCTCAGTTTGGGCTGGGATCTTGTTTTCTTCTCTAAGTAAAAGCTGAGGGCTTTAATGTTCTCAACTAGGGCTTTGATGTGTCTGTATCCTGCTGATCTGAAATTGAGAGCAGCTAACCTGACCCATTGGAGAACATAAACATCAAAGTCAATCAAATGTCACAATTAAAACTTGCGTAATGACAAACTCAGAACTGCGTCAATAAAGGCGCGATGCAATGCGTGTTTAGGCAGAAAAAAGCCCGACACGCCCCGGCATTTCCTAGCCAGCAGGGCTTTTTTCTGTTAAAACGTGCAGCAGTTTGCACCCCAAAACAGTTGAAATTAAAAGGCAGGAACCACCCAGTAGTCAAAAGCTGACACAGGTGGGAATTAAATGCCGATCTAAATACTGGAAGAGAAATCACGGGATTGTGTTTCTGTGGGGGGGCAGGGTGGATTTTTGTTGTTTGTTTGTTTAATCTTGGATATCTGGGGCTGCAATCTTGTGCATGTTTTCTTGAGTATTGCATCCAGCTCTGGGCACCACACTTCAAGAAGGATGCAGACAAGCTGGAGCGTGTCCAGAGGAGGGCAACCAGGGTGATCAGGGGTCTGGAAACAAAGCTCTATGAGGAGAGACTGAAAGAACTGGGCCTGTTTAGCCTGGAGAAGAGAAGGCTGAGGGGAGACATGGTAGCACTCTTCAAACGCTTGAAAGGTTGTCCCACAGAGGAGGGCCAGGATCTCTTCTTGATTCTTCCAGAGTGCAGGATGTGGAATAACAGGCTCAAGTGACAGGAAGCCAGATTCCAGCTGGACATCAGGAAAAACTTCCTGACTGTTAGAGCAGTATGACAATGGAACCAATGACATAGGGAGGTGGTGGGTTCTCCCACACTTGAGGCATTCAAGAGGCAGCTGGACAACCCTCTGTCAGGGATGCTTTAGGGTGGATTCCTGCACTGAGCGGGAGGTTGGACTTGATGGCCTTATAGGCCCCTTCCAACTCTACTATTCTAGGATTCTATGATAGCAAATCCCATTAAACTTGGTGAGACATACCTAGGAGTAAACCTAGCTTGGGTGGGCTGTGACAACCATGGGGAGGATTGGGGCGGGGGGGGGGGGGCGTGTTCCCAGGTGTAGGATGGCCATCTTTGTGCCTTGCAGCTTCTTCTCCAGAACCACCAGTCACTCAGTAACCTTTTCATTCATGTGTCTCCTTTCCTGTTGCAACATACAGTTGACGTGCAGATGAAACATCCTCATTACCAGTACATCTCTGCCTCGGAATGGCCTCTGATGGTGGTGAGTTGGGGGCCGTCGTTGATTTATCCCCCCCCCCCCCCCCCGTGAGTGTGGCTGAAACTCTACAACAGTTGTGAAAAAAGTGGGGGAAAGTACCACAAAAAGGCTATAGGAAAAAGAGGCAACCAGCTCTGGTGCAAAGAAATGTCAAAAAGGTTTCTATATTTTTCTATACGAAACATAAAAACGTTCTAAAAACTTTAAACCAAACTTGTACAACGCTCAGCGTTTCGGATCTTGTGGATCCTTCGTCAGGAGCTGTACAACGAAATGAATTACTTTTCTACGTAATTATACCCTATTTCTTCGATTCTAAGACGCACTTTTTCCCCCATATAAACATCTCTAAAAATGGGGTGCGTCTTAGAATCGCAGGTGCGTCTTAGGGTTTTTTTTTCTGTTGGTGGTACTGAAATTAGTGTGCGTCTTACAAGCAAAGAAATACGGTACATTTGAAACCTTATAGAACAGTTTGACTGCTGACGGAGACAGAATGAACACAACTGCAATCTTGTAAAAAAATATCTATACGGTTTCGAATGTATAATTACTTAGAAAAGTAATTCGTTCCGTTGTACAGCTGCTGACGAAGAATCCACAAGGTCTGAAACGTTGAGTGTTGTACAAGTTAGGTTAAAAGTTTTTAGAACGTTTTTATGTTTCGTATAGAAAAATAAAGAAACCTTTTTGACATGAAACTCCACGACAGCCTTCTCCAACCAGGTACTCTCCAGATGTGTTGGTCCAACACATCTGGAGAGCTCCAAGTTGGGGGAGGCTGCTCTCAAATGCTGTGTACGGGTGGCCCAAGGACAGCTGTGTCGGGAGACGTGGTTGCTTGTCTCTCCCAGGTGGTCTCTGTTTCCCTACTTGCCCCCTCCCCACTGTCTTCAGCTATGGGGCAGTATATAAATACATAATAATGCTCCCAGACTGTGGAATGGCCTGCCGGAGGAGATTCGTCAACTAGACAGTCTTTTAGAATTTAAAAAAGCAATAAAGACTGATCTCTTCTGGCAGGCCTACCCAGTGGAATTTTAGGACGTTTTAAGGATGTTTTAAAGATGTTTTAATCACGTATGGAATGGCCTGCCGGAGGAGATTCGTCAACTAGACAGTCTTTTAGAATTTAAAAAAGCAATAAAGACTGATCTCTTCTGGCAGGCCTACCCAGTGGAATTTTAGGACGTTTTAAGGATGTTTTAAAGATGTTTTAATCACGTATGGTATGTTTTTAATCAGTTTTTAATGTGTATTTTATATCATGTTTTTAAACTGTTTGTATACGTTGAATGGTTTTAATTTTTGTGAACCGCCCAGGGAGCTTGGGCTGTTGGGCGGTATAAAAATGCAATAAATAATAGCAATAATAATAAATCCTCTGACCTCGGCCCTCTCCTTCCTCCCCTCTCCTCCTGCCTTGCAGTTCTATATGGTGATGTGTATCGTCTATGTGCTCTACGGGGTGCTGTGGCTGTCCCTCCTGGCCTGCTACTGGCGAGACATCCTGCGTATCCAGTTCTGGATCGGCGGCGTCATCCTCTTGGGCATGCTGGAGAAGGCCGTCTTCTACGCCGAGTTCCAGAGCATCCAGAGCCAAGGAGTGTCAGGTAAGTAGTGCTCATGGGGCGCCCCTCTGCCAAGCGGTGCAGCCTGGCTGGTGGTGACTTGCTTTGCAAAATGAATCCTGGTTGGGTTGGCTGGCTGGGTCTCTCCAGTGTGATGTGGTGTAGCGTACTGGTTAAAAACCCACAATGGAAATAGGATGGCACCACAAACGGAGGGTGGGGAAATATGTGTTATATCAGTGGTTCCCAAAAATTTTCTTGGTTCCACAAACAGTGCCCCTTACCTGCTGCAGGCTTGCCGAGGGAGGGAGGGAAAAGAGAGCGAACGCTTCTGTTTTGCAGCCAGCGTGGCGGGGCACACCCAGCAGGGTATGTCTCTTCATTCGCGTTTTGGTGCTTTTGAAACATTTCAATTCACCGTTAAAAGGACTCTTCTTAAACGGTCTTAATACATGTGTGGATTCTTCCCCTATATGGGTTGTGGGACCAAACTACTTTCTCCCATAAAAACATCCCTGGGGTTTAAGACCTTCTGGAGAGGCGCTTCTTGGAAAAGACCACCTTGAGCGCCCCCCTGCCGTCCCCTTGCCTCTTAACGCCCCCCTATGCAATCCCACCATCCCCATGGGGGCGGTACCACCCACTTTGGGAACCACTGTGTTATATTAAATATACGGGGCCAGGCCTTGTCAGTGGTGGCTCCCAGTGCAGGCTGGTGGCTTCACGGTCAGTGGCACGGTATCTCCACTTGGTTTCAGTAAGAACCAATCAGAACCCTAAAGGAGTTATCCAGGGGTGGAGCTTTAGAGTCCCGTCTGGTTCTGACTGAAACCCGGAGCGGATTCACTGTCCCACTGACATCGGAGCCACCAGCCCCCACTGTTGGCACTCCCACCTGTAGAATGCTCTTCCCAGAGAGTCTCACCTGGCAGCTATATTATGGTCTTTTCAGCACCAGGTGAAGACCTTTTTTTATTCTCCAACCATTTTAAGAACTGTTTCTAAAGCCTTTAGTATTTCATTTTGTTGCTGGCTTTAATTTGTTTTTATGTACTGGTATCATTTGCGGCTGGTTTTATCTTGGTTTTGCTGTTGTTACGTTCGTATGTTATGCTTTTTTATATGTTGCATACTGCCCAGATAACTTGGGCTGTTGGGCGGTTTAAAAGTAGAGTAAATAACTAAAATAAATTATATATAGTGCCCCTGAGGAAGGATTTCCGAGATGTGTTGGTCTCACCAGTAAATCTTTTTTTCAACATCTGGAGTTTCCTCTCCACGCTTTTTTCTTCTTATTATTATTATTTATTTATTTATTTATTTAGCACCATCCGTGTACATGGTGCTGTACAGAGTAAAACAATAAAATAGCAAAACCCTGCCGCAGAGGCTTACATTCTAATAAAATCATAATAAAACAATAAGAAGGGGAAGAGAATGCACCAAACAGACACAGGGTAGAGTAAAACTAACAGTATAAAAGTCAGATCAAAATCAAGTTTTAAAAGCTTTAGAAAAAAGAAAAGTTTTTAGCTGAGTTTTAAAAGCTGCGATTGAACTTGTAGTTTGCAAATGTTCTGGAAGAGCGTCCCAGGCATAAGGGGCAGTGGAAGAAAATGGACGGAGCCGAGCAAGGGAAGGAGAGACCCTTGGGCAGGTGAGAAACATGGCATCAGAGGAGCGAAGAGCACGAGTGGGGCAATAGTGTGAGATGAGAGAGGAAAGATAGGAAGGAGCTGGACTGTGAAAAGCCCTGTAGGTCAACAGAAGAAGTTTATATTGGACTCTGAGGTGAATTGGAAGCCATTGAAAAGAATTTCAGAAGTGGAGCAACATGGTCAGAGCGGCGAACCAAGAAGATGATCTTAGCAGCAGAGTGGTGAACAGAAACCAACGGACTGATGTGAGACGAAGGAAGGCCAGTGAGAAGAAGGTTGCAGTAGTCCAACCGAGAAATAACCAATGCATGAACAAGAGTCTTGGCAGAAGAGACAGACAAAAATGATTGAATCCTGGCAATATTATACAGGAAAAAAACGACAGGATTTAGCTACTGCCTCAATATGAGGAATAAAGGAGAGCGAGGAGTCAAATATAAAGCCAAGACTACGAGCTTCCTTGACCGGAGTAAGTGTAACATCGTTGACAGTAAGAGAGAATGAGAGATGAGGAGAAGGTTTAGGAGGAAAAACGAGCAATTCAGTCTTTGCCATATGAAGTTTCAAACGACGATGAAGCAACCAAGCTGAGATATCTGAAAGACATGCTGAGATACGATCATGAACATCAGGAGAATGAGTTGGTTGACCAAAAAGTTTACAATGGCCAGACGCTGAAACAGCGTGATCCAGCAAAGCCCTAGTACCCAGACAAGCAAACTGACGGTGCTTTCATGACCTGCTCCTGCAGCACCTGAGGTGCCTTATCTAGCCGACAACATTAGTATAGAAAGGATATTAAAATCCCTCAGAAGCAACCAACAGAGTAGAACACATATTTTTATTTGCATCAGCCACAAGCCATTGCAAGAGCAACCGGCAGGACTAAGAAGAGCGCGTTGGATGGGTCTGGCCGGTGGTCCAGCTAGCCAGCACCCACAGCGGCCATCCAGAGGCCTCTGAGAAGTCGTAGAATCATAGAATAGCAGTTGGAAGGGGCCCACAAGGCCATCGAGTCCAACCCCCTGCTCAATGCAGGAATCCACCCTAAAGCATCCCTGACAGATGGTTGTCCAGCTGCCTCTTGAAGGCCTCTAGTGTGGGAGAGGCCACAACCTCCCTAGGTAACTGATTCCATTGTCGCACTGTTCTAACAGTCAGGAAGTTTTTCCTGATGTCCAGCTGGAATCTGGCTTCCTTTAACTTGAGCCTGTTATTCCGTGTGCTGCACTCTGGGAGGATCGAGAAGAGATCCTGGCCCTCCTCTGTGTGACAACCTTTGAAGTATTTGAAGAGTACTTTCATGGTCAAAGCAGTTCTCCTCCCAAAGTGGGCTTTGCTATATCAGGTGTTCACAGAAACACTTCCTTGGGGGGTCTCCTTCTGTTACTTTGGGGCCACAGCAGGAAAGGTTCTGCCCTGACTTGCAGGTGTCCAAACATGTTGGTGGGATGTGGAGTAGGAGCCCTTCCTTAGCAAGGTTATGGTGGTTAGCAGGAGGGAGAAGGGTGCTCCAAGTGATGGAGGTCTTCAAACAGTATATCATGTTTTTATACTGTTTGTTTTATACTTTGAACGGTTTTAGTTTTTGTGAACCGCTCAGAGAGCTTCGGCTGTTGGGCGGTATAAGAATGCAATAAATTTGAGGGTTTGAGGGTGAGGATTTTAATGGAACTGTCTTAATGTGGGTTGGGTGTTTTAATGGAATTGTTTTATATGTTATTGTAAAGCGCCTCAATGCCAGAAATGGTGAGGTGGTGCTATAAAAATGCTTTAAATAATAAAATAATAAAAATAATAATATTTATTTTTTGCATTTCTATACTGCCCAATAGCCGGAGCTCTCTGGGCGGTTCACAAAAATTAAAACCATCCAAAGTATAAAACAAACAGTATAAAACCATAATATAAAATACAATATAAAAGCTCAACCAGATCAAAACAACAGCAATGCAAAATTACAAATTTAAAAGACCCAAGTTAAAATTTATTTATAGACTGTTAAAATGCTGGGAGAAAAGAAAGGTCTTCACCTGAAATCATCACCATCATCATCCATGTCGAACTTTATGATTTAAAATGTTTATATGCCGCCCTTCGTTTTCAAATCGCAGGCAGCATACAAAATGTGTTAAAAGAACAATTAAAATGAAAGATAAAGACAGGAATAACAAGAAAGAGAAGCAGAGTATTAAAATCAGCAAATGCCTGGGAATACAGATGTGTTTTCAAGAGGTTTTTCAAAGCCACTGTCCTGAATTGGACCGGTCCCCTATTTGGAGACCAATGCAGCTCTTTGTATATGATCCCAGTCTGGTGTGATGCTTAGAGTATTGAACTGAGACTCGAGAGACCCAGGTTCTAGCCTCTACTCGCCCGTGAAACTCTCTGGGTGACCTTGGGCCAGTCGCCTACCTCACAGGGTTGTCATGAGCATAAAATGGAGGGAAGCGGAGCCATTGTGGTGTAGTGGCTAAGGTGTTGGGCTGGGAGTCAGGAGATCTGGGTTCTAGCCCCCCACTCGGCCATGGAAACCCACTGGGTGACTTTGGGCCAGCCACAGACTCTCAGCCCAGCCTACCTCGCAGGGTTGTTGTTGTGAGGATAAGATGGAGAGGAGGAGGATTATGTATGCCGCTGTGGGTTCTTTGCAGGAAAAAAGGCGGGATATAAATGTAATAAATAAAATATATGTCTTCCTTGCAAGAGGAGAAAAGGCAACGATACAGATGTCATGATAAAAGAAGAAATCCCACCTCTCCACATCTGTTAGGAGGCGAGCAGCACCATCCCAGCGGAAGCTCTCCCCAGCCTGCCCCCGCCGTGCGCCTCCTCTGCCAGTGACGCCTTCTCTCCTCTTTCCTTTCCAGTTCAAGGGGCGGTGATCTTCGCCGAGGTCCTGTGTGCCGTGAAACGGATGTTGGCCCGGGTGCTGGTCATCATCGCTAGCTTGGGATACGGCATTGTCAAGTGAGTGTAAGGGCGCAAGAAAACGGAGCTAACCTTAACCAATCACTGAACAGTTGATAACAAAGGAGTTAAGGAAATAAATAATCAATCAATCAATATAATGTAATATGTAGTGTAATTATCAAAATTAACACTAAATATAATTTTCAAAGAGCATTTTTTTTTATACGCATTCAATAAAAAATAATACAATAAGAACCGTGCTTAGTCATCACAGCCCCTTTCTAAACAACTCTTCAGAAGTACATAACAGCCTGGGTAAGTCTTATTTACTTTTATATTATTTAAATAATAAAAATTACAATTCCTGTTCCTGTATCTGAGGCAGTTACTATTGCTTTTTATGTATATTTTCGGCAAATTGGCCGTTGAAGAAGACACCTTGTCGAAACGCATTTGGCCTATGCAGATTGATGGTTTTTAAATTTTGTATGCTTTTTTAATGTTTACTGTTTTAACTTTTGTGAACCGCCCAGAGAGCTTCAGCTGTGGGGCGGGATATAAATGTAATAAATAAATAAAATACTGTGATTACTAAGCACGGTTTTTATTGTATTATTTTTATTGAATGTGTATAAAAGGTGCTCTTTGAAAATTAGATTTAGCGTTAATTTTGATAATTACACTATGTATTAAATTATATTTATTGATTGATTATTTATGTTCTTAACTGCTTTGTTATCATAGAATCATAGAATAGCAGAGTTGGAAGGGGCCTGCAAGGCCATCGAGTCCAACCCCCCCTGCTCAATGCAGGAATCCACCCTAAAGCATCCCTGACAGAGGGTTGTCCAGCTGCCTCTTGAAGGCCTCTAGTGTGGGAGAGCCCACCACCTCCCTAGGTAACTGATTCCACCGTCGCACTGCTCTAACAGTCAGGACGTTTTTCCTGATCATAGAATAGTAGAGTTGGAAGGGGCCTCTAAGGCCATCGAGTCCAACCCCCTGCTCAATGCAGGAATCCACCCTAAAGCATCCCTGACAGATGGTTGTCCAGCTGCCTCTTGAAGGCCTCTAGTGTGGGAGAGCCCACAACCTCCCTAGGTAACTGATTCCACCGTTGCACTGCTCTAACAGTCAGGAAGTTTTTCCAACAAGTGAGCGTAATGGCCAGGGAACAGGGATGGGGTGGGGAGGTTGCATTGGGGGAGTGAGGACCACGGCGGAGTGGTGGAGGCACGTGGTTTGCATGCAGAAGACCTGACCACCAGTCTTGTTTTCACAGTTTCTGCGCTTGTTCCCCCATCCTAAAAAGTTGGAATTTATATATTTGTTACGTTTATATACCGCCCCTTAGCCGAAGCTCTCCGGGCAGTTTACAAAGATTAAAAGACTGAACATTTAAAAAATCAATATACAAAACTTAAAACCATAAAAACAGCTAACATTTAAAACAAGTTTTAAACTCTCAGCCAGGCCATAGATTGCTCTGGAGTCAGATGAAACTCAACATATGCTGTTAAATGCCTGGGAGCAAAGAAAAGTCTTGACCTGGCACCGAAAAGGTAACAGTGTTGGTGCCAGGCGGGCCTCGTCGGGGAGATGGTTCCATAATTGGGGGGCCACCACTGAGAAGGCCCTCTCCTAAGGCTGAGTGACTGACAGTCAGAGTTTAGAACAGTGCTGTTATTTTGGCCCCTCCTCTCTTGTGTTTGCCCCGCCCCCACTCCTGGAAGCTTCTCTGCAACGGCAGGCGGCCCTCGGGCGGAAAGCGCTTCGACACCCCTGAGCCAGAGCGATTTTCTCTGCGATAGGCCTGCTGCTGCTGCTGCTGCTGCTTGACTGAGTTCTGCTTCTTCCCGACAGGCCGCGGCTGGGGGCTCTCTTGAACCGCGTCGTGGGTGTCGGGCTGATGTACCTTGTCTTCTCCATCATCGAGGGCGTCCTGAGGGTGAAGCCGGTAAGGGGGCAACGCTGCCGGGGCAGGGACGGGACCGTGTGTGCACCTTTGTGTGCGCCTCTGGGCAATTGAACCTTGGACCGGCGATCTCAGCCTCTGATTGTCCCTCCAGCCCGAGGAGAAAACTAACGAAGTCGCCCTCTTCTGCGAAATTTTCCTGGCTTTTGTGGATTCCTGCATCGTCTGGTGGATATCCTTTCCTAGGGACTTGTGGCGGCATCTGCGTGTGGCCCCTTCTACACCGTACGGGTGTAGAAGGAGGAGGGGGCGATCCCACACTTTCCTCCTTCCGGGATCGTGTCCAAACGGCCAGTGTGATGCCCGGGATGGGAGGAGGGATGCCGCGTGAGTCGCGGTGGCCATTTTTTAAAAAAGGTATAGGAGCTGGAGCTCACTCGCGCTCCAGCAAAAGGTAAGCGGGGGGGGGGGAGCCCCAATCCTGCTCCCCCCCCAATTCCTCCCGGCCCGGCTCCTTCCCTCTACTGAGCCCTGCTACTTGCAGGGAGGAGGGAAGAAGCCGGGACGTGCGCCCACACTTCCTGCACTCTCAGGATGATCCTGAGACTGCGGGAAGAATCCGGTTTTCCCAGGGATTATTTATATCTGGGAAAACCCGTGCTCATCCCCCCCCCCCCCCCGCCCCCGGGAGTCCTTGTGCATCAGTTGGACACACAGGGACTCGGCCGTGACCAGCCCGGATTTTCAGGCTGGCGTAGAAACGGCCTGTGTTAGCTCTGCACCCTTTTCTTCATCTCTTCTTCGTCTAGCAGAGGGGCAGCGTGAGAGAGGAAGTTGTGGTTTTACGTGGGGACGCGGAGTAGGCAGGGCTTCGTCCTCTCAAAACGGGTCTAGTAGCCCACGGGAAGGCCTACTTGCCCAGTTGCCCACACGCAACTGTGTTTAAAAATGGTGGGCAGCCATCTTGGTCCACCAGAACAAATCCGGGATCCACCGTGGGGTGACGGCTTCGTTGGGGCCGACGTAGAAAGACGCAAAGCAGGGAGTGAGCGTTGGGGGTGTGTCTCCTCTTGAGGCTGTAGAGCGGAGAGAGAGAAAAGGGCTGCGTGTCGACGGAGAAGTCCGGGCATCTGTGGCCTGCCCCAGCCTTGGAATGGGATTGCAGGAGGCGGTTTGCAAACTCAATTGAAACGGCCTCGGCTGGGCGCAGAGCGGATTTCTGGTTGCGCTGAGAGCTGCTGTAACGATAGCAGCAATATGGCGATTCCTCCAACCCACCCAAAAGCAGAGAAGCCTGTGGTTATGCAGATCTGTTTCCAGCAGTGGTTGGAACATACCCGAGCCCTTTGTGCATCAGAGAGCGAAAGGAATTCTTGTGCTTGTATTAGCACAACCATAAGGGTGGAGGGGGTGGGGGTAAACTCTAGGTAAAGAGTCAATGGATGCCAACTTTAGGTAGTATTGCCTAAGGGTTGGAGAGTGCTTTTTTTACACACACACACACACACACACACAGATAACTTTAATCTTTAGGTAGTGGAAGACCATCTTCCCATTTCAGAATCCCTCTCCTGGACAGCTAAATCTGTTACTTTCCCCCAAATCACCTGCATTCTAGCTAGCCACGTGGGTCCTATGTGTGTCGCATGTTGACGGCCCTGAAGGCCATAATGAACCCTTCCATTCCTCAATCTCACAGTCACTTCTCTGCGTAGTCCCCTGGAAGCAGTACCCGCTCGCCCTAGGCGACTCCCTATTTATAAGCCTGTACTGAGCTGCAAAGGAATCGAGCTTCCCTGCCTGCACTGTGCCTTCCCCTTCTTTCCGCCTCTCCTTTTCGTCACCTCTTTCTTCTTCTCTCTTTCTCTCGTTTTTTTTTTATCCCAGGCACAAGATGACTTGGTGCTGCTGGCTGCTATTCCCCTGGCTATGCTTGATTCTGCTCTCTGCTGGTGGATATCCTCTTTGCCTGGTGGGCTAGTCTTGCCTGGTGGATTCCTTGCCTGGTCTTCCTCCTCCTGCTCCTCCTCCTCCTGCTCCTCCTCCCACTTCCCAGACAGTTCTTGGACCTTTTTGATGTGATCAGCACCCACCCATTCCTTGGGCCGTTGACCTGCTTGGCCATGAAGACGCGGATTTGCCTTCTCTGCGCAGAACTCGGAAAGGGAAGTGGAGGCGGCGTGGGAGGGGAGAGGGGGGTCCCTAGACTTGGGCCGAAAGGCCTCTCTCCCAGGAGTCAGAAGGCGGCCTAGCGTGGGAGGATGGGGTGTGGGCTTTGGCTGGAGGACTTGGGGGTGGATGGAGGGGGAGGGTTGGAGCAAGGCCTCCTGGGTTTTACCCCAAAATCGGGAGTGGAGAAGGAAAACCATTACAAGATTGTGGTAGCAGAGCAGTGCTGCTTGAGGTCAGGAGCGGCATTGCATCTGGTCTCAGGGTCCTGTGGGTTCTTGACCTTAAGTTTAAGAACATCAGAAGAGCCCTGATGCTGGATCAGACCAAGGGTCCGTCTAGTCCAGCACTCTGTTCACACAGTGGCTGATCAGCTGTTGGCCAGGGACCAACAAAGCAGGACATGGTGCAACAGCACCCTCCTACCCATGTTCCCCAGCAACTGGTGCACACAGGCTTACTGCCTCGGATACTGGAGACAGCACACAACCCTCAGTGCTAGTAGCCCTTGACAGCCTTCTCCTCCAGGAATTTATCCAACCCCCTTTTGAAGCCATCTAAATTGGTGGCCATCACCACATCTTGTGGCAGTGACTTCCATAGTTTCACCATGCTCTGTGTGAGGAAGTCCTTCCTTTGATCTGTCCTGAATCTCCCACCACTCAGCTTCATGGGATATGACCCCCATTGGGTTCTTCTATTTTGAGAGAGGGAGAAAAGTGTCTCCCGGTCTACATCATGCTCAATTTTGTACTCCTCTGTCATGTCTCCCCGGGCTGAAGCGGGCTTGACGCTAGCAAACGTCTTCACATAGTCATGAATGTGAGCACACCACGGTTTGAAGAAAGATGAGCGTCCCCTGGGCAGTGTGTGTAGACAGCCAGTGATGTCCACCAACAAGAAGCCCTTTCATGGAGAAGTTAGACAAATTCACAGAGGAAAACCCTGTCAGTGGCTGCTAGTCAAAGGTGGTGACGGCCCCCAATTTGGATAACTTTAAAAGGGGGGTTGATGAATTCCTGGAGGAGTTCATAAATGGCTACGAGTCCTGATGGTTCTGTGCTACCTCTAGTATCCGAGGCAGTAAGCCTGTGTGCACCAGTTGCTGAGGAACATGGGTGGGAAGGTACTGTTGCACCATGTCCTGCTTTGTTGGTCCCTGGTCAACATCTGGTTGGCCACTGTGTGAACAGAGTGCTGGACTAGACGGTAAGGATGTGCTCCGCTTCTCCTCGAACCGGAGAAGCAGGAGCGGAGCGGGGGGCTTCGCCTACCCTGAAGGCGGAGGCGAAGAGGATTGGGGGGCCGGCGGAGCGTTGCGGAGCGGATCGAGGTCAAGGCGGATCCTTCGCCTCGATCCGGAGCTCCGCAAGAAAGGTAAGTGGGGTTTACCGGGCCCTGCCGCTGTCGCTGTCGCCCATGTGGCGATAGCGGCAGGGCCCGGTAAACCCCCCCCTCCCTCCTCTCCCTTACCTGCGTCCGTCCGCGGTCCCTCAGCTTCTTCAGTTGAGCCCGCGGCTCAACCAGGAAGTCTAGGCCGCGGCCCAGACTTCCTGGCTGAAGTGCGGGCTCAATTGAAGAAGCCGAGGGACCGCGGACGGACACAGATAAGGCCCCCCTCCCCCTTGGTCTCTGCAGGTAAGGGAGAGGAGGGAGGGGGGCCTTACCTGGCGCCACTCCCCTCCACTGCGGAGCTCCAGTTCGGAGCCGGAGCTCCATGGCAAAAAGGAGCGGACTATGGGCGGAGCGGAGCGGAGCGGAGCACACCCCTACTAGATGGACCCTTGGTGTGATCAAGCATCAGGGCTCTTCTTGTGTTCTTACGTTCTTGTGTGTGACCTCCGACGTCAGAGGCGCCCTGCTGCTCAATACCAATTCCCGGGAAACAGGAGTGCGAATTCCGCTTGCACTCATGTCCTGCGGTGGACTTCTCATTGGGGCAAGCGTTTGGCTCCTGTGAAATTGGAATATCGCACTAGAGAAGCCTTTGGTCTGATCCAGCAGGGCTCCTCTGACGTTCTTATGAAAATCAGCCTGATTCAAGCTGGTTTGGACGTTGCAGGCATGAAGGCCTTGGCCGGGATCTTACCCATGGAGGCTGGTGGCGCTGATGTCTGTGGGGCAGTGAATCCGCTCCACAGAACTCTAAAGGAGAGCTCCTTTAGAGTTTTGACCGGTTATGACTGAAACCCGGAGTGGATCCATGCCCACGCCGACATTGGAGTCACCAGCCTCCGCTGTATCTTACCCCCTGCAGTGATGGAAGTGTCCTATTTCAGCGGCAGGCAGGAGGGTATGAAACGTTCTCCTCCGGGAGGAGGCTCTGCCCTCTCCCACCCACCCACTCCACCCGCTGCCCGCCCGCACACAGTGCTCTCTTCCTTAACGAGCGACACATCCTCATTAGCCTGGTGCAAACCATGAAGCTGCTGAAGCTGCGTCGGAACCTGGTGAAACTCTCGCTCTACCGCCACTTCACCAACACCCTCATCTTCGCTGTCATCGGTGAGGCCCGGCTTGGCTGCATCCGGGAGCAGGAAGTGGGGAAGGAGCAGAGGGCCTCCACTTCCTGTGACCCGTTGTGTTTTTAAATACTGTGTCTGTGTTCAGTTTGTCAAAATCCTGTGAATTATCTGGTGCCACCCCTGGGTGCTGGAGGGCCTTTGGGCAAGACGCCTCAGTGGGGAGGGCCGCCCAGCTTAATCTTCCAAAGAGATTCCGGCAACTGGTCTCCCTTGTTGGCCGCTGCTGGAACAGAGTGCTGGCCTAGATGGACCCATGGTCTGATCCAGCAGGGCACTCCTTATGTTCATAGAGTTGGAAGGAAGCGAGCTGTCGGAGAAGGATTCGTGTCACAACCCAGCCAGGAAACCTGAATGCTCTTCAATACAGACAGGAGTTTAGTTTATAGAGTCCAGAGATGGGTTTTCCCTCCTCACCTGCTCTTTGTGAGCATCCTCAGGACAGCGGCTTGCCAAAGGTTACCTAACAAATTCACAAGTGTGGCAAAATTTGCACACGGGGGATCTGAATGCACCGCGCACCCTTCCATAAGAGCTCTTGAAGGTGCCTCTTCAGGTACCGTTAGATAACTCTGAACTCCTACCTTTCTGCTGCTAAGGCAGACATAGAATCATAGTAGAGTTGGAAGGGGCCTACAAGGCCATCGAGTCCAACCCCCTGCTCAATGCAGGAATCCACCCTAAAGTATCCCTGACAGACGGCTGTCCGGCTGCCTCTTGAAGGCCTTCAGTGTGGGAGAGCCCACCATCTCCCTAGGTCATGGGTTCCTTTGTCACACTACTCTAACAGTCAGGAAGTTTTTCCTGATGTCCAGCATAGTCTGTGTCCCGCATTCTGGGAAGATCGAGAAGAGGTCCTGGCCGTCCTCTGTGTTCTTACGTTCTTCAGTGTGGCACCCAGCTAGAAGACAGGATGTCGGAAACCATGGTGGCAGGCCTAGTTAAAAATCTATGAAGTTATGGATTTTTTTGTATTGCTCCCAGAAAAGAACCCCCCCTTCTCAACCATGCGGTGTCCCAGCCCCCTGGCATCAGACATGATGTGCGTACAATTATTTCCTCTGCAGCCTCAGTTGCCTTCATTATCTGGACCACAAAGACTTTCCGGCTTGCCGCGTGCCAGACGGTGAGTAGCCACGTCCAAGGGAAGGGGATGGCGGGGGGCAGGGGGGTTGCAAGGCGGGGGTCTGGACTGCCTCTCCCTGTTTGTTTGTTTTTAAAAAACAGTTGCCTGCATCCTACTGGGGCTGAGGCTCAAAGAGAGTTTACAAAGCTTTCCTGGGGTGGGATTTTTCACCTCTCTGATGGGAGGGTCAGACTGAGCAGCGTGCCTGGACCCCAGTACTCATCCTCCCTCCTTCCTTGCTCGTCAGGATTGGCGGGAACTCTGGATCGACGACGCCTTCTGGAGGTTCCTCTTCTCCATCATCCTGTTGGTGATCATGTTCCTCTGGAGACCGTCGGCCAATAACCAAAGGTACAGTAGCCCCTGGCCAAGCCTGGCCTGCCGATGGCCCAAAACACGGGGCAGGTCCCACTAGTCAAAACAATGAGGGGAAAACACGATGTAGAACCAATAACCAAAAGTACAGTAGCCCCTGGCCAAGCCTGGCCTGCCGATGGCCCAAAACACGGGGCAGGTCCCACTAGTCAAAACAATGAGGGTAAACACGATGTAGAACCAATAACCAAAGGTACAGTAGCCCCTGGCCAGGCCTGGCCTGCCGATGGCCCAAAACACGGGGCAGGTCCCACTAGTCAAAACAATGAGAGGAAAACACGATGTAGAACCAATAACCAAAGGTACAGTAGCTCCTGGCCAAGCCTGGCCTGCCGATGGCCCAAAACACGGGGCAGTCCCACTAGTCAAAACAATGAGGGGAAAACACGATGTAGAACCAACAAAAAAGAGAGAGAGAGACTCTAGTGTTGAAGAGTGGGAAAGTTTTTAATCTCTTTGTCCGAGGAGATCTCAAGAAGACTGTATGATTGTGAAATACAATCATCATTGGCTGTCATCAAAGCGAGCCATTCAAATACGATATCCAAAAGTATAATTACTGCCCTGGGAAAAGTTCCTTTATACTTAACTTCTGTTACCTCACGTGAGTTGAGATGGTTATTTACCCGGTGCAGGTTAAAGTCACTCCAGTTAATGGAGGTGAAAGCGCGTTACAGGATCCATCCACGCGCTAAAGCTGACTGCCCAGCCGGCTGCCCCAAAACTGAGGATATGACACACTTTCTAGTTGAGTGTCCAGTGTATGTCGAGCTGAGGAAGCAATACCTTGTGCCCCTGATTCCTGGGTTCAACCACATGTCACCTAAAAATGTAACTCAGATATTATTGTTAGGCTCTGATCATTATATATCGTTCAGGACTGCAAAATTTGTACAGCGGGCGCTGGAGGTACGGAAGCTTCTGTTTGCCATATTGGATCAAATTTTACTAATCTGAGATTACTTGCGGGCCAGTACTGGTACTGCAATTGAGCCTACTATCAGTTTTATATTATTATCTTGTATTATTCTTCTGATTGCGGTGAGATGGTGTATGGACATGCTATTATTTTATTATGTTAATATGTTATTTTGCTACTATTTTATCTGTTTGTGATTATTATTATTAGTCGGCTAACAAGCAGTAAAGATACTCTTTGTCCAAATGTCTCTACTGTTTAAAATTATGTATTTTTTTAAAAAAAAACTGTTTGAAAAAGGGCTCAACGTTTCGGATCTGTCGATCCTTCTTCAGGAGCTGATTAGACAGAATAAGGCGATAAGGATGTAAAGAAGTCTTTGAACTGCTCCATTTTGACTCTTTGTTTTTTCATGTTATTTTGTCTAATCAGCTCCTAAGGATCGACAGGTCCGAAACGTCGAGCCCTTTTTCAAAGAGTTTTTTTAAAATATATATATATGTATTTTTAATAAGCAGTAGAGACATTTGGACAAAGCGTTTAAAAACTTTCCCACTCTTCAACACTAGAGCCTATCAGGTCCCACTAGCACCGTGGTAGAGCACACGGTTCGCCTGCGAGAGGGTCCAGGATTAGGCCGCAGTATCACCAGTCTCTGATTTGCAATGACTCAGGAAAGCTGCTCTCTCATTTGCTTTAAAAGGTTGGGAACTTCAGGCGCACGGGCCAAAGCCAGCCCTCCACGGTTCCCCAGGTAGCCACGCCTCCTCCTTTGGCCCCTCCCCTTTCCCCTGACCGCCTGTCATTGAGTGATTTCCCAGCCTAAAAGGGTTGAAATGCCTCTTCAAAGGCTTTACTGACTGGCAGGAAGAGCTGCACGCTGCAATAGGCTGCCCTCCCCCCCCTCCGGGCCCCCTGGAATCTGGCCCCCAAAAGCTGCTCCTCTGTGGAATTTGGCCCTCGGGCTGGAAGAGGTTCAGCGCCGCTGCTTTGAAGCCTGGGCTGGAGCTGTGAGCGTCTGCAAGGCAGATGGCCCCATCCCATAATGCCCACTTCTGGGCCTCTCTCTCCACAGATATGCCTTCATGCCCTTGGTGGACGAAGGCAGTGAGCAGGAGGACGAGGACGAGGAGCACATGGTGAATGAGGCTTTCGGTAAGTCCGGACGAGCCCTGGGCCCCCTCTCTGGGGCATGGCCTGAGGTCCGTAGGGCAGGCCAGGGGTGCCCCGAGCAGGCCCTGCCCAGGGGAGAGGGTCTGCTGTGGCAGTTCTCCAGTTGTGCGTATGCTCTGTTCTGCAGGGTGGGGAGACGCGCAAATCTCCACCAAGCAAACCTGGATTTTGCAGCCCGGGTGTGCGAGCGATTCAGGCGGCACGCGTTTGGCTGCCTGTCTTCCTTTGCAGATTTGGGTAATTCTGCTGGTGCTGAGCACCCTGGGGAGAGGGAGCAGAAGCTCTTAGCGCGTCTGCTCTTCCAGCATTGAGATTTTTTGAAGGCTTCCCCCACTCAGACTTCCAGGTTGCAGATCTTGGCAGCCAGAAAGGTTTTAAAATTTAATTACGTATTAAGCTTTATCTCGCTTTTCTTCAAAAGAATCCAAACAGACAATAACAAAAATAATGACCAAGCAATGGAATGCACTTAAAAGATGAGTCCTTGCCTTGTACTTTGTGTGCGCGCACATGAAAGGGCCTCTTCTGTTGTGGCGGATCGTTTATGGATCTCTCAGCCCACAGAAGCTAACCTGGCATTTAGGTACCAGATTAAAACCTTTCTGTGTATTTTAACTATTCTTTTGTCTCCAGTATCTGGTTTCTTATGTCGTGCTTCTGATCTGCTCGTTGATCTATTGTTTGTATTTCTAACAATGCTTTGATAGTTTGTTGTTCATCATGGCTTCTATTTGTAGTTTATAGCTGGTTAACAAACCATGGTTTGTTTGCGGGGATGGGTTCAAACACAACGACAAGCCAGGTTTCAACAAACCACACCCTGGCTTCGCTTCGTTTTTCAGTGCCGAGTGTCTTTCTGGAGCCTGCTGCTGTGGAGCGTTAGAGAGTCTCTCTCTCTCTCTCTCTCTCTCTCTTCCCCACCCTCCTCCAGTGGAAAGTCGTCTCTGCATAGCAGGGTTTAAAGCTTCTGTTTAGCCATTTGGATCTGCAATAAGATCCAATTAAGTAGTTTCTCTTCCAGCAACCTTGAGATTGGCTTGAGGGTGACCTGGGAGCTGTTTTGTTGTTTTTTGCAGAAGGGATGAAGATGAGGGGCGGAAAACCCGAAGTCAATGGGATCCTCAAAGGCGCCAGAGTGGTAAGAATCCTGTGCTCCTTCCTCCCCCCCCCCCAAAAAAACCACACCTTTCCCTCGTCATCTTCCATAACCTTTTGTCAGGTTTAGACTGTAAGATAGCTGGCCAGGATTTCTCACTTTATAGTACTTTATAGTAAACTATCTAGTAATTTCACGTGCTTCACAAATAATGCAATGCCTTGCCATGTTGGTAACCCACCCCCTTCAGCCTTCTGAGATAGTAGCCTCTCCCACTACAGTTTTTTCTGCAGTTTGGGGCTCGGTATACCTTCTGGCAGGTTAGAGCTAAGAGAAATTTTAGTCACTTCATCACTGTGTGTATTACAAATGGTTTTTTTTAATTTGAGCAGCTCACATTTTCATTTAAAAAGCAGCTGAATGGAGCCTCCTTGTTCAGAGACAGTATACCTCTGAACAATAGGTGCTGGAGATAAGCAGGAATAAGAACATCAGAATCATAGAATCATAGAATAGCAGAGTTGGAAGGGGCCTATAAGGCCATCGAGTCAAACCCCCTGGGGCTCAATGCAGGAATCCATCCTAAAGCATCCCTGACAGACGGCTGTCCAGCTGCCTCTTGAAGGCCTCTACCGTGGGAGAGCCCACAACCTCCCTAGGTCACTGGTTCCACTGTCGTTCTGCTCTAACAGTCAGGAAGTTTTTCCTGATGTCCAGCCGGAATCTGGCTTCCTGTAACTTGAGCCCGTTATTCCGTGTCCTGCACTCTGGGAGGATCAAGAAGAGATCTTGGCCCTCCTCTGTGTGACGACCTTTCAAGTATTTGAAGAGTGCTATCACGTCTCCCCTCAATCTCCTCTTCTCCAGGCCAAACATACCCAGTTGAGAGCCCTGCTGGATCAGACCCAGGGTCCATCTAGTCCAGCACTCTGTTCACACAGTGGCCAACCAGCCGTCAGCCAGGGACCCACAAGGCAGGACATGGTGCAACAGCACCCTCCCACCCATGTTCCCCAGCAACTGGTGCACACAGGCTTACTGCCTCAGATACGGGAGGTGGGATGTAGCCATCAGGGCTAGTAGCCATTGATAGCCTTCACCTCCAGGAACTTTTCCAACCCCCTTTCAAAGCCATCCAAATTGGGGGCCATCCCCACATCTTGTGGTTGTGAATTCCAAGATGTATCGATGGCCACCAATTTGGACTGTTGCTTCCATGCTCTTGCAGGCAGGCGGCTTCCAGGAGCCAGCTGGCCGGCCACTGTTGGAAACACAATGTAGGCCATGATGCACCTTTGGGCCTGACCTCGCAAGGCAGTCTGTACACTTCATGTCCTTAAGCCTCGCCGCCTTCAACGGCCTTGTTTCTTTTCTTCCTTTGCAGGATGAAGACTTGAAATGGGTTGAAGAAAACATTCCATCTTCCATGGCTGATGTGTAAGTTTCAAAACAACAAGAACAGATAATTCATAGGTGTATATTTCAGCTGTCAAACAATTATAGTTTGGGGTTGTTTTTTAAAAAAAGTCATTATGTGGCATGTAAGTGTGTGACGCATTGCTTAAAAAGCGCATTGAGTGATGTGAACTGCATTGCAGATGCCACTTTGAGCATTCTGAAGTAACCAATAGCTCTACAATCTAACCAACAAACGTTCCCATTTGCCACTAGAAGGAGAAACCATCTGCCCCTTTCAGTTTTAAATTTCCCTATTGTAGTAGGCCACACAAATGGCTTCAGAAATTAAACAAGTTCAAGACCCGTCAGCATTGTGGAAGATCCAGGCATAAAAGAGCCTGACGACATAGATTCCACTCACGCACCGTCTGCACAGAGCAGCCCACGCTTCTTGCTGTTGGAAGGAATTCTTCAAAGGAAAATGTGTATTTTGGATACAGCGCAAAACAGGAGAGACAACCACCGCTCCAGTAATTCTCTGATAGGACTAGTGCAGTTCCATTTGGTCTCTTGCACTCTGAGTGTCTGTTTTGTGCTCCTTTGGACACAAACCAGAAGACAAAATCCCTTTTCTAAGATGCTTTGTTCCATCAGTGGATTGTTACCAGTACATCTAGGGGTGAGCATATTCCCCCAACATTGGCACTCCACTGGCTGCCAATTAGTTTCCGGGCGAAGTACAAAGTGTTGGTTATCACCTTTAAAGCCCTAAATGGTTTGGGTCCGGGTTACCTGCGGGATTGCCTTCTCCCATATAGTCCGCCCTGCACACTCAGGTCCTCTGGGGTGAACTTACTTCACTCAGCTAAAACTAGGCTGACATCAGTTTCCCAGAGGACCTTTTCTTCTGTCGCCCCCGGATTGTGGAACGGCCTGCCGGAGGAGATTCATAAAATTAACTCTCTGTGTGATTTTAAGGCAGCTTTAAAGACTAGCCTTTTCCAGCAGGCCTATCCAGATCAATGTAAAATCAAGAATTTTTAAGATGTATTGATTCCTGTTTTAATGTTGTTCCCCGCCTCAATCCAAAGGGAGAGGCAGGTAAGGAATAAATATATTATTATTATTTATTATTATTATTATTGTCAGAATTGGTGCTAGGAAGAGAAGAGCGTCAATGCATCCAGTTGGACTTTTAGGCTACAGTCCTCAATGCCGGTGGTGGGCAACAGGTGGCCCTCCAGCCATTTTGGCCTACAACTCCCATCATCCTTCACTATTGGCTATGCCGAGTGGGGCTGATGGAGGTTATAGACCAAAACCTCTGGAGGGCCACAACTTGCCCACCCCTGTTCCACACACTTACTCAAGAGTAAGTCAAATTATATGTGGTGAAGCTCACTTCTGTGGACACGCGTGGGATCACATTCAAAGGTCTAACATCTCTGCTTACTGTCGCTCTAGCTGATTGAACCCGTGCCCAGGTTTGAATCTACCCTTCACAGGCCTCATTGTTTGCCATTTCACGGATGTCCCCGTGGACGTGTGCAACCCTAGTCTAAAACTCACTGCATAGTTTTTGCATCGGCAATTACATTCCTCGTCCCTGCTTCTTCTCTTTCAGGGTGCTGCCCCCTTTGCTAGACTCTGATGAGGTAAGCCTAACTCGGTGGAATTTCTTTTTGGGTCCCTTTGCATTCTTGAGCTGCTGTGACCTCACAGCAGTTCGGCCAATGGCAGAGGAGCCTCTATGTTCAGAGGCTGTGTACCTGTTTGGGAGCAGCCGCGGTGGCGTGGGCTGTTGCCAGCGAGCCCTGCTTGCTTCTGGGGACGCCGGGGCCTGATCCAGCAGGGCTCTTGGGTTCTTAAGCATGGAGGCAGCCACTGGTTTGATCAGACTGACCCTGCCGCACGGGCCTTTTCACCCAGATGTCAGACTGCCATGCTGCACCCCTGTATTGTGACCGCGGAGTGCCTTTTATCTGCTCAGTCAGGCTGATGGCCTCCAGACATTCTGGACTACAACTCACAGCATTCCTCCTGTTGGCCATCCTGGCTGGGGCTGATGGGAGTTGAAGTCCAAAACCTCTGGAGGGCAGCCCATTGAGGAAGTCTGTCCAAAATCACAAAGATGTCGTTAGGCATGTGCATCAGAACGCATCCAAAAGCACGTGCAGCGTGTGGGTTGTTTTCCACCCCTGGCAAACATTTCCCAGGCTGCTTTGCACCCATGAGGTGCCATCGGAGGTCCTGGGTGGTTTTCAGATTTATTCAGATTCCAACTCTGCTGGCTGGGGCATTCTGGGAGGTGCAGTCCAACACATCTGGAGCGCCCCAGGTTGAGGAAGGCTGCACTAGAGCATCATGGCTCTGAAGGTGAGCAGAGAGTCTCTAGGTGGCCTTGATGCAGTGGTCATTTCTCGGCCTCCGCCCCCTTCCCTGAACCCAACAAGCATATAGGGATGAACACATCCCTTCCTTCCTCTTGCTGTAGATAATGTTGCTAATAAAAGAGCCCCATCAAACCGGCATGGTGCTTTAAAGAGTTCCAGCCAAAGGGTCCTTGCCCCAAGGAGTTTACAATCTCTAACTGAGCACAAGGGGGAGGGAAATGGAGTGGGGTGAGTAAAGGGGGGGGGGGGTCCCAACGGGGCTGCTGGAAGGATTCCTGAGAGACGGTAAAGCCAGGAGCCCTGAATGTTTGAAATGCAGAACAGATGGACGGAAGGCTGTTAACCTTCTCCTTTTCCTTCTCTTCGCCTCTTCTTCTGCAGGAAATCGTGACCACAAAATTTGAAATGTCCAAGATGGAGTAAAAAGTCCGGATCGTGGCCTCTTGCTCATCCGCGCTCTCTTCCTGACGGGTTTTGTACGGATGAAGAGTCACAGATGGCCGCGTGGTGTTTTTTTTTCCCCTTTGTTTTTTTTTAAAAATTTCATTTCGCACATGCGTATAAATATATATATACATATATATATTTGTATATGGTTAAAAGATTATTTTATTACCTTTTGTGTTTCTAACTCTGGGACTTTGGCCCGTCGAGGACTTGCTTGCCTGTCTCACCCATGGGGGCCGGGAGTCGCTGAGATGGCCGTGGCCTTCCACCAGAGAGGAGGATCATGGGACATGACGACGAAACGCGCTCCCTTCCGCTTGTCTCTCCGGCGACGTCTGTGGAACAAGTGTCTTCGGACGCGGGAGCGCGGGGACTGCTCTGTCTGTGCTCTCACCTCAACCTTGCGTACTTTTGTAGCGGTGCCGCTGATGTTGCCTTTCCACGGTGACCTGATGGGGGCGCTGCAGGGCAGTGTGTGAATCCAAAGCTGAAAGGAGGAGGAGGAGGAGGTGCAGCCCGGCCCCCACCACCTTCCCCTGGTGTCAACCTAATCTTTCTAGGCCAGGTAGTGATCAGTGACCACAGGAGGGTGTCCGTATGTCTCTGCACATGTGGTTGGTGAGTTGCACTTTAGGTACGAGGAGGCGTATGGTCTGTGTGAAAGAGTTTGTCTCTAGGTAGACAGAGGCCTGGTTCGCACGTCGGGACAACCCAGAGCCTGTGCCAAGAATAGATTGTCGGTGAATTGTGGCTTGTTGTTATGTGCAAACCCTTAAGTATAGTTTAACTATGGGTTCTTAGCCACGAACAACCTCAGAAGAGAACCCATGGTTTGGGTTGTAAACTCTGGTTTGTTCGTGGTTAACAACCCACAGTTAAACCATAGTGTAGGGTTTGGACATAACAGCAACCCATGATTCAACAATCCACGATTCATCGACAACCCATACTCTGGGTTGTCGTTACATGCAAACCAGGTCTGAGAAGGTTGCCCGTTCCTTTGGAGGCACCCTTAGCCTGGCCATCTCCAACCTGGTGCCCTCCAGAGGTGCTGGACTAGAGCCTCTCTACCCCACCCCCACCCCCAGCCAGCATAACTCTTCACCAGGTTGGAGAAGGCCTGCCCTAGGCTGGGCTGCATGGCCGTTCTGTGCAGGGCAGCAATGTCCAACTCCGTAACGGGGCTGCCGTTCTGAAAGCGACATGGAAAGGCGGACGGTGGGGGGTGGAACGACCAGCCCTTCTGGCGAGTAAGAGCACGGCGGCTGAACTGTGTCTCAACACCAGTGGGTCCGAGGAATATTTTGTGGGTGTTGGGCAGGGGGCGGGGGCAGAGCATGGAAGCCCCCGGCTCTGGATCTGGCTTGCCACAGCACCTCTCTGTCCTGACCCACAGAATCTGTTTCTTAAAACAGAGTTAAAATGAGTGAACTGTGTCTTTGGGGGGCTCAGCAGAAGAGGCGATGAAGGGAAAGCCAAGGAGGAGACCCCCTCCTATGGGCATGCGGACGGCTGTGTGCGGCGGCGTTCATTGGCTGGGCTGGGTCGTAGGTCTTGTTCTCAAATCCTTCTTGAGGGGACCTGGCCAGCCCCGGTAGCAGTATTGGCTAAGCGCCATGGCACCCGGGATGTTCCTTTCCGTCCTTTTCTTTCTCTTTTGGGGTAAGGCTGGATGGAAAGCGTCTTTTCCCTTCGACATTTGACCCAAAGCGCCGTCCGGTCCACCTCCGCCACCCTTTGTTCCCAGGGGACGTCTCTCCGCTGTCTCCCCAACCGGTTTGGCAGAGGGACCCTCCCAAACTTGGGACATGTGATGTACGCCATCCCTCGCCCTGGTTCTGCATTTAACAAATGCTTTTCTGAATTGTGTGGGGTTACGTTTTTCTTCCATTCCATCTGGGTCTCCTGTGGGGAGCTTTGCTCTGCTAATGGCCGCCTTCTCGTCCCCCCCCCCCCCCAGCTTCGCCTCCCTTCTGACGTGATGCTTCGAGATGGCTTGGATCAGTTTTCCCCAACCTGGTGCTCTCAAATGTGTTGGGCTACAGTTTCCATAATCTGTTGGGGATTATGGGAGTTGTAGTCAACCATCTGGAGGGCACCAGGTTGGGGAAAGCAGACATGGATGACGAGGGTCAGGGGAGGAAGGCCATGATTTCTTTCCAAATAACCTTTATTTATTTTGAACTTGTACATATGTCTTTGGAGAGGGAAAGCCGTGTGTGTTTTATGCAGTACTATTTTAAAAAAAAAATCACACCCCCTAATTTGTGTGTCGCTGTGTGTTTTGTGTTCTGCTGTGGGGAGGGGGGCTGCTGGGAAGCGGGGGGGGCGGGGGCAGGTCATCTGCTCCACAGGCAGGAAAGCCCTGCATTCAGTTCCTGGCATCTAGCATTCAAACCTGGTCCTTCCAGCCAGAGATGCTAGGAGTTGTAGTCCAAGACATCTGGAGAGCATTAGGCTGCTTTAACCATGACGCCACCAGGGTTGGTCGTCAGATTCCTCTTGGAACAAGAGCGTGCAAAGAGTACTTTCAACAGGTGTCTCCATCTAGTCTCAAACAGCTGGGATTGGGGTGGGGAGGGGAGGGAGGGGGGCTTCCTCAGGTGCTGTAATGTTCAGGTAACCATCAGCCCTGGCTGCCCCCTCTCCAAGCACTCTTCAAATACTTAAAAGGTTGTCACACAGAGGAGGGCCAGGATCTCTTCTCCATCCTCCCAGAGTGCAGGACATGGAATAACGGGCTCAAGTGACAGGAAGCCAGATTCCGGCTGGACATCAGGAAAAACTTCCTGACTATTAGAGCAGTACGACAATGGAACCAGTAACCTAGGGAGGTCGTGGGCTCTCCCACACTAGAGGCCTTCAAGAGGCAGCTGGACAACCATCTGTCAGGGATGCTTTAGGGTGGATTCCTGCATTGAGCAGGGTTGGAGCAGGGTTGGACTAGATGGCCTTATAGACCCCTTCCAACTCTGCTATTCTATGATTCTAAGACCCAAGAAAAACTCACTTCTCCCTTGAACCAGGAACAGGTTTAATTGTACTTTAATGCAGAACATCTAAACCATCATCTGCTCACGATCCTTTTGACCAACACCACTGGGGAAAAGAAGGGGACTCCTCGGAAGGTACACCAAACTACAGCAGTGGAGAGGAGAGGCTGGTGAGGGCTGCAGGAGAATCTAGGTCAGCGCTTGCTCCCTTGGCCGAGCTGTAAACGGATCCCTCTCCCTCGCTTCGGCCTCAGGGGACGCGCCTGTTCATCTGCAACCCTGCTTGGTCCTGGTTTTCCCTCTTTGCCAGCTGCTCCGTTGCCACGTCGATGGCAGCTCCCACGATCTCCACGGCGGCCCTGTAGATCAGCTGCTTGTCTCGCTCCTCTTCCGGCCCCGTGGCATCCAGCCACGCCGTGGCTTCATGCGTCTCCTCAGCGGACGGCGGCAGCTTCCCCGCAGGGCTCCCTTGCTGCTGGCTGCGTTCTCTGTCTTCGGCCACAGCAGCCGCCTGGGATGGCTTTGAAGTTGGCTGGCTTAGCCAGTTTTCCTGAATGCCTCGCTCGAAGCCCCCGGATGGAAACAGGGTTCCTGCTTCGGCCAGGATGTAGGCCTCAGAAGTATCACATGAGCCCAATATTACGACATGGCTTCTGTCCCTTTCTGAGGCAGGTGGTGGGGAAAAATAGCTGCCTGTACTGGTCACACCGGTGGCGAGGCCCAAGGTCACGTCACCGGTATGTTCGTTCCCTCTACTGGTATCCAGCATTCCAGCATTCTCTTCCTTCATCTCCCGGATTTCAGGATGGCTCCCGGTGGAAACATGCCTTTCCCTCTCCCCCTTCCTGATGACTGGGCTTCCCAGTAACTCGCTATTCAACCAGCCCAAATCCCGCATCCCCATCAGCATGCCCTGCCCACCTGGATTCTCAGCTAAATCACCCAGATCCTGTTCCTCTTCAGGCAACACTTCTGCCCAGTGTCCATAGTCTCCTTGCTCGGGGCCTTGGTCTTCCACTTCCACTGCTTCTGCTTCTACCTCTGGAAGATCACAAACCTGTGTCTGGAAAAAACCCTGTTCCGACGTGTTCTTCAGGACTGGATCCAGTTCCCCAGGGCCGTTTTCCAGACTGAGCAAGCTGCTTGTCTGCTCAGCATCCAGCTCAGCAAGAGTTCCCGAGATGTCCTCGTCTCCTGCCTTCCGGGGGCTCTCCAATCCGTGCCATGCAGTTTTGTGGCCTCCTTTATCCTCCGGGGCTCCGTTATCCACGTTTGATGGAAATACGGACGGTGGTTTTTTGTCCTCTTCGGCTGCGATGCTGCGTGACGGTTCTCCAGGGGCTTCGTTCGCCCCGGTGGTAGGAGCGGCTTCTGGTTCTGTGGAGAGGCAAAGATCCCCTTTCCCCGTGGTCCCGTGACCTCTGTCGTCCTCTGGGAGAACTGATCGTTCCTTGGTTTTGGAGGCGATCGCGGCCCTGAATGTTCTCCATGGCTTAGTCCTCCATGATCCACCAACCCTGGCGACAGCCACTGCCTCCAACTCTGCGATTGAGGTCGCTTCCCCCAGGCTCTGGGTTTCCGCTCTGGGTTTCCACCTCAAAGGCGACTCCCCTTGAGGGTCCAAGGTTCGGCCAAGGGCAGCGACCGGCCCGCATCTCATGCTCACTCTGCCGAGAGGCGATGCCCCCAGGCCGTAGGCCGGCTTCTTCAGCCGAGACGACGTGGCCTTCAGGCACAGCAGTTTCCTGAGCAAGGAGGTTTCTGTTTTGCCTTGTGCAGATTCCTCGTCTGAGTCCAAACCCAGGACAGCGTCTTGCGTGGCCGGCTTTCTGACGGCCTGGATGGGGCTTTCGTGGCTGGCCTCCACGCACAGGCGGCTCTTGGAAACCGCCTGGCCCCGGGGGGAGCTGGCTGCTCCTTTCCTTTTCAGCCAGAACGGGCACTTCCTCTTCAGGAAATCTTTTCCTGTGGGACACGGCCTGTCGGGAGGTTTCGAAGTCAAGCTGTTCCTGGCCACTTCGTCTGCTAGCGCAGGAAGCTTGTGGCTGTCACAGTGGGAGGGAAGATGGGCCTCTGCTGTCCCCTCCCGAGCGGTCTGCATGTTTTCTTCCAGTCCGTTTTTGTTTGTTACTCCTTTGTCTTCCTGGTAAGGGAAGGGTTGTTTTGTTTTTTGGATACTGCCAGCGCTTCTAGTCCTCAAGGTTCCTCACAATCTCATTTGCTGCTCCCCAGGGATCCATTTCTGTCAAAACCACATGACTCTTCATCCATCCAGGAGCAGTTAACCAGCTCCTCAACTCTGCTTTCCTTCTTCAAAACGCTGTCTACCTTTTCGGGGTGCGGGAGGACTCCCCCACCGGGTCCTTCCCAGCCAGTATTACGTCTGTTACCATTTGCGCAATTAAAGAGGGTTCTGTTCCCCTCGTGAGGGGGTGGAAAAAAGAGTCTGGAGGCCCTTTTTTCAAGGCTTCCTGCAGAATACACACGCACACACAAAAAAACATAGTGGCCAAATGCTTCAGTCCTTTTGAATGTAAACCGGGCTGGTAAACAAAGAATAAACACAGATTTATGAGAAATTTGGATGGTTCTGGGTACATAGCTTAAATGATGTGAATACACTGTTAATCCCCACTGACCCTTTTGTGGACCTAGACGTACTGACTTCCAGATTGAATCGCACTTGGGTGCAGCCGGTTCACCATTTGCAGGAGAACCTGGCTGTGCAAAGTATTGATTCGCTGGCTGTTTTGCCATTCATGAAGCCCCCACCTCACCCCCCGCCCTTCCTTTTTGAAAGAGGAGCTGAACCTAGCTTAGTGGTGGAGCACTAACTTGTCAGGGATGCTTTAAGGTGGATTCCTGCATTGAGCAGGAGGTTGGACTCGATGGCCGTAGAGGCCCCTTCCAACTCTACTATTCTGGGATTCTATGAAGAACTGGGCATGTTTAGCCTGGAGAAGAGAAGATTGAGGGGAGACATGATAGTACTCTTCAAATGCTTGAAAGGTTGTCACACAGAGGAGGGCCAGGATCTCTTCTCGATCATCCCATAGTGCAGGACATGGAATACTGGGCTCAAGTGACAGGAAGCCAGATTCCAGCTGGACATCAGGAAAAACGTCCTGGCTCTTAGAGCAGTACGACAATGGAACCGATGACCTAGGGAGGTGGTGGGCTCTCCCACACTGGAGGCCTTCAACAGGCAGCTGGACTGCCATCTGTCAGGGATGCTTTAAGGTGGATTCCTGCATTGAGCAGGGGGTTGGACTCGATGGCCTTGTAGGCCCCTTCCAACTCTACGATTCTAGGATTCCACCAGTGGATCTTGAGTTTGGAGGACACTCTCCTGGGGAACGTGTGTGCAACGCTTGAGGTGGCTCAACGCTCAAGTCCCTTATTTGTAATTTTAATCTGGGATCAGAGCACATGAATGTGCTGCACAAAAATCATTTTGATTGGACAGAATTGTTATCTCGAAGGGTGGGAGAGGGCAGCCCCTCAGTTATGGAGATGTGACAGAAGGGCGTCTAAATGTTCTTATGGTGTCTTGTGGGTTAGGAAACCATCTTTTTCAAGTTTACTGACTGAGCTTTGTTCAGAACTTCCATGCAAATGAGGAACAGGAAACCGGGACTTAAACCCTAGAAAAGACATGCTCTGTCCATGCTTAAAAGACTTGGTTACTTACGCTTCGGTTGTGGTTGGGAACCCCCGGTTTAATTCTTTAAGCCTGATGTTATTCCTGCCAGCACCTTATTCCTACTGCTTGTAGGAATCCCCTGTGATGGCTGGGGATGCTGGAAGTTGTAGTCCTACACCCTGGACAGCACCTGGTTGGGGAAGGCTGCTTTAATCCCGCGATTTCACATCTACACCTGGCCTTTTGCCTGTGCCCTCCGCTGCCCCATGCATTTTCAAGCAGAGACTTTATGACAGCAAAATGCACTATAAAAAGGCCGTGAAACATTCCAGCTGTTGGTGCAATGACCGAGAACCTATTGCTCAGCCGGCCTTATGGCTCTGCTCAAAACGAGACAAGCCGAGATCAGAAGGAAAAGGAGACTCCCCCCCCCATCCCCCCCATCCCCCGTACATGGAGAGAGCTGGATCTGTAAGGATTTCAAAACAGGGCTTCAAGCCTTGGAAGGTGTGAGCCAGTAAGAGTGCTTCTGAACATGTTCAGAGAGCCTTTTTGCCCCCAAGCTGCCTCCGCACATCCTTTATTCACAGATGAGGGCAGGGAGGGGGGGGTCCAGTTCAAAATAAGGACAGCTTCAAACAGCCGCAAGCCCCGGCATCTTTTATTTTTAGAACTGAAAGGGGACAGAATTGCTCCTGTTACTTCATCACATTCTAAAGCTGCATCAAGTAGGCCTGTTATTCGGTTAAAGGAATCTTAGCTGGTTAATACATTACAACACAACTGAATCTGAACCAACCACCTCCCACTCCATGGACAGCCAGTAAAACCATTAAGTCCAGGGGCTAAAATTGCCTGCACCCCTGGCTTGGGGGATGGAGCCTTGCGCAGGAAGCAAAGCTGAGGTTCTGACTCTCTTGAAGGTGTGTAAAGTGTGTTTCATGGGCCGGAGGCGAACGTTCAGGTTTGGGCTGGAAGTCCATATAGTTGTGAGTTGTGGCACAAGGGGAGGAATTCCTAGCTAGCCATTATAGGGGAGCTGGTGTGCCTAGGAATGGGGGCACGGGGGGGGGGGGCTGTCGAAATCTGACAGCTAGATTTCTTGCATCCCTTATTATTTGGAGAAAGGGGTGCACAGAAGAACCCCTTTGGGCTTCTGCGCTTTGGTACCCAGGCGGCTATGGCATCTAACAGTCTGAGAATGGCGGTGGGGTGGGGGTAGAAAGTAGCCCGCTTGGGTTAAACCCCCAGCCTTCATCCCTGCCCCCTCCTCCTCCTCCTCCTCCTCCATCCCCACCGTCCGCATATCCAGCACGGCAGGTGAGTTTGCACACGCCAACCTAACCCTGCCGCAGGGCCCACGATGCTCCCAGCTTCCTGGCCTCTTGGCCATGCCCTCCACGCCACACGGTCTGATCCTTTCCCCTTGGGGGGAAGGGGGGCCCCAGCGGTGGCCGGCACCCTCCCCACCCTCCTCCCGGATACCTTCCCCGCGGTTTCATGGCAGGTCCCCCCCCCTTACCTGGCCGAACTCCACGCTGGCACCTTCTCCCTCCCTGCTGCTGCTTCCTCCTCCTCTCTGGTCTGCTCTCAGTGCTGACCCTCCCAGGGTGCAGCCGTTTCAGCGAAGACAGCCCACCCCATCAACCCTCCCCCCCTGCACTGGTTGCCATGGCAACCTGGCTGCTAGAGGACCAGTGATGGATTGTGCAGCAACCAAAGGGGTTGGGGGGGGGGGCGGGGAGGAAGACACGACACACGCAGCTTATTCTCTTCCTCACCTGATGTGCGGAGGTCTGGGTACAGCTCCCTCCCCGCAGCGTTTTCCCCCAGTTCCGGAAAGGGTTTGTGATCTGGACCCATCCTGCTCAGGCGAGAGAGAGAGAGAGAGAGAGAGAGGGTGAAGCGCCTCTGCCCCCTCCCATTGGGAGGCCGTGTGGTTTAATGGATGAAGGGTGAAGGGCCTCGCACATCCGCTGTCGAGGGCACCCAACCCCCAGCCTGCTTTTCCCCATCTGTAAGGATTTGCTGCAACTGCACATTCTTTGCCCCTCCTCGGGTCCTCCTTTCCCCCTTTATACTGATGTTAGATCATCAGGGGTAACACTGACACAGCTGCTTCTGACTGAGAAGGGCATCGGGGTTAATTTTCCTGTAATATTTTTAAAAATGTTCTCGGGTCCTCCAAGGTCAGCTTGCAGTCGGACGACTTCTGGGAAGCCACAACTCCCATCATCCGTCACCCTTGGCTATACCGGCAAGGGCTGATGGGAATCGCAGTCCAACAACATCTGGAGGGCCGCACGCTGCCCGCCCTGCCCAAGAGATCTGGATTGAATGCACAGGGAAAAGTACATATTGAAAGACCGTCTTCTCCCTTATGAGCCTGCCCGTGCTTTGAGATCTTCTGGAGAAGCCCTTCTTTCAGTCCCGCCATCTTCACACGCTTGGTGGGAACATGGGAGAGGGCCTTCTCGGTGGCTGCTCCGGTGCTCTGGAACTCTCTTCCCGGGGAAGCTAGGCTGGCTCCCTCCTTGATGGGCTTTCGGAAGCAGGCGAAAACTTGTTTGTTCCAGCAGGCCTTTGGAGAATAATCCGGCCCTCCATCTATGTTAATGTCTTATAATTTTGTTGTGTATTTTAAACGTGTATGGTTTTGTTCCCCCCCCCCATGTATGTTTTAAACTTTGAGGCCCAGCATTGGGCAAAAGGTGGGATGATAATAATAATAATAATAATAATAATAATAATAATAATAATAATAATAATAATAATAATAATAATACATGAGTAATGCAGGTTTGTGGCCTAAATATGGATTCTACTCCCCTTTGAGAGTCGAAGTGTGACAGGAGCTCTGGGGTGCCTCCCACCCCACCCCCCACGGCCTGCCATGAACACAGACAACATCAAACTGCTTTTTCTCCTCTTAATTACAAAACCTTTAATGCCAAATATATTAAATCACTAGCAAGTTGAGTGCAGATAACAAGGCCTCTGCAAAGCTGAGACTTGCACCTTCCACGACACACAGCCTCAGCCAGCCTTCCCCAATCCTGATGCCCTCCAGATGTCTTGGACTACAACTCCAATAACCCCCTAGCTGTCATAATTGGCTGGGAATTCTGGGAGTTGTTGCCCAATGGATTTGAAGGGAATCAGGGAAGGCTGGCCTAGGTAAAAGTGTTGGCTGGCTTGAACAGGAAATAGATTTCCAGATGTTTCTGAGGTCAACTCCCCAGCGTTCCTGGCCATTGGCCATGCTGGCAGGGGCTTCTGGGGCCTGAAGTTCAAAGCATCTGGCAATCTACTTTCTGCCCACCCCTGCCCTGAAGAACATACTAGATGCAGAGCGGCGATCGCTCTGTAATTCGGGCGAGATCCTCTGTTCAAAATGCAAGGAGAAATGCAACCTTACGAAACTCACAGCCGTAGAGAGATGCAGTGATGGCCATCAATTTGGATGGTTTTAAAATTGCGTTAGGTAAATTCCTGGAAGGAGAAGGCTACTAGTGGCTACTAGCCCTGATAGCTATGTTGCTACCTCCGGTAGTAGAAGCAGTAAGCCTATATATACTGGTTGGGGAACATGGGTGGGAGGGTGCTATTGCACCATGTCCTGCTTTGTCGGCCCCTGGGTTGACAGCTGCTTGGCCACTGTGGGAACAGAGCGCTGGACTAGACGGACCCTCGGTCTGATAGAACAAGGCTCTTCTGATGTTCAGGCTACCTGCATTTAAAAAAAGGATCCAGGACATTCGTGGAGGAGGAATCTGCCTAACATGCACTACTAGACTTGGTAGTGAGCAACAGAAACTCTTGTGTACCGAAACAGTTCTCTCTCAGTTCACCAGACCCTGGAGCCCATCTCTGAGCGGATGCAAGCCACTGTCCGTCCTGGAGGAGCCCACGGGATTCCCACAGGCCTCTTTCTTCTCCATTATCCAGAGCCCCTGGGCCACCCCTCGTGCTAAGTGGGCGGTGGTCCACTGTACTTCAGCATGAGGTGGGAAGATCGGGCGTAGCCATTCATCCGGAGACAGGAGGGCTCGGAGAGAGAGTTGGGACTGCAGAGCAGAAACCACAGCATCAAGACCGCGGCGAAGAGCAGGAGCAGCAGCCTATTCCTCAGGGCGGGACTTCCAGGGAGCTTCTGAGACCCGGCGGAAGAAACCGACGGCTGAGGTGGATCGTATCTGAAAGGACAAGAGCCAGATCCAGAAACCTGCAAAGCATTTGAAGGTCGGCTGCGGGGATGCCGCTCTGAACGGAAAGGTGTTCCGGAACTGTAGGACATTCATTCGTATACAAATGAAGTCAGACGTGCCGAGACGTTAGCCCTCTGCGCTGCCCCGCTTTTCTACTCGGGGCACCTTCTGTGAGCTTGTCATTCCCTACTCACGGTAGCTAGCTGTGGATATCAGGAGGTGATGAAGGAAAAGCACCCGGTAGACCCAGGAGCGGTCTAAACGTCTTCTTTGCCCCGTGGTGGCTACGCAGTGGCGCTGCGTCGGTTATACGATGCAGCCGCCAACTCACAGCCACTGTCGGGCTTTCCCCCCGAAGCTGTGCTGCAACGATGTCGGAGGCTTACCCCAACTTTTCCCTTGGAAGCGAGGTCACCAGGGCCCTTCCACTGTGTGACCTCGCTCCAGTGTTGATCCAGGGGTGGAGGGTCATTTTTGTTTTATTTATTTATTTAAAGCATTTTTATAGCGCTGCCTCACCATTTCTGGCATCGAGGCGCTTTACAATCACATATAAAACAATTCCATTCAAAACCCTCAACCCACATTAAGACGATTCCATTAAAAACCCTCACCCTCAAGCCATTAAAAGCCCTCAACCCAGTTTAAACCACCCCCTCCCCAAACTCTGGTGAAAATAAAAACTCCTTACAAAGGCGCTTGAAAGAATTGAGAGCGGGAGCCTGTCTAATCTCCAGGGGCACATTGTTCCATAACCGGGGGCCAACCACTGAAAAAGCCCTGACCCCCGCACAGTCCAATTTGTGCGGGGGACCATCAGGGCGCCCTGCTCCTGAGAGCGAGTCTGCCAATGGTGAGACACAGGAGAAAGGCGAGCGCTCAGGTATCCAGGGCCCAAGCAATGCAGGGCTTTATACACGGTCAACAAGACCTTGTAGCGCACTCTGGCAGCCACTGGCCGCCAATGGAGCTCTTGAAGCCCTGAAATGATAGAAGACCACTTTGGGAGCCCCTCGACCAACCTGGCTGCTGCGTTTTGTACAGCCTGTAGGCGTTGGATTTGCTTCGAGGGAAGCCCTGTATACAACAGGTTGCAATAGTCCAGTCTGGAAAGAACCAGGGCCTGGACTGCGGTGGTAAGATCAGCCTCTGACAGAAAGGGGCGAACTTGACGGAGCACATGGAGTTGATAAAAGCAACTCCGGTGACCGGTGATTGGTCGCCGGAAGCCGGGAAGAGGGCGTGGGCGTGCTCCCTCCTGGCGTGGGGCTCTCCTGCCCCCACCCTGCAGCAGCAATACCATGGGGTTTCATGGGGAAGGAGCGGTGAAGCCAGGCCCCAGTCTTTCCCAACCTGCTGCTCTCCAGATGTTCTTGACGACAACTTCCAGCATCCCCCACCGTTGGCCATGCTGGTGGGGGCTGATGGGAGTTGAAGTCCAAAACATCTGGAGGGTGTCAGCAGGTTGGGCAAGGCTGCTGTAGATGCTCTGGGTGCTAAAGGCCACCCCGTGACCTCTGGGAGTCAGCATTTGCCCTTGCAGGTGTCATAATATTTCCTCTCCATGTTTTCAAGGTTGCGCGTCCAGCTGAAGCTTATGTTACACTGGTAGGTATCAGCACACACACACCTTTCAAGCACATCATCGATGGACAGGAGCTGAATCATAGAATAGCAGAGTTGGAAGGGGCCTACAAGGCCATCTAGTCCAACCCCCTGCTCAATGCAGGAATCCACCCTAAAGCATCCCCGACAGATGCTTGACAGAAGTTTGGACCGTCTTGTCTAGACAGATAGTGGAGTTCCAAGAGGAACAAGCGCCGCCCCCCAGCTTCGGGCTCTTCCTGACCCTCACCCTCCCTCCCTCCCTCCCTCCCTCCCTCTGTTCATTTCTTGCGCTTCAACTCCCTTGTGAGTGGCAGGCCACGCTCCAGCATCACTTCTCCACCCTAGGAGCAACTGCCTTGATCTACCTCACGTCAAGACTTAAAAGTCTTAGATTGCTAAAGATCATGGACGGAGCTTGGATGAGAATGTAAGAGCTGTGCTAGATCAAGTCTGGTGCTGGTTCCAGGTTTGGGGGGGTAGGCAAGATGCCCTCAATGGAGCCCCTCCCTCAGTGGGTCTACCTTGTCACCACCATTGTCACCAGCTGTTCTTGCTCCTCTTCCTCTTCCTCATTGCTACTATCACTAGTCTAGCATGCTGTTCACGTTCTCCCACCCATCTTCCCCAGCAACTGGTATCCAGAGGGGCACTGCCTCAGATACTGGATGGAATAGATCGCCCCAGTAGCCAGTTTCCGTGAATTGGTCCAATCCGTTTTTAAAGCCACCCAAGGTTGGCACCCGTTCCTACAATTTACAGCAAGATGTTCCAAGCGGCACCGAGGAAGGCGGACCCGAGGCCGACCAGGTGCTGATCCCTGCCTGAAACTGTGACGCAGAGATGTGTGTTTTTAAAAACAGAGGGAAGCATCAAGAGGCCTCTTACCCATTTTCAGTGGTTATTGCAATTTCTGCTGACGGGGAGCCGGGCTGCTTCGTGGTGGAGATCTAAGAACAGATGTACAGCAACAGGAGGGGGGAAATCAGGCTGAGCGAACAGACGCAGGGTCTGTCTCTTCGAATTTCCTTCTAGAAGGCTGTTTTACAGCAAAGCAAATGTGTTCAGGCACTTGTCTGGCCAGGGCTTTTGTCAGAGGAGAGGTGGCCAGGGCTTGAGTTGCCTGGAAAAACCAAGGGGTCGTATCCAGACTTAAACTGGATCAACTGCGCTGGCGGAAGGGGACTGCCCCACCCCCTCTAGCCCCCTGAAAATGCTACACAGAGAGTCATGCCCCCCCTCCCCGCCGAATGGGGTCAGCTGCGTAGTTGAGCAGAAGTGGGATCCCCAAAAGTCGACCGAGGGACCTTCCACAAGCAAAGTCCTTCCTTTCGTGGAAAGCAGAACCTGGATCTGGATTGGCAGGGGCTGTCGCTCAGTGGTAGAGTCCCTGCTTTGCACGTGGCAGTTCCCGGGTTCAATCCCCATCATCTCCACGTACAGCAATAAAAACTCCTGTCTGAAAACCCTGGACAGCTGCTGCCAGTCAGTGTCGACAACACTGGCCTAGATGGACCCAGGGTCTGACTCAGTATAAAGCAGCTTCCTATGATCCAACCCATGCTCTGTGAGCTCCCTAAACCCAGCTGGGCGGGAACTGGCTGTGATTATTCAATAGTGAGGGGAAGGCACTCTGTACATGATCAGGAGTTTCTTCCTTATAGCTTCAAAATCTCCCAGCGAAACTGCTGGCCAAGACAGTTCAGTTGCTGAACCTCAGGCTACATTCTGGGATCATCCTACCTCCCAGTTGTTCGCCAAACCAGGCTGGGTGATGAGGGTCGGCCTGGCTTTCTTTTTTGTCCGCTGGGGCGGCTTCTCCCGCTTGGCTCGTTGCCTGCCTGCCTGGGATTTCACCTGCAATTGCCGCTCCATGGCAGGTTGGGGGATGTGCGTGCCCTGCAAAGTGAACGGGAAGACAAGGCAGGTCAGGAAGAGGTGATGGCGCTAGATCAGCAGGGACGACACTGCTGCAACCCACGGCCCTGCCCATCAAGCGGCCAAAGTAGATAGGCCCATGGTTCAACCCATACTCAACCTTGAGTGTGGGTTGTCGTGTTGTGTGAACCCAGCCAATGTAGAGAGTGGAGCTGTTCGGACGACACTTCAGGCTCTGTGGTTAGCGGAACTGTGGTTCTCCGGGGTGAGCACTAACCACAAGCCGTGCTGACACACACAGTACTTTAAGCCACGGTTAGAGCCGCTGACCCTGCTGCAGACTGGGGTTCGTGGGTGAGCAGGGTTTAGTAAAACGCACCGCACAAGATACCTTAAGCCTTGCTGCTTAACCAAAAGCCTTAACCAGCAGGGTTTAAGGTGTCTTCTGAACAGGCCCATTACCGAGCTAGATGGTCTGACACGGCATAAGGCAGCTCCGTACGTTTCTCTACACCCTGAGCTGGTCTGAATCCACCCCGTCAGAAGAGCTTACTTGTTCTGGCTCCGGTTCTGCTCCCGTCTTCTCCCGGCAGTTCTGTCCCAGCCAGGTCTCAACACGTTTGGGGTCAAATCCCATTGGTTCTATCAGGCGGCAGCTTCCTTTCTCCGCAAGCGGATCTGCGCAATGTTCTAGCTCCCATGGATGCGAATTTCCTACCAGAAACGGCAACCCAGTTGAAATCCTGCCCTAAAACGGAGCTTCAGTCACCAGAGTACTCAGCCACAGACCGTTTGGGCCGCAAATTAAGAATTAACAATTCATTCAAAGGCAGATACAGCTTTGGGAACTGAACCTCAGCATGAAGAAAGGGGACGTGGTGTTTTCAATGGGGTTTGTGCAAGAGAACGTCCCACCAGATCACGGCCCTTACCAACTCCAACAGCAACTACGCCTTGCTATTTATTTTATTTATTTATTTAATGATATTGATGAATGGCTTGTATGAAAGACGTTTCTGAGCAATGTACAAAAACAAGTCTTCATACGGTGGACAAAATCATCTTCCTGGGAAGGCATGGGGTTTCAGCCAGCAGGTACTGGAAACCCACAAGGGTTGGCACCTGCCAAATTTTTAGTGGCAGGGAGTTCCAGAGAGTGGGCACTACGATACTAAAGGTCCAATTCCAAGCACGTGGCTACTAGGAGGAGGGCCTTCTCCGCTGTGGCGCCCTGGCTGTGGAATGAGCTCCCTAGAGAGGTCCGCCTGGCGCCTACACTATTATTATTATTATTATTTATTTATATAGCACCATCGATGTACATGGTGCTGTACAGATAACACAGTAAATAGCAAGACCCTGCCGCATAGGCTTACTCCTTTCGTCGCCAGCTGAAGACCTTTTTATTCTCTCAGTATTTTAACACTTAATTTTAACTTAAATTTAAATTTTATTGTTCTAACTCTGTATTTTAATCTTACGTCAATTTCTGCTGCGTGGTTTTCTCCTGGTTGTGCTTTTTAATACTGTATTTGTGCTTTTAACCTGTTGATTGTCTTGCTATGGTTTTAATTTTTGTGAACCGCCCAGAGAGTTTCGGCTATTGGGTGGTATAAAAATGTAATAAATAAATAAAGCCATCCTGGACCAGAGCTCTGAAATTGTGGGCACTACCAGGAGGCAGTGATGAGCACAGAAGCCAAGCAGGCTGGTAGGGGACTGGAAATCTCTTAAGCGACAGGCAGAAGTTCAAAGCACTCCCCACCCCACCCCTGCAAACAGCCAGTAAGACTTATTAATCAGCCTTTCCTTTTAATTATTATTTATTTATTTATTTATTTATTTATTTATTTATTTAGCACCATCAGTGTACATGGTGCTGTACAGAGTAAAACAGTAAATAGCAGGACCCTGCCGCATAGGCTTACAATCTAATAAAATCCTAGTAAAACAATAAGGAGGGGAAGAGAATGCAAACAGGCACAGGGTAGGGTAAGCAGGCACAGGGTAGGGTAAAGCTAACAGTATAAAAGTCAGAACAAAATCAAGTTTTAAAAGCTTTAGAAAAAAGAAAAGTTTTTAGCTGAGCTTTAAAAGCTGCGATTGAACTTGTAGTTCTCAAATGTTCTGGAAGAGTGTTCCAGGCGTAAGGGGCAGCGGAAGAAAATGGACGAAGCCGAGCAAGGGAAGTAGAGACCCTTGGGCAGGTGAGAAACATGGCATCAGAGGAGCGAAGAGCACGAGCGGGGCAATAGTGTGAGATGAGAGAGGAGAGATAGGAAGGAGCTAGACCGTGAAAAGCTTTGAAGGTTAACAGGAGAAGTTTATATTGGATTCTGAAGTGAAATGGAAGCCAATGAAGAGATTTCAGAAGTGGAGTGACATGGTCAGAGCGGCGAGCCAAGAAGATGATCTTTGCGGCAGAGTGGTGAACAGAAACCAACGGACTGATGTGAGAAGAAGGAAGGCCAGTGAGAAGAAGGTTGCAGTAGTCCAACCGTGAATTAACCAGCGCATGAACAAGAGTCTTGGCAGAAGAAAAAAGAAAGAAAGAGAAGACATTGAAAGGAAAATTTGCCGACTTACCAGAACTGCATCTTTTTATTTTCTGGTCTATTCCAGAGCAATTCGACTGCTCCCATTCTCTTTGGAAGCCGTTTTGTGCCTGTAAAGTTGCCAGATTTAAAAAAGGAGAGGGTGCCATTATGACAGAGGCGCCCACGCTTGTCCCAAATAACAAACCTACACATTTTGCAAACCTACACATCTCTGCATTCTAAAGATATTCTGCTGAGCTCTTAAAGATAACGGAGACAGTTTAGTCTCTCTTAGCTCTGTGAGAAGGCTAAATATTTCTCCAGCTTGGTCTAAAACCAGAGATAGTTGGCTCAGCATGGAGGCTGACACTGCTCTGATATACAGTCCTAATCCTAACCCTTCTGGACCTGGTCAGTTTTATATTTTCCCCTTTGTGGCTTGAATTTATTAGCTGCACGTGACATTAGCGCAGCCTTCCTCAACCTGGGGCGCTCCAGATGTGTTGGACTACAACTCCCAGAATGCCCCAGCCAGCTGGCTGGGGCATTCTGGGAGATGCAGTCCAACACATCTGGAGCGCCCCAGGTTGAGGAAGGCTGCATTAGCGGCTCGTACCGCAATGTCTTTCAGGTAGATTAAGCCAGGTTCGCCAAGCACGGCCTCTCACAGAGATTAAGTCAGTTTGTTTTAGAAGAGGAGATGTCTACGAATAGCTATTTAGATGTTCCTGGTGGACTGGGTCCATTATTTGAGCCAGAGAATGTAGGGAATTTGGGGAATGGACCCAGCAAGCACAAGGGCTAAGTACATTGCAGTTATCCCAATTGTTGTTTTAAATTTAAATTGTTGTTTTAAATGGATGCTCCTGTTTTTATACTGTTGTTTTTATGTCTGATGGTTTTTAAATTTTGTATACTTTTAATGTTTACTGTTTTTAGCTTTTGTGAACCACCCATGATGATGATGATGATGATGATGATAATTCTCCTTCTACCAGGCCCTGGGATTAAGACCCACTGCCCCACTCCGCCAGCCTTTCCCCAATACCTACACAGAAGTCTTCTTGGATGCCATATCTCAAAGGTAGAGACCGGGACACCCAACCAGAGGACGATTTGCACCTTCGGCGAGGCTCCTCCCACTGGCCCACTCCTGCATGGTGGTAAAGCAGTTGAAAGGAATCTTTCCCAAGCTATAAGCAACCTCCGAAGACTCCCAGCTTTTCATTTTCAAAAATCAAGCTTCTAGTCCTGGTGGCTGGCTTTCAAGAGAAAAACTTGGGATGCCTGGTGAAAGCTCTCACAAGTTTCAGGGTGAGCAAGGTGCTGAATCTGTCAGGCACAGGTGCACTAGTTTCTGCTTCCCAAGCCTGATGGCTGGAAGAAGCTGAATTCAGAAAATACATTTATGTAGTTACTTTATACATTTCAGCACCACCCTCCCATGAACATTTCCAACGCAGTTTACAGTACAAGACAATAAACACAAAAGCAGCAATAAAAGCAGCAATTGGATAAAAGTACAGGTGCCACAACTAAGAAGGCCCTGTCCCAGGACCAGGGTGGGGAAAGACTGACAGAACAACAGGATGGCATAAGATGTGAATTTGCAAGTATAGAAATGATGAGGAAAGGAGCACTTGGAAAAATTCTGCTTTCTGTGATTACATTTTTGTCCCCAACCTCCCAAAGAACTCAGGGTGGTGTACATGCTTCTACTTGCCCCCTTATCCTTACAACACTCCTGTGGAAGCTAGCGAGGCTGAAAGAAAGTGTGGCTGACCCACAGTTACTGGGTGGTCTTCATAACAGAGGAGGGATTTGAACTAGATTCTCCCTCATCCTAGTTTAGTACAGTATTTTAGTACTCTAGTATTCTAACCCAGCTTTCGCCAACCTGGTACCGACCAGAAGTGTTGGACTTCAACACCCATCATCCCCAGCGATCGTGGCAAATGGTCAGGAATGCTGGGAATTCTAGTCTAAAATATCTGAAGGGCACCAGGTCGCTCTAACTATGGCACCGCACTGGCTTTGAATGCAACTCTCTAAGCACAGCAGGAACTCGGAAGGCCTGAAGCTTAAATTCCTACGATTCTTGACTTTCATCTTTTGAACAAAAAGAAAAAGAGAGATGACTAGTCCTCATGAATGTGGTGGAACACCCAGAAAGCTGAGGGCACCACTGGGATGGCTTCAGGTCTTTAGGCTTGCGGGGAAGGCCTGAAACTCATCACGGGGCAAGGACTCTGGCCAGCTCCGTGCCCGAAGCGAGGGACCCTGAAGCGCTTCTCTCGCACAGGCCCTGCCTACCTGTGATGGCGCTGTAGTATGAGGAATCCTCTTCGTCGTGGGACGTGGAACCTCCGACATCCACCGAAGGGTCCCATTCCAGATCCATGGTTCCCCCTACGATGGGGGCCGGCTGCTTGCGACAGAGGAAGGGGGCTTTCTTTGGGGAAGATTGGCACAGAGGACTGAAAGGACGCCGGGCGGTTCCAGCATAAACAGGATCTAACGCCAGGGATTCTTCCGTGAAGCAGTCAGACTCCAAATCACTCTCCCGATCGGACAGCCACTCGTCTTCGAAGACCTGAGGACAGGATACAGTCAGCCCGGCCTTGTTGTCAGTCCTGTTGTGCCGCCTGCATATGTGGGGGACTTGTCAATTCTAGCCCTCTTGGGGCCAAGTCCAGTGATGCAGGTAGGGCTGGGCTTTGGGGACAAAGTCCTGAGCCCCACAACCCAGCCTCCCCCCCACAAGTGACCATCCAGAGAGCTGCAAGAGCAAGAGACACCCTCCTCATTTGCCCACCTGTGAGGGCTACAAGGGACAGGGCCTTTTCTGCAGTGTCCCCACACCTCTGGAATAAGTGTCCATCAGGGGTCCACCAAGCTCCATCTTTGCAAGCGTTTGAAAAAGCCCTGAAAATGTACCACTTTACTCTGGCCTTCCTGATTATGCCTTATCCCAGTCTTAGCTGCAGATGTATCTAGTAGCTTTTGTTTCTATGCTGGTGTTGATAGTTTTTTTAGGATGTTTGCTGCTCTTGCTGTTCTTACTGCTTTTATTTTTTGTAAACCGCCCAGAGAGCTTCGGTTATTGGGCAGTATAGAAATGCAATAAGTAAATGAATAAATAAATTACCATGTCAGTTTTTACTATGCGAATGTGATTGTTGTACGTCACCCTGGGAGGGCTCCTGCCCTGAAAGGCAGGCACGGAAATGCTTTAAATCCATAAAAAGGGCGCCTTAATTGCTCACACGAAATTCCTGTTACGTCTAGCTTGGCCCTAATAAATTGTGGAAATTTAGCAGATTTCATAGAATCATAGAATCATAGAATAGCAGAGTTGGAAGGGGCCTACAAGGCCATCGAGTCCAACCCCCGGCTCAATGCAATGTGTGCATCATCTCGACCAGGATTTCCGTAATGCAATGAGCCCCACTAGAAATTTTGCTCAGCTACCGGTCTTGTCTCCGGAGTTTTGCCCACGCACTCTTAAGGGCTAGAAACTTGCATTTTCAAAGTAAGTAAACAAAACCCCAGATTCTCAGAGTGCTGAATTCTCCACCCCAGGAACAATTTCCGTGCAGTTCAGACATGCGGGTCATTGCTTGCTCTTGCACGCTGCCAAAGCACGTGTGAACGTAACTTTAACCTCCCGCGCCTCTGCCTTCGCTAATGCCCTGAAACGGCCACGTCTGCTTCTGAGCAGGGGAGACGCGACACTAGGGTGACCATATTTGGGAAACCAAAAAAGAGGACACCTAGTGTGTGTGTGTGGGGGGGGGGGAAGCAGCTTTCTGAGTCCTGCAGAAAGTACGTTATTCCCCCGCCATCTTAAAGAACCCGATTGGAGTGGAGGAGGGGAAAGGATTTCATTCTGCACCACCACCATCCACTCCAACTGGGGCCTTTTCTATAATGTCCACGAATGACCCACTTTCCCCTTTAAGACCTCAATTGGAGCTCGGGGTGGGGGAATGATGTGCCTCAAGAAAGCATGTCATTCCCTCCTGCCATGCTAATGGCAGCGTTAAAGAGGAAGGTGTATCATTCCAGAACATTATTGAAAATTATAGAAAATCCCCCCTGACACCATGGAAAGAACAAAAACCAGGACAAATCCGGGGAAATCCTGACAGTTGGTCACCCTACGCGACACCTACCAGCCTCATGCTGACCAGTCGCCAGCGAAAGCGAAACACCCTGCGGAAGACCTCCTGGCAGAAACAGCTCAGGTCCTGCAACGCCTCGCCCAAGATTTCAGCATCTTCGGGCTGGCTTTTCTGGATCAAGGATTCCCCGCGCACCAGCAGGCAATCCACGCGCTCTGCGTTGGCTTGTACATCTTGCTGAAATGCCTGGAGACCAAGGAAAAAGCCAAAACAGCGTCAGGAAACGGGAGGGATGCAGTGACCCCTGGGAAGATCTGTGGGTGTCCACCTTCCGTGTTGTTCTCAGGTCTCCTGGGGCGAATCTCCTTCCTAGCATGGGATTGAGTGGGTGGGAGGTGCAGCTTCAGGTGTACTGCAGGGGTGGGCAACTCGTGGACGGTGGAGGCTGGTGGCTCCGATGTCAGTGGGGCGGTAAATTCGCTCCGGGTTTCAGTCAGAACCAGCCAGAACTCTAAAGGAGCTAACCAAGGTGTGGAGCTCCTTTAGAGTTCTGGCTGATTTGGACGAGGAGGTGCAGGGAACGCTGATCAAATTTGCAGATGACACAAAATTGGGTGGGATAGCTAATACCCTGGGAGACAGAAACAAACTTCAAAGTGATCTTGATAGGCTGGAGTGCTAGGCTAAAAACAACAGAATGGAATTTAATAGGGATAAATGCCAAGTTCTACATCTAGGAAATAGAAACCAAATGCCCAGTTACGAGATGGGGGATACTTGGCTAAGCAATACTACAAACAAGAAGGAACTTGGAATTGTTGTAGATCACAAGCTGAATATGAGCCAACAGTGCGATATGGCTGCAAGAAAGGCAAATGCTATTTTGGGCTGCATTAGTAGAAGTAGAGCTTCCAAATCACGTGAGGTACCGGTTCCTCTCTATTCGGCCCTGGTTAGGCCTCATCTAGAGTATTGCGTCCATTTCTGGGCTCCACAATTCAAGAAGGACGCAGACAAGCTGGAGCGTGTTCAGAGGAGGGCAACCAGGATGATCAGGGGTCTGGAAACAAAGCCCTATGAAGAGAGACTGAAAGAACTGGGCATGTTTAGCCTGGAGAAGAGAAGATTGAGGGGAGACATGATAGCACTCTTCAAAGACTTGAAAGGTTGTCACACAGAGGACGGCCAGGATCTCTACTCGATCCTCCCAGAGTGCAGGATGTGGAATAAAGTTCTCAAGTTACAGGAAGCCAGATTCCGGCTGGACATCAGGAAAAACTTGACTGACTGTTAGAGCAGCACGACAATGGAACCAGTTACCTAGGGAGGTTGTGAGCTCTCCCACACTAGAGGCCTTCAAGAGGCAGCTGGACAACCACCTGTCAGGGATGCTTTCGGGTGGATTCCTGCATTGAGCAGGGGGTTGGACTCGATGGCCTTGTAGGCCCCTTCCAACTCTGCTATTCTATGATTCTATGGTTCTATGAAACCCGGAGCAGATTCACCGCCCCGTTGACATTGGAGCCACCAGCCTCCTCTTGCCTGAGGCGAAGACAACATGGCACCTGTCCCATTCCATATACAAAGGCTGACTGGACTATTATTATTATTATTATTATTATTATTATTATTATTATTATTATTTATATAGCACCATCAGTGTACATGGTGCTGTACAGAGTAAAACAGTAAATAGCAAGGCCCTGCCGCATAGGCTTACAATCTAATAAAATCATAGTAAAACAATAAGGTGGGGAAGAGAATGCAAACAGGTACAGGGTAGGGAAAAACTAACAGTAGAAAGTAACAGTAGAATCTAGCAGTTGAATCTTTCCTCAAGGCTGGTTCTGAGACAGTATCTTCCACCACACCAGAAGGCGGCAGGCTTGCTTAGAGGGCGTAAGGCAGACCGTGTGACCCACAGCTCTCTCCTCTAACACCTCACAGCATATCACAGCATCTGCTGCATGAGGCAACTGCCTCACTGTGCCTAATGGTAGGGCCGTCGCTGACTATAGCTTCCAGGCGGGACTGAAATCGTCTTTCCAAATAAATAACTGAAATAAACTGTTATGCCATAATTATCCCCATTTTATAGATGAGGAAACTGATGTTGGCTCAAGGATAAGAAAGCAGAGAGTACAGTGACTGAGGGTGCGTAGGGCACCAATCCGTGTTCTCCTACATTTTGTCATTTCTGTATGTGGAAAAAAAATATTTCTCTTTTGCAAGAATCCTAAGGTCTAGAAACATACTTTTTTTGTTTCCCTCCCCAGAGTGTTAACTTATTCGGGATGCCAAATCCTGAGCTAAGATACCAGATTTCAGAAAACAGACGGCCTTGTGGGTAAATCATGGTGGTGGTTGGCTGAGCGCGTGCGGCCTGTTTTCTGTATTCAGTTTTACCTGCAGCTGTATCATTTTATCCAGCGACGTGCCTCCTGAGAAGTGCTCCACATCTGTGAGCCGGAGGTCCAGCTCCATCAGCCACACCTGGATGGTCTCTCTCTCCAACTCAAACTCTTCCCGTTGGTTCACGAAATGCTGAAGGAGGGGGTGAGAAAAAATGGCAGATCCGATACCGTATTCCAGTGGTTCCCAATTAGCTAAGTACTGTGGACCCCTTGTTTTTCAAATGCCAAGCCACGGACCCCCTACTTTTGAAAAATTTGTTACCTCTATGGTAGTTATTTATTTATTTATTTATTTATTATTTATTTATTACATTTCTATACCGCCCAACAGCCGAAGCTCTCTGGGCGGTTCACAAAAATCAACCGCCCAGAGTTACCTGTGCGAAGCAATTTCTTGGAGAAAATAAGGGGTAGCCCCTAATAAACAAAGGATTTTAGGTATACTAAAAAACAGACCATAAAATTGGTGATATTTGTGATATCACCACGTAAAAATGACAATGATTTAGTTAGGACTATAAAGACGAATTTAATTTTACTAACATCTAGTTCACAATTGAACAAATTATGACCTGTCTAGCAGCTACTAAACCTAAATGTGATGGAGAAATCATGCCTCTTTTTGTCCCGAACAATCCCTTCCACATCTGGTTCAATATTTCCTACTTTTAATCTCAAATCTGGATCAACATTGAGCCGATTTCTAGGCTTGTTCTTCATATAACAAAATGTCAAAAACGTTTGTTCACAAAGATATGTGGAACAAAAGGGGACTAGATGTTTCAAAGCTTTTTCACCTAAACTTCTTATAATCAGGAAAAAAACTTCACCCAGAACTGGTCTAGTCTATTTTCTTTGAAAAATGGTTTCAATGAACCATCACAAGTCACGCCAACAAGTGCATATCTTTCTCTTCCGCAGATAGAGTTGTGAGTTGTACATCACCACATTCAAAAGGATTCCTTATCTGTGAGTTTTCAGGATTAGGTGCAGGGAAGTAATCTCTGAAGCTAGTCGCTAAATTACGCAGGTGCTCAGGGATGTTATATTTTACTTCTGGTAGGAATTCGTCGTCAGTGGACCCCAGAAATGAATGGTGAATATGTGAATGGTGCCGTGGACCCCCTGGGTGGGTTACGCGGACCACCAATTGGGAACCACTGCTGTACTTTGTTCCCAGAATGCAAGAGCTACACGGAGGAGCATTGAATAGGAACCCCGGATGCAGGTCTTCAAAAACCGTCTGCGTGTCTTATTCTTGTGACAAAAAAAACAGTGGGCAATGCTACACAGGCCACTAATTCTTAGCAACGATCGAGGGTGGAATTGTGAGTGTCATCACACAGGGGAAAACGCGTTTGGTTCCCATCGCTTCTCCGCCCGTGCATTTGTCCCTCATTACTTCCTCTTTCGAAAGAGGAAGTAAGCAACGTGCACGTGGCCCATTCGGAGAGCCGTTTTGATCCCGCTGCTTCTCCTGCACGCAGCAGGGGATAGCGGCAACTTCCGTCTTTAAAAATAAGTCAGACTTACTGGGGTGTTTTTTTTTTGTGGCACGAAGAAGGCTAGAAGGGGCGGGAGGCAGACGATATCATGAGAGGGACCCGCGAAAATCCGTGAGTGCCCAGCAACGAGTGTGCAATGAAACGCTCGTCTGACAGAGCTCTGTGTGGCAGGTAATAAATGCACCAACTTTTGCTCATATGCCAAGGGAAAACTGTTAGGCTAACAGCACAAGGCGACGTATGTCCCCTGGCCCTGCTCCTCCTCTTCTCCCGTTGCGTCCTGCTTGTTCACCTGCTGCCTCTCCCTCCAGCCCAGACAATGGCAGTGGTGAGAAGGGAGCAGCAGATGCCCGGGCCTCCTTGCACCCTGGCTCTCTGCCTGCCAAGCAAGCAAGGAAGTGGCCATGTTGAAGGACCAGCAGCAATGACAGATGGAGAAAAAGACTCACCGAGGGAGGGGCCCATCAAGGGTGTCTTCCCCAAGAGCCCTGCAAAATCTGGAGCCATGAAGCCCACGGGCTGCAAGTTGCTCATCCTCACGCATAAAATGTCAATGCAGTTGTATTTTCACTCCATTCAGCCCACCTCTCAGGTCCAGGTCGAACCATAGTTACCTTCAGCCTCTTGTAAACGGCAGCGGCCCGCGTCTGCAGCTCATCCGAGCGCCGGTTGAGTCCCCGAACGGTGGATCTGAGCGGTGGGCTGATGCTGCCGCCCCGTACCAGCCGGTGGTATTGCCTGTTCAAGGTCTCTAAAAGCAGCAGCTTGTCCGAGAGCTGCCTTTGCAGCGCCTGAAGGAACATAAGAAGAGCCCCGCTGGATCAGGCCAAGGGTCCATCTCACAAGCAGGACACAAGGGTCCATGTTCCCCGGCAACTGGTATACCTAGGCATACTGCCTCTGTTCCCGGAGGCGGCACGTAGCCATCAGGCCTAGTAGCCATGGATAGACGCCGCCTCCATGAATTTGTCTAACCCCCATTTAGAGCCATCCAAATTGGTGGAAAGAAAGAAGTGAAATTCCAGTGGGGTGTCAGATCCGTGGCAGGCCACGGCCTCTGTAGTACAAGACCACATGTTACTAAGGAAGGTCAATTTCTGCCCTGTGTCAATTTCGGATGTGTTCACCCACAGTCCATTCAGTCCCTTTTCTGCATGAAGCTGTGGTTTTTTAAAATAAAAATCTGCATGATTATAAAGGATTCTAGCACAAAACTCTCTGGGTCAAAACAGACATTGCTTTAAATCTGTATCTAGTAACTACATATTTTTTTCTTTTCTTTTTTTAATGCTTTACACACTAAAATAGGCCACGGTCCCCAATCTGGATCGGGCTTTTAAGATTTTATTTATTTATTTCTTACATTTTTATACCGCCCAATAGCCAAAGCTCTCTGGGCGGTTCACATCTGGGTTGGAAGGTGGCTGCACCTACGCTACAGCAGTGGAGGCTGGTGGCTCCAATGTCAGTGGGGCAGTAAATCCACTCTGGGTTTCAATCAGAACCAGTCAGAAGTCAAAGGCGTCCAATTAATACTCCCATTTTACAGGAGAGGAAAACTGAAGCCAGGGGATACCTGATTAAATTAGCAACAGCAGAGGGTTGGTTTGTTTAAAAAAGTTCAATTTTGTTTGCTATTGGTAAAATAGCTGATCTACTGCAAATCACCCAGAGATCTGCCAGTAAATCCAGATTTATCTTCTGCTCATCCTGCAATATAAGATAAGCACAATGATACTCAATTACCCACAAATTTAGGTGCAAGGTTGCTGAGAGCCTTGAGTCACGGAAACTTTCCTTTTAGCAATTAAGCTCCTGGCTGACAGTCAAGAGCCCTCTTTGGAATACTACGAATGTTTCAGCAAACCGTTCTCCTTCCTCTCTCTCGTACGAGGTGACCTGGATTGCTGGGGACTTAAAATCTGGAAATTCACACAAGTGTCAGCAGACGGAGAACAAAGTAGCATTCTCTCCACCTGGCCTCCCTCAGAAGGGTGGGCAACAGCTTCTCAATGCCTCGTTTGTTCAGTGTCTGTTATTTTTGGCCCGTCGCTGCTCCTTTTGAGATAAAAGGACTCCACTAATCTCGGCGAATCCCAAACTATTAAATGCTTCCCCAACCGAGAGGGTTTAGCGAACGGACATCTTGGCAGTTCTCGGGAGGAGTCAGCCAACCTGCTTCCGGAAGATTCTGCCTTACCTCAAACCTTTGCAGCTCTTTCTTGGAATTGGCGTAAGAGACCAGCGAGGAATTGGCGGAGGCGACGGTCACCTCGGCGGTCAACAGCCAGTCCTGGAAGCGGAAGATCAAGTCTTGAAGGGCCACCTGGAGATGCCATGCCTGCTCTTCTCTGCAGGGAGACAAGAAGTGCATAGTTAAACTATGGAACTCACTACCACAAGAAGGAGTGATGGCCACCAATTTGGATGGCTTTAAAAGGGTTGGATGAATTCTTGGAGGAGAACATCATCAATGGCTACTAGGCCTGATGGTTGTGTGCTGTCCCCAGTATTCGAGGCAGTAAGCCTGTATGCACCAGTTGCTGGGGAACATGGGTGGGAGGGTGCTGTTGCACCATGTCCTGCTTTTTTGGTCTCTGGCTGATGGCTGGTTGGCCCCTGTGGGAACAGAGTGCTGGACTAGATGGACCCTTGGTCTGATCCAGTTCTTACGTTCTTAAGAAATCCATTGGAAAATGCACAAAACAGAGAAAGCTGGGAAGAAGTTCTAAAGATGTAAAATTTCCAGGAATTTTGAAGACATTGGAGAAAGAAAGAAAGAAAGAAAGAAAGAAAGAAAGAAAGAAGGAAGGAAGGAAGGAAGGAAGGAAGGAAGGAAGGAAGGAAGGAAGGTTGGTTCTTCCCCAAAGGGGTTTTCACAAAAAAAGCAACAAAAAATTGGGATGAAATTGAAAAAATATGCGATCATATTATTATTTTTAGCGGTTTTTTTTTACAGATTTGCATTAGCAGAATGACATTCCTGGATGTCATTCCTTTCAAAACATTTAAAAGTACACTCCGTAAATTTGCAATTATTGTCTGAATTAAATTTGTCTGATCTTAAATTGAATATACCAAACATAATTGTATTAGCAAGGCATGTTATGCACAATACATTTGAGGATCTTTCAGCAGGGAGCTCCTGAAACACTCTAGAAGCAAGAAGCAGCAGAGGAAGGATGTTGTGCAGCATCTGTCCCATTAGTTGGGGGGAAGTTCAAATAGAGGACTGTCCTCTGTAAAACAGGACACATGGTCACCCTAGCATGCTTACCTGCCTACTCTGGCCAGCCAGAACCCGGGACAATATGCCAAGGCAGAGCAGAAAGACCTCCAACACCACCTTCCCCAATCTGATGTTCTCCAAATGTGATGGACTGCAGTGCCCATCATAGAATCATAAACTTGGAAGGGGCCTCTAAGGCCATCGAGTCCAACCCCTGCTCAATGCAGGAATCTACCTTCACACATCCCTGACAGATGGTTGTCCAGCTGCCTCTTGAAGGCCTCGAGTGTAGGAGACCTCACCACCTCCCCAGGTCATGGGTTCCATTGTCGTACTGCTCTAACAGTCAGGAAGTTTTTCCTGATGTCCAGCCAGAATCTGGCTTCCTGTAACTTGAGCCCGTTATTCCGTGTCCTGCACTCTGGGAGGATCGAGAAGAGATCCTGGCCCTCCTCTGTGTGACAACCTTTCAAGTCTTTGAAGAGTGCTCTCATGTCTCCCCTCCATCTTCTCTTCTCCAGGCTAAACATGCCCAGTTCTTCTAGTCTCTCCTCATAGGGCTTTGTTTCCAGACCCCTGATCATCCTCGTCTGGGAGTGAAGGAAGTTGTAGCCCAATACATCTGGAGGGCACCAGGTTGGGGGCGGCTGTCCTATGTCCACACAGCCCTGCAGTAGTCATCAGAAGACCATCCTTGGGTTCCCTCACCTGCACAAGTCAGGCAGCTGTCCACCTGAGGGAGGGCCTTTTTGGTGGTTGCACCCCAATTGTGGAGCCCCTGTCTTCCCACGCGGGACCTGCCTGATGCCTTCATTGCTGTCGACCCTGTTTTATTATTCAGGCTTTGGGACAGCTCGTTTGGTCTGCTCCTCTAAATGCTGCTTTTCGCATTGTTGTCTTTTTTTACAGCAACTCCTACAACGCCTAGAGAGAAACCAGCCCCACTGAGCTCCATAGGACTTGCTGCCAGGTCGGTGTGTATAAGCTATTGCAGCCTCAGGATCTTGACCATTATTTATTTAAGAGCCCTGCTTTTCAGAACTCGCTGTTCTTCTGGCAGCCTTCTCCAGCCCGGTGCCCTCCAGCTGTTTTGGACTACACAACACTCAGCATTGGCCACGCTGGCTGGAAATGATAGGAACTGATGTTGATCAGTTTGTTTTTTGGTGTTGGATATGTTGGCTAGAATCCAGCATAAGTCCTACTTGAAGTGGATCCATTGAAATGAATGGGACTTAAGTTAGACACGACTCACCAAAGTGCCATTCATTTCAATGGGTCCTCTCTAAGTAGTATTGGTAGAAAGGTGGTGAGATAGAACCACAACAATCACTACCGTAACAGACTCACCGGATCCGTTTCTCCATAGATACCGTGCAGAGATCCGGCACCTGCTCTCCACGGCGCGTGGGGCAGCTACGATCTTCCCAGTGATCCAGAGGAAGATCCCAGCTTCTGCCAACCCTCTGCATCTCCAGCGCCTGGTCCGAACGCCTCAGCTCTCTATCTCCTTGAGGGAGGATGCATCAGGGCCCTTCCGAGAGTCCGCTGCAGAGAGCCAGGGAGACCACAAATGCCGCACGAGAGTCGTTCGTGGAGCCCGTTCAGGTTCCGCTGGTCACTCCTGCCTGCGAAAGAACACCGTTTCTTCTTTGAAGGAAAGGGCCAGAAGAAAAGAAAGCCAAGCGCCGATCCTGCAAAAGGTACACATTGCATAAGCAGTAACCAGATCCCCTTTCAAGAGGAGAGAAGGCCACGCTTTGGGCAATATGCTTAGACCTGGACAAAGCAGTAAGGAAGTGCTCTGGGCATGCACAGAGTGCCTTTCCCTAACAACCCACACATCTGGGACTAGAGGAGAAGGGACCTGCCAGGAAAGGATGGTTTGAGCACTCAAGTCTGTCTCTGCTAAGGAATAAAGCCGTGGTTTAAAATGAAAATGCTAGACAGGAGGGCAAAGGGCAATTTATTGCAGCGAGTGAAAACCAGACGCGGCAAAGACCTCGAGGGCTCTTCGGAGAACGACACACACAACACGGCAGCTCCCTCCTTCCTTGGGTTCTTGCTTAGGTAGCCAAGTTCACAACCGCTTATCTGCTTCTAAGCAAACAAACACGGGAAGGTTTATTGCCCTGGGGACCCATAAAAAAAAAAAAGCAGCCTATTGAGAATTTTCCGCATCACCTGCTCGGCTGACAATGCCGTGTACCTTCAGGAATACAAAAGGAGACCAGTATCTGAAGTGTGCAAGGAACCCGTGTTCCTGCTTCCTGGACAGCAGTTCAGTTTCAAGAGAAAAAGAAAGAGAAAGGTGGGCAGGGCTACGTGTTGTGAGCCACGTCTTTTGATCTGACAGCTCAGCCTCCTAGCAGAGCTGTTTCACAGAGTCTCCTGTAAGGGCAGACTCAATTGTGAAGGTAATGCACTCTGTACATGGTCAGAGGCTCTCCCTATTATTTATGATAAAAAAATATAACCCACATGTTTCCCTCTGAACAGAGACATTCAGATCGGGTCATGAAAGCACGTAAGACCAAAAAAAAAGTAATGTTTGGATTTTGCCTGTGCATTTGTAAGAGTGTCAGATTTTTGTCTGTTCTGGGCCTTGTCTTCCTTCTATCAGTGGAAGCTGGTGGTTCCAATGTCAACGGGGCAGTGAATCTGCTCCAGGTTTCAATCAGAACTCTAACTGGTTCAGAAGTACTATGGAGAGCTCCTTTGGGGTTCTGACTCGTCTTGACTGAAACTCAAAGTGGATTCACCACTCCTGCGGACATTGGAACCACCAGCCTCCCCTGGATTCCATCTCCTCCCCACCCTTCCGCAAAAGTATGCTGGAGGGCCCTTGAAACCTTGAGCAAATAGGCTGAAATGTTCTGCAAAAAACCAAAACAAAAATAAACCTCCTCGAGGCGACACAGAACCAGGCCCGCTTTGCCCAAGAGTACATGACTCTGCAGCTCTGTGGTTTTGTTCTCACGTTACCCAAATGCCCTCATCTGTGGAATATTAGGGGGAACTGGCTAGAAATTAAGGGGAAATATTTGCAACAAGTAAAAAATGAGATAAGCAAGGAAGACGGAGTTTGCTCCCTCTAAATTTTAACCTGCAAGTTGTTTTTTCCCCAAAAGGGGGGTGCACGTCACCCTCAAAGGGGTGCTCCCAGATGAAGTGTTCATTGTGCAATTGCCCTGCCTCATTCATGGGATTTGACAGGGGTTCAGGTGTCAATGCCTCTTCCATTTGTAACCGTCCTGCATTTCCACACCATTTCGCTCAGGTGTTTTTTTAAAAAAACAAAATTATTATTTCTGCAGAAAATCCTACCGAGGATAAAAAGATGGAATAGCGGCACAATGTAGTTTGCTTGGTTGTGCTAGGTGCCCTCCATCTGGACACTCTCAAAATCCCAGACATGCCTTCTGAAGTAGTTGCTTGCAAAGCACGGGCCTGGAAGCTTATTGGGGTGTCTTCAATGTTAAGATTAGTTATGACAGGCAAATCGCCCCCATATACACACACACATTCCAATACAATGAAGATACAACTTATTCAGTAAAGGGTTTTGTGACCCTGTAACTGCTGCCCCCACTCTGCCTCATGACAGAGCCATCGCTGGGATGGAGAGAGGTAAGATGACATGTCAAACAATATTAATCCCCCTCCCAAATGCAGGAGCAAAGGAAAACAGCAAAGCCAGACCTAGCAGAGAAAACAGCCAAACCAGGTATCTCTTCCCTCTTGCTGTCAAGGGTTTTGCTCTCAAGTCCCAGATGCCAACTTGAGGTGCTGGACTGAGGATGTGAGGGATGTTATTTCATACAGCACTTCTGCCCCCGCTCACTGCTGAAGGTTTAAGAGATGGGACCCTTCTGTTAGGAGTGATGGCCAAGAGGATACGGTTGCGAGAAGACGCTACGCGATTGAGCAAGATTATCAGGAGGCAGACAGGTCACCTTCTAAGCAGAGACCATCATGTTCTCAGGGGTGGTATGGAGGAGGAGGAGGAGGAAGGAGGAAGGAGGAGGGAGGAGGGAGGAGGGAGGAGGGAGAGGGGAGAAGGGAGAAGGGAGAAGGGAGAAGGGAGAAGGGAGAAGGAGAAGGAGAAGGAGAAGGAGAAGGAGGAGAAGAAGAAGAAGAAGAAGAAGACCACCTCTGTAAAGGCTCAAAAAGTAGTTCAACAGCAACAGTGTCCTCCAGCCTTTCCCAACCTGGTTCCTGCCAGATGTGTTGAGCTGCAATGCCCATTCTCCCCAGCCAGCATGCTGGAACTGTTGTGAGTTGTAGCCAAACACATTTGGAAGGGGAAGGCTGGAGGAGACCATTGCTGTTGAACTATTTTTTGAGCCTTTACAAAGGGTGGTGTTTTTCTCTCAGTATCACCCCTGAGAACGTGATGGTTTCCGCTCAGAAGAGTGGCTCCGTTTGCTCCTTCCAATTTCTGATGCCAGCAACTTTGGAAGGCCTGTGCTTGAGACGCAGTGTAACTCTCCCCCCCCCTCCAAAAATGGTTCTGTGCACCCCACTTCTCCAAGAGGGTAGAAGTTCCAGCGGCATGGGGCTTGCCCGGGTTTCGTTTCCTTTGGAAGGGAGGTAGTGGAGGCTTACTGGAATTTTGTCGTATTACTGTTTATTTACAGTTTGTGCCTAGGTGGAGGCACAGCTGAAACACTCCCAACAGGCAGCCAAAGTCCTCGGCTCTTGGATCGGAGGTTGAGAGTAGAGGGATGGCACCCTAAAGGGGTTACAGAGCCCAGGTTCCATGCCTTTGTCAATCTCTTTCCAAATGCAAAGTTACAATTGATCATTGTTTCTACCATCATACATCTTGCCCCCATCCCACTGCCTAGAAAGGGGAATCTGGATGACTCACCTCTGACCATTACTTGCCCTTCTTGGACCATCTTAACTGCTACAGAAACACACACACACTGAATATTGAGAGCTATCGGCACTGTTTCATCAAGTCCCAGATGCTGGACCGGAATTGCTTAAGCAAGGCAACCCATGCTGGTAACCCTAGGCCAGAGTGAGCACCTTGGGTCCAGTCAGGTTCTGTTGGACTAGAACTTCCACCATCCCTTCTCAGTGCCAGAACTTTGCCACCCCAGAAATATGCAGTTTCAAGTAGAGGACCTCTGAGCATATGCAGAGTACATTTATCCTCGTCACCGCACCCAGGTAACCATAGCTTGTCCCCATATGTCTAGAATGAACAGGCAGCACTTCCAAGCTGAAATCTGCAGTTTCCAAATAGTTTGAGTTCATCCTGGCAACTCTCTTTCATGCTCTCATTCTCTGCTTTTTTTTTAAAAAAGAGACCAGGTGCTGCTAAAATTCAATCCAATGTAAACAGGAAGGTACAATGAAAAATTAAGAGATCCCCAGGCTCCAGCGTGTCTGAAAGCCACACCTTTTAACCTGGAAGGTTTTTGCCCTAACTTTGGGTGTGTGAGTGGTCTGTGGATCCTTAATGATAAAGAAAAGGGTACTCTGCACTTTCTCAAAAGCACTCTTGTCATTATTAATACAAGTGCTGAAATGCAGATTCCAACTCTCTGGTTCAAAATTAAGCTCCATCTGTCTCTCTCTTAGCCTTCCAAAACCCCAGAGAAAATATTTGCTTCGTGTTTGTTTGCAGCACAAAAAAATATATTTAAAAACAGTGCTAGCTAGCCGGCTTCCCTTTCCAGCTCAGGCCAAAAGCTGCCCCAGTCGTGCTCTGCTTTATCGGCCCTTATGCCATTTTCAAATATTGCAAATATTCTCACTGTAGCTAAACAAACATTGTGTTTCTCTTATGGCTGTGGCAGAATTATTGCTGCATGAAAGCAAACAGACCAGCCCCCTTGGGTTCTCTCTAGCATCTCCTGCCAAAAGACTTGGCAAATACATATCAGTATAGTGAAATTGGTTGGCTTCCCTTGTGGCATATTGTCGAGGGCCGTTGCTTGCTTTGCAAAACAGGCTGGGCTTCGTTTAAGCTCCAGTCAGGACTCTATTTACAGGAGCGTGTGAAGCAATAGTAAAGAGTACAGGGGCTCTGAGCATGCACAGAGTACAATCCTACCCACCCCCCTTTGCCTCTCCGCTAGCCTGGGATTATGGAGCATGGGTTCTGAGTCAAAACATAGGCCTGGGGCTGCTCCCATGTCCAAAATTAAGCAATCCAATTAATGGCATCCAAACTACTGAAGGTAGCAGGAGGAATGTATAGTTTCGTTCGCTGCAACAAGAAAGGGACATTTGCAATCTTTGAACAGTAGCCTTCAAACCTGAGCTAAGAAAGAAAGTTGTTTGCTCTAATTTTAAAGTAATTCTTGGTGCAGAAACCGCCAGACAGATGTGCTCCTAGAAGAGGGGTGTGAAACCTCAGACCTGTGGGGCAAACCCAGCCTGCAAAACTGGCCCTTCAAATTTCCCCAAAATGCCTTGCCCTTTTCCCCTCTGACCCCTGATCTTTTATTGGTTGATTTCAGGCCTTGAGGTGAAAGAGGTCCATCACCCATCTTAGAACCAAGAGATGCTGAGGTCGGGCTTGAGCGAGTCCTGGAAATGGTTTTGAAATCCCAGCACCCAGCCCTGATAAAAAAAATAAACACCTTTGAACACGTGCAGAGTGCCTTTTCTGCCATCAGGCGTGTAGGAATGAGAAGCCGGCCCAGAGGAGTTACAATTAGACCAAGAAGATTAAGCATAGCAGAAAAGAGGGAGTTAGAGGGCCGGCAAACCAATTGTACCCATCCATTTCAGTGGGGCATTTTCAGGGGCATTCTGCCTGCTTCCGGTGCCCCTCAATGCTACATCGAAACATGGGGCTGCTCAATGCTACATCGAAACAGCAGCGTCTTGTTCAACACTTTTGCCAGCTGCAGTTCATTTAGTTCCCTGCGCTTGGCTCCAGGTCCCCTTTGGGGCATATCATTAGAGCAGAACGCCACCTGGTACCAGCACATCTGATCAAATGCAAAATGTGGATTTTGTCATTGTACGTGTGCCTATATTTATTATAATTTCCTGGCTCCCGGATTGAGATGTGGATGTGTAAACAGCCAAGGAGAGCTCTTGTGGTTTGAGCATACTTGCTGCGGTTCGAAAGTCTGCTGGAATCCTACCTCCAGAGAAATCCCAAGAAATACTTCCTGGAGAAAACCGCAAAGTGGTGTTTGAAACGAGGAAGGACCAAGGCTCAAGACTGTGCACAGGCAGGTTTGCTGACCTAAGAGCTACCTTGCTGGATCTGGCCAAGGTGTGGGTCCATCTACCCCAACGCTCTTGCACCTGTGGGCCAGTTCTGCCCCGTTTCCCTGGCCCCAGACCTTTCCCTCTGACTGTTTGCTTTCACGGCTTTTGCGTGTTTCCTCTCCATTCTAGAAAAAGGCGACGCATTTCAGCCAAGGCTTAGTTCCAAGCGATAAAAGCTTTCAGCTCTGCTGGTATTTGGGGTATCTTGGGGTGCGTCCCTTTCGACTTTGGGCCTGCCCACTACCGGAATGCAGCTTCCGAGGGCTTCTGCACCCCTGTTCTCACCCATCAGCCTTTTTCCAACCTTCAGGAAGCTCACGAGCAGAGGCCTGCCTCCCTTGTGGTCCCGAGCATCTGGTATTCAAAGCTATCCTACCTCTGAACACGGAGGTTCCATTTAGCTGTAATGGATCAGAGCTGTCATTAGGGCTTTTCCAGCTTAATGAATTCGTCAAGTTATTTGTTTCAAAACTATCCAAGACGGGGACCGTGCAGAAGAGCCATAACTCAAGTTTGAGAACACGTTGTGCATGGTGTGCAAACAGACTCGGGTTCAAGTCCCGGGCATCCGTTTTGCTGCCTGAGGCAAAAGACAAGACGCTGCCCCCCCCCAAACACACACACACACACACACCCCTCATGTACAGAAACCAACCAGAATTAGCAGTTGAATCTTATTTCAGCACTGGCAATATCATAATATCTTCCACTGTACCGTGCACCAGAGGGCAGCAAGCTGGGTTACAGATGTGGGACAGGCAGAGTTGAATGTCCCCTCGTGTCCTTTAACAGAGGGTAATATCCACAGGGCTGCTTCTGTTGCTCCCCAGCGTCAGCTGTCCAAGGCCATTGCCTCACCCTGCCTGATGGTAGGGCCGGCCCTGCTGATAGGACTGGGAGAGGCTTCTTTCTGCCCCCCTGAAAAGCTGTTGCCAGTTAGTGTAGACCAACTTCCCCCACCCTGGTGCTGTCCAGATGTGTTGGAATACAATCCCCATCATCCCCAAGCCAGGCTGGAGGCGATGGGAGTTGGAATCCAACACATCTGGAGGCCACCAGGCTTGGGGGAGGCTGACTATGGTCTGACTCAGTACGACGCAGCTTCCTCTTGGGGTAGTGAGTTCCACAAGCACATTGCACGTGTGTGAATAGCTTTATTGGTCCATCCTGAACCTACTGGATGCTGTGACGCTGTGTTGTGAGAGAGGGAGGCAAGAAATCCCTTCCCCTACACACCTTGAACCATTTGGTGTTCCTCGGTCGCATCCTGCACTTAAGACTTCTTTCATGACTACTTTCATGACTCTCTTCCCTAATCCCAGCAGCTGCTGTTTGGCCTCCAGGTTATGGGATTCATCCCTCCCATAACGCCACCACTGTAGCAGGGAAAGTGCCACGCCTTCAGGAACACCCTGTACGATTCCAAATAGGTCAGCCACCCTTGTTTGGGTAAATGGAGAAGACATTACAGTTTCCCAGGCCTGAAGATACTTGGACTGCCTTTCACACCACCACATACGCAGTTTTCAAAACTGGCTCGGGCCAAACTCCTCTGTAGCCAGAAGGGCTTCCGGTCGTTGCGGGTTTTCACGCAGCAGAAATGGGTCTGGTTTGGAATTGGACTGTTTCTCCAGACCTACCCGGAGCTCTACATATGGGCAGTTAACACGGCTCGGGAATGTCTTTCTGCAGCACTGGCCTACTGAGTGCAATAATGAGTTAGCTTTTGAGCATGCACAGAGTGCATTTCATTTATCACTTGAGTAATCACACCATTTTCTCTTTTCGGGGATTTGAGTGAAAACGTGGGTAGCGGTGCCTTTTCCAAGATGTGAGAGAACTCGGAACGTAACGAACAAGATTTGCCAGTGCTTGCTAAAATGCCACCTTTAATATGTCTTTTTCGTGCCCTCTTATTGTAAATGGCTGGAAACCAAAAGAGCCTCACCATACATGCTTTTAAAAGTCACAGCCCCATCAGTTAAAACGGGCCTCCGCTAATTAATAAAGTTCACATCGAGTAATCTACCAATTCAGCCTGTGGCTTCCTGCCAATCAAATCAAAACACTGTCAAATGTTAGGACAGCTCATTCTCAGCTGAGGGTCCACAAACCAGGATCTACTTCACATCGGAGGCAAATCACCTGCATTGGAAAGCAGGTGTGGCAGGGGTGATTTACAACTTACCTGAAAGGACCAGCTCGCTGATTTCATTCGGCTTTGCGATCCCACCAGATCAAAATCCAGTGTCTGCCTGAAGCTTAGAAGCAGGAATCCTTTGCACCACAGCCTGACCTTTTGCATGTCTCCTGCCTGTCAATCATTAAACAGGCGCCCTAGTGCAATCGCCACATCAGCTGCAGCAAGCTGGCAACAGGCGCACGCCCAGCAGACACGGCGAAGGGCATCATCTATCTCCTCCTTCTCCCGATCTCACACCTTGACGGAAGGAACAGGGGCGGACTGCAGGCAAAGGATTGAAAAAGGCAGCCCCATAATCTTTGCCCGTGTTTCTCCCTGCTCCCAAAGCAGGTGAGCAGCTCTCTGCAGATACCTGGGACAAAGAGAAACCAGGCTCAGGGAGGGTTGTCAGGTAACTTGATTCTCCAACTGTAACCAGGAAAAAGCCCAGCCCATCAATGCGCTCGCCCTCAGACAAACCAGGTGCTTCTCCCTTGCAACTAAATGCAAAAAATAAAACACACACACACACAGAGACACACCCTTCTGCCATGCAAACAAGGACTGCAGGATCTGGACCCATGGCATTAACCCTTACAGAACCACAGGGCTTTTACAATGCTGCTGCTGCTGATTCACAACAAAATGATGGTATTTAATTCGGTATTTAATTCGGGAAGGAAACTCCTCCCACGACTGTTTTTGCTAGTTGTTCCTTTGATTTATGTTCCTTGAACTGCAAAGATGCAACCAAAAGGACCTGGATTTGAACAGCGGAGTTCTACAGAAAGGCCCAGGGTGCTATCAGCAACGGTAGCACACCCAGAGTGGGTTAGGTGATGCTATCTTCTAATGGCACTGTAGAGACAACCCGCTAAGCCAGGGTTAAGCCTTTTGAGCTAACTAGGATGGCTTAGTGTGTCATGTGAACAGCATTTTTCCTAACCATGGTGGCTTAGCGTGGTGTCTGAACAGGCCCACTGGTTAGAGCATTGTTCTATCAAGCCCAACGCTCCAACTGGCAATAGTTCTAGCAATGGCTCTCCATGGTTTTGAGCAGAGAACCTTTTTAGCACCTGCGAGCCAATTCTTTTCACTGGAGATAGCCAAGGCTGAACCTGGGAACTCCTGTGTACAAAGCAAGTGTTCTAGCCCTGGACTATGCCCTCTGCCCAGCTCAATGCCAGTGGAAAATTAGGTAGGCTGTGAACAGGTGTACTGCCTGCAAGCCATTTCCACACCATAGAATCATAGAATAGTAGAGTTGGAAGGGTCCTATAAGGCCATCCAGTCCAACCCCCTGCTAAGTGCAGGAATCCACCTTAAAGCATACTTGACAGATGGTTGTCCAGCTGCCTCTAGAAGGCCTCTAGTGAGGGAGAGCCCACAACCCCTCTATGTAACTGTAGGGTGACCATATGAAAAGGAGGACAGGGCTCCTGTATCTTTAACAGTTATATTGAAAAGGGAATTTCAGCAGGGGTCATTCGTATATATGGAGAACCTGGTGAAATTTCTTCTTCATCACAACAGTTAAAGCTGCAGGTGCCCTGCCTTCTTTTGTATATGGTCATACTAGTCAGGGCAGCTTTAACTGTTGTGATGAAGAGGAAACTTCACCAGGTGCTGCAGGCATACAAATGACACCTGCTGAAATTCCATTTTCTGTGCAACTGTTAAAGATACAGGAGCCCTGTCCTCCTTTTCATATGGTCACCCTAGGTAACTGGTTCCATTGTCGTACTGCTCTAACAGGAAGTTTTTTCTGATGTCCAGGTGGAATCTGGCTTCCTGTAACTTGAGCCCGTTATTCCGTGTCCTGCACTCTGGGAGGATCGAGAAGAGATCCTGGCCCTCCTCTGTGTGACAACCTTTCAAGTCTTTGAAGAGTGCTATCATGTCTCACTTCCATCTTCTCTTCTCCAGGCTAAACATGCCCAGTTCTTTCAGTCTCTCTTCATAGGGCTTTGTTTCCAGACCCCTGATCATCCTGGTTGCCCTCCTCTGAACACGCTCCAGCCTGTCTGCGTCCTTCTTGAATTGTGGAGCCCAGAACTGGACACAATACTCTATGGACACCACCCCCCTCCAGAAGTCTCATGCTGCTCAATGTGCATTCTTCATTTGCAAATATTTCAAAGGGCCTCCACCCCCTGAGGCTTAATTTAAGCCACAGCCCAGCTGTAGAAGCTGTTGACAGTGCCAGCAGAAGACATGCACGTACGCTTTATTGCTTCACGGGGCAGCTCATTACAAGGGTAACAGCATAAAGAAGTATGTCATATAGATATTTGCAGCGAAAGCTAATATAGAGCAAATTTTTTGGATATTATTGGTGTAATAGACATAGGAAGGTTTACCAGGACAGAATCAAGTTGTTTCCAGCACCAAGCAATGTCAACCTGCATCGTAATATTTCTGACAGTTCACCCCACAAATTTCCACAAACTGTGTCCCTCCAAGTTGCTGGGGAACATGGGTGGGAGGGTGCTGCTTGTGGGTCCCTGGTCGACAGCTGTTTGGCCCCTGTGTGAACAGAGTGCTGGACTAGATGGACCCTCGGTCTGATCCAGCCTCAGGGCTCTTCTGATGTTGTTACGTTGCACGTTTTGCAGTCCTAAAAGTGGTCTTGTTTTTAAAACTTGATGTTGTGCAGACTTCTACTGTTACTTTCTACTGTTAGTTTTTCCCTACCCTGTGCCTGCTTACCCTACCCTGTACCTGTTTGCATTCTCTTCCCCTCCTTATTGTTTTACTATGATTTTATTAGATTGTAAGCCTATGCGGCAGGGTCTTGCTATTTACTGTTTTACTCTGTACAGCACCATGTACATTGATGGTGCTATATAAATAAATGATAATAATAATAATAATAATGGTCTTGTTGTCCAAATGACACAAAAGACCCTTCATCTTGAAATGGGACATCTTCGTTTTGAAGATGAGAGAACAATCCAGGTAGAAACAGTTCTCTGTTTGTTCATTGTATGTTGAACAATCGGATAGAATACAGCATTCCCCATGCTAGGACTCCAACCCTAACCACCTTCCGTAGCTCCAGTTCACGCCTGGGGAGCTTTGCCTCCTCAACCCTAACCCGAGGATTAACCCTAACCCTAATCTGCAGAGGCCACCAGTGAGGGAGGAAGCAGCAGCCAGGCACCTCTCCATCATGCCTAGGTCCAGCTCCAGCTGAGAGCCCCCTCCCTCCTGCTACCAACTGTCTCTGCAAAGGCCACCAGTGGGGGAGGAAGCAGCAGCCAGGCACCTCTCCATCGTGCCTGGGTCCAGCTCCAGCTGAGAGCCCCCTTCCTCCTCCTACCAACTGTCACTGCTGAACTTTGCAACTAAGATTGTAGTGCCTGAATTTGCTTTCCTTTTCCCCCTCCTCCTCCCTCCCAATCCCCTTTCCTTTTGTGTTATGTCTTTTACATGTCTGTGGGCAGGGACTGTCAAGAAATACTTTTGTAAGCCGCCGTGAGAGCCTTTTTTGGCTGAATGGCGGCATAAAAATCCTTAAATAAATAAATAAAAATAAATAATTTACCACTGAGACTTGGGCAAGATCAACACCAAGCAGGATGTAGCACTATGAAAGTGGTATGAAAGCAGTATCTAAGAGGCAGGAGCACTGACAACTGCTGGGGCCCATTGACACGTACCATATACCGCTTTCATACCGGTTTCACACTGCTATATCCTGCTTGGTGCAGATCTGGCCTTGATTTTGCAGCTTGGGGAAACCCAAAGAGATGCTTCAGAATCGTGAGATCTTTCCAAAAAGTGCACACCGATACTCCTGACGTTAGCACACGTCTGACTGCCCTTTTATTTGAACGTTCAGATGTTAACGTGAGCAATTCCGAATCAAACATGCCACCAATAGAGATGTGGCATATTCGGAACGAGGCCTTTTGAGCCCCAAGTAACGTGGAGCGTCTGTGTCTTAAGAGTGGCATCTGGGCTGGGGGGAAAGAACCCGCGAGTCCTGATTCCCAGGTCTGCAGGCTGGCCAGCCAATGTCTATACCAGCCTTCCTCAACCTGGGGCGCTCCAGATGTGTTGGACTACAACTCCCAGAATGCCCCAGCCAGCTTTGCAGTCCAACACATCTGGAGCGCCCCAGGTTGAGGAAGGTTGGTCTATACCGTCGAGCAGGGATGACGAACGTCTTGGCCAGATGTTGCTAGGGCTGTTGCTCCCATCATGCATCACCACGGGCAAGCTGGCTGGAGCTGAGGGGGAAATGCCATCCAGCCGCACTTGGAGGGCCCACGTTCTTCCTCTCTGCTGAATAGGCAGCTAAGTCCAAACCAGGCCGCCGGGCTTTCCAGTGTTACAAAAGACGTCCGCCGCTCTCGCATCAAATGCAGAAAACAGCTCGTTGCTGAGAAGGGGAGCCGGGTGCCCTGGCTTTCTAGCTTTGCTGGGAACACAATCTGTGATTTCCAACCACCAGCGCATTTTCCTTCTGTCAGGCCATGCCGTATGCTGAGGGTGACAGAAGATGTGACGCACCAGAGAGGCCTGCTCTTCCTAGTCTCCCGGGCTTACTATTCTCGTCTCTCCCATCTTAAATATTTTGTGCAGATTTGCAGTTCACAGCGGTTGCTCTCCCCCAAACCATGCCATCACAGTCCCTCTCTTAGGCGTCCTTTTCACAACAGCAAAACAGTAGAACCTGGGCTGTACCGTTTCAGATTCCTCTTCCAAATGCAAAACGAAACCATGATCCCCCACGTCAGAGAGAAGCCAAAGCTAACACCCTTCTTCCTGATATGCTAGTGTTCTACATGCAAGGATTTGCTCATTTTTTAATCTGGAAGGGTGTTCCGTCACATCGCCCGCCCCCACCACAAAGTAAAACCCGTCACTTCCGTCTTCCAAGAACAATGGTGGTTTTCAGCACTTTGGGGACGTGGCGGATAGTGAGCGAAACTCGGGTCCCGCGCTGCAACGTCTCCCCGAGCGCAGAGCCACACAGGGCTGCGTTAGCCACTTTCTCTGTAACGGCGTCCTCTGGGGCGGGGCGGATGCCGTGAAGGTAGCGGACATACATGTCTTCCCGCAAGACGAGGAGGCTGCGGGGCTTCAACAGCAGGGACTGGAAGTGACGCTGCTCCTCCGTCCGTGGGGTGGACTCCTGGAAAAGACAAAGCCATCCTCATTGTTCCTGTACTCCGAATCTCCCCTTTCCGTCAAAAAACAATCCTCAAGGCAGCTACAGAAATACGGATAAGGAACACCTGAATTTAAACTTAACATCAAAACACCATTAAAAGCACTCAATACGGATGCAATTCTATGCCTGTTTAGCCAGGGAAAAAGTCCTAGAACTTTTTTTTCTGGCTTTAGAAATCTGAGAAAGACACAAAAATACTACTCGTTATCACCTGGCCTTCTTTGCACTCCCCCAGCCCCAAAAATGAGTTTCCCACCCCAGTGATAACTGTGGGGACCCTATCGTCATCACTGCCAGAAGCTGTTAAACACCAAGGAGCAGAATAAGCCCTGTGAAGAGAGACTGAAAGAACTGGGCGTGGTTAGACTGGAGAAGAGAAGATTGAGGGGAGACGTGATAGCACTCTTCAAATACTTAGAAGGTTGTCACACAGAGGAGGGCCAGGATCTCTTCTCGATCCTCCCAGAGTGCAGGACATGGAATAACAGGCTCAAGTTAGGAAGCCAGATTCCGGCTGGACATCAGGAAAAACTTCCTGACTGTTAGAGCAGTACGACAATGGAACCAGTTACCTAGGCAGGTTGTGGGCTCTCCCACACTAGAGGCCTTCAAGAGGCAGCTGGACAAGCATCTGTCAGGTATGCTTTAGGGTGGATTCCTGCATTGAGCAGGAGGTTGGACTCGATGGCCCTTCCAACTCTGCTATTCTATGATTCTATGATTCTATAAGGCTAGATTATTAGTATTATTAGAATGATTTTGCCTTTCTGTCGTATTCACCTCTTCGTCTTCCGTTTGCTGCCCTCTGCTGACGGGATGGTAGAAGTCAAGGAGGGTGTGAGACCCCAAGTTGATGGTAGTGACAGTGGGGAAGTACAGGCAGCCGTCCTCGTGAGGCTGCAAGCAAACAGGACCTGGCGTCAGGCGGAGAAAAGAGAGAGGCGGCCCGCTGCTGCCCAAATGTTGAGATAGGAATAGATGGGGGAAGAAGACTATCAAAAGTGCACACACACACACACACACACACACACACACACACAGAGTTCCCGATATCAGAGCATGAGCCCCACTCCCCGGACAGGCTAAGGTACCATGATGCCCTCTCCAGGCCGGTATTCGTTCACCAGGACATGATTCGCCAGCTTCCCTTCAAAGACGCCGAGGGAGGACACTTTGTCAGCGTAGGCCTGAAGCCAGGAGGGCAATTTCTCCAGAACCATCCCTTTCGCGTGAGGCAGTCCTCCTGCAGGAAGCCGAGGAAAGAGGAGAGAGCCACGGATTTAAAATACATCAGAACACACGAAACCCTCAGGCAGGTCAATTCCACATGGATCATCTGGCATCGCTAAACACGGCTCTGTCTTGCCTCCATTTCCCCCTGTGAGGCTCTCACCTGGGAAAGCTGACGCCACAATAAAATTGTTAAGTGTTTAAGTTGCTACACCCTCTTCGCTGTTTTTATACTTGCTCAGAGGAGCTCAGAGTCACTGACATACAACAGATTTCTCCTCCAAGCCCCCTTTGCTGGGAGGAAAACACTAAACAAGAATACGAAAAAAAGAAGACAGAAAGAAAGTCTGGGTCCCAAGTCTTCAGTCAACACATGCAGTCTGCACAAAGCTTAAGCGATATTGTGTCCTCATACGTGCAACAGACAAATGATCTGTCTCCTTCTCTCTCTCTCTCTCGCTGAGCCACACACTTACCCCAGTTTTGCAGCCTCCTCCCAGACAGCTGAGTCCATTTTGGCTTGGGGGCACCATAAACCTGAAGATGACAAACACAAGACGTTCATCTGTGCACCGTCAGAGCCCTGTGCAGCCGCTCCACGCTGCTTCCCCTTGAAGGGTTTTCTGAGTTGCAGAAGAGGCAGTAAGAAAACACTGGAGGGGCATGAGGAGACGTCGACGCCGTCTGGACAGCCTGTCAACTTTCGTGAAAGGGGCGGAATGACAGTGCTATAAAAGCCGCCCCTGGAAGCACCGTAAGCATCAGACAGATGCTGAATGCAACCAGCCCACTTCCAAAGCATCACCCAGATGTGTATTTATGACCTCAAGTTTCCTCTCTCTAAAACAGGAACATTGATGTTCGCTTTGCCAAGCCTGAAATCTCCAGGAGCTTTGTTCTACAACTCCCATTGTCCCCAAGCAACATAGAGGATGATCTGGAGGGCACCAGATTGGGAAGGGCTGATTTATACCCTCCATCACACCATTGCCAGTATCATAGAACAGAATCATAGACTAGTAGAGTTGGAAGGGGCCTCTAAGGCCATCGAGTCCAGCCCCCTGCTCAATGCAGGAATTTATGTATTTATTTATTTATTACATTTTTTATACCGCCCAATAGCCGATGCTCTCTGGGCGGTTCACAAAAATTAAAACCATGAAGAGCATAAAAACAACCAACAAATTTAAAACACAAATACAAAATACAATATAAAAAGCACGACCAGAATAAAACCACACAGCAAAAATTAATATAGGTTAAAATATGAGATTAAAACAGCAAAGTTTAAATTTAAGTTAAATTAGGTGTTAAAATACTGAGAAAATGAAAAGGTCTTCAGCTGGCGACGGAAAGAAAACAATGTAGGCGCCAGGCGAACCTCTCTGGGGAGCTCGTTCCACAGCTGGGGTGCCACAGCAGAGAAGGCCCTCCTCCTGGTAGCCACCTGCCTCATTTCCTTTGGCAGAGGCTCACGGAGAAGGACCCCTGTGGATGACCTTAGGGTCTGAGCAGGTAAATATGGGAGGAGGCGTTCATTCAGATAGCCTGGCCCCAAGCCATTTAGGGCTTTAAATGTTAATACCAGCACTTTGAATCGGCCCGGACCTGGACTGGCAGCCAATGAAGCTGGAAAAGGACTGGCGTAACGTGATCTCACTGGTCAGTCCCTGTTAGTAACCATGCTGCCCTGTTTTGTACCTGTTGAAGTTTCCGGACCGTTTTCAAAGGCAGCCCCACGTATAACGCATTGCAGTAATCCAAACGAGAGGTTATCAGAGCATGGATAACTGTAGCTAGGCTATCTCTGTCCAGATAAGGGCGCAGCTGGTATATCAGCCTAAGCTGATAAAAGGTGCTCTTTGCCACTGAGTTCACCTGTGCCTCAAGTGACAGTTCTGGATCCAAGAGCACCCCCAAACTACGGACCCGATCTTTTAGGGATAGTGCAACCCCGTCCAGGACAGGGATGCTTTAAGGAATCCACCCTAAAGCATCCCTGACAAATGGTTAACCAGCTGCCTCTTGAATGCCTCCAGTGTGGGAGAGCCCACCACCTTCCTGGGTAACTGGTTCCATTGTCGTATTGTTCTAACAGTCAGGAAGTTTTTCCTGATGTCCAGTTGGAATCAGAGGCAGTATGCCTATGAACACCAGTTGCTGGGGAACATGGGTGGGAGGGTACTGTTGCTTGTGGGTTCCCAGTCAACAGCTGCCTGGCCACTGCGAGGACAGAGTGCTGGACTAGATGGACCCTTGGTCTGATCCAGCCTCAGGGCTCTTCTGACGTTCTTACTGTCGAGAAGGAGATGGAGACATAAAGAGCAAACCATTCTACCTATTCTACATGATCACTAGTGATCTATGGATGGAGATCAGTTTACTTAAACTCACCAGTGGGCATCTGATGTGAACACTAAACACTAAGAACATAAGAAGAGCCATGCTGGACCACGTCCATCTAGTCTAACATTCTGATACTGTATGTTTTTATACTGTTATTTTTGATGGTTTTAAATTTTTTATATTTTTAATGTTTACTGTTTTTAACTTTTGTAAACTGCCCAGAGAGCTTCGGCTATGGGGCGGTATATAAATGATGATGATGATGATGATGATGATGATGATGATGATAATAATAATAATAATAATAATAATAATAATAATAATGCCATCAGGACTAGTAGCCACTGATAGCTTTATCCTGCATGAATTTGTCCAAGCCCCTTTGGAAGTCATCCAGATTGGTGGCCATCACTACACCTTGTGGAAGTGAATTCCATCGTTTAACTAGGCGCTGTGTGAAGAAGTCCTTCCTTTTATGTGTCCTGAATCTCCCACTAATCAATTTCCTGGGATGACCCCATTGGATTCTAGGTTTATGAGAGAGGGAGAAAAATGCCTCCACTTCCTCCATAATTGTGTACACTTCTATCATGTCTCCCCTTACTCACCTTTCTTCGTAGCTAAGCGACTTTTAAAATCACACATTAGATGAATTCAGGAGAATGTTTGTCAGCCACGATACATAAGAATGGAGCTTCTGTGTTCAGAAGCAATGTATTTCAGATCAGCAGATATTAGGGGGACATGGCAGGGGGTGAGCATTTCCATTTTGCCCTGCTTTTGAGCTTCACTGTCCAAAGCAGGATGCTGGGTTTGGATGGATGTTGGGTTAAACTAATAAGTTGCTTCTTAACACATGCCAGGAAGGCTAAAATAAACGCACATAATACCTGTTGCAAAAGATATGCCTCCTCGGCCTCGGTGATGAAATCTGGAATGTAATAGGCAGCTGGTGGAGACTGTAAACAGAAGAGAGAATTTTGGAAAGGCTGAAAGTACAAAACGTGCGTTGTAGGCCCTGACCTAAACACGAAAAAAGCAGAACGTCAGCTCCTAGCTGCTGCCATGTGAATTATCTAAACATTGCATGTCATAGTCAGGGCACTGGTACTTAACATGAAAAATGAGCAATACCTACAAAATGCCTGTTTTCCCCCAAACTCAAAAGCAACTTATATAACAATGCTTCATTTCCATCTCTACAGAAACCACAATGTCCTTCATTTTAAAGAGTTTTGGCCTGATTGTCTCATTTAAGCTATACTTACACCAGTCAGTTTGAGAATTCTCTCTCTCTCTCTCTCTCTCTCTCTCTCTCACACACACACACACACACACACACACACTCACACTGTTTGCTAACTTTTCTGCTAGCCACTGTAGCATAATGTTTTATCTCCATTTTGTGAAAAGTTTCACCTCCTGATCTCTGCACATCAAAGACGTTGTTAAAGGCACAAGAGCCAACTAATGCATTTTCTTCTGGGTCTGTTGGCAATCCTATATAGTATACGGTCTGCCAGTCGGGACAATCCACATCTAAAATTACGTGCTGGTGCAAACAGCAGTCTAACCAGTACCACACATATATGCGGACCTTGCAAACATATTTTACCACTTAATTTGGAAAAAGCAGCCAATAAAGTCACCACTTTGGATGTTTTTAAATAGAAAAGAGGGTAACATATTTATTTACTTATTTATTTATTACATTTTTATACTGCCCAATAGCCGAAGCTCTCTGGGCAGTTCACAAAAATTAAAACCATTAAGAACATAATAAAACATCCAACAATCTAAAAACCCAAATACAAAATACAATATAAAAAGCATAACCAGGATATTATTGTTGCTATTATTACTACTACAACCACCACTTTTGAAAAGGCAGAAGCAAATCTGCAGTACAAAGAGAAGTTTAAACCTGATCTCTATATTAAACCATGCTTACTTCACTTCTAGCTCTGGTGCGTGCATATGTGAATGTGAGCATGAAAAATTGATGGGATGGCTCACTCATCGCATACCCAGCTTTTAAAACGAATAGCTCATAACCCGAAACAATCCTGTAGCAACCCATCACTCCTCTGACGACATGGTACCTGCACGACGCGGAATGGCTCCAGTGCCAGAATTCCAGCACACGTCTCCGACATCTCTGAATCTGGATCGATCACAAACCAAAGCGGAGCTTTCTCGGTTTCTTCTCAAGCCATCACAAATCCAGGGCCTGACCCAGGTGGAGGAGGACTTCCTGTTGCTCACTCAGGAAAGCTGGCAACATCACAGTGGAATGTGTTAGGGAAAGGACTCGGACATACCTGGGGGAAGCCAGTTTGGTGAGAGAAAGATATAAGAACATCGGAAGAGCCTGCTGGATCAGACCAAGGGTCCATCTAGTCCAGCACTCTGTTCACACAGTGGCTGACCAGCCGTCAGCCAGGGATGAACAAGTAGGACATGGTGCAACCAAGGCCGGTGCTACCATAGAGGCCACTCAGGCGGCCGCCTAGAGCGCCAAGCTAAGAGGGGCGCCGGACACAGCACAGCACTCACGCGCGTTGGCTGTGAGCCGGCCCGGCCCGAGGATTCAGCTGGGCCTGGGCGGGTGAGATGGCGCCCCGTGCCCGCCCAGCCGAAGCGAAGGCAGGGACGCTGGGGTGGGGGTGGGGCGGCTCCACGTTTGGACTTCCAGAACACACCCAGAAGACAGACACACAGAGAGAGAATGTATGGGTGAATGGGGTGCAGGGGGTCTTTGAGTGAATGCATGTGTTCATGCGTGTGTTTGTTTGGAGTGAGTGATGCTGAGTGTGTCCGTGTGTGTGCACGTGTAAGTTGGGGGGATGGTTTGGAGGTGATATTCCTATTAAATAATGCATTTTAGACCCATAGATGTTCCTTTCCAATTTGTTTGCTATAATTGGCACGATGTATTTCTTGCACTTTAAAATAAATTTAGCAGTTTCAAGTTTTGTGCTTCTTAATTCTTCCAGGAAACATGTGTTCTTAAAAATCAAAGTTGGCATTTTTTTTGGGGGTGGGGGTGAAAGTAGCTCACCTTGCCTAGGGTGCAAAATAGTCTGGCACCGGCCCTGGGTGCAACAGCTCCCTCCCACCCATGTTCCCCGGCAACTGGTTGGAGGTCTTTGCTCACACCCAACCACTGCTACTCTGAACCCCACCTTCTTCTGTTGGTTCTCCCAAATTGTCTGTCCTTAAGTTTGTAAGCTCTTTGACATGGAGATACCTCTCAGTTCTGGCTTTTTGTTTTGCTTTGTGTTTCCTTTGAACACAGCTTTTTATTCCCCCAGGCTTTTAAACGGCTTTTTAGGCTGCACTCCAATGCTTGTTTAGACGGGGTGGGTGGGGTGGGAAAGTCCTACAACCCCCAGCATTGAGTGCTGAAAGTTGTAGGTTTTTCCCCTCCGTCTAAACATGTATAGGATCGCGCCTTTAAAGGACTTCTAGATCTGATTTGTTTACATACTGATTCTACCTGGGGGTGGGGTTTAAAACAGTTTTGTTTTTATTTTTGTATTGTTATATTTATTCATATTCAGTTATTTAGGGTGACCATATGAAAAGGAGGACAGGGCTCCTGTATCTTTAACAGTTGCATTGAAAAGGGAATTTCAGCAGGTGTCATTTGGATATATGGAGAACCTGGTGAAAGTTCCTCTTCATCACCACAGTTAAAGCTGCAGGTACCCTGCCCTCTTTTAAACCTGGTCACAGTATAGCTACAATATAGCTCCTGCACCTTGAATTGTTGTGATGAAGAGGAAATTTCACCAGGTGCAACATGCATACAAATGACACCTGCTGAAATTTCCTTTTCCATGCAACTGTTAAAGATACAGGAGCCCTGTCCTCCTTTTCATATGGTCACCCTACAGTTATTATTTAATCCGCCCCATAACTAACCATTATTATGACACGTGTTGGCTGCCTTGAAGGGCAGCATAGAAATTCCTCAATAAAACACACAAAACAAACGTGTCTCTTGACGGCACTGTGAAAACCCTATTTGGAATCGCAGGCTGTCCTGTTGAATTTCTGCCTGTTGGGGATGTAGGAGAGGAAATTGGGGAGGGGGAAAGACTGCAAGCCCAAGACGTCTCGAGGCCTGGCTTTCCCTCTCCCCTGATCCAAAAGAACCCAGGAGTCCTGACTCCCACCAGGCTTGGCAAAGGCAAGAAAAAGAACCCAGGCGTCCTGACCTGCCCCCTCCCCCTCCCATTGCAATCCAAGCTCACTCACTCATTCCAACAGAGAGCAGGGCGACACATTTCCGGGTGGCCCGTTGAGTGGCAGCCTCCTCTGTCCAATGAAAACCAAGCTGTGTAGGTCCCGCCTTTCTTCAACTAAGAGAACCAATCAGCTCTCTGCGGAACACAGAGGCGGGGCATCGCTTCTGAGCTTGGTGCTGGTGGGGGTGGGGGGGAGTAGGGGTCCCTAGATCTATAGCGGTAGAGGGAAGCAGAGCACAGAGGTGGAGAAGAGGGTGTGGCACTAGGACTCCTGGGTTCTCATTGAGGAAAGCTGGCTATGGCAGAGCAAAGCATGCTGGGAAACTGGACTCCTGGGTTCTTTTGGAGGTGACCCCTATGAGCTTAGATGGTTTCTAAGCCTTACCTCGGGTGGCCCTCTGAAAAGGAGGACAGGGCTCCTGTGTCTTTAACGTAGGGTGACCCTTTGAAAAGAAGGACAGGGCTCCTGGATCTTTAACATAGGGTGACCCTATGAAAAGGAGGACAGGGCTCCTGGATCTTTGACATAGGGTGACCACATGAAAAGGAGAACAGGGCTCCTGGATCTTTAACATAGGGTGACCCTATGAAAAGGAGGACAGGGCTCCTGTATCTTTCACATAGGGTGACCACATGAAAAGGAGGACAGGGCTCCTGGATCTTTCACATAGGGTGACCACATGAAAAGGAGAACAGGGCTCCTGGATCTTTAACATAGGGTGACCCTATGAAAAGGAGGACAGGGCTCCTGTATCTTTCACATAGGGTGACCACATGAGAAGGAGGACAGAGCTCCTGTACCTTTAACAGTTGTATTGAAAAGGGAATTTCAGCATGTGTCATTTGTATATATGGGGAACCTGGTGAAATTTCCTCTTCATCACAACAGTTAAAGTTGCAGGTACCCTGCACTCTTTTGTATCTGGTCACTCTAATATAGCTCTTGCAGCTTTAACTGGTGTGATGAAGAGGAAATTTCACCAGGTTCTCCATATATACAAATGCCACCTGCTGACATTCCCTTTTCTATACAACTGTTAAAGATACAGGAGCCCTGTCCTCCTTTTCATATGGTCACCGGACAGGGCTCCTGTATCTTTCACATAGGGTGACCACATGAAAAGGAGGACAGGGCTCCTGTATCTTTAACATAGGGTGACCACATGAAAAGGTGGACAGGGCTCCTGTATCTTTAACATAGGGTGACCCTATGAAAAGGAGGACAGGGCTCCTGTATTTTTAACAGTTGCACAGAGAAGGGAATTTCAGCTGGTGTCATTTTTGTGCATGCAGCACCTGGGGAAATTCCCTCTTCATCATAACAGTTAAAGGTGCAGGAGCTATACTAGAGTGACCAGATTTAAAAGAGGGCAGGGCAACTGCAGCTTTTCACTGCTGTGATGAAGAGGAAATTTCACCAGGTTCTCCATATATACAAATGACACCTGCTGAACTTCCCTTTTCTATGCAACTGTTAAAGATACAGGAGCCCTGTCCTCCTTTTCATAGGGTCACCCTAAAGCTTTACCCAACTTGGTGCCTGCCAGATGTGTTGGTACTACAACTCCCAGCATCCCCCCAACACATCTGGAGGGCACCAGGTTGGGGGAGCCTGCATTGCATGCCTTTGCAAAGGTTACCAGCCATCATGGCTGAATGAAACCTCCATGTGCAGAAGCAGTTCATCTCTGAGTACCAGTTGTTGGGGGGGGGGGACAAACAACAATGGATAGCTTATCCCCCACAGAGCCTGATGGTGCCTTTTTTTGGAGGTGCCAGATGCCTCCTTGCAAGCAAAACACTGGCCCCTGTTCTGATGCAGCGAGGCAATCCTTATCACACCAGAATTAATCGGAAGTCAGTGAATTTAAATAGTTATCTGCCTCGGACCACCTTCCCCAACCCTCCCATCACTGGAATGTACCCCACCCCACCCCGAGACCGGGGAACGTTGGTATCCACAAAACCCCCATTATAAGCCTTTCACAGCAGGAGCGTGTCCTCTTTTAACCTGCAAGAACCTTTCAGACTGAGGTGGATATATCAGTAATAATTTCCCTGCAGCTTTCAAATTCCTAATTCTGGCTTCTTCATGCTTTCCTTTTCCTGGGTACCTTTTTCTAACTGGTCTGTAACAGATTCCTACTCAGTTCCGGCCACGCATTTGGCCTTCTCTCCTTCCAATGCTTTCTGAACTCTGGAGTCTTGCTAATATTTCCATGGTTGGTTCTTCTTTTGCGCTGACCCAGCGTTTCCCAACCTGATGCCTTCCAAACGTGTTGTTGTACAACTGCCCCCACACACAAAAAATTCCCCAGCCAGAGAGAGCAAAAAGGAAGAATTCCGTACACAATGCACATAGAAACACTTTTTATTAATTTGTTAATAACAGATAAGCAATAGCATAGTGATATTATTATTTGTCGTCATGCTAAGATTTTTTTTTTCTTTTCTCTTTTCTTCCAGCAAGCCTGGGTGGACACGGATCAGGGAAGACGGAAATCATGCAAGATTCAACAGAGAGCTCAGCAGAGGGCACGGCAAGCCATCTCACTTGACAGTTTACAAAGTTATTGGTTTTTTAAAAAAATAAAAAATAAAAATTACATGTAGGCAGAAAGAACACAAACCAGTGTGATTTCTACAGAAAAAGAAAAGTAAAGCTACCGCAAAGGGCTGCTACTGAGGTTGTTATGTCAGTGTCTTCAGGGAAGACAAGGCAATCCCAGCTGAGAATTCTACGGCAAGGGCTACCCCGGGTTTAGAAAGGGGGGGGGGTACGCACCCAGGTTTCTTGTGACGTGAAGCTGAAATGAACTGAAGGGTTTATTTATTGCTGGTCAATGAAAGATTGCGGAGGGTTTCCTTACGGGCTAACAACAGAGCTACGAGGACGAGGGAATGAAGAGGGTTTTACACTTCCGTGATGATGAGCTGATGGTGAAATTTGGGTGCAGACTGGAGGCCGCTGTGGCATCCCACAACACAACAACAAAGAGGATATTGGGGAGGGGGTGTAGGATGAAGTGGACCAGATTCAAGATAACAGGCCAGAACTGCTGATACTATTTAATATATCTGTACATACCAGTCTTTCCCAAAGACCCTAAACGTTTTAGCAAGCTTGGGGTTTTGCCAGAATGCTAACATCTTCTCTCTACGCGTCAGTCCGAAGTGGATGTCCAAACATCCTTCATTGCTTGTATTGACATTGCTTTTCCTGATGGAGGTTTTGTGCCTTTCAGCAGCTTCACGACAGACAGAAATTCAACAGGTGCGGCAGTCTCATCACTGGGTGCCTGTGCCCGAAAAGGCTGCACGTGTTGGATCTCTGCACGTACTGCAAAATGCTGAAGGCAGAGGACGCCAAAAGTGGCAACCCAAGTTGCCTTCCCTAGCGCTCTGGTCAATGTTCAGGATTGCTTCTTCCAGCCTCCAAACTGAGTTCACAGGTGTGGTAAGGAAGGAAACAGAAGCGCATGCAGCGGGATGGGCAGGTGAGCTCCAGGTGGAGCTGGGGGAGTAAGTCTCCTTTCTTCACTCTTCTCCCAAGCTGGGAGAAAGTCCTGGAATCTTGGCTCAGCCTGAAATGGAATTAGGCACACTTCTTTCTTTAAAAATAAATAAATACATAAATTGCATACCCTTGTTTAATTCAGATACCATCTGGTTTAAATCCAAAATCGCAAAACATTTCACTAGAAGTGAAAGGCGCACTTCCTAGAACCACTAAAAGTCCCAAATTACATTTTTCTTGTTCTTCTTCTTATTATTATTATTATTATTAGCTGGAACTCAGGTTTCACTGTCAAAACGTAGGTGCTGATGCAGAGATTCCTCCACCAAAACTTCAAAAGGTGGACATTCACATTTCGCAGCTGAGGAATTTGCATTTCAAGTTCGCTTTAGCACCAGTCTGAGTTCCTCCTCAACTCTCTGAAGTTAGAACCAAGGGAACCTTGGTCTAGCCACCGTGTCGGCATCAAGGACTGGTAAAGCTCTGCTCCGTTAGGCCCACAATGTGCTTTCTCTGCTGTCCCAAGATTTCAATGGAACCACTTTCAAGTGACTTAAGCTAAGGGACCACTGAGCAAATGGTGTGTGTTTGAAATGGTATCAAGATGGATTAAGATCTAACATGTTGCAGCTGATAAATGCAGGAGATAAAATTCGGTTATAATATTCCCCCCCCCTTTTAATTTTTTTTTAAAGAGATTGACTTCTGGAAATATAAGTTTGATATACACATAGAGAGAGAGACACACACACACTACACACCATCAAAGGCTGTTATTGAGATTTCTCCTCCCTGTATGTTAATTTACACATACATAAGCTAAGCACAGCTGCTACCACACACAACGTTTCAGTCAAGGTGTCTTCTCGCATCTGTACTCCACAGAGTTTTCGTTTTCCTAATCAGAAAGAAAAGCCCGAATTGGGACAGGCAAAGTGGGCTAGTGAAGGATTTCCTCGGTACCATGGAAAACTCCTGCGCCATTTCATAACACAGCGGGCAGGTGGCAGAGAGTTCCTTCCTGCTTAAGGTTGTGATCCTGTACACGCTCCCCTGGGAGTAAGTCCCACTGAACTCAATGGGGCTTTACTTCTGAGTAAACATGTATGGAATCACAATAAGTGATTCTAGGTCACAGCCTTCCTCAACCTGGGGCGCTCCAGATGTGTTGGACTACAACTCCCAGAATGCCCCAGCCAGCTCTGCTGGCTGGGGCATTCTGGGAGATGCAGTCCAACACATCTGGAGCGCCCCAGGTTGAGGAAGGCTGTTCTAGGAGATGGCGGACTTTCGCAGGAGGCAGCTAAAACAAGGAGAGGACAGCACAGGAAGAGGGCAGAAGAGAGAGGATGGCCGCGTTCACACTGAATGATAAGCCAGGATTCTGAGCAACAGGCTCACTTGGCTCCCCCCGTGAATGTGACTGGCTAATCCAGGAGTGCAACGTGGCGCCCGTGGGCACTGACACACCCTTGGACGCCTTTCTTGGCACTTGCTGGGCTGCCCCTCCCCCTCCGACATTGTGCTGCTTATAAATAACATTCCTTACTGGCCACGGGAATCACTTCGGATCAAAGTGAGGGCATTTAGCTGCTCCTCTTTCCTTATCCCCACGAATGCCTCTGGACCACACGTGGGGCTCAAAGACGTTCTTAAGAAGTGAAGCGTCAGCCTGAGGGTGGCTGCGGGCTGACGCTTTCATCTGCAACGCACGAATTTTGAAGTGGTGCGCAGGACAGTTTCTCTAATTGCCCAATGTACCTACGGTAGGGTGACCATCTGACCAGATTTGCCCGGATTTGTCCGGGTTTTTGATGACAAATCCGGGAGGAGGAAGGGAAATCCAGATTTTTCCAAAGAGCAGCTCTAATGGGAATTAACAAACATGCTTATAACTCCGTCATTTTTTAAGATAAAGACATGAAACTTGGCACAATGGTAGCTCTTAGGAAGGGCTTTAGTCATACCAAATTTGAAACAGATCCGTTCATCCATTGATTTTTTAGGAATTTTTAAAAAATTGAGGTTTTAAAATTATTATTTTTAAAATCGTCATTTTTAAAGATAAAGGGATGAAATTTGGCACCATGATAGCTTTTAGGTAGAGCTTTAGCCATACCAAATTTGAAACAGATCTGTCCATCCATTGAGTTTTAGGATTTTTTTTAAAGTTTGAGGTTTCAAAATTATTTTTTAAAAATAATTTTAACGTGGCGACCATGTTGTCCTCCTTTTTGGTTTCCAAAATATGGTCACCCTAACCTACGGGCCTAAAAGGCTGCCTGCCCCCGTTGGTACCATTGCCTTCCAAACCAGGGATCCCAGCTTGTCACACTCTGTTTACAAGCCAAGATTGCAAACCCAGCTTTGTTCACGAATCCTGGCACGTTTGGCAGCAACAAGCCAAGATCCCTGGTTCGGATGGCATGCTAAAACAGCCATGTCCAGTTTCATGTAGGTGTTCACCCTCACGTGGAGAGAAGCAGGCGCAAACGCAGCCGGTTCTCCCGAATCCTGGCTTATCATTCCGTGCAAATGCAGCCAAAGTTAATCTCATCTTGAGCAACAGGATTTGGCTTCTACCAAGGGTCTGTGATTTGCTCGTGTGGTTTTCCAGAAGGCGTAGTTTTCTATACACACTGGAGGAAAAGATCAGAGACCTGTCTCCAAACCATAGCTGTCACCTGATTTTAAAAATCAGACTTGATAAATCGTATGAATTTTAGTTGCCAATTAATCTGCTGGAAAAAGAAGAGGTGCCAGAAGAGACCTATATAGCCAAAATCCCAGGGGTAATGGATGCCAGGAAAAGGGGGACAGAAGGAATAAGATAGCATTTCTCACAAACTACCAGAGGGATGGTGTTTATATGTTTTAACAAGGCACTGGGGTTCACTAGAACGGCAACCAGGGAAGGAGAGATGAGAAAAGAACTGAAGAGCAGTCTTTGATTACTTGGAGAGCGAAGAAACAGCGGAGTAATGAGGGAACGCGAGTTTTAAGACTGCATTTCCGCACGGAGCATCCATGGAAACCAGCAACAGAAAAGTAACCTGCAGGAGACAAAAGGAAACGTGGAGGCGTTCATCTCATGACCATTCATGAGGGGTTTGGACCTGGGAGACCAAATCGTGCCCTTCTATGAAGCTAACTGGGTAGCTTTGATCAGATGTATTTATTTTATTTTTTTCTAAAAATTATACTGCCATTCCTGCGCTCGGAGCAATTTAAAAAATGAATCATGTTTCAAATCCCATTAAAACACAGGACAATTACAAATTTAAAAATTCTAAGCAATTCAAACAGTTTAGCCCTGGTTAGGCCTCATCTAGAGTATTGTGTCCAGTTCTGGGCTACACAATTCAAGAATGACGCAGACAAGCTAGAGCGTGTTCAGAGGAGGGCAACGAGGATAATCAGGGGTCTGGAAACAAAGCCCTATGAAGAGAGACTGAAAGAACTGGGCATGTTTAGCTTGGAGAAGAGAAGATTGAGGGGAGACATGATAGCACTCTTCAAATACTTAAAACGTTGTCACACAGAGGAGGGCCAGGATCTCTTCTCGATCCTCCCAGAGTGCAGGACACGGAATAACGGGCTCAAGTTACAGGAAGCCAGATTCCGGCTGGACATCAGGAAAAACTTCCTGAATGTTAGAGCAGTACAACAATGGGATCAGTTTCCTAGGGAGGTTGTGGGCTCTTCCACACTAGAGGCCTTCAAGAGGCAGCTGGACAACCCTCTGTCAGGGATGCTTTAGGGTGGATTCCTGCATTGAGCAGGGGGTTGGACTCAATGGCCTTGTAGGCCCCTTCCAAGTCTGCTATTCTATGATTCTATGAATAAGAGTCTCTTATCACCATGTTATTGAGTCAGTTTAGAACAAGCACAGGCAGGCTTGTGTGCTCCTCTCTGGTGCAGCCATGAAGATAATGTTGGAAATATTCCTTTCCTATTTAATGCTAACCATGGCTTATCGTTATGCCCCCAAACTGGTTAGTTGAAACTATGGGTTATTGAAAGAAACCAGGATGAACCCATGGTTTATGATCCTGGCTTGTTTATAAACTATAGTTTACAGGGAGAGGCAACCTGGTGCCCTCCAGATATTCTGGACCACAATTCCCATAATCACGTGCCATGCTGGCTGGGGCTGATGGCAGTTTTTGTCCAAAACCTGTAAGCAGCAATTTATCTATTGCTGCTTTATATTCCTCACAGTTTGTCCATTTCATGATAAACAGCAGTTAGTGATAAACAGAAAGTGAATGTTTCCAGTCTCTTCCTCACAGCTATGCTAGAAAATGAGAGGGCCCAAAGCTTGCTCATTCCCAGTTACGTAACACTAAACCAGGTCAGAGAGAATTAAATGGGGAGGCGAAAAAAGATCATGATATATTTGTAACCTGCTCCAAACTATGGATAGCCAACAATCAACTATCTTGCCTTCTCATTTGGCATTTTTGCCTTGGATTTGGTATTGGATATTTTTGTTTAGTAAACCAGGTATTTTGACCCAGGAGGGTTTCCGCCCCCCTCCTATTGACCCGATAGCCATATCCACTAGGGCTAGGCTATGCACCTAAACTACTTTAACCTGACTGATCCACCACTAAGGTGCGTAAGGTCACAAATCCCTAACACGAGTGCCAGGTTTCACCTCTGAGCTGCAAAAGATTCACTAGACGGCACCCCATGACCTGTCCATGGCTCCACCTGCTTTCCAGGTATTTCTTCTCCAAACCCTCCCCAAGCCCTTGGGCTTGAGCAGGAAAGAAGCCTGGGGGGGAACGGAGTTCTTACCTAGAGATGGAACTTTCGGATGTGATGTCTTTCGGGGTTCTGACTGCTGTGAAGTTGCGCTTTGGCTGTGAAACTGTGGAAGAGAGGAAAAGAGGGGACAACCCTTTGTAAAATGGGAAAGGACACAGACGTAATGAGTGAGGCCTCCTTCTCCCTCTCAATTGCCCGACAGTCCCTCTCCTGCACGAGGTGACATCTTTCCAGCCACTGGAAATCCAGAAGGGGAAAAGATTATTCACACCATCTTGGGAGATTAAACAAATTGGATCTCAAATTGGTGGTGGTGGTGGTGGTGGTGGTGGAAACAGTGGACAGGTCTTTTACTCAAGTGGAAGTAAATGGTGATGAGCAAAATCCAGGGTGTACCTACTAGTGACTTGGTGGACCTTCTTCGCTGAATTGCCGTCTCCCTGGGAATCCTTCGGGCCTCCAATTCTGCAGCAGAGATGGTTGCAATTAACTCACAGCTTAAGAACAATGAAAGCATTAAAGTGGATTAATGATCAGAACGCCTCCCTGCCCCTCTGGAGACCATCAGGGCATGAATGACAGTGACCTGGCTCACACCATAAGACAACCCAAATTCAACCTATACTCAAGGTTGAGTGTCATTGAACTACGGGTTGTTGTTGAAGTGCGAGTTGTTGTGTCGTGTGAACCCACCCATGCTAGCAAACCATGGTTTGTTAGACACGAACAAGCTACAGTTCACAATCCAACAACAAACCACGGATTCTCTTTGTGGGTTGTTTGCAGTAAACAAACCAGGTTTTGTTAGTGTGGCTGGTTTCAAACAACACATCAACCCACATTTCAACAACCCACGGTTCAAAGACAACCCACACCCAATCTGTGGAGGGCAGGTGCAAACCCATCCAGTAGCTAGATCCTGTCTTTCTCGTGGTTTGTGGCAGTTGTGCTGTGCCAGTATTCCCAGTCAGTAATTGAATTCCCAGCCAGTAAGAAACGCCTGGGGCCTTCTGCACCCTCAACGCGTATCTGTGGGATAGTGGTAGTTACACAACAGAAGAGGGGGAAGGAAGTCCATACGTAGTTGTGTGGAAGCATTCTCTCTTCTTTTACTCATTCACACATTTCTGGCCTTCAGGGTAACCCAACCCACCTCTGGACTCTGGAAGGAGGAGCAAAGACTCCATGCTTAGGGGCGCATGTGAAATATCGAACTCCGAAAACAGAGCCATCGTGTTTGCCTGTGGGCTTGTCAAGTTCAATACCAAACCAGTAGCCTGCAGAGAGATGGAGAAGAAAAGAAAGAAAATTTTATTATTTCTACCGCTAACGTTCTGTGTTGCATTGCTCTTGCGGTGGAGAAGCAACTGCAATGCCCTCTCCGTGGGGCAGCCTTTGAAGACGGTTCGGAAGCTGCAGCTTGTGCAAAATACAGTGGCCAGATTGATAACTGGAACCAGTTATTGTTGGATTTTACCCCATCCAATTCCTCCAAAACACACACCATGCGAGGTAGGCCACTATTACTCTCATTTGAGAGAGGTGAAATGAAGAACAACTTAGCTAAGATCACACAATGCGACTACAACAGAGGACGAACTTAAACCCAGGATGTTCAGATCTAGGCTTAACTTAGGGCTATGATCATACCGCTCCTAAGTTTTATACTGTTTATCCTCCATCTTCCTTCCCACCAAACCCACCTGCCATTCTTACCTGGTGCAAAATCCGTCTTGCCGTAGAAACGGATGACCCCCTGTTTCTGTCCCGCCACCAGAACCTGATCCCCAATCTCAATCTTCAGTCCTTCGCGGTCCAGGCTGCCAACAGACAAGGACTTCTTCCTGAGAGCTGGAGAGGCGGGAAACAGAAATGAGCTCTAGACTTTTTAGATTCAGACCTGCTTCGGAACGATGCCAATGACTCTTTGGCAGGCATCCTCTCTCGTGTGGAATGTTCTGCCGTAGCATTATTTGTGATTGGGATCGTAACTTGGATAGCTATGACACGTTCACTGTGTTACATCGTTAAGTGGAAAATGTCATTTTCCATTCGTTAGGGTGACCCTATGGAAAGGAGGACTGGGCTCCTGTATCTCTAACAGTTGCCTAGAAAAGGGAATTTCAGCAGGTGTCCTTTGTATGCACGCAGCCCCTGGTGAAATCCCCTCTTCAACATAACAGTTAAAGCTGCAGCAGCCCTGCCTTCTTTTGTATCTGGTCATTCTAGTCTAGCTAGAATACAGGGCTCCTGTATCTTTAAGAGTTGCATAGAAAAAGGAATTTCAGCAGGTGTCATTTGTATGCATGCAGCAGCTGGTGAAATTCCCACTTCAACACAACAGTTAATGGTGCAGGAGCTATACTAGAGTGACCAGATCCAAAAGAAGGCAGGGCTCCTGCAGGTTTAACTGTTGTGTTGAAGAGGGAATTTCACCAGGGGCTGCATGCATACAAACGACACCTGCTGAAATTCCCTTTTCTATGCAATTGTTGAAGATACAGGAGCCCTGTCCCCCTTTTCATAGGGTCACCCTAAGTGCCAGGCCAGGAAAAAAAATTCAGAGGAGGACCCAGGGCAGGCATTAGCCGTGGGCCCTGCCATAACAACGAGGCCCTTGGAAGATGCCAGGGCTGGCTGCTGGCCCTCTCTCTCCAACGCCCGCCTTTGGCTCGCTCCCCAGTCGTCCTCCCTAGCTGCCCTTCAGAACCCCTCGCCTCCTCCTTTTCTAGACATCCAGGCCATGGCTAGACCTACGGGTCTAGTGCAACGGAGAAGGAAGGATCTCGTGATGTGGTTATCGCGAGATCTCCCCCTCTGCCTACAGGGGGCGCATGACGTCCTAGGAGGAAGAGGACGTCGCGCCTGCCATTTTGTTTTGCTTTTTAAAAGGCGGCGGAGCGCACGAGCGCGCCAGCGAGAAATGTGTTTTTTCTTTTTTTAAAAAACACATTTTCCTGCTCCCCCCGCCCCACCCCCGATGGGCGCTGTGCCCGGCTCCTGGCTCCTCACAGTCACTCGCGAGGAGCTGGGACAACCTGCAACATCCGCCCACACCTTCTGTAGTCTGGAGATCATCCCGAGACCGTGGAAAAAGCAGGGGGAAAGGCTATGCCGGCATCGCGGGCCAAGGGAGGGATCGTCCCTCCCTGCTCCCAGGATGCCCTGTGCGTCATGTGAACGCACAGGGATGATCCCAGGGCGATCCCAGGGATATCGGCTGCTCTAGCTATGCCCCCTCTCCTCCTTCCCTCCCTCCTTCCTTCCTCTACCTGCCTGCCCTGCACACCGACCCACCCCCACCCCACAATCAGGGATGTAAGCAGCTTAGCCAACGGCAGAAGGTTGAGAAGAAACCTCCCCCCCACACAAAAGGATCCCCGCCACCTCCCGTTTGGGTGCCTCCCCTGGGAGCTCCTGAGCGTCCCACTACCTTTCTTGTCTTTGTCCTTGTCCTTCCGGCCCTTTGCGGTCATGCGGGAGAAGTCCATGCGGGGGGTCCGCGGGGTGGAGGTCACGGACGAAGGCGTCTGGTCGGCGGCTTTGGCGATCTTGGACACCGAAGCAAACACTCCTGAGGCGGTCGAGAGGGGAGACAAGCAGGGCCCCAAGGTTCACCTCGCCCAGAAACACGGGGCAAGTGATGTCCGCAACAAGGTGCCCAACTGGGCGAGCCATTGGTGGCCTTCCCAAGACCCTGGGCTGCCGATCCTCCATCGCGGCCTCCGATACGGAGGGGAGTAGGGGGATAACCCCCTGCCTGGTCCCCTCTCCCCTCCTTCCCAAGCTCTTAGCCCCACGGCTGTAGGAGTCAGGCTGCCTCCCCCCTCCGCCCATTATCCAGACTCGTTAAAGCAACCGGCTTGCTTTTTAACTTGGAAAAAAGGAGGCCAAGTAAAAGATAGAGGTGTACAAGATTAGGCCCGGTGTGGAGAACGTGGAGAAGGAGACATTTTTTCCCCTCTCCCAAAATACTAGAACCCAACGGGGTCATATCCCATGAAGCGGATGGGTAGGAGATTCAGGACAGATCAAAGGAAGGACTTCTTCACAAGATGCAGAGTTAAACTATGGAACTCACCGCCACAAGATGTAGTGATAGCTACCAATTTGGATGGCTTTAAAAGGGGGGTTGGATAACTTCCTGGAGGAGAAGGCTATCCATGGCTACTAGCCCTGATGGTTGTGTGTTACCTCCAGTATTTGAGGCAGTGAGCCTGGGTGCACCAGTTGCTGGGGAACATGGGTGGGAGAATGCTGTTGCACGGTGTCCTGCTTGTGGGTCCCTGGCCAATGGCTGGTTGGCCACTGTGTGAACAGAGTGCTGGACTAGATGGACCAGTTGCTGGGGAAGATGGGTGGGAGGGTGCTGTTGCACCATGTCCTGCTTTGTGGGTCCTTGACCGATGGCTGGTTGGCCACTGTGTGAACAGAGTGCTGGATTAGATGGGCCCTGGGTCTCATCCAGAATGGCACTTCTGATGTTCTTATGGTCACTAGCACCTGTATCCTTGGGCCATCCAGAGTCCCACAAGAAAACCACAGGGCTCCAAAGAAAGGTTGTGCCGCCCCCTGGCCAGGGCTGCCCACCCCACTCTGCACCCCGCATTGCCTAGTCAGCCTGCCTCTCTTTGGTGGCCTGATCTCCTCCCACCTGGCCTCAGGGGACACCGCAGGGGGAAGGTCCCAGCCTTCAGAAACGAGGAAGCTGCTTTATACCGAGCCAGACCCTTGGTCCATCTACCCCGGAATTGTCAACATTGACGGGTAGCGACGGTCTCCCCAGGGTTTCAGGCAGCTGGGCCTACTTGGAGATGCCAGGGATTGAACCCGGGGCCTTCGGGATGCAAAGTGGGGACTCTGCCACCACGCTATGAAGCCTTGTCCTGCCTTGCTGCATCAGCCCAGAAGGTAAGCTCCCAGAAAGGGGCGCTTGGCGTCTCAGCCGGGAGGGACGGGACCCAGACAGTTTGTTTTCCTATTGGTTCGATATTTGTGTCCTTCATTTTGATGGGCGCTGGGTCTGAGCATTAGCGCAAAGCCTCCACGGCCGTGTTTAAAATTACCGTGCTTGGGAGGGCAAATGAAGTAACGGATTCCTCCCACGCTGCCGTCGTTCTTGCCTTCAGGCTCGTCCAGCTCCACGCCCACCCACTGGCCGCTGGCGAACTCAGTCGTGCCACAAAAGCGCAAGGTGCCCACCTGCGGGGAAGCAAAACGGGATCGGGTCAAATGCAGCGAGGAGAAGAAGCACGGAGAACAACCTAGGGCTACGCGGGCATCATTGTGCTTGGACTCTAATGGGAGGTGGGCACTTTTCACATGCTCCCGGAGCCCTTGTTTTACGCCCTTGAGCGATCAATCGATTAGCGATTAGATTCGTTTTGATTTGATTCGTAGCCCACTTTTCCACCGAGGAAATGGCACTCAAGGCTGTTCCTTCCAAAGAAATGCTCTGCTTCTTCCGGGAGCAGAACATTAAGTGGCAAAGGCTTCCTGCTCCAGTTCAATCAAGGGAGATCAAGGAATGGAAGCAGCCTTTTGCATGCGGAGCTAATTCGGAGATGCAGATGTGCACCTGGACATATAGTGAAGTGCTCATCTGGGCTCCCTTGAATTGGTTGGATGCATGAGGCAGCGGTCTGGGGTGGCCCCATTCAAAGGGCACCTGCCATGTCATCTCCCTGCATGACTTGAGAGCACATCCCAGAATCCTCAGTGACATCGCAGAAGATTCTGGGATGTACTCTTAAATGTGCATAGCGATGTCCTTGTCTCGCCTGGCCTGGGACAACAAAAGCTGATCCCAGGACCACCCATTGTGGTTATCTATGACTAGCTGGATCGGGGCCTCCACGCTTAAGGGGAGAACCACTGAAAAACTGGGTGCCCCAGATGGAACCATCATGGGCCTATCAAGCCCTGCCTGACGGAGGAGAGGGTGGACCAGCACACCCAACCCAAAGAGAGACCCAACCCAAAGAGAGACCCAACCCAAAGAGGGACCCAACCCAAAGAGGGACCCAACCCAAAGAGGGACCCAACCCAAAGAGAGACCCACCCAAAGAGAGACCCAACCCAAAGAGAGACCCAACCCAAAGAGGGACCCAACCCAAAGAGAGACCCAACCCAAAGAGGGACCCAACCCAAAGAGGGACCCAACCCAAAGAGAGACCCAACCCAAAGAGGGACCCAACCCAAAGAGAGACCCAACCCAAAGAGAGACCCAACCCAAAGAAAGGCCCACCGGGGCCTGCCTCATCCTTACCTTCTGCCCGTCCACAAGGACCCGGTCGCCCAGCTTGAGGCCCAGGGAGATGAGCATGAGGTTGCCGGGGATGTTGTCGTAGTTGGGCAGGGTGACCTTGGGCAGGTTGCAGCTCAACGGCACGGCGTCCAGCAACAGCTGCTTCAGTTCCTTGGCGATCATGGCGGCCTCCGCCTTATCCAGGGTCATGTCCATCGGGTCGGGCACGACGTCAGCTGGCGCCTGGCCTTTGCTGTTCTGTGGGGGAGAGGATTCGCCGAGGGGTCACTTGACTCACCCATGCAGACCTGCCCAGCAGTTAACGCCATCTTCTCCATGTGCCCCTTAAGTTGGGTGGGTGGCCAAGGGAGAGGGAGGGGACTTTTCTATGGCGGCAGCCAAACTCTGGGGTTCTCTGCCTGGCCATGCTTGCTTGGCGCCTTCGTCGTTACTTAGCTGATCTGGCAGCAGTTACATCACAGGGAGTTATGGGGGTTGGAGTCCAAGATGTCTGGAGGACGCCAGTTTGGGGAAAGCGGCTCTGTTATTATTTACAGGGCTGGGCTCAGCACTTGGCGACCTGGGGCACGGCCCGGGGCTCCAGCGTTTATCCGTCATTTATCGCGTGCTCTTTAAGAAAGCTCCCAGGGCTGTTTATATAAACGGAATCCAAAAACCAAGCTAAAAGCAATGGCATTGGCCATGTTGGCTGGGAATGATGGGAGTTGTGGTTCAACACCCGGTCGGGGGAGGCTGCCCTAGCTTCCTGCTCTGCCCCCTCCGTCTGCTTCTCCTCTTCCCAACTCCTGGTCCAGGTGGAACATTATTTCTGGGTGATGCAGTCTGAGCTGGGGCGGGGTCTCGCTGGGGACCAGGACCGGGAACAGAAATGGGGACCCCTCCCCTATCCACATGCACAAAGGCCTCCCTTCTCACCAGGCAAGCATCTTTAAAATCTCGCTTTTGCTGTTTAAGCGCTCGACAGCGTGGCATCAATGGCCACTTCCCACATTTGACAATAGTCCAGACCAGGGCTTATGGAACAGTTCGTTGAAACCAAAAAACGTGTCTAATCCAAGCTGATTTGTTCCAATAAAACGCGGCCCTTCAGGTCGTGGCCTCTCCCATCCTGGGGAGCCTTCAAGAGGCAGCTGTCAGGGGTGCTTTAAGGCAGATTCCTGCATTGAGCAGGGGGTTGGACTTGATGGCCTCAGAGGCCCCTTCCAACTCTACGATTCTAGGATTCTGTGTTTTGGGAAACCCTTACACCAGCCTTCCTCAACCTGGGGCGCTCCAGATGTGTTGGACTACAACTCCCAGAATGCCCCAGCCAGCTGGCTGGGGCATTCTGGGAGATGCAGTCCAACACATCTGGAGCGCCCCAAGTTGAGGAAGGCTGCCTTGCACGATGCTGTGAGCGCTTGGTCCCGCCCTTCTGCAGCCCATCCTCAGCGTGCATCCCACCTGGCCATCCCCCGTTCGCTCGCGACCCCGGCTTTTCTCACCCTGACGGCAGGGTTGGCTCCGTGTTCCAGGAGACACTTCACGGCCCCCAGGCACAGGTTCGAAGCCGCGATGTGCAGGGCCGTGCCGTGGTTGAAATCGCTACACGTCGAGTTGAGAACTTCAAAGGGAAGGAATGTACAGGTCGAGCAGGTTATTAGAGCCAACCTGCCACTATGAATTAGTTCACATTTACTCACAGTTATCTGAGCTTTGTATAAAGCAAGGATCTGGAAGGACGTGGAAGCCACGGGATACGGATGTACAAAAGGCTGGCTGTCTTTGGATACTGTTCCCCCATCTATGCGGGGCTGCCCTTGGAGACGGTTCGGGAACTACAGTTGGTTCAGTAAACTGTGAGCTGATTATGGACTGGAAAGAGCTGATGGGAACATATATCGCCTGTAGAGGCCTTCAAGAGGCAGCTGGACAAGCATCTGTCAGGGATGCTTTAAGGCGGATTCCTGCATTGAGCAGGGGGTTGGACTTGATGGCCTTGTAGGCCCCTTCCAACTCTGCTATTCTATGATTCTAATTTTAACAGTCTTCACTGGCTTTTGAGTTGGCCCCAGGCACTATTCAAAGCTAGTTTTGACCTATGACGCCTTATCTCAGCCTTCACCAAATTGGTAACCAGATGCATTGTTGTTACCGTGTTGGCTGGGGGATGCTGGGAGTTGTGGTCCAACAAATTTGGAGGGCACCAGTTCGGGGAAAGCTGCCCTGTACAGCTTTGGGACAAGGAAGGCACCTGACCTTGGAGAGTTCCTTTAGAGTTCTGAATGAAACCCAGAGCGGATTCGCAGCCCCACTGACATGGGAGCCACCAGCTTCCAATGATCCCTCCTAAAGAGCTGACCTACAACTACCTGGGCAAAACTTCACAGCTCCCTTCTTCTTCTTTCAAATTGTTATTTCAGGGCTGAGCCCTGCCCGTGAAAACCGGCTCAAGTTAAGCCCTGCTTTTTTTCAACAAAGAAAACAGCAGCAGCTGAGAGGTGGCCGGGAGTCTCTTACACATTGCTGTGTCTCCTGGCATGAAGGTTGCCAGGGAGTGTGAACTCCCAGGTGACGAGGAGGAGAAAGCGTCTGTCTCCTTCTTGCAGCTCCAGCAACGATGCTCTCGGTGTTAGGAACAAGAAGGGATGAATCTGAGCCAATGTCGCCTGTATATTTGCAGACCTTCTATTACTGAGGACTAGGAACTTGCTTTCTTGTTTTAAAGGGGAGGAAGGATAATGAAGGTTATTTCAATGCTGGAATGTGTACATTTCAGCATTTGAAAGTTTCCTGATAGCTCTAATTTAAAATAGACAACCCCCCCAAAAAAGGAGCAATCCAGCCCTACAACACTTTAGAGGCCTGACCCCTTCCAGTCCCTTGCCCTCGTCATCAGACACCGTTCCCCTAAAAGAGGAGAGGGCCTTTTCAGTGGTGGCCCCCAATTATGGAATGATCTCCCCGATGAGGCTTGCCTGGAGCCAACATTGTTATCTTTTCAGTGCCAGGTCAAGACTTTTCTTTTCTCCCAGGCATTTAGCAACATATGCTGAGTTTTTAACCAACCCCAGAATAGTTGTTTTAAATAGGGTGACCCTATGAAAAGGAGGACAGGGCTCCTGTATCTTTAACAGTTGCATAGAAAAGGGAATTTCAGCAGGTGTCATTTGTATATATGGAGAACCTGGTGAAATCCCCTCTTCATCACAACAGTTAAAGCTGCAGGAGCTATACTAGAGTGACCAGATTTAAAAGAGGGCAGGGCACCTGCAGCTTTAACTGTTGTGATGAAGAGGAAATTTCCCCAGGTTCTCCATATATACAAATGACACCTGCTGAAATTCCTTTTTCAGTACAACTGTTAACGATACAGGAGCCCTGTCCTCCTTTCCATGGGGTCACCCTATTTTAAATCAATATTGTTGTTTTTATGCTTTTGTTAATTTTAAATTTTTGTATATTTGTTTTTTTAACACTCACTGTTTTTAACCTTTGTAAACTGCCCAGAGAGCTTCGGCTATGGGGCGGTATAGAAATGCAATAAATAAATAAATAAATAAATAAATAGCAAGGAAAAGAACCTGGAGGAACCTAGTTGCTCTAACACATTAGGACAACCTTCAACGCCAGACACAATAATGTAGAATAACTACCACATCCCAGTTCTGAATTCACCATCAATTAACGCCAGTTAAAACCCTCACTCAGCACATACCGTATGCCTGCCCTGAAAATGTGTGTGTAGAGAGAAATCGACTCATTTTGCCACCCAAAAGTAGGTCTCCCACCTCATGAAGGGAACCTTGAGTTGATTAATCTATCAATTAAATTTGCATATGGATAGATACGAAACAAGAAACATATTTTTGTTGGGTTTAGATGTGGCACACAGATGTCCACGCAGAAATCATCTTAGGAGCCCCTCCTGTGAGTGAGAGACGAGGCAAGGCCTCTTTTAAGAAGTACTTGTAATTGCTATAAGTACTTCTATTAATTTTTAATACTTATCCCTCTTTCTCTCTGCTGTCTTTTAAAATTTAACGGGGGCACCTTTTTAGTCAGTTAATGGCGCAACCCTTCTTTCTTTCTTTATTTATTTATTAGATTTTTATACCACCCAAAAGCCGAAGCTCTCTGGGCGGTTCACAAAAATTAAAACCATGAGGAACATAATAAAACAATCAACAATCTAAAAACCCAAATTCAAAATACAATATAAAAAGCACAACCAGGATAAAACCACACAGCGGAAATTGATATAGGATTAAAATACAGAATTAAAAGAGCAAAATTTAAATTTAAGTTAAATTAGGTGTTAAAATACTGAGAGAATAAAAAGGTCTTCAGCTGGCGACGAAAAGAATACAGTGTAGGCGCCAGGCGGACCTCTCTGGGGAGCTCGTTCCACAGCCAGGGTGCCACAGCGGAGAAGGCCCTCCTCCTAGTAGCCACCCTATGCATGTGTAGGCAGAAAAAAGTCCTATAACTCCCAGCATGCCCTAGCCAGCAATTTTTCAGTCTGAAGACGCATAGGATGTGCCCTAATTTGTTTAAACAATTAATTTAGCCGATTCCTTGATAAAACATTGCAGCACTACTCAAAGGTGTGGTTAAAGTGAGCTTTGCTCACTTCAGGAAATCTCATTGCTCTTTGAAATCAACTCTGGGCATGTCTACACCTCCCAGCGATCTGGGAGGGATGGGGGAGGATTTCACGATATGCTGATCGCGAGACCCTCCCCCCTGCGTTCACACATGACGTGCAATGTCCAGGGAGGAAGGAGGACGTTGCACACACACACACACACCATTTTTTTTTAAAGAATACAGGAGCTGGAGCGCACCTGTGCTCCAGCGAAAAAGTAAGGAAAAAGAAAAAGAAAAATGCCCGACCCTGCTCCCCACCCCACCCCTGATGGCCCTGGACTCTTCCTGTCCCGGCTCCTTCGCTCTGATGACCCCTGCTACTCACGGGGAAGAGGGAAGAAGCCGGGACAGTTGGCCACACCACCCGCGATCCCCAGGATTGTCCCAGGACCGCGGGAAAAACTGAGAAAAAAGGGTACGGCGATATCCCGGGGAAATGGAGGGGGCATCCCTGCCTGCTCCTGGGATCCCCTGTGTGTCATTTGTGTCATTTGTGTGACACAAACAGCCGGTGTAGACATGCCCTCCTCCCACCACAGACACACCTTTAGGCTTGGAGGCCTTCAGGAGAATACGGATGAGTTCCGGGACGTCGAAGTAGGCCGCGTAATGCAGGGCGTTCATGTTGGTCCAGCGACTGCGAAGGGTCACATCTGCATCCAAGGCCAGCAGCTGGTTAGAGAGACGCACAGCAGCGGCAGGGTCACCTGAGACAGCAGGGAGGCAGCAAAGGCCGGAGGATTAGAGGGACGGAAACCTTTCTCATCAGGATTCATCGCCCAAAGAAAAACGGCTGTTTCCAAAGAGGCCTTGAAAAGCTAAATGAGCTTTGGAGGATATGAGGCCAGGTTGCACTTGTATCTTTACTGTGCTACTTTGGGGTAAATTCTTGCTTAGCTTGGTGGAAAAAGGAGCTAAAATTCTGCCAGGTGTGCTCACAAGATTCTTAAGTCCCGAACCATGAAATCCTGGATTAGTCATAAATAGTGATCTTAAATAACTTGAGGAGGAACAGAGGTGTTGCAGTGCGCGTCACTCTTTGGAAAGCTGCCTTTCACTAGGAACGAGAGGGTTGCAGCCAACAATTTGACTGACCATTTCAAAACAATTATGTGGTTTATCTAACCCCTCTTGCAGGGCACAGTAAAAACATACAAAACAAATTTAGCAACATTAAAAAGCTCAAAACAGCGAATCAGGCAGCAATAAAATCGTCACAGTTTAACAATTAAAATTGGTTATACTGTCGTACTACTCGAACAGTCCTGACGTTCCGGCTGGACATCAGGAAAAACTTCCTGACTGTTAGAGCAGTATGACAATGGAACTAATGATCTCCACAATTCAAGAAGGACGCAGACAAGCTGGAGCGTGTTCAGAGGAGGACAACCAGGATGATCAGGAGTCTGGAAACAAAGCCCTATGAAGAGAGACTGAAGGAACTGGGCATGTTCAGCCTGGAGAAGAGAAGATTGAGGGGAGACATGATAGCACTCTTCAAATACTTAGAAGGTTGTCACACAGAGGAGGGCCAGGATCTCTTCTCGATCCTCCCAGAGTACAGGACACGGAATAACGGGCTCAAGTTAAAGGAAGCCAGATTCCGGCTCAACACCAGGAAAAACTTCCTGGCTGTTTGAGCAGTACGACAATGGAACCAGTGACCTAGGGAGGTTGTGGGCTCTCCCACACTAGAGGCCTTCAAGAGGCATCTGGACAGCCATCTGTCAGGGATGCTTTAGGGTGGATTCCTGCATTGATCAGGGGGTTGGACTCGATGACCTACTACTGTTCTATGATTCTAAAAGACTGGGGAGATATTTTTTAAAAGGTCTTCGACTGGTGGGACCCTAGAGGAGAAGACTGGAGGGAAACGCCATCACCCGACACAGAGGGTGTCGATTCTGTGCACTTGCTCACCGACACCGTGGGCTCCAGCTTTGCAGGCATAATGAAGTAGCGTCATATCCGTCAGCCCGTCCCGGTCATTGACATGGCAGCCGCGCTTCAGGATCTGGAGAAAACAAGGGAAGCTAGTCAAAGGGGTAATTCAAGGCATCGTTCCCCACCCGCCATCCTGCATCCTCTCTTAATCCACTTTGGAACTGGTGAGCATGCAAGACTGAAGATGCATCAAGACTTTTCAAGTGCAATTGCTAGATAAATGTTCTTCGCCCTAGGGACAGGGTCCAATCAGCCCCTAAGCACCACACTTCCAACGACAGAGGGTTCAAAAGCGCTTTATTGGTTATAATCAAGATCTGAGTCTCTTCAAAGGCGAGCAGTCAGACAGAGAAGCAAGGAATTCAGTACAGCATTTGAAGCCTGCAAAGGGCAGTGCCCAGTAGCAGCATGAGCCAATCAGAACGTAACACTGGAGCATAGCTAATCTTTGTTAAACAATCCCTTTGCAATACTGTAAGCTAACTTTGCAATGGAGCCGAGGCTTTGATAGATAAGACAGACACAAGGAGACACCCAAGGAGACACTCTCGCGTACGTGATGCCTCGTTTGCTGCTTAATGGCTGCTTCATAGTTTCCTTTTGAAAATGGAGTCACCTATGCTCACACAATGACCCTGCCTCAGCCCCACTGTCTCTTCAGTGTTTGTTCTTTCTGCACAAAAACCCGTGTTAATATTAAGGAGGAAAAGACGGAAGACGGGCACGGTATCTTTTGATTGGCAGTGCTAGGGGCCCTCCGTCTGGGAGGACCCTTGCCCATCTGTAACGTTATGAGATTGTGTGTGTGTGCAGGTGTAGCGGGGGGGACGGGACAGGTGAAGGTTCCTTCAGATTTCGGTGACCCAAGCCTCTCTGCTGCTCCCGCTCTATGACTGGGCCGTGGCTGGGAACCTCCTGGCCTCTTGCTAAGCCCATCGCTCAGGGCTCCTAGTTGCAATCCTGTAGGCAACGGCATTTGTAGAACCTTTTCTCCTCGCTCCTCCACCCTTGGGAGCTGGGTAATGCTGCACTGAGGGCATGTCTACACCTTAGGTCAGCCTTCCTCAACCTGGGGCGCTCCAGATGTGTTGGACTGCATCTCCTAGAATGCCCCAGCCAGCTGGCTGGGGCATTTTGGGAGTTGAAGTCCAACACATCTGGAGCGCCCCAGGTTGAGGAAGGCTGACGTAAGGTGTAGAGGAAGGGGGGGAGAATCGCCAACTTACCTGCTTCCGCAATCCTCCCCCAGCATCCAAACGGCAGCGTGACGTCCCAGAAGTAAGGAAAGACATTGTGGCCACTATTTTTGTGTGTGTGGAATGAAGACGGGAGCGCAGTTGCGCTCCACCGCAAAGTTGTGGTTTTTTTTTTAAAAAAAAACTCCTGCAACTGCTCCCCAACCCCAACCCCAACGGGCACGGACTGCCCCCGCGCAGCTCCGTGCCCATTTCCAGAACCCCGCTACTCGCTGGGAAGAAAGGATGATCCGGGCCCGGTGACCACACTGCCCATGCCCCTTGGAATGGTCCGGGGACCGCAGAAATATCAGGAAATCCGTGGTCCCAAATATCCCGGGGAAAGTCCCTGGTTGTCCTGGGTTGCCCCCGGGATCCCCTGGGCATCATATGGACACACAGGGACGACCTAGAGACAACCCTGGAATATCTGGAAGGTGTAGACATTATTATTATTATTATTATTATTATTATTATTATTATTATTATTATTTTATTTATAAAGTGCCATCAATGTTCATGGCGCTGTACAGAATAAAACAAAACAATACAATCTGCCATATGGCTTACAATCTAAAATCACAGTAACAAACAGGTAGGGGCATGAAAACTAAAATATAGTCACACGCCCACATCTCCCAGCACCACCTCCCCTCCTTTGCGTGGGGCTGGTGAGCCGGCGTGCAAACCCAGAGCCGTTCCCACCCCCGAGCTGTGCCCCATCACTCACCTCGGTGCCAATGATATCGATCTTGTGTTGCACCTGCGGGACCCACTGGCGGATGATGGCAAATAACTCTGGGACCGTGGTGATGGGGTCATAGAGGATTTCTTGACACGCCGGGTCGTTGGGGTCGAAAAAAGTGAAAGCTACAGCAGCCAGAAGGGAGGGGAAGAGATTGGGGGAGGGGGGGAGAAGAAAATGTTTTTTTTTTAAGTGTTGAGGCAAAAGAACTCTGCATGCGCTCAGGGACACGCAACTCCCCTTTGACCTCTTTCTAATCTTCAGGGACTGAACTTCAAAGCAGGATCGAGGGCTCAGGTGACAGATTTTGGTGCTGAGGACGAGTGAGCCGTGACTCAAACTACGCTACGGATTTTAGCTTAGGGGAGGGAGTAGATAAACCCCCCACTCACAAATAGTAGGAGGACTAGAAACATCTTTAAACTGTTATTTGTTAAACCACTTAAAATTAATGGTGATTTCTATACCACCCAATAGCCGGAGCTCTCTGGGCGGTTCACAAAAATTTAAAACCAAAGTGTAAAACAACAGTATAAAACCATAATATAAAATACAATATAGGGCATCCATCTAATATGGGCTGCTGGGTTTTGTGTATGTGGGCAAGTTTGTGGGTTGGGTTTTCTATGATTGCAACCACTTTCAGAATCATTCAGTGCTATCAATCTTCCAAACTAATAAACCCATCAATGCATAACCGGAGCGGGCTCTTGCCCTCGTGTCGTGCTTCTGGGCAACTAGATGGCGTGGAGGAACCCGAAAGGAACCCGCTCCATTTGTGTGCACGTTGGAGGATTTCCTGTGTCACGTCTCCATGAAGCAGGGGGTCTCCGGTGTACCACTCATCCCATCCATTTGTGTACACGACCAACAAAGCAGGGCATGGTGCAACAGCACCCGCCTACCCATGTGCCCCAGCAACTGGTCCACACAGGCTTACTGCCTCAGATACTGAAGACAGCACACAACCCTCAGGGCTAGTAGCCCTTGATAGCCTTTGCCTCCAGGAATTTATCCACCCCCCTTTTAAAGACATCCAAATTGGGGGGCATCACTACATGCTGTGGTAGTGAGTTCCATAATTTAACTCTGCGCTGTGTGAAGAAGTCCTTCCTTTGATTTGTCCTGGCAGGTGCAGACACACCGGCCAGGACAAATCACCTGCCCACACCAATCAGCTTTACGGGATGACCCCGGGTTCTGTGGTGGGTATTTGGGCCAAAACTTATCTAAATGATGACATTATGTCTATTCCTAAAGCACCAGAGAATTAAAGAAAACATAATCTGCTTTTCAATGCTTTCCTAAGATTATCTCATACAATAAGCATCATCTCAGAGGTATATGTCATAGATAATCTTACTTGTAATGTAAATCTAACCCTCCCCTCCGCCACCCAAAAAATAAAAAAATAAAAATCGATCTACATAGTTTTAAAAGAACATAGGCAGCTCAGTGGTGGAGTCTCTGCTTTGCATACAGAAGCTTTGATCCCGGCATCTCTGGGCAGGGCTAGGAAGGAATCCTGCCTGAAACCCTGGAGAGGCGCTGCCAGTCAGTGTTGTCATTACTGGGCTAGATGGACCAAAGGTTTGACTCAGTATAAAGCAGCTTCCTATGTTCATACTTTTGAAAAGAAAGTAAAATGTGCACGAAGGTGGTCACACAGAGGAGGGCCAGGATCTCTTCTCGATCTTCCCAGAGTGCAGGACACGGAATCAGGGGCTCAAGTTACAGGAAGCCAGATTCCGGCTGGACATCAGAAAAAACTTCCTGACTGTTAGAGCAGTACGACAATGGAACCTGTGACCTAGGGAAGCTGTGGGCTCTCCCACACTCGAGGCCTTCAAGAGGCAGCTGGACAGCCATCTGCCAGGAATGCTTTAGGGTGGATTCCTGTACTGAGCCGGGGGTTGGACTCGATGGCCTTGTAGGCCCCTTCCAACTCTGCTATTCTATGATTCCCTGTCTTGCTCTCACCTTCTCTCAGACCAAAAAGTAATGTTTATATTTTATGCATTGTCAATTTATGGGAAAAGCAGTGTGGAAGGGGAAGGATGGCAGGGGGAGGGATTTCTGTATATCATTAAGTGCAATGACTCATCGGTTCTGCTTATGTTCTTGAGTCACCAGGCTGTATTATTTTAGAAACAGGTCATCCAACACTTTGGCGCGTTCCACCAAAAGTCAGCTGAGTCCAATTCCTTATGAAACGCATGTCTCGTGAACGAGAGAGATAGAGAATGACTTGGATTGGCATTAGGGTAGCAAGCTCCAGTCCGCTAGGTGTATGACTAATCAACTAGAAGTAGGATCAGGGCCAGCCCTGGAGGGCAGCGGTGTGGTTGACAGGCAGGCTGTCAACATAAAACTAGCCTGTTGTCCCTCTGATGCAGTGGAGGATGCTATTCTGTCACCAAAATTGAAGTAAGCTTCAACTACCAGCCCAGTCAGCTTTTGTAAGTGGAAGAATATGTATGCACAGGCACCATTTTGTCCTTTGACTTATGCAACAAAAATCTTGGACCAACCCTGTATAGGATCTATAAAGAAATCCTCTTGCCTATAGAAATGGAGGGGAGCTACAGAACAGCAATGACGGTGGTGTCTACCAAATGAATAGTTTGCAATTAATAATCTGGCGATTCGCTGATTAACCAGTTCAATTGAATTAGGGTGACCATATTTATTATTTATTTATTTATTTAAAACATTTATATCCCGCCCTATATCAATAAGATCTCAGGGCGGCGTACAAATAAAAGCATACACTATAAAACAGTAAATATACATTTAAAAGGAGGACAGGGCTCCTGTATCTTTAACAGTTGTATTGAAAAGGAAATTTCAGCAGGTGTCATTGTTATATATGGACAACCTGGTGAAATTCCCTCTTCATCACAACAGTTAAAGCTGCAGGTGCCCTGCCCTCTTTTAAATCTGGTCACTCTAGTATAGCTGCTGCAGCTTTAACTGTTGTGATGAAGAGGGGATTTCACCAGGTTTTCCATATGTACAAATGACACCTGCTGAAATTCCCTTTTCTATGCAACTGTTATAGATACAGGAGCCCTGTCCTCTTTTTCATATGGTCACCCTAATTTAGTTAGCACACTACCCAAAACTCAATATCGTTTCCTTTTAGAGAACTCTTCCTTCAACTTTTAAACATGATAGCTTACAATTTGATCAACAAAAGCTACGACAGGGCTCTAAAGCCCATCTTTTATTCATTTCCTAGTACAACAAGTCAAAACCAAACCACCCTAAAAAAAACAAAAGAAATTTGCAGTCACACCAATTAAGATTTGCCTTCATTGATTGATTATGGGCTCCACCAATTAATCAACTGAAGATTTGGTTGATTAATCAACCAATTACCCCAAGGAACGATCCAAGGCCTAGATTTCTCAAACAGCAGACAAGAAGGCACACCTGGACTGTACCACTTCAGACTGCAGGGAGGGGCTCATATGATCGAATTCTATTCCATACAAAAATATCCCGAGACACAGAAAACTACAACATTAGAAAGAAGATTCTAAAACCCTTCCCCCCAAGATGCTAGTTTTTTATTTGCAGGGAAATCTGTTTTGTGTGGAGAAGCATCCAGGAACCAGGTCTAATTTAAAATCTGTTGCCATTTAAGGACACTTCACACAATGTTTTCATGTTTGGGTACAGCCCGGTTGCATGTGTATTATATTTATTTTCCCTTTTAAAATACATAGAAGCAGCAATGGCAAAAGAGATAATCCCGTTTCCACGTATTTTAAAGAGAAAAGTGTGATATAATATGCACAAACCCTATATACAGCTAAAATAAACTTAGCATACAAATCCCGTTCAAATGTGCACGCAGGCGCTTTTGTGGTTCAATCCTCCTGTACATATTTGACACCTCTGTGTCTTCAGCAGCGCCTCAGGATGATACAGACAGATGCACCAGAACAGGAGATCCCTCTATACAGACACAATATGTCTTATGAGGGAGCTGCCCAAGGCTGGCCCTACCACGAGGCAGAGTAGGGCCGTTGCCTCAGGTGGAAGATATTGGGAGGTGGCAGCAAGATGTTGGAAGGGAGAACTGTGCCACATGGCCTGCTCTGTACCCCAAAGGCAAGACTCTGTTCCATAACCAGTGTTGAAGAAAGATTCCTCTACTAGTTCAGTCAACTTTTGTATACATAACGGGAGGGGCGCCATCTTGCTTTTTGTTTCAGGCGGCAAAATGTCTTGGGCCGCACTGTGTCAGAAACAGCGTGTTTGAATTGGCTCTTGTTCTCTTCTCACTGTAGTCGAGAGGAACCAATATTCAGCTCCTGCTGTCTCTATAACAACCTCCACAGCCCTCCACAACTGCGCTCTTGTCCCTTCTCAGCCTTCCAGTCAGGGTCTAAATCATGGTGCCCAGTGCTTTCAATTTCCTCTTAGCAGCTTGGCCGTCTTCTCCTGGGCCGCTGTCCGCGTTCCCTCGCCTCGTCTGTCTTCAGCTTGCTTGTTTATGGCTCTCCCAGAGCCCAGCGCCAAAACCGAACACAAAAGCCTTGTACTTGAGTCCTGGAAGGCACTGGATGGAACAGGCCACGCTTTGCACCCTACGGCCACCTCGCATAATAACCGTGCCCGACCGTCCCTGAATGCTGACATTCTTTGCCCACGTCACACAGGGGGGTGCGCTTCAAACTGAGCCAGGGTTCAGCCCCGGAATAATAATTTTTTAAAAAACGATTATTAGACCTTTCCTTCAAGGCTGGAAAGAAAAATCCACCCCATCCATAATACACTAAGATCATCTTCTTGGCCCGCCGCTCTGACCATGTCACTCCACTTCTGAAATCTCTTCATTGGCTTCCAATTCACTCCAGAATCCACTATAAACTTCTCCTGTTGACCTTCAAAGCTTTTCACGGTCTAGCTCCTGCCTATCTCTCCTCTCTCATCTCACACTATTGCCCCGCTCGTGCTCTCCGCTCCTCTGATGCCATGCTTCTCGCCTGCCCAAGGACCTCCACTTCCCTTACTCGGCTTCGTCCTTTTTCTTCTGCTGCCCCTTACGCCTGGAACGCTCTTCCAGAACACTTGAGAACTACCAACTCAATCACAGCTTTTAAAACTCAGCTAAAAACTTTTCTTTTCCCTATAGCTTTTAAATATTGAGTTTGTTCTGACTCTGTACTGTTAGCTTCACCCTACCCGGTGCCTGTTTACCCTACCCTGTGCCTGTTTGCATTCTCTTTCCCTCCTTATTGTTTACTGCAACTTTATTAGATTGTAAGCCTATGCGGCAGGGTCTTGCTATTTACTGTGTATAATCTGTACAGCACCATGTACATTGATGGTGCTATATAAATAATAATAATAATAATAATAATAATAATAATAATAATAATAATACACTGGATAGAAAGTCTTATGAGCCTGACAACTTATGAGAAAAGATACTATCACCAACAGCTCTGTCCCGACAAGCGTACGGATAGTTGGTCCCCATACTTAGAATTGTATGTGTAGTGGAAACTAAAGCACAGACTGACATATGGTTATTGTGTTGTTGTGTTGTTTTTATTATTGTTTTTGTTGTTGATGTCTTTTGTTGTTAGTGTTATTGGCAATACATGTTGATTTTGTTTTGGTTTTAATATATGTGTGTCTGCAAAAAGAACTTTTTTGGAATAGAAGTATTAATAATTTAAAATATCCATTTAAAATAGTATTATATCAGAACTCAGCTACTAAACTGACATGGTGGCTGGGTGGCCTTTTTACAGAGGACCGTCCCCTGTTTGTAAGGCTATCCTGTTCAATTCCAGTTTAAAGATAAAGAACCAGTTAGCACCTGAACAAGCAGGTACACAGGTACATAGGTCACCTGCTCACACTCTTCCACATTATTTATTTCTTCATTTGCATCTGTACATATAAATTAACGTATGCAAATGAGTCCTCTTTCTTGGTGGTGCATTTCTTCTCTTTATTATTTATTGATTTATTACATTTCTATACCGCCCAATAGCCGGAGCTCTCTGGGCGGTTCATAAAAATTAAAACCATCCAAAGTATAAAACAACAGTATAAAACAATAATATAAAATACAATCTAAAAGCTCAACCTGATAAAAACAGCAGCAATGCAAAATTACAAATTTAAAACATCAAGTTAACATTTATTGATAGACTGTTAAAATGCTGGGAGAATAAAAAGGCCTTCACCTGGCGTCTAAAAGCATAGAATGTAGGTGCCAAGCGAACCTCCTTAGGGAGCTCATTCCACAGCCGGGGGGGCCACAGCAGTATTTTTTGCCAATACTTTAGCAGCCACCCTGAAAAACATACCAGCACCAGCAGGGATAGTTTTTTTTTATTCTCCCAGCATTTTAACAGTCTATAAATACATTTTAACTTGGTGTTTAAAATTCGTAATTTTGCATTGCTGCTGTTTTTATCTGGTTGAGCTTTTAGATTGTATTTTATATTATGGTTTTTATTTTATTTATTTATTTATTTAATTTAAGGATTTTTATGCCGCCATTCAGCCAAAAAAGGCTCTCACGGCGGCTTACAAAAGTATTTCTTGGTTTTATACTGTTGTTTTATACTTTGAATGTTTTTAATTTTTGAGAACTGCCCAGAGAGCTCCGGCTATTGGGCGGTATAGAAATGTAATAAATAAATAAATAAATAAATAAGTAGGGGAGAGAGACAATTCCTGGAAGGACTGTGCTCAGAGGACACCTGTCCTAGGCTATTTGCCTGTCCATCCATGAAATAGTACAAACACTTTACGTTGACTTGTAAAGTTGGTGACGGTGGACTTTGCACGCCCATTGCACGCCCTTTGCACGGTGGACTTTGCACGCCCACTGGATTAATGGTTGATTTCTTTGTGCTCTGTTTTTGTGGTTGTTCTAATTTGCAGCACAGTTTACAAAATCCGTTCTTACAGTGGGAGCAACTGTGGTATTGATACCGAACAAATAATTGAACATTACGAGATTAATAATTATCGAACCTTTATTAACACAATGTTCATTTTGCTGTGTTTGTTTTTAGCTAATGTTATTTTCTAGAATGTTCAGGACCGTTGTAGAATCTCATAGAAGCTTCCAGACTTTCCTAGAAATACGTTTTCCTCTAACCTCCTAATACACCTCGCTTAAGGAAGAATTCTGAAGGACACAACAGCTTGCAGCTTTTCCTGGGACCCTCGGGCTGGCCCAATTCACTTTTAAAGCCATCCAAAGTGGGGGCGATCACGACATTTTGTGCAAGTGAATCCTACCGAGAAGGGTCTTTTCCCACCACCACTTATCTGACCCTTTCAGCTGGAGTTCACACTGGGTGTTTTACCCAGGAACTTCTGCATGCAAAACGTAGGAAGGCACAAGTTAATTCATTCATCAGTTAAAGCATGCACAGCCCTGAACACTGGGAGAGACATTTCACTGCAGCGCACCACACTCCTGTTTGGCTGTGCCAATCCCAGAGCCTGTGGCTCACTAGCCCCTGGCCCTCTACCTCACCAGAACACCCCCAAACCGGACTGGGAGATTCTCTTCTCATTCCTTCGAGTGCCTGGGCTACTTTTTTTGAAAACCATAGAGAGCACGGAATGGACTCACCATAATCTTTGGGGAGTGGAGCCGGGGCAGAGGGGTGGACGATGGGTTTCTTCCTCCTCTCCAGGACAGGGCTCTGGAATTCCAGGGGCTGATGTTCCTCTTCGGGAGGGGGCTCCACGGAGTCGTCTTTGGTCATGGTTGTCAGAAGTGACTTCCTCTGTGCAAGGAGAAAAAGGAAGAAGGAGTTTGAGCCAAGCTGCAGAATTTGAAATCCCAAGGGATTTGGGCCTATCCCAGATGTAAACACCCACACCCACACACACCCCACCAGCTTCATTACCTTTACCTCTCCACCATGCAAACTTGGTCTTTATGGACCGTTCTCTTTAATGGCATCAAAACAGCTTTAACTGGGTGGCTTTCATGAAGAGGTGGGAAGGTCTTTGTTTATTCAGCAGCGTGAGTCCAGAGAGCGGCTACCTGTCCTACTTTATACTGAGAATCAGAATCATAGAATAGCAGAGTTGGAAGGGGCCTACAAGGCCATCGAGTCCACCCCCCTGCTCAATGCAGGAATCTACCCTAAAGCATCCCTGACAGGTGGTTGTCCAGCTGCCTCTTGAAGGCCTCTAGTGTGGGAGAGCCCACAACCTCCCTAGGTCACTGGTTCCATTGTCGTACTGCTCTAACAGCCAGGAAGTTTTTCCTGATGTCCAGCTGGAATCTGGCTTCCTGTAACTTGAGCCCGTTATTCCGTGTCCTGCACTCTGGGATGATCGGGAAGAGATCCTGGCCCTCCTCTGTGTGACAACCTTTCAAGTCTTTGAAGAGTGCTCTCATGTCTCCCCTCAATCTTCTCTTCTCCAGGCTAAACATGCTCAGTTCTTTCAGTCTCTCTTCATAGGGCTTTGTTTCCAGACCCCTGATCATCCTGGTTGCCCTCCTCTGAACACGCTCCAGCTTGTCTGCATCTTTTCCATTTGACTTTTCCATTTGAAGGTGTCCTCTCATTGAAGGACTGCCCGGTCCAAGTCCGGTTTAATAGTAAAGAAGGGGGGAAAGCTAGGGGAGCATGGGCCTTGAAGTTGCCAATCCACACAGTTAGCCCCTAAGCAGCAGACCAAGTAGCAGGCACATAGGCCACCTGGTCACAGCTTCCCCCACTTTCATGAAATATATTTCTATCTAAATTATAGTAATTCTTTCTAAAGTTGCATCTATACCAATGGAGGCTGGTGGCTCCGATGTCAGTGGGGCAGTGAATCTGCTCCGGGTTTCAGACAGAACCCGTCAGAACTCTAAAGGAGTTATCCAAGGTGAGTGGATTCACTGCCCCACTGACATTCATTTATTTATTGTTTATTTATTATTTCATTTCTATACCGCCCAATAGCCGAAGCTCTCTGGGCGGTTCACAAAAATTAAAACCATGAACAGCATAATAAAACAACCAACAATTTAAAAACCCAAATACAAAATACAATATAAAAAGCACTGACATCAAAGCCACCAGCCTTCCCTGGTCTATATTTATCAATTAGCATTTGCAAATGTTATGGAAATTGATTTTTCGGGGGGGGGGGTGTTGGTTAGTGATGCATTTCCTTTTTTCTTCTTCCTTTTATATATTTGTAAGTGGCTACCTTAAACAGGTATGCCTTATGGGCCAGCATTTGGCCATTCCTGAGGACATAAGGACCCAGAACATCGCCTGCCCCTTATTCCTGAAGTCTCACAGCAAAGCAGAACTGGGGGGGGGGGGGAATACTATTGTCATCTAAAGCCGCAAAGAGTCCTGTGACATCTTAAAGACTGTCACTTTTATTGTGGGCTAAGCTTTCATTGACTAAGGCTGCAATCTTGTACTACTCGCTAGCCTTTTCCAAACCCTAGGCCCAGCAGATATTTTGCACTAGAACTCCCATTATCCCCAAGCTGGCTATGTAGTCCCACACTTCATCACAGAATCATAGAATAGCAGAGTTGGAAGGGGCCTACAAGGCCATCGAGTCCAACCCCCTGCTCAAGGCAGGAATCCACCCTAAAGCATCCCTGACAGGTGGTTGTCCAGCTGCCTCTTGAAGGCCTCTAGTGTGGGAGAGCCCACAACCTCCCTAGGTAGCTGATTCCATTGTCGCACTGCTCTAACAGTCAGGAAGTTTTTCCTGATGTCCAGCCGGAATCTGGCTTCCTTTAACTTGAGCCCGTTATTCCGTGTCCTGCACTCTGGGAGGATCAAGAAGAGATCCTGGCCCTCCTCTGTGTGACAACCTTTTAAGTATTTGAAGAGTGCTCTCATGTCTCCCCTCAATCTTCTCTTCTCCAGGCTAAACATGCCCAGTTCTTTCAGTCTCTCTTCATAGGGCTTTGTTTCTAGACCTCTGATCATCCTGGTTGCCCTCTTCTGAACACGCTCCAGCTTGTCTGCGTCCTTCTTGAATTGTGGAGCCCAGAACTGGACACAATACTCTAGATGAGGCCTAACCAGGGCCGAATAGAGAGGAACCAGTACCTCACGTGATTTGGAAGCTATACTTCTATTAATGCAGCCCAAAATACTTCATGTAGAGCCCCAGTTTGAGGAAGGCTGCAGTATACACATACCTGGGAGAAAGCCCCGTTGAACACAACGAGACTTATTTATTTTATATTAATACTTATGTACCGCTTAAAGCACAATGCTATGCAAGGTTAGACAGAAAGATGGCCTACAACTCCCACGTTGGACTTATTTCTGATTAACCATGCATAAAAGGGGGCTCCTGCCGTTTTAAAAACAGAGAATTTAGTAAAATACATGTTCTTCTCTCTGCAGCACTATAATGAGATGATGATGATGATGATGATGATGATGATGATGATGATGATGATAATAATAATAATAATAATAATAATAATAATAATAAGCATCTTGAAAGAGGTTTACCCTTAAAGGAAGCCTAAAAAGAATTTGATATAAATACACCACAACCAACAACAATATAATTCTGCCCAAAATGTACTAAATGCTGTACACAGATTAAAAACTAGATGGTTGCTGCCTGTAGGCTTCAAATCTCTAAGGGGTCAAAGGATTTGGCCACCCTTAACTATACCTATAAAATGATATTCATCAAGAAAGATACAGATACAAGATGACCCCCCTTTACTCCAAGTTGTTCTGGATATACTACAGCCATGGAGATAGATGCACAGTTACAAGATGGGGGATACTTGGCTCAGCAATACTACAAACGAGAAGGATCTTGGAATGGTTGTAGATCACAAGCTGAATATGAGCCAACAGTGCGATATGGCTGCAAGAAAGGCAAATGCTGTTTTGGGCTGCATTAATAGAAGTATAGCTTCCAAATCGCGTGAGGTACTGGTTCCTCTCTATTCGGCCCTGGTTAGGCCTCATCTAGAGTACTGAGTCCAGTTCTGGGCTCCACAATTCAAGAAGGATGCAGACAAGCTGGAGCGTGTTCAGAGGAGGGCAACCAGGATGATCAGGGGTCTGGAAACAAAGCCCTATGAAGAGAGACTGAAAGAACTGGGCATGTTTAGCCTGGAGAAGAGAAGATTGAGGGGAGACAGGATAGCACTCTTCAAATACTTAAAAGGTTGTCACATAGAGGAGGGCCAGGATCTCATCTCGATCCTCCCAGAGTGCAAGACACAGAATAACAGGCTCAAGTTACAGGAAGCCAGATTCCAGCTGGACATCAGGAAAAACGTCCTGACTGTTAGAGCAGTATGACAATGGAATCCGTTACCGAGGGAGGTTGTGGGCTCTCCCACAGTAGAGACCTTCAAGAGGCAGCTGGACAACCCTCTGTCAGGGATGCTTTAGGGTGGATTTCTGCATTGAGCGGGGGGTTGGACTCGATGGCCTTGTAGGCCCCTTCCAACTCTGCTATTCTATGATTCTATGATTCTGTGAACTCCCATCAGGAAACATAGTTCTGCAAGGGGACTTTGGGAATCTCCCTTGACTCTCTTGCAGCACAACTGCTCTTGTTTCCGTTGGAATGGCAAGTAAGAGCTGACATTTAAAAACTCAAATGTATCTGTCTTATGAACATGTACACAGAGGTAAAAACAGGAACAATTATTCTTTTCCACAATGAGATGTAGGGATCAATGGATGGGATGGGAAATATTACGGATTGTTTTAGCCCTGAGGATAAAAACTGTAGCTTTAACAGTTTATAGAACTGGGCATTTTGGCTGGGTGCTTACATACCTTCTGAGATTTCACAGATTAAAACAGGGACGCTCTTGGGCATTTTCAAATATATGAACATAAGAACATAAGAAATACCATTCTGAATGTGACCAAAGGTCCATCTAGTCCAGCACTCTGTTCACACAGTGGCCAACCAGTCATCAGCCAGGGATGAACAAACAAGACATGGTGCAACAGTACCCTCCCACCCATGTTCCCCAGCAACTGGTGCACACAGGCTTACTGCCTCAAATACTGGAGATAGCACACGACCATCAGGGCTAGTAGCCATGGTTAGCCTTCGCCTCCACGAATTGATCCAACCCCCTTTTAAAGACATCCAAATTGGTGGCCATCACTGCATCTTGTGGTAGTGAGTTCCAAAATTTAACTCTGCACTGTGTGAAGAAGTCCTTCCTTTGATTTGTCCTGGATCTCCCACTCATCAGCTTCATGGGATATGGCCCCGCCGGGTTCTAGTATTTTGGGAGATACTTCACACACTTCCCTCCACTATTCCATCTCTCTACCTGCTGCTTGTTTCATCCATTTATTCTTCAATAGCCCTGACCACCACTAAAGCAAGATGTGTAACTAAGCTCACCATAACGGTTTCCTTTTTAAAAACAAAACAAAATAAAAACCCTTAAGAATATTTCTGTGCCGCATCTAATTGCACAAGAGATAGCCATAACACACTTAGGGAGCAAACCTCTTTGGAGACTGTGGGGCCGCCTCCGGTACACAGCGTTGCACGGTCAGACACCTTCAGGAATGTGTAGTGCGTCCTTCCCCAACCTTGTGCCCTCCAGATTCTTAGAATCATAGAATAGCAGAGTTGGAAGGGTCCTACAAGGCCATCGAGTCCAACCCCCTGCTTAATGCAGGAATCCGCCCTAAAGCATCCCTGACAGATGGTTGTCCAGCCGCCTCTTGAAGGCCTCTAGTGTGGGAGAGCCCACAACCTCCCTCGGTAACTGATTCCACTGTCGTACTGCTCTAACAGTCAGGACGTTTTTCCTGATGTCCAGCTGGAATCTGGTTTCCTTTAACTTGAGCCCGTTATTCCGTGTCCTGCACTCTGGGAGGATCGAGAAGAGATCCTGGCCGTCCCCTGTGTGACAACCTTTCAAGGACTTGAAGAGTGCTATCATGTCTCCCCTCCATCTTCTCTTCTCCAGGCTAAACATGCCCAGTTCTTTCAGCCTCTCTTCACAGGGTTTTGTTTCCAGACCCCTGATCATCCTGGTTGCCCTCCTCTGAACACGCTCTTGTACTACAACTCCCAGAATCCTCCAACCAGTGTGCTAGGAGTTGTAGTCCAACACATCAGGAGGGCTCCAGGTCGGAGAAGGCTGCTTTAGCGTCTTGATAAGTCATGGTTTTAATTTTTGTGAACCGCCCAGAGAGCTTCGGCTACTGGGCGGTATAAAAATGTAATAAATCAATAAATAATGTGGGGTGAGGGTCAGAAGGGAGGCCATGCATTAGCACTTTGCTTTTGGACAAGGAAATGTCAGGGCTGGGATTTGGAGAAAAAGCTAAGCACAAGGTCTCTTGGCCTCATGGGTGAAGCCAGAACTAAAAGGCAGCGTAGGAAATACCCGGGAAGAGAGGGCGGCACATTTATGAAAAACGTGCGGATATTTGCGAGGGGGGAGATGCTAGCAGAGGGCAGGGTGCCGTTTTCAAGATTTGGGGATGGATGGCCGTGAGAAAGGAAGAGGGGGAAGAATGGGGTGGGCTGGAGGGATTTGGGGGGGGTCTCCACTGATGATGGTGGGAAACAGGGGTAGGGTGCGGGGGGGGGAAACAGGGATGACAACGACAACGACAACAACATTGTTGTGGTGGGAATGGGGGATTGTGGCTCTTCTGGCGGTTCTAGACACAAATCGGGGTGTTGTTGATCCCGGAGAGGGCTGTGGGAATATGGCAGGTAGCGGGGGGGGGGGGGGAGAGGCGGGATTTGATAATGGCCGAGAAGGGATGCTGTGGGGTGCCGCAGGTGAGCAGAGGTGGGCAAACGCAAGCTGAGCAGGGGGTACAGGTGGGGTGTGGCAGCTTTTGGTTCGAGATGGGGTTCAGGTGTGGGGGCCAGTGGGGGTTGGACGCAGTTGGGCAGAGCACAGGGCTGTGGGGTGTGTGTGGGGGGGAGAAGGATATGGAGGGAGCAGGCTATGGGTTGGAGGGGAGGGGTGGGGGTTGTTGCGCGGTGGGGCGATTGCATGGAGCAGGGGAGGGTTTGGCTGGGCATCCTTGAAGGTCTTCTTGGGGGAAAGGATGGAGGCCTTAGGGGAGGGGCTGAGCCTGGCTAGGGCCCCAGAGAGTCGTGTGTGTGTGTGTCCCCCCTCCCCGGGGTGGAGGCTGGTGGCTTCCCCTGCCCCCCCCCCGCCTCCCCGTGGGGCTGGATGGGGCATCACCTACCGCGGGAGGCGAAGGGCTCCTCTTCTGCTGCGCTCCTGCCGCCTGGCTGCTGGGGATGGATGGATGGGCAGAGCGGAATGGAGGCGGCTCAGTGGCAGCAGCGCTCATGCGCCGCCCGCAGCATCAGCACCACCGCCAGCAGCCGCCTGATGCTCATCCCGCCTCCTGAGCGTTGGGAGGGGGCGAGAGGGAAGGGAAGGGGGCGGGAGAGAGACAGTGCCACGGGCCTGGCTCAGATCCCTTCTTCGCTAGCAGAGCCCCATAGAAACCAGCTTCAGCCCCCCACCCCACCCCCACTCCCACTTGCAGCGGGGGGGGGGGCACAGCACTGGTCTACTTCGCGGGGTTGTTGTAAGGATACGCGCAACAATGCGCGAGAAGACTTTTGTGCTCTCCAAATCGGCTTCTGTAGCCAATTTCTGTAGCTCATCATCAACTAATAAATTTAGTATTATTATTAATTATTATTATTATTATTTTAACAGTCTAGAAATAAATTTTAACTTGGTGTTTTAAATTTGTAATTTTGCATTGCTGCTGTTTTTATCTGTTTGAGCTTTTATATTGCATTTTATGTTACGGTTTTGTACTGTTGTTTTATACCTTGAATGATTTTAATTTCTGCGAACCGCCCAGAGAGCTTCGGCTAGTGGGCGGTATAAAAATGTAACAAATAAATAAAATGAAAAATAAATCTAGTATGGATTTGTATACCCCTTTCCACAAAGCTATAAAAATGTTTACCGTGCACATCAGCTTTCCAGATGTGTTGTACTGCAGCGCCCATCATCCCCAGCCAGCATGACCATGTACAGCGATTTCCAGAGGGGTAGCCGTGTTACATCTGTCTCAGCAAAAACAAGGAAGAGTCTTTTGTGGTGCCTCTTTAAAAGACTACCTAATGGATGCAAGCTTTTTGGGGGGGCTGCAGCCCACTTCATCAGATGCATGAAGATTTATCCTGAGTTACAAGTATATGTAACACAGATATTATTATTATTTATTTATTTACATTTATTTATTGCACTTATATACCACTCCCATAGCCAGGGCTCTCTGGGTGGTTTAGAGAAATTCTAAAATTAAGATAAAAACGAGTATACAAAATTTAAAATTCTAAAACACAGAACATACACACATAAAGCATTAAACACCGTTAAAAAACTAAACATGTGGGTGATTAAGATGTGCAGCCATATGCCTGGGCAAAGAGGAAAGTCTTAACATGGCCCTAGAAAGATAGCAGTGTTGGTGCCAAGCGAGCCTCGTCAGGGAGATCGTTCCATAGTCTGGGGGGCCACCACCGTAAAGGCCCTGTCCCTCGTTGCCACACTCCAAGCCTCTCTCGGAGTAGGCACCCGGAGGAGGACCTTAGATGTTGAACGTAGTGACCGGGTATGTTCCATCAGGTATTGTGGTCCCAAGCCGTGTAAGGCTTTATAGGTCAAAACCAGCACCTTGAATTGGGCTCGGAAACATACAGGCAGCCAGTGCAAGCAGACCAGAGCAGGTGTTATATGGTCGAACCTTCTGGTTCCCGAAATCAATCTGGCCGCTGCATTTTGCAAATTATTATTATTATTATTATTATTATTATTATTATTATTATTATTGGTGTGGGGGAGAATTGTAAACAGTGAGATCAGAGTTTTAATATTGTATGTGAATCGCTAGATTTTTTAATATTAAGTGATATATAAATATTATTAATAAATAATTAATAATATAATAATATAAATAATAATATACATAAAAGGACTCCAAGAAGGGATCAGACCCAAGCCTGTGGGGAGCTGTTCTCGCTACAAGGATTGCCCAAAGACGAAGGCGGCGGCAGAATTCTGGCTTAGACGGATCCACCTCTTAGAAGTTAACAGGAAGAACATACCTTTAGCCAACATTCCCCAGACCCCCAAAGCACTTTCAGCTGTTTTGTCCAGCTGTTTAGACCTTTTATTTGCTGCCTTCATTCCCTTTGATTTTTACGGCTATTCTCTTGTTTGAGGTGGTTCCTTCTGTTCTTATATCTTTTGACTGGCTGGCTTGTTTTTGTTTAATGAATGGATACAGCCTTACCAAACATGGCCCCACCTGGATGTGCTGCAACTCCCATAATTCCCAGTGAGTCAATGGCCATGCTGCCTGGGAATGATAAGAGTTGCAGTCCAAAACATCTGGACTGTACCAGGTTGGGGAAGGCTGACATTCAAGAGGCAGCTGGATAACCATCTGTCAGGGATGCTGTAGGGTGGATTCCTGCATTGAGCAGGGGGTTGGACTCGATGGCCTTATAGGCCCCTTCCAACTCTGCTTTTCTATGATTCTATGAATGCCGGGTTACCCTTTGACAAGATATGGTGAGTTATAAACGTGTGTGTGTGTGTGTGTGTGTGTGTGTGTGTGTGTGTGTGTGTGTGTGTGTGTGTTCAGTTGTCCTGAAAATCTTCCCAGATTCAATCCTGGCCACTGCAATAAAAATGTTCTTCAGTAGCAGGGGATGGAAGAGGCTTCTGGCTGAGATCTTGGGAGAGTTGCAGTCACTAGAAGTGACTTGGATGGTGGCTTGACTCAAGAGAAAACCTCTTATATTGATGGAGGCAGAACTCAGTGGTGGAGCACATACTTTGTAAGGCAGAAGGCTCCCGCTCTGACTGCTGGAATCTTCACTTCAAGGGTCTTTGGTACCGGATGCTAGGATAGAGCCTTGTCACACACTATGGAGGGATGTTGCCAGTCAAGAGGTGACAGTATTGAGATGGACCACTGGTTGAATATCTTTGTTTCTTAGCCATTGCTGCAAGGTGGTCTTGAGTTCTGTCTTTTTGAGAGAAGGGCATTTTTTCTGCTTTTTCGAAATCACTCAACATTTTATAAAACTATGGCCCCGTTCAGAAGACACCTTAAACCAGCCTTCCTCAACCTGGGGCGCTCCAGATGTGTTGGACTACAACTCCCAGAATGCCCCAGCCAGCTGGCTGGGGCATTCTGGGAGATGCAGTCCAACACATCTGAAGCGCCCCAGGTTGAGGAAGGCTGCCTTAAACCATGGCTTTAACCATGGTGAATAAGGCTTTTTGCTTTATTCACCATGGTTAAAGCCGTGGTTTAATGTGTCTTCTGAACACAGCCTGGCTTTCTGGCATAACCACCGTGGTTAAAGCCATGGTTTAAGGTGTCTTTTGAACGGGGCCACTAAAGCTCCATTTAACCCATAAGCCCTTATGGGTTAAATGGGTCTTGATAGCTTTTGGGGGCAGGCGGAAGCACACTGGACAGTAAGTAATAGCCAGTAAAAGCTGATCGAAGAAAAGGATCCACTCACAAAAAGCACATGATCCTGCCCTGCTGCTGGTTTCAATTCCCGCTCCGCGTCCTCAGCTTTACTACAAGGCCTTTTGGGATCCAAATTTTAATTAATAATGGAAATGACGGCAGTAGCTTGCACAGCCAACGCTTTGGGAAGAGAGGCAAGAGCCGGATTGTAGCTGCTTAGTGTCTAAAACTGAAGGAAGAGGAGAACTGCTGATTGGAAATGAGAGTGGCCGCTGTGATGCTCCTCTCAATACGGAACGAGGGAGGAGATTTTTCCAGGAATTCAGCTGGCAAAACCGCAGGGCGCAGGGGAGAAGGAGCCATTACATTACAAACAAATCAACTTCAGACGGTTCTACTCCGACCTGTTTCCCCACCCCCGCTGAAACTCTTGATGCGTGTCATATATAAAATGGTGCGCTGATAATTCGTGTGGGGATGCCATGAAGAATGGATGGAAGAGCTAGGAACAGGCGGTCATTCGGGGATTAGGCTCATAGGCGTACGCAAGGGGTGTGCCGGGTGTGCCCAGGCACACCCTAATATCTCAAGCAATAAGCACCGAATTGAGGGGGCCATTGAGTAGGAATCCAGAGGGGGATCCAGATACAGTGAGAACAGTCCTCTGACTGCTCCACTGCTCCTGAAGTGCGCGATTGCTCCTGGCAGCAGGAGCAAAGAGGACCCACTCTGCTGGAAGCCTCTTTGCTAGGAGCCACGCTTCAAAGAGGCCAGTGCTGAGGCTTGAGGAGTAGGGCTGTGCTCCACTTCGCTTCGGAGCGTAGAAGCAATAGCGAGGCAGCCTGATTCGCCTCTGACAAAGGAGGAGACGAAGCGGGTCGGGGGGGCTGCGGATCGAGGCGAAGAGAATCGAGACCAAGCAGATCCTTCGCCTTGATCCAGAGCTCTGAAAAAAAGGTAAGTGGGGGCTTACCTGGCACTGCCACAGACCGTGTGGCGACGGCGGCAGAGCCAGGTAAGGGGGCAGAGGGGAGGGGGACTTACCTGCCTCTGTCGCTGTCCGGCAAGGGCTTCACCTGAGGCTGAGGCTCAAACCAGAAGACCAGGCCGCAACCGCAGCCTGCCCTTCTGCTTTGAGCCTCGGCCTCAGGTGAAGCCGCTGCTGGAACGTGACGGATGCAGGTAAGGGGGGAGGAGGGCATTACCTGGCGCCGGCACCGCAGTCCGTGCGGCAACGGCAACGGAGCCAGGTAAGGGGGCAGGGTCTTACCTGAGTCTGTCGCGTTCCGGCAGCGGCTTCATCTGAGCCCAGGGACTCAAACTGGAAGACCAGGCCACTGCAGCCTAGTCTTCCTGTTTGAGTCTTCGGGCTCAGTTGAAGCAGCTGCCGGACTGCGACGGAGCCAGGTAAGTGGGGAGGAGGAAGGGGGGCCTTACCTGGCGCCACCGCCGCTGCAGAGCTCAAATTCAGAGCTCCGCAGCAGAGCGGACCATAGGTGGATCGACACGGGGCGGAGCGGACCCGATCCGAAAGTTGCAGATCGGGTGCAGATCGGATTGGGGGGCTCTGTGCACAGCCCTACTGAGGAGCATCTTCTCTGCCCCCTGCCCACTTGCAATGGTCCTCCCGCGGTTAGGCAAGCTGAACACAGAGTAGGGCATCAGTGTCTACAGTGCTTAATAAATAAATGAATTAAAAATGTCCTTTATGATTGAGTAAACGATTGCTTTAAACAAATACAATTCCTTGAGTGCACACCCTAACGAAATGTGCTGCGCGCACCTGTGATCAGGCTGACATTAACAGCTGCACCATGAAAGGCGATCAATGTAAGAGAAGACCAGCAATGCCAAACTTGCCTAAGACGGGTTCCTTGGTTGCAGGGTGTGTGCACGAACATGAGCCTAAGCAAAACCATCGCTGTCCACTCGCATTTTATGGAGAGAGTGGAGAAACAGGCAACTTTTGGCCAGGATGTCTTCTCGATCCTCTCAGAGTGCAGGACACGGAATAACGGGCTCAAGTTAAAGGAAGCCAGATTCCGGCTGGACATCAGGAAAAACTTCCTGACTGTTAGAGCAGTACGACAATGGAATCAGTGACCTAGGGAGGTTGTGGGCTCTCCCACACTCGAGGCATTCAAGAGGCAGCTGGACAAGCATCTGTCAGGGATGCTTTAGGGTGGATTCCTGCATTGAGCAGGGGGTTGGACTCGATGGCCTTGTAGGCTCCTTCCAACTCTGTGATTCTATGATTCTATGACTCTATGAGTCATAGACTCACATTGATATCTGTCTAGAAATTCCTTTGCTCAACCCGGGGCACCTTAAGGACATTTAGAGTGCCCTAGGAAGTTGAAATGTTCTCCCACTGGTTTATGAATATTGACATCCCTGGTGTCAACAAAACCATTCATCACAACATTCAAACTCGTATTTCCTGTAGTATTTTTAATCCTGCTATTTATGTTAGTTGATTCACCATATCACTCAGCCTCTGTGAATGGCAACTGAAGGTAATAACCCTTAATTGCACCTTTTGCAATCCCAATTCCCTCTATCAACAGTTTACTTCTCTCCCCAACCTCCGATCATGTCTGTAGAATAAATCTTTTATTAATTATTATTATAGATAATTTAGGTGGCTACTAGGAGGAGGGCCTTCTCCGCTGTGGCACCCCGGTTGTGGAATGAGCTCCCCAGAGAGGTCCGCCTGGCGCCTACACTTTACTCCTTTCGTCGCCAGCTGAAGACCTTTTTATTCCCTCAGTATTTTAACACTTAATTTTAACTTAAATTTAAATTTTACAGTTCTAACTCTGTATTTTAATCTTATATCAATTTTGCTGCGTGGTTTTATCCTGGTTGTGCTTTTTATACTGTATTTTGTATTTGTGCTTTTAACCTGTTGGTTGTTTTATTATGGTTTTAATTTTTGTGAACCGCCCAGAGAGCTTCGGCTATTGGGTGGTATAAAAATGTAATAAATAAATAAATAAATAAATAAATTATATACCACCCCATAGCTGAAGCTCTGAATGGCTTACAAAAATTTAAGTCTATAAGACGCCACAAGACTTTTAGTTGCAATAGGATATCAGTATTATAACACAGAGGGTTCTGGAGTAAATGTATTAAAATTCTGCCATCCATATTTTGCGCAATTATTTTTGGGTTTGCTAGTCCTAAGGAGAGAAAAGTTGCTTTGCAGAGCCCTGCCCTGCCCTGCGCTGCAGGAACCCTTGCTGGGCTAACACACCTCTGGCTTCTGAAACCATAGAAGGCCTTACTAGCCCACACTAGCAACCATTTCATCTTCGCAGCCTTAGGGGCTAGAAGCTTGCTTGTTTTAAAATGGAAGCACAGATTCTCTGGCAGCTCAGTTCAGTACCCAGTGTCCCATTTCGCACTCTTGCTCTGCTCCTGCAGAATTGTAACATACAGCTCAACTTAAGGTACCCTGTCCAACCTTGGAGGAGAGGGAGGATGTACCCACAGAGAAAGATCCCACTGTTCCCAGTTTCAATGCAGCCGAAAACACCCCCTGCAGAAGGAGACTCAACCACTGACAAGCCATTTTTCAATATACCCCATTTATTATTTTCTCTTCATTACAGCACTGTTAAATACAACATCACTCCCAAAGAGGCCCTCCTCTTTCCTCTTTGTGCCCATGACCAAAACCTACAATCATAATGTCATTTTTTTAATTTCCCGCTTAGCCTGTCCTCCAATCCCTGGGTTAGTTTTTAATCACACAGGCTCATGTTAAAAACAAAACAAAACCCCAAACCCTGAAGACTTAAATAATAATAAGATGATTTATAATTGCATCCACTTATTCACTCAGTCAGTAATCAATTAATTTATTTAGCAGGTAGCTGGGAAGACTTGCTCCCTAGAAGATAAAAAACACTGTATGAAATGGAACCCCAAGACTGAATCACCATAAAACCACTGAAAAAAAGGAAATGTGAAAGCAGCCGAGAGCCTCTGCTAGTTGTGAGAAAGATTTGTGGATGCAAAGGACACCAGAAGTCAACACACTTCTCTATCCTTCCTATAGTATGTTTGTAGATATGGAAGTGACTTATGGAAGCCACTGCTTTAATGAGGCAGTTTAAAGTTCTTTCTACACCATACAGGTGTAGAGGGAGGGGGGGAATCCCGGATTTACCTCCTGCCGGAATCATCCCCGGGAGGGATGTTGTGCGAGTGGAGGCGGCCATATTTTTTTAATGCAAAGGATCTGTGGCATGAGGGACCAAGACCTTGAGCTCTTGCCTGTCCTCCTCTTAGTATGGAAGCTGCTGAGATGCCACCAACCACTGCAATAAGTTATGCTGGAGGTGGAATCCCAAAATCCCAGAAGCCCTTTAGACAGGCACAGGAGAGGCATGGAAGTAGAGCGTGAGAAGTGTAGAGGCACAATGCAGCAGGTTTTAGCCCCCGAGAAAGGGCTACGGTTCACTAGAAGGTCAAGCAGGTGAGGAACAACGGCTAACTCTGGCTCATCACCGGACAGCAACTGAAATCAGGAACTGGGTGACAGGAGCAGCATCACGACTCAGGGGCAGAGAAAGAGGTGAACACACACACACACAGCCAGTAGTTCATTCCCCCACCAAAACAATTTTATACGTAATTATTTCAGATAAAAACCTTCCCCACAGAATAAGGTGCCATAGCAGCAGTAAGGCCATCAGATACGCAGGCAGAACCGGAAGAGGCTCAGCATGGGGCCGCGCCGCGCGGTGATTCGCGCAGCTGAAGGAGTTTGGCTCCGCAGATTTCCTGGACAGGCGCCTTTGGCCAAGCCGGACACAGAACACGATCGCCCTCCGTTGCTCCCAACATTACTGCTCTTCGACGTGGATGATGGTCTCGCTCCCTGCTTCTGGGAGCTGAGGCACAGCATAGACCAGCGCCTGGTCATTTTCCTGGCAGATAATGGCGACTGTACTGCCGCTCTCTGGCATAATAGTGCTAGATTGCAGGCAGGCCTGGAAGGGTGAGAACAGAAGGGGTGTTCAAGGACATGGACACCACCAGACAATAACACGGCTGGAGGAAACGGTGGGATTGGGACAGGCTGGCTGGCGCTCTCTCTCTCTCTCTCTCTCTCTCTCCAAAGAGATGGACGACATCGTGTCGCCTCTCTCTCCAGTCCAACGCCTTCTCAAAACCCACCTTTCCCCCAGTTCCTTCGGCTACACGCCCCTTGTTGCTCAGCTATTTATTATATTTCTATATACCACCCAATAGGTGATCCTCTCTGGGCACTCTTCACCACAATTAAAACCATAGCATTCAGCACAAAAAATTAGTAACGAAGTCTAAATACGTGTAACGCCATTTGCTTGTGACTCCCTGCTTCTCCTATTCCATTCTTTCCTTTTTCCTCTTCCCCACCCTTACTGGATCTAAACTGTACGGTGCCTCCATTCTCTTTGCTTTGTTGATAGCACTCTTCAAAGACTCGAAAGGTTGCCACACCGAGGAGGGCCAGGATCTCTTCTCGATCCTCCCAGAGTGCAGGGCATGGAATAACGGGCTCAAGTGACAGGAAGCCAGATTCCGGCTGGACATCAGGAAAAACTTCCTGACTGTTAGAGCAGTATGACAATGGAATCAGTTACCTAGGGAGGTGGTGGGCTTTCCCACCCTAGAGGCCTTCAATCTGTCAGGGATGCTTTAGGGTGGATTCCTGCATTGAGCAGGGGGTTGGACTCCATGGCCTTGTAAGTCCCTTCCAACTCTGCTATTCTACGATTCTGTAAATAATGCTCCTGCATATGGAAACTCCACTTCCCTGATCTCTGGAGGCATTGCAGAGCCCTGCACTAAGAACTTCAGCTAATGTTGTATATATACTCCTAAGACTTTCCTCCGTACCCATGAGGACTAGAAACATTTTCTTAAAAACCAAAAGAGAAGCCAAGACATCCCAGTAGACCAGATAACAAATCCCATGCCTACATGGAGCGGTTGCCTCTGAGTTTCCACCCGTGACCGGAGGGTGTATGTGTGTGTGTGTGTGTGTGTGCCCGCCCGCCCGCCCAACGACCCCCCCCCCTCCCCACCCCACAAAGCCAACTTACCATCTCCAGGAGCTTCAGCTTCTCTTCGGACACCAGGTTCTCCTTCCTCAGCTGCTCCACCACCCCTTCCATGGCCTCCAGCTTGGCGCAGTGCCGACGGTGCCGCTGCTGGAGCACCTTCACTTTCTTCTGGAGGCCCATCACCACGTCCACCAGCTCCGCCGTGGTGCCCTCGTTCTTGTGGTAGCGATGTTCCTCCAGCTGCTCCTCCGATGACTCTGCAGAGCTCAGCTCTTCCAGCCTCGCCTCCTCGGTCAGGGAGGACTCCGGGGAGGCTTGGTTGGAGACGATGGGGACGGTGGAGACGATGGGCAGGCTGAGGGCAGAGGACAGCACCGTCTCGGGGGGCGTCACGCCAGAAGAGGCAGCCGCCGTGATGGGCGCCGTCGGGATCGTCTCGAAGTAGGCCACCATCTCGGTGGAGGACTCCTGCAGGGAGCACAGGGCGGCAGCGGCAGAAGGGCCGGCCTCCAGAAAGGGCTCGATGGAGATGTTCTCGATGATGAGGGCACCCTGCTCTGCTGTCATTGGTTGATCGGCCACCAGGGCCTGCAACGGCGGCTGGTCTGCCGCCGCCGCCACCACCTCGCACGGCACCGCGACGTCTGCGCAGAACTGACCAGAGACCCCGACGGGGGAGCTCGGCACAGTTTCCAGAGTCGGTGGCGGCAGGGCGGCCACGAAATCAACCACCTGCTGCTCCACCGGGTCCGGGAAAGGATGGCCCGGGACAGCCTCCCCTGGGGAAGCCACCGTCAGTGTCACGGCCTTGAGCGGCTCCATGATTTGAACTAACGGCACCAGGTTGACAGCCCCAACGAGGGGGCCGGAGAGGGCGTGGAAGTCGAGGTCAGAGGCAGGGGACTGGGTTTCCACGTAGATCGGGGCAGCCGCCACGCTGGGATCTATGGCGATGGCGAGCGTCTCCAGTGCGTTCGGCTCCCGGCGGCTGAGGGCCTGGGGCCCCGGCAGGCTCCTCTCCCCATGACATTCAAGGATGAGCTTCTTGGCTGGTACATTTGAGGGAGGCCTGGCAGCATTTTCCCTCTTCTGCAATAAAATAAAATAAAAATAAAAATCAAACAATACAGGGCTACCAATCCGTACACATGGATGGGAAGGTTCGGAAACAAAGAGCTCCTGGCTGACACAGCAAATTCCTTCCTCCGGTGTAGAAAGGGCCAAAGGTTTTCGAGATGCTGAACAACAGGGGTGCAGAGACTCAGGCCCGGGGGCCAAATCCCCTCCAGAGGTCCCCCAAAGGCCAAGCCGTCTTCCTCTGTGGCCTTACCTCCCACTTTTCTCCAACCACCAATCGTCCGTTGCTTTCATAGCTTTCGTACAGATTCTTTCCCATTCTTAAAAGATGAGACGCCTCTCTTAAGGCTTCCTTACTGGCAGAAAGAACTCTAAGCTAAAAGATGATTGGTTATTTCCATTTAAAAAAAAACACAAAAAACTTCTGTGCGTGCGTGCGTGTGTGCTGTCAGCACTCAGTAGCTTTTAAGAATGGGATAGGCTAGAAATATACATATACATACATTTTATGAAAATGTTTTCTATTAAACATATTTATACATTTTTGCTAAGACACCAGCTCCATTTGGCTTCTCCTGTCCTTGAACTGCGTCCATTCAAGGGGGTCACTTCAAGAGCTTTGTATCTTTAAGAACCAGTACCTGGGCATGGCGGTTCTCCTCTTTGCTCCTCATTGCTTTTTCCTCTTGTGTCATGTCTTTTAGATTGTATCCCTGAGGATAAGGGCTGCCTTATTTGTTACTGACATTATATCAGCTACTCTGGGAGATTTTGGCCAAAGGGGTGGGTGGGTAAAATGCTCTAATTGAATTAACGTTTTAAGTAATGCGCCACCTCAGCAAAACAGTTTCGAAGCAGCCTGAAAACGGTCCACTTAATTCTCGGAGGTCTTCTTTCACAAACTGCCAACTCATCAGCAGCTGGGCATGCAGGGAGGCTGGCAAAGACTCACCAGCGGGCTGTCCGACGGCTGGAAGATCGTGGGAATGGCGTCGGGCTTCAGGTAGCGCACTCCCCACCGGTATTCGAAACAGGATGGTGCAAAGTGCTCGCTGCACAAGTGCTGGTGTTTCGTTGGGACCCACTTCTCTTGGTTCATCTGGGACAGCCATTGCCGGAGACGCTCAGGGTTGTGCAGGGGAAACCTGTGCAGAGAACAGGCAATTAAATGCCTAATTAAATCAAAGTATGTGTAACTAAAACAGCTTATCCTATCCCTCCATTTCCCTGCCTGTCCTCTGTTGTCTCCCTCATTTCATTTTCTAGAACGTACGGCCCTTAATACAGAGATATATCGGCATGCTTACGTGCCCTTTTATTCAAAGCATAAACAGCCTGGTGGGAATGATCCTCATTTTACAAGGCAGGAAACAGAGGACACGGCTCCAGGGGCGAGCTAATTCAAAGTGCTGGTTATGACCTATAAAGCCCTATATGGTTCGGGTCCAGGTTATTTAAAAGACCATCTTCTCCCTTATGAGCCTGCCCGTGCTTTGAGATCTTCTGGAGAAGCCCTTCTTTCAGTCCCGCCATCTTCACAGGCGCGTTGGGTGGGAACATGGGAGAGGGCCTCCTCGGTGGCTGCTCCAGTGCTTTGGAACTCTCTTCCCGGGGAAGCTAGGCTGGCTCCCTCCTTGATGGGCTTTCGGAAGCAGGTTAAAACTTGTTTGTTCCAGCAGGCCTTTGGAGAATAATCTGGCCCTCCATCTGTGTTAATGTCTTATAATTTTGTTGTGTATTTTAAACGTTTATGGTTTTGTTTCTCCCCCCCCCCATGTATGTTTTAAACTTTATAAAGCCGCCTTGGGGCTCAGCATTGGGCAAAAGGCGGGATACAAATAAATATAATAATAACAATAATAACTAGACAAGACTCCAGAGATCCAATACATCTGGAGGACACTGGGATAGGGAAAGGCTGCTAGTCAGCAAAATTCCCTGCTCCAGTCTTTTCCTCAATAGGATGAGGTCAAGTCATGAGGTGCAGCGGCTGCTCCTGTGCGTGCTTACTGGGAAGTAAGACCCGAGGTGGCGAACTGGGCCTGACTGCCAAGCAAGCACGCCTGGCTTGCGCTGCTCAGGGATCATAGAATCATAGAATAGCAGAGCTGGAAGGGGCCTACAAGGCCATCGAGTCCAACCCCCTGCTCAATGCAGGAATCCGCCCTAAAGCATCCCTGACAGAGGGTTGTCCAGCTGCCTCTTCAATGCCTCTAGGGTGGGAGAGCCCACAACCTCCCTAGGTAACTGGTTCCATTGTCATACTGCTCTAACAGTCAGGACGTTTTTCCTGATGTCCAGCTGGAATCTGGCTTCCTGTAACTTGAGCCCGTTATTTTGTGTCCTGCACTCTGGGAGGATCGAGAAGAGATCCTGGCCCTCCTCTGTGTGACAACCTTTGAAGTATTTGAAGAGTGCTCTCATGTCTCCCCTCAATCTTCTCTTCTCCAGGCTAAACATGCCCAGTTCTTTCAGTCTCTCCTCACAGGGCTTTGTTTCCAGACCCCTGATCATCCTGGCTGCCCTCCTCGGAACCCGCTCCAGCTTGCCTGCCTCCTTCTTGAACTGTGGAGCCCAGAACTGGACGCAAGACTCAATGCTCACACAGGTCTGCCAAGCTGATCAGTTCAATGCAGTCAGGTCACTAACAAGGGGAGGGGGGCTGAGCCCAAGCCAGGAGTCTCCCAAGGGACCCTCCCCTCCCGCCATGCGCCCCTCTCCAACCTGGCGCCCTCCAGATGTGTTGGACTACAGCCCCCATACTAGCTGGGGATGATGGGGCTTGTCATCCAACTCAACTGGGGCAAGGCCGCCCATCGCCCACTTCGGGTGGCAACTTCTACATTTGCTGGCTGGCCCCAAGACCCCTTGTCCGGAGGCTTCTGAAAACAGGAGAAAGCCCCCCCCAATGGGCAAGGGATGACGTCACGCCCTCCCCGTGACGTCGCAGCCTGCGGTCCACCGTGACGTCACGCCCCCCAACATCCCCTCCCCTCCCCCCTTTCCCGGAAGTTCGCTGACTTGTAGAAGCTGAGGCGCTGGTTGTCCGGCCGGGGCTGCCCCGCGGAGTTGGAGCAGTTGGGCGCCCGGCAGTACTTGGTCATGGCGGCCGCTCGCTCGGTTCGGACAGCGCCTCTCACGGGGCCTCGGCGGCGGCGGCACCTTGAACGCGTCGATCCCGACCTCGCGCCTTCCAACGGGCGTTTGTTGACGTCGTGACGTCACCACGCCCGCCCCCTTTCCCCCGAGTTCCTGTTTTGGCTCGTTCCCCACCCACGGCTGGTCGCTTCCGCGTACGCATGCGCAGCGGACGCCGAAGCCAACATCCGGGGCGTTGGGACGTCATTCTCTGGAGCCGGTGGTGAACGTAGAGCTAGGAAAAGGCAAGAGGGGCCGACTCCTCGGATCGCCGCTCAGGCTTTTCCTACGTGACGCCCTGCTGTTAGATCAATGTTCTTCGCTCAGGGACAGGGTCCAATCAGCCCCTAAGCACGACTCCACACTTCAGCGACAGAGGGTTCAAAAGCGCTTTATTGGTTATAATCAAGATCTGAGTCTCTTCAAAGGCGAGCAGTCAGACAGAGAAACAGGGAATTCAGTACAGCATTTGAAGCCTGCAAAGGGCAGAGCCCAGTAGCAGCATGAGCCAATCAGAACGTAACACTGGAGCATAGCTAATCTTTGTTAAACAATCCCTTTGCAATACTGTAAGCTAACTTTTGCACTGGAGCCGAGGCTCTTGTTTTCGTTAGATAAGACAGACACAAGGAGACATCCTTTTTTGCTGCTTAATGGCTGCTTCATAGTTTCCTTTTGGAAATGGGGTCACCAATGCTAACACTGCCTTCCGGGGGTGGGGAAGAGTGGTTGCGTTTGGACTACAGCACCCACCGGGAAGATGGGTGTTGTAGTCCAACAACATCTGGAGTGCTCCGTCCTACTTGTAATTGGCCTGTGATGAGGGGTGGGGAGGAGGCCGAGAAGTGGCGCCTGGGGCCCAGCCAGGCTTGTCGGGCTTCTTGTCTGTCCCAACAGCCCCAGGATGGCGCCCTGATACGAGCAGCAGCCGCGCCTCCGGTGCCGCCTTCAAGGCCAAGGCAGGCTGGGGTCTCCCCCTCTGCATAAGGACATCGGAAGAGCCCTGAGGCTGGGTCAGACCAAGGGCCCACCTGATCCAGCACTCGGTTCACACCTATGTTCCCCAGCAACTGGTCCATCTTGTCCAGCACTGTTCACACAGGGGCCAACCAGCCATTGTACAGGGATGAACAAGCAGGGCATGGTGCAAGAGCACCCTCCCACCCATGTCCCCCAGCAACTGGTGCACACAGGCTTACTGCCTCGAATACTGAAGACAGCACACAACCATCAGGGCTAGCAGCCGTTGATAGCCTTCGCCTCCAGGAATTTATCCAACCCCCTTTTGAAGCCATGCCAATGGGTGGCCATCACTACATCTTGTGGTAGTGAGTTCCATAATTTAACTTCCGATGCCCAGAAGCTCTTTCCCCCCTCTCCTCTTTCATGGTTTGAGATCTGTCCTCTTCTGGATTAATCACAGCCTTCTCCAGCCCGATGTGTTCGACTACAACTCCCATGTCTGCCTGGGGATGTTGGGAGTTGTAAATCCAACACATCTGGACTGGAAAGCATCGGGGTTTGGGGAAGGCTGTTTTTATTGCGACGTTGAAAGGCTGGTTGGTAAGAGGCCTATATATAAACCAACCAAATAAATCCTATTATCCGAAGACTGACGAAAAGAAGCCTTATATTTATATATATATATATAAACATAAACCAAAATAAATCCTATTATCCGAAGACTAACGAAAAGCGTCCAATGTGCACGTAGGGTGGTGTTGGATTCGAACCCAGGGCCAGGAGTCGTTTCAGAGGTAGGAGGGGCGGCAACGCCGCCTTCTCATTGGCTAATCGCGAGATGACAGCGCGCGTGGCTGAGGCGGCTTCTGAAGCGGAGGAAAGGCGTTGGCGGGGAAACCTCTCGCGTCATTGGGCAAACTGGGCCGTGATTGGCGCTGTATCTACCCAATAGCAGAGCAGCCCCCGTTTTCCGCGCGCAGTTCAGGGACGGAGACGGTTAGCCGGACAGGCGGCGCCGGCGCCTGAGGAGACGCGGCGCTGGTTCAACGGGTCGGTGGGTGCGAAATGGCCAGCGGCGGGGGCTTTTACACGCGAGCGGCGGGCTCCGGCGCTGACTCGCCGCCGCTCCTCAGCCTGAGGCGAAGATCGAAGCACCAAGGCCCAGAGGAAGCGGTGAGGGGCGGGGCCCGCCGGTGGGCGGGGCGCGTCACTAGGGTGGGCGTGTCCATAAGGCCCGGGAGGGGCGTGGTCCTAATGAGAAAGAAAGTCAGAGAGAGAGAGAATGGGCGGGCTTAACATCAGTGGGCGTGGTTTATTATTATTATTATTATTATTATTATTATTATTATTATTTATTTGTATCCAGCCTTTTGCTGGGCCTCAAGGTGGCCTTACAAAGTTTAAAACATTATTATTATTATTATTATTATTATTATTATTATTATTATTATTTATTGTATTTTTATACCGCCCAATAGACGAAGCTCCCTGGGTGGTTCACAAAAACAAACAATTGAAAGTATAAAACAAACAGTATAAAAATATGATATAAAATACACATTAAAACGAATTAAAACATACCATACATGATTAAAACATACTGAAAGCATTCTAAAATTTCACTGGATAGGCCTGCTGGAATACATTGGGGGCGGGGGAACAAAACCATAAACGTTTAAAATACACAACAAAATTATAAGACATTAACATAGCTGGAGGGCCAGATTATTCTCCAAAGACCTGTTGGAACAAAAAAGTTTTAGCCTGCTTCCGAAAGCCCATCAAGGAGGGAGCCAGCCTAGCTTCCCCGGGAAGAGAGTTCCAGAGCACCGGAGCAGCCACCGAGAAGGCCCTCTCCCATGTTCCCACCAAGCGTGCCTGTGAAGATGGTGGGACTGAAAGAAGGGCTTCCCCAGAAGATCTCAAAGCACGGGCAGGCTCATAAGGGAGAAGACGGTCTTTCAAACGTGATTAAGAGGCTGCATGTTGCTGACGCTGTTTGTGAAACTTCCAGGGCACGCGGCTGGGTGCGCATTTGGATGCCAGTAACGTAGAGCAGCGTGGGAAACAGGGACTCTGGAGGCCAGCCTTCAGGTCAATACCCTGCCTTCCAGTAGACTATTCTCAAACCGACCTGCAATAGATTTATAGTCATTCACATGCACAAGTATTTACACACACATCCCAGCTCAGCAGCCCTTGGCCCCCTGGCCAGTGGTTGGGGCCAGAACGTGCCCCCCTCCAGCTTTAAGAACATAAGAAGAGCCCTGCTGGATCAGACCATCTAGTTCAGCACTCTGTTTGCACAGCGGCCGACCACTGATAGGGGTGCAGAGGCTTTCACCCAGCCCTTGATCGCTTGGCCCGCAGCAGAGGCCAAAGAGTTCTTCCTTTCAGCTTTGCAGTCTGGGGCAACAGAAGAACAGCCTTGCAGCAGTTCTCCAGCAACTGATATTTAGTGGCATTCTGATTTTGAACATGGAGGTCTCACGTAGCCATCATGGCTAATGGGACGCGTGCTTGAATGCCAGGAAAGCTTCAGGCCAGTTTTCTGCTTATTATGCAGCTTTTAAGGATGCAAGTTTGAAAAATAATTGCTAATGTAGTAGAGGAACAAACACTAGAGAGAGGGAGGTGTGTCATTGACCACTGGGTGGGGTGTAGACACCACCACTTCCTGTGCATTCATGGTGAGTGTATATGGACACCATATCTCCTTTGTCCCTCTGATTGCTGGCCCAGTCAGAATGCTGACTGGGCCAGCAGTCAAGTGAAAGCTGATTTCACACTTGTAATTGCTGGGATCTCTCTTTGAAAATTCACACTACACTGGGAAAACATGGTTTTATATATGCTAATACATTTTGCTCCCTTTTTATTCTTTGGGCAGGTTACGCTTGAGAAAGTGTTGGGAATAACTACTCAGACCAGCAGTGGCTTAGCTTGTGACGCGAACACGGGGCAGATAGCATATCCGACAGGGTAAGTGCATTGCTGGAGCAGGTGTGGTTAAAAAACCAGAGGCCAGGTGTTTCTAGCGAAGGAGCTGTAGAATACATTACAAGAGAAATACAGAAGGATCATAGAATAGCAGAGCTGGAAGGGGCCTACAAGGCCATCGAGTCCAACCCCCTGCTCAATGCAGGAATCCACCCTAAAGCATCCCTGACAGAGGGTTGTCCAGCTGCCTCTTGAAGGCCTCGAGTGTGGGAGAGCCCACAACCTCACCAGGCAACTAATTCCATTGTTGTACTGCTCTAACAGCCAGGAAGTTTTTCCTGATGTCCAGCTGGAACCTGGCTTCCTTTAACTTGAGCCCGTTATTCCGTGTCCTGCACTCTGGGAGGATCGAGAAGAGATCCTGGCCCTGCTCTGTGTGACAACCTTTTAAGTATTTGAAGAGTGTTCTCACGTCTCCCCTCAATCTTCTTTTCTCCAGGCTAAACATGCCCAGTTCTTTCAGTCTCTCTTCATAGGGCTTTGTTTCCAGACCCCTGATTATCCTGGTTGCCCTCCTCTGAACACGCTCCAGCTTGTCTGCATCCTTAGAATCATAGAATAGCAGAGTTGGAAGGGGCCTACAAGGCCATTGAGTCCAACCCCCTGCTCAATGCAGGAATCCACCCTAAAGCATCCCTGACAGATGGTTGTCCAGCTGCCTCTTGAAGGCCTCTAGTGTGGGAGAGCCCACAACCTCCCTAGGGAACTGATTCCATTGTTGTACTGCTCTAACCGTCAGGAAGTTTTTCCTGATGTCCAGCTGGAATCTGGCTTCCTTTAACTTGAGCCCATTATTCCATGTTCTGCACTCTGGACAATCTTGGGACGGGGGAGAATGACTTTATGGTCTTAAATAGAGCTGGCCATAAGACCACTCCTTAAGAAGCCCTCCCTAGGTCTAGGAGACCTGATCAATTGTGGGACAGTTGCACAGATCCCTTTCCTGAGCAAGATCCTTGAGTGGGTGGTTGCTGACCAGATCCAGGCACTCTTGGATAAGACGGATTTTCTAGATACATTTTATTTGGGGTTCAGGCCCAGTTTTGGTACTGAGACTGCCTTGATTGCCCTGTATGATGACCTGTGTCGGGAGGGAGACAGGGGGGAGTGTGTCCCTGTTGGTACTCCTTGATCTCCCAGCAGCGTTCAGTACCATCGATAATGGGATGCTAGAGTGGCTGTCTGAATTGGTGGCAGTGCTTTGCAGTGGTCCTGCTGCTGACTCGATGATCATTTCCAGAGGGTGGTGCGTGTGGGGTATTGCTTGGCTCCATAGATCCTTCCATGTGATGTTCCGCAGGAGTTGATCCTATCCCCTGTGAAGAATAGCCAACATGGCGGCAGTCCTGCCCAGTTAGTTTTGCTCAGTTTGGCTTCGGCCTCTGGGCCAGGAGGAGGGAGTTTCGGGGAACGTTCCTTAGAGTTGGTCTCACGGCAGTAGCACCTGTGGGTTTATTTATTATTTATTTATTTTATTTATTACATTTACATACCGTCCCATAGCCAAAGCTCTCTGGGCGGTTTATCGGTTTCGCTCGAACAGCCACGGTCGCACTCCTTGGAGTGTTGATCGTTTACAGCTGGGACGTGGCCTGATGAGGGAGGGGGTGCCAGCCACCCGAGACTTGCCTGGGATTGGCTTGAGTGAGTCACGGGGTCTGTAGGCCCGAAGCAGGATAAAGGAGTGGGCAACCAGGGGCCAGCCGTCCTCCCTGGACTTACGCATATGCAAAGAGGGAGATCCCTGGTGAGTGGGGTAAACGCTTGGTCTTTAGTTAGGTTTCTTATGTTCAAGTGTCTGGAGGTTCTAGGGAAATCTGCTTGCCTTAGGGCAGCCTTCCTCAACCTGAGGCGCTCCAGATGTGTTGGACTGCATCTCCCAGAATGCCCCAGCCAGCTCTGCTGGCTGGGGCATTCTGGGAGTTGTAGTCCAACACATCTGGAGCGCCCCAGGTTGAGGAAGGCTGCCTTAGGGCATGGGTTGGGTTGGGTTAGAGTCTTAGTTGATTGCTGTGTGCAACGGTTTGCTGTGAAGCGTGTTTTTAACCTGTTATTCCATTTCTTCTGTAAAGCCTGTTTTTAGAGTATTGTCCCAATTTCCCCCTCCCCCTTTTAATATTTTATTGTCTGTGTCATTTATGTGTCTGACTGAAGCCTTACGTGTTAGTCTAGTGTTTGTAATAAAGTGCTTCAGTCCTTAAACGTGTGTGTGTGTGTGTGTGTGTGTGTGTGTGGTTTTATTTCCCAAAGGGCTGGCTTGGGCAAGGCTAGGGGGGCGGGGGCTGTCCGGGGATTTGGATGTTTGATCCGGAAGCCTACCCTGCAGGGAGGTTGGGTGGACCCCAGCTTTCCTTCACATCCCCCATGTTTAACATTCACATGAAACCATTGTGTGGGATCATCCAGAGTTTTCGGGTGCGTTGTCATCTGTGCACTGTTGATGCACAAGTCTTTTTAGCTCAGGCTGGTGTGGCGGATGAGCTGCGTTTGGCCTCAGTAATGGACTAGATGAGAGCCAATAAACTGGAGCTCAGTCCAGACAGTATTGAGGCTCTGCTGGTGGGTGGATCCTCTGTCCGGATGCTAGAAGTGCACCTGGCGCTAGATGGGGTCACACTTGCCCTGAAGAGGCCGGTGCACAGCTTGTAGGCCCTACTGCATCCATCATTGTCATTGGAGGATCAGGTGGCCTTGGTGGTGTGGAGTGCCTTCGACCAGCTTTGGTCGGTAGCTTAGTTGTTGTTGTTGTTGTTGTTGTTGTTATTTATTTATTTATTTATTTATTTGTGACCCTATCTAGACGGGGATAGCAGCACATCAGTGATCTTCCTAAACCAAACTGTGCCTTTGGTTTAGGAAATAGAAACCAAAGGCACAGTTACAAGATGGGGGATACTTGGTTCAGCAATACTACAAACGAGAAGGATCTTGGAATGGTTGTAGATCGCAAGCTGAATATGAGCCAACAGTGCGATAGGGCTGCAAGAAAGGCAAATGCTCTTTCTGGCTGCATTAATAGAACTATAGCTTCCAAATCACGGGAGGTCCTGGTTCCTCTCTATTCGGCCCTGGTTAGGCCTCATCTAGAGTATTGCATCCAGTTCTGAGCTCCACAATTCAAGAAGGACACAGACATGCTGGAGCGTGTTCAGAGGAGGGCAACCAGGATGATCAGGGGTCTGGAAACAAAGCCCTATGAAGAGAGACGGAAAGAACTGGGCATGTTTAGCTTGGAGAAGAGAAGATTGAGGGGAGACATGAGAGCACTCTTCAAATACTTAAAAGGTTGTCACACAGAGGAAGGCCAGGATCTCTTCTCGATCCTCCCAGAGTGCAGGACACGGAATAACGGGCTCAAGTTAAAGGAAGCCAGATTCCAGCTGGACATCAGGAAAAACTTCCTGTCTGTTAGAGCAGTACAACAATGGAATCAGTTACCTAGGGAGGTTGTGGGTTCTCCCACACTCGAGGCCTTCAAGAGGCAGCTGGACAACCATCTGTCAGGGATGCTTTAGGGTGGATTCCTGCATTGAGCAGGGGGTTGGACTCGATGGCCTTGTAGGCCCCTTCCAACTCTGCTATTCTATGATCTATGCTCTGTTAACCTCTAGATTAGATTACTGTAATGTGTTTTATGTTGGGCTGCCCTTGAAGGTGGTTTGGAAACTGCAGTTGTGTTGTCCCAGAGGAGAAGGTCTTTGTGGCCCGTTCATATTGGCCTTATTTGGACTTAACATTATGCCATAGTGCCACAGGAATAAGCTTGGGTGGGCTTCAGCCTCCCCTGCCCTCTTCTTCCAGTGCAACAGCGAGCCGTGCCTGGAAGGGTTTGCTTCCATTTCCAACTTACCCACAGTTTATTGCTTCCCAGTCCAGGAACTGTGATTCTTTTTCACTCTAATTTATTTGAATGAGACGGGATGGTAAACCGGTTTGAAAATGATTTCTTTGGACGACCATCATTAAAACGAGCCACGTTTGCTCCTGGCTCAGCCACACCAATCGTAGATAATTTAAAACAGCAAATGCTTCCAGTCTTCTCCTTGTGACTGTGCTAGGAGCTCACTCAGCCTCATCCACGTAGTGCTAAACTATGGTCTAGTGTTGCGTTTGAACACCGCCGTCACAGGACGGACACAGCAGCAACATTGAACAGCTCTTCATATATGAATATTCTCCTCATCTGAGACCCTTTTTTCAGGCTCTGCCTGTTAACCTCTCTCCCCTCCCAACCCCTTTTTAGTTAGGGGAAATCTTCCCTCCTGTAAATGTCTTGATCCTTCTTCCTAGGTGTGTGGTTGTGATTTTCGATCCTCGAAAGAATAAACAAAGGCATATCTTTAATACGTCCAGGTAATGTATATTTCAATGTCCTTATCACTTCTGATAGCGTTTTTATTCGTAAAGTTGCTACTTGGATGTGGGTTCTTGACGAAGTGTGGGTGCGAGGTATTGGCAGTGATTTCACAGACAGTAGCGTGTTGTCAGACAGTTAAGTGGTTTAAGGAAATGGAGTCTTAATTGGGAAAATAACGTAAGGGGGTGCGTGGGGTGGGGTGGGAATTGGCTTTCAAGTGCCACAGGAGGACTCTTGGTAGTTTTCTTTCTATAAAGGCAAAACTTAATTGTGGCCAAAGCTTTCTTGTGTACTTTGTCAGGGGTGTGAAGCGATATCGCTTCATGCGTCAGAAGAAGTCGGTTGTGGTCTGCACCAATTTTGCCACAATAAGGGCACGATCCTATGATGTCCTATAGCTCCCAGCACTCTCCAGCCAGGAATGCTGGGAGTTGTAGGGGTTTTTTCTGCCTAAACATGCATAGGATTGTGCCTTAAACATGGTGTTAATGGTGTTGTTTTGCTACAACAAACTCACAGTGCTGTTCCTCTGGAATTCATTTCTATGGAGAGAGAGAGAGAGAGAGAGGGAGGGAGGGAGAGAGAGAGAGAAACGGAAAGTCTTTCTTTTCTTTTAGGAAGACTGTGAGTGCTTTGTCTTTCTCTCCTGATGGGAAATATGTCGTAACTGGTGAGGTGAGTTATTAAAGTTTTTGTTATAAATCATGCAAGGCGTACAAAGAATGCACATTTGAGTGGCCTAGGTTTATCACCTGTAGCTTGCGGTGGTTAGAACGCCCTTCAGTGAGAGGATCTCCATCACAACTATATCCGTTTTTGGACTACCAGCCACAGCAGCTTGTTTCAGGTTACAGCAAAAGCCACATAAGAAGGTGGCCCCGTGGTCTTAAACTCGGCAGCCACAGACCATCACAAACCTCTGAGAAAAGAGATGGGGCAAGATGTAAGTGCAAAACGTTTGAGATGCAGTTGGCTTCTAGTCTCAAATTTAAAAAGAGAGAGCTGAAACTTAAGCTGGCCTGGAAGCCTTGCCCCTCTGATCTGAAAGTTCTCTCTCCGCAAGAAATACCGCCAGACGAGTTATGGTGAGCGAAAAGTGCTCTGCGCCTCTTTTAAGGCTGCCGTTGGTTAAGCACTGATCAGCTATGGCTCAAACGGAGGCCTGCACCAAGCGCTGTTCTGAGTTCTCCCCCCTCCACCTCCGTAGAACGGGCACAGGCCGGCAGTCCGAGTCTGGGATGTCGAAGAGAAGACGCAAGTGTCAGAGCTCCACGGCCACAACCACGGTGTGGCCTGCGTGGCATTCTCTCCCAACATGAAGTACCTTGTGTCGGTGGGTTATCCGCATGACATGGTTGTTAACGTGTGGGACTGGAAGGTAAGAAACCGCACAGTTTCATAGGCAATTAAGTCCTGCCACATCCGAGGGCAGGAGGGCGGTCTGAAATGTGTCTAGCTGGGAGAAGTTGTTCCAGGACCTGGAAAGAACAAATTCTGCAATGGCAGGATCCAAATCCGAAGCCCAGGATGACTTCCACAGTCGGGTGTGCTTATATTTACGCTATTCCAGCGGGAGAAGGTTGACGTGATGCACTACTGTGGGTCCTGTGAAAGTTTTCTTACGCCCTTTGTACATTTTCCAAAAATTATTGTTGGTATTTATTTTTGGGTCTCGCAGAAGGACGCACTCATTGCATCCAACAAAGTGTCTTGCAAAGTCATGGCCATCTCCTTTTCGGAGGACAGCTACTTTGTTACCGTCGGCCACCGCCACGTGAAGTTCTGGTTCTTGGACGTGTCGAGGGAAGTGAAGGTAAACCTCAGTAGTTGGGTACAGAGAGAGCAAAAGGAAGGGAATTTTTCAGAGTAGCTCTCTAGCTACTGTATTTCTTCGAGTCTAAGAAGCCATCGATTGTAAGACGTGCACTAATTTCAGTACCACCAACAGAAAAAAAGCTTTGATTCTAAAACGCACCCGCGATTCTAAGACGCACCCTGTTTTTAGAGATGTTTATATGGGGAAAAAGCGCGTCTTAGAATCGAAGAAATACAGTATATTAAGTAAACTGGCTACATGGTGATTCTTGTGGTTTTTCTTCTTCATTGATTTTTCTTTTATCTACCAGGTAAAAAGCCCTTCTCAGCCCAATGAGCTGGGTCGTTTTCGTTTTGTTTTTGCAACTGTACCATCAACCCCTGCAAAACCTAATATTCTCAGGGTTTGAACAAAGCCCTCAAATTCTATATTTAAACATCTGTTTGCACCCTCGCTATTGTGATCACGGCCACAGATGTCTCCCTGGCTGTTGTGACATTTTAACAAGCAAATTCGTCATGTCCGTAGGTTTGCCTTGTGTTTGAAAACGTAAAATGAGAATCTGTTTCCTTGAAGGTACTAAGCAGTTTCTTTGCATTTCCGGACGTCCTCGAGAGAAACCGTTGTTCGCCTGCGGTATTTTTTCTAATGCAAAACCCAGGCCGCCTTAAAGCCAAGTTTTATGCTCGTTGCAGATTAAAGAGACGGTTCCACTGGTCGGTCGCTGTGGACTGCTTGGAGAACTCCACAACAATATCTTTTGCGGGGTGGCCTGCGGGCAGGGCAAAATGTCAGGCAGCACCTTCTGCATTTCCTATTCCGGGCTCCTCTGCCAATTCAACGAGAGGCGTGTGCTGGAAAAATGGGTTGACCTGAAGGTAAGTCTGCATCTCTGTGAGCCGCTTTTGTTCCCGGTAGAATCATAGAATCATAGAATAGCAGAGTTGGAAGGGGCCTACAAGGCCATCAAGTCCGACCCCCTGCTCAATGCAGGAATCCGCCCTAAAGCATCCCTGACAGATGGTTGTCCAGCTGCCTCTTGAAGGCCTCCAGTGTGGGAGAGCCCACAACCTCCCTGGGTAACAGATTCCATTGTCACACTGCTCTAACAGTCAGGAAGTGGCTTCCTGTAACTTGAGCCCGTTATTCCGTGTCCTGCACTCTGGGAGGATCAAGAAGAGATCCTGGCCCTCCTCTCTGTGACAACCTTTCCAGTATTTGAAGAGTGCTCTCATGTCTCCCCTCCATCTTCTCTTCTCCAGGCTCAACATGCCCAGTTCTTTCAGTCTCTCTTCATAGGGCTTTGTTTCCAGGCCCCTGATCATCCTGGTTGCCCTCCTCTGAGCTGTTGAAGAGGCGACTCCTGCTCCCTTGTGGCCTCACTGGACACGTGTTCGTGTTCTTCCCTTTAGGTGTCTCTGGCCAACTGCATTTGCGTCAGCGAAGAATTCATTTTCTGCGGTTGCGCTAACGGAACGGTGCGGATCTTCAACACGCACAACTTGCAGTACCTCGCAGACTTGCCAAAGCCTCACTATTTGGGCATTGACGTTGCCAGCGAAGAGGCGCTGAGGTACAAAGTTCTGAGAGATGACTGGCGGCGGGGGGAGGGGGGCTGAAAAATGCCCCGGCGCTCTGTTGGGCTTGGAGGGTTGGAGGCTGGCTCATAGGAACGTCCCGCTTCCCCAGCCTGCCTGTGAACCTTTGGCATAGAAACTGCCCCGTTGGGTTGGGTGCTGTGGATGGTTGCGTTTTGCATTGTAATTTTAATGTATTATTTATTTATTTATCGTATTTATACCCCGCTCCTCAGCCAAAAAAGGCTCTCGGAGCGGCTTACACTTAGCAAAAAAGACAGTCCCTGCCCTCAGGCTTACAGTCTAATAAAGACATGACACGTAAGGAAAAGGAGTCCAAGACAGAAGAGGTAAAGAGAGAGAGAAATGAAGTGGACCGGCAACAGGGCTGATGGGATTGTCCTGCTCCCGAAGGAGGGGAGTCCAACAGGAGCAGGCCCCAATGTTTCCTCTGCCTGCTCCTGTCCCCTCATGATGTTTTTATTTTCAACTAGCGAACGAACAGACCTGGCTTTGCTTGGGTTGCATGAATTGCTTTTAGGTTGATACAGAGAAGCCTTCTAGCAAAACGTATGCAGTTGTCGCAGTTGGATAGTTTGGGCCTGAGTGAAGGCACGCCTCCCAGCACCCCTAGGCACGGCCCCCGTCATCGTCCACCCCATAGCCCCCTGAGGGAGGGGTCTGTCCACTCCATCCCCACTGCAGAGGGGAGGGACCAGCCCTGCATCTTGGCCTATTAATCTTCCCTGTCTTCAAACTCTGCTTGTTCTTTTCGTCGTACATTAACATGCTTTGTTGTGTTTGTGTTTTTTCAATATTTGGGGCTTCTTTTTAACATCTTAAAAAAAATGAAAAAGATGAAGTATGGTTAAAATCTGCTCGCTGCCGTGCTGAATCATGATAATACAAAGTTTGGTTGAAATCGATCAAATGGTGTTGAAGCCGTATATCTATACATTTTCTGATTTGCTGCCTTTTTGGTTCAAAATGGTGGTTGGAATTTTCACTATGCCCAAAACCATCCCAGCGAGAGGTAGAACAAATCCTAAAAGTTTCATAATCTTAAAGTTTTATAACAATTGGATGTACGGTTTTCGAGTCGATCAAGGACATACAGACTAAACGCTTCCCTTTATTTATATAGAAGGTAAAGATTTTGGTTGTTATTTTTGTCGGCCACCTTGAGCACCATTTCCTTGTTAGAAAGGCGGGGTATAAGTCAAGCCAATAACCTGCAAAAAGCAAACATTGTGTTTGCTTAGGACCTTGGTTCCCACCTGTGCTGGAATGGCTGGTCCCTGAAGAACAGTTCCAGCACAAGGCTACTGTCTTGCGGCATTTAACTTCTCCTGTGTTCTTCTCTCATATCTGAGGTGACTGTGGGCTTCAGTGTGTGTGGTTTTTTTTTGCTAAAACAAGCAATAACAGTGCAACAGTGCATGTTTAGACAGGAAAAAAGTCCTACAAGTCCCAGTATTCCTCAGCCAGGACTTTTTCTGCCTACGTACTCATAGAATTGCCCCCTTAATGTCATTCAAAGGCATGGCTTCTAAGCTTTGCTCTTCCTTGCTCAGCAAGGCTGGTGGCTTCATGGCTGGAGTAGCGACTGTCACAGCTACGTGCAGTCCAGTTCATGAATCTGGGCCATTTGGCAAGGGAGCAGGGCCAGCCACCCCGCTTCTAGATAGGTAGAAACACTGGTTCTCGTTCCAGGACGGGCGTATCGTTGTGTGGCTCTTTCTTCTGATTTTGTGTTTGCGCCTTGAGCATTTGCTTGAGTCCTCTCCTATGGGGTGTGGGTTTTTTGGTCATAAATGTGTAAAAACAAGCTCAGTGTTTTGGATTTTGGCGGGAGGGTAACCAAGAAGAATACTCTTTTCCCTTTGGTGTTTTCAAGAAGGCCCGATGCTACCTACCCGGACACCATTGCCTTGGCTTTTGACCTCTGCCATCACTGGCTCTCCTGCGTGTACAAGGATCACAGTGTATACATTTGGGACGTGAAGAACACCAGCCAAGTTGGGAGAGTGTGGTCCGACCTCTTCCACAGCTCGTTCGTGTGGAACGTTGAGGTGAGGGGATGCTTCTATTTGGAAATGATGTGAACGTCTAACATACTTTTCTAAAAATGCACCGGGTGTCCTGGAGGCGAAGGCTATCCATGGCTACTAGCCCTGATGGTTGTGTGCTATCTCCAGTATTCGAGGCAGTAAGCCTGTGTGCACCAGTTGCTGGGGAACATGGGTGGGAGGGTGCTGTTGTTGGGTACTGAAACAGAGATTCCAGCAACAGAAGTCCAGCTCACAACCTCCCGCTCTGCACAAAGAGCCTTTCAGGAAAGAAAAATACTCACAGACAGCAAAGAGTTTTACTGAGGTTTTCAGCATAAATCACACCTTCCAGTACAAGAATCTTCCAGCAATAAATAGTAACAATGACGACGACAACAACCACATCCATTACCTCATCAAACATTTTATACAATTGTACAGCTTTATATACATTTTACACAGAGTATGATGACACAGTTCCATCACTCAATTATTCAATTAACCTTGGCATTTACAGTCCAGCACTGATATGTAGCACCTGCCAAAGTCCAGTTTTTCTTTCTTCCAGGGCTTAACCCTCTGTGGGTAAATTTGCCAGCCCTGACAGCTGTTGCACCATGTCCTGCCTTGTTGGTCCCTGGCCTACAGCTGCCTGGCCCTGTGTGAACAGAGTGCTGGACTAGATGGACCCTTGGTCTGATCCAGCATCAGGGCTCTTCTGGTGTTCTTCAGGTTCTGTCGAGGATAGTCCGTGTCCCCACTCCCTGGTATTAGTCGCTCTTGCCTTTGAAAGCTTTGCATCTTGACTCTCCTTTTGATTCTGTTGTCAAGTCGATGGATCGCCCAGCATGGGGATGAAAGAAACTAGGTCCGTCGTACCTCCTTGGATTTTGTATCTCAATCTCCTTTCCTGTTCTGTGTACATCTTAGGTTTATCCCGAGTTCGAAGACGATCAAGGCTGTTTGCCGCCAGGATCCTTCCTAACGTGTTCATCAGACAACACTGTACGTTTTTGGAACCTGGAAAATGGCCCCCAAGTGGATTTTCATAAGAACGTCTACAGTGATGTGAGCTTCATGTGTTCATGCTATGATGCCAGATTAGCCCCTACAGTTGATTTCCACCAGTTGGTGACTATGTTGAGTCTATTTCAAGGTCTGGAAGGTTGGGCAGGTTAGAGATTGTAACTGATTTGAGGCTGAAGCAGTTGCCTCCTGGTCACTTACAAACTGTCCCCGTAATTATCCATTTGATGGGTTTTCTTTTAGTATTATATAATACTTTATGTTCTTCCTTCCTCTTTAAAGAACTTGCTGAAGGTTGTGTATGTGGAAAAGAACATCCAGCATTTGCAAGATTCAGCCAGTGTGCCAGACAGAGTTGAAAATGTCGGCTACCTTGATGTGAAATCGGGTATCCGTGTGATGCAAGTCAGTCCTGATGGCCGGCATTTGGCCTCTGGTGACAGAGCTGGAAATTTGAGGTGGGTCCCTGGGCGTGTCTTTCTAGTTCCATCATGTTCCAGTTTGGGGGGTCAATATAACTCCAACTTCTTCAATTGGCTCCCAAACATTTCAAAACCAAAAGGGGGAGAGATGCTGAATGCAGATACAAGCAGGAGAGAAGCTGTTCTTAACTTTCTTTATACCCAATGTATTTCAAAACAAAAATTCTTCTTTAGGAGCAATTTACTCTTCTTATCAGTTACCTGCAAATGTTACCTTTTACAGCTCTCAATGAATGCTAACTGTAACAGTGTGGTGTTCAAATGACTTCGCTTTTAAAGTTATCAAAATATGTTTTTCTCTTACAGGATACACGAGCTAAAATCTATGGACGAGGTGATGAAAGTTGAAGCCCATGATTCAGAAGTTCTCTGCTTAGAATATTCCAAGCCAGAAACTGGTAAATTTTCTAATCATCTGAACATTTTATCGCTGACATTATACTCCAGGGTGCCTGATCTGGGTAATTACGCATACTTATACACTCTCTTTCTCTCTCTTTCTCTCTCTCTCATAATCCCGTCCATCTCTTAAGTACTGTCTCGATGGGGGGATTTTGCAGACTCTTTTGGAAATAAGCCACCTTAGACCTCTTTGAAACCATTGCACGGTTCAGTGTCCTCTCTGCTGTCTGTAGGTTTGGCTCTGCTAGCTTCAGCAAGCCGGGACAGACTGATCCACGTGTTAAATGTGGAGCAAAACTATAAACTAGAGCAGACCTTGGATGACCATTCCTCGGCCATAACTGCTGTGAAGTTCAACGGTAAGTCTGCATTAACTACTCGTATTTCTGGGGGAAATCCCCCCCCCCGCTTTTTAATACACTTATTTATTTATTTTAAGAGCCTCGTGTGGCGCAGAGCGGTAAAGCAGCAGTTTCTGCAGCTGAAACTCTCCCCACGGCCTGAGTTCGATCCCAGCGGAAGCTGGTTTCAGGCAGCCGGCTCGGGTCGACTCAGCCTTCCATCCTCCCGAGGTCGGTAAAATGAGTACCCAGTTAGCTGGGGGAAAGGCAATCACGGCCGGGGAAGGCAACGGCAAACCACCCCGCTATAAGGCCTGCCAAGAAAACGTCAGCGAAAGCTGGCGTCCCTCCAAGAGTCAGTAATGACTCAGTGCTTGCACGAGAGGTTCCTTTCCTTTCCTTTATTTTATTTATTTATTTAGAATATTTATATACCGCTCCCCATTGAAAAATTTCAGAGCGATGTACAAGGTAAAATGAAAATAAAAACAGAATAAAACAGTTAAAACAAAATTTAAAAAGAAGCAAAAACAGAAATCCAAGGCTGCATGTTAGAGAAAGGCTTCTTGGAATAAAGATGTTTTCAGGAGGCGCCAAAAGGAGTACAAGGTTGGCGCCTGCCTGACCTCCAGAGGCAGGGAATTCCACAGGAGGGGGGCCACCACGCTGTAGGCTCTTCCCCTGGTGGATTCCAATCGGAGGATGGATCTAGGTGGAACCACCAGGAGCAGGCCCTCGGATGACCTCAGTGACCGGGCAGGTTGGTAAGGGAGAAGGCGCTCTCTCTCTCAGGTATCCTGGTCCCAAGTTGAATGATTCATGGCTCTTAACAGCAATAGTGTCCGACATAATTGTTTTGAGCCCTTTTAAAGTCTCACCGGCTTCAGTTGGAGAGTTAAAATACGTGTTCGGTTTCTGTGCTTTTGCACAACTCCAGTTGTTTCAGTTGGTTTCCACTGGGATTATTTTTAATGGTGTTCATAATATTTGAATGGGAGCCGCTTGGATAATATGTTTGAAGGGCAGGATATAAAGCTAAACAGTAAATAAAAGTGAAACCCTATAGGATTCTCCCATCAGACTTCATTTCCCTGCTGTTAATCCCCTTTTTTCTTTCCTGCAGGAAATGGGCACATTCAAATGATTAGCTGTGGAGCTGACAAAAGCATCTATTTTCGCAGTCATCAAAAGGTTCTTACAATTCATTTGCAGAATTTGCTGCCACACGCTGATTTTAAGTGGGAACTGGACAAATTCCTGGAGGATAGTTCTATCGAACAGCTATTGGCTGTTACCTTGAAATTTAACCCCCCTGTTCAGAGGCACCATGCTGTCGTATGCCTGTTCCTGCAGAGATTGGGGGGGGGCTTGTCTTCCTCCATCCAAAGGTCTGTTCCTTTTCCCCTTTCGTATCTGGATAACGGAGCTTTACAGATTCACTCTGCCTATATCCTGCATGAGCCTGTCGCAGCTGGCTTAAATGCTGCTGGGACAAAAATTTTGTGAACCGCCCAGAGAGCTTCGGCTATTGGGCGGTACAAAAATGTAATAAATAAAATAAAGAAATAAAATAAAACCCCAGCACCATTTAAGAGTGTTGTTGGATTGATTCCTCTCTCCAGGTTGCGGACGGAATTAACTTCGTCAGAACCCACCATGTCGCCGAGAAAACAACCTTGTACGACATGGATATCGACATAACCCAGAAGTACGTCGCTGTGGCTTGTCAGGACAGAAATGTCAGGTAAAACGTTCCATAATTTCCAGACGGTTCACAAACACGTTCAAGTATCCAATTTGCACCTTGGAAGTGCAGAATTCTAGATTTTCTGGAGCACTGAAAGAAATGAACCTACCTTTGCCTAACGCTCCCCAATCTTCTTAACAACAGAACAGTCTTCTGGAATTTAAGAAAGCCATAAAGACTGATCTCTTCCGGCAGGCCTACCCAGCTGAATTTTAAGATGCCTTTTAATAATGTATTAGTTTTATATGTTTTTAATCAATTATATGTATTTTATGGTGTTTTGTATTGTACCCTGCATCAATCCAGAGGGAGAGGCGGGTTATTATTATTATTATTATTATTATTATTATTATTATTATTATTATTATCCCTGCGGTTGGGGATGGGGGAAAGGAAGAGTGTTGAAGCGCTACAGTTCAGGCAAGGCCCGGCACTCGCGTATGGCAGACGGGATGGCTGGGATGGGAGAGGAAAAGATGGGAGACAGCTGCGGTTCTGCTTCGTCTCATGGCTGCCCTCTTCCATTGCTCACCTGTAGTGATGGGTGGGGTAGCTAATACCCTGGGAGACAGAAACAAACTTCAAAGTGATCTTGATAGGCTGGAGTGCTGGGCTGAAAACTACAGAATGAAATTTAGTACGGATAAATGCCAAGTTCTACATTTAGGAAATAGAAACCAAATGCACAGTTGCAAGATGGGGGATACTTGGCTCAGCAATACTACAAACGAGAAGGATCTTGGAATTGTTTTAGATCACAAGCTGAATATGAGCCAACAGTGCGATATGGCTGCAAGAAAGGCTATTTTGGGCTGCATTAATAGAAGTAGAGCTTCCAAATCGCATGAGGTACTGGTTCCTTTATTCGGCCCTGGTTAGGCCTCATCTAGAGTATTGCGTCCAGTTCTCGGCTCCACAATTCAAGAAGGACGCAGACAAGCTGGAGCGTGTTCAGAGGAGGGCAACCAGGATGATCAGGGGTCTGGAAACAAAGCCCTGTGAAGAGAGACTGAAAGAACTGGGCCTGTTTAGCCTGGAGAAGAGAAAATTGAGGGGAGACAGGATAGCACTCTTCAAATACTTAAAAGGTTGTCACACAGAGGAGGGCCAGGATCTCTTCTCGATCCTCCCAGAGTGCAGGACACGGAATAACGGGCTCAAGTTAAAGGAAACCAGATTCCGGCTGGACATCAGGAAAAACTTCCTGATTGTTAGAGCAGTATGACAATGGAACCAGTAACCTAGGGAGGTGGTGGGCTCTCCCACACTAGAGGCCTTCAAGAGGCAGTTGGACAACCATCTGTCAGGGATGCTTTAGGGTGGATTCCAGCTGTGCATTTAAAGTGCACCTATTCCCCAGAGACTAGGACGCCCGTCTGCACAATGAAACGGCTTTCTGCAGCTCCCTCAAAGGCTTTGTGGGCGTGCCAGAAAACCCCTAGTACCAAAGAGCCACCTTGCAGTTCACAAGCCGTTTCACGCACATGCAACGTTAACTTCACAACCTTCCCCCAGGGTATACAACACGGTCACCGGGAAGCAGAAGTGGTGCTACAAAGGCTCGCAAGGTGAAGACGGATCCCTCCTGAAGGTAAAACGAGTCACATGGGGGAAATGGCATGTAGAAACATGGCTTCCCCAGGGCAAAAGCAGAAACTGATGCTCACAACTGTGTGCCCTGGAACATGGCTTCATCTCTGACTGAGCCCTTGTTTCTACAAAATAGGGGTGGGGCATGTGAAGCACTTCTTTTATTGATCTGAGAATAGAGAACCGTTCTTTAACCAATGGCCAAGTAGATTTAAGGGAGTGAGTGGGGCCTCTTTGTTTCTTATCCCTGTGTAGGTCCAGTTGGATCCTTCCGGAACATTCCTGGCTACCAGTTGCTCTGACAAGAGCATTTCCATTATCGACTTCCACTCCAGAGAGTGTGTTGCCAAAATGTTTGGACATTCAGGTTGGTTTGGCAGTATTGCTACCTTTGGGTTCAGTTAATTTCCAAGAGCAGGCCTCTTGTCTCCCTCTGCCTCCTCTCACTTGTCCTCACTATAAACTTGCATGCTAATTTTGAGGCAAATTCCAGGATACAGTCCCTTGAAGAGCAAGAAAAAGAGCCAAATCCTGCAAATTCCCATTCATCTCCCCAACTGAGACTGAGAAGTTATCATTCGCTTGGCTTCGTGTGCAAAGAAGGTCTAGTGCAGCCTTCCTCAACCTGGGGCGCTCCAGATGTGTTGGACTGCATCTCCCAGAATGCCCCAGCTGGGCATTCTGGGAGATGCAGTCCAACACATCTGGAGCGCCCCAGGTTGAGGAAGGCTGGTCTAGTAAGTTTGCATGGCCATGTCATGTATGCAATTCATTGGCGTTTTGGATCTGAAGTGCAACATTTCGCAACTCTCTGGTTCTAAGACACGATAGAAGCGTACAAAACTCTGCCTGGTTTGCAGAATGTGGAGAGGGAGACATTTTTCTCCCTCTCTCCATAATACAAGAACCCAGCGGGGTCATCCCATCCAAAGGAAGGACTTTTTCACACAGTGTGCCCAACGTACTTCTACGTCTAAAGACAGGTCAAATCTCGGTTGAATCCCGTGCCTGGAGGTACAAGTTAAACTTCTGGCTAAAAATTACATTCTCTCCTCAAGGCTGGGCCCCTTTCACTCTGACTGATGCATTTCAGTCCAAACGGAAAAGGGCTGTGAACGGAAAATTGTGTATTTTGGGTTTCTCGCAAAATGCCATTTTGACATTAGGCCTTTCAAAAGCCAAGGAGGATATATACCAGCGTATTAGTGACATTGAGTTACAAGATCATATAAGAGCAGCAACCCCATATCCTGAATTTAGAGATAGGGGGCAGGCTCTCCTTCCTGCAACATATTTTATTATTATTATTATTTATTTATATAGCACCATCAAAGTACATGGTGCTGTACAGAGTAAAACAGTAAATAGCAAGACTCTGCCGCATAGGCTTACATTCTAATAAAACCATAATAAAACAATAAGGAGGGGAAGAGAATGCAAACAGGCACAGGGTAGGGTAAAACTAACAGTATAAAGTCTGCACAACATCAAGTTTTAAAAGCTTTAGGAAAAAGAAAAGTTTTTAGCTGAGCTTTAAAAGCTGCGGTTGAACTTGTAACTTCTTTAACTAGTCCAAAATACAGGAAAGCGTTCACGCAGGCTAAATTTAATGTGCTTCCCTCCGTATTTTTGGAGGGTAAATATAATAATATCCCATATTCTAAGCGCCTATGCCCCTGTAAAGCTGGCATGATAGAAACTGTGGATCATGTACTGCTGTACTGCTCCTTTTATTGTGATTTTCGGCATACTTTCATCACTCCTATTTTACAAGGAATCCCTGGGAGATCTGATGTGTTCTATGCGAACTATCTTTTGGCTGATCAGAACTCTCAGATAACCTCCCAGGCGGCTACATTTTGTGCTGCGGCAATTGCTTGTCGGCGTGGGATGATATCGTGCGGACTTTATACTGTTAGTTTTACCCTACCCTGTGCCTGCTTTACCCTACCCTGTGCCTGTTTGCATTCTCTTCCCCTCCTTATTGTTTTACTATGATTTTATTAGATTGTAAGCCTATGCGGCAGGGTCTCGCTATTTACTGTTTTACTCTGTGCAGCACCATGTACATTGATGGTGCTATATAAATAAATAAATAAATAATAATAATAATAATAATAATAATATCATCTGATTGTGATCAGGTTTTAATCTCTTAAAATATGTGGGACATGTACTAATTAATTGTTACCATATATTGTTTTATTCATAGTCCCATTTTATTCCGTCGGTATGTGCTCATATTGTTGTGTTGTTTTGCTGGTTTTGTGACTGTAAATAAAATTCATTCATTTTTCACACAGCACATAGTTAAATTATGGAACTCACTGCCACAAGATGTAGTGATGGCCACCAATTTGGAGGGCTTGAAAAGGGGGTTGGACAAATTCCTGGAGGAGGAGGCCATCAATGCACCTTGTGGCAGCAAATTCCTTCATCTGTTGTGTGAAGGACTTCTTTTTTTCTCTGCCCTGAACTTACTATGGGTTGATTTTATTGGATGATCCCAAGTACTAGGATCTAGTAAGAGCTCTAGGATAGGAGTGGGCTAGCACAGGACCCGTTGGGCCTTTTCTGCAGCAGGCCCATCTCTGAATTGCTGCTGGATTCTGGTGTCATGGCTGGAGGGGGAAAGGCGCATTTTCCCTTATAAAAAGGCGTGCAGAAATCACGCATCTTGTTTTAATGCACGTTTGAACTTTCCACGGGCGCAGTTATATGTTAAGACAAGGCACATGTTCCCTGCGCAGTTTAAAGGAGAAAAGGCATTTTTTGCTGTGGTTAATTTAGATGGTGGCGATTTCAGGGGCGGCGGAGCGTGACCTGCAGTGGGTTCCAGGGGTTGCGAATTGGCTCCTGGACCCTCCAAAGCTGCCCACCCCTGCTCTAGAATGAGACCTGTGAGGGCTGGTTCTAGCTAGTACTGAAAGAAAGATGTTTTGAGCCTGTGTAAAGGTCCGTCATATAAACAGTAGTAATAAGACGAATACAAAATTGTAATCAATTAAAACCAGTCAAGTAGAACAATGCAACAACCAGTGAATCTTTATATTGCAGAAGTCGTTACAGGGATGACATTTACCTTTGACTGCAAACACTTGATCACCGTCTCGGGAGACAGGTGAGCAGCGTGAGCCGTGGAAGACGTTTCTGCGGCTTCGAAATTTCTGAGATTTCGACCCCTTGCCAAAAAGGCATGGAAATGAGATCATTTGCGGTCTGTTTGGCACTCAGCCAGCCTCAAGGGAAGGGCATTTGGATGGGGCTTTGAGGCGCGGCTGGCATTTTCAGCATTAGGCAGGAAAGAGCAGCAAACAGCCTCAAGGCGAGACAAAGGCCGGCATTTTAATGGCACCCTTCCCTCTCTCCAGTTGCATCTTTGTGTGGCATCTGAGCCCTGAAATTACCAGCTGTATGAAACAGCACTTGAGGGAACTGGATCAGGTCCAAGAGCGGAAGAAAGCCCGGGAGCACACCTGGTCTCATCGGCTCAGGTACTGAAACAATGTTAGCGTTATGGTCTTGGAAGGCTGCTTTCCAGATCAGGGTGACTCTGCTGTTGCTGTATAAGGGAAAGGACTCTTCTAACTATACTCTTCTTCAGGCAGGAGGCTTATGTTGCTGGGCCAAGCAGAAAGCTCCCCCGTGATTCTGACCCCCTGGCTGGTTACGTCACAGAGGAGGAGGAGGAGGAGGAGGAGGAAGAAGAAGAGGAGGAGGAGGAAGAGGAAGAAGCCTCTCTTCATACTCCCACTAAAGATGACCTTGATATAGGTATGGAGACGCGCAGCACTCCCCACAGACCTGTACGCATAGAGGGAGTGGGAGAGGTCTGGGCAGGAACCACGGTGGATCGGGAACATCCCAAACCTCCATCCTGCTTAAGGCTGGCCCAAGGTGTGGGCTCCATAGCCCAGCGTTGGGCAAGCTTTTTGAGCCATGGACTCATTTGGAAGTTTGCGAAACTCTTCTGGGCACCACTGCAAAATGGCTGGTATGGGAGGCGTGGCAAAGGGCAAGGAACCTGCCCAAAAGACAGAGTACAAGTAGACGCACCCTATAAATCGGAAATCCGAAAACTTATGCCTTACTTTTTTTAAAAGGTCTTTTCTTTCCAATCCTTGTTGGGGTTTCTGGAACCTGGTAGGCAAAAAGCTTCCACAGGACCCAGTTCTGCTTATTAATTTATTATTTATTTATTTATTTATTACATTTTTATACCGCCCAATAGCCGAAGCTCTCTGGGTGGTTCACAAAAAGTAAAACCATAATAAAACAACCAACAGGTTAAAAGCACAAATACAAAACGCAGTATAAAAAGCACAACCAGGATAAAAAACACGCAGCAAAAATTGATATAAGATTAAAATACAGAGTTAAAACAGTAAAATTTAAATTTAAGTTAAAATAAAGTGTTAAAATACTGAGAGAATAAAAAGGTCTTCTGGCGACAAAAAGAGTACAGTGTAGGCGCCAGGCGGACCTCTCTGGGGAGCTCGTTCCGCAGCCGGGGTGCCACAGCGGAGAAGGCCCTGCTCCTAGTAGCCACCTGCCTCACTTCCTTTGGCAGGGGCTCGCGGAGAAGGGCCCCTGTAGATGATCTTAAGGTCCGGGCAGGTACATATGGGAGGAGGCGTTCCTTCAAATAACCTGGCCCCAAGCCGTTTAGGTTTGCTTAGGACTGTTTCTTTGCTGCCTTAATTATTAAATGTGTCGAAGGGCAGATTTCTTGTTTCTCTTGCGCAACGTTTAACCTTGTGCTCATTGTTGTGTGTGTGTGTGTGTTGTTGTTTTTCTCTTGCTGCTCTCCAGCTCCACCTTGCTTCCTCACCAATGGCAAACTGCCGATGTGGGCAAAGAGATTGGTGAGTAGCACGTCATCACGGATGGCCGAGGAGACGCAAAGTCCCAGGGAGTAAAGATAGGCCATAGCTAGACGGGCCTTTATCCCAGGGGGATCCCCAGGGTCGTCCCTGTGCGTCCACATGACGCACAGGGGATCAGGGAGGGATGATTCCTCCCTTGCCCCGGGATCTCGCCCTCCCCTTTGGCCCCGCTTGTTAGATCAATGTTCTTCACCCAGGGACGAGATCCAATCAGCCCGTAAGCACGACTCCACACTTCCAGCGACAGAGGGTTCAAAAGCGCTTTATTGATTAGTCATCAAGGTCTGGTCTCTTGAAGGCGAGCAGTCAGACAGAGAATAGGGAATTCAGCACAGCATTTGAAGCCTGCAAAGGGCAGTGCCCAGTAGCAGCATGAGCCAATCAGAACGCAACACTGGAGCATAGCTAATTTATGCTAAACAATCCCCTTTGCTCTACTCTAAGCAAGGTTACTGTAAGCTAACTTTTGCACTGGAGCCGAGGCTAGGTTTTCATTAGATAAGACAGACACAAGGAGACATCCAAGGAGACGCTCTCGCGTACGTGACACTTCGCCTGCTGTATAATGGCTACTTCATCGCTTCCTTTAAAAAATGGAGGCACCTATGCTAACACGCTTCTTCCGTGGTCCTGGGAGTTGTCCCCACTCCGCGCATCAGGGGCAGGGTGGGGGGAGCAGGGAAAGTAATTTAAATTTAAAAAACCACTGACCTTATGCGCACGAGCGTTCGTGCGCTGCTGGCCCTTTAATAAAAGAATTTAAAAATGGCAGGCGCAACACCTCTGTAAACAGAGGAGGGATCTCAACGCGAGAGCTTCCCTCCTCCTTCGCGGGCTTTCAGGTGGGTCTAGCTGAGGCCATAGAGCACAGCGAAAGCTCCACCGCTGGTTTGCGTTGGTTCCGTCTTCGCTGGTCCCCGCCACCTTCTCTCGCTCGTTTGCTTAACCCTAATTTAACAATTGAGAATGGGCCGTAGGCTCGGGTGTTTCCTGCCCCTTTGTGTGCACGCAGACGCGCTCTCCTGTAATCAGGCGTCATACTGGCACCAGCTTAAATCATGGTTAAGCTAAAGCAGCCTTCCTCAACCTGGGGCGCTCCAGACGTGTTGGACTACAACTCCCAGAATGCCCCAGCTGGGGCATTCTGGGAGATGCAGTCCAACACGTCTGGAGCGCCCCAGGTTGAGGAAGGCTGAGATAAAGGGTTCCCCCTGAATTCCAGTTAGGGTTCACGGTGGTGTCTTACCTCCGTGCAGGCAGGGAGCAGGAATTCGCACCCCCCAAAAGCGAGGCATTGGGGGAAGGGGCACCAGTCCTACAGTTCACCCTTACGCAGTTGGGTGCATCAGTCCCTAGAGCACAGCTTCTGCATGGATATTGGGAATGAGAAAGGATAGGGTCTGCACAGGCAAGAGTGGAAGCTGATACACCAGGCCCTGAAGGAACGGCAAATGTCTTCCTCTTTAGGCTATCGGTAATAATCCCGTTGGCGGCCCACGACTGTGAACTGTGTGTACATGAGTATATTTGAATCTAAATCGATGCAAAAGCCGTGCAAATGTAGCTGAAGTCTTGGCTGAAGCTGACCTACAGTCAACACGTCATGGTTATTTCCCTTTGCTGGGTTTTTTTTTCCACCGGTACACACGAGCAGTCTAAAAAATAAATGCCCTCTAAACGTTCCCTCCCTCTAGCTAGGAGAGGCAGATAATGCGGAGGGTTCTACGTCTAACTCCAGGGTGAGTTATCAGCCACAAGGACGATGGGCAGAAAGGGCAGACAAAGAGCCGATTAAAACCCTCTTGGATGCTGAGCCTTTTGACTTCACCCCAGTGAAAAACCGCAGCATGGATGACGTTGAATTGGAGCCGCAGAATCTAGAGCAGCGGCTCCTGGAGGTGAGAAATGTTTGACCAAAACCTAGCAGCCGTGCAGAGGTTTGAAATGTAATAGCACATTTAAAACAACCGAACGAAAAGGCTAAAATGCCTGGGAAGATAAAGCGACAAGAGCCTGGGATCTGCCAGCCACCGTCTGTAAATCTGTTCTGGAACTGGTTTTGTATTATTATTATTATTATTATTATTATTATTATTATTATTATTATTTATTTATTTATTTATATAGCACCATCAATGTACATGGTGCTGTACAGAGTAAAACAGTAAATAGCAAGGCCCTGCCGCATAGGCTTACAATCTAATAATATCATAGTAAAACAATAAGGAGGGGAAGAGAATGCCAACAGGCACAGGGTAGGGTAAGCAGGTACAGGGTAGGGTAAAACTAACAGTATAAAGTCCGCACAACATCATGTTTTAAAAGCTTTAGGAAAAAGAAAAGTTTTTAGTTGAGCTGCCTGTCCCTCTCCAATTCCTTTGCTGTGTCCTCATCGTTGGCTATTTCTTAATGCAAAATTAAGTATACAATTTTACCTTTTTTTCTTTGCATTAGTTAATTACAATCCAGAATTTGGGGTTCCTGCAATCACACCCATCGTGTTTCTGGCTCGGGGGCGTCTGTGATTTCTAACTTTCTTGCAATCTGTCCTCGTGTCGTCTTGGCATCTGAGGGCGAATAATGGGAATGAATGCCGTTAACAAGAGAGTAATTGGATCGTTTGATTCTCTTGCAGTCCGAGAGCTCCCCCGGCAACATCATCGAAGACTTCAAACAGCCAGATTTGTCTTCTGAAGATGAGGTGGCTCAGGAGCTCGAGGTCAGCGAGAGCCGCCCGTGTGACCCGCAGGCTGGCAACAGCCCATCTGCTGGACAGAGGTTAGCGCAGTGGTTCTCAGCCTTCCTAATGCCGCGACCCTTTAATACAGTTCCTCATGTTGTGGTGACCCCCAACCATAAAATTATTTTCGTTGCTACTTCATAACTGTAATTTTGCTACTGCTATGAATCGTAACGTAAATATCTGATATGCAGGATGTATTTTCTTGAACATAATTAAAGCATAGGGATTAATCACAAAAACAATATGTAATCATATGTTGTGAAATATTTATTTCTAATTACAAATAAATGAAATTTTGTCTCGGTTCCTAAGACCATCGGAAATATGTGTTTTCCGATGGCCTTAGGCGACCCCTGTGAAAGGGTCATTCGACCCCCAAAGGGGCCGCGACCCACAGGTTGAGAACCGCTGCACCGTTAGCGCATGCCAGCGGGGGCTGGTGGTGCCGCTGTCCGTGCAGCAGTGAATCCGCTCCGGGTTTCAGTCATAACTCCAAAGGAGCTATCCAGGGTGTGAAGCAGAGCGCCTTTAGCGTTCTGACTGAAACCCGGAGCGGATTCATCGTCCCACTGACGTCGGATCCACCAGCCTCCGTTGGTCCTTGCTGCATGCTCAGGGCTGCAACCCGAAGCATATTTACTGGGCAGGAAGTTCCATTGAACTCCGTGGGGCTTACCGCTGAGTAGACATGGTTAGGGTCGAGCTGCAAGACTGGCTGATGGGCCTAGCTCTTCTGCGGGTAGCAGTCCTCAGGGCGCATCTCTCAATTGCCTCGACCTGTTGAATCCTCACCGCTCAGAGTTTGAAATACAGTTGAGCTGATGGGCGAATGTTTTTTCAAGGAGCACTTTCATGTGTTGCATTTAAAGGAGATCCGTGAAGGCGCTGCCCCTTCAGCCAGTTTATCACAAGGAGGCTGATAAGACAAGAGAGAAGTCGCCAGATAAAATCTACTCTGTGGCTTCCTTCGGTTCTGAGGCTTCTGCTTTTGGTCACCAACAGGAAGGTAAGCTTCCGAGAGACGTGTGGCTTCTTTGGTGCTGATTCCATCAGTGAAGCGTTCGGACCCGACCCCTTGATTCGTTCCATGAAGTACATATGCCCGGGGGGGTGGGGGTGGGGTTGAGGAGGGGTTCGTCTGTCCCAGGGAGAGGACAGTGTGCTGACGGTCGCTGGTCTCTCTCTCCTCATCCCCCAAATCGAGCCGTGGGGTTGGGAGAAGGGCGAAGGGGGTCAGTTGGCAGAATTGTCTTGTGTTTAATCCTCACAATGACCCTGAAGGGTGAAGGTGAGGAATGGAGTTTTACCAGGCTGGGAGGTGGCAATTAGCCCAGCCAGTTTTGGTGGAAGAGGCGTGCGGTGGCTGGAAGGAAGATCAAGCCGAGGTGATTTGGGAGTCTGGGTGAGAACCCGGAAGCTGGTCCAGCACTCAGAAATGAGTTTGTACTCTACAGCTTGCACGCGGTGCCTCTTTCTCCCCTTGGCTTTGTGCAATCTCCTGTTAGACCCAGAGTCTCTTCTTTCGGAGGCAGAAGCCGAAGTGACTGACCTAGAGGAGAATTTCCAGCAGAGCAACTCTTTGCCCCAAACCCCCGAGCAAGAGAAATACCTCAAGCACCACTTTGAGACGCTGGCTGACGCCCACGCTGAAGGTAACGCCTGAGCGATGGGGATGATAAGCACACAGTCACGGAGTTGTCCCTCAACCAAGAGCCGTCCACCGAATCGAGCACTTCGCGCGGTGTACAGTGGCAATTTGTCAGGGAGCTGCTCAGCGGCCGCTCCTTTTATTCCTTGGGTTTGGAGCTCATGCTCAGGGGCGCTGGTACTCGAGGGACTGATCCGGCGTCATTTGCTCTGGAATGTGCGTTCACACGCCGGCTGCTGCTGTTTGGCGGCTTGCCAGTACGAACAGGCCTCAAGTCATCTAGGAATGACAGGCCGCACCTGCTTCACCCAAGGCAGGATTACTGCTCTAATGTCTCCATGTTTCTCTGTACCATTCAGTGCCAAAGCTATTGAGAACTCAGGAAAGCGCTCTCTCTCTCTCTCTCTCTCTCTTCCTTCCCCCCTTTTTTTGAATGCAGAAAAGTTTGACAGTTGCATAAAGGATCTGAAGCCGCCTGAAGAGGACGAGGACCCCCGGTTTCTCAACCCTCGCCTCAGCATTTCTGCCCGATTTCTCTCTCGCTGCCAAAAAACCAGCAGGTTGGAGGATGTTTGTAAAAATATATATATACCCCATTTACCCATCCATGAACTGTAATCAGAACCTGCGCTGAGGCCATGCTCCTTTCCCGCAGGTTTGCCGCTGCCTTTCCTCCAAGGTTCCGCCAGCCCATGCCGGCAACCGCTGCTGCGGAGCAGGGCAAAGAGGAGCGCCTGTTACCCCGCGAGCCCAAGAAACCGGAGGCAAGTCAAGCCCACTGAGACGTGGGAGAACCTTTGGGGCCAGCTGTTTTCTTTTGCAGCCTGGAAGCGCCGTGGGCGTTTTCACTCCAGGCCTTGAACTCGTTCTGCGAAGAAAGGCCGGGGGCTGTAACTCAGTGGCAAAACAGCTGCTTAGCATGAAGAAGGCCCCAGGGTCACTGCCTGGAATCTGCAATAAAGGGTCTCTGTTGGCAGCACGGGCAATGAAGGGCCCTGCTGGATCAGACCAGGGGCCCATCTAGTCCCGTATCCTGTTCACACAGTGGCCAGCCAGCCATCAGCCAGGGACCCGCAAAGCAGGACATGGTGCAACAGCACCCTCCCAGCCATGTTCCCCAGCAACTGGTGCACACAGGCTTACTGTCTCAGATACTGGAGGAAGCACATAGCCATCAGGCTAGTAGCCACGGATAGCCTTCTCCTGCAGGAATGTATCCAACCCCCTTTTAAATCCGTCCAAATTGGTGGCCTTCTCCACATGTTGTGGTAGTGACCTCTCAAGTCCTGAGACCTTGGCAAGCCATTGTAAGTCGGAGTAGACAAAACTAGGCTAGATAGACCAACGGTCTGACTTGGCGTAAGGCAGCTTGGTATGCAGGTGTCACCCCAGAGCTGTTAATAAGACTCTCCCACAAACTCTCTCAGGGGTGGAGAGACATCTCGGCAGTCCTCCCATATCCTGCCGAAAATGAATGTATCCCGGCACTAAGTCCTGAGATATACCCCTGCTGAAATGCATGCGTATTCTTCCCAAGGAACCAGTACATATCCGATGGTGGTGGGGAAATGCATATTGTGATCCTGAAAAGGATGGAGGGGTTGTTCTTTGATGCCTTAGTACAGCCTTCCTCAACCTGGGGTGCTCCAGATGTGTTGGACTGCATCTCCCAGAATGCCCCAGCCAGCTGGCTGGGGCATTCTGGGAGTTGTAGTCCAACACATCTGGAGCGCCCCAGGTTGAGGAAGGCTGCCTTAGCACATTTAAACTGAAAACTTCGAACCCTTGCAATTTGATTTCTAACTGTCTTTCAAAATACCTGCTTCTAGAAGCCTTCAGCAGAAACTCACTCGGATTTGAAGGAAAAGGTTGATGCTAAAACACGCGGTGTTTCAGGTAAGAAGCTTGCCTAGAATGTTGCATTTGTGGCTGCTGTCCTAATTCTTTTCTTTGGATAAAATCTGCTGCGGGGGACCGATTTGACTTTGTAAATAATTCCAGTGATGGAAATGCAAGTTGTAGCTCTTCCAGTGCCCTTCTGAGTCTGACAGAATGAAGTAGTTTGCATTTCTACTAGGCTTTGATTTTTCTCCTTCACCTACCTTTAGTAAATTATTATTATTATTATTATTTATTTATTTATTTATTTATTTATTTATTTATATAGCACCATCAATGTACATGGTGCTGTACAGAGTAAAACAGTAAATAGCAAGACCCTGCCTCATAGGCTTACATTCTAATAATAATAATAATAAATCTCCAAATATGGAAATCGTTTCCCCACCCCCTCTCTTCCTGTTCTCAGAAGCACAGGTTCTTGTCAGAAACTTTGAGATGAGCCTGCAGTCTTTCTGCACCAAATTTCAAGAGACTTTGCAGCTTTACGACCAGGTAAGATGTAACGCAGGTGGCAACGTAAAATGGCCATTAAAAGAAGTGGGTGGACGGAGAGAGACGTGGCTGGGTTTTTCAGTCCAAATATTTCCTCGATTCAGTTACTTTTAACTCCGGTGGGCTCGTCATGTCTCTAGAGGGGTTGTTTTATATTGGGTCACGGGAGGCTTTTCTCCTTTCCAGTTCTCCTGGGGGTGGGGGGGATCCTTGGCTGGTTACAGCCAGGATGACTTACGTGGATTTGCGGATATGAAAGCGTCCGTACTTTGCTACGTAGGTGACGTCCTGCAATGATTCAACGGAGGAGGAGTTCCTCCATGTAAAGGACAAGCTGGTTAGTACTTCCTCTTGGATGAAGAAGGAACTGGACTCTAGAGCCATAAAGAATAACATGGATGTGGCTACCACCACCGACAGCCCGTCCCTCTGGCTTAAGCGCCTTCAGGACAGCGAGACCAGTGCTCTCCTGAAACATTACTCCGACTTGCTGCTGAATATGGTCCAGAAGAAGCTGGAGGAAGCTAACAAGGAGGACGTGGCCTGAACCTCCACGAGCAGCATCCGTTTTGCTTCCCCATCCTCCCCACGCCCCAAATTCTAATGCACTGGTTAGACATGAGAAAATACGGACATGTATTTCTATGTAACTCCTGAGGAGTTGGCTGTTCTTAGAAATAATGGATTAGTATTTCACCTCCGGCATTCCTTTGCTTCCAGGGGGAAAGTTCAAACTTTTACACACAAATACTGACAAGTTTGGGTTGTGTTTGTTTGGTTTTGTCAGCTTTTGTCAGCAGCCTCTTATCAAAAGCATTCTTTATAAGAATGAGTTAAGCGAGAAGAGCCTTTGAAGTCCATGCAGGTGTTCAGAGTTTTCCCTGTGGTGCTTTTTTTTTTTATGTTTGTGGAAGCACATGGCTTTCCGGCAGGAGTTTTTAAATGTTCCCTGTTTTTTCTACGTTCCGAAAATAATAAAATTTGGTTATTGCACTTTAAAAGGGGTCTGCGCAACTGTCTATTTTACTGAAATACAGATATGGAGGATGGAGTGATGTTTGAAGACCTTCCAGACAGGTAGCCGTGTTAGTTGGTGTCAGCGAATGCAACGGAGTCTTGTACCGTTTTTAAAATTAATGGGATTATTATGATATAAAGCAGCCTTCCTCAACCTGGGGCGCTCCAGATGTGTTGGACTGCACCTCCCAGAATGCCCCAGCTGGCTGGGGCATTCTGGGAGGTGCAGTCCAACACATCTGGAGCGCCCCAGGTTGAGGAAAGCTGATATAAAGCCTATGCTATACTGTCTTTTGCCTTTAAAGTGCTACAGACTTCATTGTAGTTTAAAGATATTTCAGCTCAGTCTGAAGCAGAGCTGTATTCCATGTTTCTACAACCACCACACTAAGCTGGAATTCATTCTAGCCCTTTGGGTTCTGAAGATGAAGCTTAACCGTGGGTTGTTTGGTCCCCTGTATGAAAAGGATCCCTAGACAAACTGAGTTGGACAGCAGGGAGAGAGATTCAAACTAGTCCAACTTGACCTGGGGTCTGAAATGGCACAGCCTAGCTATAGCGGTATGGTGTGCTCTTACACTGTTGCATAAAGGACTGGGATTGCTACCTTGACTGGGGTTGTGGAGAGCCGGATGAAAACATTGACTCAGTGTTTTCTCAAAGATCAGGTGCGGTTGGTGTCTCCAGGGAGCCAAAGGCTGGACTGGCTGCTCTTCCTGACATACTTACCATATTTCTTCGATTCTAAGACGCCATCGATTGTAAGACGCACCCCGTTTTTTATTTTTTTTTTTATTTTTTATAATTTTTATTTGTTTTCTACACTATATAAACATACATAAAACATTACAATAATAATAATAATAACAAAAAGAAAAACATCAAACAACTGCTACATACATATTGAATAAATGTTGAGTACATATATGTTGAATAACTATTACCTATACCTTATCATACTACAACAACATCATTCTTAACATAAAAGTGCACCCCCCACCTCGGGATCATTCCTGAGTCCAAAATCTAATCGTTTCTTCTGCTGGTGGTTTCCCACTTCCCTTAGTAAACACAAATATTAGGAACTGTTTCCAGATTCCCTCAAACTCATTTATTTTAGTTACGCCTTTTCTCCACTTAATATTACATGTCAATTTATCATTAATGGCTATATCCCATACTGAAGATATGGAAAAATTGTTAAAGGAGAAAAAATTATCTTGGTTAGAATATGGGCAATTAGAACAATGGAATAAAAAGTGGATTAAAGATAATAAAGTTTGTAGAAAGATGACGAAGTTTGAAGAGTTAATAGTAAATAAGGAAAAAGGGAAAGGAGGTAGTATAGTTTTAAAAGGGTTAATGAGTGAAATATATAAATTACTGTTAGAGAAGGAGTTTAGAGAGAACCCAGAGAAAATGGTATGGGAATCAGATTTGAAGGTACAAATAGGGCGACAGAGCTGGGAGGGACTATGGAAACAAAGAGTGTTGAGAAGTTTATCAGTGAGAATAAAGGAGAACTATTTTAAAATTTTATGGAGGTGGTACCTAACCCCGATTAGATTGAATAAGATAAATGATCAGCATTCCGCAAATTGTTGGAGAGGTTGTGGGGAAAAAGGAACGTATTTACATATGTGGTGGCAATGCAAATATGTACAAAGATTATGGAAGATGGTGTTTTCAGAAATTGAAGAAATAGTGGGAATGAAAATAGAACAAACACCAAAGATTGCATTGCTGTCACTATTTGAAGATATAAAGTGTGGAAAAGAAACTATAGAGCTGATATCAAGTTTGCTGGTTGCAGCGCGATTGATGGTAGCTAGGAACTGGAAGATTCAAGGGGAATATTCTATTGAAGAATGGTATAAAGACGCACCCCGTTTTTAGAGATGTTTATATGGGGGAGAAAGTGTGTCTATGGCCGGATCTACACTACTGCTTTAAAGCGCTTTATAACAGTTTTGACAACTATATATGCAGTGTGTCCTGGGCCCCAACAGTTGTCAAAAGCTCCACTTGCGAAACGGTAAGATCAACCTCGGGTCAGCTCCCTGGCATGCTTTGTTAACCAAAAAGGGAGAGGGAGAGAGTGAAGCACCTGCATAAAATCAAACTGCTCAAAAAGCTGTCCATGGAAACCGGTCTATTCAAATCTGAGCCCCGAGGAAGACATGGAAATGCAGTTCTCGTTTGAAAGGAGAGGGGTGTTTGCTTTTCAGCGCCACGGCCAAGACGGGCGCCTGGGCCGAGCTCTGAGGAAGCAGCAGAAGTCCCATCTGCCTGAGCCCTGGCTCGATGCGCTTGCAAACGGGGTTCATAGTCATGTTACTCTGTGATAGCTTTGCTGAACAGCTGTGTCGGAGGCTGTGAAGCAGGCCTCTTGTCCCCTTTCATAGAGCCTTCCCTGCTGGCTAGGGAAGTGGGAATTGCAGTCCAACGCAGGCACCAGGCTGGAGAGTGCTGCGTTCCTGGTTATGCGACTAGGTGTAGCTAGTCCAGCTTTCCCCCAGCTGGGTCCCTTCCAGATGTTGCTGGAGAACAGATGTTGGAGGAGCATCCTTTTGCACTCATGCCCTGCTTGCGGCTTTCCCGTGGGCAGCCGGTCGGCCACTGTGTGAGCAGAATGATGGACTAACTAGATGGACCCTTGATCTGATCCAGCAGGGCCCCTCGGATGTTCTCACGACTACAACTCCCGGAACCAGGGTTGATGAGGGTGTTGTAGTTCAACACATGTGGAGGGCTCCAGCTTGGAGAAGGCTGAGCTGGTCAAATGGGTGGGTAGGGGAGGTATGCTTGGTGAAATTCTCTCACCTTTACAGCTTCTCTAGAAGAGAGACCTTTTTGCATCTGCCTGCTCCCACAGCTGGCCTGCCTGGCAAGAGTGGGTTGGATAGCAGAGACTCCCTTTGGGTTTCGTCTCCCAAACGTAGCCCCGCAGGACACAGCTCTGACTTTAAGACGGCTTTACTGCTGTTTGGAAGCTTGTGGCTTTTGGGTGGTGGGAAAGAACGACAAAGGCCTTTTCTCCATTGTAGAAAAGGGCACAGAACCGGATTTCAGCACTTGGGACCGGAGGTGGAAGAATTGCAACGGCTACAGCAGCCACAAGGGGACGATATTCATGATTTTACGTCCTACCTTTCCTATGGTGAGAGTAGCAAAGCTATTTAAAAATACACGAAAACACCTACAACTGTCTTTTTGAAAAGCCTTTTATTTGCAAATACAACAATTATAACAGCAGCAGCAACAAAGGGGGAGGGGAAGAAAGAAAGACCATGTCGTGAAACTTATCTATACACAGTAACCATTTACGTCACCCTTGATATAGGAAAGAAAAAGCAGAGGAGGGGTAAAAAGACTTCAACTGGTCCTTTTTTAGTATACACATTAATGTCAGTAGACCAAACCTCGAAATAAGCATCCATGTGAAATTGACAACTAGACGTACCTTCAAAGGCAGCAAGAGCAGTAAGATCATGTCTTTGCAACCGAAAGGCCTCTCGGTGTCCACCTGTTAATATCCACATCCCAGGGATGTAATTTAAAAGCACACGGATATCCAATAAGAGATTTTTCCAGACTAAAATGTATGCAATGACTTCCAGCTAAAATGAAGCCCCTTAGGACATGCCTTCAGTGAGGCATTGCAAAACACCTAAAACTGTAAACTAAACCCCACATTCTACTTGAGCTGCCAAAGGCTACTCAGTTCACCCCTGTGCCTATCAAGGAGTGCTGTTTTACTTGGAATCTTGCATGTTCTTACAGCTGGGAAGCAGGTCCAGAACCCTAATTTCCTTGAATGAGTTCAAATCTCCAGGGCCCGATGAACTGCATCCTAGAGTAATGAAGGAGCTAGCGGAAGAACTCTCAAAACCTTTGTCTATTATCTTTGCAAAATCATGGAAGATGGGTGAGGTGCCAGATGACTGGAGGGGGGCTAATGTTGTCCCTATCTTCAAAAATGGCAAAAAGGAGGAACCTGGGAACTACAGACCAGTCAGTCTGACATCCATCCCAGGGAAAATTCTGGAGCAGATTATAAAGAAGTCAGTCCATAAACACCTTGAAATCAATGCGATGATCACTAGAAGCCAACATGGATTTGTCAAGAACAAGTCCCGTCAGACTAATCTGATCTCATTTTTTGATAGGGTAACCTCCCTTGTGGACTGTGGGAATGCTGTGGACGTCATATATCTTGACTTCAGCAAAGCTTTTGACAAAGAACCACATGACATTCTGATTAACAAACTAGCTAAAAGTGGGCTAGATGGAACAACTTTTAGGTGGATTCAAAGTTGGCTACAGAATCGGACTCAAAGAGTACTTATCAATGGAACCTTCTCAAACTGAGGAGAGGCAACGAGTGGGGTACCGTAGGGCTCAGTCCTGGGCCCAGTGCTCTTCAACATCTTTATTAATCATTTGGATGAGGAGGTGCAGGGAATGCTTATCGAATTTGCAAATGACACAAAATTGGGTGGGATAGCTAATACCCTGGAGGACAGAAACAAACTTCAAAGTGATCTTGATAGGCTGGAGTGCTGGGCTGAAAACAACAGAATGAAATTTAAGAGGGATAAATGCCAAGTTCTACATTTAGGAAATTCTGCCCCTTACGCCTGGAACGCTCTTCCAGAACATTTGAGAACTACAAGTTCAATCGCAGCTTTTAAAGCTCAACTAAAAACTTTTCTTTTTCCTAAAGCTTTTAAAACTTGATGTTGTGCAGACTTTATACTGTTAGTTTTACCCTACCCTGTGCCTGCTTACCCTACCCTGTGCCTGTTGGCATTCTCTTCCCCTCCTTATTGTTTTACTATGATTTTATTAGATTGTAAGCCTATGCGGCAGAGTCTTGCTATTTACTGTTTTACTCTGTACAGCACCATGTACATTGATGGTGCTATATAAATAAATAAATAAATAAATAAATAATAATAATAATAATAATAATAATAATAATAATAATAATAATAATAAGAAGAAGAAGAAGAAGAAGAAGAAGAAGAAGAAACCAAAGGCACAGTTGCAAGATGGGGGATACTTGGCTCAGCAATACTACAAACGAGAAGGATCTTGGAATGGTTGTAGATCGCAAGCTGAATATGAGCCAACAGTGCAATATGGCTGCAAGAAAGGCAAATGCTATTTTGGGCTGCATTAATAGCAGTATAGCTTCCAAATCACGTGAGGTACTGGTTCCTCTCTATTCGGCCCTGGTTAGGCCTCATCTAGAGTATTGCGTCCAGTTCTGGGCTCCACAGTTCAAGAAGGATGCAGACAAGCTGGAGTGTGTTCAGAGGAGGGCAACCAGGATAATCAGGGGTCTGGAAACAAAGCCCTATGGAGAGAGACTGAAAGAACTGGGCCTGTTTAGCCTGGAGAAGAGAAGATGGAGGGGAGACATGAGAGCACTCTTCAAATACTTAAAAAGTTGTCACACAGAGGAGGGCCAGGATCTCTTCTCGATCCTCCCAGAGTGCAGGACATGGAATAACAGGCTCAAGTTAGGAAGCCAGATTCCGGCTGGACATCAGAAAAAAACTTCATGACTGTTAGAGCAGTACGACAATGGAACCAGTTACCTAGGGAGGTGGTGGGCTCTCCCACAGGCCTTCAAGAGGCAGTTGGACAACCATCTGTCAGGGATGCTTTAGGGTGGATTCCTGCATTGAGCAGGGGGTTGGACTCGATGGCCCTTCCAACTCTGCTATTCTATGATTATATGACTTTAAAGGCCGACAGCAGCGCATTGAATTAAACTGAGAAACAATTGGGAGCAGCTACTGGAGATCTCACAGCGGAATAGTGTGTCAGCTCACAACCTGCCTTATTCCACATCTAGGCTACCTGATGATTGTGGAGGAAGAGGAGGAGGGGTTGCCTTGCTCTGGCTTTAACATACTGATTTTGGTCTGGTTCTTATATCTCACCCTGTCGAAGATCAGGTGGATTTTCCAGGACCTGCAGCTGTCCAGCCAGAGAGACCGGCTGTCTAACCGTCCTCGGCTCTTTGCTCTGTAGTCAAGCGTAGGATTTGCATAGAGCGGACGGGGAGCATTGTTGGCTTTGCAGTTAGGAGCAGAGAGTATGCAAAGGAGTTGGAGGTCTCTCATTCAAAACACACACACACATGGCCAATTCAAATTGCTAGGACATTGCTGTTTTAAATAGCCCTCACCGTGCCATGCTCCCCCCCAGATCATTCCTGCTCATTAGGACGTCTGCTGAGATTTTGGATTTTGCTTGGGGGTAGACCAGGAGTTGAGTCGGGGCTTTTAAAGTGTTCTTCCTGCTTTCACTGGAAGGTGGGTGGGTGTTAGAGGGAGGCACTGGGGTTGTAGATTCTGTACTGGAAAACTGGCATGGGATAAGGGGTTGGTCCTTTAACATATCTTAGGGTCCCGAACTCCAAGTTGCTCTTCAAAACGGCTTAAATCATCCTTTTGTCTTCTATCGGGAAGGTTAAGAGTTGGATTTGGCTTAATCTTACAGCACATGGCCCTGAGTCCACAGTGACAACCACGGTGTAGAATCTAATGGGGTGGTTGGTCTAGGGTGGTGGCGGACTTCCTAGATTCTGCTAAGTCTGTACATTGCAGCAACAGCAAGGATAAGGAACTGGGATTCCTAGATTCCAAATCTGCGTAATAAGAAATGTTTCCTGCTCCTTGGCCTTGAGGTTTTTGGTATTGTTCAGACTGGCGTTTCCAAAGTGGAAATAGGTCCAGGGGACCAAGTGTACCTTTGCATCAGCCATGCCTAAATCTTTCCTGGTGAAACGACGCAGCTCAAGATCCCAAAACTGGGGGGAGATCTCTGACCAGCTCCGAGGGGATTTGTACATCCCAGGTAGGTATATTTACTGAACAGTTTTGGTTTGCATTGTCTTTAACCCAGCTTAGATTTATTCTCCTGACTTGACCCTCAATAAGCTTTCCCTGAGCTGGTGCTCTCCAGATAGGTTGGACTGTAACTCCCATCATCCCCAGAGAGCTCCTGCTCCTTCCACTATAGAGACCAGCTCTTATTTTTGATTAGCAGCTGATCTGAGATGAGGACTTTTATTTGCTGAGCACTGAAAAAGGGGCCCTTTCTCATCGCTCAGCAAAGAACAGCCCTTATCCCCATCAGCTACTGGCTAGAGAGGAGAACGTCTCCCTTGCAGGTGAAAGGGGGCAGGCAGGGCCTGGGGAGGGAGCTGCTGAGTGATTTAGTGGAATTTACTTTTCAGGCTTGCATTGATTTTCAGTGAGTAGACATACTCATGCATCCGTCTGAGCAGGGGCAAGGTATATAGAATGTTATTTGAAAGTTCTGCTGATTCTGTCCTGCTTACTTATGAGTAGACACACAGGGCCTTATCCTGCATACTTCAGGGCAGGCTTAGAATAGGTAAGCATCACACTTGGCCCTGGCCCATCCTCCTTTTGGCCACACCTACTTTGCCCGTCCACAGAGAGAACGCAGCCCTCAGGTCTTTCCAAGAATGGAATTTGTCCCTTGGACCGAGAAAGGCTTGCAATTCCTGCTCTACTGTTTCCATGATCACAGCTACTTTGTAACATTAAGAATCCGTGTCCAAGATTGCCCATGTTTCCTCTGCCCTCCTCATGCCCTTTTCCTTTTGTGTCATGTATATTAGACTGCAAACCTGCAGGCAAGGACCGTCTTCTTCTTATGGAACTTGTATAAGCCGCTCTGGGAACCTTTTAGTAAACAAAGAAGTATTTAGCCAGATGTGGTTTTCTCTGGGCAACTGTGTCTGGAGGCCCTAAAGCACAAAGAAAGGACGGAGATCCCTCTCTGCAAAGCTTTTCTCTGGGACATGCTTTTCTCCTTCCCCTGCCCCAAATCACAGGGTTGCCATAGCTGCGGGGTAGGGCTTCAGAGTCCAATTGCTGCCCACAGATCAGGCTGTCCCTGCCACAAAATGTGGCTTCATCCCCCTCCCTTCCATGTCCTCCCTTTTCTTCGATCACTCCTGGCACTGCACCCTTCCCTTTGAGCAATATAATAAAGAGGCAGCATCCCTTTATTGTTTGTGGTTTTGATCCTTTTGAAGGCAGCGTCACGCAACCCCTTGCAGATCCCAGGATTCTTGGACGGAGCAGCGTGAGCGTGTGGGGAAGGACACCCAGAGGAGACCCTCAAGGCCTCACCTGGAGCCCATTTCGCTCACCACCGAGGGCAGTGGGGAACGGTCTTCAGAGCACCAAGGTGAGCCGGGGCGTGGGCAGACTGTCTGCTTAGAATACGTGGACGTTTAGGCCCCATTGGATTCCATGCCGGGCTGGTGTTGGGAGTAATGGATTAAACTACAACTCCCATCATCCACAATACACTGGGAACATGGCAGTTGTAGTCAACCTATCTGGAGGGCACCAGGTTGGGAACGGCTGTCATAAAGCTTCCTGATTCTCATCCCCTGTAGAATAGGACACCAGGGGTCATAAGGGACAGAATTGCTTCTCGCCAGGCTCTCTGTGGGCCGGAGCACATCAGTGGGCACAGCCACGCCCATTGTCCCATTTTGCCTTTCTGTGTGTGTGAGAGGTGAGGCAAATGAGACTTGGCTGATAGTGGGAGCAGCAGCAGCAGCAGCCAGTCTTTTCGGTGCCCCGGCCATGTCCCTGGCTAGGTGCAGCACCTGCCACACACAGGACTTTGCCAGCTCTGGAGAACAGGCTGCCACCCAGTGGCGTCGGTGTCCACGGCTTCACAAAGCGCCAGTCCACTCAATCGGCACTGGGAAGATCAGACATCACTAGCCAAGTCCTCAATGGCCTGCATCCCTGCTCTTATCTCCAAATCCCCACGGCCCTCATCCCCGCTCTTATCTCCAAATCCCCATGGGCCACATCCCCTCTTATCTCCAAATCCCCATGGGCCACATCCCCGCTCTTATCCCCAACAGCTGCATCACGCTCTTATCTCCAAGTTCCCAATGGCCCTCACCCCAGCTCTTATCTCCAACTTGCCAAATGCCCGCACCCCCGTTCTTAACTCCAAGACTCCTGCTGGCCAAGCCCTGCCCGCTGAAGGAACCCAAGGTGGCTCCGTGGGTCAGATGTGGAAAGTTCTCAGGCAAGAGGTTCTGATTCCTGATAGGAAGCATGGTCCCTTTTTGTTTCATTCAGGGCAGGCGTCCTCCCGAGCAGGCAGAGTTCCAGTGCAACGTGTGCAGCAAGCGCTTCCTGTTGCAGCGCATGTTGAGCCGGCACCTCAAGTGCCACAGCGCCGTCAAGAAGCACATGTGCAAGTACTGCACCAAGGGCTTCAACGACACCTTTGACCTCAAGAGGCACCTGAGGACGCACACAGGTGGGACCCGGCAAGCCACCCACAAGTCATTATGCTGAGTTCACATGTCACAACAAGCCGCTCTGAACCCAACAAGCCATGGATTTTCTGGGTGCCTTGTTCGCGGTTAGCAAAACAAATAAGGCTGACGCCGTGGATTGCCATGTTGTGCAAACCTGGTTATTGTCAAGTTCCTTCTCCTGGCTTTGCCTTTCAAGTCATCACCTTGCAAAAAAATCAATTAGCCAATTTTATCCAGATCCCTTTGCTGCTCTTCTAGATCCTTCCTTCTCTGGTGTTCTAACTCCCTGATGCAATCTTCAGCGTACTTGCCGGCTACCTGTTTTTCAACAAGGCCTTCGAAGCTGCTAACTTCAGATCAGACATATTCCTTTTAGTGGTTCCAATTGAACGACAGACGCTGCCGTTTCACTTGAGCCACGCGTATAATCAGATGGAGTGTGTGTGTGTGTGTGTGTGTGTGTGTGTGTGTGTGTGTGTGTGTGTGTGTGTGTCTCAGTCGGGGACTTTCCCATCACCTGATTCCCAGGCCTCTTAACTGGATCTGGGACTTGCTTCATGCAAAACTGGTGCTCTACCATTAACTGGGGTCTCTACCAGATGCTTGGGAGTGGGGGGGCAGCAGCGAGAGGGCAGTTGCCTTCCTGCCCTGCCTGGGGGCTTCTGGGAGGCCAGCTTGGGAAGCAGAATTCTGGACTGGAAGGGCTTTTAGTTGGACCCAGCTGGGGCGGATCAAGACCCAAACCAGCCAGCAGAGGAAACGGCCAGTGGATGCTGCTGCCTCCCTAGCCCTGGTCGCTTCCCCTCTCTTCTGCTGTGAACTTCATAGAATCATAGAATAGCAGAGTTGGAAGGGGCCTACAAGGCCATCGAGTCCAACCCCTCTGCTCAATGCAGGAATCCACCCTAAAGCATCCCTGACAGATGATGGTGATTTTTATTTACAGTCACAAGACCAGCAAAACAACACAACAATATGAGCACATATAATATTCCCAAACGGACGGAATAAAATGGGACTATGAACAAAACAATATATGGTAACAATTAATTAATACATGTCCCACATATTTTAAGAGATTAAAACATGATCACAATCAGATGATATCATCCCACGCCGACAAGCAATTGCCACAGCACAAAATTGAGCCACCTTTGGAGGTTATCTGAGAGTTCTGATCAGCCAAAAGAGAGTCTGTATAGAACACATCAGATCTCCCAGGGATTCCTTGTAAAATAGGAGTGATGAAAGTATGGCGCCTGCAGCAGCAACAGTTCCTTTTGGAGCTCCATTAAGGTTTTAATTTTACTTGTTTTAATTCTTTTACTTACTTCTTTGCCTTGCCTTTGAAGTTTGAAGCTACGAGAGAGTTGGAGTGTGGGAGTCCACTCTGGTATCTGAGAGATGGTTGTCCAGCTGCCTCTTGAAGGCCTCTAGGGTGGGAGAGCCCACAACCTCCCTAGGTAACCAGTTCCATTGTCCTACTGCTCTAACAATCAGGAAGTTTTTCCTGATATCCAGCTGGAATCTGGCTTCCTGTAACTTGAGCCCGTTATTCCGTGTCCTGCACTCTGGGAGGATCGAGAAGAGATCCTGGCCCTCCTCTGTGTGACAACCTTTCAAGTATTTGAAGAGTGCTCTCATGTCTCCCCTCCATCTTCTCTTCTCCAGGCTAAATATGCCCAGTTCTTTCAGTCTCTCTTCCTAGGGCTTTGTTTCCAGGCCCCTGATCGTCCTTAACGAACGCTGCCTTCTCGGTTCCTCTGCAGGCATCCGCCCATACTGCTGCTGCGTCTGTGACAAAGCCTTCACCCAGCGCTGCTCCCTGGAGTCCCACCTCAAGAAAATCCACGGCGTCCAGCAGCACTATGCCTACCGCGAGCGCCGCTCCAAGCTCTTCGTGTGCGAGGACTGCGGCTTCACCTGCAGCGGCAGCGACGAGTACTACAGCCACGTGCGCCAGCTCCATCCCACCAACGGCCTCCTCGGGAAGGACTTTCAGAAGCTGGGGCCGGCTGACTTCCACAGCCGGCTCACCGTTCTCTACCCTCCTGCCTACTGAGTCCTGGGGGGGGGGGGGGGAAGGGGGGAAGGAGCAAGGCGGAGAAAACCCTCCACTTGAAAGACTGAAAACTGGCCAAATCGTGCCTTTATGGTCTTATTTGGCATAGGTCATTCTGCCAGCCATAGACACAGCAACTAGTGACGCCGAGTGTTGAATCTGCAGCACGTCCAGAGGGGAGGAAGCCCTGCTTCACCTTTCGCCAAGATTTCATCAGGTCCCTTACCTGCTGTTTGAAATCACTATGGCAGCCTTAAGGGCTAGAAACATATTTTCAAAAACTGAAGCAGAACCTCAGAATGCAGACATTTCATACCCAGACATCTTTGGGCTGCCTTCATCATCCAAGGCCTGGGACCCACCGCCTGCTCTCGGGTGCCCTCCCCTTCGGAGCCGAGGTGAGCGATGGCCAGGGATGAGGACTTTTGTGCAGCGAGTGGCGTCCAAGCTACTTTCCCCAGGCACATTAAAGCCCTAAGCTGCTGTCTTCTATGTACCAAGTGAATCCTTCTTAACTTGCCCAATCTTTTGGCAGCGTTTAATTTGCGGCACTTTGCTTAGTTAATAATTGATCTGCTGGGGTTTGGGCGGGTTGTTGTATCTAGTTTTTCATCATCGCTATTGCTTAATCTATTTGTCATGAGCCGCCTCAGGGCTCAATGGTGCTGAAGGATTTGACCGAATTAAACAAATGAAAATGTGAGCAGCCTTGAAAATGTTTTGTCCCTTTCCCCCTTGAAAAGCAGCAACACAACCAACCCTCCCACTGAAGATGAGCATCTTGTTTTCCAGTTGCCAGGGTTAGCAGCTAACCAGGGGGGGAAGTGGCAGAACTTGAGCTATCTTAAAATAGGGTGACCCTATGAAAAGGAGGACTGGGCTCCTGTATCTTTAACAGTTGTATTGAAAAGGGATTTTCAACAGGTGTCATTTGTACATATGGGGAACCTGGTGGAATTCCCTCTTCATCACAACAGTTAAAGCTGCAGGTGCCCTGCCCTCTGTTAAATCTGGTCACTCTATTATAGCTCCTGCAGCTTTAACTGTTGTGATGAAGAGGACATTTCACCAGGTGTGACATGCATACGAATGACACCTGTTGAAATTCCCTTTTCTATGCAACTGTTAATGATACAGGAGCGCTGTCCTCCTTTTCATAGGATCACCCTATCTTAAAAGACACACCCAAGCAGGCTACCCACCACCCTAGTTAATTAGGAGAAGGCTATAATAAGGGAATTGCATGCACGTGTGTGGTAAGAGGGAAAAAGCACCACTGAACAGGTGATAGACGAGAGACAGGCTCTGGTGCTATTGGAAAGTATAAAATCTTTAATAGTTCTTTTGTATCAAAGGCTCGACGTTTCGGATTAAAACAAAATCCTTCTTCAGGAACTGACGTGACACGCAGACTGTTGTAAAACAACCTATTCTTGCATATTAGAAAATTTTCAGCTTTTCTTTCTCCAAGGCGTTCTGTGAACGAACTGCGTTGTGCTGAAAAGTTCTTTCTTGTGATGACGAGTCTAGGTGCCTAGGCTCATTATCACGCGAAACTTTTCAGCACAACACAATTTGTTCACGGAACGCCTTGGAGAAAGAAAAGCGTAAGGTTTTCTACTATACAAGAACAGGTTGTTTCACAGCAGCCTGTGTCAGGCCTCAGCTCCTGAAGAAGGATCTTGTTTTATTCCACCTTTGATGCAAAAAGAACTATTAAAGGTTTTATACTTTCCAATAGCACCAGAGCCTGTCTCTCGTCTATCTCACCGGAATCGCAGGCACACTTCATGGTTTGAAGCAAGTCTACAGCCCAGCTATCTCAATTCTGTAGAAGTGTCCCACCCCAGGCAGAAGGTCCCGAGGAAGCACCAGGGTGAGATTCCTGCAAAAAATAAACCATTTTTATTCACATATCAAAAAACACAGCCCAATTCAAAGAGGGCGATTAACCAGAGAAGAGCAGCAGATGAACGAGCCGGCAGTTCCCCAGAACCCGGGTGAGCACTGAAGGATGGCTGGGAGTCGACAGCTTGAAGCACTTCACTCCGTCCACCGGTGGCCACAGTGCGGGGCTGTGCAGACGTAATACAGCCTCATGGCATCCTAGAAGGCAAAGTGGGGAGAGGAGGAGACGGATCGGGTGTGGGTATTTCCAGATAAACGTTCCTTGCCCCGGAAGACATTGAGGAAAGAGGAAGACCTGGAACCCAACAGGACCGGGGGCCCTCCCCATCTCCACAGACCCTGACCCAGGTCCAGGGGCCAAATCTGGCTCTCCCCCCTCCCCCAACCGTTGGTTGGTTTCCCCCATTAACATAAGAACAGGCAATATGTAATTAGCCTGGGTTTGGTTTTGTATGCTTTTGTGGTTTAAAATTGTATGTTTTTGTGATTTTAAATTTTTGTATATTGTTTTTAAGTGTTTTTATCCTATGTAAACCTCCCAGAGAGCCTAGGCTATATAATAAACAACAACAACAACAACAACAAAACCGCCCAGCTCTCTGGGTGGTTTTGTGAACCACCCAGAGAGCTCTGGCTATTGGGCGGTATAGAAATATAATAAATAAATAAATAAATAAACAAACAACAAAAGAGCTCTGCTGGATCAGACCAAGGGTCCATCTACTCCAGCACTCTGTTCACACAGTGGCTAACCAGCTGTCGACCAGGAACATACAAACAGGACATGTGTGCAACATCACCCTCCCACCCATGTTCCCCAGCAACTGGTGCACACAGGCTTACTGCCTCAGATACTGGAGGTAGCACATAACCATCAGGGCTAGTAGCCCTTGATAGCCTTCAATGGCTATCAGTTGAAAGGTTGAAGTCCCTCAGGTAAGGCCTACATTCTGGCAGTAAGTGCTTTGAACTAAGATTATGCTGTTATTTGGGGGAGTGTTTGCCCCCCCCCCAATACTGGAGTGCAGTCCCCAAGGGTTCTCCCAAATGGCATTCGGCCCTGGGCTGAGAGAGCTTCAATACCCCAGCTTTAACCCATAGATCTCCGCTTCGTTTAACAGCATGAATATTGCTGAGACGTTTGCGCTTTTGTTGACCCAGAACAACACGGTTTCGCCATTGAGAATACCAGGCCTTGAGTAATATTTTTGATTTGAGAGGGAATCCTGAAAGGTATTATTTCAGCTAGCGTGACCTAGTTGTGTAGGATGCAAAAGGATGGGATGTTCTTGTTCACTGGATTTCAAGAGGAAACTCCCTAGCAATTGCAAAGCTAGAAATGCATCCTCTCACCTCAGCCCTCGCGCTGTGAGACTGGAAAAACACAGCTTCTTTGTGGCCGCACCTGGAAGGCAGAGTAAAAAGGCCTGATTAACACAGAGCTTGGGCAGAGCCTGACTTTCAGCATTTTGCCCAAGGCTGTTCTACGCTAAGTGCATTTGCTGGACGGCTTAGTACTCACTTCTGACAGGGGTGGTCCTCTGTTCGGGGCAGAGTTGGATCCTGAGAAACGTCAGCGATGATCTGGGTTAATTCACTAAAACCAAGATTTTGCAGCTATTTAAATTTTTTCTTTCAACATTTAGCCTGGCCACTCCCTAAAGACTGGGGCAGCTTATAACACACACGGGATGGCTCAAGCTTTAGAAATCATTGCTGGATAATGCAAATCCTTTGCCAGGCTCTTGCACTTCTCGTCCTTCAGTTTTGGCCTCTTCCCACTGAAAGCTGCCGCCGTTCCCAATATCCAACTAGCTGCCTCATTACAAGCTTTCAAAAAATAAATAAATCCTGAAGCACTTCTTGCTCTTCCTAGCTAGGGTGACCCTACGAAAAGGAGGACCGGGCTCCTGTATCTTTAACAGTTGTATTGAAAAGTGAATTTCAGCAGGTGTCCTTTGTATGCCTGCAGCATCTGGTGAAATTCCCTCTTCATCACAACAGTTAAAGCTGCAGGTGCCCTGCCCCCTTTTAAATCTGGTCACTCTAGTATAGCTCCTGCAGCTTTAACTGTTGTGATGAAGAGGGAATTTTTACCAGGTGCTGCATGCATACAGATGACACCTGCTGAAATCCCCTTTTCTATGCAACTGTTAAAGATACAGGAGCCCTGTCCTCCTTTTCCATAGGGCCACTCTATCTTAGCAGGTGTTTTCCCTCTGTTGACCCGGCACTTCTGTTTCCAAGTTTTAATTCCCAATCCCACCTTAGCATTAATAAAAACGTACGTTTCCGTGGGAAGTTGCCAGAGCAGTGGCAAGGCTTTCTGAGCCATTTGAGACAGCTGTCAATACTTACTCCACTTCATGTGTGATCTTATTGACATAGATGCAACTGTTGTCAGCCTCCTGCTGGTAGTCACAATTCCGGCACTTGTGGGGTGAGAGAAGAGAAACAGAAAAAACTGCACATTCAAACCCCTACCGTTTACTAACGGGGACTGGCCAGCGAGACCATATTACGCCAGTCCTTTTACAACTTCATTGGCTGCCAGTCCAGGTCTGGGTCCAATTCAATGTGCTGGTATTGACATTCAAAGCCCTAAATGGCTTGGGGCCAGGTTATTTGAAGGAACGCCTCCTCCCATATGTACCTGTCCGGACCTTAAGATCATCTACAGGGGCCCTTCTCCGTGAGCCCCTGCCAAAGGAAGTGAGGCAGGTGGCTACTAGGAGCAGGGCCTTCTCTGCTGTGGCACCCCAGTTGTGGAACGAGCTCCCCAGAGAGGTCCGCCTGGCGCCTACACTGTACTCCTTTCATCGTCAGCTGAAGACCTTTTTATTCTCTCAGTATTTTAACACTTAATTTTAACTTAAATTTAAATTGTACTGTTCTAACTCTGTATTTTAATCTTATATCAATTTTTGCTGCGTAGTTTTATCCTGGTTGTGCTTTTTCTACTGTATTTTGTATTTGTGCTTTTAAACTGTCGGTTGTTTTATTACGGTTTTACTTTTTGTGAACCGCCCAGAGAGCTTCGGCTGTTGGGCGGTATAGAAATGTAATAAATAAATAAATAATACCAAGGGTAGACTATCAGAATAAGCAAAGACTGATGTCAAGAGGGGGAAGTTGACTTGACGTCAGTTATCCGCGCCCAGCAATCTGCCTGCCTCCCACAGCCTCCACAGCTCCAAGCTTGCAAACACTTTAGCAAAAATGACGGCGCTCATCCTCTACACGCAGCATTGTACCCGTGTCAACTTCAGGGAAAAGATCTCCAGAAGGAGAGTTCGGAAAGGGCTCTGCTTACAAACTGCCACTGCAGATCAGGGAAGAGGGATTCAGCTTGTGCTGGATGGGGTCACACTCCCCCTGACGACACAGGTCCGCAGCTCAGGTGTACTTCTGGATTCAGCCCTGAGCCTGGATGCCCAGGTTTCGGCGGTGGCCAGGAGTGCATTTGCACAGTTAAAGCTAGTGCGCCAGCTGCGCCCGTTCCTAGAGATGTTGGACCTGGCCACGGTGACACGTGCCTTAGTTACATCCTGATTGGATTACTGTAACGCGCTCTACGTGGGGCTGCCTTTGAAGAGTGTTCGGAAACTCCAGCTGGTTTAAAGAGCTGCAGCTAAATTGTTGACCGGGGCTGGTTATAGGGAGCACACAACCCCCCTGTTAAAACAGCTCCACTGGCTTCCAGTCTGTTTCTGGGCACAATTCAAAGTGACGGTTATGACCTATAAAGCCCTATATGGCTCGGGTCCAGGTTGTCTGAAAGACCGTCTTCTCCCTTATGAGCCTGCCCGTGCTTTGAGATCTTCTGGAGAGGCCCTTCTTTCAGTCCCACCTTCTTCACAGGCACGCTTGGTGGGAACATGGGAGAGGGCCTTCTCGGTGGCTGCTCCAGTGCTCTGGAACTCTCTTCCTGGGGAAGCTAGGCTGGCTCCCTCCTTGATGGGCTTTCGGAAGCAGGCTAAAACTTGTTTGTTTCAGCAGGCCTTTGGAGAATAATCTGGCCCTCCATCTATGTTAATGTCTTATAATTTTGTTGTGTATTTTAAACATTTAAGGTTTTGTTTCCCCCCTCCCCCAACAATGTATGTTTTAAACTTTGTAAGGCCGCCTTGAGGCCAAGCATTGGGCAAAAGGCGGGATACAAATTAATAATAATAATAATAATAATAATAATAATAATAATAATAATAATAATAGACAGGTGGCCGCTAGTTTAAAAGGTAACCCATTATTACATCCCAGCTTTGCGGGGAGGCAGGCAGAACATGTAACAAGAGCTCTGCTCGTTCAAACCCAGGGGCCATCTACTCCAGCGTTACGTTCCCAGAAGCAGTGAGGCAGATGCCTTGCGGAAGCGGGAAGCCACGCCATACTCCCGCAATTTTCTGTATATTGTGGTCTGAACCAGTCGAGTACGGTTCTTGTCCCTACTTCTTATCACGATACAGAAAATACTCTCTCTTTGCTTCAGCAGGATGCTCGGTTGGGCATTACTACCAATACTTTGCTCCGTCTTTTAAACTGCACTGTTTTACAAGAGCGGTTCCACGAATCATATTTATTTATTTAGAATATTTATATACCGCTCCCCATTGAAAAATTTCGGAGCGGTGTAAAAGGTAAAATGAAAATAAAAACGGAATAAAACAGTTAAAACAAAATTTAAAAGAAGCTAAAACAGAAATCCAAGGCTGCATGTTAAAGAAAGGCTTCTTGGAATAAAGATGTTTTCAGGAGGCGCCAAAAGGAGTACAAGGTTGGCGCCTGCCTGACCTCCAGAGGCAGGGAATTCCACAGGAGGGGGGCCACCACGCTGAAGGCTCTTCCCCTGGTGGATTCCAATCGGAGGATGGATCTAGGTGGAACCACCAGGAGCAGGCCCTCGGATGACCTCAGTGACCGGGCAGGTTGGCAAGAGGCGCTCTCTCTCTCTCAGGTATCCTGGTCCCAAGTTGTTTAGGGCTTTGTACACAAGCACAAGAACCTTCAACCTGGCCCGGTAGCGAATAGGCAGCCAGTGCAGTTCCCTCAGCAGAGGAGTTCCATTCTGGAAAGGGGCAGCTCCAGACAACAACCGAATCATATGCCCACTAGTGCAAACCCCCTGATCCTCCACAGATCATGCTGGTGGGATTCATCATCACATAATCCGGTACGTTGCTAACATTGCTTTTTCAAAGGAATACATAGATGGGAGAAAATGAGGCCATTCAATGGCTGTGACCGATAATAGCCTGAAGTGAAGCTCCTCATTCAGGGACAGTCTGTGAGGTGGCCACACCTTTGTTTGAGAGCCTCCCTGCACTTTGTGGTGGCCACTAATGGCAGACAGACTCAGCTAAGCCCTGTGGGGGAATTGACCCATGGTGGCTCAGAGTTACTTGTGAACAGCTCCATTGTGCCGGTATTCCGCCTTTCCTTCCTTAATGTCCTTTCTCTACTACTGCTAGTTTTACCCTACCCTGTGCCTGTTGGCATTCTCTTCCCCTCCTTATTGTTTTACTATGATTTTATTAGATTGTAAGCCTATGCGGCAGGGCCTTGCTATTTACTGTTTTACTCTGTACAGCACCATGTACATTGATGGTGCTATATAAATAAATAAATAATTTATAAATAAATTATTATTATAAATAATAATAAGAATAAGAATAATAAGAAAAAAGGCATAAGAAGCAGTGGGAAAACATGGGAGAGTTTTAAACGGTAGATGTCATCTCAACGCCCCTTAAAATTCCATGAATGAGGCTGGGTGATGGCACAATCAAAGCCTTGTCTAGAAGCATCCCATACAAACTGGGATCTCAACTTTCATACACTCACTGCGTAGAGAAGGATCCTGTTCTCTTTGTCTTCCTTGGGGTACAACATGTTGTTGCTGATAAAAAGAGAGAAAGAAATAAGCTTTTAACATTTGTGGAATGGGACACTCAAGCAATAAGGCACTTGCAAAATTTTAGGAACGCTCCCCCCTCCTTTTGTGGGGGGCTGGCTGGCTGGGGAATGTTTGGAATTGTAGGGAATTTTTGTTTAAATATGCATAGGAGTCATAGAATCATAAAATAGTAGAGTTGAAAGAGGCCTATAAGGCCATCGAGTCCAACCCCCTGCTCAATGCAGGAATCCACCCTAAAGCATCCCTGACAGGTGGCTGTCCAGCTGCCTCTTGAAGTCCTCAAGTGTGGGAGAGCCCACCGCCTCCCTAGGTAACTGATTCCATTGTCGCACCTGATGTCCACGTGGAATCTGGCTTCCTGTAACTTGAGCCCATTATTCCGTGTCCTGCACTCTGGGATGATCGAGAAGAGATCCTGGCCCTCCTCTGTGTGACCTTTTAAGTATTTGAAGAGTGTGACCGAAGTTCTTCTATTACTTTCTGGGCAGCGTTGTGTGGGGCGTGAGGGTCAGCTCTTGATGTGCATGGCTTTTTCACTGCAGACACAGGGAGTGGGGGTTATTCCGTCAATATCCGACGGAACGCCTCTCCCGACCTGAACCTAACCTGGACATTATGATCAACATCTGAAGCCTTCCTCCAAGTGCTGCCTCCAAGGGAGATTCAGGAGGTGGCAACATGGGAGGGGGCCTTCTCAGTGGTGGCCCCACTGAGCTCTCCAGGGTCTGCCTGACATGGACACTGTAGTCTTTTCAGCAACCGCTGTGGCACCCCGGTTGCGGAATGAGCTCCCCAGAGAGGTCCGCCTGGCGCCTACACTGTACTCTTTTCATCGCCAGCTGAAGACCTTTTTATTCTCTCAGTATTTTAACACATAATTTTAACTTAAATTTAAATTTTACAGTTCTAACTCTGTATTTTAATGTTATATCAACTTTGCTGCGTGGTTTTATCCTGGTTGTGCTTTTGATACTGTATTTTGTATTTGTGTTTTTAACCTGTTGGTTGTTTTATTATGGTTTTAATTTTTGAGAACCGCCCAGAGAGCTTCGGCTATTGGGCGGTATAAAAATGTAATAAATTTATAAATAAATTAATTAAATAAACAGAAGGCTGCCCTCTCCTCCCAATCATTTAATGGCATCTGATGAGGCACTTGTGTCAGCTGTCTGGAACAGGTCTATTACTGAAATCGTTTACATTTTTCTACGTTAATTTTTTTTTTGGGGGGGAGACTATGTATTATTTATGTTATTTATGAAGACCTTTTTATTCTCCCAGCATTTTAACAGTCTATAAATAAATTTTAACTTGGTGTTTTAAATTTGTAATTTTGCATTGCTGCTGTTTTTATCTGGTTGAGCTTGTATATTGTATTTTATATTATTGTATTTATATTATTTTTATTATATTATATATTGTATTTATATTAACAGTTTTATACTGTTGTTTTATACTTTGAATGTTTTTAATTTTTGTGAACCGCCCAGAGAGCTCCGGCTATTGGGCGGTATAGAAATGTAATTAATAAAATAAATTATTTTATTTAAGCATTTTTATGCTGCCGTTCAGCCAAAAAAGGCTCTCAGGGCCGCTTACAAAAGTATTTGGCAGTCCCTGCCCACAGGCTTACAATCTAAAAGACATGACACAAAAGGAAAGGGGAGGAGGAGGAGGGGTAATGTTGTATAACGTAATGTTGTGTAATGTTGTTGTTTGCTTTTATTTTATTTTATTTTATTTTTGTGAATTGTTGTGAACCGTCCAGAAAGCTTCGGCTCTTGGGCGGTATAAAAGTGGAATAAATAATAACGCTTTGCAAACAATACTCGTTCTTGGTGAACCTTCAATGCAAGGCCGTCTGCCCAAGAAGAAGGGAGGCGATGAAGCCAGGTGGGATCCCCCCCCCCATTCATTTCAACGGGACTACTCGAAGTAGGCCTAACTTGGGGCTACCCCCGGGAGGAAGTCCCACTGAACTCAATGGAACTTACTTCAGGGTAAAGGATGGCAAGGCAAGCTATGTCTCAAGTACGTCCTAAGGCATCCCAAGACTAAACACGTGGAGCAGAGTCGTGTGGACAGAAGACACGGGTTCAGTAGGTGCAACGTTTCGGATCTCCTGACTTTCTCCTCGGAGACCTTATAGCTCGCGTGGGCCTTTCCCAACCGGGCGCCGGCGAGAGGGGTTGGACTGCAAGCCCCATCATCCCCATCCCCGGACGGCTGGGGATGATGGGGCTTGCAGTCCAACCCCTCTCGCCGGCGCCCGGTTGGGGGAAAGGCCGGAGATAAGGGCCGCTGGGTGAGGGAGCGGCGAATGCGTCCCGCCGTCGCCCCCCGGTCTCGCCCCGCTTCCCTTCTACCCTCCCGCCGACTCACCATTCCTGGCAAAAGCGGATCCCGACGAAGCCCGGCTCGTAGGCCCCTTCCGACTCCATGGCAACCACCTGCGGAGGGAGTGCGCAGGCGCAAAACCGGACGGCGCGCCTTCCAGCCTTCGGCTGACGTAGTCTGCGTCACTGCTTTCCTCGTCCGGTTAGCTACGGAAGCCGTTGGGGGCCGCCATAGGTCTGAATGCGGCCGCTCTAGGATTCCCTTAAAACCGCTTTCTCTCCTCTTGCCGCTGGGTCAAGTTGAATGGGGGCGGGGCGGATAACGTCCAGCTCCTTCATCAGTTTACGTGCCTCCATAGAAACGGGTTGATGACATCACCAGGGCACTTTTGTTATTTATTTTTATTTATTAATTACATTTCTATACCGCCCCATACCTGAAGATCTCTGGGCGGTTCACAAAAATGAAAACCATAATAAAACAACCAACAGTCTAAAAACACCAGAACAACCTCAGATATGCAGATGACACCACTTTGATGGCTGAAAGCGAGGAGGAGCCGAGGAGCCTTATGACGAAGGTGAAAGAAGAAAGTGCAAAAGCCGGGTTGCAGGTAAACCTCAAAAAACCCAAGATTATGGCAACCAGCTTGATTGATAACTGGCAAATAGAGGGAGAAAACGTGGAGGCAGTGACAGACTTTGTATTCCTGGGCGCAAAGATTACTGCAGACGCTGACTGCAGCCAGGAAGTCAGGAGACGTTTACTTCTTGGGAGGAGAGCAATGACAAATCTCGATAAAATAGTTAAGAGCAGAGACACCACGCTGACAACAAAGGTCCGCATAGTTAAAGCAATGGTATTCCCCGTAGTAACCTATGGCTGCGAGAGCTGGACCATAAGGAAGGCTGAGCGAAGGAAGAGAGATGCTTTTGAACTGTGGTGCTGGAGGAAAGTTCTGAGAGTGCCTTGGACTGCAAGAAGATCCAACCAGTCCATACTCCAGGAAATAAAGCCAGACTGCTCACTTAAGGGAATGGTATTAAAGGCAAAACTGAAGTACTTTGGCCACATAATGAGAAGACAGGATACCCTGGAGAAGAGGCTGATGCTAGGGAAAGTGGAAGGCAAAAGGAAGAGGGGCAAGATGGAGGGATGATATTCTGGAGGTGATGGACTTGACCTTGGGGGAGCTAGGGGTGGCGACAGCCAACAGAAAGCTCTGGCGTGGGCTGGTCCATGAAGTCACGAAGAGTCGTAAACTACTGAACGAATAAACAACAACAAAATAGAAATGGGTTGATGATGTCACCAGGGCACTTTTGTTATTTATTTTTATTTATTTATTACATTTCTATACCGCCCCATACCTGAAGCTCTCTGGGCGGTTCACAAAAATGAAAACCATAATAAAACTGTAAGGAAGGGGTTAAGTGTACAAAGAATTGCTGTTTTTAAGAATTCTTTATTCATTGTCTATTGTCTGTTATAGAATTGCAGAAGTACCGCTTATCTCTCCACCTGGCCGTGGGCGTGAGGCCATCTCCTGGCTCCGTCAAGGCGAGAGAAGTGGGCTTGGGGCAATTTGCATCTGTGAAGGGAAAAAATGGCCCATCCGGAGGGAGGGGGGAGTAGAATAGCTGAGTGGCCATAAAAGTCTACCAGACGTGGGGCCTGGCGCCTGAGCTGAAGGACACCTGGCTGGGGAAGTATATTCTGTAACAATGTATTAGTATTGCTGGTATTGGGGTTCAGGGTGTCCTGAACAATGCAGAGAGGGTTGGGAGGCGCAGGACGCTGACGCTCGAGGCGAGCCTCAGATCAGAAAGATCCATTTGCTGCACTGCACAAGATGTTGGTGGTATGACCGACGGAGGCTGGTGGCTGAGAAATCAGCGGGGTGGCTCCAGATTTCAGCCAGAACCTTTGACCCCCAGATAGCTCCTTTAGAGTTCTGACTGAAGCCCTGAGCGCATTCATTGCCCTGCCAATGTAGAAGCCAACCGCCTCCAGTGGGTAGAGGGCTCTGCTTCAGTGGCGCTCTGTAACCCACCCCTGGCTTGTGTGTGCCATTGTGGGCAGGCAGTTCTCTTCCCATCAGACCACTGCTGTCTGCTGTCCATTGGATTGCCATTTTGGCAGAGGAGCCAGGTTCAAATCCTGTTGACAGAAGAATAATGCTTTATGTGTGTATGCCAGTGCAGTTCCCTCAGCAGAGGAGTTCCATGCTGGAAAGGGGCAGTTCCGGACAACAGCTGAGCTACAGCGTTCTGCACTAGCTCCGGCTTCCAGAGCAGTCCTACAAAGAGCGCGTTGCAGTAATCCAATCTTGAGGTCGGTGCCACCCATAAACATTCCAGGAATCAGATGTACTGGATCTGTGATAATGAGGGAATCTACACGTAGTACTGAAGGCGCTTGCGTGCGCCTCCAGTGCGCCGTCAAAACAATGGTGTAGACGGCGAAAGAAGAGACGGAGGAAGAGACGGAGGAAGCGGTGGCTGGGGAACCGGCCGCGTCCTTGCCGCTGCCGCCGCTGCTGCCGCCTCCTCCCCGCCGGCCTCCTGCTGCCGGGGTAAGAGCCACCCGGGTTGGAGAGCTTGGCTTCTGCTTCCGCCGAGCTCTCCAACCCGGGTGGCTCTTACCCCGGCAGCAGGAGGCCGGCAGGGAGGCAGCGCCTTCAGTACTACGTGTAGATTCCCTCCAGAGCTTTGTTTAAAACACGTTGGTGGATCATGGAGAGCCACGTAGATCCTTTTTTTAAAAATGTAGTTTACCTCCATCCCTGCCTTGCATAACAATGCAATCAACGTGACCTTCTCTTGCATCTAGTTTGATTGGGAAATGAGGTGATTACAAAGGCAGCCTATGAATGTTCAGGGGTTGTACATGGCATGTTCCAGGGTGGGACATTTGTAACAGGCAACAAACTTGAGGCAAAAACTTGCATTTCCCCCAAAGGCTAAAGCATGAAAATGCACATGTTGGAGAAGTGCTGTGCATTTGGGATGGGCGGGAGTGGGGTTTTTTTATTTTATTTTTTTATTTTTTGCATTTTTGCAAGTGCGGATTTGGGCGAATTGCAAGAAAATCTAATTCCATCAATGTGCAGATGCCAGCATAAAAGACACCTGATGATCCATGAAATTCTATGTATTTGAGTTCTATTGTATTGTTGTACTAATGCTATTCCCCACCTCGATCCAAAGGGAAAGACAGGTAAGAAATAAATAAATACATAATGATTATTTTATCTCTTTCTCGCTCATGGACATGACGGGCTTTGCCAAGTCATGCTGTCTTTTAAAGATTCAGAAATTTCCTGACTATTGAACATGCTTTAAATATGACTGCTTTCTGGACGTTGGTGTGGATGTATTTTGGTATGCCCAATTTCTGAAGGTTTTCTGTATAGTTTTTTGATGTGATGCTGGTGACTGGTGTGACTCATGGAATAATTGTGACCATTTACAGTTGCCATAATTCTTTGATTTCCATGGCTAGTGGTGTATATTTTTCTCTTTCCCCCTTCCTTTTCAACAACATTTTTGTCATTCAGGATTGCTATGTCAATGAGGTATGTCTGTTTTTCTTTTTTGTCTATGACCATTATGTCTGGTTGGTTGCAAGATATGGTTTTGTCTGTATGAGTTGTTCTGTTGTTGTTGTTTTACATTTTTATAGTTTTAAAGGGTTTTCTCCTGTGTTGCTCCTCAAGAACTACAATTGGCCCGCACTCTCTTGGCCTTTAGAAAACGTTTTTCTAGATGTATCTTTTCCAAAAGGTGTCGTTTTTAATGTTTTCATAGTTTTACTATTTTTGATGTTCTTGTTTTTATCGTTACGAGCTTTTATTGTTTTAAATTGTTGTAAAATGCCTTGATGACTTTTTAGCAAATTAGCTGGCATAAAAACATTAAAAATAAATAAATGGACATTGTTCACCACCCTTTTTTTTTGAGCAAATAAAATTTGCTCAAAAAATCAACTGAACAGCCAGGGGCATTGTTACTCTGAAGTGGCCTTATTCTGGGTTTGGCCTTTCATCCATGTCCATCCCCTGGCTATTTATTACAAGCGTGTTTCTTTTGATTCAGGCTAGAACAGCACATGTGCTTTCTAGGAATAGCCCATGTATGTCTGTTTTAACATATCCATGGTGCCCCCAACACACTGCTCATAAGGGACACAGGTCCTGTCACTTCCGGCAATGCACACAGAGGTCCAGTGCATGCCAGGGCACCCCCCCTCCCCAATGGCATGAAATGCACCTCTCACTGCTGGGACCTGGGCCAAATCTACATGTAGTACTGAAGTCACTTCCGTGCGCCTCCAGTGCATCGTCAAAACGATGGTATAGCCGGCGAAAGAAGAGACGGAGGAAGAGACGGAGGAGGAGGAGGCTGGGGAACCGGCCGCGTCCTTGCCGCCTCCCCGCTGGCCTCCTGCTGCCGGGGTAAGAGCCACCCGGGTCGGAGAGCTCGGCTTCCGCTTCCGCTTCCGCTTCCAGTAATTGGATTACTGGATGGGCGAGGAAAGGGGAGGGCGCCTCCCACACCCCCGGGACCGCGCAGGGGCCGCCGCCGCCACCGCCCCTCTCCTCGCCCGTCCACTCTCTTCCCTCCCACGACCCAGCCCCACTGCTGGGAGCTCTCGCAGGGCCTGCTGGCTAAAGGGAAACGGAGCCTGGAGCAGCCCGCCCGCAGTCTGCGCCGCCGAAGCACGCCTCCTACGCCTCCTCTTCTGGGGACGGTTAAGGTACGTACTACACGAGCGTTTTCGGGGCGCCCCCAAGTGGCTCCGGGGCGCCTTCAGAACGGTGTGTAGAATCCCCCCCGCTGGCATAAAAACATTAAAAATTAAAAAATGGACATTGTTCACTGCCCTGGTTTTTGGGCAAATAAAATCGCACGTAGATGCTAATAATAGGCAAATCAAATAGAACATTAAGCAGTCCCTGATGTTAATTGCATGCACTTGAAGTGTCCATGGACTGTATGGATTAGCTGTCGTTCCAGTCTTAGCTGTTTCATCCTTGAACTGGTGTAAGTGTTCCATCCATGATGGAAGAAAGACAAACTGGTTGAGCAGGTGGCTTTTGCATAACAGGTGGGATGGGACTTAGTCTCTCCATGAGGGTGTTTCTTAGAGGTACAGCCAAATAACCGAGGGCAGTGGAAGGCAGTACCAGCAGAGGGACTCTTTGGAAGGTTCAGTATGAGAAAGCCTGGAAGCAGGGATGATTTTGAATGGGTCTACACTGATCAGCCACACACACAGAGGAGAAAGGAGATCTTGGGTGAGTTTGCGGCAGGTTGGTTCTGCCAGGGGGTCTTTGGGGAAAGGCAATGGGTTGGTATGAGAGGATTAGGGAGAAGGAAGATGATGGATTTGGGCAAGGTGGAGGGAGGAGGAGAAAGGGTGAACCGGACTGAAATTGTGGGGACAAAACAGGTCAGAACCAGAGCTGGGAGAAGCAGAGGCATCCAGGTTTTGAAAATACGAGGAACAAGGATTGAACGAAGCACTAGAAGTGAGCCAGCCTGGGTCAAAACAATATAAAACTGGCCCAGAGTCAGATGAGGACAGCAAGGTGGAAAAATGATGGCACAAGGGGATCTACACTACTGCTTTTAAAGAGCTTTAAAGTAGGGATGTGCTCCGCTCCGATTAGGAGCGTAGAAGCAGTAGCGGATTGGCCTGCTCCGCCTTACCCAGAGGCGGAGTAGGAGCGGACCGCGGACCCCCTAGAAGCAAGGCGAAGAGAAGCGACCATTTTTCGGAGCTCCGAGTTCAGGCGGAGCGCTCCGGTCGCCATCTTGAAAACATTTCGCCATAGGATTGCATTGCGGCAAATAATCGCGCATAACTACGTTGTTTTTGAAGCTATCGCTCTGGAAATTCTTGTGCTCAGAGAGTCGTGGATGGGGGTCATTTTGAGACCACTCTCACCTCTCTGCGTTGTCCGTGTCGCGTGCTATATTTTTTTGAAAATCGGGTCAACCGCGCGGCTCAAACTGCGTTTCGGCTTTTCGCCCATAGGATTGCATTGAGGGAAAGAATCGGGGATAACTGGGGGGGGGGTTTAAGCTATCGTTCTGAAAATTCTTGTGCACAGAGAGTCGTGGATAGGGGTCATTTTGAGACTACTCTCAACTTTCTGCGTGCTGTGTCCTGTAGCTTTTATAATCAGGCCTGCCATCTTATGATTACTCCATTGTTGAGCAAACTGTCCAGAACTTCAGGGAAATGTTATGTTATGTTTCTGTTGGAAGATAAGTCCTCAAGTGTAACTTTGGCTGTTGCTAAATTTCTTACAGTGGCGGCCAAGATTAGAGCTCTTTGTGTATTAGACTAAAGTTGATAATAGCTCTAACTGTATGATTTCATGTCTGATTCTTGTGTTTGGTTGTTTGTTGTCTGTTTCTTTTCTTTTTATGGATCTATAGATCGCAATAAAGAAAGTTAAGTTAAGTCCCTGATGTTAATTGCATGCTCTTGAAGTGTCCATGGACTGTATGGATTAGCTGTCGCTCCAGTCTTAGCTGTTTCATCCTTGAACTGGTGTAAGTGTTCCATCCATGATTGAAGAAAGACAAACTGGTTGAGCAGGTGGCTTTTGCATAGCAGGTGGGATGGGACTTAGTCTCTCCATGAGGGTGTTTCTTAGAGGTACAGCCAAATAACCGAGGGCAGTGGAAGGCAGTACCAGCAGAGGGACTCTTTGGAAGGTTCAGTATGAGAAAGCCTGGAAGCAGGGATGATTTTGAATGGGTCTACACTGATCAGCCACACACACAGAGGAGAAAGGAGATCTTGGGTGAGTTTGCGGCAGGTTGGTTCTGCCAGGGGGTCTTTGGGGAAAGGCAATGGGTTGGTATGAGAGGATTAGGGAGAAGGAAGATGATGGATTTGGGCAAGGTGGAGGGAGGAGGAGAAAGGGTGAACCGGACTGAAATTGTGGGGACAAAACAGGTCAGAACCAGAGCTGGGAGAAGCAGAGGCATCCAGGTTTTGAAAATACGAGGAACAAGGATTGAACGAAGCACTAGAAGTGAGCCAGCCTGGGTCAAAACAATATAAAACTGGCCCAGAGTCAGATGAGGACAGCAAGGTGGAAAAATGATGGCACAAGGGGATCTACACTACTGCTTTTAAAGAGCTTTAAAGTAGGGATGTGCTCCGCTCCGATTAGGAGCGTAGAAGCAGTAGCGGATTGGCCTGCTCCGCCTTACCCAGAGGCGGAGTAGGAGCGGACCGCGGACCCCCTAGAAGCAAGGCGAAGAGAAGCGACCATTTTTCGGAGCTCCGAGTTCAGGCGGAGCGCTCCGGTCGCCATCTTGAAAACATTTCGCCATAGGATTGCATTGCGGCAAATAATCGCGCATAACTACGTTGTTTTTGAAGCTATCGCTCTGGAAATTCTTGTGCTCAGAGAGTCGTGGATGGGGGTCATTTTGAGACCACTCTCACCTCTCTGCGTTGTCCGTGTCGCGTGCTATATTTTTTTGAAAATCGGGTCAACCGCGCGGCTCAAACTGCGTTTCGGCTTTTCGCCCATAGGATTGCATTGAGGGAAAGAATCGGGGATAACTGGGGGGGGGGTTTAAGCTATCGTTCTGAAAATTCTTGTGCACAGAGAGTCGTGGATAGGGGTCATTTTGAGACTACTCTCAACTTTCTGCGTGCTGTGGTTCACGTGCAATATTTTGTTAAAAATTGGGGTTTGAGTTTTTTTTTATTTATTTTTTTGGTTTTTTTGGAAGCGATGACAGGCACATTCAACTCCCAATCCTGATGAGAATTGATCTCCTCAGAAAGCATCCTCCTGGGGGGGCGGAGCTTGGCAGCCATGGCGGTGGCAGGTTTCTTCTGAGGCTCTGAGCGGCTTTGCCGGAAAAAGCAATTATCTATTTTTTAATGGGCATAAATCTTTGAGCAAACGACAGGAAATGATTATAAAAGCTATCGGAGCTGGAAAGTTTTGAGAAGAGCCGATGGGAGGAGGTGAGCTTGACGGAATGTCTTTATAAACTGCAGAGGCAAAACCGAAAGTAACATGATTGATGTCGCAGTTTGAAAAGAAAGAACTTATGCTTGTTAGACGTTGATCTGATTTACAGCGATCCTCACTTCTCATCCTTTATCTTAAGTTGGAAAGATTGAAATACTGGCTTTGAAGTTGTTTGCTGTAATCTTTGTAAAGTGGAAAGTGGAAGCTGTTTGCGGTGTGCCGAGAAGGGGGGGGGTGAAGGGGAAGAAACAGCATTCTGTGAGGGAGATGTGGGATTTTGAGAAACTGTGAATGATTGGATCTGATCCCCTCTAGTGAATGCTGTTGTGAACTGAATATATTTCCTCCCCCTCGGGAAGAAGGTGGTGTGTTTGGCACATAGAAGAGAAGCCAGTAAAAGTTGCTAAGGAAGTGGGGGCTCTAAGATTTATGCCCTACTCAGAAGGGTCCTATGTCCAACATTAAAAAAAAGATTAAGAAGTGGGAAAAGTTGAATATACAAAAAAAGAAACCTTCAAATCATAATTTAACCCACCTCTCCCACCTGGAAGATACAGCCCCTGGAACAGACCAGGAAGACGAAGTTATAGACCCAGTTTCTTTGGATACAGTACCAAATAAAGAAAAGAATATGGCTGAAGGGGGAAAAGCAATGGACAGCAACTTTCCCTCCCTAGCAGAAATTAAGGCAGTTATTGTAGAGAATAATATCATCATTTTTAAAAAAATGGATCAGCAAATGAATGAATTTAGACAACAAATGCGTGTTCTTTCGGATAAGACCGCAGAAAACTCGGATAAGATCAAAGAGATAGAGGCAAAAGCGGAATTGGACCAGAAGAAGCAAGAGGCTTTTGAAAAATCAACAAATATTCAATTTAAGGAATGGGAATTACGTCTGATTGCCTTGGAAGACCAATCTCGTAGATCTTCGATTCGAATAAAGCAGCTGAAGCAGATACAAGGAGAAGATCTTAGAGAAATCATTCTGAACTGGTTCAAAGAGCTGATGCCTGACATACCAATAGATGGATCGGATCTGGACCGAGTCCACCGCGTGGGGGGGCAAAACTACAAAGGGACTAGAGATATTTTGGTGAAATTTGGTAACTATTATAAAAAAGAGCAAATCATGAAAGAATTGAGATCTTTGACCCAGTTACAATATAAAGGCAAAGTAGTGCAAATTTATAATGATCTTTCTCAACATACATTAAATTGGAGACGGAGTATTAAACCAATAACTGGAATGTTAATGCAGAACAAAATTCCATATGCATGGGGTTACCCGGTTTTCTTAAGATTTACATATGGGAGGAGGGAACACAGAGTAACCTCATTGGATCAAGGTAAAGAATTGCTGAAGAGGCTGGGTCTGGATGGGGAAGCAAATGGGGCTGGAGTGGGTGGGGGAGGGAATGAGGCTGGGACATCTGGAGAGTAAGAGAATTGTTAATTATGTTTGGAGATAATTGCAAATAGAAATGCTAATATAGAAACCTGCCGGCCAGGCGCAGCACTGCCTCCCCCCCCTTTAAAGTAGATGGCTGGAGTACTAGACTCACGGGGATATGGGGGGGGATTAGAGTGGGGGGGGTGGGGAGGGGGGGAAGGTAGGAGAGGAGGGATTGGGGTAGGAGGGTGGGGGTTTTATGTATGGAGTTTGTTTTTTTATGTAAGCAAGTTTGAATTGCTGAGCACAAGGGATCGGAAGAGATTTCAAAAGGGTGATTATGGATAAAAAGATAAAGGTATCAACACTCAATGTTAAAGGTTTGGGGGCAGTCGTGAAAAGGAAGAGAATAGAACAAATGCTTAATAAAGAGGGATCAGATATTATAATGGTCCAAGAGACACACCAAGGCTCCGAGAATTCGAATATGATAAAATTAAAGTGGTTAGCCTATTATGAAAAGTCATTAGGGACATCGAAAAAAAATGGAGTGGCCACTTTGATTTCAAAAAAAAGTGGGTTTATATTAGAAGAAGTAAAAAAGGATGATAAGGGCAGATATCTTATGTTAAAAGGTAAAATTGAGGGAAAGGTCTATACTTTGATTAATGTTTATGCCCCAAATGAGAGGCATAGAGAGTTTTTTATAAAGTTGTTTAAAGAAATAGAAGAATTTAAGGAGGGGTATGCTATATTAGCTGGGGATTTTAATATGGTTATGGATAATAAACGGGACAGGTCAAATCCCACTAATGCTGAAAAGAGGAACAATATGACTATATTGAATAAATTAGTAAAAGAAAATGATTATTTAGATTCGTGGCGTTTACTTAACGGGAATAGGCCTGGATTTTCATACTTTTCCCCAGTTCATCATACATACTCCAGGATAGATTATATATTTGTTTCAAAAGATTTTGCAACGAGGATTTGTAAAATGGAAATGGGGGTAATAAAAGTAACTGATCATGCCTTGTTAAGTCTAGAATTTACAGTTAAGAAAGATTATAAAGAGGCATATAGATGGAAGCTGAATACAAAGATATTGAAATATAATAAAATAGTAGATAAAATTCGGAAGGAACTGTCGGAGTCATGGGAAATTAATGAAAAAGGAGGAACAGCTGGGTCAGTCATTTGGGACACCATGAAGGCTGTAGCAAGAGGAATCTGTATTAGAGAAACATGTAGTTTAAAAAGACAACAACGTGCAGAACAGGAAAAGTTAGAGATAGAAATTAAAAACTTGGAGGAAAGATATTGGCGAGTTAAAGATAAATATAAATTAGTGGAAATACAAGCTAAGAAGAAACAATTAGAAAATTTAAATATAGAAGAGATTCAAAAGAATTTAATGTATATGAAAAGGGAATATTTTGAAAACAGTGATAAGAACTCGAGGTTGCTTGCCAAGCTCACACAAAAAGAAAAAGGGAGGAATGGGATAGAAACGTTGAAAGATAGCCAAGGGAATTATTGTCATGCAATGAAAGCTAAAATAAAAATTTTTCAGGAATTTTATCAGGAATTGTATAAGGGTAAAGAAATTCAACAAGAAAAGGTGGAGGAGTATATTGGAAGGTTTATAAAGAAGGGAATAAAATTAGAATATAAGGAGTTAATGGAGTCAGTAATAACTCAAAGAGAAGTTGAAGAGGTTATTGATAAGTTAAAAGTTGGTAAATCACCGGGAGCAGATGGTTTGGGTCCAGAATATTATAAGGTCTTCAAAGACTGTTTAGTTCCAAAATTAATGGAACTTTATAATAGGATATTATCAGGAGAGAAGATACCTGAATCATGGGAACATTCAGTGATAATTCTGATCCCAAAACCAGATAAAGATTTGACTAATCCCGATTCTTATAGACCTATTTCTTTAATAAATCAGGATGCTAAAATTTTTACATCTATTATGGCCAAACGGCTAAATAAATTTTTGGCAGAATATATAGGAGCAGATCAATGTGGGTTTGTGGTAGGGGTGTGATCCGCTCCGATTAGGAGCGTAGAAGCAGTAGCGGATTGGCCTGCTCCGCCTTACCCAGAGGCGGAGTAGGAGCGGACCGCGGACCCCTAGAAGCAAGGCGAAGAGAAGCGACCATTTTTCGGAGCTCCTAGTTCAGGCGGAGCGCTCCGGTCGCCATCTTGAAAACATTTCGCCATAGGATTGCATTGCGGCAAATAATCGTGGATAACTACGTTCTTTTTGAAGCTATCGTTCTGGAAATTCTTGTGCTCAGAGAGTCGTGGATGGGGGTCATTTTGAGACCACTCTCACCTCTCTGCGTCGTGTGGGTCGCGTGCTATTTTTTTTTGAAAATCGGGTCAACCGCGCGGCTCAAACGCCGTTTTCGGCTTTTCGCCCATAGGATTGCATTGAGGGAAAGACTCGGGCATAACTGGGTTGGTTTTTAAGCTATCGTTCTGAAAATTCTTGTGCACAGAGAGTCATGGATGGGGGTCATTTTGAGACTACTCTCAACTTTCTGCGTCGTGCGGGTCGCGCGCTAGAAGTTTTTAAAAAATCGGCGGGAAAAATACCTTTTTCAAAGGGCTGAGGGGCAGAGTCAGCTCCCGGTCATGATCACATGATCCCAAAGTTAGAGGAGGGCATAGGCAAAACGGGTAACTTGGGATTCTGGGAAACTTCTCTTTCTTCATCTGAACGGGCTTTTCCCAGTGTTTTTTTAAAACAGTAGCCCCACCAAATGCACAAACACAACCTGAAATCATATACTAAGCCAAGAATAAGAGATAGAAACACAGCACTGCTCCGCACCCTAACTTTGGGGAACAACTGAAAAGATGTGGTGCAAGGGGATGAGCTCCCCTAGGGCATCTCATCGTGGACGTGCCCCCACTCTCTCCTGCACTGGAAGGCCATTAGAGCCTTCCAAAGAGAGTAAAACGGTGGAGCAATGCCTATTATGAGTCGAAGTGAGCGTTTACTTCTTAGTGGTGGAGCGATGCCTGTTATGAGTTGAAGTGAGCATTTACTTCTTAATCTCAGAGCTGTTGGTGGCTGTCTTGAGTTGAACTGGCAGCTGCTTCCCCTTCCCCCGGGCACGTCCCCCTATTGCTGGTAAAAGACAGATATAGCCTTTTTTTAAAAAATCTTCTTGCTGTTTATTGAGCAACACTGCTGCTTTTAATTCCACCCCTCCTTTGTTTATTTATTGATTTATTCCATTTTATATGCATTACTGGCTTATCCTTGGCTCACTTCCTTATGCCCCCAGAAATGCCAGCTGCATGCCTGCCTGCCTTCCCTCCCTCCTCCCCTGCCCACCTCGCAGGGATGTTGTGTGTGTGTGGCTTTGACTCAGGGGAGAAGTCCTTCCTGCGCTCACTTGGAGTTTTGGAAGTTCCAAATTTTGCAGGTTTAAGCCCCGCCAAAAAACAGGGGATGATGGGACTGCCTTGAGTCTCGGCGTGCGTATGTATCCCTGGATAAGCTGTCATGGTGGTGAGTTTGAGGGTTTTTTTTAACGTGCAAAATTGACGGAGCTATGGAAAGGGGTGTTGGATTTTCATAAATTCCCCAAAAATCAGGGGATGATGGGACTGCCTTGAGTCTGGGCGTGCGTATGTATCCCTGGATAAGCTTTCATGGTGGCGTGTTTGAGGTTTCTAACATGCAAATTGACGGCGCTATGGAAAGGGGTGTGAATGGGGTGCCCGATTTTCAAAAATTCCCCAAAAATCAGGGCATGATGGGATTGCTTTGAAACTTGGCGTGTGTGTGTATACCCCCATGAGGTGTCATGGTGCCAAACGTGAGGTTTCTAACTTGAACAGAAAAAAAGTTGTATAATTTTTTAGCTTTCAATGCAAGCCTATGGGGGGGGGGAAACGGAGCTCCGGATCCGAATCCGGAGCTCCGAGCGGAGCGGAGCGGAGCGGAAGTGGGCGGAGTGGGGGCGGGGCGGAGCAGCCCGATCCGGAAAATGGCGGATCTGCAAGTGAAGCGGAGCGGGGGGTCCGTGCACACCCCTAGTAGGCACGGGCAAAACGTAGTCAAAAGGCAGTCCAAGGTCGCAACAGGATTCCAGAAGTAGTCAGACGTGGTCACGGGGTCCGGGAGTCAAGGCTGGGTTCAGGAACTCGGTATCTGGAGCAAGGTGCGTGGTCAAGAGATCTCAGAGCCAAAGCTTCCGCCGAAGAACTCAGATAATCTCTGACAACTTGGCAGGGCTCCCGGCTGCTCTTTTATCCTCAGTCAGAGTGCTGAGTCAGAGTTTCGCAGCTGATCTCTGATTGCCTGGCGTTTCTGTTGGAGACGGCTAGACCGGCATCTGGTGGCCTTCTCCGCCCGTAACTGGCTGAAACCGGGCTTTTCCGTCTCCTCCTCAGATCCCTGCGGCTCCTCCAGAGTCTTTGCTGGCATCAGGCCCTCAGAGCTGGCAGAGGTTCCTGCTGGCCTTGGCTCCTCTCCCTGGGCTCTGCCACAGCCTCTGCCAGTCTATTCTCATCACCTGAGCCAGGCCCCTCTGCACTAGGTCCAGCCTCTGCCAGCTCCCCCTCATCTCCCGACTCCATTTCCATGCAGGGCATGACAGCGCCAGGCGGACCTCTCTGGGGAGCTCGTTCCACAACCGGGGTGCCACAGCGGAGAAGGCCCTCCTCCTAGTAGCCACCTGCCTCACTTCCTTTGGCAGGGGCTCACGGAGAAGGCGAAGGAACCTGGTGAAATGCCCTCTTCATCACAACAGTTAAAGCTGCAGGCACCCTGCCCTCTTTTAAATCTGGTCACTCTAGTATAGCTGATATCATTTGTGCCAGGTGACTTCCGGGAAAATGGCGTTGGAGGCTGCAGTGGTGTGTGAGTCTCCGCGACTCAATAGAATTTAGTTTAGAAGTTTTACTGTTTTATTGACCTATTTTAAGCAGTTTTATTGTTTTATTGTTTTACTCTTTCACTTGTTTTTAATTGCTCTTACTGCCTCTGCATTTCCAGCTTGCAGTTTTGCAGCTCTTGACGTGCTGCCTCCTTCTTTGAACTGCAAACTGCTTTTTACTAGGGGTGTGATCCGCTCCGATTAGGAGCGTAGAAGCAGTAGCGGATTGGCCTGCTCCGCCTTACCCAGAGGCGGAGTAGGAGCGGACCGCGGACCCCTAGAAGCAAGGCGAAGAGAAGCGACCATTTTTCGGAGCTCCTAGTTCAGGCGGAGCGCTCCGGTCGCCATCTTGAAAACATTTCGCCATAGGATTGCATTGCGGCAAATAATCGTGGATAACTACGTTCTTTTTGAAGCTATCGTTCTGGAAATTCTTGTGCTCAGAGAGTCGTGGATGGGGGTCATTTTGAGACCACTCTCACCTCTCTGCGTCGTGTGGGTCGCGTGCTATTTTTTTTTGAAAATCGGGTCAACCGCGCGGCTCAAACGCCGTTTTCGGCTTTTCGCCCATAGGATTGCATTGAGGGAAAGACTCGGGCATAACTGGGTTGGTTTTTAAGCTATCGTTCTGAAAATTCTTGTGCACAGAGAGTCATGGATGGGGGTCATTTTGAGACTACTCTCAACTTTCTGCGTCGTGCGGGTCGCGCGCTAGAAGTTTTTAAAAAATCGGCGGGAAAAATACCTTTTTCAAAGGGCTGAGGGGCAGAGTCAGCTCCCGGTCATGATCACATGATCCCAAAGTTAGAGGAGGGCATAGGCAAAACGGGTAACTTGGGATTCTGGGAAACTTCTCTTTCTTCATCTGAACGGGCTTTTCCCAGTGTTTTTTTAAAACAGTAGCCCCACCAAATGCACAAACACAACCTGAAATCATATACTAAGCCAAGAATAAGAGATAGAAACACAGCACTGCTCCGCACCCTAACTTTGGGGAACAACTGAAAAGATGTGGTGCAAGGGGATGAGCTCCCCTAGGGCATCTCATCGTGGACGTGCCCCCACTCTCTCCTGCACTGGAAGGCCATTAGAGCCTTCCAAAGAGAGTAAAACGGTGGAGCAATGCCTATTATGAGTCGAAGTGAGCGTTTACTTCTTAGTGGTGGAGCGATGCCTGTTATGAGTTGAAGTGAGCATTTACTTCTTAATCTCAGAGCTGTTGGTGGCTGTCTTGAGTTGAACTGGCAGCTGCTTCCCCTTCCCCCGGGCACGTCCCCCTATTGCTGGTAAAAGACAGATATAGCCTTTTTTAAAAAATTCTTCTTGCTGTTTATTGAGCAACACTGCTGCTTTTAATTCCACCCCTCCTTTGTTTATTTATTGATTTATTCCATTTTATATGACAACTTGGCAGGGCTCCCGGCTGCTCTTTTATCCTCAGTCAGAGTGCTGAGTTAGAGTTTCGCAGCTGATCTCTGATTGCCTGGCGTTTCTGTTGGAGACGGCTAGACCGGCATCTGGTGGCCTTCTCCGCCCGTAACTGGCTGAAACCGGGCTTTTCCGTCTCCTCCTCAGATCCCTGCGGCTCCTCCAGAGTCTTTGCTGGCATCAGGCCCTCAGAGCTGGCAGAGGTTCCTGCTGGCCTTGGCTCCTCTCCCTGGGCTCTGCCACAGCCTCTGCCAGTCTATTCTCATCACCTGAGCCAGGCCCCTCTGCACTAGGTCCAGCCTCTGCCAGCTCCCCCTCATCTCCCGACTCCATTTCCATGCAGGGCATAACAGCGCCAGGCGGACCTCTCTGGGGAGCTCGTTCCACAACCGGGGTGCCACAGCGGAGAAGGCCCTCCTCCTAGTAGCCACCTGCCTCACTTCCTTTGGCAGGGGCTCACGGAGAAGGCGAAGGAACCTGGTGAAATGCCCTCTTCATCACAACAGTTAAAGCTGCAGGCACCCTGCCCTCTTTTAAATCTGGTCACTCTAGTATAGCTGATATCATTTGTGCCAGGTGACTTCCGGGAAAATGGCGTTGGAGGCTGCAGTGGTGTGTGAGTCTCCGCGACTCAATAGAATTTAGTTTAGAAGTTTTACTGTTTTATTGACCTATTTTAAGCAGTTTTATTGTTTTATTGTTTTACTCTTTCACTTGTTTTTAATTGCTCTTACTGCCTCTGCATTTCCAGCTTGCAGTTTTGCAGCTCTTGACGTGCTGCCTCCTTCTTTGAACTGCAAACTGCTTTTTACTAGGGGTGTGATCCGCTCCGATTAGGAGCGTAGAAGCAGTAGCGGATTGGCCTGCTCCGCCTTACCCAGAGGCGGAGTAGGAGCGGACCGCGGACCCCTAGAAGCAAGGCGAAGAGAAGCGACCATTTTTCGGAGCTCCTAGTTCAGGCGGAGCGCTCCGGTCGCCATCTTGAAAACATTTCGCCATAGGATTGCATTGCGGCAAATAATCGTGGATAACTACGTTCTTTTTGAAGCTATCGTTCTGGAAATTCTTGTGCTCAGAGAGTCGTGGATGGGGGTCATTTTGAGACCACTCTCACCTCTCTGCGTCGTGTGGGTCGCGTGCTATTTTTTTTTGAAAATCGGGTCAACCGCGCGGCTCAAACGCCGTTTTCGGCTTTTCGCCCATAGGATTGCATTGAGGGAAAGACTCGGGCATAACTGGGTTGGTTTTTAAGCTATCGTTCTGAAAATTCTTGTGCACAGAGAGTCATGGATGGGGGTCATTTTGAGACTACTCTCAACTTTCTGCGTCGTGCGGGTCGCGCGCTAGAAGTTTTTAAAAAATCGGCGGGAAAAATACCTTTTTCAAAGGGCTGAGGGGCAGAGTCAGCTCCCGGTCATGATCACATGATCCCAAAGTTAGAGGAGGGCATAGGCAAAACGGGTAACTTGGGATTCTGGGAAACTTCTCTTTCTTCATCTGAACGGGCTTTTCCCAGTGTTTTTTTAAAACAGTAGCCCCACCAAATGCACAAACACAACCTGAAATCATATACTAAGCCAAGAATAAGAGATAGAAACACAGCACTGCTCCGCACCCTAACTTTGGGGAACAACTGAAAAGATGTGGTGCAAGGGGATGAGCTCCCCTAGGGCATCTCATCGTGGACGTGCCCCCACTCTCTCCTGCACTGGAAGGCCATTAGAGCCTTCCAAAGAGAGTAAAACGGTGGAGCAATGCCTATTATGAGTCGAAGTGAGCGTTTACTTCTTAGTGGTGGAGCGATGCCTGTTATGAGTTGAAGTGAGCATTTACTTCTTAATCTCAGAGCTGTTGGTGGCTGTCTTGAGTTGAACTGGCAGCTGCTTCCCCTTCCCCCGGGCACGTCCCCCTATTGCTGGTAAAAGACAGATATAGCCTTTTTTAAAAAATTCTTCTTGCTGTTTATTGAGCAACACTGCTGCTTTTAATTCCACCCCTCCTTTGTTTATTTATTGATTTATTCCATTTTATATGACAACTTGGCAGGGCTCCCGGCTGCTCTTTTATCCTCAGTCAGAGTGCTGAGTTAGAGTTTCGCAGCTGATCTCTGATTGCCTGGCGTTTCTGTTGGAGACGGCTAGACCGGCATCTGGTGGCCTTCTCCGCCCGTAACTGGCTGAAACCGGGCTTTTCCGTCTCCTCCTCAGATCCCTGCGGCTCCTCCAGAGTCTTTGCTGGCATCAGGCCCTCAGAGCTGGCAGAGGTTCCTGCTGGCCTTGGCTCCTCTCCCTGGGCTCTGCCACAGCCTCTGCCAGTCTATTCTCATCACCTGAGCCAGGCCCCTCTGCACTAGGTCCAGCCTCTGCCAGCTCCCCCTCATCTCCCGACTCCATTTCCATGCAGGGCATGACAGCGCCAGGCGGACCTCTCTGGGGAGCTCGTTCCACAACCGGGGTGCCACAGCGGAGAAGGCCCTCCTCCTAGTAGCCACCTGCCTCACTTCCTTTGGCAGGGGCTCACGGAGAAGGCGAAGGAACCTGGTGAAATGCCCTCTTCATCACAACAGTTAAAGCTGCAGGCACCCTGCCCTCTTTTAAATCTGGTCACTCTAGTATAGCTGATATCATTTGTGCCAGGTGATTTCCGGGAAAATGGCGTTGGAGGCTGCAGTGGTGTGTGAGTCTCCGTGACTCAATAGAATTTAGTTTAGAAGTTTTACTGTTTTATTGACCTATTTTAAGCAGTTTTATTGTTTTATTGTTTTACTCTTTCACTTGTTTTTAATTGCTCTTACTGCCTCTGCATTTCCAGCTTGCAGTTTTGCAGCTCTTGACGTGCTGCCTCCTTCTTTGAACTGCAAACTGCTTTTTACCAAGAATTTAATTAACACTTGGCAGCTTTCGAGTATTAGTTGCCACTCCCTGAAAGGGGTTTTAAACTTTTTGTAGGGTGGATTTTTTTAGCTTGCCTACCTCTTGGTCATTTGGCTGACCATGAGAAGGAAATGAGTTTTATCACCTCCACAAAATGCAAGTAACGCGCCCCGCGCCAAACAGTGCAGGCTCAACAGTTTTATTGCTTGGCAGCCTCCTCATGCCGGGGACATCTTTTAAATCAATCCCTGGTTGTAGACAAGTTCTCCAAAACCAGTACCTGGCACCACTCCAAACAAATAAACAAACAGGGGGACAAACAGCAGCGTCCTCATGCTGCTTCTCCGAGAGATGAAATCACTTTGTCTAACAGATATGCTCCTCTGGCCGAGGGAGGCGAAGTTACTGGTGAGTCTATCTTAGGAGACGCTGGCGTTTCTCAAACAAACCAGCCAACTGGCAAATCCACGGAAAACTCCCAAAGTGAAGCTTCTTCCTTTGAATTACTGGCTGAGCAATGTTTTCTAACAGCGAGGACACTCCAATCGATTAGTTCTAACTTAGAAACTGTGCTTAGCTCTTTAAATAAACTGTTGACGTGGCTCCCAGAAAAGCTTCTCTGCCAAGGCATCCAGGCTCAACCTCCACCCCGCCCTCCCCGCTTAGATCTGGTCTTCGAACCTCACTGCAATAATGGAGGCTGTTTATCTACAGCCCCCAATAGTGGACCAGATATTGGAATAATAGAACGAAAAATTGGTGGCCTAGTTCTTCAGCCTGTCACGCTTACTCCGGTCAAGGAAGCTCGTAGTCTTGGCTTTATATTTGATTCCTCGCTCTCCTTCCCTGTGCCTGTTTGCATTCTCTTTCCCTTCTTATTGTTTACTACAACTTTATTAGATTGTAAGCCTATGCGGCAGGGTCTTGCTATTTACTGTGTTATCTGTACAGCACCATGTACATCGATGGTGCTATATAAATAAATAATAATAATAATAATAACTTAGGGAAAATCGAAATTTTCCACACAGAAACTCAAAAGATCAGTTTCTGAATTACGCTGGCTTTTGCCTGGCTCAACTTCAGCTCAGTCTAGATTTAATTATTTTAAATGGGGTGGACCTTTGGGAAGGCTCAGGTGAATTTACCTTCTCAAATTTATTTGGTTCAAGCACAATAGATTATGGGCTGGCGTCTAGAAATGCCTTCCAGTTAGTTTATCATTTTTATATAGGTACAAGAACCTGTAGCGATCACCAGCCTTTAACCCTTACTTTATGTGCCCCAACTCCTAATTTAAGACTACCCCATACCCATTTAACTGATGTCCTGTTTGAGTGCCCACACAGAATAAGGGTGAAATGGTCTGATAAATTAAGCAGTCTTCTAGAGGAAAGATTAAACTCCGATTCAATAATTCGATAAAGATCAGCAATTTTGTGGAAGGAATCGGCTGCATCCTCTATAAAAGCTTATGATGATTTAATCGACTCCTTCCAAGATGCTTTAACTCATGCAGGCAGGTCAGCCCCAGACAATACTGCCCCTACGATCTATAAGGGCTCTACTTGGTTTGATAGAGAATGTTACCTGAAGAAAAATGAGTTAAGGGAGTCTTATATTGTTAGATCAATGTTCTTTTCTTTGTAGTTCAGGTATCAACGTGGCAGGATTCAATGAGGCGAGCCTTGGGTCCACAAGGAGGTTGATCTCATATCTGGACTGGCAGGCAGGGTTCAGGTGTCAGCTTCTTCTACTGTACTCCACTGGTCTGTGCCACGTTTTTGGCACAGCACACTTGAGGCTGGTAGTGCAAACACAGTAATGCAAGCTGGAGTTTTTAATTGCTTTAATCATTTCACAAGTCCATTTTTAAAAAGCAATAGCTGTATTCTTCTTCTGGCTTCTAATTTCAAAGGATACTGATGCAAGAACACTTAAGGTGCTTAAGGTTCTTTGACCATTTCTTTATCAATCTCAAACTGCAATCCTGCCTCCTCAACTTCTGCTTCACTTTTTCCAGGAAGGAGTCATAGACCCGCTTTTAAGAGAAGACCGAGGCAAAATAGGAATTGAGCACTTCAGCCTTTTCTTTGTTGTCTGTTATCAATTTGCCTTCCTCATTAAGCAGTTGAACCACCCACTGATGATCTATTTAGATGGCTCACTAGTTATCCAATATGGAGTAATTAAAAGAGGGATTTCTTGCATTGTATTTTGTTCCATTGTAATGATTTTTGTTTATCCTTGCTTTTTTGCCTTCCCTGTATTTTGTCTTTTGTGAAAAATCTTGCAAAATCTGTAATCCACCAGCAAATGTATTTGTATTGTGAAGCCTTAGCCACAGATGATCTAAAAGAAGCTAGCAAGCTTGAGTTTTGTATTGCTTTAAAGGGGGGAAATGTTAGCAGAACCACCTCCATTTTTAACAGGAAACTGTAAAATCTCTATTGCACACCAAGCGAGATGTCACGTACCAAGAATGTCTTCAAGGGTGTTTCCTGTGTGACTATCTTATCTATCCAGAACAATAGCTTTATGTTCCCAGGCGGAATGTACTGTTACAGAGGAAATGTTTTGCAAAAGATAAGGGGGGTGGCTCTGGTGTTACATTCTGATTGGTTAATGCTGCTACTGGGCCCTGCCCCTTGAAAGCTTTAATACTGTACCATATTCCCTATGTTTTTTGTCTGATTGCTCCCTTTTGAAGAGACCAGGCCTTGATTACTAATCAATAAAGCGCTTTTGAACCCTCTGTCGTTGGAATGGTGAAGTCGTGCTTAAGGGCTGTTTGGATCTCGTCCTTGGGTGAAAAGAACATTGATCTAACAATATAACCTACAGAAAATCAGGCTACAATTATCTCCCTTCGACCTATTTTCAGCTAAAAAAGCAATATAAGTCCCTCATAGCCCAAAAAAGACGCCAAGCTGAACGAAACTCCTGGTCCCTGCTGTTAAATGCCTCCTTGAATAATGATTCAAAAATGTTTTGGCAGATTGTGTCGGGCGCCTTACGATCCAACTGCCAAGCACCCAGTTGTACAATTCCAGCTCAGGTCTGGGAGGATCATTTCAGAGCCATTTTTACCGACCCAGACACTATACAATCAGCTCAGGTTGATATGCAGGATGTCACTTTCTCTTCCCTCCCCCCCTGGAATTCAGTCTCTAAGGAGGAAGTGATTGAATTAATCCAACAACTTAAAGGGGGTAAGGCACCCGGCATAGATTTTATCCCTGCTGAATTTATTAAAATCAATCAGGATTGGTGGGCCCCTTTGTTAGCCGCTCTTTTTTTTTTTTTTTTTTAATTTTTTATTAAACAACATATAACAACAACAAAAACATCAAATAAAAACACTTGTTACATAAACATAAAATTACCTTAATATCAAATATTCAAATTTTGCCTATTAAACATATTTATACTAAACACAACAGTGCTCCCCCCCCCCCCTCGGGATCTCATTCCTGTTTCCAAAAACTCATAGTTTCTTCTGTTGGTGGTTTCCCACTGCCTTTAGAAAATACAAACTCCAGGAACTTTTTCCATATACCCTCAAAATCATTTGTTTTTGCTATACCTTTTTTCATTTTAATATTACATGTCAATTTATCATTTATAGCAATGTCCCACACTTCTTTATACCATTCTTCAATACAATAGTCTCCTTGCATCTTCCAGTTCCTGGCTACAATCAGTCTCACAGCCGTCAACAGATTCGTTATTAGCTCTTTCGTTTCTTTATTACATTTAAGTTCTTCTTGCGGTGAAAGTAGTGCAATCCTTGGTGTGACTTCTACTTTAAATCCCACTATCTGCTCAATCTCATAAAAAACCATCTTCCACAACTTTTGCACATGTTTACAGTCCCACCACATATGTAAATACGTTCCTTTTTCACCACATCCCCTCCAACAATCTGCTGAAAGCTGATTATTAATCTTATTTAATCTGACCGGAGTTAAATACCACCTCCATACCAGTTTGTAGTAATTCTCCTTTATTCTTACTGACATATTTCTCAACACTCTCTGTCTCCATAATCCCTCCCATCTCTGCTGTCCTATCTGTATCTTCAAATCAGTCTCCCAAACCACTTTCCCACTACTATCCCACACTCCTTTCTCAGTTAATATATTATATAGTTGACTCATTAACCCTTTTATCCCTATATTTTGTCCCTTATCAATTCCTTTTTTTTCAATTAATTCCTCAAATTTCGTCTTCTCTCCACACTCTCTATTTTCTTTTACCCAATTTTTAGTCCATTGTTCCAATTGCCCATAGTTTAACCATGATAATTTCAAATCTTTTAAAACATCTTCCAACCTCTCTCTTGTATTCATCCCCTTTAACCATTCACTTAATCTCATTTTATTTTTCTCCTTTAAGACTTTACCTAATCTATTCTTTAAATTTTCAGGAAATTTCTTTAGCATTATCACTGGTGTTAAAGGGGAATTAATTGAAAGCAATTCCTTTTTATATTTATTCCAAAGTTCCCAATGGAACTTCAAAAAGTAATTATCTATTTCGTTAAGCCAATTACCCTTCCCTTTTTCCTTAAAAAATACATTCTGCAAATTTAGCTCAATATTATCTAATGTATTTTCTTCCATCCATTCTAAGTCCCCTACCCCTAAAATTGCTTCAGCAATGTGTCTTAACCTGTTTGCTATATAATAGTACTCAAGGTTCGGGAGACCCAATCCACCCTTCTTTTGATTTATATACCATTTACTTTTGTTAATTCTTGCTTTCTTCTCCGCATTGCAGTAATTATTTATAAGATTCTGCCAACTTTTTAACTCTAAATCTGAAATTCTTATTGGTAACATCCTGAAAATAAAATTGATCTTTGGCAAAATTTTCATCTTTATTAAAGCTATTCTTCCAAACCAAGAAAGATTCAGTTTCTTATACTTCTTTAGCTTTTCTATTACCTCTTTTTTCAATCCATTTAAATTTTCACTTTCCAAATCTTCTAAATTTTTAGTAATCTTAATACCCAAATATTTAATTTTTTCTTTAGTATTCAAAACTGAAGCCTTCCCTTCCCATTCCTTCTCTTCCTTTTTAGTGTAATTAAATAACATCAACTCGGATTTTGCCCAATTTATTCTTAACCCCGTAACTTCTTCAAATTCTTTTAACTGCTGTCTAATTCTTTCCATTTTGCTTATCGGATCTCTGATAGTCATCAATGTATCATCTGCAAACATATTCAACTTAATTTTCTTTCTACTACCTATCCCCTCTATCTCCCCATCTTCTCTTATTGCATTTGCCAACAATTCCATCACCAATACAAACAGGACTGGCGAGAGTGGGCATCCTTGTCTTGTCCCTCTGGCTAGTCGTATCTTATCCGTTATTCCATCATTTACTACCACTACAGCTGTGTTTTTAGAGTATAACTGCTCTATTATTGCTCTGAATTTATTACCAAATCCCATTTTGATTAAAATCAGCTTTAAAGTTTGCCAACTCACACAATCAAAAGCCTTAAAAATATCTAGCGCTAAAATACCCGCCTTATTCTTTGACTTTTTTATCCCCTGTATTGCATTTAAGACTCTCCCTATTAATGTATGCATCTGTCTGCCTGCTATAAAACCACATTGGTCTTCCCCTACATAATTTGCTATAAATTTATTTAATCTTTTGGCCAAAATAGTTGAAAAAATTTTAGCATCTTGATTTATTAACGAAATTGGTCTATATGAATCAGGGAGAGTCAAATCCTTATCCGGTTTCGGGATTAAAATTATTATGGAATGCTCCCATGACTCTGGAATCTTCTCCCCTTCCATTATTGCATTATATAATTTCAACAACTTTGGCACTATTAATGTTTTAAATCTTTTATAAAACTCTGGTCCCAAGCCATCTACCCCCGGTGATTTCCCTACTTTAAGCTGATCTATGACCTCCTCTATTTCACATTGCAGTATGTTACTATCCATAATTTTCTTATGCTCTTTTTCTAATCCTTTTTTCACAAATTTACCCACATACTCTTCCTTCCTCTTCGTTTGAGTATCTCTTTCTTTGTATAAATCTTCAAAAAATTGCTGAAAATTTTTTATTTTATCCTTCATCATATGACAATAATTACCCTGCTTATTTTTTACTGCCCCTATCCCATTTTTAGCTTTTTCCTTTTGTGTGAGTTTGGCAAGCATCTTCGAGTTCCTGTTACTATTTTGAAAGTATTCCCTTTTCATATAAATTAAGTTCCTCTGAACCTCTTCTAAATTAATATTTTCTAGTTCCTTTTTTTTTGCCTGTACTTCTATTAATTTATATTTATTTTTAGTTCGCCAAAATTCATTTTCCAGCTTCATTATCTCATTCTCTAAAGTAACCTGCCTTACCTCCTGTTGTCTTTTTAGATTACACATTTCCCTAATACAATTCCCCCTAAACACAGCCTTCATGGTATCCCAAACCACTGCCGTTCTTGTTCCCCCCTTCTCATTTATTTCCCATGTTTCTGACAGTTCCTTCTGCATTTTCTCAATTACTTTATCGTACTTAAATATCTTAGTATTCAGTCTCCACCTTAATGCTTGTTTGTAATCCTTATCAACTGCGAAAACTAAACTTACTAATGCATGATCCGTTACCTTGATTGTCCCCAATTCCATTTTACATATCTTAGTTAAAAAATCTCTGGATACAAAAATATGGTCAATCCTGGAGTATGTGTGATGGACTGGAGAATAAAATGTAAATCCTGGGTCAGCCCCTCTAAGAACTCGCCAAGAATCAACAAAATCCTTTTCTTTAATTAATTTGTTTAACATAGTGATATTATTTCTTTTTTCTATCTCAGAGGGATTTGACCTATCTAGTCTATTATTCATAACCATATTAAAATCTCCAGCCAAAATAGCATACCCCTCCTTAAATTCTTCAATCTCTCTTAATACCTCCTCATAAAATTCTTTTTGTTTATTATTTGGAGCATACATATTAATCAAAGTATACATTTTCCCTTCCAATTGACCCTTTATCATAAGATATCTCCCATTCTCATCTTTTTTAATATTTTCCATCACAAACCCACTTCTTTTTGAAATCAAGATGGCCACTCCATTTTTTTTGATGTCCCCAAAGACACTTCGTAAAACACTGGCCATTTCAAACGAATAACATTATTTTTTTCTTTAAATTGATGAGTTTCTTGCAAAAAAATTATATCAGAACCATCCCTATTTAGCAATTGTTCAATCCTTCTCCTTTTTACGACCGCCTCCAGACCTTTAACATTGAGTGTTGAGATTCTTATCTTCTTATCCATATCTAATTCTTTGAACTTCTTCTCGATCCCGAACGTGTTGAAAACTTAACTTACATACATAAAAATACAACAACCCACACAAACCCTTCCCTCCCACCCCACTTCCCCTACCCCTCCCATCTCTTTTCCCCCCAATATATCTCCGGGAGTCTAACACTCCGGCCATTATTTTAACCCTTGGGGGGGGGGGGAAAGCAGCCAGGAACCCAAAGCCAGTAGGATCTAATATGATTATACTTCTTATCATCCCTATAATATCCACTTTACACCACTCCCCCTACTGCACCTCTTTCTTCTTCGTCATCACTCTTTGCGTTACCACCGGCTTCTCCTTGCGGACCCAAACCTAAGCTCTCCAGAAGCTCCATGCCTTGCTGAAGGGAGAAAACCTTATGATTTTCCCCCTTATATGAGAAACGCAGAAAAATCGGATATCCCCATGCATAGGGGATTTCCCTCTTCTTCAATTCCCCTGTTATAGACTTGACACTGCGTCTCCAATCCAAAGTTTGTTGGCACAGATCATTAAAGACCTGCACTGTTGCTCCCTGGGACTTCAACTCTCCCAATGCTCTTAACTCCCTCATAAGGTGCTCTTTCTTGTAATAACTTGAAAATTTCACCAGGACATCTCTGGGAGTTGCACCGCTTCTAAAGCCGCCAACCCTGTGGTTAGCCGCTCTTTTTACCGTTATACAGTTGGAGACACGCAATTGTGGTTCCGATATACAAAAAGGGACATCCAAAGGATCCTGGGAATTTTAGACCTATCAGCCTCCTCTCAATAATAGGCAAGCTCTATGCTCGATTTCTATCTAATAGACTAACTGACATCCTCGAGGCCAATAATGTTGTCACGGAAGCCCAAGCTGCCTTTAGAAAGAATCACTCCACTTCTGATCATGGTCTGATTCTTTTTCACTTAGCCGAGAAACATCTTAAGTTTCTACGTAGCAAACTGTTTGTCGCCTTCATGGATCTGAAGTCCGCTTTCGACTCCATCCCTAGAACTAAACTATGGGAGAAATTAGATAAAATCCTGGTGGACAAAAGACTTCTTAATCTTATAATGGTTCTATACAGCGACAGCAGGATGCAAGTTAGATGTGGCACACAGGGACAGCTTTCAAATGAAATTCCTATGTCTAGAGGAGTAAGACAGGGCTGTATCCTCGCACCTACACTATTTAACTTTTACATAAATGATATTGAGGAGGCCCTGTCTGACCATGAAGGACACTTGCCCAAACTTGGTGCAAGGAAAATTCCTATTTTACTTTACGCAGACGATGCTGTTATTCTCTCCCGCTCTAGACCTGGTTTGAAACATCTTTTAATGAAATTCTCCAACTTTTGTTTGACCAACGATCTGAAAATTAATTTTGAGAAATCTAAAGTCATGGTCTTTGAAAATAGATTTTCTCAACGTCGGTGGTCCCTTGATGGGCATATCCTGGAACAGGTGAAAATTTTCTCTTACCTGGGGCTGCTATTCCATCATACCCTGTCCTGGAGTGCCCATAGATCGGCCACCCTTAATAAAGCTTCAGTCAGTTCAGCTGTAATAACACGCTTTTTCTTTACTAAAGGGGGAATGTTTATACCGTCTGCCATCAAAGTGTTTAATGCCAAGTCTGCAGCCCAGCTTTTATATGCCTCCAATATCTGGATAGGGGGATTAACATCTGAGATAGATAGGCTGCAGACAAGGTTTTTGAGGACCCTTCTTCAACTCCCAAAGTGTGTCCCTAATTCGGTACTTTTGTTGGAAACCGGGGAAAGCTCTCTTTCGCTTAGGGCTTGGTGGTCTGCCTTAAAATTTTGGATGGAAGTTAGTCTTTTTGGGAGGGGCTCAGGTCTGCTTCCCTGTCTGGCTCAGGACAACTACGTGAACAGCTGGTCCAAGCTTCTTGCCAGGAAGGCAGCTTCAATAGGTCTTTCCTCTTCCCTGAATTTTGCTTTTAAAGCTATCAAACAAAGACTGTGGGATATAGCCTTCTGCGACTTACGCGCTCGCTCTCATGTTTCTTGCTCTCCCAGTGCATTGCACGTTCATTACGTTGGGCCTCTTCAGCTGGCTGACTATCTAAAGAACTTGTCGGTCGCTAAATATCGTATTGCCTTCTCCAAGGCCAGATGCAATGTTTATTCTATTGAATTACTTCAGGGCAGATATGCTGGTATCCCTTATCAGGAACGACGGTGCCCCTGTAGGAATATGGAAGTGGAGACGATGGAGCATATCCTTCTGTCCTGTAGCTTTTATAATCAGGCCTGCCATCTTATGATTACTCCATTGTTGAGCAAACTGTCCAGAACTTCAGGGAAATGTTATGTTATGTTTCTGTTGGAAGATAAGTCCTCAAGTGTAACTTTGGCTGTTGCTAAATTTCTTACAGTGGCGGCCAAGATTAGAGCTCTTTGTGTATTAGACTAAAGTTGATAATAGCTCTAACTGTATGATTTCATGTCTGATTCTTGTGTTTGGTTGTTTGTTGTCTGTTTCTTTTCTTTTTATGGATCTATAGATCGCAATAAAGAAAGTTAAGTTAAGTCCCTGATGTTAATTGCATGCTCTTGAAGTGTCCATGGACTGTATGGATTAGCTGTCGCTCCAGTCTTAGCTGTTTCATCCTTGAACTGGTGTAAGTGTTCCATCCATGATGGAAGAAAGACAAACTGGTTGAGCAGGTGGCTTTTGCATAGCAGGTGGGATGGGACTTAGTCTCTCCATGAGGGTGTTTCTTAGAGGTACAGCCAAATAACCGAGGGCAGTGGAAGGCAGTACCAGCAGAGGGACTCTTTGGAAGGTTCAGTATGAGAAAGCCTGGAAGCAGGGATGATTTTGAATGGGTCTACACTGATCAGCCACACACACAGAGGAGAAAGGAGATCTTGGGTGAGTTTGCGGCAGGTTGGTTCTGCCAGGGGGTCTTTGGGGAAAGGCAATGGGTTGGTATGAGAGGATTAGGGAGAAGGAAGATGATGGATTTGGGCAAGGTGGAGGGAGGAGGAGAAAGGGTGAACCGGACTGAAATTGTGGGGACAAAACAGGTCAGAACCAGAGCTGGGAGAAGCAGAGGCATCCAGGTTTTGAAAATACAAGGAACAAGGATTGAACGAAGCACTAGAAGTGAGCCAGCCTGGGTCAAAACAATATAAAACTGGCCCAGAGTCAGATGAGGACAGCAAGGTGGAAAAATGATGGCACAAGGGGATCTACACTACTGCTTTTAAAGAGCTTTAAAGCACTTTGAAAATGTTTTGAAAACTGTATATGTAGTGTGTCCTGGGTCCCAACTGTTGTCAAAACTGTTATAAAGCACTTTAAAGCATTTTAAAGCAGTAGTGCAGATCCCCCCCCATAACAGGAGCAGGTGAAACAGGATCTGGGAAAGCTCCATTGGCAGAAGCAGGAGGAGAGAACCTGACCACCAGGAAAGTCATTTATTGTAGGAATGTTTCCCCCCTCAAATTTGCTAGCTTTGCACAGTTGTACAAAGGGTCCTAGAATTCTTGCAGCCTTCTGAAGTGGGTTCCAATGCGTTATTCTCATTTTGTAAGGGGGGAAGAACTGAGGCTACGGAACGGTAACTTGCAGAAAGGCAGACAATGCAGAGAGGGTTGGGAGGCGCAGGACGCTGACGCTCGAGGCGCGCCCCAGATCAGAAAGATCTTTTTGCTGCACTGCACAAGATGTTGGTGGTATGACCGACGGAGGCTGGTGGCTGAGAAATCAGCGGGGTGGCTCCAGATTTCAGCCAGAACCTTTGACCCCTGGATAGCTCCTTTAGAGTTCTAACTGAAGCCCATCCAACAGGTTAAAAACACAATTACAAAATACAGTATAAAAACTGCAACCAGGATAAAACCACACAGCAAAGTTGATTATAAGATTAAAATACAGAGTTAAAACAGTAAAATTTAAATTTAAGTTAAAATTAAGTGTTAAAATACTGAGTGAATAAAAAGGTCTTCAGCTGGCGACGAAAGCAGTACAGTGTAGGCGCCAGGCGGACCTCTCTGGGGAGCTCGTTCCACAACCGGGGTGCCACAGCGGAGAAGGCCCTCCTCCTAGTAGCCACCTGCCTCACTTCCTTTGGCAGGGGCTCACAGAGAAGGCGAAGGAACAACAGTTAAAGCTGCAGGCACCCTGCCCTCTTTTAAATCTGGTCACTCTAGTATAGCTCCTGCACTTTTAACTGCGGTGATGAAGAGGGAATTCCATCAGGTTCTCCATATATACCAATGACACCTGCTGAAATTCCTTTTTCTATACAACTGTTAAAGATACAGGAGCCCTGTTCTCCTTTTCATAGGGTCACCCTACCGGTAGCGAATAGGCAGCCAGTGCGGTTCCCTCAGCAGAGGAGTTCCATGCTGGAAAGGGGCAGCCCTGGACAACAGCCGAGCTGCAGCGTTCTGCACTAGCTCCGGCTTCCAGAGCAGTCCTACAAAGAGTGCGTTGCAGTAATCCGATCTTGAGGTCGGTGCCAACCATAAACATTCCAGGAATCAGATGTACTGATCCTGTGATAATAGCTTTGTTTAAAACACGTTCATGGGGAGCCACGTAGAACCTTTTTTTAAAATGTAGTTTACCTCCATCCCTGCCTTGCATAACAATGCAATCAACGTGACCGTATCTTGCATCTAGTTTGATTGGGAAATGAGGTGATTACAAAGGCAGCCTATGATTCAGGGATTGTACATGGCATGTTCCAGGGTGGGACATTTAAACAGGCAACAAACATGTTGGAGGAGTGCTGTGCAATTGGGATGGGCGGGAGTCGTTTTGTGTGTGTGGTTGTGGGTTTTGTTTTGTTTTGCATTTTTGCAAGTGTGAATTTGGGCGAATTGCAAGAAAATCTAATTCCATAGAATCATAGAATAGCAGAGTTGGAAGGGGCCTACAAGGCCATCGAGTCCAACCCCTGCTCAATGCAGGAATCCACCCTAAAGCATCCCTGGCAGATGGATGTCCAGCTTCCTCTTAAAGGCCTCTAGTGTGAGAGAGCCCACAACCTCACTAGTCAACTGATTTCATTGTCGTACTGCTCTAACAGTCAGGAAGTTTTTCCTGATGTCCAGCTGGAATCTGGCTTCCTTTAACTCAAGCTCGTTATTCCGTGTCCTGCACTCTGGGAGGATCGAGAAGAGATCCTGGCCCTCCTCTGTGTGACAACCTTTTAAGTCTTTGAAGAGTGCTATCATGTCTCCCCTCAATCTTCTCTTCTCCAGGCTAAACATGCCCAGTTCTTTCAGTCCAGCTTGTCTGCGTCCTTCTTGAATTGTGGAGCCCAGAACTGGACGCAATACTCTAGATGAGGCCTAACCAGGGCCGAATAGAGAGGAACCAGTACCTCACGTGATTTGGAAGCTCTAGCATTTGCCTTTCTTGCAGCCATATCGCACTGTTGGCTCATATTCAGCTTGCGATCTACAACCATTCCAAGATCCTTCTCGTTTGCAGTATTGCTGAGCCAAGTATCCCCCATCTTGTAACTGTGCCTTTGGTTTCTATTTCCTAAATGTAGAACTTGGCATTTATCCCTCTTAAATTTCATTTTTTTGTTTTCAGCCCAGCACTCCAACCTATCAAGATCACTTTGAAGTTTGTTTCTGTCTTCCAGGGTATTAGCTCTCCCACCCACCCAATTTTGTGTCATCTGCAAATTTGATCAGCGTTCCCTGCACCTCCTTGTCCAAATGATTAATAAAAATGTTGAAGAGCCCTGGGCCCAGGACTGAGCCCTGCGGTACCCCACTCATTGCCTCTCCCCAGTTTGAGAAGGTTCCATTGATAAGTACTCTTTGAGTCCGATTCTGTAGCCAACTGTGAATCCACCTAATAGTTGTTCCATCTAGCCCACTTTTAGCTAGTTTGTTAATCAGAATATCATGGGGCACTTTGTTGAAAGCTTTGCTGAAGTCAAGATATGTGACGTCCACAAGGGAGGTTACCCGATCAAAAAATGAGATCAAATTAGTCTGACAGGACTTGTTCCTGACAAATCCATGTTGGCTTCTAGTAATCACCGCATTGATTTCAAGGTGTTTACAAATTGACTTCTTTATAATCTGCTCCAGAATTTTCCCAGGGATGGATGTCAGACTGACTGGTCTCCTTTTTGCCCTTTTTGAAGATAGGGACAACGTTAGCTCTCCTCCAGTTGTCCGGCACCTCACCCGTCTTCCATGATTTTGCAAAGATAATAGACAAAGGTTCTGAGAGTTCTTCTGCTAGCTCCTTCATTACTCCAGGATGCAGTTCATCGGGCCCTGGTGATTTGAACTGATTCAAGGAAATTAGGTGTTCTTTGACCATTTGTTTATCAATCTCAAACCGCAATCCTGCCCCCTCTGTTAGATCAATGTTCTTTTCACCCAAGGACGAGATCCAAACAGCCCTTAAGCACGACTTCACCATTCCAGCGACAGAGGGTTCAAAAGCGCTTTATTGATTAGTAATCAAGGCCTGGTCTCTTCAAAGGGAGCAATCAGACAAAAGACATAGGGAATATGGTACAGTATTAAAGCTTTCAAGGGGCAGGGCCCAGTAGCAGCATTAACCAATCAGAATGTAACACCAGAGCCCCCCCTTATCTTCTGCAAAACATTCCTTTGCAACAGTAAGTTGCTCCAAGTTAACTTTCTTCCTGGAGCAATGAAGCTATTGTTTTGGATAGATAAGACAGTTACACAGGAGACATCCTTGAAGACACCCTCGGGTACGTGACATTTCGCTTGGTGTGCAATGGAGATTTTACAGTTTCCTGTTAAAAATGGAGGTGGTTATGCTAACATTAGACAATTATGCTAACACCTCAACTTCTGCTTCACTTTCTCCAGGGGGGGTCATAGACCCGCTTTTAGGAGAAGACTGAGGCAAAGTAGGAATTGAGCACTTCAGCCTTTTCTTTGTAATCTGATATCAATTTGCCATCCTCATTAAGCAGTTGAACCACCATTTCTTTCCTCTGTCTTTTACTACTCACGTATCTGAAGAAAGCCTTTTTATTGCTTTTAGCATCCCTCGCTAATTTCAGCTCATTCTCAGCTTTAGCCTTCCTGACGCCATTTCGGCACTTCTGTGCCACCTGTGTGTACTCTTCTTTTGTAGCCTGGCCTTCCTTCCACTTCCTATATGTATCTTTTTTTGTTTTCAGGTCATCTCTAATCTTTTTGTGGAGCCGCATTGGTTTCCTCTGTTGTCTTCTAACTTTTCTCCTTGTTGGAATGGTTTGTAACTGTGCCTTTAAAATTTCCTTTTTTAAATACTCCCACCCATCCTGCACTCCTTTTCTCATTAGGCTCATTTGCCACGGGACCTTACTTATCATAGTTCTGAGTTTATTAAAATCAGCTTCCCTAAAATCCAGAGTATGTGTATGGCTACACTCAACTTTTGTCTCCTTCATAATCAAGAATTCAAGTATGACGCGGTCACTTTCCCCCAGAGTTCCCGTAACTGCCACTTTATCCACTAAGTCATCCCTATTGGTCAATATCAAGTCAAGGATTGCCGATCCTCTAGTTCCTTCCTCCACTTTCTGTAGGAGAAAGTTATCACCCACACATGTCAGGAATTTCTTGGAAGGGCCGCTTTTGGCAAAATTTGTCTCCCAACAGATATCAGGATAATTGAAGTCCCCCGTCACTACTACATCACACTTCCTTGAAACACTGGCAATTTGTTTCTCAAAAGTTTCATCCTCGTCTTCTCCTTGATTGGGTGGTTGGTAGTAAACTCAGATTATCACGTTCTTTTTATTCCTTGCCCCATTTATTTTAATCCAGACGCTCTCGACGGGGCTCCCAGTCTGATCCGCCTGTATTTCTGTGCAGGGATAGGTATTTTTAACATATAGTGCAACTCCACCTCTCTTTCTATTTCTTCTGTTCTTTTTGAACAAGTTATATCCTTCAATTGCTATATTCCAGTCATGAGAGTCATCCCACCAAGTTTCAGTTATACCTGTCAAGTCGTATTTGCCTTCATGTAATAAGAGTTCAAGTTCATTGTGTTTGTTTCCCATGCTCTGGGCATTAGTATATAGACATTGAAGACCATGTGTTTTATAGTCTGGCTTTGTTCCTACATTGTTGCGGACACTATTTTGGGCACTATTGGAGCTGTTCTCTGTACTGTGGTGCCTTGGCCTTCATCCATTGTTGCCTCAAGGTTTACGTCTCCCGCCCCCGTAAGATTCAGTTTAAAGCCCTCCTGATCAAGTTCTTCATGCTGTGGCCGAACACATTCTTTCCAGCCCTTGTGAGGTGCAACCCATCCCTTGCCAGCAGTCCATGTTCCAAGCAGCGTAGCCCGTGGTCCAGAATCCAAAACTCTCACGTCGGCACCACCTTCGTAGCCAGTCATTCATCCAGAGTATTTTTCTTTCCCTTTCTAATCCTCTTCCAAGAACCGGGAGGATGGATGAGAAAACTTCCTGGGCCCCAAAGTTCTTCAGTTTCCTTCCCAGAGCTTCAAAGTCTGAAATGATTTCTTTGTAGCTCTGCTTGGCGACATCATTTGTTACTACATGGATGAGAAGAAAGGAGTATGTGTCCGTGGGCTTTATGAGCTTTGGTAACTCTTCAGTCACATCTCTAATCTGTGCTCCAGGGAGACAGCACACCTGGCGAGTCCATGGGTCTTCATGACATACTTGGGTTTCAATCCCACGCAGCAGGGAGTCTCCCACAACGACTACTCTTCTCTTCTTCTTGGTTGACCTACCTTCTGTCTCTTGTTCATTGTTGCACGGTGTCTCCTGTACTTCTTCCTCTGCAAACTTTCCTTCAGTCTCATCCTCCAGTAGCTGAAAGCGGTTGCTTAACACTAATGGTTCCACCGGTGCAGAATGCCTTCTAGTTCTTCTGCTCCTAACTGTCACTCTTTTCCAGAGAGTTTCCTCTTCATTGGCTTTCCTCCCCTCAGCATACTCCACTTCTGCTTCAGCTGGCTGTTGCTCTTCAATCTCATATGCTTCTTGTTGCTGTTGCAGTTCCACCATTCGGTCTAAGAACTCCTCGTCTTCTCTTATTCCTTGGAGGGTGGACACTCGCCGCTCAAGTCCTCTCACTTTTTCTTCCAAAAGTACCACCAGCTTGCACTTGTTGCAGGTGTACGCCATGTTGAGCTCAGGCAGAAACACGAACATTGCACACCCTTTGCAGGTCACCACCTCTAAGGACTCCTTTCCATCCATATTGTCTATTTCTGCTTTCTTTTTTCCTTTCTGATTATAGTGGAATTGCCTTTGCTTTGTCCTGCAATTATGCAATTATAAATAAATAAACAAACAAACAAACAAATAAATAAAGGTGTTCTCCAAGGAACATTGCATCTGAGTCACCAGCCTGTCCTGGGATGATGTCAGCATCCCTACAAAGCATCTTGCAAAAGCTTCTTTAGAGTTTTGACTGATAACTGGAGCAGATTCAATCTCCCCTGTAATTCTTAGTGGCCCAATTACCGCCTTTCTTCTGATCATGGAAAAAAATGCACAGTGGCCTGACCTCGGAGTTCCCCCGTGCTGGTAGTGGCCTCAAGGTAGGGATGTGGTTGAGCAGCTTTACATTCCACCGAGGCTACCTGGGCTAGCAGTCCAGTATGTCCAGAATGCACGCCTGACAACAGCTCACTAGTTTTACCTCTATTCACCAGGCCAGGGGTCCCCAGCCCTCTTGCGCCAGTGGGCACATTTGGGATTTTGAGAAAGTGTTTCGGGCACTGTCACAAGATGGCTGCCATTCAGCTTTCGTCGCCAGCTGAAGACCTTTTTATTCTCTCAATATTTTAACACTTAATTTTAACTTAAATTTAAATCTTACTGTTTTAACTCTGTATTTTAATCTTATATCAATTTTGCTGTGTGGTTTTATCCTGGTTGTGCCTTTTATACTGTATTTTGTAATTGTGCTTTTAACCTGATGGTTGTTTTATTGTGGTTTTAATTTTTGTGAACCGCCCAGAGAGCTTTGGCTATTGGGCGGTATAGAAATGTAATAAATAAATAAATAAATAAATAAATATGAGAAGTGGTGTCTATCCGGAAGATGGAACAGGTCCAGGAGACTCTTGTCAGTGGGCCCTGCCTACCCTTGATGCTGGTAACTATCAATTGGCCAGGGCAGAGCCCTCAGCAGGGGCCAAGAGAAGTGTCTATGGTAGGGTGACCAACTGTCAGGATTTCCCTGGATTTGTCCTGGTTTTTGTTCTTCCCATGGTGTCAGGGGGGATTTTCTATAATTTTCAATAATGTCCTGGGATGACACACCTTCCCCTTTAAGGCTGCCATTAGCATGGCAGGAGGGAATGACATGCTTTCTTGAGGCACATCATTCTCCCACCCCGAGCTCCAATTGAGGTCTTAAAGGGGAAAGTGGGTCATTCGTGGACATTATAGAAAAGGCCCCAATTGGAGTGGATGGTGGTGGTGCAGAATGAAATCCTTTCCCCTCCTCCACTCCAATCGGGTTCTTTAAGGTGGTGGGGGAATAACATACTTTCTGCAGGACTCAGAAAGCTGCTTCCCCCCCCCCCCACACACACTAGGTGTCCTCTTTTTTGGTTTCCCAAATATGGTCACCCTAGTCTATGGGTGGTTGTGCCCATGGATGCTGTGTTGGGGATCCCAGGATCAGAGAGTTCCCTGGCACCAGCTTATTCATGTCTTTATATATGCTACCCTTCCTCAGGGAAGCGTACATGGCCCTCTCACCATTTTATCCTCACAACAACCCTGTGAGGTAGGTTAGGCTGCAGGATAGTGATTGGCCGAAAGTCACCCAGGATGCTTCCTGGTTATGTGCAGGCAGGCAGCCTCCTGGTCAGGGACTCCGGATGAGATGAGTCCTGGGACCCCACTTCAGGCAAGCAGGGGATAGGGGTGTGCAGGATCAGGCCTTTGGTTGGCAGGGACAGAGGAGGCCACTGGGTTGGCCAGGCCTGCTCTAAATACAAGGAGGGAACTTCCTTCTGTCATCACTTTTCTGTTCCACTATAGGGAACAGCAGCTTCCTCTTTCTTCACACAGGGAGGAAAGAGGAAGCAAACAATGGTTTATTCAGTGGGTGTTTTTATCCTGCTGCTTCTCCTGCACACAGCAGGAAATGGCAGCAGAAAAGCCGGATTTTCCAGGTCTTTTTTTGCGGCATGAGAACAAGCAGAAGGAGCAGGAGGTGGATGGCATTGTGAAAAGGACCCGTGAAAATCCGTGAGTGCCCAGTAACGGCCATGCTATAAAACGCTCGTCTGATGATGCTCTTTGCCTGGTCTACCAAGCAGGACTTTCTGCCTGCTGAATCTCAGCCCTAGATACCATCCGCTGGCCCTGGGGATACAGAGCTGGGGGAAACACCCTCCAAGTCCAGATTCACTCTGGTTTTGACATAGTTTGCTCCCCTTCCTCCTTCAAAATTGGTTGCGCAAGGCGTTTCGTCAAGAGTTAAGGTTAAGGTGGTCTAGACCTGACCTTGGTAGGTCAAGGCAACATCCGGTTACATGATCCTACACACCCTCCAGCTTTTTGTAGATGCTGATAACATCCCAGTTCTTCTACTGCCTGGACCTCATTCCCCTCGCATTGCACACTGTGGAAGTTTCTGCACTATGCTGCACTCATCCACCCTACAATTGCCTGCCGTCCGGCAGTCTGGAAGTTAGAAAGGGGATTCCCAAACCTGATGTGCTCCGGATGAGTTGGACTACCACTCCAATCATCCCCAACCATGATAGCTGCCACAGCTATAACCTTAGCTGGATGGGGATAGCCTAGCATCAGTAGTCTAAGCTCTGGAGAACTCTGGGTTAGATTACTGCAATGCGCTATACATTGGGCTGTGCTTGAAGATGGCTCAGAAATGGCAGCTAGTGCAGAATCTGGAGGCCCGGTTGCTGACTGGGTAAGAGCCCAGTTTTAGCTCACCTGCAATGAGCAGGGGGTTGGACTCGATGGCCTTGTAGGCCCCTTCCAACTCTGCTATTCTATGATTCTATGCCCTGGTTGCCAATTTGTTTCCAGGCCAAATTCTTTTTTTAAAAAAATCCAAACAATACAACAATACACTATGAAACAATGCCCCATAATACACAATAATATAAAATAAACAATTTAATAACATATGTCCTAACTTAATTCCATTTAACATAACATAATTAACATAAGTGTGCTCCCTCCAACCCCGGGATCTTAATCATATTTCCAAAATCTCATTACTTCCTCTGGAGGTGTTTTCCCTCTCCCCTTTAATAGTACAAATTCTAAAAACTGTTTCCATATTCCTTCAAAATCATTCGTTTTTATCATACTTCTTCTAACTTTCATGTTACATGTTAATTTATCATTAATAGCAATATCCCATATTTCTTTATACCAATCTTCTATGTGATAATCCCCTTGAATCTTCCAATTCCTAGATATCATTAGTCTTGCTGCTGTCAACAAATTCGTTATCAATTCTTTTCTCTCTTGATTACAATTCAGTTCTCCGTAAACTGATAATAATGCCACAATAGGTGTCTCTTCAATCTCCATTCCTAAAATTTCTTTTATCTCTTTAAACACCATTTTCCATAATTTTTGTACATATTCACATTCCCACCACATATGTAAATACGTTCCTTTCTCTTGACAACCTCTTATTATTATTATTATTATTATTATTATTATTATTATTATTATATTTATTTATTTATTTATTTATATAGCACCATCAATGTACATGGTGCTGTACAGAGTAAAACAGTAAATAGCAAGACCCTGCCGCATAGGCTTACAATCTAATAAAATCATAGTAAAACAATAAGGAGGGGAAGAGAATGCAAACAGGTACAGGGTAGGGTAAGCAGGCACAGGGTAGGGAAAACTAACAGTAGAAAGTAACAGTAGAAGTCTGCACAACATCAAGTTTTAAAAGCTTTAGGAAAAAGAAAAGTTTTTAGTTGAGCTTTAAAAGCTGTGGTTGAACTTGTAGTTCTCAAATGTTCTGGAAGAGCGTTCCAGGCGTAAGGGGCAGCAGACGAAAATGGACGAAGCCGAGCAAGGAAAGTAGAGGCCCTTGGGCAGGCGAGAAACCTCTCCAACATATTGCTGAATTCATCTTATTTATTTTATTTTATTTCACAGGGGTTAGGTACCACCTCCAAACAAGCTTGTAATAATTTTATTTTATCCTCACGGACATGTTTCTCAACACTCGTTGTTTCCATATCCCTTCCCAACTCTGTTGCCCTATTTGTTCCTTCAAGTCAGTTTCCCATAACATCTTACCTACACTTTCCATCTCTCCCTTTTCCACTAACATTCTATATATTTCACTTGTTACACCTTTTATTGATTTGTTTTCTCTTTTCTCGTTTTCTTTTTTTTAAAATCAGCTCCTCAAACTTCGTAATTCCTCTACACTCCACTCTTTTGGGCAACCAGGATGATCAGGGGTCTGGAAACAAAGCCCTATGAAGAGAGACTAAAAGAACTGGGCAAGTTTAGCCTGGAGAAGAGAAGATTGAGGGGAGACATGAGAGCAGTCTTCAAATACGTGAAAGGTTGTCACATAGAGGAGGGCCAGGATCTCTTCTCGATCCTCCCTGAGTGCAGGACACGGAATAACGGGCTCAAGTTAAAGGAAGCCAGATTCCAGCTGGACATCAGGAAAAACTTCCTGACTGTTAGAGTAGTACGACAATGGAATCAGTTGCCTGGTGAGGTTGTGGGCTCTCCCACACTAGAGGCCTTCAAGAGGCAGCTGGACAACCATCTGTCAGGGATGCTTTAGGGTGGATTCCTGCACTGAGCAGGGGATTGGAATCGATGGCCTTGTAGGCCCCTTCCAACTCTGCTATTCTATGATTCTATGATTCTATGAAATCCTTTTCCTTGATCATTTTATTTAAACTTGTAATATTATTCCTTCTTTCTCAGGCAGTGGGGTTTGGCTTATCTAGAATGTTATCCATTACCATATTAAAATCTCCAGCCAATATTACATGCCCTTTTTTATTTCTTCCATTTCTCTAAATACTTCCCTATAGAAATCACTTTGATTCTCATTAGAGGCATAAATATTAACTAAAGTGCAATACTCCCCTGCCATTTGCCCCTGTATCATAACATATGAGTCTCTTCTCCATGTGCCCCCTCCGAGAGATTTTTGGGGAGGGGGTCAGATCAGGAATGAGCCTTTTCTGTGATAGCCCCATGTTTATAGAACGCTTTCCCCAAGGAAGCTCACCTGCCGCCAACACTGTCCTCTTTTCGGCACCAAGCCAAGACGTTCTTATTTTCCCAGGCTTTGGGGCATTGGTTACGGCCCAGTTGTTGTGGGCTGTTTTGGATAGTTTCCACCCCCACCCCACCCCCCATGTTATAACCATCATGGGTTTCTGTATTGTGTCTGTAAGTTGCTTCAGTGAGACGTGATGCATTTTCATCACAACCTTCCTCTGAGGATCTGAGAGCAGTATGCTTGGTGCCCCCACTTTTATCCTCCCAACAATCCTGTGAAATTGTTTAGGGTGAGAGAGAGAGATAGCTTCACCCCACGTACCTGCTTCCCTCGGATTATCCCCGTAGCGCTAAGCTTACACGGTTGTTGTTGTTTTTGCTACCAGGCGACAGCGATCCTTTGCATACCAGGAAATGAGTTTATTATTTATTATTTATTTATTTATTTATTTATTTATTACATTTCTATACTGCCCTAAAAACTTTTCTTTTTCCTAAAGCTTTTAAAACTTGATGCTGCCTGGACTTTATACTGTTAGTTTTACCCTACCCTGTGCCTGTTTACCCTACCCAGTGCTTGTTTGCATTCTCTTCCCCTCCTTATTGCTTTACTATGATTTTATTAGATTGTAAGCCTATGCGGCAGGGTCTTGCGATTTTCTGTTTTACTCTGTACAGCACCATGTACATTGATGGTGCTATATAAATAAATAAACAATAATAATAATAATAATAATAATAATAATAACCGGAGATCTCTGGGTGGTTCACAAAAATTTAAAACATTCAAAGTATAAAACAACAGTATAAAACCATAATATAAAATACAATATAAAAGCTCAACCATGGTTGAGGGGGGAAATGTAAAAAATCATTAAAAAAAATCAATGGATGACCCAATTCAATTCAAATTTGGTATGCTTAAAGCTCTTCCTAATATCTATCACTGTGCCAATTTTGGTGTCTTTATCTTTAAAGCTTATGCAGATGTAAGCATTTGTTTAAAATCCTGCTCCTGATACGCTGAGAAAATAGGGGCTAAATATGGCAAATCTTTTGGCTTTGAAGCACAATTAAGGCCGAATGCATGGGAGTACTTCACAGTAGGGGTGTGCATGGACCCCCCAATCCGCTTTGTGGCCCGATCCAGAAAATCCGGATCGGGCCCGATCCTCTTCGCGCCGCTCCGCCCGTCTCCCGCTCTGCTCCGTGGAGCGAGATCTGGCTTCGTCGCCGTCGCTACATGGACGGCGGCAGCGGCAGCAGCACAAAATATGCCAACCCCCCTGCCCCCTTACCTGCATCCATCATGGGCTTCAATTGAAGCCCCGGTAGAAGCCGGAAGAGGCCTCAGCCTTCACTTCCACCTTCAACAGGGGCCTCAATTGAAGCCTGAAATGGAGGCAGGTAAGCGTCCCTCCTCCCTGCTCCCTTACCTGGCGCTGCCGCCGGTGCTGCATGGATGGTGGCGCCGGCGGCGCCAGGTAGGCCAGCCCCCCACCCCCGCCCCCTTACCTGCATCCATCACGGGCTTCAATTGAAGCCCCGGTTGAAGCCAGAAGAGGCCTCAGCCTTCACTTCCACCTTCAACTGGGGCCTCAATTGAAGCCTGCTACGGAGGCAGGTAAGCGTCCCTCCTCCCTGCTCCCTTACCTGGCACCGCCGCCGCCACTGCATGGATGGCGGTGCCGGCAGCGCCAGATGAGTCCCCCTCCCCCCTACTTACCTGAAGGCAAAGCTCCGGATTGAGGCAATCCTCTTCGCCTCGATCCACAGCCCCCCTGACTCTCTTCGCCTCCGCCTTTTCCGGAGGCGAATTAGGCCACCTCGCTCCTGCTTCTCTGAACCGAAGAGAAGCGGAGCACATCCCTACTTCACAGTCAAAGCAGATTATAAGGTGGAAAACTTCTGAGTCCTTTGCATGCAATTTGCAGTGATTGCACAGTATAACGCTGGTGTGATAAAGCTTAGAGAAAGCCTGACCCATGGTCACCCCCAAACTTTGTACGTGACCACTGCACCAGTAGACCAAGAGAAAAATGGCTCATCAGAACCGATCCTCTCAGAGCAATCCTATGCACATTCACCTATTAGTAAATTCCACTCTATTTAGTGGGGTTACTCCTAGGTAACTCTGTGTGGGACTGCAGCCTCTTGTCACGCCCATTGAGGTGATCTTCACTGCCATTCCAGTTAACATCTCTTTCCTGTTTCCTCCCAACACAGCCAAATATCCTGAGATAAAGAAACTGATGGGTATCGATCCCAACATGAAGTGGGTGGTGTCCCTCATGGTTCTAATTCAGGTGGTGGCCTGCTACCTGGTGAAGGACTTGCCTTGGAAGTGGGTCTTCTTCTGGGCCTATGCCTTTGGGGGCTGCATCAACCATTCAATGACTTTGGCCATCCATGACATCTCCCACAACGTGGCGTTCGGCAACAAAATGGCCAAGTGGAACCGGTATTTTGGCATGTTTGCCAACCTGCCCATTGGATTACCGTACTCCACCTCCTTCAAGAAGTACCATGTCGACCATCACCGCTACCTGGCTGGGGACGGATTGGACGTTGACATCCCCTCGGAGTTTGAGGGACATTTCTTCAACTCCCCCGTGCGAAAGGTCATCTGGCTCATTTTTCAACCCGTCTTCTACGTCTTCCGGCCCCTGTGCATCAACCCCAAGCCCTTCTCCCAAATGGAACTCATCAACATTGTGGTTCAGCTGGCCTATGACCTTCTCATTTACAACCTCTGGGGTGTCAAGCCGATATTCTATATGGTTGCCGGATCCTTCTTGGCCATGGGGCTTCACCCCTTCTCGGGACACTTCATTGCTGAACACTACATGTTTGCCAAAGGTCACGACACTGTGTCCTACTATGGGCCCTTGAACTGGATCACTTTCAATGTGGGCTACCACATGGAACATCACGATTTCCCCAGCATTCCAGGGAGCAGGCTACCACTGGTAAGAGCCAGCTTTCCCCTTGTCTCACGTTGTAAGGTGAGAAGGTATATGCATCCCCCGATGTTGTGGATGACATTATTAGGTCTGCAATAGTGTTGCCAGAATAGATATGGAGGCAGAGTTGGCAGCTGGGTCTCCCCAGAGTCTGCTTCCTGTGGTGGTATCTCTGTTGAGAGGTCTGTTGGAACTGGTGGGGTTGGCCATGGCTGTCGGTGAGCCTGGACAGGCCTACTACCCAGGCCCTGTGAGAGGGAGGCATTGTTCAGGATGGGTTGTAGATCACTGAAGATACATCTGAGTGGTCGTAGGTGGGAACTATAGATGGCAGCAAGTAGTGTTCCGTAGCTTTATCTCCTGGGTTTGTCCTATATAGAATATATCTGGGTACTGGCCCGGCCCTATCCATCTGTTTTCCCACTGGTGGGTGAGTATTGCATTCTGAGAAATGCCCAGTTTAGATCAATAATAATAATAATAATAATAATAATAATAATAATAATAATAATATATTTATTTGTTACCCGCCTCTCCCTCTGGATTGAGGCAGGGTACAACACAAATAAAAACACCATAAAATACATACAACTAATTCAAACGTTTAAAACCAGTGCATCATTAAAAGCAGCACACCATTAAAAAGGGCATCTTAAAATTCAACTGGGTAGGCTTGCCGGAAGAGATCAGTCTTTATGGCTTTCTTAAATTATGGAAGACTAATAAGTTGACGAATCTCTCCCAGCAAGCCATTCCCACAAACTGGGAGTGGCAGAAGAAAAGGTCCTCTGGGGAATAGTTGTCAGCCTTGTTTTTGTTGGCTGGAGTAAATCCTTCCCTGAGGACCTGAGTGTGTGGGGCGGATTGTACGGGAGGAGGTGATATCGCAGGTAGCCTGGACCCAAACCGTGTAGGGCTTTAAAGGTGATAACCAACACTTTATACTTTGCCCGGAAACTAATTGGCAGCCAGTGAAGGGATTTTAAGACTGGTGTGATATGGTCCCCCCTAGGTGTACTGGTGACCAACTTGGCTGCCATATTTTGAACTAGTTGAAGTTTCCGGACTAGGAAACTGTGAGTCTCTGTCTGATTAGTCTTATCAGATGCAGCAGTATCATGGGGCTTAGCTATTGATTATGGGTTTTGTGAGGTGTTCTGGGTGGGAGCAGGAAGCACGTAGGTACGTGTCATGGTCTGAGTGGTGCTTATATGTTCAGTATGTAATTGCACTGTTGTATTCAGAAAGTGAACCTATTGTGTGGACTGTTCTAGGCTCTGGCTGTTGTTAGGATGGAAGTTATTGAAGTTCTGGTGGAACTTCATGAAGACCTCCTGTCCATGAGTCCAGATAAAAAGGATGCCATCACCAGCAAATCCTAGGTAGAGAAGAGGCTTTTGGGCAGAGGACAGATGTCATCAATGAATCTCAGACAAAGAAGATCCTTTGGCACAGGGACAGGAACTGCAAAAGCATTGTTCCGTTTCAGCCATGAGAATGCTGGCATACCATGTGAGGCCATGGGAGTCCCCATGGGAGTCCTGGTGATATGAAGACAGAGGCCTCAGCTAGACCTACGGGTTTAGCGCGACAGAAGGGTGAGGATCTCGCTATATTTTTATCGCAAGATCTCCCCTTCTATTTACATGCGGGGCGCGACGACCTCAGGGGGAGAGGACATCGCAGCCGCCATTTTTTTTCTTAAAGGAGACGAGCGCTCGTGCACAAAAGGTAAGGGTTTTTTAATTTAAAATTAATTTCCCCGCTCCTCCACCCCTGATGGGCGCAGAGCTCCTGAGCAGCTCTTCATCCTGTACGCGGGTCCCAGCTCCTTGTGAAGAACCAGGACAAACCCCAATGCCTGCACACATGTTCCGCGATCACAGGATCATCCCGAGACCGTGGAAAGAGCAGGCTTGATGGGGAGGGCATGATCCTGGGGCAAGGGAGGAATCATCCATCCCTGCTCCCGGGATCCCCTGTGCATCATGTGGACGCACAGGGATGATCCCGGGGATCTCGCCGGAATTTCGTCCCCTCTAACTATGGCAATAGGTTCTCTCCAAACTGAAGTAATTGTGGCGGATGGTGTTTGAAGCACATAGGAAGTTGCCTTACACTGAGTCAGACCCTTGGTCTATCTAGCTCAGTACTGTTGACACTGACCGGCAGCAAAGGCTGTGCAGGGTTTGAGGCAGGTAACCCTGCCTGGAGATCCCAGAGACTGAACCTGGCTCCTTCTGAATGCAAAACAGGTGCTCTGGCACCGAGCCATAGTCCCTTCCTGGAAATCATTGGTGTCCCATATGTAGCTTTGTGTATTGGTGGCATATAGTCTGAGAATGGAGTCCAGAAATGTAGCCAGACACCCCAACTGCAATGGCACCAATGCCCGGGTCAATGGAACATCCAGGGTTTGTGCATTTTGGGTAGAAGATACAAGACTTCTGGTTGAGGCACGCTGGGCACATCTGGAGGACATCAGGTTGGAGAAGGGTGCTACCTAGATTAGAAATAATATAAAATAATAATAATAATAATAATAATAATAATAATAATAATAATAATGAAAGGAACCAATAATTTTAACTCTGTGGGGTCACACACAAAACTCTCTAAATATTTTATTTATTTATTTATTTATTGGACAATAATGTACCTGGTTTGAGAATGAATGGGTTACTATTTCAGAGTACCTCAAGTCCCCTGTTGCCCCCATACATATTGGAAGGGTACTTTCAGTTGCACTGGTCTCTCTCTGCTCCTGAGAAGCGTGCTGTAGTCACTCCCTGTTACCAGCGTTGGGCTTCTTTCTCTTCTTCCTGTCTTGCCTGACTTTGCTGTGGCATCTCTCCCCCTCTAGGTGAAGAAGATTGCCCCTGAATATTATGACAATCTTCCCTACCACAATTCCTGGATCCTCGTCCTTCGGGACTTCATTTTCAAAGAGGAGATCGGTCCATTCGCCCGTGTGAAGCGGACATACAAGGTGGACAAATCCTTATGAAGCAGGAAGGCATGGTAGATTGGTTCTTCCCACCACCACCACCACCACCACCACCACCACTCCCGCACAGTCCAGTCTTGTTCCTTCTCTGAGGAGGACTACTGACACTGTTCTAAAACTAAATCTAGATGAGATTAATGAAAATGATGGTGATGATGAATGAGTCTGATAGACTCCCAGACTCCGAACGTTGAGACAACAGCCTAAAAGGTTTAGACACATCTATTTCTTTTCGTTTCCTTCAGACGGTCATGGAGTCAAGGCACGTCTTGCAGTATTGGGACCTTCGTTGCTCTGCCTCGGGTAACCAACCCAGAGATAAAATAGTGGATAAAGTCATCCACTGGGAGGGAGGGGTGCAAGGGGCAAGCAGGAAGGGTCAGCGCTTCAGCTGTCATCAGTATCGACCAGAAGCATCACCTCCTCTTCCAGGGGCTTGTCTGTACGCTCGAAATACCCCATCCTGGCTGCGCAGTTGCGCCCCGTCATTTATATGATACAGCCGTCAACTAGCAGCCACGTTGGACTTTTCCCCGCAAAACTGCGGTTTTCCTAAGTGTCGATTCACTATTGCTCCGATGTCACCACTGTTGTTTCTTCGTCTGTCAGTAGTGGCTTCCGTTGGGGTTTAGAAAGTGGGCGTACCAGGGGCAGATCCCACCCCCAGGGTAGGCAGAGGAATGCAGGGCAGGGTGGCGGGCTTGACAGGCCTGGGGGGATTCTACACGTCGTACTGAGGGCGCTTCCATGCGCCCCCAGTGCGCCCCCAAAGCGATCGTGTAGCTTGCCTTTGAAGAGACGAGGAAGAGGTGTCCTTGCCACCGCCACCCACCTACCTCCTCGCCGGCCGGGTCGGAGAGCTCGGCGGAGGTCCGAACAGGCAAGCTACACGATCGCTTTGGGGGCGCACTGGGGGCGCATGGAAGCGCCCTCAGTACGACGTGTAGAATCCTCCCTGGAGGAATGGCTGCCATGGCGATGTACAACTCCTGGGAAAATAAGGGCAGTAATGAAGAAAGTAAGGGAAATAATGAAGAAATTAAATGAAACATAACAGCGTATCTGCGTTGCTTCAGGCTTTTAAAGTTGTGCGGAGTTGCCAAATAAAGTTTTTCATCATTTTCTGGCCCCCCTATTTCCTCCCCATTCCCGTTGTCTGACAACAGTGTTGTGTATTTTCCTGGTCAGATAGCCTGAATTCTCTCCTGCATGTAAGCCTATTGATGTCAGCTTGCAACAGCGATACTGCGGGGTTTGGCAGCAAGCAAAGCAGCGTCACATAGATGCCTCCCAAGTTGGGTGTGGTAGGATTTAATGGGTGGGAAAGAAGTGAGGCAGAGGTAATAGGTGAAAAGGAATGATAGAATAGTAGAGTTGGAAGGGGCCATCGAGTCCAACCCCTGGCTCAATGCAGGAATCCACCTTCAAGCATCCCTGACAGATGGTTGTCCAACTGCCTCTTGAAGGCCTCTAGCGTGGGAGAGGCCACAACCTCCCTAGGTAACTGGTTCCATTGTCGTACTGCTCTAACAGTCAGAAAGTTTTTCCTGATGTCCAGCTGGAATCTGGCTTCCTTTAACTTGAGCCCGTTATTCCGTGTCCTGCACTCTGGGAGGATCGAGAAGAGATCCTGGCCCTCCTCTGTGTGACAACCTTTCACGTATTTGAAGAGTGCTATCCTGTCTCCCCTCAATCTTCTCTTCTCCAGGCTAAACATGCCCAGTTCTTTCAGTCTCTCTTCATAGGGCTTTGTTTCCAGACCCCTGATCATCCTGGTTGCCCTCCTCTGAACACGCTCTAGCTTGTCTGCATCCTTCTTGAATTGTGGAGCCCAGAACTGGACGCAATACTCTAGATGAAGCCTAACCAGGGCCGAATAGAGAGGAACCAGTACCTCACGCGATTTGGAAGCTATACTTCTATTAATGCAGCCCAAAAGAGCATTTGCCTTTCTTGCAGCCATATCGCACTGTTGGCTCATATTCAGCTTGCGATCTACAACAATTCCAAGATCCTTCTCGTTTGTAGTATTGCTGAGCCAAGTATCCCCCATCTTGTAACTGTGATCCACCCGGCTCAAATCCTTTACCCACACAAAACAAATGGTTGTTCGATGTGCAGATGGTACAGAAGGTAAAGAAAATTTAGAGCTAGATTAAAGGTAGATTAAAGAACTCTCAGGTTGCGATCCTACACATGTTTAGGTAGAAAAAGAAGAAGTCCCACAACTCCCCAAACGCCCCTTAAGATGCTTCCGGACTGAGGGTTTCTAGCACTATCAATGGAAAGGCATGGAGTAGTTATTCCATCTTTTCCTCCTTCACAGTTTTTCTGTGGAAGAAAAAAAAGACAGAAGAAATGGTGGGAAAACATGGGAGGGCTACAAATCGAAATAGCTCTGCTGTGAAATCCCACACTTGAAACAGAGAGATTGTTCAAGAAGGCGTTTTCTGGAAACACCTTGAGTCAATTAATCAGATGAGATTTAGCTGATCAGCTCATTGGCCCGGTTCAGAACACACCTTACACCATGGCGAATAAGGCTTTTTGCCTTATTCACCAAGATTAATGCCATGGTTTAAGGTGTCTTCTGAACAGGGCCATTATGTCTGCTTACGTTTGCATATGCTGAGTGCAGAGAATCCCCAGAGTTCTAAAGAACCACAATAGCATTATTTTTTGTAGGTAGGTGATGTGCACACCTGTGGCAGGATCTTGTAAAAACATTTAAAAAATAATGTCAAAAGGGTAAAACTCAGCTGTCTGATTAATCGGAGTCATCAACATGTTTTAATCAATGCATCTATCCAATGAATCTAACTGGAGTGCCGGTGGCGCTCTTGCTCCCTCTAGTGGCAGGTGTGTTTTTGTACCGGCACAAGTTCTGCAGATCCTACCTTTGTACCCAAAGGTGGCAAATCCCAAATCTGATGGGTCCTCCTGAGGTCATTATTTAGTTATTGAGGCACGTGGATTAGAGAAGAAAAAAAACTTTTGGAATATTCCTTAGGAATGGCATAACTGGGATCTTCCAGTTTGGTTAGCCCCAGGGCATTTTGGCACATGGAAAGAGGAAAACAAAACTCAGGGCAACCTCCTCTCTCCAGCACCTGCAATTAAAAGGGCAATAAATTTAAATGCATTAACAGGACCTGGACTGGCAGCCAATGAAGCTGTAGAAGGACTGATGTAATATGATCTCGTCGGCCAGTCCCTGTTAGTAAACGGGCTGCCCTGTTTTGTACCAGCTGAAGCTTCCAGACCGTTTTGAAATGCAGCCCCACATATAACGCATTGCAGTAATCCAAACGAGAGGTTATCAGAGCACGGATAACTGTAGCTAGGCTATCTCTGTCCAGATAAGGGTGCAGTTGGTATATCAACCTAAGCCGATAAAAGGTGCTCTTTGCCACTGAGTTCACCTGTGCCTCAAGTGACAGTTCTGGATCCAAGAGCACCCCCAAACTACGGACCCGATCCTTTAGGGAGAGTGCAACCCCGTCCAGGACAGGGCAAACATCACCTCGCCGGACAAATGAACCACCCGCTAACAGTACCTCCGTCTTGTCTGGATTGAGTCTCAGTTTGTTAGCCCTCATCCAGTCCATTACCGTGCCCAGGCACTGGTTCAGAACAGCCACTGCCTCACCTGGGTTTGATGAAAAGGAAAGGTAGAGCTGGGTATCATCTGCATATTGATGACACCTCAGTCCACATCTCCGGATAACCTCCCCCAGCTGCTTCATGTATATCAGCCTTTCTCAACCTGGGGCGCTCCAGATGTGTTGGACTACAACTCCCAGAATGCCCCAGCCAGCTCTGCTGGCTGGGGCATTCTGGGAGATGCAGTCCAACACATCTGGAGTGCCCCAGGTTGAGAACCACTGATGTATATGTTAAACAGCATAGGGGATAAGGGGACACCCCCCAGAACCAACAGTCTAGGGCAGCCTTCCTCAACCTGGGGCGCTCCAGATGTGTTGGACTGGAGCGCCCCAGGTTGAGGAAGGCTGGTCTAGGGGATCTCAACTATACACCCAAGAGCTCAGACAGGGGAGTCTGTTGTGCAGTGGGGCGGTCTGTTAGTGTTGTTGTGGTTGGTATTATTATTATTATTATTATTATTATTATTATTATTATTATTATTATTATTATCATCTAACTGAACAATGCATTTTACTCCTTTGTTTTTAATGGCTTCTGTTGCACAAATAAACTATATTATTATATACTATACTATATTTTATAGCAATATAATCTATAGAAACAACAAGTATTACAGCTATTATTGTTGTTATTATTATTGCTATTTCATGTTGTAAACCGCCCAGAGAGCTTCGGCTGTGGGGCGGTATATAAATGTAATTAAATAAATAAATAAATAAATAAATTATTAGTACTACTAGCGTGGCTAGCGCATGTGTCCCATCTCAGTGCCAGAAGGCGCCGCTCAACCCATTTCTCTCCGCGCCCCTCCATACGCACAGCCGCCTGCGCAACAAACCGTTGCCCTTTCTTTAGCTCGGCTTCATCCTGTCGCGCTCCCCTACATCACGCGTCGCCATTGGCCGCGACTCCTTAGACTTGATATATCCCGGCTTTCTATTGGTGCACATCCCGTGCGGGCTTCGCGGCTGGCTGAAGGGAGGAGGAGTCGCGAGGAAGAAGCCGAACGACGAAGCGGGCAAGGGGGAAAATACGTCTCGCCCGCCGCGTTGCTGTGAGCCTGGGCGCTGATTGGCGAGAAAGGGTCATGGGGCGGGACCAGCGCCGGGCGAGGCGCATGGCGATTGGCTGGTCGAGGGAGCGGCTGGCGGCCGATTGGCTGGGCGCCGGGAGCGGCCCGTGAGGGGACTCTGAGGCGAAGGGAGGCAGCCGCGGTCGCTGCGGTTGGGGAAGCGGGTCGGTCGGGATGAGCGTGACGGGGACACCCGCGGTGGTGTCGGTGTCCATCAGCAGCAGCCTCAACTCCTTCCGGGCCCTGAAGCGCTACGCCCGCGGGCTCACCATCGCCGAGTTCAAGGTAGGCGGAGCCCCCCCGCCCTGCCCCTCCCCCTCAGCCCCCCCTCTCCCCTAAAAGAGAGACCCCTGGAGAGACCCCGATCTCCCTCAGGCCCCGCCCCCAGAGAGAGAAGCCCGGGGACCCCTCTCAGCCCCCCGAAAGAGATCGTCAGCACCCCCAGACCCCCCTTGGAGAGACCCCGATCTCCCTCAGGATCCCCCCCCAGAGAGAGAAACCCAGGGACCCCTCTCAGCCCCCCGAAAGAGATCCTCAGCACCCCCAGACCCCCCTTGGAGAGACCCCGATCTCCCTCAGGATCCCCCCCCCAGAGAGAGACCCCTGGAGAGACCCCGATCTCCCTCAGGCCCCCTAGAGAGAGAAACCCGGGGACCCCTCTCAGCCCCCCAAAAGAGATCCTCAGCACCCCCAGACCCCCCTTGGAGAGACCCCGATCTCCCTCAGGATCCCCCCCCAGAGAGAGACCCCTGGAGAGACCCCGATCTCCCTCAGGCCCCCTAGAGAGAGAAACCCGGGGACCCCTCTCAGCCCCCCAAAAGAGATCCTCAGCACCCCCAGACCCCCCTTGGAGAGACCCCGATCTCCCTCAGGATCCCCCCCCAGAGAGAGACCCCTGGAGAGACCCCGATCTCCCTCAGGCCCCCTAGAGAGAGAAACCCGGGGACCCCTCTCAGCCCCCCAAAAGAGATCCTCAGCACCCCCAGACCCCCCTTGGAGAGACCCCGATCTCCCTCAGGATCCCCCCCCAGAGAGAGACCCCTGGAGAGACCCCAATCTCCCTCAGGCCCCCTAGAGAGAGAAACCCGGGGACCCCTCTCAGCCCCCCAAAAGAGATCCTCAGCACCCCCAGACCCCCCTTGGAGAGACCCCGATCTCCCTCAGGATCCCCCCCCAGAGAGAGAAACCCAGGGACCCCTCTCAGCCCCCCGAAAGAGATCCTCAGCACCCCCAGACCCCCCTTGGAGAGACCCCGATCCCCCTCAGGCCCCGCCCCCAGAGAGAGAAACCCGGGGACCCCTCTCAGCACCCCCCGAAAGAGATCCTCAGCACCCCCAGACCCCCCTTGGAGAGACCCCGATCTCCCTCAGGATCCCCCCCCAGAGAGAGAAACCCAGGGACCCCTCTCAGCCCCCCGAAAGAGATCCTCAGCACCCCCAGACCCCCCTTGGAGAGACCCCGATCCCCCTCAGCCCCCCCCCCAGAGAGAGACCCCTGGAGAGACCCCGATCTCCCTCAGGCCCCCTAGAGAGAGAAACCCGGGGACCCCTCTCAGCCCCCCAAAAGAGATCCTCAGCACCCCCAGACCCCCCTTGGAGAGACCCCGATCTCCCTCAGGATCCCCCCCCAGAGAGAGACCCCTGGAGAGACCCCGATCTCCCTCAGGCCCCCTAGAGAGAGAAACCCGGGGACCCCTCTCAGCCCCCCAAAAGAGATCCTCAGCACCCCCAGACCCCCCTTGGAGAGACCCCGATCTCCCTCAGGATCCCCCCCCAGAGAGAGAAACCCAGGGACCCCTCTCAGCCCCCCGAAAGAGATCCTCAGCACCCCCAGACCCCCCTTGGAGAGACCCCGATCCCCCTCAGGCCCCGCCCCCAGAGAGAGAAACCCGGGGACCCCTCTCAGCACCCCCCGAAAGAGATCCTCAGCACCCCCAGACCCCCCTTGGAGAGACCCCGATCTCCCTCAGGATCCCCCCCCAGAGAGAGAAACCCAGGGACCCCTCTCAGCCCCCCGAAAGAGATCCTCAGCACCCCCAGACCCCCCTTGGAGAGACCCCGATCCCCCTCAGCCCCCCCCCCAGAGAGAGACCCCTGGAGAGACCCCGATCTCCCTCAGGCCCCCTAGAGAGAGAAACCCGGGGACCCCTCTCAGCCCCCCAAAAGAGATCCTCAGCACCCCCAGACCCCCCTTGGAGAGACCCCGATCTCCCTCAGGATCCCCCCCCAGAGAGAGAAACCCAGGGACCCCTCTCAGCCCCCGAAAGAGATCCTCAGCACCCCCAGACCCCCCTTGGAGAGACCCCGATCCCCCTCAGCCCCCCCCCAGAGAGAGACCCCTGGAGAGACCCCGATCTCCCTCAGGCCCCCTAGAGAGAGAAACCCGGGGACCCCTCTCAGCCCCCCGAAAGAGATCCTCAGCACCCCCAGACCCCCCTTGGAGAGACCCCGATCCCCCTCAGCCCCCCCCAGAGAGAGACCCCTGGAGAGACCCCGATCTCCCTCAGGCCCCCTAGAGAGAGAAACCCGGGGACCCCTCTCAGCCCCCCAAAAGAGATCCTCAGCACCCCCAGACCCCCCTTGGAGAGACCCCGATCCCCCTCAGCCCCCCCCCAGAGAGAGACCCCTGGAGAGACCCCGATCTCCCTCAGGCCCCCCAGAGAGAGAAACCCAGGGACCCCTCTCAGCCCCCCAAAAGAGATCCTCAGCACCCCCAGACCCCCCTTGGAGAGACCCCCGATCTCACTCAGGATCCCCCCCAGAGAGAAACCCCCGGGCCTCCCTCAGCCCCTCCCCCAGAGAGAGAGACCCCGCCCCCTCACCCCTCCATCCCGAGAGAAACCCAGGGACCCTCTCAGCCCCCTCCCCGAGTGAGGCCCCGGACCTCCCTCAGCCCCCCCCCCCGGAGAAACCCAGGGACCCCTCCCCTGTAGAGACCCCTGAGCTACCTTCAATGCCCCCCTAGAAACCCAACTGCCCCCAGAGATTCCCGACCTTCATCCCCCCAAGAGAGACCCCCCAACACCCCTCTAGAGATTCCGACCCCCCCCCTCAGCCCAACAGAACCTGCCTGACTGCCTCCCCGTTCCTTTGTGTACTATTTATATGGGGTAGGGGCAGGGAGACTTCATCCCCCCCCAAAGTAAAAGGAAATCAAAATAGGTGGGCTCTGACCTTAAAAATAAGCCTACCCACCCCCCTACTGTTCCAGCTTACTCCCCCAGTCATTCCTCCACCCCCATTATGGTACCTTTTTGGGGGGGTTATAAATAAATATGTAAATATTTTTCCCCTCCCCAAAAGAGATGGAATTTGGAGTCTCTTCCCCCGCTCCAAGGAACTGGATTCCGCCCCATGTGTACACACACAATTGTGTCCTGTCTCCCTCCTTTTTATTTTAAATTGTTTTAAGGCTGACTTTAAGAGAGGCACCCTCTCCTTCAAAGAGACCCCCCTGCCCCCCCCAAAGAAAGGTGACATCTTCCCTGCAAGGGAAGTGGGTCAAACCTGTTCCCACCCACAGACTCAGTCTTGATAGACGTAGCTTTTCCTTCATGCTCCAAATGCTCCCTTGCTCTTCTCCCCCCTCCCCGCCCCTAATATTCACCAAATGCCCCCCTGCGAATAAGGGGGAACTGAACCAAACGTCTCTTCTGCTCATGAAGAGAAGCCCTAAAGCTCCACTGCTTTCAAGTGGGCTCAGACCCCTTCCATGCACACCTGCCTTTGCCACCAGAAGGCAGTTTGGCTCAGCGATGACTCCGCGGCGGCTGCCGAGAGCATCTGGCCTCTTTACTGGGCTGCTCTGCTCTGCCATGTGCAGGCTGCAAGGGGGGGGGTGCTGGCATGTGGCGGTGCCCTGTGCCGGGAAGGCCGTTCCTACGCTGTTGACAGTGCCACGGCCCCTTTGCGCGCACCCCCCCCCCCCATGGTTTGGAGCAGTGGCCAGGCCACTGCGGGTGCTTTTGGTCCACCCAAGGACCGCAGTGTCCCTAGAATGCAAAGCAACTGCTGTGTTTTCTGCCATTGCTGCTTTCTGAGGGCCCGTCCATGCAGGGATGCTCCCGCACTGCTCACCTAGCATTACACAAGAGAGATCCCTTGCAGAAAAATAAAATGATCCCCTTGCTTTGACTTTGGAGGATAATCCAGGCTTCTGCTTCACAACTAGATTTTGAGCTGTGCAGTGTGCGCCCCATCGGGCAGATTTTTACACACACACACACACACACACACACAATTCCTCTGCAGATGGCACTGTTTGTCTCATGACCTGGGGTTGCTTGCAAAGCTGCTGTTCTCTGCCACCCATCCATCTCCCGCTCATTTTGCGCTTGCTCCAAATCCCAAACTTGCTTGTCTCTGTTTCCGGCTTTGGAGGGTGGGGGTGTCTCCGGATTTTCTTGGTCATGTGTGCATTCCCCTCCCCCTGCCCCCAGCGCTTGGTGGAACAGCGCAGCTCCCCATTTTGAGCCGCAGTCCCCAACAAACGGGCGTCTGTCAACAGAAAATCCTTTTGTGTGCCGCGTATCCAAACTGGGATTAACTGCGGCTAGGCAGCTGGCGGCCAGTGCCCAGGCAACCTGCTTTCCTGCGCTGTGTGTCCCCCCTCCCTTGGTGGCTGCAGCCTGTGGCCTTGTGCCAAACGCTGGCTTTTGTTTCGCACCAGCATCTTTTTCTGTTCTGGCAGTGGGAAATTAACGTGCCGTTTTAAGGATGGGGCCTGAGGATACTCTCCCCTTTCATGTGCTGTTTTCAGTTCCGCCTTTGTGACCGATACTGCTTAACTTCTCCTTAACTCCATCGTTTGCTATAAGCTACGTAGACCACATCGCGGGAATGGCCTGCTTTTATGCTCAGAGGATTTAGATCCCTGGTTAGCAACTAGTAATAGAGGCCCATTTTGTGAGGCAGGTGAATGGGTATTTGGGCTGGTTTCCCCATCCCACCCTCTTGAATTTCGGTTGGCAGCCGTGGAGGGCCTCAAACCTTATAGCCAGATCAGACCCGAAGGAATTCTTTGCTGCTGGCCCTAACTCACAGTCACCACTAAAGGTGCCTTTGCTGGACCTCCCAAATTGCTGTAGGGATGAAACATGGCCAGGGTAGGTTATGTGGGTCAGGCGAGGGCAGGGGAAGTTTACATCGCTGTTTGTCTGTGAGAAATAGTCCTCCCCATTCTGACTGTCTCTGTCTCTGTCCAACAGTGTAAGTTGGAACTGGTGGTTGGAAGCCCAGCATCATGCATGGACCTCGAACTCTATACTTCGGAAGACAAGTTTGTGATGAAGCTGGACAGCGATGAATCTTTGCTGGGGTCCTACCCCATTGATGACGGGTGCCGGATCCATGTGAGTGTTGAGCCGGTACTTCTGTTGGGCAGGAGGCGGCTAACCGAGGCTCTCCTTATATAAGAGAGCTTCTTCAGTTATCGGAAGAAATATTTTATTTATTTATTTATTTATTTAGAATATTTATATACCGCTCCCCATTGAAAAATTTCGGAGCGGTGTACAAGGTAAAATGAAAATAAAAACAGAATAAAACAGTTAAAACAACATTTAAAAAGAATCAAAAACAGAAATCCAAGGCTGCATGTTAAAGAAAGGCTTCTTGGAATAAAGATGTTTTCAGGAGGTGCCGAAAGGAGTACAAGGTTGGCGCCTGCCTGACCTCCAGAGGCAGGGAATTCCACAGGAGGGGGGCCACCACGCTGAAGGCTCTTCCCCTGGTGGATTCCAATCGGAGGATGGATCTAGGTGGAACCACCAGGAGCAGACCCTCGGATGACCTCAGTGACCAGGCAGGTTGGTAGGGGAGAAGGCGCTCTCTCAGGTATCCTGGTCCCAATAGTGGTAAGCGGCCCAGGGGTGTGGGCTGTATGGGCGCCTCCAAGCTTAAGAGAGAGCGATGCTCAAAGCACCTGTCCAATACTGACCAAAATTAGACTTTGGGAAATGTTCACTCCCCGGCTTCTCCGGGTAGGATGAGGAAAAGAACCCTGCCTGGAATCCTGGAAAGCCGCTGCTGCCAGTCAGTGTCGACAATACTGGGCTAGATGGACCAAGGGTCTGACTCAGTAGAAGGAAGCTTCCTCTTTTCACTCCACTGGCATTCTCCAGAGTACGAGCGATCCTCTGGATGTGATTGCTACAGATCTCTCTCTCTTCTCCCACTTTTATCTGTATAGCTTCATGTATTTTTGTGGCACTTTACAAAGAATGTGCGATCAGGCCCCTGTGCCAAGGGTCTTACAATCTAGAAACAGACATAAGAGAAGGGAAGTGGTGGTAGGGGTTGATGGGAAGAATAAGCAGTTATTTCTTTGGGGCTAGGGACCTGTCATCCTGGCTTATGCTGGTTGGAGGATTATGGGAGTTGTAGTCCAACTTAGCTGGAGGGCACCAGGCTGCAATAAATAATGACGAATGAGGATAGTAATAATGTGACCTTTTAATTTCAGTGTGCATTTAATAGCTGGGTTGGCTCCTAGCGGTAAATGTGTCAGGGTATTCTATAAATAAATGTAATCCTTAGCATTGGAATCAGTCATATTGCAAATGAGTCCAGCTATGAAATAGAATTCAGGGGCCCCTTCACAACTGGTTTCAGCTTGGCCGTGCCTTCGAAGTGTAAGCCAAGCGCCACTCTGCGTCTGGATTTAAAATAAAAGTTGCCACTGGCAGTAACGTGAAGCGCCTGTTTCCTTTGTGGCCCCACCAGGTTATTGACAGAAGCGGAGCAACAATTGGGGAATACGAAGATGTGTCAAGGGTAGAGAAATTCAAGTTACCCGATTCTGAGTATGAGAAAAGAACAGGTGAGGAACGGATGTTAGCATTCAAAAGGAGGCGGTGTTTGAAGGGCCAAACCTGTCTTATCTCAGCAGTGGTATATTAACGCTGCAACCCTGCAGTCCCTGGGACGCAATCCGTAAATACTGGTTGGGGGCGGGGGACTGGATCAGCCCTGGAGCTGGGGTATTTCTCTCTCATTGAAAACAATGAGAGGGGAATGTTGTTCTTTAAAACCAAACAGTTAGACATATGCCTGATGTGTAGTGAAAATGCTCACATTCTTGGTGTATTTTCTTAAGTAAATCAATTTATAGAGGGGTCAGTATCACCAGCTAGATGGCTTTGTTTCAATCTGCCAATCTCTTAAGGCAGCCTTCCTCCACCTGGGGCGCTCCAGATGTGTTGGACTGCATTTCCCAGAATGCCCCAGCCAGCTCTGCTGGCTGGGGCATTCTGGGAGATGCAGTCCAACACATCTGGAGCGCCCCAGGTGGAGGAAGGCTGTCTTAAGGGAACCTAGTATATTGCTTTTTACTTCAAGAGAAGCTAGTTTACTCCATCTTGGAATTTTACACACACAAACACCCCCCCCCCCGCCCCAAACACTTTCTCAGCTAAGGCCTTATGAACGGATAGAGACGGACCCAGGGTCGGATCCAGCATGGCTCTTCTTATACTACGTTCTTATGTTCCAGTTTTTAACTTTCTAGACCTTATGAATAGATCAAATCTCAAAAACATAAAATTGGTATTTACAAATACGAGTTCCAAATAAATGCAATAATTAAATAAATGCCGTGTGTGTGTTTTAAATTTTATGGCTATTGCATTTTTTTTTTTTAAAAAAAAAGTACTAGACGCTGTAGAACGTTGTTTGAACGCTTAAATTTGTTTCATCTATGTAGAATGATTTGACAATTAAGGTTAGCATGGGCTTGTGGGGAGGAAGATGTCTCATCACGTGTCTTTTAAGCAACGCTGCCTAGAGCGAGGGCTGCCCTCATTTTCTGTCCTGCAGATACAGCACGTTCCTTCATGAAACGCAGTAAGCTGGGGCAGTACAACAAGGAAGAAATGCAGAAAAAGGAAGCCGAGCACGAGCAGAAATTAGTGGAGGAGAAGGCCCTGGCGGAGACCATTTCTGTGGGGGCGAGATGTGAAGTGCGGTCATCGGGGCAGCCCAGCAAACGGGGGACTGTGATGTATGTTGGTGAGTACACCGGAGATCCCCACCCTCCATGGCTCTTGGAGAATTATTTCAAGAGGGACATTAAAAACTGAGCCGAGAAACCGGTGAGAGGAGCACTTTGAACTTCTTCTCCTCTTTACCCTGCTCTTCAAACGGAACGGCCTTGAAGCACAATTTTGGCAGAATCTGATAGCAAATTACGTTGTGACTGTCAGGGCTTGACCAAGGATTAGGACACTCTGTGTGTGTGTGTGTGTGTGTGTGTGTGTGTGTCATTACCAGAATATGTCAGCTGCTACAAGTCATAGTGCTGCAGGTCTAAAGTAAGGACTGTTGGACTTGTTTCTAAGTGAGTATGCTCAGACCTTTAAGATGCCTTCGCTTTCTTCTTCATAGGCCTAACCGAGTTCAAGCCTGGCTACTGGATTGGCATCAAGTATGACGAGCCTTTGGGGAAACACGATGGCAGGTAAATCTCTGCCTCTGTCTGGCACCTACCACTGACTTGGTCTACTAAACTGGCCCACCGTGGCTGTGATAGTCTCATGCCTTCACAGTAGGGCGCATCAAAGTAAGACCATCTGAACTTGTGGCATACAACCTGCAATGGTCAGTTCGATGTCTAAAAGCAGCCCCATCGTTTATGAATAGAAATATTGTAAGGTCACTAAAGATCTAAAATGGTTGATGGCGTTCATAGATTCACTCTGTACTGCCTCAGAAAGATGAAAATGAGCCCAGTGGAGTTTGCTCCAGACCTTCCTTCGTGGCATTACTGCTAACGTTTTGATACATTATATTTCCACAATTCAGAATATTCAGGGTGGGTTAAGTATATGGCTTTTCTGTGGAGAGGAACAAGGCGAGTCAGCGTATATGTATGCCCAGTGTTCTGTGAGTGAGCAGTGACTGAGAGGGCAGAATGTGGCATTTTCAGAATTCAGCTTCCTGAGAATATCAACATTTATTTGAAAAAGCAAAGCAAGTTTCTAGCCCTTAGTATCGTATAGATATTCTTGAAGAGTTATTTTGTGCTGAGATCTAGAGAGGCAGCTGAATACTATTTCCAGTTCTTCGCGTCTTCCTAATTGCAAAGCAAAACAAGGATAAGTTTTCTTTATGCAAAATCATAAAAAGGAAAAATAACCGATGCAAAGCAGAACGTTATGCAAAACATGGAAACTCCTGTAATTTGTAGAGGGCACAGAGTACAGGTTGTCTGGATGCAGAACTCTTGTTTTCTTTATTAAAAACCACCCCACAGTCTACCAGCCTTTCTCAACCTGGGGCGCTCCAGATGTGTTGGACTGCATCTCCCAGAATGCCCCAGCCAGCAGAGCTGGCTGGGGCATTCTGGGAGTTGTAGTCCAACACATCTGGAGCGCCCCAGGTTGAGAAAGGCTGGTCTACACACTGTTCTGTGCACGTCTTACTTCATCCTAAGAGGCAGCGTTGTTTTCATACCGCCCTTCAACCAGTCAGGCCTCTCTTCAAAGCGCTCCCTGGGAAAGGGCAGCTCTGGTTTGACGGCGTTGGTTCTGTTCTCCTTTTCCTCGACAGCGTAAGTGGAAAGCAGTACTTTGAGTGCCAGCCCAAATATGGAGCCTTCGTGAAGCCTCAGTATGTCACGGTGGGGGATTTTCCGGAAGACGACTATGGGCTGGACGATGAAATGTGATGGGGATCGAAAGAGACGCGGGGTGGCTGAAGGAAGTGGAGAAGATCACAATGGTCTCCGTTAGTGCAACTGTCCCGGTTTCTGCGGTGCACTGCTACATTCTGGTTCCCTGCCGGAGGTTACTTGGGCAAGCCAGAAGAAGACCCGAAAGCTGCTGTGTGTTCTTCGACCTGTGTTGCTGGTTTTTCTTTTCCCTGGTTGTCTTGTTCAGTGAAGATGCCACATCCCTTTGATTTTTCTCACATACGCACCCTTCTGTGCCAGTTTGATAACATAGAGGATATTGGAGTGTCTTTGCATTATAGTAGCAATCCTTTGGGGGAGGGGAGCTGGGGCTGGGGGAGGGGGCAGCAAGATACCTCCCCTTCCCCCCCCCCCCCCCCCGGTACAGCCTGCTGGTTTCAGAAGCAGAATGCGTTGAAAGGAGGACCTCAGAGCAGATTGGGACGAGATCCTTCCGGCTTTTAAAAACAAAACACAAAAAAATGTAAAATATTTCTATGGCCGTGCATTTTTTCCCTCATTGTGGACATTTTTTTGTGCTGCTAACTGATGCTATGTAATAGTTACAAATTAAATTCTGTGGGGGCAGGTGGGGTGGAAATACATTCCAGACAAGAGTATTTGTGTGTGAGCTTCTATTTCGCATCCTAAATTCCAGGTGATCCTGAGAATTGGCTGGTTTAAGAAAAGCTGCCTTTCATTGGCCATTGATCTATCTAGCCTAGTTTTGCCTACCATGGTGGCTGCTCTCCAGGCCTTTGGGCAGAGGCTTTGCTATCAAGATCATTTTAATGAAGGAATCGTAGAGTTGGAAGGGGCCTACGAGGCCATCGAGTCCAACCCTCTGCTCAATGCAGGAATCCACCTTAGCATCCCTGACAGATGGTTGTCCAGCTGCCTCTTGAAGGCCTCTAGCGTGGGAGAGCCCACAACATAGCCCTGCTGATTAGACCAAAGGCCTGTCTAGTCAAGCATTCTGTTCTCACGGAGGTCAACCAAATTGCCGCAACAGAAAGCCCACAAGGAAGACGTGAGTGCAGCAGCACCCTCCCATGCTGCCTCTGATACCGTATAGGACAGGTCTTGAATGTCTTTGAGCCCAAGGCCCGGATCCCATTTTGGAGAAGCTCTGGGCAGGGCTGGGGGAGGGATGATGAAGACAAGGCACCTACTGCCAATAACTTAAGGCCTAGAAGAGGCATTTCAGACTTTTAGAATGGGGGAAATGCACAACAGCTGGGAAGCCACCGAACAACGGGGGGGGGGGGCATTTGGAGAACCTTGCAGGGCTGCATTGGGGCTAGACTGGATTTACACACACAGCCGTCGCTGAGTTTCTGCACCCCTTTGGCATACAGCCACAGACTAGTGTCCCTCGGTAGCAGTATCCTCTCTGAATTTGATCTAATCGCCTTTGGCCGTCAGTACATCTTGTGGGTGGCGAATTCCATCGTTTTTACTCAGCCCAGACTGGCTACGTTGGCAGTGAAGAAGCCAGACTGTGCATGCACAGATGCACCGGTGGTGGATCACTTTTGCCATAGGCTGGGTGTTGTGCAAGACCCGACTTGCTGCCAAGGCGCGGCGGCCTAAACGAGCCCTTTTTCTTCCCCAGCACTGCTCGACACCGGAGGTCGGGGCGCGGGGTCGGAAGCGCGGGGCAAATGCACAGCCTCCCTTGACCGCAACCGGGGCGGGGTTGGACGCGGGGAAGCTCCTTTCTGATCCTGAAGCTCCTGCCCCACGTGGTCGTCAGGACCTTCCTGGGAACGCCCCTTTGCGTCGGGCGAGCCAATCCGGCGCGAGTAGAACGTTGCGACAGTGTCCCAACGTTCTACGGCTGGGTCTCAACGTTCTGCCGCCGCCGCCGCGGAGTTCTTGCTGGAGGCGGGTGAGCGTGGCTTTGCCCAACTCCCTCCGGTGGCTAGAGGAGTCCGCTAGCCCCTGCCCGGCTCCTCCCTCCCGGGGGCGTACATCAGCTGCCAGGGATCCAGGCCCCGGGGTGGGGGTCTTCTCGGGTTCCCCCCGGGGCGCGTGTGTGGAGACCCCGACCAGCCAGCCTCACTGAGGTTCGGGGTGAAACGACGGAGGCTGCCGGCCTCCTGCAAGTCCCATCATTCCCAGCCTGCATGGACGTTGATGGGAGTTGCAGTCCAACACATCTGGGGCGCAGATATGGTTGTGCGTGGTGGTGGAAGAGGCTGCTTGAGAGACGCCTCGCTTCTCCTTTACTGGAGAGGTTGCTGCTGTTTTTACAATTTTTTTATTTATTTGAGGATTTTTTATGCCGCCATTCAGCCAAAAAAGGCTCTCACGGCGGCTTACAAAAGTATTTCTTGGCAGTCCCTGCCCACAGGCTTACAATCTAAAAGACATGACACAAAAGGAAAGGGGATTGGGAGGGAGGAGGAGGAGGGGGGAAAGGAAAGCAAATTCAGGCACTACAATCTTAGTTGCAAAGTTCAGCAGTGACAGTTGGTAGGAGGAGGGAGGGGGGCACTCAGCTGGAGCTGGACCCAGGCAGGATGGAGAGGTGCCTGGCTGCTGCTGCTTCCTCTCTCCAATCGCCTCACGACGACCCTGTCAGGTAGACCAGGGACACTGTGCTTCCCGTTTTCCCAGGGCTGCAGGGTTTAATCCAGTTTTCGCACAAACTGCTGCCCTCCAGATGTGTACCTCCAGTGGCCAAGGTGTGGGGGGGGTTATGGGAGTTGTAGTTTAGTCAATTACTCAGGTTCTGAATCAGATGTGTGGGACTGCAATTCCCATCATTCCCAGCCATGGGCCATGATGGAAATTGCAGTCCCGCACAGTTAGAGGCCACCAGATTGGGGGAGGCTGTTCCAAATTTCAAGTCGCCTAGGGTGCCCTCCTGGGCTGAAAGGTGACTCAGAAATATTTGCTTAAGTATAAATAACCGATTAAAAGCAATTGGCTGAAGTTGCCTGCCCCCACCCCCGAACTAATTTGACAGTAGTGTGTGTGTATGTATGTGTGTATACACACATATGCATACATTTAATAATGTTTTTAAGAATGTGATAGGCCCTCACTCTCTCAACTTTTAGAAGGGGTGTGAAGACATATCTTCTTCTTTTTTTTTAATTTAGGCTTTTAAATTATGTAGTTTTGTTTTACAGTTTTTAATTTTTTAAAAAAAAATCATGTTGTGTTTTTATTGTTTTAAATTGTTGCAGTGCCACCTTGATGGCTTTTTATCAAATAAGGCGGTACATAAAATTAATAATAGATCATAAGAATCATGCAAGCCCTTGTAAGAGTTGCACATAGCAAGCACCGTCTCTCACATGCAGGAGGAAATGTCTCCTGCTGCAAGATCTGTGCACATCATCTAAAAACAAAGGATGCACGCTTCTTACTTCGGGAATATTGTATTTACCCATATGCAACTTTAAGTAAATTTAAGCAACGGATTAACTAATGTATACAAATATTAATGTATTAATAAAGCCCGCCAGATGATTTATAATAATTTAAAATCTCATAGTGAAAACCAGGGAGCATTAAAAGAAGTCAAAATAAAAGCAGCTAGGAAATGAGTCCTCAAGAGGAAAGTTGGAAATGCACGGAAAGATCAGCAAACCAGACAGGCCTCTATTGCCTGCCTAAAAGACAGCAAAGAAGAGGCCAACCTAACCTCCCTTGGGAAGAGTTCCATGATCGGGGGTGGGGGAGCCACCACTGAAAAGACCCCGTTGTCGTGTCCCGGGCAACTACTCTTGTTAGTGATGGAATTCAGGGACGATCTCATATGGGAAGTGCATGATTGAACGACTAAAACTCCTATGATTGGGCTGCAGCCCCTACATTTATTGACGGGGAACTGAGGGTGAAAAAATAACAATAATGAGGAAGTCTAGCTCGAAAGCAAACGAATGAATGCTTGGAGGCGGTAATGGGGTGGATGAGGAAAAGCAAACTGAAGCTGAATCCAGACAAGACGGAGGTGCTCGCTGTCAAAGGCCACAACCTGGGTTTGGAAGTGTGTCAACCAGTTCTGGATGGGGGTTACACTCCCCCTGAAAGACTGTGTTTGCAGCTAGGGGGTGCTCCTGGATCCGTCGCTCCAAATGACTGCCCAGATAGATGCGACGGCCAAGATGCCTACTATCAGCTTCGGCTGATACGCCAGCTGTGCCCCTTCCTAGAGTCGGAAGATCTAAAGACAGTAGTGCACACACTGGTAACTTCGAGGCTCGACTTCTGCAATGCGCTCTACAAAGGGCTACCTTTGTGCCTAGTCCGGAAACTTCAATTAGTCCAAAATATGGCAGCCAGGATGGTCACTGGTACACCTAGGGGTGACCACATCACACCAGTCTTAAAATCTCTTCACTGGCTGCCGATTAGTTTCCGGGCGAAGTACAAAGTGTTGGTTATCACCTTTAAAGCCCTACATGGTTTGGGTCCAGGCTACCTGCGGGATCGCCTTCTCCCGTACAATCCGCCCTGCACACTCAGGTCCTCTGGGAAGAATCCACTTCAGCTAGCAAAAACTAGATTAACAACTGTTACCCAGAGGACCTTTTCTTTTGCTGCTCCCAGACTGTGGAATGGCCTGCCAGAGGAGACTCGTCAACTTAACAGTCTTTTAGAATTTAAAAAAGCAATAAAGACTGATCTATTCCGGCAGGCCTATCCAGTGAAAATTTAGAGTGTTTTCAGCATGTTTTAAAGATGTTTTAATCATGTATGGTATGTTTTAATCCATTTTAATGTGTATTTTATATTATGTTTTTATACTGTTTGTTTTATACTTTGAATTGTTTTAGTTTTTGTGAACCGCCCAGGGAGCTTCGGCTATTGGGCGGTATAAAAATGCAATAAATAATAATAATAATAATAATAATAATAGTAGTAGTAGTAGCAGTAGTTTTGGCCCAAATATTGATCTGTAAATCTTGCCGCTCCTTTCTTCCTGTTTTGTTTTGGGGTTTTTTAAACCTGAAACATTTAGACCAGCTCTCCCACTTTGAGCGCATTGTAGAGAGCTTTGGATACTACATATCCAGACCCTGCCTGACTCCGCCCACATCATGCCCCCAATCAGGCCACTTTTTACCTTTCCCGCTGTTGGGAAGGTAAGAGCTGCAGATCTTTCTATGGAGGGGTTTGTCCGTCCCCCTGCCCCCCCATGATTGGATATCCCCCTCTGAGATTGGAGCTCCGTCTCTGACCTTGGAGGGGGAGAGCTGATATATCTTATGGCCCACATGACGCTATCCCAGGGACTGTAGGATTGCAGCCATAATCACTTTATTGCTTAGATTAGTTAACTTAAAAGCTTTTAATGGACTAAAAAGGTCCCCCCTCCCAATTAACCAAGCAGCAAATATTTACAAAGATATATATATATATATATATATATATATATATATATTTATTTAAGTATTTTTTTATGCCGCCATTCAGCCAAAAAAGGCTCTCACGGCGGCTTACAAAAGTATTTCTTGACAGTCCCTGCCCACAGGCTTACAATCTAAAAGACATGACACAAAAGGAAAGGGGATTGGGAGGGAGGAGGAGGAGGGGGAAAAGGAAAGCAAATTCAGGCACTACAATCTTAGTTGGAAAGTTCAGCAGTTACAGGGGACAGCAGGAGGGAGGGGGCTCTCAGCTGGAGCTGGACCCAGGCACGGTGGAGAAATGCCTGGCTGCTGCTTCCTCCCTCGCTGGTGGCCTCTGCAAAGACAGTTGGTAGCAGGAGGGAGGGGGCTCTCAGCTGGAGCTGGACCCAGGCACGGTGGAGAAATGCCTGGCTGCTGCTTCCTCCCTCATGGTGGCCTCTGCAGAGACAGTTGGTAGCAGGAGGGAGGGGGCTCTCAGCTGGAGCTGGACCCAGGCACAATGGAGAGGTGCCTGGCTGCTGCTTCCTCCCTCACTGATGGCCTCTGCAGAGACAGTTGGTAGCAGGAGGGAGGGGGGCTCTCAGCTGGAGCTGGACCCAGGCACGGTGGAGAGGTGCCTGGCTGCTGCTTCCTCCCTCATGGTGGCCTCTGCAGAGACAGTTGGTAGCAGGAGGGAGGGGGCTCTCAGCTGGAGCTGGACCCAGGCACGGTGGAGAGGTGCCTGGCTGCTGCTTCCTCCCTCATGGTGGCCTCTGCAGTGGCATATATATATCCTTGTTTAAAAAAAAACACCTGCAGATTGTGAATTGCTCGATCCATCAGTTAATCAACTAAAGCGCAGTTGATTATTCAATTAAAACGGATTTATTTGGGCTGTGGATTCTTTCGCTTGTGAAAACTTTGGACTTTACCCCCAGCCTTTATTCTGACATATGTTTTCCTGGTTTCTCAGCTCCTGCTGTGCTGCACGGATCCTTCCTAGTTGACTGGGAGGGAGGAGAACTTTGCTTCATGGCTCGCCACAGCAAACTCCAGAAGCAAGTGCTCAGCTTGTACCGAAACTTCTTAAGGGCCGGCAAGGATAAGCCGGGCTTCCTGCCTCAGATACGGGCCGAGTTCCGGAAGAACGGCCAGATACCCCGGACGGACGTCATGCTGATCGAATACCTCGTCCGCCGCGGAGAAAGGCAACTGGAGCAACTCCGGGACGTCCACACCAAACAGATGGGAGCCTTCGTCAAAACGAAAGAAGAAGAGCTTCTATAGCAGCCTTCCTCAACCTGGGGCGCTCCAGATGTGTTGGACTGCAACTCCCAGAATGCCCCAGCCAGCTCTGGGGCATTCTGGGAGATGCAGTCCAACACATCTGGAGCGCGCAAGGTTGAGGAAGGCTGTTCTATAGGCTGAACCATTTCTCCTAGCTGCTGACTTTTAGGACATAAGCGCAGCAAAGCGGAGTAAACATGGCTGTATCTGGCACATACAGACTGAATGCTCGCTGCAAAACCCACCACAGCCACCGGAGAGCAACGTTGAGATCCATTTTTTCCATTTCTCTTTGTGTCACTCTGCTTCATTCGTCGTTCTTTTCGGAAGCGAACGAAGAGCAGGTCTTTTTGATGGATTTAAAGCTCCTTTGACGCGGCTCGCCCTGATCAATTTTGGAACCGCTGTTCTGCGTGGGTGCTGGGAATGTCCTTTTTTGGAGTCCTTCATTGCGCAAATGTTTGGTTTTAGCTTTGGATGGTTTTGTAGAGGCGATACAGAGGGCCTCACTTCTGTAACAGTGGTGCAAACAGCCGGGCACACTGATAGCAAGCAATCTGCACTTTTACGCAGAATCCTTTGGCAGGTTGAGGTCCGTTTCCTCCTGCTTAATATTAACCATGTCAGCTTATACCCATGGGTAGAATGCCATCCTTGAAAGAGAAGGGCAAAACCCTCTCCCTCTTCATTTATTCGTGAATGCACGTAACCCCTGGCCGTTTGAACAGTTCCGGGACGAAGGACTTGATACTATTTATCACTGTTTGTGGGGACACATCCTTAAATGCCACATCTGAGAACTTGTTGTGTCTGGTAGATCAAGGGTAGGCCACCCGGTTTCCTCTGGATGGTTTGGACTACAACTCCCGTCAGCCCCAGCCAACATGGCCAATGATTATCAGAGTTTTCCAGGACACCTGGAAGGCGCCAGGTTGCCTGCCTCTGTGATAGATGAAGGAAAGTTGGGATAAGCCCCCTCCCTTCACAACCAAGGCAAGAGAGACAAAGGCTGTTCTATAAAAACGTTTGTTTCTAAGCACCGTAAAAACACTCCTGTTGATAACAGCGGCGGAAATAAAATTGCCTTGCATATCGTGTATGTATTTTTGTTTACTTAACGTATTTGTGTAGTCAGTGGGATAGAATCCTGTGGTGCCTTCAAGACTCTGCCTGCAACCCTCTACACAGTTTCCTGGGAGTAAGCCCTGTGCTTACTTTGATCGCATTGTAAGGCATAGATTCGAAGAGAAGTTAACTTAAGGAAGTTCACGTAAGAAAAGCTTCACTTTTTGTCCTTCCCCCAAGTCTCTCTAGATGACAGGGTGGGGAGAGAAATCACCCCAAATTGGGTTTAGACCCCAAGATAACGTAACTTAAAGATGTTAATGGCAGGAAGGTTTCTTAGTCCCTCCTGCCCCCAGTAGACCCCCCCCCCACACACACTTATTTTTTCCAGAAAAAGATAAGTCGGGGAGATGGAACAGTTAAAATAAAAGAAAAAAACTACACCACTTTTGGTGCTATTTTGTGTAGCACCAATAGGACCCTGCAGGGTAAAGGGGTCTAGGATGAATTCTCTGTTCGGTTCCTCAATCTCTGATTTTTCATAAGCTCCAGCCCTGATTCCCTATTTCTGCAACGTTATTGTCCGGATCCTCCTTGTACGTCTGAACAATGGGACGGGAGATTGTGCTTTATGCAGCACCCACGACACTGCCAAGTCCCTTAAAAGTTGCAGACCGGGCCTGCTCGCTCTGCCTGGCCTGAGGAATTCCCCACCTTAAATCTATAAAGGCGTAATGGGAATTGAGAGCCTTATCTGGGAAGGAAGAAGACGAAGTTCGTGCTGACGCTGGAGTAAGCGGGGAGAGTGCCCCAACCGGAATGCCCTGCTGCCATACCTATGCCTCTCTGCACGTAAGTAGACCGCCTGACCTTGCATGACCCAGGTCACTCCCGATTTGAGGGGGAGAAGGCGTCATTCATTAAACCAAGCACTTTGAAGCCGTTTCCGTCGATAATCGCGTTGGTAATTAATTACCTCTTCGGCTGCGTAGCCACCAGCCTCGCTCCATTGGTAAATGGTCAAGTTAACATATGGTTTGAAGGTGCATAAGGGTGGCCAGCACACCGAGGAATATTTATTGGGAAGTAAGGCTGATTGAATCCAGTGGGGCTCATTTCTCGGTCAATCTGATGCTTCTTTACTCAAGAAGCATCAGAAATCATTGGGACTTACTCCCAAGTAAGTGCACATTGCAGCCATGGGACATCAGGTAGGTACCAGCGAATGCTAAACTTGAGGGACATTTCGGGCTGTCCAGCAGGGCTCTTGGGTTCACCTCCTTCCGGCTCTCATTTCATAATTTCACATGAGACTCGAGTCACCTTGGAGCCTTTCTGAAGCAAACGGCGTGATCGTGGCCGACGCGGAAGAGCAGGCTTCGCTAATGGGCCTCCTGGCCCGTGTAAGTTTGATGTTTGCGCTACGAACTTTGCAGCCCTCTGTTACTGATTTGCTCGCTCACCAACCACGCTTTGTGTCACCTTTCCGCCAACGCGCTCGAGAAAGTTTGCAGAGTTAAAATAAGGGCACGCAACCGTGTTTTAGAAATGATACAAAAAGGAAAAGGGACGTGAGAGAAGATGGAATAAAAAGCAAACTCAAGGGACTGATTCGTACATAATATTTGACGGCCACAATGAGGTTTATCACACTAGCGTTATACTGTGCAATCTCTGTGAATTTATTTATTTATTTATTACATTTCTATACCGCCCAATAGCCGGAGCTCTCTGGGCGGTTCACAGAAATTAAAACTATTCAAAGTGTAAAACAACAGTATAAAACCATAATATAACATACAATATAGAAGCTCAACCGGATAAAAACAGCAATGCAAAATTACAAATTTAAAACACCAAGTTAAAATTTATTTATAGACTGTTAAAATGCTGGGAGAATAAAAAGGTCTTCACCTGGCGTCTAAAAGCATAGAATGTAGGTGCCAAGCGAACCTCCTTAGGGAGCTCATTCCACAGCCGGGGTGCCACAGCAGAGAAATATTTATTTATTACATTTATATACCGCTCCACAGCTGAAGCTCTCGGGGCGGTTCACAAAAATTAAAACAGTAAACATTAAAAAGTGAACCGCCCAGAGAGCTTCAGCTATTGGGCGGTATAAAAATGTAATAAATAAATAAAATAAATAAATAAGTACACAAAATTTAAAAACCATCAGAAACAAAAACAACAGTATAAAAACGAGTATCCATTTAAAAAACAACAGTTCTGGGGTCCATTAAAAAAAAAGAGAGCAATTGCATGCAAAGGACTCAGAAGTTTTCCACCTTATAGTCTGCTTTGATTGTCAAGCACTCCCATGCATCCTGCCTTAATTGTGCAGTAAAGCAAAAAGATTCGCTGTATTTAGCCCCTACTTTTTGAGCGTCTCTTTTGAGCCACCGCTGGGACGCAGGAGCAGGATTTTAAAGAAATGCTTACATCTGTGTAAGCTTTAAAGATAAAGACACCAAAATTGGCACAGTAATAGATATTAGGGAGCGCTTTAAGCATACCAAATTTGAATTGAATTGGGTCATCCGTTGATTTTTTAATGTTTTTTTACATTTCCCCCCTTAAACTCGCTTCCTGGTATGCAAAGGACTGCTGTCGCCTGGTAGGAAAAACGACAACAACCGTGAAAGCTTAGCGCTACGGGGATAATCTGAGGGAAGCAGGTACGTGGGATGAAGCTTGCTAATGACTGGCATTAACGATTGAAAGGCATCGTACAGCTATACTGTCTTTTTCTCAGTAAGAAAATTTTCACAGTAAGAAAATAACAGGAGCTGCAGGGAAACACAGGAAGATTCTGAATGGAAGACAAGGATGTCTGAGCCCCCTTGCAAAATTCTATGGATGAGGCAGGGCTCTGGCACTGTAGAAACCTTGCCTGGAAGCCCCCTCCCCGGTGGAATGGTAGCCACTCAGAATGGTTCCTCCGCAGGGGATCCTGTCCAATGCTCCGGTATCTATCACAATGGTCCTCAGGAAACCCTGGTCTGCTCCCTGGCTGTAAGCAAGAGGAATCACGGAGAACGATCCCCCATCCTTTTCTTCTGCTGAACGGGTGTTGCAGGGGTCGCACAAGCTAATTTGTGTGTGTGTGTTTTAATAAAATCATCCCACAATTCTCTGACTAAAGCTGCACAGTGCTGGGAGGCCGAGAGGCAGGCAGCTGAGAGTAGCGGCAGCATTTTCTTCTTCTCCATTGGTATTTGGCTTGCTCAAAATGCACCTTCTGCTAAGGCTGAGTTACTAGCTGTAGTAGCTGAAATAAGCTGGTCTTTTGGCTCCGTGCCTTTTGCCCTTCCTACCACTGGATTCTGCCCACCCCGTCCCCGGAGAATTTCTCCAAAGAAGAATCCAGACTTGGGCTGAAAAAGGTTCAACACCTGTGACTTAAACCTATATGCCATTGGTTTTTAAATATATATTTTAAATATCAAGCAGGCCTCAGCTGGATCCTGAACTTCCTACACGTTTTCAAACCAGCCATCCTCCTTGCGTCTGGCACTTTACTACGGATGTTCCTAGCTCTGAATGTTCAGGATTTTTCCTGGGGCACATCCCTGTTCTCTTTCTCTCCTCAGTTACCAGCATCTGTGGATCTTCAACCTGTTACTACTTTGTGGCTCGCAGCCACCATGCTGTCCTTGACCAGAGGTAACCAGCATAACTTTGCTTTAGAGCAGCCTTCCTCAACCTGGGGCGCTCCAGATGTGTTGGACTACAACTCCCAGAATGCCCCAGTCAGCAGGCCAACACATCTGGAGCGCCCCAGGTTGAGGAAGGCTGCTTTAGAGGGTGCATCAGCCATCCCCGATCCATGCTGTACTACCACCCCTGTAATCCCTAGCCAATATGGTGAACATCTGGAATGAAGCTGATGGGAGCTGTAGTCTAAACATCTGGAGGGCACCAGATTGAGGAAGACGGGGACGTACCGTAAAGGTTCAGTGGTTATTATCTTAGGGCTGCAGCCCAAGAAGGTAACCTCTGATTACATAGACAAGGACGTCCACGGGTCCTTATATTACCAAGCAGGCACCAATCCATATGCTAACAATTGCTAGCTGTCTGACACCGATAAGGGTGCAATCCTCATGTTACACAGCTGCCTAATTTCCTGTGTTTGCTTTACAGTTTTATCTTGCTAGGGAGACGAGGAAGGTTTCTTCGCCTCACCTGTGTTGGAATTCCTGGCGTCCCCTGGTTGAAGAAGCCCATCATAATGGTACCAGGGAGAGAGGCACACTATTCTGTGTCCACATAGAAACACAACCAAGCACATAGGTGGCCACTCTAAGTCCTGATCATAGATGTACGGCTAGAGTGCCCCTTTCTGATCTCCACTGCCCCTGTTTTCCTAGAGGAGTCCCTTCAAACCTGGCACCCTCCAAATGTCTTGAACTACACATCTCATCTTTTGGATATTGTCTGTTTTTGTTTGTATTTCAGCTTTTTATGGTTTTAAATTTTGTATATTTCTTTTTAATATTCATGGCTTTTAACTTTTGTAAACAGCCCAGAGAGCTTCGGCTGTGGGGTGGTATATAAATGTAAATCATCATTATCATCATCATCATCATCATCATCATCATCTTTTGGGACCACACCTCCCAAAAGGCCGTGCTGGCTGAGAATGATGGGAGATGTAGTCCAATACATCTGGAGGGCGCCAGGTTGGGAAAGATTGTCCTAGAGAGTGCATGGCAGCTGTCCAGAATTCTGGATAAGGAAAAAAAAACACAGGGCAGGTAAGGAGGTGGAATCTGGGGTATGTAGTTCCTTAAAGAATTGTAGGTAGTATGTGTACCACAGAGAAGTAACCAGTGTGAATACTAGTGCATATTTGCAAATTCTCTCCTGAACTAAATGGAGAAAACCTTGTGGCATTCCGGCGCTACGTGCCTCCAACTGGTCTGATGTGAGATTTCTCTTTCCTTTCTGCCAATGCCATTCCTGTTGCAGAATTCCAGAACAAGGATGACGCCTACTGCTTTTCCTTAGCGAAGGCCCTTTACTGTGTCTCCACTCCCGTGACGGTTGGGTTTTACGCACCGTGGGGACACTGCAAAAACTTCCTCTTGCGCCGGATCCAAGGTGAGCGCTCCTCCTTTATCGTGATGGCTGGTGGAAGGACTGTGGTCCGTCACGCAATGCACACTCCATCTAAGGCAGCCTTCCTCAACCTGGGGCGCTCCAGATGTGTTGGACTACAACTCCCAGAATGCCCATAAAGAAAGTCTTTATGGCTTTCTTAAATTCTGGAAGACTGGTAAGTTGACGAATCTCTCCCGGCAAACCATTCCACAAAGTGGGAGCGGCAGAAGAAAAGGTCCTCTGGGTAATAGTTGTCAGCCTTGTTTTTGCTGGCTGGAGGAAATCCTTCCCTGAGGACCTGAGTGTGCGGGGCGGATTGTACGGGAGAAGGCGATCGCGCAGGTAGCCTGGACCCAAAGCATGTAGGGCTTTAAAGGTGATAACCAACACTTTATACTTCACCCGGAAACTAATTGGCAGCCTGGAAACTATGGGCCGGGACGGCAAAAATTTCCAGAAATGCTTATGTAAAATAAACGTGAATTCACCGATTTGCACCATTTATTCTGCGTTTCCTTGGCACAGAACTTGAGTTTCACGGTTGCAACATGTGGGCTCCTTTATTTGCCACACCCTTTGTCTTCCCCGCCTTCGTCTGCCACCCTTCCTCCAAGGAGCTGCCTTTTAGCACCACAGCCACCCCGTGAGGTGGACAGAGCTGAGGGATAATGATTTGCTCAAAGCTGCCTAATTAGCTTCATGACTGATCAAGAATTTGGGCTTTGGTTTCTCCAGTCTAACCCTTCACCCGTGAGCAGGGCCGGTGCCAGGCTTTTTTGCGCCCTAGGCAAGGTGAGCTGCTTTCACCCCTACCCCCCACCCCACCGTATCCCCACACACCCCAGGTAGGCGGAGACAGGTTACCTGTCCCTCGCCCGAAGTCCTCCTGGCTTGGTGGGACGCTGCGGTGGGGTGGGCGGGCTGCTCCATTTCCATCCATTCGTTGCCGCCCCCCACAGCATCCCGGCTTGGCTTCGGCTGGGAGCGCCCAGCCAAAGCCAAGCCGGGAAGCTGGGGGAGGGCGGTCAGATGGCTCCATGTTCTGACGTCCGGCGTGCACTGGAAGTCAGAACGTGGAGCCGCCCGCCCCCGCCCCCCAGTGTCCCTGGTTGGCTTCGGCTGTTGGGCAGGCACCCAGTTGAAGCCAAGCCAGGGACGCTGGGTGTGGGGGCGGAAGGCTTTGGAACGGCGCACCCAGAAGCTGCCCTCACTCGGCCAGAGTGGCTCTGGGAGTGGGAGGGCGACTTCCAGGTGCGCTGTTTGGGGCCCCCTTACCTTGGCGCTCTAGGCGGCCGCCTAACTGGCCTCTATGGCAGCGCCAGCCCTGCCCGTGAGCGCCGCTAGACAGGAAAGCAAATGAAACACGAGGCCTTCACAAAACAGGACTCCCAACTTGACTTAGCCCAACTTGGCACCCTCTGGATGTGTTGACTGCAGCTCCCATAATTCCCAGAGGCGCCCAATCAATCCACATGCGAAACAGGACGCTGGATTAGATGAGCCTTTGGTCTGCTCCTTTGATATTCTTACGGCCCCAACGCACAACTTTCGAACTGTGATATCAGCAGTGTGGTGCATTTTCATCCTTTATCTCATCTCTTCATTTATTTTTCCTGGAGAAGGATGAGGGAAACGGGACAAACGTCCTCCTCTTTTGATCCGCCCCAGAACCTTGACATCCAATTTAACAGCCTGGTCTAATAATATTTTATTAAAACGTCTACAAAAGAAAATCATTTTTTTAAATTATTGATTTATTTGTAACATTTATGTCCTGCCTTTCCTTTAAGGTGGCTGACATGATCCTTCTCTCCATTTTATCCTCCCAACAGCCCTGTGAGGTAGACTAGGCTTAGAGTCAGTGACTGGCCCAAAGTCACCCAGTGAGCTTCATGGCCGAATGGGGACTAGAACCCTGCTCTCCCGACTCCCAGTCCAACCCTCTAACCACTACACCACACAAGTTGGAGGAGAGCCAAGCATTGTACAATAGACAGAAATCAAGACAGGCCCTGCCTAGATTCTCTGGTCTAATTCTTCTCCTCTCCATCGCAGACTACATGCGTCTCCAGTCGTGGAAAAAAGACCAACAGGAATTCCAGCAGACCGGCTTGAAACAGCGAGGGGCTTCCGGTTGGGACCTGGTTTCTGTCGTCCTCCTCATGATCTTCTACCGGCCTGTCCTGACGCCCCAACACAGGCAGAGAAAGAACGTGCAGCACATCTTCATCCATTTCAGCGCCTGGGAATATGCTGGAAGCGACCAGCTCTGGGCAGGCCTCATCACTGCCCTGTGCGAAGGCATTGAGAGCCACTTCGGCCTTGTCCCAATGAGCGTCTACCGAGCCGTGGGCAGGAAATGTGGCATTGTTGAAGCCCCTCTCCGTAAGGAATGGATCAGCAAGAAATACCTCTGCCTGCCCTTGTGGGCCGCTGCCCTTCTGGTGACTGTGGCGGCCATTGGGGTTGCTGTCCTCATCTTTCTTTTCGGCATCCCCATCGGCAACGCTTCTGGGGATGCCATTGCAATTGTCGAGGGCCTCGGGGCGACGGCCGTCGGAATCACTGCAGCAGCGGCCATCAGGATGGGCATCATGGTGGCTCGGAACGTCGTCGTCACCCAGAAGGCCCAGCTGGAGAGGCAGATGAACCGGACGGACCTCAGTGCCCAGCTGGGCTTCATGAGCAACGTGAAGAGGGAGGTCAAGATCATCACCAAGTTTCTCCAGTTCATGGAGATCTTCCAACGGAGGAAACTCCGGGTGGTGTTGGAGATCACCAGCTTGGACCACTGTAGTCCTGACAAAGTGGTGGGTGTCCTGGATGCCATGAACATCCTCCTCTCAGACGATGAGGCACCTTTCATCTCCATCCTCGTGGCTGACCCGAGCGTAATCGTGGACTGCGTGGAGAGCTCCCTGTACATGAAAGGCATGGCCAACAACGGCTACGAATTCTTGAACCGTATCATCACTCTTCCTTTTTCAGTCCCCAAGATGGACAGTTACACCAAGCTGCAGCTGATAAGGTGCCTCGTAGACTGCCAGGAGGAGCAGGAGAAAAGTCTCGAAGAGGAGGAGAGGGTGGGAGGGGGTGCCCAGCAGGAGAACCAGGCAAGTCGGTGCCTTTGCCCAAATTCTGCTGATCAGAGCACACTCGACAGAGCTGGAGATGTTTCCCAGGTGCCGTTGGTCGTCGTAAGTCCTAGGAAGGAAGAGCCGTTGAGAAGAAGATGCGGGAAAGGCTTCAAGGCCAAAGACCTGATCCAGGAGGCTTTTGAATTCCTCTTGGATGACAGCATGAAGGAGTACATGACGGGCAACATGGTGCAAATGAAACGCGTCATCAACACCATCGCCGTCACCGTCAGGCTCATGGCGACGGAGGTCCCGCGAGGCAAACTTTGCCCACGGAAGGTGACGGCCTGGGTGCTGCTGGCCAACCAGTGGCCTTGCCGGCTGAGCTGGATCCTGCAGTGCATCGAGGACGACGAGCAGATGGGCCGCCTGGGCATGTGCCGAGGGTGCCGGCTCGCTCCCGACCAGTTCCTGTGGGAGGTGTACGACAAGTACGCGGAGGAGCTCGACATGATCAGGCCTCAGCTGGAGAAGCTGTTGGAGCTGGACGGGGACCCCGAGCTCTTCCACAGCTTCCTTTCTCAACGGTTCCAGGTGGAGGACGCCAACTTCTTCCTGCCCTACACCGTCAACTTGGACTCCTCCTTGAAGAGGCACATGGAGCTGCTGCGGGGCAGCCGCCGGCTGAAGCGGCCCAAGAAGGTCCACGGCCTCTCCAAGAGCCTCCTGCTGGGAATGTCAGTGGACGAGGTCTGCAGTGAGGTAAGGTCGGGGGGGGGGGGCTGCCACGACCCAGGCTCTGAACACCAGGCCTCACGTCCGCCACCACTTCTTATGGGGCGACCCAGGCTCTGAACACCAGACCCGGCCGAGGCTACTCCCTGCTCAAGCCAAGCACCACCGCTTGATACGCCTGAGGCGAGGGATAAAAACCCACCTTCCTCCAAACTATGTGGAGAAAGGGGTTTAAAATGGAGAATGGATTTTACTATATATAAAATAAAACACTGTGAGTTATATGTGCTGAGGTGAATGATTGTCAGAGTGGGTGTTAAATAAGTAAACTTTAGATGATAAATGCCAAACAGACACGTGGGATTTTTGTGGTAGTTTGAAAACAAAACAATCAAAATTTATTTTCAAAAGTACACAAGCTTTGTTTCCAATAACAACATTTAAAAACCTTTTTGAAACCTTTCATACAATCCAGTCACTCCTTCACATTCGCGCTTTCCTTTTTCTCACACAGTCAATCTTGAACTTTCTTTATTCTCAGTATTGATTAATATACATCCACTACGTGCACACCACACTCCAAAGACACCACTCACTACACTGACCCTCCAATTTCCCAGAACTTAAGTACCCTAAACACAGAGAGCACTAAAGACTCTAAGAGTACCTAAAAGTCCCCCACAATCCCCTCTGTCCTTCCCTTATATATCACTCTTCCCCGCTCCCAAGACATTCTAACTCTACCCATTCAGGCCAGCATTCTAAAAACCACAGACTTACACACTGCAGACATACATTTGGGAACTGACTTGTGGGGTGTAACGCCACAGCAGGGCAACTGCAGGGAGTCCGGGGACCGTTTTCCTCGCGCGAGTCCCCGTTGGGCGCTGCGCTCCGCGGGGTGCCCACAGAAAACAGCGCCGTTTTCCTGCCCAACCTCGACAGCAAACTGCTACGGTGCACTGCAAGGTTCAAATTTACCTCAGAACGAACTTATTTATTATTTCATTTATGCCGCATCTTTATTCCTCTTGCAAGGAACTCAACTCGGCTTATATAGTGCCCCTCTTCCTCTCCATTGTATCCTCACAACAACCCTGTGACGTAGGTTAGGGTGAGAGTCAGTGACTGGGCCAAAGACACACGGTGAGCTTCATGGCCGAGTGGGGACTAGAACCCAGATCTCTTGAGTCCCAGTCCAGCACTCTAACCACTACACCAGACTGGCTGTTTTAAGCCTTTTAGCAATTTTTAAGCCAATTTTTTTTGTGTCGCATGGTAGCTGTGTGTGTGTGTGTGTGTGTGTGTGTGTGTGTGTGTGTGTGGCATAGTGGGAGTGGGGTAAGAGCTGCATGTGGCCTGTTGGCCATGGCCCCACCACACCCCCAGATGTAGGTGAACAGAGCTTTTTATTGGTTTGTCGTTCGATTCAATGTCCGGGGCTCTCGGCCTGGCATGGAATCTTCCGCGTTCACTTATGGTGGCTTTTATGACAGGATCACTGCCAAATTGACCGTTGCACAACTGGTTGCATGAGCGGAATGTGCAGCAGGGCTGACCAATGGGTTGCACAAAAGTTATGCCAACTGATTGCACGTCAGGTTACACACAGCCGCAACTGTCATTGGATTATCCTCTTCTGCGTAGTCGAGGATCTAGTTGCCACTAGCGTAACATCATTCGCCCTAACGGAATGGCGTTGTTGGACGCTGCCCCTGGATTAGTGACTGAGTCATGCTGAGGTCATAAAAATACTCCGTTCACCGCCTCGCTGGGGCTACAGGTGGCTGGCTCTCCATTGGGTGAGAGCCATGATGGGATGGGTCTTGCTGTTTTCTCTTTTGCAGATGGTCAAACTCGGTTTGAAAGAGGAGAACGCCCAGCGCTACACAGAGAGGTTGCGGGAGCACAATTTGGACGGACGGGCCCTGGTCTACAGCAACAGAAGTGAAATCAAGGACGCCCTTGGCATGAGCCTTGGGGAATGGATGAACTTCAGCACGTATTTCCTCGGATCTGTGCCCCCGCAGGGCTCCTTCCCCTCCACAGCATTCCCAGCACCCATCTTCGCTGAGAAGAATTGGTTAGGCCTGCAGGAGAACACGCCGAGAGGAAGCAGGTTGTCAATGAACATTTCCAAGGAAAATCTTCACAGATAAACCAGCAGCGCTGGAGAGATCCGTTGGAATGGTTAAGAGAACATGAAGCAAGAACTGGACTTGCTGCCTTAATATATATATATATATATATATTTCTTCCAGTGGTGGATTCAGTCCAGTAATGGAGACGGATGCGGTGAGGTCTCAACCTCTCAAAATGAAGCATGAGCAATTCTGCTGCTCCTCAAAAGACACCTTGGAAACGCCTCTAAGCCAACAAGCCCCAGATCGCGCGTGTGATTTATTTGCGTGTACTTCGCATAAAATGCTGTCTATTTCATCCAGGGGTGCAGAACGTTTTGGAGAATTTCCTGGAAACCATATTCCAGTGATGGGCGGGGCTAAGGCAGAAGGGGCGGGTTCCCAAAAATAAAATAAAAATGCCAAAAACACCGACTTAATTTAATTTAAAGTTCTTCCTGCCAGTGGCTAAAGCCCTCGGAGAAGCATTTCGAGGTTTCATAGTGGGGGAAGGGAACTGCACAAAACCTGGGAAATCACCAAAGGGTGAAGGTGGTTTTGGGAAAGGGCCAGGAGAAAGGGCTTCTGGGAAAGCTCAGCTGGCTGGATTTGGGAGGGATAAAACCAATAAGTGGGGAAATAGCGAAGAGGAAATGGATTTCCACCCAAGTAACAGCCGGATCTTATCTTTCCAGGAATGGGGGGATCAACCAGTCTTTGTTAGTGTTCTTCATCCAAGCAGTCCTACAGCTAGTCCTAGGTGCAACCTAAGACCATCACAACGCCTGGAAGAGCCTGATTTGAATGTCTGCAACCCCTTCCCATATTGTAAGGCGACCCTATGAAAAGAAGGACCGGGCTCCTGTATCTTTAACAGTTGTGATGAAGAGGGAATTTCAGCAAGGTGTCATTTGTATGCATGCAGCACCTGGTGAAATTCCCTCTTCATCGCAACAGTTAAAGCTGCAGGAGCTATACTAGAGTGCCCAGATACAAAAGAGGGCAGGGCTCCTGCCTACAAATGAGACCTGTTCAAATTCCCTCTTCATCACAACTGTTAAGGATACAAGAGCCCGGTCCTCCTTTTCAGAGGGTCACCTTCCTATACTGCATCTTGCGACTGTGGCAAAATGCTGACTCCATGGTTTCAACATCAGCCAGACGTTCTCCCGTGCTTTGCCTCTACCATGCTCCTTTGCCAGTGTAATAATGAGCAGTGACCTGCATTCCCACCCGCCCGAGAGCAGTAAAACTTCAGTGAAATTATTCACGGGGAGCAGCTGTAAAATTTACAAGGCTTTCAGAGCAACCATTTCAGCCTTGAGACACACTAGTATTATTTGGAGAACTTGTCATGCGGTATAATAGCTCAACGTTTTATTGTCCGGGTGAGGAGGGGCCGATTTTCAATCGCTCAAGAGTTGTATGAAGCTATTGACCTAGCTTAAAGATTTTCAGCGTAGAACAACATTAACTAAATGACAAATCTAACTATCCTGACGACAACTGTACAATAAATCACCATTAATTATAAATACAATGTCACTGAGCTTCTCTGCATGAGCGATTTATTGCACGCTCATAATTAGCCACCCACAGAAGTTAATGGGTCCATTACATGACACCGACTATCACACCTACTGCCTCCCCCCTGTATCTAAAATAATCGCAGGCTGCATGCACCTCCTAGCCTCAAGTGTGTTCACTGCTGCCTTGCATTACTGCTGACTATTTTGCTGCTGCCACTGAATTTTGGTGACGTGCAGTAGCAGCAAGGTTGCAGCCCCTGGGGCTCTGAAGCCCATCAACATGCCCACAGTGAAACCACAGGGGCAGGTTGTTGGGAGGGATGGGTTGAGGTGTCATGAGCGTAAGGAGCACACGAATGTCCTTCAGCTCTATCTCTCCTTTTCATCAAATGAAGGAAGCACTGACTATCCTGAACCTGAGCTTGGCCTTGGCGATGGGCTGGGTGAGGACCAACAAACGGAGACTCTCTCCAGACAAGATGGAGGTAGGGTGACCCTATGAAAAGGAGGACAGGGCTCCTGTACCTTTAACAGTAATGTAGCAAAGGGAATTTCAGCAGGTGTCAATTGAAGAGGGTGAAATTCCCTCTTCATCACAACCGTTAAAACTGCAGAAGCCCTGCCCTCTTTTGTATCTGGCCACTCTACTATAGCTAGTGTAGCTTGAACTGTTGTGATGAAGAGGGAATTTTACCCTCTTCAATTGACACCCCACTGGAGACAAATTTCATATGGAATTGGACAACTATCCCAGAAGATCAAAAATGTTAGATCATCATCATCATTTTCCCTAAAGTTTTACCTTGACAATCATGATGCTTTCCTAATATCTGAGTTTAAAACAGGCTTTTTTTTCTTCTGACACCATAGACATATTTCTGGTTATGGAATATTTTACCACTTCAGGGGGTCATAAAAAGTTCCCCAAACATATCTGTGTATATTTTTTATGCGCGTTGGACAAGGTCCAAACAGATTTAAAGTGCAGGTTTTTCAATTTTCTTTTACTTCCTCTTTGTTGAAAAGACAGAAAAGAAGAACTTATCTTGCAACTCTGTTTTCTCTGCCTTCCACAAAAAATAGGAAGTGAACAAACAATTTTAAAGCCATTGCAACTTAATAAACCCACAATTAGAGTAATTCACGTGGAATAAAATCCTTACTTTTTAATGGAAATATTTGATCTTATCAAAAAATTTGTTTAAATTTGTTTTAAAGCACTGGAATAGTTCGTTTTTGGTTTGGGTTTTTGGACCATTGAAGGACAGGTTTCTTTTGCATATGCTCAGAGGCACTATCTTCCTTACTTCCTTTTTCTTTAGGTGTCCCTTCTTTCACTGCCAAAATTGCATCTCAGAAAAAGGGAAGGATTAAGGATTAAGGTGTGGTAACCAACTGACACTCTTCTCAACCAGCAGATTATGATTATTTATTTCCCCTGCCTTAGAGAGAAACAATCCAATGAATAAAATCCTATTCATGCCAGAGTATCAAGCCAAATTTGCTCAGGTAAGCAATTCCCTCTCTTCTTACCTGTTTTCTACAATATATATTTTAAAAGTAATATTAATTAACTATTATATATCTATACTGCCCAATAGCTGAAGCTCTCTGGGCAGTTCACAACCATTAAAACCATAAAATACAAGATGATAAAATGCAATATAAATGTTTGCAAGTTTAAAACGACAGTATAAAAATAATAAAAATAATAACCAAATAGTAGCTATCACCATTCTAAGATTTAAAATACAATACCAACTAAATTTGCCCTTTTGGTGGTCTGTAGCTGTTACAGATGTCATGTTAACTTTATTTTATTTTATTTTATTTTGTAAAAAATAATAATCAGCACCCATGTTTCAGGGGTCAAGGTGTGTGTGTGTGTGTGTGTGTGTGTGTGTGTGAAATCACTCTTCAAATACTTAAAAGGTTGTCACACAGCGGAGGCCCAGGATCTCTTCTCGATCCTCCCAGAGTGCAGGACACGGAATCATGGGCTCAAGTGACAGGAAGCCAGATTCCAGATGGACATCAGGAAAAACTTCCTGACTGTTAGAGCAGTACGACAATGGAACCAGTGACCTTGGGAGATTGTGGGCTCTCCCACCCTAGAGGCCTTCAAGAGGCAGCTGGACAAGCATCTGTCAGGGATGCTTTAGGGTAGATTCCTGCATTGAGCAGGGGGTTGGACTTGATGGCCTTGTAGGCCCCTTCCAACTCTGCTATTCTATGATTCTATGATCTCTAGTAGCTCCAGTGAATTCCGCCCTTGGTTGGTCCAGCTGAGCCACTATTAAAAGCAGTCCAGAAGCAAGCAAGCTGGCACAATCCTTTGCTGTATGCTACTTATGGAACTCCAGGAGGGCAGGAATATTCTGTCTTCCTCCTCTGGTCCTTCCCCCCCCCCCCCCGCAAAGAACAGGGAGACATTTCTCCCTCCCATGGGCCTATTCAGTCGGAATTCCTTTCACTTTACTCGATCAAAGTCCTACTGAGCTGTAATCCCAGCAAATCCAAAATCCAACAAATTCTAGCAATGCCTCTAAATATACACGGGGATTAATTTAGTCCAAATATGTATTTGGACTTTTCAATATCAGTGTCCCATTAGAACTGGTCTTTACAAACTTTGCCCAGCATGGGAGAGGGCCAGGGTGCTGACTTTAGCACGCTCAACTTTGACCACTGGAAGTTCTGGTCAAGAGGGATCGATTCCCTCCAGACCATAACGCTCCCTGCAGGGTACCATCTGACTCCCCTACCCACCACTGCACCCCGAATTGCCAACTCAAAGACAAAAAGAATGTGCGGAATTAGGGTGACCAGATGCACCGGGAAACCCCGGAGACCTCCAGAAAAATGGCGGTCTCCGAGGCAACCGGGATTGGGCCCCAATTCACCGGGGAAAAGGCTGGGAGATGTGTTCCTGAAGTCCGGAACGCGCAGGGCCAGTGCTACCATAGAGGCCACTCAGGCGGCCGCCTAGAGCGCCAAGCTAAGAGGGGCGCTGGGCACAGTGCAGCACTCACGCGCATTGGCTGTGAGCCGGCCCGGCCCAAGGATTCAGCTGGGCCTGGGTGGGTGAGATGGTGCCCCACGCCCGCCCAGCTAAAGCACAGCCAGGGACGCTGAGGTGGGGGTGGGGCGGCTCCATGTTCGGACTTCTAGAACGCACCCGGAAGAGAGAGAGAGAGAGAGAGAGAGAGAGAGAATGTCTGGGTGAATGGGGTGCATGGGGTCTTTGAGTGAATGCATGTGTTCATGCGTGTGTTTGTTTGGAGTGAGTGATGCTGAGTGTGTGTGTAAACATGCGTGTGAGTTGGGAGGGATGATTTGGAGGCGATATTCCTATTAAATAATGCATTTTAGACCCATAGACATTCCTTTCCAATTTGTTTGCTATAATTGGCATGACGTCTTTCTTGCACTTTAAAATAAATTTAGCAGTTTCAAGTTTTGTGCTTCTTATGTTTTCCAGGAAACATCTGTTCTTAAAAATCAAAGCTGGCATTTTTGGTGTGTGTGTGTGTGTGTGTGTGTGTGTGTGAAAGTAGCTCACCTTGCCTAGGGCGCAGAATAGTCTGGCACCGGCCCTGGGAACGGGTCTTCCAGCTCCTCCTCCCAGCGCCAATCTAGGCTTCTCCTGCGCTCTGGTGCCGTCACGCAGGAGAAGGCCCGCATCTGCACTGTGGGGAGGAGCTGGAAGACGCGTTCTAGAATTCCGGGAACGCATCTCCCAGCCCCCGCCCCCAGCGCCAAACTAGGCGGCTCAGTTTTCGCTGCCTGCCCTGGGGAGCTAAAACGGAGCCCCGCCCATTGCCTCTCGTCACCCTGACGCTTGTCAGCGTCAGGGCGATGAGAGGCAAGGGGGTGGGCTCAGTTCACTCCCTGCCCTGGGCTGATTGACAATGGAGTTGGGGGATCAGATGGTGGTAGCCATGACACTTTAGCACAGCCTTCCTCAACCTGGGGCGCTCCAGATGTGTTGGACTGCATCTCCCAGAATGCCCCAGCTGGGGCATTCTGGGAGTTGTAGTCCAACACATCTGGAGTGCCCCAGGTTGAGGAAGGCTGCAAGTTTAGCAGATAGGGATAGTTCAACTCCCTTGGCCAACCAGCCTTTCTCCCAATGGCCTCCCCCCCCCCATCAAACTGGCAGCCAACCAGGGGCGCTTTACCCATTTCAATCCTTTTCTTTGGCAGATTTAGGTAGCTGCTGAACCTGGGATTTTAAATATTTAAATTCTTTTTGCCACAACGATGAGTAAGGGCTGTAAAATCCCAACAAAGGAAAGGAAGGCAGACAACAACCATGACATTTACTGCAAAGCCTTGGCTCAGACGCTGAAGGATGTTGACCTGCCAGTGACGGTGGGACTGTATTCACCGTGGGGACAGCAAAAAAGAAAATTCTTAGATAAAATTGAAGGTAAGCATCACTATACCATATTATTGGTTATGAAAACCAGAATTCAAAATCAGAAAGGCAGAATTCAAACTATGTGACAGAGACAGGATCTTACCCAGTTAATGCAAAGACGTCCACCATCGATGAAAATTGAGCCACTGTCCTGCCCTCATTGTGAAACCATGAGATGCTAAGCAAGGCTTGGATGGGTCTGACATCCAGCCACTAGTAGCGGGTTTCAGATGATCAGATTCAAGTTCTGTGGGATTTTAGAGGGAAGATGTTGACCTTGCAAAGGCCAAACAACAACTGAGCTTTTTACTCTCCAAGCAGGACCTGATGTATCTAATATTGCTGCCAGGTTTGAGGCGGTCCTTGAGCTAGATCCTTGGCTGGGTATGTCCCCTTTCAGGCCATAGACTTCGTCAATGCTCTGCTCTGTAGTGTGGCTTGCAAAGTTCTGCGGCAGATCAGAACTTTAGCAGGGGTCAGTTTAAGCCGGGTTTCACAGCAAAGCAAGGCAGGAAGGGATCAGCACCACAGAAAGCCCCAACTGGGACTGGAAGCCAGGCAAAGGTGTATTACGTTACTCCAACATGGAACAGAGCAAGACTGAGCCTTAAATAAGAGTTTGGCTTCATTTAGGCTGATTGACTCCCCCTCCACACTGACTGTGGCTTTGTCTCTTAAAGGGGCCTAGCCTGTTTTAGCATGTGAGTGCCCTCAGGATCAAAGTCTTGAGGCAACCCCTTCTGGAAACAATATACAAAATTTAAAACTACAAAAACATACAACATGGTTTCTTACAAACCATTTGCAGAGGTTGTTGGCCACACTGGTTTGAGCATGCTGGACAACCTCGGTAGAAAGGTTTTCTTTAAAAGACACCTGCTCCTTCCCATCCTCTAGTCACTCCCCCTTCCCACCTCCTACCAGGTAACAACAGGTGCTTCAATTTCTTTCCTTCCCCTTTGCTTTTTAATAGGGCAGCCCTGCAGAGTGAAGCTCCAGGCATTCATGCCAAAAGCAAAGGAAAGAAAAACAAGAAAGCGCTTGCAGTGGCTACAGCTGTCATTTCTCCAGCCGCCGCCCCCCAGTGGTGCAGGGCCCCTGATGGGTACCCCATAATTCTGCCTTGCTCACCCTCTGCTCATTCCTCTGAAAGGGGGCTGAATATACCAAGGAAAAATAGGTGGCAATTTTCTGGCCAGTGATTGCAAAGGAACAAGGGTGGTTGCTATACACTTTGCACCCTTTCTTTATTAATTTTTTAAATCCTTTTAATAGCATATGAGGCTGCATTATTTAAGTTTTTGCTGTTTTGCATTAACTTGTGACACTTTGCAGCAGCCCCCCCCCCCATACCACAAGGTTTCTGGGTCCTGGTTTAACTTGCTGAATTTTATTTTGGTGAGGATTTTTTGCTTATGACAAATTGAGCTACCTGCAGTCATCCAGGCCAGGCAAGGTGGATTCAGGACTGCAAAGGATGTATCTAGGAAATCAGATCAAACTTTCTGACTGTAACTGGAAGGTTGTGGGATCTCTTTGGTTAGAGTTTTTCAAGAAAATTGGTGGGGTGTATGTTTGGGATTACCCTTCTAACCCTGTGGCCACAGAATACACTCTGAGGGCATCTCTACATGAAGGGGAAATAGTGTTGCCTTACCAGGGATTTGCTTCCTGCTTCTCTTACACGAGTGTAATGGGCTGCATTACATGGGTGGAGAGGGGAAGCCACGAAGTCTGTAATTGAAAACTTCCCCTCCTCTCCGTATGCATATATGTGAATGGGGCAGCAGCCTCTAGTGGTTGCTTTGTAGAGCAACTTTGGCTGCACACGATAAGAAATTCTGCGATATTTCAGAAGAATTGGGGATATCCAGGTGTTGTTGTTTTTTAAGAACTGGATAACCAGGGGAAGATGTGGAAGACATGCAAGGGGTTGACGACATCATCTAAAGGACCCACTGGTGTAGGGTTGCTCATAATGTCTGAATTGGTGAGCATTTCCTGTATTATATTTTCTGTTGCAGATTACATGACAGACAAACCAAAAAATGATGGAAAAAGAATGAGAAAGATTTGCTCTGGGCTTCTAGCTGGCTGGTCTTGGCTGTTACTCAACTGGCATATAATATTTTGTCACTTTACCTCCGATTTGCCCAGGTATATCCTCTTCTTCTTGGTTGAAGTTACTTCTTTTCTTGAGGTCAAAAACATGTGATGTATTTCTCTCTCTCTCTCTCTTCTCCCTCTGGTGTCCTTTCAGCTCTTTGGCCTCACTTTTTCTTCCTCCTATCACCACAGACGTTTCTTCACCCCCTTTTCTATCATTCTGTGCCTGTCCTTTCATTGGCCCCAGCACTCTAAAACCTCACAGGAGTAAACATTATTACATGTGCAGATGCACATGGTGTCACATGTTACATTACATGCACAGTACTAGAATATGCATTAACCTTCCTTCACCTCATCCCTCTTTCGTCTCTCTTCCACAGCTTTGATTTTTCCCCATTGTTTCAAACTTTTCTGCTCAAGCTTCAGTTTAAAACCAAAATGAGCAAAATCGGTCTAGTAGATCTTGAGTCATAATCCTTAGATCACCGTATTCTTATATATGGTTTTTTTTTGTTTTGTTTTTGGCTTTGCCTGCCCTCTAGTGAAACCTTCTACGAGCACAATCACTCCAAAGCTTCCAAACAGCCAAGGTAGGCTTATTTTTTATTTTCTTGGAGTCTTCAGATCTCTTTATCAGACAAAAATACAAAAGGGTTTTTTTGAGCGGGGTGTGTGTGTGTGTCATCTGGTTTCGTCATCCTCAGGGGTCCTTCTCCGCGAGCCCCTGCCAAAGGAGGTGAGGCAGGTGGCTACCAGGAGGAGGGCCTTCTCTGCTGTGGCACCCCGGCTGTGGAATGAGCTCCCTAAGGAGGTTTGCTTGGCACCTACATTCTATGCTTTTAGACGCCAGGTGAAGGCCTTTTTATTCTCCCAGCATTTTAACAGTCTATAAATAAATTTTAACTTGGGTGTTTTAAATTTGTAATTTTGCATTGCTGCTGTTTTTATCTGGTTGAGCTTTTATATTGTATTTTATATTATGGTTTTATACTGTTGTTTTATACTTTGAATGATTTTAATTTCTGTGAACCGCCCAGAGAGCTCTGGCTATTGGGCAGTATAGAAATGTAATAAATAAATAAATAAAGAGTTAGAGATGATACATTCAGTTCACCTTCACCCTGACCTTCTACTGGACATTAGGAAGTTACAGGAAGCCAGATTCTGGCTGGACATCAGGAAAAACAGTTCGACAATGGAACCAGTTACTTAGGGAGGTCATGGGCTCTCCCACCCTAAAGGCCTTCAAGAGGCAGCTGGATAGCCGTCTGTCAGGGATGCTTTAGGGTGGGTTCCTGCATTGAGCAGGGGGGTGGACTCGATGGCTCCATAATGGGCTCAAGTTACAGGAAGCTGGATTCCAGCTGGACATCAGGAAAACCTTCCTGACTGTTAGAGCAGTACGACAGTGGAACCAGTTACCGAGGGAGTTTGTGGTCTCTCCCACCCTAGAGGCCTTCAAGAGGCAGCTGGACAGCCCTCTGTCAGGGATGCTTTGAGGTGGATTCCTGCATTGAGCAGGGGGTTGGACTCGATGGCCTTGTAGGCCCCTTCCAACTCTACCGTTCTATGATTCTATGATTATAACAACAAATTGGCCTCCAACTCCATTTCCACCTTTGGTCCCCCTGTGACCTAACCACAATGGCAGCCTGTTACAAACAAGAGTATTCTGCCATTGGTATAGAATCTCATTTTGTGTAACATTAATAACCACATTGAATGGGATTACAACAAATGTTTCATTATGAAACTGTGAAGACTGTGGTCATGTGCACACCACGACTTCAACATCAAGGCAGCTTCTCTTTCCTTTCTCCCCCAATCCTGCTTTTGTATTCATTTGATGAAGAGATCTGGAGATTGCAAAAATGTATACACTTCTTTCCGTGTCTTTTTGGTTGGCCTAATAAAGATATTACACTATTATGGATTTTTTTTTCTTATGGCCAATATGTGTGACTTTTGCTATTTGTGTGACTTACAGAACACAGAGCGGAGCCATTCCACAGGGTGAGCCTACGCTGGAGGAAGAGACTTTATTATCGGAGAAGTCATCCCCTCCAATTCCTAGGTAAAGCTACCCAATATCACAAAAGATTATAGGTCCCCCTCTAAGCACTGCTCTAGAGTGAAGAAAGTCCTTTACGTCTCTATTTATTTATTTATTTATTTATTTATTTATTTATTTATTGCATTTCTATACCGCCCAATAGCTGAAGCTCTCTGGGCGGTTCACAGTTCCAGAAGCCTCATTTAATTTGATTTTTTATTTTTCACCTTACCTACCCTCTAGTGCAAAGTTGGGCAATGTGGGGGACCTTTTTGCTCCATGGAGCACCCTAAAAAACAAGGAGAAAAAGGTGGGGAAATTGCCAGTTCGCTGACGAATTTCGGCGGCTAACCGCTCTATAGTGCTATTGCTACAGCACAATTTCCAAACAAGTTACATTTAGCATTTTGGGTCATGCATTCTTTGGAACTCCGAGGGTTCGAACTGGTGACAGGGATGGGGCTGTCCATGCTGCCCCCCCCCCCAGGTCCCTACATATGCTAGGCTCCACCCCTTCATCCCCCAATCCCATTCAGTTGAACTTGAGTAGAATGCTCCGTGCAATGAGGTTTCCGGATCTTGTGGAGCATTGTACTCACAGTACAGCTGTGCTCCTGGCATTGTGGGGACATAAAAGGGATGGGGGCATTTGGAGACATTGGGGGCGGAGCATGCCTGCTCCGTCCCATCCCCAATTTCAGCATTCAACATCCCAAATAGAACGTGAATGCAGCTACCGAGTCTTGAAAAAAGACCCTGAGCTCTATGAAGTGGCCTCCTTATATCAAATCCCTGTAGAGTTTTATAAATGGTGCATTCTCTGCTTTCACTCATCTGGAATGCCATTTCTCTCTCTCTCTCTCTCCATTTTTCCAGGTCAGAAGAGACCGAACATAATAATATCCAGTGTATCTTCATCAACTTCAGTGCCTGGGATTATGTGGGCTGTGATTACATCTGGGCCGGCCTTGTGACAACGCTGCTTGATGAAATTGAAGGGAAATTTAAATATAGTTTTGGTGCTTTTAGGATGTTTGGTGCGGAATATAAGGGAAAACCTATGAAAAATAAGTGGATTGTGAAAACAATGACTAAGGTGTCATTTTTCGGTATTGTATCTGTGTCTTTTGCTGTAACGCTGGGCGCTTGGCTACTTATAGAAGAGAACTTATTGGAAATATTTTCCTCTGTGATTGCCTCTGCTGTTTCCCTTTGCGGTATTCCTTTCATATTTCCATGTAAAAATCTCTTTTTCACAGTAAGAAGGAAGATTCAGAACGAAATCAGGAGGAAGGACCTTAGTGTTGAGCTGGGCTTCATGCACTATGTGAAAAAAGAAGTCAAAACCATCGTTAAGTTCCTCCAGCTCATGGCTTTTAAAAACAAGAGAAAGATCCGGGTGGTCCTGAAGATCACCAACTTGGACCTATGTGCTCCGGACAAGGTAGTTGCTGTTCTGGATGCCGTGAGCATACTTTTATCCGACAAAGATGCTCCATTTATGTCCATCTTGGCTGCTGATTCCAGCATCCTCGTGGAATGTATTCAGCAGTCAAGTAACACCTGGAGCAACGGTTATTTATACCTAGACCGAATTGTGTCTCTGCCCTTCTCTCTGCCACAGATGAGCCATCAGGGTAAGACACAACTCAAACAGGATATTAAAAGAAGGCTGGGGGATATGAAACTAAGAACGTCCCCCAGCCTAAAAAACTACAGATCGCAAAAAGCAGCCACGATGATAGTAATGACCGAGGACAGCCAGTGTGTCGTTTACGAGCTAAGGACTCAGGATTTGGGGGGATATCTTTCGGGGAATTTTGTCCAAATGGAGAGGATTGTGAACACAGTCCTGACCATCTACTCCATGATCACACAGGGATATACGTTCAAAGACGTAGAGATCGATGGGGGAAATGAAGGCACGTTGGGGATCTGCGAGGTGATCGATTGGGTCATTCTCGCCAATTGCTGGCCGTGCCGTTTGAGCTGGATTTTGCAGTGCGAGGAAAATGATCGGCAGCGAAGGAAGCTTGATCAAAGCAGTCGGATGAAGTCGGATGCCAAGACACTGTATCAGATTTTTGAGGACCATGAGTTTGAGTTGGGCGAGATAAAGAATGATATCAAAAACCTTTTGGAACTTGACGGCGATCCTGAGCTTTTCAAGATTTTCTTGCGGGACAACGAGAGCCATTTCACTGCGAAGTGGGTCAGGTGTATTTCTCACCTTCTCATCAATTTGGACTTCTCTTTGAAAAGGCAGCTCGAGTTGCATGAAGGCCTGAAGTGCATACCCACGGGCAGCAAGGGAAAGCACTTACTGGAGAGTAAAGAATGCTGAATGCCTGTCCAAACGGCGGTCTTTGAGGCATGAAGAAGACAAAAATGTCTTAGGATTCATGCCTTGCAATTTGAAAATGCGCAAATCCTTTAAGGAGCTAAGACTGCCCATCCCCCCCCCCAAATGAAATCTCTCCTTCCCACCCCAAACTTTGAAATGGCGTTGCTTCGCAGACTATTGGATAATGCTACATTGGCGTGTGGTTGTTTTCTTTGTTAACTGCTTAAACATGACTTTAATTAAATATTGTGCTTTAATTGGCTTTTCTTGTGCATCTCCTTGCAGGCTTAAAGGTTAAATAGTGATGACCTGAGCCAGTAGTGAATGCATAAATGGTGCTTCCATGTCCCATGGAGAGGTGCCCATTGCTGCATTTTGATCACAGCCATTTCAGAGGGGTCAGCCACCTGCCCTGGGAAACCAGTTGCTCACCATAAGGAGTGGAAGAAAGGGATCTCTGCCTAGACGTGCAGCTGCAGTTGTGGGGCTGGGGATCTTAGTGGCTCACTCTCTAAATCTATGGGGCAACTGATCTCTCATAGGGTCGACAGGGCTATTCTAAGTCTAGCCTTTTATGCTCCGTGCTCAGACTTTGACAGTGGACAAGCTGGAAGCCCAGGGCATTATGGGGTGTTGTTGAAGGGTCTTGTGCCAAGTACACCCACACCCACATCCCCCCCAATAATCTCCTTTCTGTGGCCTCTTTCTGAGTTTGTTATTTTCCTTGGGTTAGTTAGGATTCAAGGAGAGACTGTAGTTCCTGAGGTTCATCAGACGAGTGTTTTATCGCACGCTCGCTACTGCCCACTTAGGGATGTGTGCATGTCCGTTAGAAGATGTCCACCTCTCCCATGCCTCCTGCTCATTTTTCCATTGCAAAATGGACCCCTTTTAATCCAACTTTTTTTTAAAAAAAGAAGAATGTGCCATGATCTCCTGCTGTGTGCAGGAAAAGCAGCATGATTAAAACAGCCTCTGAATGGGCCACGTGGCCTTTATTTACTTCCTCTTTCCCCTACGGAAACTTCCTGTTAGAGCGGTATGACAATGGAACCAATTCCCTAGGGAGGTTGTGGGCTCTTCCACAATAGAGGCCTTCAAGAGGCAGCCGGACGGCCATCTGTCAGGGATGCTTTAAGGTGGATTCCTGCACTGAGCAGGGGGTTGGACTCGATGGCCTTTTAGGCCCCTTCCAACTCTGCTATTCTATGATTCTGTGAGGAAGTGTGGAGAAGCGACGGTAAGGAAACGTGATTCTCCCCTCCCCCGTGTGATGATGCTCCCTGTCTTTCCGTTTCCATTTGGGTTTTTAATATGCATCTGCAATACATGAAAAAATATGAACTTCCATGGCGCTGTGTGGCAGGGCTCTGGGGTCCCCTATAATGGCTTAGCCAGCCGTTTGGTTTCCCCATCATCAGCTAAATGGGATCAAAGCCCACGACCCGGTGTGGTTGGAGGGAATCGCTCCGCAGTTTGCCCCAAGGCTGGGCTGTGCCCATGGCGGTTTTCCAAGTGTACGAGACCAAAGAGGAAGTAAAAACCCTTTGTGCTCCCCTCCTTCTGAAACCGGGAGACCTCCTCTCTTCCTCTTTCAGTTCCATGATTGACCCAAAGCACTTCCCTAACTCTCCCTTTTCTTGCTCTGTCACGATTGTTTGGATGAGTCTGCCAACCCAGTGTGATGCGGTGGGTGTACTAAGCCATTTTTTCCTCTCTGTAAAGGCTTGTGGTAAAACAAAAATGAGATTCAGGACAGGCAAAAAGACGCACTTCGCACAGCATGCATTTAAACTATGGAATTAGCTACCACAAGCTGCAGTGATGGCCACCAACTTGGTGTCACGGCCCAGGACTAGAAGTCCTCAAAGACGGAACAATGACTCAGACCCCATAACCTATCCAGTGGAGTGGACCCAGACTCTTCTAGTCAACAGGGGACCCTGAAGAGTCGCTCCCAATCAGCTCCTCCAACTTTCAATCCCAAGGAGAAGTCTGCACCTACAGAAAAAGTGTTCTGGCCCCATAATAGGAAGATGCAACAGCCGAAAGGGTGAAGCTTCCAGAAAGACTCTCCTGGCCTTACTTAAAAAAATAAAAAAATCCCTGCCAGTTGCTCCTGGTCAATACTGGAGTAATTTATAAGTACGTCTAGCACCAGGGTTGCTGTCTATGGTCCTGATATTAACCCCCAAGTTGCAGGCATGATCTGTCCGCCCGTCCCACTGTGTGCCTCCTCACAGGTTTTTGTTGTGACCAGTACAGCCTCCATTTTCAGGGGCAGTGTACCTGTGAATGCAAAAAGCGATGACGCAGGCCAACAGCAGAGAGCTTTCGAAACCGGAGTTTAGGTGAACGGGTATGATATATCATGGTGGGATGGTGGTGGGCTAGTCTGTAAATCTAGTCTGCTGTTTTTATCTGGTTGAGCTTTTATATTGTATTTTATATTATGGTTTTATATTGTTGTTTTATACTTTGAATGTTTTAAATTTTTGTGAACTGCCCAGAGAGCTCCGGCTATTGGGCGGTATAGAAATGTAATAAATAAATAAATAAATAAATAAATAAATAAAATGGTGTCTGTAAGTCATGATGGGTGTAGTTAAGAGAGTTTAAAACATGAAAGTTTGGACATGCTCAGAGTCTTTTTTTCTTTATCAGGATTGCCAAACTACACCCGACACACACACACACCAGGAATGTGTGCTCATGGTAAAACCATTGAGGGCACAGTCCCATGGAGATGTCCATAAGCCTTGTAATGTGGAGAATTATAGTAATCCTATGTGATGAAGGCAATCTTTGCCTCCGTACTCCTCCCACTTTTAATTTCAGCTAGACAGGCTTTTTTGCCCATCTAACTGAGACATCAGGGAGTGGGGAAGGAGTGGGGAAGGCCAGAGGAGTCCTCATAAACTGGCCTCCTTAATCCCCTCCTCGCCCATGGAAACGCCCTCCCTTTACCTTCCCTGTAGAGCTGGAAAAGGTGCAGAAAAGGGCTATTAAAATTATCAAGGGGCTGGAGTGTCAGCTGGGACTGTTATCTTAGGGAAAAAAGAGGCTAAGGGGAAACATGATAGAAGTGTACAAATTATGCATGGCTGTTCTTATGTTCCTTCCAAGGCTGCTTTTGCTCCGTGGTAAATTGCAGCTGTAATTCATGCACAACTAAGCACTTCACGGCTGCATATTGTGTGAAATATGCTAATTACAGCTGTAATTTGCCCAAGATACACTAATAGTGGCCGCACTTGGCAGATCTTGTCCTGTTTACACAGACAGTCAGGCTGCTGTGGACTCTGCAGGTCCGATTCTCAAGAATCCAACCTCATTCAGGTCTCCAGCAGCCCTAGCTATCACCCCCCACCCCAAGAGCAAGACTTTGATAAAGCAAGTGGATCTTAATTGCCCATTCAAGATCAAGCTGCCCCAAAATGCATTGCATTGCAACGAGGATGCTTTGCAGGAATATACAGTTGCTGAAGAAAATCTATACCCCACCCCAGCTAACCTCAAAAGGAATGGGGAAGCCTGAGGCTGGGGGCAGGCAGACGACCTCAGCATCCCTGCTAATCGAAATATTCAAAATGTACCAGTGCTTCGAGCCTGCAAGCCCTGGCCCTGTTGCACCACTGAATTTAAGAGCAGGGACCTTCTCTGGGCTTTGGTTGGCTCCAGGCCTTTGCTGAGACAACAGCGATCTCTAGCTTAGCTGGCAGTGTGCTCTGGGAGCTAGCCATGGTCTTGATGGCTGCTTACATGGATCTGCCAGAACTGAGCCATGAGTGAAATGGCTTGCTTTGACCAGGCCTGACTGACTGTGACCTGACTGACTGAACTGGACCCACTTGACTCAGAGCTCCATCAGCATTTGAAAACCTTACGTTTCATTCATCTTCATACCTCTCCTCGGAATCGCTGTTTCCCCCCTCCCCGCAGATCTCATTTGTACCTCCCCCTTATAATCTATTGGTTGTTCGCAGGGACACCTCACCCCAGCATGCCCCCTCCCTTTCATCAGCAATGCTGCCCACCCTCAGAACATCGGATTGAGTACACTGGGATAAAAATACACGTAGAGGGTTGAGCGTATTGCTGGAAAAAACATTGCTTCCCCGCACTTGGAAACCTCGCAAAGAGGGCGGGGGGGGGGGGGAGAGGCAAGATCAGGGCAGGACATGTCCTTTGTATGCAACCGTGACAGCGGGCTATAACGCTGGTGTGATGGAGCCCTCAGTCTGCAACTTCACTCAGATTTCTCTGACTAAGGCTACCTCTCCCCTCGCAGGTCCCAAGCCCTGGGAACCAGGGTGGGATCAGGCTGTTACCACACCGGTAGAAGTCGCTGGAGACAGAGGCTTTTTGCACCCCGTTCGTCGGGTTGGAAAGGAGGTTTGTTGTGCCATGAAGCCCAGTAATGGGGGCAGCAGAGGAGGCAGAATCTCAAATGTGGCATTTTGCAGTGTGCGAACGAGAGGGGACATGTAATAAGAAGGGGGCTAGATATGGGGTGTAGCAGCGCATGTGTTTATCTGCGGATTGTTCCCGTCACATGCATGTCCCAGCACATGGGGCTGGGCAGGTCTGAAATATCTTTCTCATAGTTGTTGTGTCCTTAGTAAATTCCCTGAATCTGCAAGCAAAAAAACAAGGTAATGATTCAATAATATCTCAAGATCCAAGCCAATGTTTTTATATTATATAACACTTTAAGATTTTGATATTAATTTTTTTTTTTGCCAAATAGCCAAATAGTCTTGTTTTAGGTTTTAGCTTCCAGAACCTGGATACTGGTTCCTGTGAGGGTATCTTGGGTTTTTCCTTAATTTTTCTTAGAAATGGGAAGTGGTAGAGTCTGTTGCGTCTTTTAAATGCTCAACCACACATGTTTTCAGACTGCTGGAATTCAGTTCTACAACCTTTTTGTCACCGAGTTGCAGCCAAGCAAATCTTTTTAATTGCCATTCTCTTTTCCACCCGACTCATCCTCGGTTTGGTCTCTCCAGGTTATACCGCTCAGGCCTCGTAGCAATTCAAATTGCCTTTTCAAAGAAAAGTCTAAATTGATGAGCAGGCCGGAAAAATATCCGGCCCCCTCAACAGTAAAATGGCTCTTCTGCAAGAAGAGCCTGAAAAGGTCAGGATCTCCATCAAGCTCTAAAAGTTTTTTGATACTGTTCTTAATCTTATCTAACTCCCAAGCATGGTCCTCGTAAAATGCCAATAACGTTTTGCCATCGATCCCTGGTTGGTTTCCTTCTCCACTCCTGCTGCTGGCCAGCGAGCGCCCCGCCTGGCTTTCATCAAGTTTCCTTCGCTGCTGAGCATCTTCTTCACACTGCAAAATCCAGCTCAATCGGCAAGGCCAAAAACTGGCAAGAGTAACCCAGTCTATCACGTCTTGAATCACCAATCTGGCATCTTTCCTATCAACGTTCAGCCCTAACTTGGGTTTAAATCCCAGCCCAATCATGGATGTGATGGTCAGCACTGTGTTCACGACCCGCTTTATTTGGAAAGGATTCCCTGGGATGTAGTCTTCAAAATTCTCATGACTCAGATATTGAAGGACCTGTTGAAACTTCTCCGTTGTCAATGAGCATTTGTCTTCTCTGACCCTCTGGCCGTTTTGGTTGTAAGGATGTGTTCCTTGATTGGCAGCAGAAGCCTTCTCCCCGTTCTTTTTTCTGTTCAGAATCTCATTGAGTAGTTGTCGCTTGGCCTTGCAGCTCATCTGTGGCAGAGAGAAGGGCAGAGACACAATTCGGTCTAAGTATAAGTACCCGTTGCTCCAGGTGTTACTTGACTGCTGAATACATTCCACGAGGATGCTGGAATCAGCAGCCAAGATGGACATAAATGGAGCATCTTTGTCGGATAAAAGTATGCTCACGGCATCCAGAACAGCAACTACCTTGTCCGGAGCACATAGGTCCAAGTTGGTGATTTTCAGGACCACTCGGATCTCTCTCTCCTCTTTGAAGGCCACGAACTGGAGGAACTTAGTGATGGTTTCAACCTCTTGTTTCACAGAGTGCATGAAGCCCAGCTCAGCGGTCAGGTCCTTCCTCTTAAATTCTTTCTGAATCCTCCTTTTCTGTGTGAAAAGGACATTTTTGATTCCGCATACAAAAGGAAAAGAAAATAGAGAAAATGTTGCTATCATTGTGTATGACATCCTTTCCCATAATTTGCTTTCCACACTTTCCCTCAGCATCACGGCACATAGTGTTAGGCCAAGGAACAGGCACGAGACACACAAAAAGAAGATCTTACTCCATCCTTTAAAAACCCACTTCTTTTCTTGTGGCCCAGGCTCTTCCTTGAAGTCCGCACCAAAGGCCCTAAAAAGGCTGAATGGGATGATATAATTCCCTTCAATTTCATCAAGCAGCGTTGTCACGAGGCCGGCCCAGGTATAATCACATCCCACATACTCCCAGGCGTCAAAGTTGATAAAGATGTAACGGATATTCTCAGGCTTTATTGAACTGGAAATAGGGAGTTGAAAAATTATATGCCACATGAACAAAAGCAGAGAACACACGTTTCTTGCGCCGTTGTATCCATCCTGATTTTGTTTGCCTCTCTGGCACATGTGATCTGTAATGAAAGCATAATGCACAACATTCACACCGCTTCTAACTCTGTGAGTGTGTTGTGATTGCTGTAGGCCACAGTGTCGGAATTTATTTATTTATTTATTTATTACATTTCTATACCGCCCAATAGCCGAAGCTCTCTGGGCGGTTCACAAAAATTAAAACCATAGTAAGACAACCAACAGGTTAAAAGCACAAATACAAAATACAATATAAAAAGCACAACCAGAATAAAAACCACACAGCAAAATTTATATAAAGTTAAAATACAGAGTTAAAACAGTAAAATTTAAATTTAAGTTAAAATTAAGTGTTAAAATACAGAGAGAATAAAAAGGTCTTCAACTGACGATGAAAGGAGTACAATGTAGGCGCCAGGCGGACCTCTCTGGGGAGATCATTCCACAACCGGGGTGCCACAGCAGAGAAAGCCCTCCTCCTAGTAGCCACCTGCCTCACTTCCTTTGGCAGGGGCTCACGGAGAAGGGCCCCTGTAGATGATCTTAAGGTCCAGGCAGGTACATATGGGAGGAGGCGTTCCTTCAAATAACCTGGACCCAAACCATTTAGGGCTTTAAATGTCAATACCAGCACTTTGAATCGGGCCCGGACCTGGACTGGCAGCCAATGAAGTTGTAAAAGGACTGGTGTAATATGATCTCGCCGGCCAGTCCCTGTTAGTAAATGGGCTGCCCTGTTTTGTACCAACTGAAGCTTCCGGACCGGAAGGGACGTTACGTCATCCCAACCAGATGCTCACCAACCAGATGTTCCACTTTTAACGAAGCAAGTGCCAAGTGCCCATGGGCCAATCATTCATCCATGTGCCTCGGCACTCCATGGCCATCAGCAGGTTCAATTCTCATTGAGCGAATGGGTAAAACAACAAAGACGACACCTGGTCGTGTTGTTTTCCTACAGCCAAATCCAGGAAACAGTTTTCTCCAACCTGGCATCCTCCAGATGTGCTGGACTACAATCCCTATCATCCACTGGCCATGCTGGCTGGGGATGATGGGAGTTGTAGTCCAATGCTTACAGAAGGGGGGAGGCTGCCACAGGTGCTCCAGCTACAACATGGCAACCCTGACACTCCAGAGCAGGGAAGCAATGGATGGCCTCCGGCAGTCATGAGATCCTACCTGGAGAACTAAGGACTCAGGAGCTCTTTGGGCCTTGCAGGATCAAAAACTGCTTTCCCTAGGAGTCTTTCTGTGTCCTGGAGAACCTGCTCTGTCTATCACGTACCTCGATACATGTTGAATTCTCTCTCCATTTCTCACGTTTTCTTGCTGCTTTGATCATTCTTACAAGGGATAATGATGGTGCTTACCTTCAACTTCATCCAAGAACCTTTTTTTGTTTCGCCCCCATGGGGCATAAAACCCCACTGTCACAGGCAGGTCAACGTGATGCAGGGTCTCTGCCAAAGCCTTGCAGTAAATGCTTTCATTTGTTCTTGGTTCTTCTGTAAAAGGAACGGGAGAAAATCAAGGTGAATTTTTAATCATCCGACTGAAAGTAACACCAGCAAGAAGAGAACTGGCATCCAGAAAAATTGATTTGGAAATGGTCTCACACACCTGGATTTTCTTTAGCCATCGGTGGGTCAATGGCGTTCTGGAGCAAAATGTAGATTGGCTTATTCATCGTGGCATTTTGAAAGTCTCATGTTCAGAAGCTGTTCAACTCTCCCAAAGAAAAGTAGGAAATAAGTAGAGACCCTTTGACTGCTAAAAAAGAAAGAAAAAAAGACACCCAGATTAGCGAGTGTATTTCCATCAAGATGGGACGGAAATAACGTCTAACGATGCTGTGATTTTTGAGATAAGCAAGGAATGGCAGTTGGAGCAGTGGAGAAGGCAGTTGTGGCCCTAGAGCGGCCTCCTGTCCCACCCAGGTGATCCCAGGGCCCATTTTATTTAATGTTTTTAAATAAAAATAAAATGAGGGAGGGAGGGGGTCAACAGAGAACCTGCTCTGCTGACCCTCTTCCCTTCTCTTTAAGACCTCCAAAAGCCATGGCCACTGTAAGGTAGGTCAGTGGAGGCTGGTGGCTCCAATGTCGGTGGGGCAGTGAATCTGCTCCAGGTTTCAAACGGAACCAGTCAGAGCTCTAAAGGGGCTATCGGAGGTGTGAATAGCTCCTTTAGAGTTCTGTCTGGTTCTGACTGAAACCCAGAGCAGATTCACTGCCCCACTAACATTGGAGCCACCAGCAACCTCATGCCTGCATGAACCTCTGCACCACATAAGCAGAAAACATGATGCCCTACCGGTTCACATAGCGGCAGAGTTCGGACGACACGCTAATAAATTGTGTGTGTGTGTGTGTGGGTAATATAGGATGACCCTATGGAAATGAGGACAGGGCTCCTATATCTTTAACAGTGGTATAGAAAAGGGAATTTTAGCAGGTGTCATTTGTATGCATGCAGCACCTGGTGAAATTCCCTCAGTTCAAGCTACAGGAGCCCTGCCCTCCTTTGTATCGGGTCATGCTAGCTTTAACTGTTATGATGAAGAGAGAACTTCACCAGGTGCTGCATGCATACAAAGGACACCTGCTGATACTCTCTTTTCAATGCAACTGTTAAAGATACAGGGGCCTTGTCTGTCTTTCCATATGGTCACCGTAGGTAATAGGAACAGAATGGGAAACAACAGGTGATTAGTGTGTTGTCCGAACTCAGCCACTGAGTCTCTCCACTCCTTCTTGTACTACTACTACTACTAGTAGTAGTAGTAATAGTTATGTGCCTTTCCATCTCTTATTTGGCCTTCCTCTTTCCCTCCTTACTCCTGTTTTTCCTAGCATTATGGTCTTTTCTAATGAGATTACTTCTCATTATATGTCCAAAGTACGGTAGCCTCAATTTCAACAGTTTTGCTCCTAGCGAGAGTTCTGGCTATGTGTTCTGAAACCCCACTTGTATCTGCAAAACTCTCCTCCAACACCACATTTCAAATGAGTTGATCTTCCCCCTATCCACTTTTTTCATCATCCAACTTTTGCATTGCTGCTGTTTTTATCTGGTTGAGCTTTTATATTGTATTTTATATTATAGTTTTATACTGTTGTTTTATACTTCTAATTTTTGTGAACCGTCCAGATTGCTCCGGCTATTGGGCGGTATAGAAATGCAATAAATAAATAAATAAATAAATAAACTTTCGCATCCATCCATAGAGATCGGAAATTCCATGGTCTGAATAATCCTGACTTCGGTTTCCAACGTTATATCCTTTACTTTTAAGGATATAAAACCTTAAAGAGAGCTCCGGCTATTGGGCGGTATAGAAATGTAATAAATAAATAAATAAATGAATGAATAAATTTCCTCCAAGCCTAACCTTTTTTCCTAATAAACCGGAAACTGAGGCAGCTGAGGCCACTCTAACCTTTTCGCTCTCTCTAGTTACAATCCCTGTCATTTTTCGAGATCGACTACAACTCCCCACCTGCCCTGGGTTGCCCACTCTACTCGCAGCAGGAGAGAAACTACATATCCCAGAACGCATCACTTCTCTCTGAAGACCAATCAGGCGTCAGGCCCAGGGCAAGCGACACCATGTCATGACTGACAGGTCCGAAAGGGCCTATGCCCGTGTGGAGACGGCGCCTTAGCGCCGCCTTATTTCAGAAAGACAAGGGCTCCGGCCAATCCTGACGGAAAGGACGCAAAGGGGCGGCGCTTAGCCAGAAGCAGCCTATCGGCGCCGGCCCCGCCTTCCGTGCCTCACAGGGCAGAGGTCTGTCTCCACAGACCGGTTCTTCTGCGGGCCGGCGCCGCCGCCATGGCGCTAAGCGGGGCTTGGTGGGGCCGGGTCGTGGCGCGGGCCAGGGGGGCCGGCGGGCTGCTGAGGGGAGAGGCCTGGCCCTGGAGAGCGCGGGGCCCGAGGTGCAGCTCTGGGCGGGGGCCCGGACCTCCCGCCGTGTCGGAGCTGGACAAGGCGGACGCCTGGCTCCTCAGGAAGGCTCACGAGACCGGTGAGGGGCGGGGCCTGGCGCGCGCGCGCCCCTCCCCCGGGGTGGGCGGGGCTTGTGAGAGGGCGCTTGTGGGCGGGTGCGGCCAGTGTCCGAAGTGTCCCGAGCGAGAAGAGCAGCCCTGCCCCCACGCGAGACGTGTTGGACTACAACTCCCATCAACCCCAGGCATTGGTTGGGCTTGATGGGATTTGTAGTCCCAAAACACATCTGGGAGGGCAAGCCTGGAGTTTGCAGGCATGGTTGATGGGAATTGCAGTCCAACTCCTCTGGGCTGGGAAGCGGTTGCAGCAGGAGGAGGAGGAGGAGGAGGAGGCCGAGCCTTTTAAAGCTTTTATTTTACTTCTTTTTCATGGCATTTAAAACTCAATAGTGCTGTTCCTCTTTTGTGAGATTTGAGTTAGAATAACGGAGCGTTTGAGCTGTTGGGCTGTTTTCCTAAGGGTCCAAAAGGCTTCACGCAGATGCTGCCGTCTAGGCCAGTACGCGTGTATATCTATTTAATGTTAACAGGAGCCCTTTTACTGTGCAATGCTCTACTCAGAAATTATTCCCATTGGGTTCAGTGGGGCTTAATCCCAGGTAAGTGGACATAGGGTAGCAGCCGTCAGGGCAAGATGGTTCTTGAGCAGCCCTAGAATCATAGAATAGCAGAGTTGGAAGGGGCCCACAAGGCCATTGAGTCCAACCCCCTGCTCAATGCAGGAGTCCACCCTAAAGCATCCCTGACAGATGGTTGTCCAGCTGCCTCTTGAAGGCCTCTAGTGTGGGAGAGCCCACAACCTCCCTAGGTAACTGGTTCCATTGAGGTGCAGGGGACGCTTATCAGATTTGCAGATGACACAAAATTGGGTGGGATAGCTAATACCCTGGAAGACAGAAACAAACTTCAAAGTGATCTTGATAGGCTGGAGTGCTGGGCTGAAAACAACAGAATGAAATTTAATAGGGATAAATGCCAAGTTCTACATTTAGGAAATAGAAACCAAAGGCACAGTTACAAGATGGGGGATACTTGGCTCAGCAATACTACAAACGAGAAGGATCTTGGAATTGTTGTAGATCACAAGCTGAATATGAGCCAACAGTGCAATATGGCTGCAAGAAAGGCAAATGCTATTTTGGGCTGCATTAATAGAAGTATAGCTTCCAAATCGCGTGAGGTACTGGTTCCTCTCTATTTGGCCCTGGTTAGGCCTCATCTAGAGTATTGCGTCCAGTTCTGGGCTCCACAATTCAAGAAGTGGGGGGGGAGGGGGCACCCCAGCTAGAACACCAGGAGCCGGATGGTTGGCACCTGACCTGTCTCTTCTCTCCTCCCTTTGTTTTTATTCATAAGCTGCCCTGGAAATATTTGTATTGAAGGGTAGCACATAAATTCTTAATACAAAGGAATAAATAAATCCTCCCCATAAAAGCCCAGTTCTCACTAGGTCATTGTGGCTGCACTCATCATCTGGCCCATCTCACTTACACAATCGTTGTCAGTTGCATGGTCAGTTGCTCCTTATTTCCTTTGCACCAGGTTGCTTCACAGTCAGGCAGAGGGGTAGGAGGCAGTTGTTGAGGCAGCCATCGCTCAGGTGAGCTGTCAAACAGCCCTTTAAGGTTGGCTGTTATTTGGGTATCTGTTTATTAAATGATAACAAAAGTACTTCAGTGCTGAAAGCATTTTAAGTAAGGCGTGTATAGGATTGCACTGTTAGTCTTATTACTATATTTTTGTTTCCTTTGTTAAAACTATAGTTTAATGCAGAAAAGTTGGTTAATTTTTTTTTCTGTTCTCCTTTCTCACCAGGGTTTCTTTCCTGGTTTCGGAATGGCTTGTTGGCTACCGGTGTTGGAGTGATTTCTTACGTTCAGAGTGACATGGGGCGTGAAGCAGCTTACGGTAGGTAACAAGCAAGTTGTTATGACTGTGGGAGGACGCTAGCAGAAGATGCGAAGGCCTGGGTGTAGAGATTAAAGTAACCACATTTGTAGAAATGCCCTGCTTTCCTAAAAGGGTTTGTTCTAAGAGTTCTTAAGATCTGTATGGGGCCACTCTTTGAGAATCACCCTAGCTCTTCCAGAGTGTCTGATGATCCAGAAGGTACACATAGCAGTCTCCTGCCCATCTGCAATGTAGATCCCAGCACGGTTTGCATGCTTATCAGGAGAGAGAACTTATGCCACACTGCCACTGTTTTTACTAAGGCTATTTCTCTCATTTCCTCTTTGGTGCTGAAACTCTGACTCTAAAGCACAGGGAACCTCCCGGTTTGGAAAGTAATTTAGCAGCCATAGACAGATGTTTTATAGAAGGTAAATGGTTCATTGCCTGATCTATGGTGGGGACTAAAAATGTTACTTATTTATTTTTATTACATTTTTATACCGTCCAATAGCCAAAGCTCTCTGGCCAAATCACAAAAATTAAAACCACGTGGTTTAAAACTGCAGTTTCAAAATGAAACCAAAGTAAAACCTACCAGCAGTGCAGAGATTTAAAATCCAATATCAGATTTAAAACAGAGCTAAAAGATTAAACTGGCTGGGAAAATAAAAAAAAGTCTTTCCCTGGCGCTGGAAAGAGCACAATATAGGCGCCAGGCAAACATCTCTAGGAAGCTCATTCCATAACCAGGGTGCCACTGCAGAAAAGGCCCTTATCCTGGTAGCCACCAACCTCACTTCTTTTGGCAGGGGCTCCCAGAGAAAGGCTCCTGAAGATGACCGTAGGGTCTGGGCAGGTACTTGTGGGAGGAGGCATTCCTTCAGGTAACCTGGCCCCAAACCGTTTAGGGCTTTGAATGTTAATACCAGCACTTTGAATCGGGTCCAGAAAGGGACAGGCAGCCAGTGTAGCTGGGAAAGTACTGGCATAATATGATCTCACGGCTTCCAAGTGCCCAGAGTGAGATGTGTTTGCAAATGGGAAGAGAATGCATGGTTCTTTCAGGCTAGTGCTGTGTAGCAAATGACCTACGCCAACGTGTGTCTGGCCTGACGCGAGACCCACTTGAGATGCACCTTGTGCATTGCTTGTCTGTAGGCTTTGTGCCGTCTGTGACCGGGACAGTCGCTCTTTAAAAAATTGTAAGAGCTAATTGGCAGTGAGAGCCAGAAAGGGTTTTTCTGAATGTAGTCAGTCAATAGACGAGAGTCGCTTGAAGAAGTCTCAATTGACATTTCAGACATTAATAGCTCTGGTGATATCATCTTTCGTCAGCGGCCTCCAGAAGAGCAAGTGATTGTAGCGCCTTGAAAGTCAGGCAGGGACAGTTGCAGTTTGTGGCTTTAACATGATGACCTTGGCCTGTATGCTTGTTCCCAGAGAACATCTGAGGGCAGGGGAAGGAACTTGCTTTGAAGCCTTAAAAGTGCAGCATCCAGTCGCCGTTGGAGACTGGGGCTCTGCCACCGTGAAATTGTGTGATTTCCTCATCCGCATTGCATGTTCAGGAAGGGGTAGAGGAAGTGCAAAGGAGAAAGCTCGTGGTAAAAGTGGAGAAATCGTTCCTTGAAATCAACAAATTGAACTCTTTTTAAGCAAGGACAAAGTGTGAAACAAAGTTCCATGTACCTTGGATGTCTCTGCGAAATAAAGCAGGAAGGGAGCCTAGAACGGGCAGTTTTTGCATACAGTTCTGTCGATAAGAAACCCCACATTCTAGGGTTATGCTGGATGGGGGAATATGGAAGCTGTAGTCCAACACATCTGGAGGGCACTGGGTGCAGAAAAGGGCAACTAAAATGATCCAGGGGCAGAATCTAGGATTGTTTAGTTTGGGAAAGAAAGGACGGAAAAGGGAGACATGATAGAGGTGTGCAAAATTATGCATGGTGTGGAGAACGTGGATAGGGAGACATTTTTCTCTCTCTGTGATCATACTAGAGCAGTGGTTCCCAAACTTTTTCAGGTCACCGCCCCCTTGGTTCCACAAACTCATGCCCAGTGCCCCCTACCCTACACTATAAAAATCATTATTCAGAATAGCGGTTTTCAACGACTCACTAAGGAAGATAATAACAATAAAATTCAAAACTGTAACAATTAATTGAATATTTATTCAAAATCCGAAGCACCCACCACCGCAGGCTTGCTGAGGGAGGGAGGGAAAAGAGAGCAAACGCCTCTATTTTGCAGCCGGCGTGGCGGGGCACACCAAGCAGGGTATGTCTCTGCATTAGCTTTTTGGTGCTTTTGAAACATTTCAATTCACCGGTAAAAGGACTCTTCTTAAACGGTCTTAATACATGTGTGGATTCTTCCCCTATATGGCTTGGGATCAAACTACCTTCTCCCATAAAAATGTCCCTGGGTTATAAGACCTTCTGGAGAGGCGCTTCTCGGAAAAGTCCACCTTGAGCGCCCCCCTGCTGCCCCCTTGCCTCTTAACCCCCCCCCCCCCATGCAATCCCACCGCCCCCAAGGGGAAAGTACCACCCACTTTGGGAACCACTGTACTAGAGTAAAAAGGGAGGGGGTCTCCGACGAAACTGATTGTTAGGAGATTCAGGACTAACAAGAGGAAGTGTTTCTTCACACGGTACATAGTCATGGAATTCACTACCACAAGACATAGTGATGGCCACCAATTTGAATGGCTTTAAAAGGGCATTGGATAAATTCCTGGAGGAGAAGGGCATCAATGGCTACTAGCCCTGATGGCTAGCAGTAGCCCACATCCAAAAAGGATCCATGGATCATTTCCGTGGTGCCTTCTCTTCTCATGGGGTGTGTTGGAGACACTGCTGATAGTGTAGGCTAGCGGTTTGCTAACACCCCACACTTGAATCCTCCCCCTTCCAGTGTCTGCTGAGGAATCAATATAGGTGTCTTGTGACACATTAGAAAGCCCAGTCTCAGCCGTAGGTCTTGCTGGGCCAATGGAAGCTCTCTTGCTCAGCTTAATTGCCATGCAAGGGGCAATTTTCAGGGGGGAGGTGTCCCATGTTACAACCCACCCACCTAAATACCCTCCCCCTCCCCCCCCCCCCCCAGCGATTAAGCTTAGAAGAAATATTGAATTGATGCCACTGGAAACTTTTTTCTAAGCTTCATTACTGGGGGTGGGTGTTGAAAAGGCCCAGGCACTTTCCTTTGGCCATTTTGTAGGTCTGTTCACAGCCTTTGCCAATTCATTGTAGTTAAAGAAGAACTCTGATTTAGGGTGATTTGGGTATGGGGTGCACATTAATTAAAGAACTTATTTTATTTGTGTGATTTGAATGGGAATCTAGACATTTGTGCTATTTTGTACCTGCTGAGAGGCAGAGTGGCCCTGATCCGTCAAGCGTTTGCTGGCTCCTTACCTCTGTCCACCGGCTCCGACACAGTTTCTGAATTTTGCCACAGTGGGGCAGTGGCGTCTCACACTTTGAAAGAGGCCTGTAGCTGTCCGTTGGTATCGCCCTAATTTGTAGCCAGCATTTTCATTTTGGAGGAACAACATAGCCGTGCTGAAGAATAGGTCTGCTCGATCTTCAGCTTCAAGGAGTGGCCATGAGGGATGCCTTAGTGCAGCCTTCCTCAACCTGGGGCGCTCCAGATGTGTTGGACTGCATCTCCCAGAATGCCCCAGCCACCTGGCTGGGGCATTCTGGGAGTTGTAGTCCAACACATCTGGAGCGCCCCAGGTTGAGGAAGGCTGCCTTAGTGGGTTCATCATTGCTGAAAAGTGGCAGAGTAACCTATGCAAAATACAGTGTGTGTCCCCAGAAATCCAGTTTGAATTGTGTGAGGGGTTGAGGGGTTTCCGTATTCCCAGGACTTTGGCATCTGCCTCTCCATCACTAGAGCAGGAACCTTGGGGTTTTTATACACAGTAGCTCTAATTATTCCAAGTCTTGGAAGAACTGATTAAATATTTTCGCTTTGCGGCTATGTTTTGGTTTCATTGTGCAGCGAGGAAAGTCGACACGGTAGCCATATGAACTGGGGGATAGGAGAGTAGAAAAAAAGTGTCTTTCTGGATCAACATTGGAGTATGCAAGTTTTTGTATCTTGCAGAACTCTTCATCAGAATGCGTTTCTATCTTGCAAAGAATTCTGGAACACTTGAAAGCTTGCATGCTCCTAGACCAACCCAGCTTCGGCTGTTGGGTGGTATAAAAATGCAAATAATAATAATAATAATAATTAATAAATAATAATAATATAGCATCTTTTTAATGTCAGCTCGTAGGGCTGAATTTATAAAGAATAGAGAAGAATGAAAGGGATTTCTGCCTTCTACTGTAAACCTGCCCAGACATACAAGCACACATAACGCTGCAATTACTGTCCAGTTGAGCCTTGGGCAGGAGTAATCCTGGCTAGGTCCTGCCCCGTCCCCAGAAGAGTGAGCCGTGTTTCTCTTCCTAGGCTTCTTCATCCTCGGCGGAATCTGTGTCTCGTACGGCAGTGCCTCCTACCTTATCAGCCTCTTCCTCCTCCGTCGCACCATGATGCTTTCCTTCTCCACGGCTCTCCTGAATTGCGCTGCAGTCACCACGGTGGGGCTGTTCTGGCTGTGTGCCATCTCCCTCTACATTGGCCGGCTGGAAGTAGAGATCATCCAGGATGACAACAGCGACAAGTGCCAGGCGGACAAGAAGAAGGAGGACGGGAAGTCGGAGAAGTGAAGGGCCACGTTGGCTTTTGCAGACAATCCTTTGGGACGTGGTTTCACTCTGCGGACTGAATCTTAAGGCCATCCACAGGGCACGTGCGGGCCCTCGCGGCACATGGGCCAAAGGGCAAGGAAGAGGGAATGGCTTTCTCGCGCATGAGAGACAAGCGGGTGTCTTGGCTGCTCTGTATTTATTTCAGGTTTTCCTTGTGGGCTCTGGGAAGTGACATTAGCAAAAATCAGATCCCCGGGGGAAAGACACAGAAAAAATATATGTAGAAGGACCTTCTGCTGAGCTAGTGAGCCGGCTTCCCAGCTGGAAGCATGCATTCTTGATAAGCCAGGATCTCTAGTTCTTTTCAGCAAGTGAGCATTTGTTGGTCCTGGTCCTGCTCTGTCCCCTCTCCCTCCCACTCCAACCAGGTCTGCAAGTCCTAAAGCCACTTTCAACAACAAAAAATACCTTCGTGAAAGCCTAGGGTCCCCCTGTATAGCTTTGCCTCTGCTTCTCCAGTGTTGCTTCTGCTCCAAAATCATCACCACATATCAGAAGTGTGTCTCTTCTGCCACTGGGCCACATATTCTTGGCTCCATGTGTCCAGGTCAGTTGACATTTATATTAAAGACAACAAAACCCATCTGCGCTCTCGTTTTATTTGGGAAGGGGAGGAAAATCCGTCATGGCAGCAGGTGCTCAGTTTGTAGCTCTGCCAGAGGCACAAGTGGAGGAAGACCTTTTTGTCTCTTCACAGCATCTCATTCTTACCACAGGAAAGTGGGAGATGTGGCATCGACCCGTTTGCTGCAACATTCCTGTGCTGACAGAATCTTACGCGCATGTATAAGATTCAGCCAGGTGCAGCATATAGTACCCGTCATCAGTGGTGGCTCCGATGTCCTTGGGACAGTGAAATCCGCTCCAGATTTCAGTCAGAACCAGCCTTGGAAATCCCTTAAGAGTTCTGGCTTTGCACCTTGAATAGCGCCTTTAGGGTTCTGGCTGGCTTTGCTCTCCATGGGGCCGCCTTTGAAGATGGTGCCAAACGCGGCTTCCAGATTGATAAAGGGGATCTGAAGGTCCGAACATAAAACACCAATTCTGGCCCGCTTGCAATGGCTGTCTGTATATTTCCAAGCCTGGTTCAACGTGCTGTTTTTGACCTATACAGCCTTCCATGTCTTGGGGACGCAATACCTGACAGAGCGCCTCTCCTGGTACAAAACCACCCATACACTAGGGTCATCGTGTGAGGCCATCCTCCGAGGGGTGGCATCAAGGGAGATAGCCTTCTCAGTGGTAGCCCCACCCACCCCAGCTGTGGCACAATCTCCCACAGGTCCACCTGGCACCAATATTGTCATATTTTTGACACCAGGTTAAGACTTACCTCTACTCCCAGACATCTGACGGCATATGATGGAATTTTAATGTCAAGTTGTTTTATCCGATCCCGGCATCTCATTTTAGCTGGTATATATATATATATATAATATATATATATATTATATATATATATATATATATATGTGTGTGTGTGTGTGTGTGTTAAAAGTTTTAATGTTTTGTAATTTATGGTGAACCATCAAGATCAATTATCATCATCATGTGTAGCTAGGAAAGGAAAGAAGCACTGAGTCATTACTGACTCTTGGAGGGATGCCAGCTTTCGCTGACGTTTTCTTGGCAGGCCTTATAGCGGGGTGGTTTGCTGTTGCCTTCCCCGGCCGTGATTACCTTTCCCCCAGCTAACTGGGTACTCATTTTACCGACCTCAGGAGGATGGAAGGCTGAGTTGACCCGAGCCGGCTGCCTGAAACCAGCTTCCGCTGGGATCGAACCCAGGCCATGGGGAGAGTTTCAGCTGCAGAAACTGCTGCTTTACTGCTCTGCGCCACACGAGGCTCCCAGCTAGGAAAGGCCGTGACCTAATTCCTTGACACCTGTGTGTATAAGAGCCTCTTGCCCCTACTAGAGTGTTTGAACTGCTAACCTTTTCTCTGTTATAGAACTCCGTGAAGGCTCGTCTGCAACCTCTGCTTATGGCTCAGCACTGCCGATTTCCTTTTACTATTTTCATATAATTGTTCACAATTTACCAAGGCTGCTTTGAATTTCACGCCTGTCCTTTATAGCCCTTGCAGCCTTCTCTGCTTTTCTAGCGATTAGCAAATTTGAGGAAACTCACTTAGGAATTTTTGATCCAAATCACTAATCAACGTTTCAGAGGAGGCCAGATTCCAGTAGAATGCTTGAAATTTCAGGCGGATGTGCTCTCTAAAAACCATAACCATCCTGTCATGTCAAGGTCTCCCAAATGGGTGGTGTTTCTGTCTCCTTGTGTGAATTAACCCACAATTAAGATATGTAAGCCCATAATTAGGGCAACATTTTACCGCTTTAACATGACTATAAGAAAGATTTGTGAAGTCTCTGGAAAGCCTGTTAGAAGGCAGGGAACTCGTTCATTTATTTTTATTTTCTCTGAAATCCCAGATTGCCAAAAGAAGCAGCAAAACGTGGACAAGAAGTGAACATTGGAAACTACATTCGTCTATCCAATGAGAACAGTAGATTAATAAAAGAAAAAGAAAAACCACACATACGCACACACGCACACACACAGATCTTTAGCAATGAGTTATACAGAAAAAGATCACATGGCCCAAGTGCTACTGTCTTGCTGTGGGGTTATTCCCCCCTGCTTTTCCCACCGAACTGTACAATTCTTTACTTCGAATAAGTGCTAAACGTTATGGCATACTGTTTCACCTCTTTAAGTGCTGTCATCACACATGATGGCCTGTTTCACCCCTTTTCTAGCCTCCATCCATGCTCTGAATGGGCTGGGGACGGAAAAGATCCTGCCACGTGCCCCGCCGGGTCTTGCACGTGGAGTCTTTCCGTTATCGAGCGGAGGAGTGAAACGAGAGCAGCATTTGCATAAAGGAATACGAGCAGCATCGTTGGATCAGAACACAGAGGCCCATCTTGACCATGGATGAGGGGGTCGGGGTCCACCCACTCATAGAATCAGAATAGTAGAGTTAGAAGGGGCCTAGAAGGCCATCAAGTCCAACCCCCTCAATCTCCCTCTAACTGCCCCACCCACACTGGTCTTCCCCACTCTTTCAGAAGTGCTTTCACCACTAGGAAGTTGGCGCTCCTGTGCTGCTACCTACATTTCACTTTGGAAACGTAAGCGCCACGACCCTCAAGAGCACCAACAGCGGCTTCTGACATACTGTGCAGCGCAGAGAGCAGCAGTAAAATCGTTGCGGTAACCTGCGTCCCTGACTGCCCCTCTGGTCTGAGCACAAAAGCTCAAGGGACGAAGCGATCAAGTCGTCATTTTCAGACGGGGAGAGCGTGAACACAAGGAGACATTACTAGAAAGGGAGCACAACTTGGTACAGACTTGGTACGTCCGTTTGGTTTCTCACCCCTTGATCATGTGGAGCTGAGCATGTGCCCGACTCCTGCGCATATTGCAAGGGGCTGTCAGAGAACGGAGGCCAAAAGTCGTGAACTGCTCGTGTGATACACTGATTGCAAGCACACCGGCGGAGAGGCGGCAAGGTGAAGCGCCCTGCTTTTCACTTGCAAATGCAGGCAGGCTACATTTGCCTTGGCCAGGTAGTCCTGGCAACAGAGAACTCTACCCCTGGGCCGAAACAGACCCCCGCCCCTATACACACACATAACACGAAGTTCCCAGCTAATGTCATAGCAGGAGTTAATTAACTTGTAGCAGCAGGAAGACAGACGGACGGAAGGGTGCAGGGTACCTCTTTCCTCCTAGTCGCATCTTTCCCAGAAAGGTCACACAGACCGCTTTCCATTTACACTGGGCTAACCCCTGAGCTCACACCACAAATCGCATCAGTTTAAACAGCAGCATCTGGGTGGGCAGGGACCTGCGAAGCAGAGAGCAGGAGCAAAGAGACGGACCCTCTACCCATTTTGCAAGGAGGCCGAGAAAGGGGTGTCGCGAACAGGTAGATGCACGGGGATTTGTTCTAGGACAAAGAGATTTCTTCCCCCGGTTTTGGGAACGCTGGCACGGCACTGAGCTTTCCTACAAAAGGCCACCCGGGATCTTTTATCGGCAGCTCTGCCCAGTGCAGAGTTGGGCCGTGGTTTTGTGGGCGAAAGGAGACGCCCCTTCGATCACACCCAGTTCCTCAGCCTCAGTCTTCCTTGCGCTCCAAAGCGGATGTGCCGTGGACCCCGCCGCCAGCCACCGAGAAGGGCAGCGTGGAAAACAAGGAGTCCGTGGCAGCAAACGCTCCCCCTGAAATCTGGGCCAAGCTGGCAGAGTTCCCAAACGGCGCGACCATGTTCAGCCGCTGCAGGTGGTGGTACATGAGTTCCCGGGACGTCTTCGCCTCGGCCCCGCCAAGGTCCATGAGGCTGATGGGGTGGGAGGGCGGCAGCACGTTGCCCTGCATGGCCAGCGTCATGTCAGCGGGGGCATAGCGGATCGTGCTGGTGGTGTAGAGGCCCGGGGAGCCCGGCGTGCCGGCGTGCGGGTTGCCAAGCTGGTGGACTAGCGGCACAACCACGTTGCCCGTGTGGAACCGCTGCAGCACCTCCATCTCAGTCGGGTAGACCAGCGAGGTGAAGGGCGTGGACGTGGCCCTCTCTTCGCAGGGGGAGCCCGAGAGCGGGGGCGAGAGCGTGTCTGCCGAGGAGGGGGCTGTCGGGACGGCACGGGGGGAGGTGCCGAACGGACCTTTTGCCGTGCCGCTGTCCATCTCGGGCGGGGTGAGTACAGAGTCCGGGATGGTGACGTACAGATGCGGAGGGGCGGGCCTCAAGGCGGGCTTCTCTAAGCTCAGGGCTTTGCTCGCAGTGTAAGGGCCGCCCTTGTGAGCGGCCGCGGGGCAGGTCCACGGGGCCCCTTTGGCTCCGGACACCTGTTCGGATTTAATGCTGGGCGCCGCGTTGGCTTTCAGGGCCACGCTCTTTTGGGTCTGGATGACCGAGGCAAACTCCGAAGTGCAGGGGCGCCCAGGCCCCCCGCTCCTCCGCCCGCCGGCCTTGCAGCCGTTCACTTTCCGAACCAAGCGCGCCCGCTGCGGAGTGAGGAGGCCCAGCTCCGCTTCGCTGCTGCTGTCCGACTCCTCGGAGCTGCCCAGCGGGGCCTCCTTCGCCTCGCCCGAGGGGCTGTCCGGCTGGAACTCCAGCTTGATGCGTTTGCTCGGAGGCTCCTCGTCGTCGCTTCCGCCGGCCTCCTCCGACGCCTCCTCGTCTCGGTAGCTCGTTTCGGGGCCGCTGGAATCGGTCTCCGCCATGTGGCAACGGGACGTGGCCTCCACCACACTCCTTGGGTAGGCCTCAGTTAGGGTGCCGGGTTTGCTGGGGGAGTAGAGCTTCCTCTGGGCGCTCTCCTTGGCAAAGCTGCTCTCTGAAAAGGAAACGAAAATGGTAGGGGAAATCAGTGGAGGCTGGCGGCTCCGATGTCGGTGGGGTGGCGAGTCTGTCCTTGGTTTCATTCCGAACCAGTTAGAACAGCCTTCCTCAACCTGGGGCACTCGAGATGTGTTGGACTGCATCTCCCAGAATGCCCCAGCCAGGCTGGGGCATTCTGGGAGATGCAGTCCAACACATCTGGAGCGCCCCAGGTTGAGGAAGGCTGAGTTAGAACTTTAAAGGAGCCTGTCCAAGGTTCTTTGCATAGTGCATGCATCACACCTTGGAGAGCTCCTTTAGATAGATAGGTAGATCTTTATTGTTTCAACCAGTGGTTACAGCAAGCGTAGTAAAAACAATGGTAAAACAAATCATACATTCTGCAAGGTCTGAAATTTTGCTGTATACATTTGGGCTGCCAGAGCGAAGTTCGCCGATGCCAATAGGACCGTCTTGCTATCGCTTGTAAACAAAAAGTGTATTCTTTCTGAATCGGACCAGCTGGACTTTTTTCTCAAGAAAACAATCTAAATATTTCGAGCGAATTTGGGAACAGACAGGGCTGTAGAACAAGTAATGCCCCAGAGCCTGAAGGCACAAGGAATTTTATTAAAACGCCCTTCTAGAACTGCGGTTTTCATTTGTTGCATCTTTAATCTTTAGCGTTCTGGTTGGTTCGGACAGAAACCCAAAACGGATTCACCGCCCCCATGACTTTGGAGCCACCAGCCTCCATTGAAGTGAGGGAGCTTCAATGAAGCGCCTCTACACGGCGAGGAGACGGATGGGCTTGTTGTCTAGAATGAAATATTTATCCGGAGCAGACCCTCGGGGAGTTTTTAGATCTCCTTTCAAAGCTACTTCCTACCGGCAGCATCACGAATAATCACCGTTGCAGGGCAAAGTGACTCCGCAGAGGAAGCAGTCAAGAGAATTTTGCCACCGTGGGAACTCAGCACGGCAGAGTCCCCCCTTTCGAAGGAGAAGCCTGCTTGGGAGAGTTTCACATCCTCTCCTCAAGGTTAAGAGGAAGTAAACAAGACCCCGGCAAGGAACTAAGAGTAAAAGACGGCAGCTGCCCCAGGCAGAAAACACCAGAGGGCGTCCGTCGTGGGTGGCTCCAGCCCTGGGCATTTTATTGCAGAGTGGTACCATGGGCGCAAAGCAGTCTGCCATCGCACGTGCTACAGGGCCAGGCGCTTTGGCAAACGCTGCTTTTCCCGCCACACGGACCTGTTTGACACGCACAGCGTGAAATCACTTCTGACCCCCCCGGCCTACCCCCCTTTTCTGGGCAAGCCCTCTTCCGTGGGTGACGCATGAGGGCGGCTGGGCTTGCCAGCGACCTCCTCTCCCACCTGAGGCCTCCTTTCATTCACCTTTGAACTCTCCCCCTGCCTCTGAGGCATCCGTCGGCCTCGCAGGGCTCCCAGGCAATTGGAAGACGTCCAGCGCGGTGTTCTTGTACTCAGGCTTGCTGGAAAGGGTCAAAATAATAACGGAAGGGGACAAACAGGGAAAGGTGAAAAGAGCAAATGCATATGCAGAGGTCGTTCTGGGTGACTAGGAGAGGCAGCGTCCCTGGCACTGGGATTTTAAAGTTTCATGGAGGACAAGCAAAACAACAGATTCCATGCTGGCTGAGAATGATGGGAGTTGCAGTGTGCCGCACACCTGAGCAGCACCAGGACTGGGAAGGCTGATGTCTAAGGTTGCGCTAGTCTAACCCCAGGCTATCGCGAAGCAGCAGCTGTCCGAGCGTCACATCCCAGCCATCCATGAAACCGCCCAGGGGATTGGGGGTGGGCGCAATCCCAAGAGAGAGGCTTCCAAACATCCTCTGTGACGTTGCAAAGAACCGTGGCGTGCGCCCGGCGGACCTTGCAGCGTCGCCGCTTGGGGATGGCAAAAGACCGGCCCTGGAGGAAGCCACGAGAGCGAAAGACCCTGACCGGCAGCAACGTGGTGATGCTGAAAGGCCAAGCATTAAAATAACCGCCCCACGCTCTCCGCCGCTGCCCTCCTCCCGCGTCAGAGAGCAAACGGCAGAACGCGGCCGAGGATGCAGGCTGACACATCCAGCCACCTGCAGGCTGGAATCAGCGGAACAGCGCCGCAACGGCAGAGGGCCATCGGCGCTTCATTGTCCAAGAACAAACAAGGACAGATTGAAATCGCAAAGCCGGTCTTGTTCAAACACAAAAAGACAGCCGGGTTGGGAGGGGGGGGTTATTGTCAAGCCAGCAAAGTTGGAATTGGTCCAAGTCAGACTCCCCCATCTTCTCCCCTCCCCAAGCGCCTGTCGTTGCCAGGGAGGGAGCATAAGGACAGGAGAAGAGCCCTGCAGGATCAGACCAAGGGCCCATCTAGTCCAGCACTCTGTTCCCACAGTGGCCAACCAGCCATCAGCCAGAGACCAAAAAAGCAGGACATGGTGCAACAGCACCTTCCCACCCATGTTCCCCAGCGACTGGTGTACATGTGCTTACTGCCTCTGATACTGGAGGTAGCACATAACCCTCAGGGCTAGTAGCCATGGATAGCCTTCGCCTCTAGGAATTTACCCAACCCTCTTCTAAAGCCATCCAAAATTGGTGGCCATCGCTACATCTTGTGGTAGTGAGTTCCATAATTTAACTCTGTGCTGGGTGAAGAAGTACTCGCCGGGGCGTCCTGGTCCCAGCTTGGGGCTTCCTTTGAGCCCCAGAGCCTGTTTGGAAAACTGGCGACACGGGAAGGCCGAGAAGCACTCTGTGGGTGGCTGTGCCGTCACTGTGGCAGCCCAGGCCCGCCTGAGACCAGGGGACTCGGGTTCTCGGCAGGGCCGTCACTCGGTGAAAGACGTCGTCCCTGATTCTTATAAAAGCTTCAGTCAATTTGCGATCGAAGAAATATGCTGATGGGTAAAAGCAAAAGTTCCGGTGCAAGAAGCATCTCTCGGTTTCAGATCAGCCCTGCAGAACCTCTTTCAGCCCAAGAGCCAAAGGCCATTTCGGGGAAGCTCTTGGCCACAGGCGGGACCAAAGGCAAAAGGGGGCAGGTCCAGAGGCAAAATGGGTGGGACCAAAAATCCCAGCCCGTTTTAGCTTAAAGTTCTTCCTGCCGATAACTAAGATTTCGGAGAGGCCTTCCAGCCTTTCGGAGTGCGGAAAAGCTGCACAAAAGCTGGGGACAGGGGGCACGTCCCAGATTTGGACCCTGAGGTTTTGCAGGCAGCGTCGCCAGAGTGGCATCTTCCCTCCGTGAGGGTAGGCGAGGGGTGGGGGGTGCATGCATGTGGCTGCTTCTTTTAAGATGGAGCTTCGTGTCTGCAAATTTTATAAGGACTTAAAAAGATATTTTTTAAGAGTCTGCTGCCCAATTAGTCTGGGGCAACTTTTAGTCGATTAAAAGGTTTTGCAAGCAATGACTCATCCGTCAGTGAAACGCCGCAGCCGCACGTCCGGCTCTGAGAGCAGGACCCACGCCGCTCGACTCCTCAAAACCGCCACGGCCTGAATCCCAAAGGCAAGAGGTCTGGGGCAGGGGCGGGATTCAACTGCCCCGCTGATGACCTCCGCCCACATTCCAAGGAGCTCAGAGTGGGCCCATTTGTATCGTCACAACGGCCTTGTGAGGTACGTTAGGTTGAGGGATAGTGAACGGCCCCAAAGAAGCAAAGCACCTCGCCAAATTCAAATGGTACCACCAAAGCGGAGGCAAAAGTTCACAACTGTGTGTGTGTGTGAGAGAGAGAGAGAGGGGGGGGATAAGAGAGAGAGACAGTGAGAGAGAGAGAGAGACAGTGAAAGAGTGGATGAGAGAGAGAGAGACAGTGAAAGAGAGGTGATGAGAGAGAGAGAGACAGTGAAGGATGGATGAGAGAGAAACAGTGAAAGGGGATGAGAGAGAGTGAGTGAAAGAGAGGGGATAAGAGAGAGAGACAGTGAAAGGGGATGAGAGAGAGGGGGCAGTGAAAGAGAGGGGATGACAGAGAGTGAGTGAAAGAGAGAGAGAGAGAGAGTGAAAGGGGATGAGAGAGAGAGACAGTGAGAGAGGTTTCCTGCACCACTGCACACATTTTTTTGCTGCCACTACCAATTTCCACTCCTTGCCAACCCCCCAAACACACCCACAACTTCTCCAGAATATTACATCATCACATAACCCCCCTTTCCCAATCTGACGCCCTCCAGGCATGTTGGACTGCATCTCCCATCCTCCACAGCCAACATGGCCAACAATTCATACTGGGAATGATGGGAGTAGCAGTCCAACAAGGGTGGAGGGCATCAGGTTGGGGAAGGTTTCTGGAGGTAAAAAAATAAAATAAATAGCAGCCCACTTCCAGGAGGACCAGAGCTGCTGGTTAGTCCGGTTGTCTTACCCACCGCCCCCCACACACAACCCCCACAACCCAAATTGCTAAATTGAGCCCCTCATGCTCCGTTGTTTGCAAATGGGGTGACAAAATGGGGAGGCTCCATTTCAGCTCAGCACAGTTGGGGGGTATTTTAAGCACAGATCCTTGGAGCCCGGATCCTGTTCTTCCCACCCCGTTCCCAGCCCCCCCCCCCCCAGCCCCCCATCTCTGCAGATCGCAACAGGCCAAGAATCCATCCTGTTGCCCCTCCCCTTTTGCAAAGCGGAGCACGGAGGAGGAGAGGAAGCAAGCAAGTTTCCATTGCAGGGAGGCTGCAAGAAAGTTAATTAGCCTCTAATTACAGCACTAATTAACTAAAATACTAATCACCCTGACAAATCATACATTAGTATCGGCAATTGCTTACAGGATTAGCATAATAATGCTTCCCTTTGCTTTATCAGGAGGGAGAGAGGAGAGCAGTCATTAATAACCATCTGCAGTAGCCATTCATATATTTCTTTTATCTGTTTGGAAAAGTGGGCAAAGGCGGAGAACAGAGATATCAACAGAGAAGATGTTGTAGCTGTTAAGTAGATTTCAAATGTTCCAGGTGGGTGGAGAGGAGTAGAGATGGCGACGGGGGGGGGGGGGGGGAGTAGATGGGGTTTGGTTTGAGGAGCACCAGGAACCCCTAGTGGGGGCCCTTGCTGGGACTGTACCACCTCAGACCGCAGGGAGAGGGAAATCAAGAGTTTCAAAGCTCCCCTATATTTGAAAAGGGAAAGAAAAAGGAGACAAGCCACCCTGAACACAGAAAGCTAGCATGTCAGGGAGAAAACTAACATGCTACCCATATGAAAAATTCCCTGGCATGCTGGGTTTCTGTGTTCAGGGAGGGTTCCCCTTCACTTGGAAAAGCGAGATTACCCCATCCCAGGGGACATCAGCCCAGCTCAGAGCAGGCCAACCTGCACATGGCAGGGAGCATCGAGCAGTGGGAATTCTGTTGCTACTACCTGGAGGGATTTATCAATGCAACACACACTGTGCACCAGCCTTCCCAGACCTGGTGCCGACCAGATGTGTTGGAGTGCAACTCCCATTATCCCCAGCCAGACTGGCCTACTGCAGTTACTCATTCATCCAAAATCCAGCCCCGTGTGGTGGAAAGAGATACAAGCGCAGCGTTCCAGCCGCTTGAAAAAAGCAGGGCTCCCTTTTTCGTGGCAAAGTACCTCGCGTTTGCCACAAGGGGGTGCATTTCTATGAGCAAGGAACCCCTAGAGGACTGTAGAGGAATTCTTCCACTGTTAAAACAACAACAAGGAAACTGCAGTCAAACTGGGATTCTACCACAGTACTGCAGAAAGGCCCTCGCTCAGGTCCTTCAAACACATTAACCAAACTCTCCTATCACCCCTGGCTTTGCACTCACAATATTTGCAGAATGTCTTCTGCTTTGGCTGTAGGGAATGCCCTACGTAGGGCGGGCACACACACACACACACACAGGGTGACTTCAGGCTGGCCTCCCTCACAGGGTTGTTGCAAGGATAAAATGGAGAGAAGGATGGGGCTCCTTGGAGGAAAAAAAAGTGGGATATAAATGGGGGCGGGGGAATACATCCCACGGACGTTGCATGCAACCAAAGGGACGCCTCACCTGAGGATGTAGTTCACCCAAACCATGTTCTTCTCGCTCGGGTTCTTGACGTTGACCGAGATGGTGGCACAGGACTGGACCCACACGAAGCCCCCGTTCTTCTGCAGCCAGCGGTAATACCTGGTCACCACCTGCCCCTTGTTGAGCACTGCAGGGGGTAGAGGTACAGAGAGGAGGGCAGCGGCCATTAACAAACCAGTAAGCAAACACACACACACACCTCTGTCTCTGCCTCTGCCTGAATTGCTTAGGGTTAATTTAAACCAGCCTTTCTCAACCTGGGGCGCTCCAGATGTGTTGGACTACAACTCCCAGAATGCCCCAGCCTGGCTGGGGCATTCTGGGAGATGCAGTCCAACACATCTGGAGTGCCCCAGGTTGAGAAAGGCTGGTTTAAACCATCCCTAGAACCTAATGGTGACGCTGGGCCTGGACTGTACCACGTCCAGCTGCTGTGGGAGGCTGCAAGCCTGAATGCTCACCCACATGAAAAGAAACACCTTCAGCAAAGAAAGAGAGAGTGGTGTAAATCTATGCTACAACAGAAACTTCTTGCAGATGGCTCAGTGGAAATCCTTCACCTTTACATGCCGAGTTTGTCAAATGGAGGGAGTTTGGCTGTTGTTGTTTAAATGGGGGGCATTTATTTATTTATTTATTTATTTATTTATTTATTTTTATTATTGCATTTATATCCTGCCTTTTTTCCTCCAAGGAACCCAAGGTGGCATACGTAATCCTCCTCCTCTTCTCCATTTTATCCTCACAACAACAACCCTGTGAGGTGGGTTGGGCTGAGGGTCTGTGACTGGCCCAAAGTCACCCCGTGGGTTTTCGTGGCCGAGCGGAGACTAGAACCCGGATCTCCCGGCTCCCAGTCCAACACTTTAGCCACTTCACCACACTGGCTCTATGAAGGAAAATTTAAACATACCTCCCCCCACCCTGGGCAGTTTAAGTAGTACAGTCCAGGAAGTGCTTTACCACTTGATTTGACCGGCTGTGTAAAACCGGCCATCTGAAGGTCCGCTCTTGATCGACAAGGTATCAGGAACAGCATTAGGGTACCAGCAGAGGAAAGGGTTAGGCGAGGTCATGGAGATCCAAGGACAAGATTGGCTGAAACAGTGGGCTCTTCGGGGGGGGGGGGAATTCGGGAGGGGAGGGGAGGGGAGGGGAGGGTCTTGAAGAAATCAAAGGGGGAGGTGGAGGCACAAGGAAGAAGAAGGGAGTTGGCGGAGGAGATAAAGGGGCGGGTGGCAAGCAATACAACCCCAGGAGGTAAGGTCAACCTTCCCCAACCTGTTGCCCTCCAGATGTGTTGGACTACAAATCCCATAACCATGCTGTCTGGGGATGATTGGAGCAGTAGTCCAACACATCTGGACTAGAGGAGGCTGGGTTAGATTATCCGCCACTCTGTGTTCCTCCGGCAGTATCAGGCATCTCTCTTGAAACAAGTTTTTGATTCTGTTGGTTGTTTAATTTAATCTATTGATCGTTCGTTTGCGCTCTCTCTCTTTTTAATTATTCTTGATCTTTGATGCGGCTTTTGGCCTGGTAATCGCGTTTTAATAACGGACTCTTGTTCACTTCTTTTATATTTTTGTAAGCCGCTCTGAGTGACTGCTTTTTGGAGGGGATAAGCAGGATATAAATTTCTGTATAGATAAATAAACAACAGCAACACTCTTGCGGCTCAGTCGCCGTTGTTATTTTCATTTGGTAGGGAAGCTGATCAACACCTGTAAGCCGCCTTGGAAAGGCTTTGGCCCTGAAAGGGCAAAGAAATATTCTAAATAAAATAAATTCAAAAGAACAGCTTTCGTCTATGATGACTCAAATGGAGCTTCCATGGAGAGGAGCAGTAAACCAGAATTCTGGAGAGACGCAAGTGGCGGAGTAAGCAGGACCGCTGACCTCACACCCTACTTGTGAGCTTGGTGGAGCCATCTGGCTGGCAATGAAGGAAAATATATACATTTTTGACCAGACGGATCTATAGTGCGATCTAGCAAATATGATTTGGACCCTGGAAAATACTATAAAATCCTATCACCATCATTATAACCATTATCTTGAGGCCAACATACAGTCCAGGTGGCTCTGCCGGATTCCCTCCACGTCCTCGCCGTGAATGAACCGGTAACAACTTTTCCCCACAAGCTCTGAGGGGCACAAGTCCATATAGTCGCTGATCCTGAGAAAGAGGAGAAGAGGCAGATTGCAGAAAGGCCAGGTAAGAGACAGGTAAAGGTGGAAGGGAGCTGAAGAAGACACACACACCCCCTTCATCAACCTGGTATCAAAACCGAATCAGGGCAGCAGTTAAAAGGCACTTTGCGCAGGCTTTCAATGGAATTTCAAACCTATTCGCTGCATTTTCTGTTCCTGGTTTTTAATCGTATGTTGAAACTGTTAGTTTTACCCTACCCTGTGCCTGCTTACCCTACCCTGTGCCTGTTGGCATTCTCTTCCCCTCCTTATTGTTTTACTATGATTTTATTAGATTGTAAGCCTATGCGGCAGGGCCTTGCTATTTACTGTTTTACTCTGTACAGCACCATGTACATTGATGGTGCTATATAAATAAATTAATAATAATAATAATAATAATAATAATAATAATAATAATCTATCAGCAATTGCTTCATTTCACTGTGTCTCTGTATCTTACTTTCTTTCGTTTCCCGGTTGCCGTATCTTGCACTGTGACAGATTTTGAATATGTTGCAAGCTGCCTCAAAAATTTAGATTTAGAGAGGTCATTTATTTATTTAAAAATATACTGCTGTTTCGTACAAACTTCAAAATAATACTATTTAAATAAATCACTCAATGGCAGAAATGGCACAGCAACGGAACCCCATATAAAGGTCTGGGGGGAAAGCAGCAGTTTATTTCCAAAGGCCCACCAAAATCAAAGGCTTTGCCCATTTCCAGAAAGTTAACAGGGAGGAGCCCTCTTGGTTCCACAGCATTGGGGCTGCTACAGAAAAGACCCCGCTGCGAGTGGAGGTGAACGTTTTCTCTTCATAGGACAGAATCCAAAGCAGAAGATCAGAAGATCTCAAGTGCTGTGTGTGTGTTCGACCTCCACCTTTCCCACCTCAGGCACTTCAGCGTTTTTAGTTGGCCCTGCAAACACCCGCCCGAGACACATAGATGCAAACACACACATATATCCCCTCTAGCCCCAAGTCTGGCTGGCTGGACGAGCCCTGCAACCCACATATGAAGAGCCCTGCTGGGCCAGGCTGAGGGTCCATCTAGTCCAGCACTCTGTTCTCACAATGGCCAGCCATCTGTTGACCAGGGACCCACAAAGCTGGACATGGTGCAAGAGAACCCTCCTGCCCATGTTCCCCAGCAACTAGTGTGCACAGGCATACAGCCATTGATCCTGGAGGTAGCAAATAGCCATTAGGACTAGTAACCATTGCTAGCCTTCTCCTCTAGGAATCTCTCCAGCCCCCTTTTAAAGCCATCCAAAGTGTTGTCCATCACTACATCTTGCAGCAGTGAGTTCCCCAGTTGCACGACACCCACCTGCTCTCACAGTACACAATCTGCAAGTCCATGTTGACACGGAAGACGAACATGTGGCATTCGATGCGCACCTCGCTGAGGGTGGAAGGGGGCAGCGTGTGGCCCAGCGCCACCAGGCCCATCACACGGCCCAGCACCGTGTGGGTGTGGGAGAAGGACGGCAGCCGTGGGCGGAGGCGGCCCGTCACGTGGATCACCTGCGCAGCGGGAAGGAGAACAGTCAGGGCGGTATGGATGGGCTCAGCTCCCACTTCTCTCTCCTGTCTGCGATAACGGGATGGGTTTGGGAGACGGAAAGGCCAAGGTGTCAGGGGGCTGTTTAGTTTAGAAAAAAGGCAATTGGGTGGGGGGACATGATAGAGTTTTTTAAAAGTAGGCGTGGCCTGGAGAAGAAGAAGGAGGAGGAGGAGGAGCCCTTTCTTCCTCTCACAATATGGGGAGGAAATAGATCTGGTCTTAGATTCAGGGCAGACAAAAGGAAATGTATTTTCCACCCTGCATAATAAACATTCGGCATTTACTGCCATGAGGACCGCTGACTTAGATGGCATCAAAAGGGGATTAGCCATATCCATCGAGGACAGGTTATCTGATGGAACCTCCAAGTGCAAGGGAAATCTATCTCCAAACACCAGATGCTGGAGACAGGTAACTGGGGAGGGGCTGTTGCCTTCATGCTTGGCTTGTGGGCTTCTAGAAGAATCCAGCTGGTTGCTGCTGGAAGCAGAATGTGAGACTAGATGGACCTTGGGTCTAGAGTCAGCAGGGATGGACAATAGACAGACACCCTCATTCCCTCTGGCTTTCTCCGTATACCAAGGGTGGTGAACCTGCCCCACCTGGGGGTGAGATCTGGCCCTCGGGGGCTCCCCAGATGCTGAAGTTTTCGCCTCGCCCCTTTTCCCTTTTGCCCACCTCTGGAACATGGTCCCGTGGTTTCAGCTTCTCTGAAATAGTTTAACACCCCTGGTGTATGGCCATCCTTCCATCTTCCTGTTCTTTTTAAAGGGGAAAAGATCTATTTTTTGTGTGCAAATGTCACCCACATTCAGCATTAAAACAAAAACAAAAGTTCTGCAACCTGCAAAGATGTTGCAATTTTTTAATAGTTTATTGCACCTTGTGGGATTTTAGTCTTGTAAACTGCATTCTGCCCTGCTAGCTGCATGGCCATGTGGGGGTGTGGGCAGGGGTGGGGCGTGGAGGACCTGGGCATGGCACTGAAGCCTCAGCCTACCTACGGCACATTCTGCTTTGGGGATATGAGAACATCAGAAGTGCCCTGATGCTGGATCAGACCAAGGGTCCATCTAGTCCAGCACTCCGTTCCCACAGTAGCCAACCAGCCGTTGGCCAGGGATGAAGAAGCAGGACATGGTGCAACAGCACCCTCCCACCCATGTTCCTCAGCAACTGGTGTACATGGGCTTACTGCCTCTGATACTGGAGGTAGCACATAACCATCAGGACTAGTAGCCATTGATAGCCTTCTCCACCAGGAATTTATCAAATCCCCTTTTAAAGCCATCCAGATTGGTAGCCATCACTACATTTTGTGGTAGTGAGTTCCATAATTTAACTATGCGCTGTGCACTACAGTTTGTCCAGATAAGGCCATGCCTATCTCCTAACCTTAAGGGCTAGTGACTTTGCATCTTCATTTATGTTTTTAATTGATTCTAGTCTGTGCCACCGCTATCCCCCCCCCTCCACAAGACGGGCAGTCTATCAAGAGCTCTGTTGATAACACTGAAACTCCTAGATGGCATGTAGAAAGGGGGCCCGTCCCCATTTCCGCAACCGCTAGTGGAAGACCCCAACCAGGGGGAGTCACTGTACCTTATAGCCAGATGTCTTTACGTGAAGCCCCCTCTTGGTCAGGGTTGATTTCAGGCGGATGAAAAAGGAGCGTTCCAAGGCGTCACCCTCAGCAGGATGGGAGCCAGCCGGATCTAAGACACAGAGATGGGTGTCATTTGTAGAACTTAATTAGGCAGTGTGTGAAGGGATAGCCACACAAGACAGGGGACAGAAGACGGGTTATAAGGCCCAAGTGTTCCGTTCAACATCTCCAGTTCACCATCAAGAGCTATTACTCTGGCAGGAGCCAGAAAGAGGGCTTCCTCAGTGGTGGCCCCACTCCCGTCCCAGAGAGATAATAGAATCATAGAATAGCAGAGTTGGAAGGGGCCTCTAAGGCCATCGAGTCCAACCCCCTGCTCAATGCAGGAATCCACCCTAAAGCATCCCTGACAGATGGTTGCCCAGCTGCCTCTTGAAGGCCTCTAGTGTGAGAGAGCCCACAACCTCCCTAGCGCATTGGTTCCATTGTCGTACTGCTCTAACACTCAGAAAGTTTTTCCTGATGTCCAATTGGAATCTAGCTTCCTGTCACTTGAGCCCGTTATTCCATGTCCTGTACTCTGGGAAGATCGAGAAGAGATCCTGGCCCTACTATGCATGACAACCTTTTAAGTATTTGAAGAGTGTTATCATGTCTCCCCTCAATCTTCTCTTCTCCAGGCTAAACATGCCCAGTTCTTTCAGTCTCTCTTCATAGGGCTTTCTTTGCAGACCCCTGATCATCCTGGTTGCCCTCCTCTGAACACGCTCCAGCTTGTCTGCATCCTTCTTGAATTGCGGAGCCTAGAATTGTCCAGCTGCTTCCCTAGGGCATTGGTTTCATTGTCGTACTGCTCTAACACTCAGAAAGTTTTTCCTGATGTCCAACTGGAATCTGGCTTCCTGTGACTTCAGCCCCTTATTCCGTGTCCTGCACTCTGGGATGACCGAGAAGAGATCGTGGCCCTCCTCTGTGTGACAACCTTTCAAGTCTTTGAAGAGTTATGGCCTCATCACTGCTGGCTTTTAAATAATAAGAAAAACAAATCTTGTGTCTTCATTTATTCTAGTCTGCATTTGCTGCCTACGAGGTGCTGCTCCTGAGTACGTGTGTACGTGTGCTTAATTGTAATCTATATGCCCACGTTTTTCTACGATTGCAAGCCTTCTCGTGAGGGCGGTGCACCCTGAAAGGCAGGGGCTGGCACAGGTTACGTGAGTCCTCTGATGTGCACATCTGGAAAGGCAGCTGGATGAGCAAGCTGCAGTCACCTTCAATTACCTCCGTTTTGACCAGGTGAGTGCAGTAGTGCAGAGAGGTCATTTTAGATCCTAGAGTTACGATCTTTAGGGGACCCCTTTTAGATGGCCATGAGTATTACTTCAGTTGTGAAGCAAACAACAAACTTTTCTCTTTGCCCCACCCCCATTCCTGTGCCACCATTCTGTGCTTGTTGATATCTGCTTCGGCATTCCTGAAATGGTAGAGCAAGGAGAACAAAACTGTTTGCCAACCCTGATATTATTATTATTATTATTATTATTATTATTATTATTATTATTACTACTACTAATAATAATAATACTCTGATCATGTGCACTTTTGCATTTTAAATCCACCTACATCATGTATCCAGTATCAGATAGTAAGCCTGACTCCAGTTACTGAGGAACATGGGTGGGAGGATGCTGTTGCACCCATGTCCTGCTTGTGGGTCCCTGGTTGACGGGTGGTCAGCCACTGTGTGAACAGAGTGCTGGACTAGATGGACCCTTGGTTTGATCCAGCATCAGGGCTCGTCTTGTGTTCATAGCACCATCCTGAATGGATGAATAAAATCCACTTTGCTTCTGCTGCCCTGATCACCTGCTGCTCTGTGGGTGGTCTTTGGTGGTGGTGATGGTGGGGGCTCCCTGGATTTTTGGGCCCAAGATACAGCCCTAGCTTGGACCACTGATGGGAGTGCATATTTTTGACAAAAGAGCCAACATTTTAAGACACAATCAATGATTGTGGCCTACAACAGTTATGGAGCGGAGAAGAGGCGAGATGATTGATTGAAGGGGGGGGGGAATTGATTTAATTCTGAATGGCACCCAGGACTTAGATCATGTCACTGTTGCCAAACAGCTTGAGAACAGAGATCACAACACTACCAAATTCAGCCTAAACGTGAGTAGAAAATTGCTTAGGCATGTCAAAAGTAGCCACAATGAATTTCAGGAGAGGGAAATTCTCTAAAATGAGATTTGTTAAAAGTAAGTGAAAGGAGAGAGCCAGGAAAGTTGAATCCCTTCAGTAAGGTTGGAAGGTATTTAAAATCACTCTAACGGGGGCTCGGCTAACATGGATTAGTAATTGTATGAAAAAGACCAAGACCAAGAGGGAATCTACACGTCGTACTGAAGGCGCTACCATGCGCCTCCAGTACGCACCTAAAACGATGGTGTATTCCTGCCTACCTGCAGCCCAGAAGAGACGGAGGAGGAGGTGGCTGGGGAATCCGGCCGCGTCCTTGCCACTGCCGCCGCCTCCCCGCCGGCCTCCTGCTGCAGGGGTAAGAGCGACCCGAGTCGGAGAGCTCGGCTTCCACCGAGCTCTCTGACCCGGGTCACTCTAACCCCGGCAGCAGGAGGCCAGCGGGGAGGCGGCGGCGGCAAGGCAAGGAGAGAAAGGGTTTGTAGCAGAAATTGCTGAAGGCAAACAACCAAACAAATCTTTAAATACATTAGGAGCAGAAAACCAGTGAGGTGGTAGGAGCTTTACATGACAACCGCGTGCAAAGAGTACTGAAGGAGGACGGCAGATTGCAAAAAGGCAATTTGCATTGCCTGGCGTTGGCTTTTACTGTGGAAACTGCATTCGAATTGCTTTGGAATTGCTGTGGAATTGCACCGGCAATTTGCATTGACTTTTACTGTGGAAGATATAGAAGAGAAACCCATACTTGGGGCATTGTTTTCAAGGGGGGCATTTGAAGAGCAATGTCAACTAGAGGTGAAAAGGGATGACGTTTTAGAGCTAACTGACAAGTTTCAAGCTAAAAAGACACCAGAGCCAGATGGCATTCATCCGAGAATCCTTAAAGAACTCCAATGTGCAACTGCTGTTCTTTTAACATAAATATGCAACGTTAAAATCAGCCTCCTCCCACAGAGGACTGGAAAGTGGTCTATGTAACAACTTTCTTTCTTCTCTTTTTTAAAAAAAGGATACTGGGATGGAAGGGGGACTTAGAAATTAGACCCAGCAGCCTAACTTCTGTCCTAGGTAAATTTGTAGGACGCATGATTAAAGTTAGTGTGATAAGCACATAGAAAAACAAGTCTTGCTAAGGGGAATCAGCATGGCTTTTGCAGGGAGATGTCTTGCCTCACCTACCTTATAGATTTCTGGGAGAGTTTCAGCAAGCACATGAACACTAGAGTTGATTATTCTTACAGCAGACTCAATGAAATAAGTGGGACTAGTTAGTCATGACTAATTCAGGTCCCACTAATCTCAATGAGTCTGCTCTAAGTATGACTAAGTCTGGATCCAACCCATTATATAGTGGGCAAATGGGCAACAAAGTGGCAAATCAGGTTCAGTAAGCCATACACTCTGTCAAGTCATGTACTCTGGGGTGAAACAAATTCCAACTTCATATATATACTGACGGGGTCTGAATTGAAAGTGCTAACCAAGGAGGAGAACTTGGAGGTGTTGTGGAGAGAGCTCCATGAAGAGGTCGGCCCCATAATATCTCAATGACACAGAATGTTTGCTGAATGGTAAACAAAAAATGTTTTGTTTAACAAATTGAGAAACAGGTGGAGATGACATAAACAAAAAAGGATAGACTGAATCATCTCATTGTCTGGATAAATCAGTTCCAGGTTGAAACTGAGAAGCTATACTTTAACGCAGCTGGGTTTGGGACAAGGGTGTCCACCACACTCACCCCGCAAAAAAAACCAAACTGAGGGAAATAAAAATAAAAATGAAGAACCTCTTCCAAAAAATATGACAATGAGGAGCGAGATTGCGTGGTGAGCGCAGAATGCCAAGGTGGGCATGCGGGGAGGGGGAGCAGATGCCTGGAGTGAATAATAATAATAATAATAATAATAATAATAATAATAATAATAATAATAATTTGTTACCCGCCTCTCCCTCCGGATCGAGGTGGGGTACAACACAATTAAAAACAACATAAAATACATAAAACTAATTCAAACATTTAAAACCAGTGCATCATTAAAAGCAGCACACCATTAAAAAAGGCATCTTAAAATTCAGCCGGGTAGGCGTGCCGGAAGAGATCAGTCTTTATGGCTTTCTTAAATTCTGGAAGACTGGTAAGTTGACGAATCTCTCCTGGCAAGCCATTCCACAAACTGGGAGCGGCAGAAGAAAAGGTCCTCTGGGTAATAGTTGTCAGCCTTGTTTTTGCTGGCTGGAGGAAATTCTTCCCAGAGGACCTGAGTGTGCGGGGCGGATTGTCCGGGAGAAGGCGATCCCGCAGGCAGCCTGGACCCAAACCATGTAGGGCGTTAAAGGTGACAACCAACACTTTATACTTCGCCCGGGAACTAATTGGCAGCCAGTGAAGAGATTTTAAGACTGGTGTGATGTGGAATGGAGTGGCTAAAACCCTGAGAAGAAGCACTCCCTGCTGCAACATTTTCTGGGAGGGTGCACTTGTATTTTATGTTAGTACACAAGCAGGTTCCCCCCCACCCATTCTTCTGTTATCAGACACCTGCGTTTGATTTTTCCTATTCATAAACAGGGTTGCCCGTTATAGCTAACTGGATCGTCCCTGTCCAGCGGTGGAATGCGCCATGGCCGTTCCCCTTCCATGCCCTGCTCGGAGGCTTCCTAGAGGCGCGCGGCTGCCCCATGCTGAGATGAGGATGCTAGACGAGGTGGACCTTTGGCCGAATCCAGCAGGGCTTTCTCTGCGTCCTTAGGAGAACGCACTCCGGGCAGAATGCTGATCTTGTATTCTCTTTTACTTACCGGCTCGGTATAAATCTTTCACAAGTTCCCTAGATAAAAGCCGAGCGGGCAAATATCAAATGAGCAGGGGGGCAACTCGAGATTCCATTTCATTCCTCACCCTCCGTGTCCTTCGCTCGCCCAGGTTGGGGGATGAGGAAGAGGAGAAGACGCATCCTCCCCCCTCTGAAAGCAGCATCTGACACGAAGGTCAGCTTCGGGAACAGTTCGGAACAGCATAAAAGCGCCAGGATCACAGCAGCAGGGCTTTTATTTCCAAGCAAGCGTGCGCAAGTACGCGGCTGCGCGAGGGCTTGAACCTTCGTATTGCATCCACCCCATTCCTTCTGCCTCTCCAGCCACACCTCTCTGTAGTTTGGGGGGCTCCCACCTCCTTCTCTCTCCAACGCCATCCCCCCACCCCCAACCGCGCTCCCAGTTGAAACTTGGATTGTAAGCTCCTTTCGGAGCGTCGTAAAGCGCTACATCCATACATACAAACTCCCGTAGAGTTTGTTCAGCCTGCTTCTTGCAGTGTCCGATCAGATGCTTTGAGAAGCCCACCAGGATGCAATTAGCCTCTCCCTACTGTGCCTCCCCAGCATCTGGTTTGCAGAGGTAGAATGCATCGGATCATGGAGGTTCCAATCCGTGCCAGCTTCAGGTTTTGGAGGGGCCTTGGGCAAATCGCCCACACTGCCTCCCTCAATGAGCTTACCTTCGCAGTGCCGTTCTGCCCCTTGAGAGATGCTCCAGAATTGAATTCAACCTTCAGCCTGAAAATGGTTCAACACCCGCACACCCGCCCTATAAGCCATCCGGAGCTCAGAAGGCATCTCTGGGCAGATGATGAGTCCTCGTTCCTCATGACTGGAGGGGCCACACACAGTTTCCAGGGCTGCACAGTTGGGCTTAAACCCCCAAATTAAGTGCCGGTTTCTAAGATGACCCGGAACCGTACCAGATTCGGAGGCGTCCGACAGACCAGAGGAAGAGGCGGCAGCCAACAGGCTGGATGCTTTCTGCCGGCTTGGGTGGGGAGTCTCTGAGGGCGCCTTCAGGCCCAGCTGTTCGGCGACTTCTGGGTGGTCTCCTGGGTGGACGTAATCGAAGATGCTGCTCCCAGTCAGTTCCACCTGGAAGACAAAGAGCCCGTGGGTGCATAGGCGGCAGCAGGAGGTCTGACTCACCTGAGCTGGCCTGCAGTTAGGCCCTTCGTCAAATGCTGCTGAACGTTGTTGAACAGGAAGGGAATGCATCCCTCTTGCAGGGCGGAACCACTCGGAGGTTCGCAGCGTGAGGAGGGTTTCACGAAGGCACCGCAATTCTGTAGGAGCGCAGGCGGGGGGTGGGGGAATCTCAGAATGAGAGACAGTGTGGTGTAGTGGCTAAAGTGTTGGACTGGGAGTCGGTTGATCCGGGTTCCAGTCCCCACTCAGCTGTGGAAACCCACTGGGTGACTTTGGGCCAGTCACAGACTCTCAGCCCAGCCCACCTCACAGGGCTGTTGTTAGGATAACTCCCTTCTTCCTCCTTGTGCCTCCGCCTACCCCTTTGATTTCTTCAAGACCCTCCCCTCCCCTCCCCTCCCCTCCCAAATTTCCCCCGGAAGAGCCCACTGTTTCAGCCAGTCTTGTCCTTGGATCTCCATGAACTCGCCTAACCCTTTCCTCTGCTGGTACCCTAATGCTGTTCCTGATACCTTGTCGATCAAGAGCGGACCTTCAGATGGCCGGTTTTACACAGCCGGTCAAATCAAGTGGTAAAGCACTTCCTGGACTGTACTACTTAAACTGCCCGGGGTGGGGGGAGGTATGTTCAAATTTTCCTTCATAGAGCCAGTGTGGCGAAGTGGCTAAAGTGTTGGACTGGGAGCCGGGAGATCCGGGTTCTAGTCTCCGCTCGGCCACGAAAACCCACAGGGTGACTTTGGGCCAGTCACAGACCCTCAGCCCAACCCACCTCACAGGGTTGTTGTTGTGAGGATAAAATGGAGAAGAGGAGGAGGATTACGTACGCCACCTTGGGTTCCTTGGAGGAAAAAAGGCAGGATATAAATGTAATAAATAAAATAAATGAATAAATACTGACTGCAGAATTCAGCCTCCCAAGAACACCAGCTTTGCTTTTAAATGAGGAGGCGTGTTTCTAGTCCCTTTGGCTAGGAAGATAGTCTTGAAAATGTGCAGGCTGTGCTTGGGGAAACCTGGAGGGGCGGCTGAAGGAGGTCTCCAGAGGCCAGGGCACCGCAAGACCCTGTGTGGAGTTCTCTGCTCCTTCCTTGTGGGATTACCAGGAAACAGAACTATGCAAAACAGGGAAGGAGCAGGCAAATTAGATCTGCATAATTTAGGCACACACCCCAAACCTCGTCTTTTGTTGGGGAAGAGTTTAATTTCGGCTAAAAAGGAAGAGGCTCAGGAGGAGGCAGACCACCAACGTCAGTGGGGCGGTGAATCCGTTCCAGGGTTGGGTCAGGATTCTAAGGGAGCTCTCCAAGGGGCTGCACCCACTTTGGGGGTGGCGTTCAGCACTTTGGAGAACTTCTTTAGAGTTCTGACTGAAACCCAGAGTGGATTCCCTGCCCAACGCACCTAGCGGCCACCTGCCTGCGTCTCACCGTGTCGTGTTCTTGCCTGTTCCCTCTGGCATTCCCACGTGCTGGCAAGCTGACACGAGACACTCCCATCGGTGAGACGTCTTTTATTGAGGAAATCGCACGGCAGACAAGCTTAATGGTTACAGAGTCTCCAAAACACACTTAAAGCTGAACGATGGATAGGAAGCTTTAGGCTCTTTTTTCTGAAACGGTCCTTAAGGCAAACACTTGGAGAAGGGTGTGTGTGAATAGGGTGCGCTAATTAACAGCTTTGAGCTTCTCTAGACGCTGCATATGCTGGCTCCTCAAAGGGACGTGGCCAAGCTCTTAAAACAAAGTCCCAGGAAAAGTTGCTCTGAGTCACCAGAGCCGGGCAGAGAGATCCGTGACGCACTTGTCAGTCTTAGCCTACCGCTACTGAGCTGACTTCATTACCATGACTTCAGGAAAAGTTAAGCCTCAGGCCCAGGAGTCCCGTCCTTCTGCTAAGGACCGGGAACTCCTTGCCACCTGAGTCTGGCCACGAACGCAGAATCCACAGCAAATGCAAGTCCAAGTCTATGAAAAGGCCTCACTACTTTTCATGGCACACTTCTTAGATATCCCAAGTCCAAATAGCAAAGCGTCCATGTGCAGAGTGCTTTCAAAGTCCCAAGCAGAGATGGACTCCAAAGCAGGAGGGAGGTCAGGCACTGCGTCAAGAGATGAAACCTAGCCACGCTTTTTCAGCTTTGCACCAGCCTTTAAGGCCTATTCCAAGTCACTTGACAGACAGGTCCTCTGACCTGTAAACCATGCCCACGGGCCAAGAGGGCGGGATGTTACAACCCACTTCGAAGAGTGGCCCCCACCTTTCCCAAAACACTCTGAAGTTCCCAGAGAACTGGCCGCTTCAAGGCCGAAGCAAAGGAGTGAACCAGCTACTCCCATGGGGAACTGCTTACAGAGAGAAGCTTGCTGGGAACATCTGACATTCTCAAAGCATGTCCTAATAAATCTAACCACTAGGTCCAAGGCCTATACCTGACACACCGGTTGCCTGAGTTTAGTCCCCCATGTTCCAAATCCATAAAATACTCAGCAGGCAACCCACCGCTTCCCCGGGCAGTGCATGCAGAAGGAGGCCCAGATTTGTTCCTCGTCTTGGGCCTCCCTCCCAGATTCCGCCGTCTGGCTACCGATGCATTTGCATGCGCAAAGACCCCTCCCTGCGCAAGGACCAGGGCGGCTGCCGCCTTGCGCTGCCGCTCTTCTCCCCACCAGCACCGCTCATGTGCAGCCCCGTCCTCGCTGCCGTCGCCACCCTCTCCCTGGGAAAAAGAAGGCTTTTTCCCCACCCGGCCGTGACCTCCGCGCCACCCGGCCTGTCCACCCCACAGTGCCTCATTAGCATGCAGACAGCTGGGGATCTGGCACCGCCTGATTTGAATACTAAAGGTCAGCGCTTCAGGTTAACGTTTTCCACATCATAATGAAGGGCGGAGGGAGATCAATAAATAATAACGCAGAGGTATTGGCTTCCTCTCACGGAGGGTCTGGAGCATTTAAAGGAGCTGGTCCTCATTAAAGATGCACCAGGAACACGCGACGTGATGGAAAGAGTGAAGCAAGGTGGAGAAAGGAAGAACAGGGGATCGGGGAGGAGCAGGAAGTGGACAAAGGAGAATTTTGCTTCCCTTCCTACGGGGTCAAATGTTTCTAAAGAAATGGCGAGGCTCATTTGCACATTGCACCCCTGACCTGGCTTCTAAATTCCGGAAAGGGCCCAGGACCTTCAAACCTGCCTCTCCAGCATCACAGACGGGACCTCCTGCAACCTTCACCAACCTGGTGTTGGAGGGCACATCTGGACTGCCGGATGCAGCAGTGAACATCAGGGGGGATGTGGGGAACGACACCCCCTTGCTTGTGCAAGAACTTTTCCTGGTCCAGGCAGGTCGCCTTGGCCTGGCCCACTGCGGCAAATCCATATTTCTTTTCTTTTCTTTAGGCAGAGTTGGGGGGAGAGGGAGAGAGAGGGAAAATAACCAAGGAAGCCAGAGGAGCAAAGCGACAGAGATCAAGAAGAGGAGTCTCCCTTGTGAGCCACAGTTGAAAGCGGAAGTTCAATAAGAAGGAAGCATGAAGGGACCCACACACATAAACACACACACACACACACACACACACACACACACACACACAGGCGGCACTCCAGACCCAGTAAGAATGGGTTGCCCAGAGCTCTGACGAAATTTATAGTGGGATGCAAGAGTCACCTTCCTGCCTGACACTGACACACACACACACACACACACACACACACACACACACTGCACTCTCTTCTCCCCCCCCCAAAAAAAACAGCCCCCCTCTGCTTTTCTCCCACGGCCCGCGGCAAGGTCCTCTCCATCACAATTTAATGCTGTATCAAAGGCTGCCTTCTCCTTGCCTGAGGTTTGCTCCAGGTCTGGAATCTTTGCCAGAGAAGAGGTTGAAAGTGCCCAGTTTGTCAATGGGGGGGCCTCGGGGAGCAGAAATCAGCTTGAAAAGAAGAGACGCCGTCCCTTCTCCTCTTCTATGCCCCCACACCTGCTCTCAACCACACCTCAATCACTGGATTGGGGGCGGGAGCAAGCCGAGGGAGGCATTCAAAGGAAGGGGGCGGGTGGTGACGGGATATTCGGCCTTTAAATTATGACGCAGCGCGAGGGAATTGAAAAGTGTGCAGTGTGTAAACTCAAATGTTACAGGTAATTTGGATATGTATTCAGGGCCTCTCTTTAAGATAGTCCTGAGAGAGGTACCCTAGACCAAAACACACCCGACATCACCTGAGATCAGTAGACAGGCATTGGCGTTACTGTTATGCTCTATAAATTCCTGCTATGGTGCATTTTGCCAAGAAAAGCAGCACTGCCCCTGTCAAGCGGTATAAAGTCCTGCATTGCCTCAAGCCAGGACTCCTCTCCTCCTTTCCAAACTCTTTGAAGAGTTTGGGGAGCAGTGGGCTAGAGCAAAGGATTCTGGGAGTCCGAACAACCACAGTCCACAGCCAGGATCCGTGCCGAGTTTAACAGACTGCTGTAAATGATGGGAGTTCAGATTCTTGAAAGGAGCTAGCACGAAATCCAAAGAACCGGACAAAGGGTCTTCTCCGCTTAAGACACCCTTCTTCCCTGCCTCAGTTTCCTTTCCTGTAATATCCTTGGGAAAAGATGGTATAAAATTAAAAAGAATGTGGAGAAAGTGGATCGGCCTCTCTTATAACCCTAGAACCTGGGGACACCCCTTGAAGGTGATTTGTGGGAGATTCAAGACAGACAAAAGCTAGCGGAAGAACTCTCAGAACCTTTGTCTATTATCTTTGCAAAATTATGGAAGACGGGTGAGGTGCCGGATGACTGGAGGAGGGCAAACATTGTCCCTATCTTCAAAAAGGGCAAAGAGGAGGAACCTGAGAACTACAGACCAGTCAGTCTGACATCCATCCCTGGGAAAATTCTGGAGCACATTATAAAGAAGTCAATCTGTAAACACCTTGAAATCAATGCGGTGATCACTAGAAGCCAACATGGATTTGTCAGGAACAAGTCCTGTCAGACTCATTTGATCTCATTTTTTGATAGGATAACCTCCCTTGTGGACTGTGGGAATGCTGTGGACGTCATATATCTTGACTTCAGCAAAACTTTTGACAAAGTGCCCCATGATATTCTGATTAACAAACTAGCTAAAAGTGGGCTAGATGGAACAACTATTAGGTGGATTCACAGCTGGCTACAGAATCAGACTCAAAGAGTACTTATCAATGGAACCTTCTCAAATGGGGAGAGGCAACGAGTGGGGTACCGCAGGGCTCAGTCCTGTGCCCAGTGCTCTTCAACATCTTTATTAATCATTTGGACGAGGAGGTCCAGGGAACGCTGATCAAATTTGCAGATGACACCAAATTGGGTGGATAGCTAATACCCTGGGAGACAGAAACAAACTTCAAAGTGATCTTGATAGGCTGGAGTGCTGGGCTGAAAACAAAAAAATGAAATTTAAGAGGGATAAATGCCAAGTTCTACATTTAGGAAATAGAAACCAAATGCACAGTTACAAGTTGGGGGATACTTGGCTCAGAAATACTACAAACGAGAAGGATCTTGGAATTGTTGTAGATCGCAAGCTGAATAGGAGCCAACAGTGCGATATGGCTGCAAGAAAGGCAAATGCTATTTTGGGCTGCATTAATAGAAGTATAGCTTCCAAATCACGTGAGGTATTGGTTCCTCTCTATTCGGCCCTGGTTAGGCCTCATCTAAAGTATTGCGTCCAGTTCTGGGCTCCACAATTCAAGAAGGACGCAGACAAGCTGGAGCGTGTTCAGGGGAGGGCAACCAGGATGATCAGGGGTCTCTAAACAAAGCCCTATGAAGAGAGACTGAAAGAACTGGGCATGTTTAGCTTGGAGAAGAGAAGATGGAGGGGAGACATGATAGCACTCTTCAAATACTTAAAAGGTTGTCACACAGAGGAGGGCCAGGATCTTTTCTTGATCCTCCTGGAGTGCAGGACATGAGATAATGGTCTCAAGTTAAAGGAAGCCAGATTCCGGATGGACATCAGGAAAAACTTCCTGACTGTTAGAGCAGTACGACAATGGAACCAGTGACCTAGGGAGGTTGTGGGCTCTCCCACACTAGAGGCCTTCAAGAGGCAGCTGGACAACCATCTGTCAGGGATGCTTTAGGGTGGATTCCTGCATTGAGCAGGGGGTTGGACTCGATGGCCTTGTGGGCCCCTTCCAACTCTGCTATTCTATGATTCTATGAAAAGGAAGGACTTCTTCACACAATGCACAGTCAAACCGTGGACTTTGCTACCACAAGGTGTAGTGGTATCCACCAATTTGGATGGCTTTAAAAGGGGATTAGGAAAATTCATGGAGGAGAAGGCTCTCATCGGCTACTAGTCAATTGTTTTAACTGCTTTTACTGCTTTTAAATTATATATTGTTTTAACTTGGTTCATGGTTTAATTTGTTTTTAACTGTGCATATTTATTGTTTTATACTGTATGCTTTTATCTGGACGCTGCTCTGAGATCTTAATGATATAGGGCGGGATACAAATGTTTTAAATAAATAAATTAAATAAATAAATAGTCCAGATGGTTATGTGCTACCTCCAATACCAGAGGCAGTAAGCCAGTATACACCAGTTGCTGGGGAACCTGGTTGGGAGGGTGCTCTTGCATTCGTGCCCAGTTTGGGGCTTCCTGCTGGGGCATCTAGTGTGAACAGAATGCCGGACTACACAGGCCTTTGATCTGATCCAGCAGGGCTCTTCTCATGTTGCAGACGACATCCTCCCCAAGGGAAATGCCCCGCTGAAACGAGCCAGCTGACACGGACACCACACAGGCTGCCATCCCTGGGCCCCATGCCAGCCATGACCGCTCCGCTCGTGAGGGTGTCCCGTGCCTTCCCCACCTTTCATCCATCTCTAATTGCTTAAGGGGAAATGGAAAGTTGAAAGGCAAAGAGGTCTCCGTTCAGCGTTGCACGGAGAGAAATTGGCGCTATTGATTGGTTGGGCCGTGGCAGGCTTCCCTCTGCTGATATTCAGATTCTACCACCAGCAAACACACACATACACACCGCCCCGCTTTCACGTTCTTCGCATAACTGTCAAGGTGAAAATAAAAAAATAAGAATGCTTAAAACGAAAAGAAAAGCAGGGAACGCGTGCCGTTAAGTGACTTTGGCGTGCGGGAATGGCGCTGTCTCACAGGAGAAACGGCGGAGACGGTTTTGTGATGGATCCAGGGATGCTAAACGGCAGGGCCTTCCGTTGCTTAATGGAGAATTCCCTCCCGAATGCAACAGCAACCTGGAAGACCCAGGAACATCACAGTTTGGTCCGTGGCTCAGTGGTAGATCATCTGCTGTGCGTGCAGAAGAGTCGCCCGGTTCAATCTCTCGAGAAGCATCTCCAGGCAGGGCAAGGAAAGAACCCAGCCTGAAACCCTGGAGAGCTGTTGCTGCCAGTCAGTGTTGACAATACTGGGCCAGAGGGTCAATAGTCATAACTCTACATAAGGCAGCTTCCTATGTTCCTGTGAAGCACCCGTTCGAAATCAACCTGCCCGCAATTTAAGGTGACCTAAAACCCGATGGATGGATGGATTGCATTTCTAGACTGCCTTCCTGGAACCAACCACGGGCTTTTTATAAAAAAGAAAAGAAACGAGGGGGGCATTTGCTAAGACAGGGGTGGGCTTCAAGGTCACGGATCATGAAGTGGGCTTTCTCCAGCTGGGTACGGACAACACAGTAATTTTGGCACGTTGCTCCTTTGCCAAGTATACCATTTTGATATTGTCCTTTGAATTAAGAACATAAGGAGAGATCCAGTCCAGCATCCACAGTGGCCAACCAGAAGTCCCTAGGAAGCCCACAAGCCAGAAAATGAGAACAGCGACCTTCTCCTGCTATTGCTCCCCATCAGCTTTGCATGCAGGAGGTCCCAGGTTCGATACCCGGCTCCTCCAGGTTGGGCTGGAGAGCAGCAACAAGTCTGTGTAGGTCAGCCTGGCAGACTCCAGATGTGGAACTGCAGAATGGGAAAGAAAGCCCTAGCCTCATCTGTTGGGCTAAGCAATAAGAGCCTCAGAGCTTTCCTACAAGAGGCATTTATCATAACCTCGTCATTGCCTACTCACGGTTGTTTATCGGTTCTTTAGGCAATGTCATGACTCTCCAGTTTCGCTTCTGCATCTCACCAGCACTTTCAGAGAGTTTTTTTTAGAGTAGGGAAAATGCAGCATTTAATTGTGAAAGCGAAAGAAAGCACGATTTCCTCTTGTGTAACTGTGCAATTCTGTTCTACCACAGTGCCACCTAGAGGTTATGTAGCAGAAAAGCAGAAAAGGAAGCGCTCCTTGTGTAGTGCTGGGATCTCAATTCTGCGAAGAAACCCAAAGTAGATACGGCGGATTAACAGCCTCGCCATTCAAGCGGGAATACCGCCAATACCGCTCCTAGCTCACCCCCTTGTTCTGCCCTTGAAATCCGCATCTCCCTCCTCTTCCTTTCATTTTAGGGTGTAAGCCTGAACACAGGCAATCATTCTCTGAAAAGCAGGATAAAAATGCAGTAAAGAGACAAAACAACTACAGGTCCCAACATCCCCTGCCAGCAGGCCCATTTGGCTTTGCTGGCTGGGGGTGATGGATGTCGTAGTTCAACACACTTGAGGCGTGCCAGGCTGAGCAAAGCTGATGGAGATGAACGCTTCATCAACCAGTGGCCTGACTCTGTATTGGTCCGACTCAGTTTCCCATGGAGGCTCCACAGAGGCATCGTGACCCGTAACTGACTGGCAGGAACGGGCTCTCCTGGGTTTCAGGCAGAAGTTTTTCCAGCTCTACCTGGAGACGCCAGGAATCGAACCCGGGACCTTCTGCATTCAAAGCAAGGGCTCTGCCCACGGAGCAATGAGGTCCTTTCCCTCCTCCTCAAGTACTCCTGCAAGCGGGAAGGAAAAGCACCGGGAACGATGCATCCCTCTTCCCGCTACAATCAATCAATCCCAGCTTGGAAGGAGGGCTGATCATCAATTATCAGACGGAGCATGTTCAAGCGCTTCATTTGCAGCGGAGATAATGACTTCGATTAATTATTCATGCGGCAAGGGCCGCGAGGCGAAAACCCGGCACGCCGGGAACGAGACCGGCGTTCTCCATCCGCAGGTGAGAACCGCAGAGCTCAGGCACAGCGCGTGATCCTCGCCAGGAGGCAAAGAGGTGGCTTGTCACGGAGGAAGGCGCTGCTGAACAGGTGCTCACATGTCCAAGCCAAAGGAAGCGTCCTGTGGAACCCGGAAGCCTGCACCCTCAAGTTGGACACTGGCCTAAGGGACAGATGGCAGCCATCCAGATGAATGGAGGATTTCATTCACCGTTGCTTCTCAAAAGTATGCTCTCAAAAGGGCCCCCAGTCCTTTCTGTATGCCCATTTCTGCATTTATTGCGGAGGAAAAGCAGCCATTTAAAATACGCACAAACTACTCAGAGCTACGGATGTCAAAGAAATCCACAAGGACTCAAATGAGTACAAATTTCTATGAACCCAATCCGCGGATTCTGCTGCAGACCAGCTTTTTCCAAGTCGCAGGGATTCTGCAGATTGGCTGACATTTTTTTCCAGGAATTTTATGCAAATTTAGTTGTAAAAAAATACGTAAAATAAAAAAACCTCTGGCAGAAAATGCACATTTCTCCCATAGGCTAAAGCATGAAAATGCACATTCTGGGGGTATTTGTGCATTTTGGGTGGGTGGGGGGAGGTGGGCATTTTCACATGTGAAAATTTGCACAAATGCGAATTTGTGCAAATTTGGGAAATTGGAAAAAATCAACTTCCGCCAATGAGCAGACAACAGAACGAAAAGCACCCGACAATCTACAAAATGCAAATGGAACTGATTTTATTGCCCTCCAGCATCCAAACACCAAAGGTGTCCTAAGAAACATCCCCAAGACATCTTTCTTTTCTCCCTGTGTTGCAAGACTTCTCTTTGGGCTGGAGATGAACAACCATATGGGAAGGGATTCCCCAGGGGGCTGAAGGCGATTTGCAAGGCAGAGACTTGCGCCTTGTAGGCACCCATCCCACTTCAACCTCCAGTAATAGGTTTGGCAGGTTCCTGTGCTGTTTCCAAAGCCCACGCAACCTGTTTGTTCAGAGGACAAGGTGGGGGGGGGAGTAGGTATATGGAAATAGACTGTACAGTAGCTGGTAGGCTGTGCCACACATTAATCTTGCTACAAATCCAGGGGAATTCTTGCACTAGCAACTTGTTCCCAATAATTCAGCCTTTCTCCAACATGGTGCCCTCCAGATGTGTGGGACTACAACTCCCAGCATTCCAGCAGTTGTAAAGCATTGAATGGTTTGCGGGTTGGAGGAGAAATGTTAGCTGTGTGTTTCACAACTGGAGTTATCCACGTAGCGGTCAAAATGGTCATCTCAATCCACCCGCATTCCATTCCCATCCAATCTGTGTGTGGGAAGGAACTGCACCAGGTTGGTTATTCTCCATTGATTTATTTACAAGACTGGAGATCTCCTTCCTTTTGGCCCTGAGGGAAGTCCACGGCTGTTTGCAAACTAAATCATTAAAACAGAACCGGGAAAACCATAAAAACAATTCTACAAAAAAAGAAGAAGAAAAAGGCACACACACAAATGACTATTTGGCAGGTGAGAAATAGAGAAAAAAGAGAAACCACACCTGAAATATTAGAGTAGCTCCCATTTAAACCCTTCCCCAATTGCTCTCCTAAAATAGCCGGGTTTTCACTGTTCACCAAAAGAAGAGCTTTTATTGGGAGGGTTTTCCATTCTTCTGCAAATGAAGCTCAAATGCGAAGCAAGGACAACAGAAAAACCACTGAAACAATCCTCAACATGGTCAGCTCCGGGTTTCAGTCAGAACCAGACTGGTTCTGACTGAAACCCGGAGCGGATTCTGCACCCCACTGACTTCGGAGCCACCAGCCTCCACTGCCTGAGCTATCACCTTACCTGGCCTTCCTGTGTCACCTGACTGTCCTTTGCCCCGCCTCCAGTACTCATTGGTCAGTCTCTGGCCTCTACTCCCATTTCTCCATGTCTGCTCTCCCCTCAGTGCTCATGGATGCTCTAAACCTCTAGCACAGCGTTCCTCAACCTGGGGCGCTCCAGATGTGTTGGACTGCATCTCCCAGAATGCCCCGGCTGGGCATTCTGGGAGATGCAGTCCAACACATCTGGAGCGCCCCAGGTTGAGGAAGGCTGCTCTAGCATGTTCAGTCTCGGTCCTCTAAGCTAAAGAAGTCACAAGTGTTTTCAGCATGGATAAAGATGAATCCTCATGAGGACTACACACATGCACTGTGTCTTTTAAAATGGCAGCTGAGATTCTCAGAACTCTGCAGAAGCTCACAGATATGCATTAGAAGGTGCATATTAAGCAACTGGTGGGTGAGCTACACCCGTTCCTGCCCACATCAGCTGTCCTGTGGGATCCAGCTGCAGGTCGTGAGGTATTTTCCAGACTGCATGTCCTCTGCCTTGAAAATGCTGCAGACAATCATCTTGGCTATTCTCAGCACAGCCTGCCTGGCTACATTACTCATGCGCTGTACATCTGGCCATATGAGTGGGGTTTTTTTTATTTCCAGCCTGCGCATGCATTATTCACATTTTAGTACACAGCTCACACAACCCCCTACCTGCGAGAGCCCGAGGTAAATAGACACCGTCTCAGAGATGTAAAGGAATTTTCCCTCTTGGTTCAGCGCAAACACAAACCCGTCCAGGGACTGTGGAAAGAAAGAACAGAAAGAAAAATTATCTCCCTCAAATCATGCAGGTCACTTCTTTTGCCAAGCAGAGGTGGAAGTGGGGGAGGAAAAACTACGTGTCATGCAAACATAAAGGAATATCTTACTTTGAAACTCCCGGGTCATTGTGTCATAAGGACTAGAAACCTTATGAAACCTTACGCCTCCTCCCATATGTACCTGCCCGGACCTTGAGGTCATCCACAGGGGTCCTTCTCTGTGAGCCCCTGCCAAAAGAAGTGAGGCAGGTGGCTACTAGGAGCAGGGCCTTCTCTGCTGTGGCACCCTGGCTGTGGAATGAGCTCCCCAGAGAGGTTCGCTTGGCGCCTACACTGTACTCCTTCTGTCGCCAGCTGAAGACCTTTTTATTCTCTCAGTATTTTAACACCTAATTTAACTTAAATTTAAATTTTGCTGTTTTAATTCCGTATTTTAACCTATATCAATTTCTGCTGTGGAAATTCGTAACCACAAGACATATTGATGGTCACCAACTTCGATGGCTTTAAAAGGGGGTTTGACAAGTTCCTGGAGGAGAAGGGCTATCAAGGGCTACTAGTCCTAAATTTCATTATTTATTTGCTATTTTATTAATTGCATATCTATCCCACCCAATTGGCAAGACTCTCCATCCGGTTCATGAAAATTAAAACCCTGATAAAAACATAATATAAAACCAATAAAAGTTTGAAGCAGAGTAAAACCAGTGTAGAAAATACCAGTGTATGATGATTACATATTACCTCCAGTGTACTATGAAATCATATTACATTGCAATTCTGGAAGCTGCAGTCCCACACATCTAGAGGACGACCACTTGCGGAAGGCAGATCCAGATATTCAATTGCTTACAAACTAGAGCTCAAAACCTTCATTTTGAGAGGTGTTCTATACGGCTAATTTATTTTATGGGTCAGGGATGTTTGCATGACTGGCACATTCCACTTGCCCGTGTCCACTTGTGCTTCATTATACATTCCCCTGGGGGGAAAACCCAACGTGCATCTGATGAAGTGGACTCCAGTCCATAAAAGCTGATGCCGTAATAAATGTGAAGTCTTCAAGGTGCCACAAGACTCTTGGTTGTTTCTGCTGCAACAGACCACCATGGGCAACATCTCTGGGACATTACTAAAGAGATGGAAACATCTCCTAGTAAAGATGCTGGCAGGTTTGGGGAGATATAAGGCCAGAGGTACATTTGTGTCAGGATGACACAGAAGTACAGGTAGCACTGGGATTCATCTTCCTACGAAGCTCAGCTTTTGTTTAAAACAAAAGGGCAAGTTTCTAGACCTCATGGTAGCAAAAAATATGCTTGAGATCAAGACAGAATGAAATCTTAAAAGCCAGGGAAGGGCATTGCTGAATAGGATTTCTGGTGGTTGGAAGGAATTTGGTGTCCTGTACAGCTACTAGCTTATCTCCCTGGCTAACCAGAGCACCAAAAAAGAAAGGTATGCAAAATCATATTATAAAAATGCAGAACGAATTGGCAAAATATGAGACACCTTGTGAAAGTACATCGCTAACACTGGGTGACAGAACCCAGCATTTTCTGGTCAGAGTTTGGGTTAACTTGACACAGAATTCTCCTAAGTATCTATTTAAAATACGGAGTCCCCTTCACCCTGATTAAGATAAACTCACGAACATCACAACACTCCAGTCGTGAGCTCCGGTGCCAGAAACAGGTTTGTCAGCAGAGATTGCCCTCCCGCAGGCCCGGCTCACATTCTGGCTCCCTGACTGCATTCCTTCACCCCAAAGCTGGATTTCACAGGGCAGGTTTAAAACCCAAAGAGGCACCTAGAAGAAGCTGTTCAAAATAACAGGTACATCTGGAAAATTATTGGCAAATAGGGAGAAAAAAAAGAGGGGAAAGATATTCCTGAATAAGCTCCTTGCGGGCATCCCAGGTGAAGAGCTGAAACTGTCCAGACAGACAGCTATTTCTTTAGGGAACATCCATAAAGGACGGCCAGATAAGTCTGGGGGTGGGGTGGGGTGAGCTGCAGCCAAAAGCCCCCGCCCTCGGCAAACTGTCCCAGAAAACAGGAAACTGCTCCCCGAGGAGACGCGAGGCGGAAGCGGCGGACGGCCCTTTGAATCGCACCATGGCAAATGTTAACCAACGCCAAGAAATGCCCGTTTCGCGTTCCCAGCCAGAACTCTTCAGCTGGTTGCTGCTGCTCCTCCGCCCCGTCTTAAGGCAACAAAGGAGACGTGATGAAATCTGCCCCAAAGCAGGGGGCAAGAAGCCTTCGAGGGCAGGCAGCAGCTCAGGAATTCCTGCCACAAATGCTACCTTCAGCTTCCCCAGGTTTCGCAAACCCCAGGGCCAAATTCCCACCAGTTCACAGCAAGCGTGCTGCCCGTGGTCACAAGGCCCAGGTGCCGGAAGAGGCACGGGGGCCGAAAGCCGCCATCCTAAGCAGCGCCGGCTCAGGTTTTGGAGGACCGTTGGACAAGGCACCCTCATCAGTGCACCCCTCCGCTTTCCCACCACTGTTCCGACCTGCTTGCTTGCCAGGCAGAGAGCAAAGGTGCCCGGAGGCCATGGCATCTCCTCCTCCTCCTCCTCACCTCCACCGGTGTCTGGGCCGGAGCGAGAGGCAGCAGGTGAACAAGCAGGTTGCAATGAGGAAGAGGAGGAGCGAGCCCAGGGGACTTTTTTTTTTCCAGTGGGCCCCTGTTGGGGTATGGGCCCTTTGCAAGGGCCCAACTACGCCTAGCCTTGACGCCAACCCTGATCCTAAGGGCCAGACTACATGTTACACACCCACATGTGTAACAGCAGCCTGACAGCCCTTGTGGGACCAAGAGCAGCTGCAGGAGGGGGCGGTTTGAAGCAGAGAAGTGGTGGGGGCTTAACTCTTTCCTCACTTACTTTTTCCCCTGCTCCCAATGACTTAGGGAGGCCATGGGCTCTCCCACACTGGAGGCCTTCAAGAGGCAGCTGGACAGCCATCTGTCAGGGATGCTTTAAGATGGATCCCTGCATTGAGCAGGGGGTTGGACTCCATGGCCTTGTAGGCCCCTTCCAACTCTGCTATTCTATGATTCTATGAAAAACTGGGCATGTTTAGCCTGGAGAAGAGAAGATTGCGGGGAGACGTGATAGCACTCTTCAAATACTTGAAAGGTTGTCACACAGAGGAGGGCCGGGATCTCTTCTCGATCCTCCCAGAGTGCAGGACACAGAACAATGGGCTCAAGTTGCAGGAAGCCAGATTCTGGCTGGACATCAGGAAAAACCTCCTGACTGTTAGAGCAGTACAACAATGGAAACAATGACCTAGGGAGGTTGTGGGCTCTCCCACATGTCTGCAAATTTATCCAGAGTAGTGGTTTATTTTAGCCCACCCAACACTCTCTTTCCTCCTTTTTCTTTGCAATGCTTTTTTGCAGAGCATTCCTTAGAGTTGAGTCCGGTAAAGCCACAGTGCCACCTGGTGGCAATTAAAGAAACTGTTATCCAATGCATTTCAATGTACTTTAGCATGGTTCTATTAATCCTGCGGCACTTCTGAAGTTGTGGTCAGGCTCTGGGGGAGGTTCTGAATGGAATTTTGTGGATCTAGAGGAGGTGGAAATGGCTATGGAAGAGGTCCTTTGTAGTGGCTGCTGCATAGCCCATGAAATTGCTGAAGGGAAGCAAGGGGGAGGCAGAATGAGATCCCTTATTACCTTGTAGGCATCAGACTTCATCGTCTTACCCCTCCGACTTTAATGGTCTCCATTTAGAACCACCCCTTTTATCTTCGGCCACACATCTGTGCATATATGAAGAGGCCTCTCACAAGTGGAGCCCCGTTTCCTTGGGATTATGGAGCAGGGAGGCTGGAATCTCACAGGCTGAACTTCGACCGGTCTTTATTTATAACTGCCTGCCTTAATTTGGGAGGGGGGAGGAAGGCGAGAACAGTCCCAATCCACAAACACCTCCTCCCCAAAATAATAATAATAATAATAATAATAATAATAATAATAATAGATTTATTTCTTTTCCGCCTCTCCCTTTGGATCAAGGCGGGGTGCAACATTTAGTACAACAAAACTAAACGTTTCTCGCTTGTGGCTGTACTTCCGTAATAATTCCCTCTACTTCTCATCTCCAGCCATGAGTGCCGATGCTTTTGTAGCCAAATCAGCAACTGCGATGCCCACGAGGAAGGTTGTAGCATGCTTGGGGGAACTCAAAGGGTTTACAGAAGTATAAATGCACAGTTACAAGATGGGGGATACTTGGCTCAGCAATACTACAAACAAGAAGGATCTTGGAATTGTTGTAGATCGCAAGCTGAATATGAGCCAACAGTGCGATATGGCTGCAAGAAAGGCAAATGCTATTTTGGGCTGCATTAATAGAAGTATAGCTTCCAAATCACGTGAGGTACTGGTTCCTCTCTATTCGGCCCTGGTTAAGCCTCATCTAGAGTATTGCGTCCAGTTCTGGGCTCCACAATTCAAGAAGGACGCAGACAAGCTGGAGCGTGTTCAGGGGAGGGCAACCAGGATGATCAGGGGTCTGGAAACAAAGCCCTATGAAGAGAGACTGAAAGAACTGGGCATGTTTAGCCTGGAGAAGAGAAGATGGAGGGGAGACATGATAGCACTCTTCAAATACTTCAAAGGTTGTCACACAGAGGAGGGCCAGGATCTCTTCTCGATCCTCCCAGAGTGCAAGACACGGAATAATGGGCTCAAGTTAAAGGAAGCCAGATTCCAGTTGGACATCAGGAAAAACTTCCTGACTGTTAGAGCGGTACGACAATGGAATCAGTTACCTAGGGAGGTTGTGGGCTCTCCCACACTAGAGGCCTTCAAGAGGCAGCTGGACAACCATCTGCCAGGGATGCTTTAGGGTGGATTCCTGCATTGAGCAGGAGGTTGGACTCAATGGCCTTGTAGGCCCCTTCCAACTCTGCTATTCTATGATTCTATGAAATATCTTTAGAACGCACCCCCCCCCCCCGCCAAAGCAGCTTAATGAAGTCTGACCATAACACACCTTGATTAGCTCCTTTAGAGTCTTGGCTGGTTCTGACTGAAACCCGGAGTGGATTCGCCGCCCCACGAACATTGGAGCCACCAGCCTCCACTGGTTGTCATTTTGTCCAGTGACTCCCCCCTGCCCCCCACAAATTCGGGGGGGGCACTCAGCAGGTGCCCATCCATCCATCCCCCGACTGTTCCTCTGTCTCTCTCCCCACTCCCCTGTTTCTACCAAGCCTTTGGGCCTACAGTAACAATGGCTCTTTATACAACTGGAATAGATTTGCACAATTACAACTATCCCCCATACACACACACACACACGAAGGATCCGGGGTGGGGGAGAGAAAGAGAGAGTGAAATAGCACGAGATGAATGGAACCGACAGTCACTTTAACGTTCATGCGCGTTAATTACTGCTGACAGATAAAATTGCTTTTTTTTTTTTAATCATCAAGTGGTTTCGCCGAGACGCTCGGAGGTCATCGCCGTAGCAATTAAACGGTTGACACCACATGGTGTGGGGGGGCTGCGTCTCCGTGGGGATGGGCAGGGGGAGGGAGAAAGAGAGGTCTCCCTCCCTCCCACACAAAGCCGTCCCTAGATTTATGTCGTTAGGTTTGGAGCCCGCTCTACTGAGAACGTTTAGCACAGGTAGCAAAAGCCCCAAAAGAGCAGGGCCAGATCTCATAATCCTAGAACCCAACGGGGTCCTCGCAGGATGTCAAAAGTATACATTTCCCCTTGCAGGCTACAGCATGAAAATGCAAGTTTCTGCATGGTTTGGGGAGGAATTTGTGCCTTTTCGCAAGTGTGAATTAGTGCGACTGCAAATTTGCGTGAATATGGGAGATTGCGGGGGTGGGGGCACCAAGAAGGTGTGTTGAGCTACAGCCAAAGGAGGCCGGTGGCTCTGATGCCACTGTGGAGGTGAATCAGCACCTTGGTTAGCTCCTTTAGCATTCAGACTGGTTCCGACTGAAACCCATAGTGGATTCATAGAATCATAGAATAGCAGAATTGGAAGGGGCCTACAAGGCCATCGAGTCCAACCCCCTGCTCAATGCAGGAATCCCTGCAGCATCCCTGACAGGTGGCTGTCCAGCTGCCTCTTGAAGGCCTCTAGTGTGGGAGAGCCCACAACCTCCCTAGGTAACTGACTCCATTGTCGTACTGCTCTAACAGTCAGGAAGTTCTTCCTGATGTCCAGCCGGAATCTGGCTTCCTGTAACTTGAGCCCGTTATTCCGTGTCCTGCACTCTGGGAGGATTGAGAAGAGATCCTGGCCCTTCTCCGCCACACTGGCATCAGACCCACCGGCCTCCACTAATCCAAGCGTGGACAGGAAGCCAATGGAGGGGGTTTAAGGAGAGGCTTTACGTCAGTAGAGAGCTGAAAGACATGGATTCTTTTGACGGCACAGAGGTTTGGGCTCTGATTGCTCAGCAAATAGCCCCCCTTGCCTTTTGTCTCCCACCCCATGACTCTTTGCATATAGAGGGGCGGGGGGCGGCACAGCCTCATTTTCTGCCAACCAGCTGTTGACACCACATCTGCCCCCCCCCCTCCATGGCACATTGCCCCCGCGGCGTGCAAACCGCCAAATCCGATTGCTTCCAAATAAACCCGAATTAGCTGCACGGAAACAGCCCTGGGCCGGAGCAAGCCTCGGGTGATTCAGAGGCGGCCGGAGGAGAAATATATTTTGGAAAGGAAACAGGCACACCTGGCCAAGGAGCCAAATGAGGTTAAGGGCTTGATTCCCCTCTGCACGGGACCCTGTTCAGACGGCCCTAACTCAATTGATCCACCAGCTCGCCTCCGCCTCCGCCTCTCAGCATCTGCTCAGAGCGCCGGCAAAATTAGGTTCCCTTTGAGCCACCGGGCCCAGGGAAGGCGGCCGCCATCACCTGCCAAGGGTGGAACGCGGCCCAGAGGAGGCAGGCTCCTTGCCATCAGCCACAAGAGAGAGGGAGGGAGCCCTAGTGGTTAGAGAAAGCAACTGGGCTGCGACATTTGGCCTCTCTTTCGAACAGGGAGGAGGAGAGAAGGAGAGTTTAGCACAGGGGTAAGAAAGCTGTTTGCTGAGCAGGGCCCGCTCTCCTCTTGGGTAATTGTTCGGGGGGCAGCACGTGTCAGTGGTGAGCAGAACCCCCGCCCAAACTGGGTGGGTCATTCCTTTTCTTTCCTCCTTTCTACCCCCACTTTCCTCTTTCCCATTTTTCTGCCCGCTTTCCCTTCCTGCCGCCCCCTTTCTTCTTTAGTGAACTGTGCCAGGGCATAGACCCACAACACGGAAAGTGGTAAGAGTGCCTCTAACCATGTGCAGAGTTAAGGAGGTTAAGGAGAAAGTGCTTGTTTGGATTTTCTACCTCCGGTATCAAAACCTCTCTGTGCGTCTTTGTCATGTCTAACCCTACTGCCCCTGTTTTGGGAGAAGGTGTTTCAGGTAATCAATCAGAATCAGATTCGGAAATAGAGGAGGCGGCGCCAGACACCAGCCAGCCTGTACCAGTGGGGGAGGAAGCTCTCATGGGCGATTCACCAGCTGGGAGTCAGCCCTCTCCAGAGCTTATCTCCTCAAGGCCAAATCCTACACACACTCAGTGGGAAGTGAGGTTTCTTCCGGAGGAGAGCGTCCCGACAAGCTAGCTGACGCTAGGGTCTGCTGGAAGCTCAAACGCACAGCACGGAAGGAAGGTGTGAGAAAGTTGGTCTGACTAGGATTGCGCCAGAACCTGCCTCCACACCAGGCTCTCTGAAGTTACGGGCGTTTGGGAAATAGCTTCCTATTCTTCTTGAGCGGACAATTGTCTTGCTTAGTTTGCATCGTTTTGCCTAGGGGGATGTTTCCAAGAGATTAGACTCTCTTCAGGTAGAAGAGACGTTTGTTGCTTAATAAAAGCTTTGTAGATTACTTAACAAGCCTTGTCATTTACCTCCTATCATGACAGTGACATTGCTGAAGTTTCTTAGAGTATGGCTACAGCTGCCTTCCCTAACCTGCTGCTCTTCAGATGCGTTAGACTGCCTCACCCATCATTCCCCGCTACTGTGGCCAATGGGCACCAGAGTACCAGACACAACACCGGGCTCAGGCCCCGCTGACCTGGGTGCAAGGCGCCATGGATGCAAATCCTCACTCAGCCACAAAGTCCACCGGATGTCCTTCAATCAGCCATTCCCTCTCTCTCTCAGCCTAACCTACCTCGCAGGGATATCAGGAAGGTAAAATGGGATGACTTGATTTACAGAGCACGGGATACAACGGGGCTCTTTAGAGTCGCAGGTTCAACAGCATCACGGAATAAACGGCATCAAGAGCCATAAGAAGGCATTGGGAACAGACGAGGGGATACTCGGAGATTCCCCTCGTGTGCGTGAATCAACGGGGCACAAACACAAGGGAAGGTCCATTTCGTCTCTCTCTCACACACACACTCCCCGTCGCCAGCAACCAGGCTGAGCAGCAAGGGCGGGCGCTGGCTGGGGATTGATAAATTGCTGTTTAAAACATTACCATATGCCACTTCTGATAATTAGCCAACAGCCCCAGGAGACAGCTGTAATGAGAGCTCTCAAGAAATAATTAGCGCGATCCGTCCGCTTCACCGCCGCTTGCCCTCAAATGTCACAGGCTCCTGAGCTACACTTGCTGCCGCGGCAGCTGGTGGGCACCTTGGGAGCTGTGTGGGTCCCCAAGGCTGCCCCCCCACTCCACAAGGAGGCACCTGTGGATCACAGAGGTGGGACTATCACAGCTGGCTTGCCACAGCCAGGAAGAGAAGACCATGGGGCAGGGCGGAGGCCACTGGGGGCGATGTAGTACAACTAGAATGGCTATATACTCACTCTAACGGGCCACCACCTGTCCCAATTCATCCCCAGTGTGGTGTAGTGGTTACAGCATTGGAGGCTGGTGGCTCCGATGTCAGTGGGGCCAGCTTGGATACCTCTTTAGAGTTCTGACTAAAACCTGGAGAGGTTGGAGCTGCCAGTCTCCACTGGGTTAGAGTGTTGGATGGGGTTTGGGAGATCTGAGTTCTAGTCCCTGCTCAGCCCTGAAGCTCACTGGGTAACTATGGGCCAGCCACCCAATCTCAGGAGGATCATGTAAGCTGCCTTGGGTTCACTGCAAGAGGGGGAAAAGGTGGGATACAAATGTAATAATAAAATAAAAACCCATAAAACTCCATTCCAAAGGTAGTACTGCATAAAACATAAAATGCTTCTGTGCAGCAATCTGCCGCTAAACCCAACACATTTCTAACCTCCGAGGGCCTCCATGTAGACTAAACCTCATCCTTCAAAGTCAACTCATCCTCCGTGTCTGCTTTTGCCAATCAAGACGGTCACGAATTTTGCACCAGAATTATTGCCGATGGAGTCAAAGTGTGGCCAAAACCCCTGTTCTTCCCAGAAAGGCTCATCAGTAATTTTTTTTTAAAAAAGAATCCCTGCAAGACTCTCATTGAGAGGATTCACACGTCACAACAACCTGGAGGGTGTTTTTTTTTTAAAAAAAAAAAAAAACCTCTGGGTTACTGCCAAGCCAGTGTTTGTTCTGAGAGACAAGCCAAAGTTCTTGGTTTGTAGTTCCTGGTTCAGACATAAGGCTAACGTGTCCAGAGAGAGTCACTGACTTGCTTCATCATTCCCACTGGCAGGAAGAGCCAAGCAAGAGCGGTTTGCTCACAGAGTCTTTAAAACTTTAAAACCCATTCTGGGTTGCCGTGACATGCGAACCGGGCTATTGTGTTTTATGCTCTCTTTTTTTTAAAAAAAGTATTTATTAATTCCTCACTGTTTTATACTGCTGAGTCTTTTGCTGTTTTAGTTTGTAATTTTAAGCACTTGCATTTTAATGTTTTATTGAAATCACATGAGCCACCCTGGAAATCCAGAACACATTGAAAGGAGAGGTGTAAATACATAAAAATATAATAAAGCGAATAAAATAAATACGGAGGCATAACCAGGATGGAATGTGGAAGATTGGAGACGACACCTTGAAGACTTCTTTTTAAATTTCCATCTGTGCTTTATGAATTCTTATCCTGATGATTTTTAGCACCATTCATTTTAAAGGTATTTTGGGATATATGTTAAGAACGTGATTTGGTATTTGTATTACCCTGTTACTGTGCTTAATTTATTGCTCAGACACCACCTTGTAAGGGCTTTGAGTCCTCAAAGGCAGCTTAGAAATGTGTTAATAAATGAAATGAAACAAGATAAGGATGAAGCCTGGGCAGAATCTGCTGTTCAACAACTTTTCAGACTGGTTACTCGATGCAAGAGTCAGACAAGACCGGACCGGCCCTACCATGAGGCAGAATGAGGCAGCTGATTTGGGTGTCATGATGATAATGATGATGACATAGAAAAGGAAGCGGAAAAGAGAGAAAAATATACACCATTGGCTCTGGAAGTTAAAGAACTATAGCAACAGGAAAAGGTCACAATTATTCCGTTAGTCACATCAGTCACTGGCATCACATAAAAATAATAATAAAAACTATACAGTAAACCTTCAGAAACTGGGCCTAGCAAAATACATCCACACCAACATCCAGAAATTAGTCATACTTAAAAAAATTAATAATAATAATAATTTTCTCCCAGGGAGAGGTATTTTGGCACCTTGACTGCTGGGCAGGATGGAGACAGCATTTGCAGTTCCGCCCCAGGCAGCAAAACATCTCAGACCAGCCCTGTAAGGGAGCGGCTGCACACCCCCGAGATCAGTCACACTCACCTGCAGGATATGCCCCCCTAAGTGCTGTTCAAAGAGCTCCGTCAACATTGCACTCACGTTCCTCCGGCCGGAAGCTGCTGAAAAACCAAGAACCAGCCATCAGAGAGGTGACATCTTGGGCACCTGACTACAGCAGAACCACCCCACCACCCATTCCATATTGTCTCCTTGAAGTCCAGGATTCCTGGGGGTGGAGAACACCTTGTTGGTGGTGCCGCAGGAATATTCTCCCTCCGGCTCTGCAACTGCCGGGAACAGGGAGCCATGGCACAGAGTCTTGCAATGTAACGCGTGGGACGGGGGAGAAGTCAGGAGAGGAGCAGCAGCAGAGCTAAAATCAGGATGGCCACGGCTGGCCCCAGGAGGGCTGCTTTCAGCAATGCCCCAGTAGTGAACGTGACATACAAACGTAAGAACATAAGAAGACAAAACAAGCAGCACACGGTGCAACAGCACCCTCCCGCCCATGTTCCCCAGCAACTGGTGTACACAGGCTTACTGCCTCCGATACTGGAGGTTGCACTTAGCCATCAGCACTAGTAGCCACGGATCGCCTTCTCCTCCAGGAATTCATCCAGCCCTCTTTTAAAGCCATCGGAATTGGTGGCCATCACCACCTCTTGTGGTAGTGAGTTCCATAGTTTAACTATGCGCTGTGTGAAGTGTGAAGATGGATGTATTCTGGCCCTCGGTTTGACCCTGCAAAAGAAGTTTTCCTTGCTTTGAAATAAAGTAGAGTCACGGAACAGAAGATCCCTCTTGTTAGTGAAAAACTTATTCTAAGAGGGCTTAATTCCCACATCCAAAAGGTGCCAACTTTCTCCTGCTTGCCCCTTGCGCTTTAAATTCATCTCTGGTTTAGTCGGAGGCTAATTTGAGGCTCCAAGTTTATTTCTTTTCAAAGTTTGCACGCGACATTTGGGTTCAGCCCCGGAAAAATGTAAAGGACGGCACTTCTGAGCAGGGCCAGTGCTGCCGTAGAGGCAGCTCAGGCAGCAGCCTAGGGTGCCAAGGTAAGGGGGCGTGAAGCCGCTCTCCCAGAGCGGCTCTGAGAGGGATGCTTCCAGGCGCGCAGTTCTGAAGCTGCCCGCCTGCCCCACCACCCCAGTGTCCTGGCTTCGAAGCCAGGACGCTGGGGTGGGGAGTGAGCGGGCGGCTTCGGAACGGCGCTCCTGGCTGGAAGCTGCTCTGGGAGAGCGGCTTCCGGGCACGCCTTTCTGAAGCCGGCCAGCTGGCCGGGCCCCCAAACCAGCGTCCTGGCTTCGCTTTGGCTGGGTGGGCGAGATGGCGCCCTGCGCCCAGGTACGTGGGGATGGGTGGGTGGGTGAAAGCACCTCACCTGCCTAGGGCGCAAAATAGTCTGGCACCAGCCCTGCTTCCGAGCATGAACAGAGTGCAGCTCACTTGCCACTCCCACAGTCACATCCAAGCATAGTGAGCACCAAACAGCTCTCTTTGATTTTATGTTCACCAAACTCAGAGGATCACCCTCAGAGGAGCATTCCAGCTGATACCCCACTGCAAAAAATTGGCCTTCCCTGCTGTGGCGATACCCACTTTTCTACCCCTTAGGTATGTCTGGAAGTTTGTATGTCTAGTGAGTGCAGAATATTTGACTCAGTGGGTCTGGCTGATGATGCAGTGAGAGAGAGGGAGGAGTATAAATAGGTTGGCTGAGGGGATTGTGGGTTCGTTTTTAGTTTGAGGGAGTTAAGGGAATTAGGGTTTGTTTAGTCATGAGAGTATCCAGTGGTGTGGAGAGTGAATGGAGATAAGATTTTAAGAGACTTATTTATTATCTATTTATTTAGAATATTTATATACCACTCCCCATTGAAAAATTTCGGAGCGGTGTACAAGGTAAAATGAAAATAAAAACAGAATAAAACAGTTAAAACAAAATTTAAAAAGAAGCAAAAATCAGAAATCCAAGGCTGCATGTTAGAGAAAGGCTTCTTGGAATAAAGATGTTTTCAGGAGGCGCCGAAAGGAGTACAAGGTTGGCGCCTGCCTGACCTCCAGAGGCAGGGAGTTCCACAGGAGGGGGGCCACCACGCTGAAGGCTCTTCCCCTGGTGGATTCCAATCGGAGGATGGATCTAGGTGGAACCACCAGGAGCAGGCCCTCGGATGACCTCAGTGACCGGGCAGGTTGGGAAGGGAGAAGGCGCTCTCTCTCTCAGGTATCCTGGTCCCAAGTTGTTTAGGGCTTTGTACACAAGTACAAGAATTTAAGATTACTTAAGATTACTGTTTTGATTAAAACTAGTAGATTAAGCAGGTTAACTGGCATTGAAAGTCACTAAGATCTGTTAAACAAAAATAAACGTTTTATTTTGTTTTGTTACCTCAAACCACGTGTCTGCTTGACTGTACCACTTGCTCTACAGTTACTATCATAAACACCATATATATATATATATAACTTTCAGCTTATTACATGCACAGTAAAATCTTTCCAGATTCTAGCCTTTACCCTCTCATGTGAGGAAAAGGTTGTGTTTTACCCCGCCCTCAGGTTGTTCAATTGGTGGCGCTTGGCTTGAGAAAGGTGTGCGAGGCAAGGCCTTCTGTCTAAGGTCGGTGCCGTTGCACCTACACTTTGCCCCTTCGATCTTCCAACTACGAGAGGCCAGCCAAGCACTTACTTATTTATATTTATTACATTTCTATACCGCCCAATAGCAGGGGGCTCTCTGGGCGGTTCACAAAAATTTCCGGCGCTCTGCAGGAAAAAGTGCTATCATGCTGTGACATCACAGCATCTTAGCCAATAGCTGAGTGGACTTTGTAGGCAACGGGCTGTCAATGTTGTAATGTTGTTGTTTATTCGTTCAGTCACTTCCGACTCTTTGTGACTCCATGGACCAGCCCACACCAGAGCTTTCTGTCGGCCGTCGCCACCCCTAGCTCCCCCAAGGTCGAGTCCGTCACCTCCAGAATATCATGCATCCCTCCATCTTGCCCTCGGTCGGCCCCTCTTCCTTTTGCCTTCCACTTTCCCTAGCATCAGCATCTTCTCCAGGGTGTCCTGTCTTCTCATTATGTGGCCAAAGTACTTCAGTTTTGCCTTAAATGGGTGATTCCTCAGCCTCATCCATCTTTTGCAAAAGACAGGAAAATACTCTCAAGGGGGACCCACCAGCTCATCTTGAGGTCAGAACTACTGAACCAAGGGGTCAAAGGTTGCCCCTGGGCACAGACACTTTGTCACCAAAGAGCAAACTTTTACACCTTGAATGCATGTTTTCTTTTAAAAAAAAAAATAATCAAGAAAGGCGAAGATTCGGGAGGAGGAATGGTTGGGATTCTTGGCCGGAAGTATTTTAAGGACAGAAGCGATGTTGGGGGGGTGAGGTGGGGGGAGAAGAGACAAGTACAGGCAGGAATCCTGGGAAAAGATTTCAAAGTTATTTGGCAAAACAAAAGCTGTTGCCAAGAAGGCTGTTTGCATCTCCCAGTCTTGGAAATTTTTATACAGGAATACAAGAAAAGAAACGACAACAGCTACAACCAGCGTCTTTTCTCTTTGCACACATGTACAAACCCAAATTTGGGGTGGTGCGCACACACACTGAATGCAACCCACCATACAACCAAGCACAAGGCTCTCACTTGGGGGAAAGACAAGGACGGAGCTGGGGGGGGGGGCGTGAAAGGGAAGGACAGGACACGCCATTGTGTCCTGCGCATTCCTGGGAGATGGGATTAGAATATTTATCAGCTCTGTATTCACAGCTCCCCAGCAAAGCTGAAAAGCTCACAAGACCCCAGCTTAACCTTTCTTTCAGCCCCTTGGCTCATTGTAGCCCGGGACGGCAAAGTTCCCTGGCTCAGAGGCGAGAGGGGGAGAAAGGAGGGGAGACACCAGGCCGTGAGGAGTGCGGGAAGGAGGCAGCGGAGGCGGCAAGATGTGGAGCCATTGAGAAACTCGCACCAAGAGGTGTCAGGAAGCGCTCTCTCGCTCTCTGGGGGTTTTTTTTGCAATGGAGGCTTGGGGCTCCGATGTCAGTGGGGTGGAGAATCCGTCCCAGGTTTCAGTCCGAACCAGTCAGACTCTATCCAGCACCTTGGAGAACTCTTTTAGAATTCTGACCGGCTCTGACAGAGACCTGGAATGGATTCTCCACCCCATTGACAGGGCTGGGCTGACACTCAATGCCTCGGTCCAACAAACCGCTCAGTCCTGGACACACGTCTCACCTGCCTCCTTTGCGGGCCATTTTGGGAACAGCCGATGCAAAATCCTAAGACTCCGTCTTGAGTGCCTTTATGCAGAGACAAGGATGTTGTTTGCAGGTCCAGAGGTAGACGACACAGCTCTGCTCTCAAAATGGCGCCCGCACCAACCCACATTCAATTAACATAGGGTGACCCTATGAAAAGGAGGACAGGGCTCCTGTATCTTTAACAGTTGCATAGAAAAGGTGTCATTTGTGTATATGGAGAACCTGGTGAAATTCCCTCTTCGTCACAACAGTTAAAGCTGCAGGAGCTATCCTAGAGTGACCAGATTTAAAAGAGGGCAGGGCACCTGCAGCTTTAACTGGTGTGATGAAGAGGGGATTTCACCAGGTTCTCCATATATACAAATGACACCTGCTGACATTCCCTTTTCAACACAACTGTTAAAGAGACAGGAGCCCTGTCCTCCTTTCCATAGGGTCACCCTAATTAACACCACGCACAACCCCACCAACCCCACAGGAGTGGGGGTTGTGTAAAACGCCCACCCACCCACCAGCTGTTTAAAATTTTAAAAGTATTAAATACGTTTCAATGGAGCTGAGGCCAGGAGGACTTTTCAATGGGTTACACCTGAGCCAACTCTGTGATTTCCATAGGACCCACATTCCCACACCTGAGGCAGACCTCTCTCTCCTTGCGTCACAGGAAAAGGGATGTGGATATTTCTCCATGGCACACGTGCAGAGTGCGTCCATCGGCTCATTGCTCACTTTGATTCTGTCATCAGTTTATTTGAATGCCATTTTTCCACGTCAAAACCACCCTCAAAGTGGAAAAACTGGCAATATCAGGGGAGGGGGGAATGTACGAAATAAAATGTAACATTTCATGATCATCCCCCAATGGCTAGAAGTCATAACAAAACTTAAATAGTGCTATGCGTAGAACAATCAAAAAGATCTCACATTAATAAAAATACTCCGAAATTAAACAACCTGATAATAATATAGTCAAAGGAGAAATAATAATAATAATAATAATAATAATAATAATAATAATAATAATAATAATCCAAACTGCAGCAAAATCAGCAATGGGAGCAACGTCTTTCATAGGTGGAGTCAGCCAGGTTCTTGCCCTCCCAGACCGGGTGGAAAAAGCCAGAGAAAAATACACATTTGGGGCAGGTGAGAGCCCTTAATTAGGGCAACTGGGCCACCAGATTGGGCTCTCAGTCTGCGGCAAGCACTGTCCACACCTGTGCAGGTGAGCGGCAGCATTTAAAAGGGGGCATGGATCACTCTTCCAGAATCAAAACACACCAGAGTTCAGACCCAGCATCTGTTTCAAAAGCCTGCATCGCAAATTCCCAATCACACGGCTGCTGCTTGTGGTTGCAGAGTGGCCGAAAGCACTCTGCAAATGCTCAGAGGCACTGCTTAGCTATCTTCATAGAATAGCAGAGTTGGAAGGGGCCTACAAGGCCATCGGGTCCAACCCCCTGCTCAATGCAGGAATCTACCCTAAAGCATCCCTGACAGATGGTTGTCCAGTGGAATGCCTCTAGTATGGGAGAGCCCACAACCTCCCTAGGGAACTGGTTCCATTGTCGTACTGCTCTAACAGTCAGGAAGTTTTTCCTGATGTCCAGCCAGAGTCTGGCTTCCTGTCACTTGAACCCATGACTCAGTGTCCTGCATTCTGGGAGGATCTAGAAGAGATCCTGGCCCTCCTCTGTGTGACAACCTTTTAAGTATTTGAGAGTAATAATTTTTTTTATTATCTTCAAATTTGTTTGAAGAAAACAAATTTGTTTATTTATAGAAAAGAAAAAGATGGCACAAATTGATTCTAGTTCATTTATCTATTTGTTAAAATATTTCAAAGCTGCCCTTCATCCTTAAGGGTACCAGGGCGGAGTACAAGTGTGGCCATTTAGACACACACAACAACAACAAAAATCCTAATAATACTTCAAGTTTTCTGTGGCGGAGTCACACATTCATGAGATGCTGCCTTACACCAGGGTTAGGGGTAGTTCTTCTCTATCACAGGGCAGGAGCTCTCGCACTGAGCCATGGTCTCCAAGTGTTGAAAACAGGTTGTGGGGCTAAGCCTGGGTGAAATCCTACCGCAAATTAAGCCCTCGACTTTGGCAAGGATTTTAAAGAAGCATCATTAGTGTCTGGGATCTTTTCCCGGCTGTGTGGGTCACGCTAAGAGGGTGGGAAGTAAAGATCACTGGGGTTTATTGTCACAAGTACTTTGACTCACTTTCTCTGTGTGTGTTTTCCTATCATCGGTCTCTAGCCTTCTCCAACAAGCTCTCCAGATGTGTTGGGAGTACGACTCCCAGAATTCCCCACCAGCATGACTGGTGGGGGATGCTGGGAATTATAGTCCAACAGACTTGGGGGGGCACCAGGATAGTACAAGCTGATCTATTCTGCTCCGTCTGCTTCATTCACTTTATAAAATAGGCCGACAAAAGCTTGTGTCACACCGGCTCAATTAACAAAAAAAGTTGTTAACGATTACGCTGAATATCCGCAGCAGCCTTCTCCCATCTGGCACCCTCCAGATGTGTTGGACTACAACTCCCACCACCTGGGGGATTCTGGGAGTTGGAGTTCAGCACATCTGGAGGCCACCAGGTTGAAAAAGACTGTCCTAGGCAGAACAGACGCAAAAACATTTACGCCCTGGACTTACTGGAGCAAACGGAGGCGATCGGTGTGGGGAGTGAAGTGCATTCTTCTCTTTTTGAAGCTCACTTTCAAGGAGAAATATAATTTCCTTTTTTACAAAGAAATTTTTCTCCCCCCCCCCCCCACACACATTTTTTTTAAAAAATGAAATAAAAATGAAGGAAAATAGCTTCGGCACCAGGCAGCCTCAGAGATGGCATTTATAATGGCTGTCTCCGTTATCTGTACGAATTTACTTGTAACTAACAAACAGAGAACTCCCTTGACAGACACTCGGAACAATACCGGCGCTGCTAATTGCCGCAATTTGCTCTGTCATTTTCTTTAATTCCTTCATTTTTCCTCTCTTGAAATAACCCCACGGGTCAGACAGAATGCTCCTATAATTAAAAGCATTTAATGTAAGAATTAGAAACCTGCTAGGATTACTGGGAAGGGGGGGAAAGGGGAGGGGGAACACAATCTCCCCTCCCCAAGTTTGAAAGTTGCCAGTTTTTAAAGCCACAAAGCGGGACAGGGTGGGGGGGGGGGAAGAGACAACAACCCCAAAAACATGAGCACCTTTTCTTAAAAAAAAAATGAAAACGTCAAAAAAGGCAAAAAGCGAAGGAGGCAGTGGAATTGTGGGCTGGGAAGATATGGGCTCAGATGTGGTAAATATAGATCAGTGATCCCCAAAGTGGGCAGTATTGCCCCCTTGGGGGCGGTGGGATTGCATAGGGGGGACGTTAAGAGGCAAGGGAGCGGCAGGGGAGCGCTAAGAGGCAAAGGGGGCGCTCGAGGTGGTCTTTTCTGAGAAGCGCCTCTCCAGAAGGTCTTAAAAAACCCAGGGACATTTTTATGGGAGAAGGTAGTTTGGTCCCAAGCCATATAGGGGAAGAATCCACACATGCATTAATACCATTTAAGAAGAGTCCTTTTAACGGTGAATTGAAATGTTGCAAAAGCACCAAAACGCTAATGAAGTGATATACCCTGCTTGGTGTGCCCCGCCATGCTGGCTGCAAAACAGAGGTGTTCGCTCTCTTTTCCTTCCCTTGGCAAGCCTGCGGCGGGTGCCTCCCATTTAAAGGGGCCGTGCGTAGTGCGGCCCCGTTTTCATTCTCAGCTCCTCAGCTCAGCTCTTGCACCAAGCTGCCACCGCCGCTGCTCAGCCCGGGTGCCCAGACCAGCAGGATCCAAAGGAGTGCAGCCCCTTTAAATGGGAAGCACCCGCCCCAGGCTTGCTGAGGGAGGGAGGGAAAAGATGTAATTGGATTTTGAATAAATATTCAATAAATTGTAACTGTTTTGAATTTTATTATTATTATCTTCCTTAATGGGTCGTTGAAAACTGCTATTCTGAATAATGATTTTTATAGGGTAGGGTAGGGGGCACTGGGCATGAGTTTGTGGAACCAAGGGGGCAGTGATCTGAAAAAGTTTGGGAACCACTGATATAGATACATGGGGCAGTATGGTCAATGGTTAGGGACAAGGGAGCAAAACCACAAGTCTAGAGTTGGTGGCAGGGATAACACATTAGCTTATAATCAAAACAAGTTTAGACCTGCACTAACACACACACACACACACACAAACAAAATAGGGAAACCATACAAGAGTCCTGCGACCTGTAAATCTCCAAATTCTGCAATTGAGTTCAGCACGTTCATTCAATGTGCAAAAAGCCTGAGCCCAGTAATTCTATTCTTTCCGCCAAACCTCATATTCGGAAGACGTTGGATGACAGACGTGGGGAGAAAGGAGCTATTGTTTCTAGAGAATTTTAAACCTCTGAGAGATAAATCGTTAATATGTCCGTTCTATAGATGGGCATAAGAGCTCCTGGAAAACTGATGGCTCTTTTGATGGACAAGAATTCATAGAGATGCAAACCTAGGACTAAGTGGTCAACCTGTGCCCGTACCAATTTCAGACTGCACGTGGGGTGGGAGACTGAAGCCATCTTCATACTATCGAATTCCCTTCATAAAGAAAACCAGCAAGTCAGAGAGAAGGATCCTAGCCTAGCCTTCTTCCTGACACCCTACCTTTCTGTGTGTGGGGAATTTGCTTGTGTGAAAGAGTCCTTGATCATGAGAGCTGTCCCCACCCCATTTTCTTTCTTTGTGTGAGTATGGATTAGTTTAATTTTTGTATTGGCAGATTTAAAATTAAATAAATAATATTGACTTTGCAATGGAAGATTTTACTTTTCTTACTGTTCGGAGGTTTGGGTTTGGGTGAAAAAGCAGATTATGGACTGTATTAGGCACAAATAATTTGGGGGGAATCTCTGTACACCCATGAAGTCTAGCAACTTGCTTTTTAAAGGAAGAATGCATATTTGAGGCTTTTGGAAGTGATGGAAGCATCACTCGTATGCTCCAGTTAATGGAACAGCAGCCCAACAACACCTCCAGATGGACTTGTTGAAGAACGGAGCCTTCCCTTTTGCGTTGTGCAAAAACAAGGCCCACTGGGTGTGCGGGAGGAAAATGTGGGCGGACAGAACGCAGCAATCCACGTAGTAATTTTGTCCTGTCATCATGCAATAATCACAATATTTCACCCTCCACTGAACAATGGTTTTTAATCTCTTAAAACATGTTATTTCTCCTTCCTTTCACAGCAAGAAGCAGCCTTATTTAAATAGTTTAATTTTGCGGCGCCTGCAGCAGCAGGGCCGGCTCAGACCTCGGGGTACCAGCCGACTTCCTGGGCCACCAGGTGGGACAACCAACCACTCACCTCTCCAGGAGAAAATCCAGGGGTGTTCTAAGCAACACTATTGGAGGCGCAAACAAGTTCCTGAACCCCTTGTGAGCTCAGAAGAAAGCTTCCCTCCGCCCTGATCTTCATAGACCGACCCCACCATCTCCACGGCCCCTGCCTGGTTTCTATTTCTCAGAATGCTGGGAACTGCCTATTCCCGTGGTTCCCAATTGGTGGTCCGTGGACCCCCAGGGGTCCACATAACCCACCCAGGGGGTCCATGGCACCATTCACATATTAGCTCTGCAAGGTCTGCATTTTAATAAAAGAAAGCACACTGTCTCCCGCACTTCGTTTGTTTCGATAGTGACGTCATGTGCGAAAGCACCTGTGTGATTTAGCGACTAGCTTCAGAGATTACTTCCCTGCACCTAATCCTGAAAACTCATGGAGAAGGAATCCTTTTGAATGTGGTGATGTACAACTAACAGCTCTATCTGCGGAAGAGCAAGACCCACTTGCTGACGTGACTTGTGATGGTTCATGGAAACCATTTTTTCGAAGAATATAGACTGGACCAGTTCTGGGTGAAGGTTTTTCCTGATTATAAGAAGTTGGGTGAAAAAGCTTTGAAACATCTAGTCCCCTTTTGTTCCACATATCTTTGTGAACAAACGTTTTTGACATTTTGTTATACGAAGGACAAGCATAGAAATCGGCTCGATGTTGATCCAGATTTGAGATTAAAAGTAGGAAATATTGAACCGGATGTGGAAGGGATTGTTCGGGACAAAAAGAGGCACGATTTCTCCCAATCACACTTAGGTTTAGTAGCTGCTAGACACGTCAAAATTTGTTCAATTGTGAACTAGGTGTTAGTAAAATTAAATTCGTCTTTATATTCCTAACTAAATTATTGTCATTTTTGCATGGTGATATCACAAATATCACAAATTTTATGGTCTGTTTTTTAGTATACCTAAAATCCTTTGCTTATTAGGAGCTACCCCTTGTTTTCTCCAAAACATTGCTTCGCACAGGTAACTACCACAGAGATAACACAATTTTCAAAAGTAGGGGGTCCATGGCTTGGCATTTGAATCATAGAATCATAGAATAGCAGAGTTGGAAGGGGCCTACAAGGCCATCGAGTCCAACCCCCTGCTCAATGCAGGAATTGAAAAACAAGGGGTCTGCAGTACTTAGCTAATTGGGAACCACTGGCCTATTCACCAGTAGAGGCTGATGGCTCCGATGTCATTGGGGCGGTGAATCCACTCCGGGTTCCGGTCAGGACCAGCCAACTCTAAAGGAGCTGTCCAAGGTGCTTCCACAATTTCCACAATTTCCATCTCCAGGGAGGTCTAGGAAAGAGATCCTGGAGAGCTGTTGCTGCCAGTCAGTGTTGACTCTACTGGGCTAGATGGCCCTGTGGTCTGACTCCATAGAAGGCAACTTCCTAATACTTACTAGAATTTAAATAGAAACAAAATAGATCCCGCCAGGTAGGAAAGCCTATGATGCACCTGTGCAGGCTGCTGACCAGATGCTAGCTGCTGATGAGATGCTTGAAGGCTTCTGCTGGCTCTCCCGTCTTATTATGGTCTTGATCACTAAACTGGACTTAGCCTGGAGAGCCGTGCAAGCAGAGGACAGCCCTTCCTAAAAGTAGGACACACGGCCACTTAGGCCCAACTCAAAATGGGGAGTTGGTATTTCAAACTTCCCCCAATTCCACATTGCCGTTCCTTTGGCCTAATTCATTCTGCGTTTGGCGAAGGACAAGGAGCCACGGAGAACACTTCAGCCCATCCCCAACTCCAGAAAATCTTACTCGACACCCCCAACACCGCTCAACAGATTTCTACACTTAATTGCTCAAACGTTTGCCGGCTTCTCTTTGCAGGCTTAAGGACTAGGAACATCGCTCTTTCTCTCTCTTTTGCAAAGCAACACGCAGAAAAGTTGAGATGGCCTGAACGCTGACCTCCGCGCACAAGACGAATTCTTCCAGCTGAGAATCATGTTGGGGCAGAGGACGTCCTATCCTAACCCATGGAGTCTGCTCTTCCAGCCATCCAAAAGGGAAAAGCATCTCCCCCCCCCCCCCGAAGGAAAAGGCTCGAAGGGGTTAATGTCAAAATCTGGCAGGATTATTGGAGTCGCAGAACAGCGCCTCGTCCGGAGCTGGAGCAATCACTGATTTCTTCCCCCAAGTGTGTAATTATGTGGGAGAATAAAGCCGGTGGAATCGCTGCGGATTACGGTGGTGCAGCTGCTGCGTCTCTTTAGCACAGCGGAGGGACGGCAGAATTAGCTGCAGCTGAAAATCAAAGAGCAGCTCCTTGCTGGCAAAGTTAGCTGGGAAGGGGACTGAGCAAGGCAGGGCAAGAGCCTTGTCATTTGGGGGTGGCAGAAAAGGGGGAGGAGGGGGGGCGTAAAACGCTCTGTTCGCCATCCTTGAGGTCGTGCCGTTGGTTACTGGAACGCCTTGATGAGTAGCTCCTAACGCAGCCTTCCTCAACCTGGGGTGCTCCAGATGTGTTGGACTGCATCTCCCAGAATGCCCCGGCTGGGGCATTCTGGGAGTTGCAGTCCAACACATCTGGAGCACCCCAGGTTGAGGAAGGCTGTCCTAACGGGTCTTCCAGAGGCAAATAGTAAAAAAAAAAAAAACCCCACCATATCCAGAGGAGACCAGATGTGAAATAATAAGCTTTTGGCCATTAGAGACCAGGTTGGCATGTTCAAAGCACTTCACACACATTCTCAGGCATCCTTACAACAACCTAGTAAGGTAGGACACTACCCCCCAGACCGCAAATAGTGGAAGAGGCTGAGGGAGGAAGAGGCTGGCCTGAGACGAAGAGTGAATCTGTGGCAGAAGCCAGATCGGGATCAGGGACAGTGTAGTGTAGTGGTTAGAGTGCCAGATCGGGATTGGGGAGATCTGGGTTCAAGTCTCCAGTTGGTTAGGGTGACCTCAGGCTAGTCTCTATCCTTCATCCTGACCTACCTCACAGGGTTGTTGCGACGGTAAAATGGGAGTTGGCGTGAGGAGCATGTACAGTGGTCTGAGCTCTTTGGAAAGGGTGGGTGGGATTAAAATTATTATTATTATTATTATTAATAATAATAATAATAATAATAATAAGCAGCAAGACATCTCTCAAAATAAGTACAGAGACCTGACAAAGAGCAGCACTAGAAAGGCCTGCCGGAGCAAGCAGGACGTCCTCGTGCCGTTTCCCTTTCCTGCGGTATCTTCGCCGTCCCCCATTTCGTTCCAGGCCACACACTGGCCAGTCCTTGAACCTCCTTTGAGGGGTCTCTCCTCCCCCCCCCGGCCCACTTTGCAAGCCAGACGCATCCATCCTCCCCGGACTCCAACGCCCGCTCAGGGCAGCGGGGAGGGAATGGGACGAGGGCTCCTTGGCGCGTCCTGCCAATACGAAGCAATCTGGATCAATTAGTCTGAGTGCCCCTCGCCATCGCCGTCTGGACGGAGGCCAAACTCGGGCGATTCACCTTTACAAGGGAGAAAAGAGGCCATGTCTGTCAGCACAGCCCCCGTACAACAATATAAACGCATCGGGCCGGGGAAGCAGGACAGATAGGCTGGCTTTCCACAGCTGGGATTTGGGCCGGGCCGTGGCTCTCCGCCAGGGGGAGGAAGGTCCAGGGCTGCTTGAGAAGGAAGAAGACAAGGCGTGCTGCCAGGGCCTTAACGTCGGGTGCCTAAATCATCCCACACCCAGGCCTGCCCATCTCTCTGTGTGTCTGTCTCTCGGACGTGCAGCTCTGGCCCAATTATGAGGGAAGAGAGCAAGGACATCTAACGAGCCCTGCGGGATCAGACCAAGGGTCTATGTAGCCAAGCACCCTGTCTCCAAGAGGGGACAGCCTGTCCATAGCAAAGAGAGAGAGAGAAGAGGGGCCAGAACTCAGCTCTTGCTACCCTGGTCCGGAAGCCTTAATCCCCAAACATTTGTGAGGGAAAACAACTCTGCACAGTCTTAATTCAAATGAGGTCAGAGACGGAGACAAGAGCAATGATTAAAGATGACATGGAGCAAACACCGGGGGCTTTATTCCCCCCCACACACACACATCAGTAATTTTTCAAGTCTCCCCCCCCATCCCTATAACTATCATAATATAACAGCAATAGAGAAGAAGAATTTGCTATTTACTGTTTTACGCTGTACAGCACCATGTACATAGATGGTGCTATATAAATTAATAATAATAATAATAATAATAATAATAATAAGAAGAAGAAGAAGAAGAAGAAGAAGAAGAAGAAGAAGAAGAAGAAGAATTATAAACTAAAATAGAGGTGGGGGACTTTTTTAGAAAAAAGTTTTGCAAAACAGCGGTAACTAACCTCTTGGGAAGAACAGATAATTAAATTGTTTGTTACACTCTGGAATTGTTGGAGCACATGCAGTTAAATGATTCAAAGCCCTAAATGGCTTGGGGCCAGGCTATTTGAAGGAACGCCTCCTCCCGTATGTACCTGCCCGGACCCTGAGATCATCCTCAGGGGTCCTTCTCTGCAAACCCCTGCCAAAGGAAGTGAGGCAGGTGGCTACAAGAAACAGGGCCTTCTCCGCTGTGGCACCCCGGCTGTGGAACGAGCTCCCCAGAGAGGTTCACCTACACTGTATTCCTTCCGTCACCAGCTGGAGACCTTTTTATTTTCTCAGTATTTTAACACCTATTTTAACTTAAATTTAAGTTTTGCTGTTTTAATTCCGTATTTTAACCTAGATCAATTTTTGCTGTGTGGTTTTCTCCTGGTTGTGCCTTTTATATTGTATTTTGTATTTGTGCTTTTAGATGGTTGGTTGTTTTTATGCTCTTCATGGTCTTAATTTTTGTGAACCCCCCAGAGAGCTTCGGCTATTGGGAGGTATAAAAATGTAATAAATAAAATAAAATAAAAATAAATAAATGAAAGGATGCAAACCAAAGGCCTAGAGGAGGGCCCTACGCTACCTCCGGGATCAAAGGCTGTTATGCCTCTGTACATCTGTAGAGGGGAACAGGAGGTGCTATTGCACCCCTGTCTTCATTGTGGGCTTCCTCTTGGAAGCATCTGAACAGATTACAGACCCAGCACGGTTCTTCTTATATTCCTATGCAGGGTCTTGAAGGTAGAGAAAGAGGAGGGTGGGCAGGCACCGGGGTGTGTGTGTGTGTGCAGCAAGGAAGAATGAGCGGAGCTGTTCAAGAGTCTTGTTTTTATTTATTTTTTAATCACGCTCGCGCCATCTTGCCATCCAGTTTGTGGATACAAGCCAGAAGAGTTCAAAAAGCGAAGGTCACAGATTGAGGGGGGGGGGAGATAATGGAAACCCAGGCAAAAGAAAAGAAAGTGGGTAGGGGGAATTCCATGGAGACCTTCACTGGTAAGAAGAAGAGGTTTATGCTCAATCCAGAAGGGTCCTGATCAGTAGGGACTGGTGGCACTGGTGAATCCACTCCAGGTTTCAGTCTGAACTTTAAAGGAGCTAACCAAGGTTCTGACTGGTTCTGGCTGAAACACAGAGCGGATTCGTCGCCACACTGACATTGGAGCCGCCAGCCTCCACCGTTAAAAGCATTTTCTCTCTGGTCACCCCAGCCTGTCTTTCCCTTTCTGCCCTCTTCTCTTTCCCCTGTGTTGGACTATAAATAATTGCATGCACTTTGGGGCAGGGACCTGCTCTCTTGCACTTTTTACAGTGCCGTGCACACCGACAGCACCAGAAAACCACCTTAATCATAAGCAGTTTTGGTTTCCAGCCTGCATTTCCCACCAACCCCACTCCGTACGGCTTGTCTTTCTCTCCCACATTGGCTGAGTGACTCAGGGAAAAGAGAAATTAAAAATCAGGCTCCATTTTACTTGTCAAATTACGGGCAATTTGAACAATTGTGCTCCCTCCAGATGTTTAATAAACCGCTGATTGATTAATCAACATGACCTTAATATTTTTCCCTGGCTAAGCTCCGGGAAGATCCTTGCTGTCGGCATTAAAAACCGCTGCTAATTGCGCTAATGCGATTGATTGGGAAATTGGCCCCAGGTCAAAGATGGTAATTAGTACAGGGGAAATTGCTGGCCAACAGTCTCTTTGGGGGGGCGGGTAATTTGCCAGGCAGGCAAGGTGTTGAGAGTCAGGATTCCTGGGTTCCAGTTTCATCTGGAAGGAGGAACTGTTTACAGTCCTCAGAGCAGGAAGAACTTGACTGCCATCGCCAAGTTTTATAGGTGGTTATTTGTCTTTTACTGAGAGGGGGGGGGGGAGGGAGGGAGGTCCCTGCCCTCAAGAAGCTTACAATCTAAAGCAGGAGTGTTGGGGAGACGTCATAGCACTCTTCAAATACTTAAAAGGTATTTTAAGGGCCAGGATCTCTTCTTGATCCTCCCAGAGTGCAGGACACGGAATAACGGGCTCAAGTTAAAGGAAACCAGATTCCAGCTGGACATCAGGAAAAACTTCCTGATCGTTAGAGCAGTACAACAATGGAATCAGTTACCTAGGGAGGTTGTGGGCTCTCCCACACTAGAGGCCTTCAAGAGGCAGCTGGACATTCATCTGTCAGGGATGCTTTAGGGTGGATTCCTGCATTGAGCAGGGGGTTGGACTCGATGGCCTTGTAGGCCCCTTCCAACTCTGCTATTCTATGATTCTATGAAACCTGCGGGCCATAGCCAATCTACCTAGGGTCTCAATCCAGCCCTCTGAGTTTCCACAGACAGCTGGGCCCACTGTCCCCTGACTGCCAAAATTGTTTGACGGTTTCATGACTTTTCCATTCTAAAAGCCAGAGAAATGCTCTCTTAACGCTTAGCTGCTGGCAGCCAGAGCTTGAAGCTAACATACACTGGCAGCTGGGGCCGCCCCTGTTACCTCTGGCCCCGCCCACCACTGAAATGCAGCCCCCCACCCCCCAAAGTGAGTCTCTGAAACTGAATTCAGCCCTTGAGCTGAAAGAGTTTCAATGCTCAAGTCTAAAGTATGAGAGTTCATAGAAGTCTGAAGCCAACAGCCTCTGCACAAACAGGGTGATTTTTGGCTCTTTTTGCCTAGATCATCTTCTTGGCCCGCCGCTCTGACCATGTCACTCCACTTCTGAAATCTCCTCATTGGCTTCCAATTCACTCCAGAATCCAATATAAACTTCTCCTGCTGACCTTCAAAGCTCTTCACGGTCTAGCTCCTGCCTATCTCTCCTCTCTCATCTCACACTACCGCCCCGCTCGTGCTCTCCGCTCCTCTGATGCCATGCTTCTCGCTTGCCCAAGGACCTCCACTTCCCTTACTTGGCTTTGTCCTTTTTCTTCTGCTGCCCCTTACGCCTGGAACGCTCTTCCAGAACACTTGAGAACTACAAACTCAATCACTGCTTTTAAAACTCAGCTAAAAACTTTTCTTTTCCCTATAGCCTTCAAATATTGAGTTTGTTCTGACTCTATACTGTTAGCTTCACCCTACCCGGTGCCTGTTTAGACTTCCCTGTGCCTGTTTGCATTCTCCTTCCCTCTTTATTGTTTACTACAATTTATTAGATTGTAAGCCTATGCGGCAGGGTCTTGCTATTTACTGTGTTATCTGTACAGCACCGTGTACACTGATGGTGCTATATAAATAAATAAATAATAATAATAATAATAATAATAATAATAATAATAATAATAATAAATGTATACCCTGCCTTTCTCCCATCATGGAACTCAAGGTATTGTTCATAGATTATCCAGGCATTCTTCTCTTTGCTAATGATTATTAATTTATTATTATTATTATTATTATTATTATTATTATCATCATCATCATCATCATCAACATAAGAAGAGCCATGCAGGATCAGACTGAGGGCCCGTTCTAATCCAGCGCTTTGTTCACGCAGTGGCCAACCAGCTGTTGACCAGGGGACCCACAAGCAGGACACTGGTACAACACCCTCCCACCCATGTTCCCCAGCAACTTGTGTATACAGGCTTACTGCCTCTGCTACTGGAGGTAGCACAGTAACAGAGGCAGTAAGCCCTTATTAATCATTATTATTACTATTTCCAATTATATCCCACCTATCTACAAAATATTCTAGGCAGCAAGTTTGCCACACCACGTGTCCTCAGATACCACGTTGTCAAAGCCAGCCTTCCCCAATGTGGTGGCCTCCAGATGCTTTGGACTTCAACTCCCATCAGCCCCAGCCAGCATGACCAATGGTCAAGAATGCTGAGAGTTGTAATATAAAACATCTGGAGGGCAGCAGGTCGTTGAAGGCTGGTCTTAACCCAAGCTATAGACAGAAGCTCCAGCGTGGCTTATCTCCTCTGAGTCTTCCTCTTCATGCTTCTTTATACCTATTTAAGTTCAGTTCTTCCATAAATCAGAAAAATTTTGTGAACCGTCCAGAGAGCTTCGGCTATTGGGCGATATAAAAACGTAATAAATAAATAAATAACCCATTTAGACTTTAGATGCTGCTGCTGTCTTACAACTGATTAACAAATAACTTCGGTTGTTGTTGCATCAGGGATGTTGTTCTAAAATGTTGCATGAATAGCAGCATAAATGTGTTGCAAAGAGCTGTGCTAATTCCCGTGGAAATCGGCGGGGCTTCGGAGTGCTTTGCAGGATCAGGATCAGGCCCAGGCCCACCGCGTTGCACGGGTGTGGATATTGTCGCACTCACACCGAGAGACTGAACCCATAACGGCTATTCTTCTGAAATGGAACACAGCAGGCGTACAGAGTACAGAAGCTGAGAAATTCATCCACTTTTCAATTCAAATGCATTGTTTGCTCAGTCTCAAGAACGCCGAGAGCAGCAATGCCTCTCATCTGAAAGAGGGTGGCCATTTGGGGACCCCCGGACGGCCAGATGGAGACCCCAGGCAGGCCAGGTTCAACACCATATGGAACAGATGAAGCTGCCTCATTCTACCAGGTCAGTATTGAGGACACTGACTGGCAGCGCCCCGCCAGCATTTTAGGCAGGGGTCTTTCCTAACCCCACATGGAGATTGAACCCGGGACCTTTGCTTGCAACTGAGCCATGGCCCCTCCTCTGCTCTATAGGCTTCCTTCCATATAAGTCCCTAGTCCCCATTGCAGAAAGCTAGCTAGAGAGCCGGTGTGGTGTGGTGGCTAGAGTGTTGGACTGGGAGACGGGAGATCCAGGTTCTAGTCCCCACTCGGACATGGAAACCCACTGGGTGACTTTGGGCCAGTCACAAACTCTCAGCACAGCCTACCTCACAGGGTTGTTGTTGTGAGGATAAGATGGAGAGGAGGAGGACGATTATGTATGCCACCTTGGGTTCCTTGGAGGAAAAAAGGCAGGGTATAAATGCAATAATAAATAAATAAAATGTCGTGGCAGGTGTACCACCAGCCAGCCCCCCCGCCCCCCCGGACAGGGTTAAGCCAGCAAGCACTTCAGCATCCGGTCTCTCAGACTCCACCCTGTCCTGACCACCAGGCTGCCCTCTCTTTGAAGAGATTCAAATCTCTTTTCCAGGACACAGCTGTGGCAAAACAATAGAGGAAGACCTCTTCCATCGTTCTGAAAAGTTCTCGGCCGCAGCGGCACCCCTCTTCCAAAGCCAATCACGAATAGAATTCATTCCCTACAGATTTTGGCTTCTCTTGCAATCTGGGGGAAGCAGCGTTGGAAGTGAGGGGAGTGGGTGGGGGAGGCAGACTTCACAGAAAGATGTCTCTTCCTCAGTGCTGGAATCTGCTGGTGGGTGGGTGGGGGGAGGCGAGAGGGGGAAGAAAACGGACACTACCTCGCCCAGCATCCCCAAACAATAGGCAGATGTTTATCCCTATTTCATGGAACACTCGTTATTTGGCTGATAATTACCCTGCGGGTAATGATAGTAATCAGAAATTGCTGCAAGCCTGTATTCTTCCAAGGCAGTTAATTTATTTAATTACACACTTTGAAGCTGCATTATTTAAATGGTGATTTATTGCATGGCTAATCAATGCTATTTTATCTGGGCGAGGGCCTGTGCGTGTGTGCGTGTGTGTGTGTGTGTGTGCAAGGCTGTATGTGTCTGTGTGTGTACGTATGTGTGTGTAGGAATGGAGCAGCCGCAAGGCCTTTTCAAGAGGAACTGGTGTGCGTGGGGTGGGGGTGGAACGAGAGAATGGACGGACTCAGAGACAGATTTCAAAGAGACGGGCGGTCCTCCGTTAAATGTGGCATTGCAGGCACACCCAGAGGTTTGGGGGATTTGCAGGCGAGCTGCAGGACAGGACGGACCGTGGCTCAGGGACGGAGTGGCTGCTGGGCTTGCCACTCCAGGTTCATCTCCCCAGCGGCCTCTCTCTGCCTGCAGAGCCGCTGCCGGCCCAAGCGGGTAACACTGCCCTAGATGGACAAATAGTCCAGCTTCCAAGAATCCAAACAGGAAGACATCTTACACCTCAGTTCCATATCCCTTTCAGAGGTCAGTAGTGGTGTTTTAGGACTTGCATATTTTGTATTGCAAGTGACTTTGCACATATTACCATTATTATTATTATTATTATTATTATTATTATTATTATTATTACTATTATTCCCAGAGAGCTTTGGCTATTGGGCAATATAGAACTGTAACAATATTATTATTATTTATCATCATCATCATCATCATCTTTATCCCACCCCATCTCCAAGGAGCTACATGGTTCTTCCCCAAACCCTCATTTTATCCTCAGAGACAGACAAGGAGCTTTTTTTCCACCATTGAAATGGCTGCTCAGCTTACTTGTCTCACTTTTGCTTCCAGTAAAACAGGTTGGGTAGGTTTTTAATATTGTTTCCAAGACCTGCAAAACGTATTCATCCGCAGGCAATGTTAAGACCAAGGAAATGTGTACATATATCAGGGGACCCAAAACCTTCTCCCAGCCCGCTGAAAGGCCTCAGCTCAGTGGTACAGCACTCACTTTGCATGCAAAAGGTCCCCGTTTGATCCTTGCCATCCCCAGGTAGGGCTGGAAAAATTCCTGCCTGCAACCTTGCAAAGATGCTGCCAGTCAGTGTTGACAATACTGGGCTAGATCCTATGTCTCTGTCTCCAGTCTTAGGCTGAGAGGCGGCGACTGGTCTAAAGTCACCCAGTGAATTTCATGGTTCAGTGAGGATTTCATAGTTCACCTCCTCCCATATGTACCTGCCTGAACCCTAAGGTCATCCTCAGGGGTCCTTCTCCGCGAGCCCCTGCCAAAGAAAGTGAGGCAGGCGGCTACCAGGAGCAGGGCCTTCTCTGCTGTGGCACCCTGGCTATGAAATGAGCTCCCTAAGGAGGTTCACCTGGCACCTACACTACATTCTTTCAGACCTTTTTATTCTCCCAGCATTTTAACAGTCTATCAATTTAATTTTAACTTGGTGTTTTAATTTGTAATTTTGCATTGCTGCTGTTTTTATCTGGTTGATCTTTTATATTGTATTTTATATTGTGGTTTTATACTGTTGTTTTATACTTTGATTTTAATTTTTATGAACCGCCCAGAGAGTTCCGGCTATTGGGCGGTACAGAAATGTAATAAATAAATAAATAAATAAATTTAAACCCAAGTCTCCCTGGTATAGCCTTTCACTCTATACCAATACTAGCTCAACAATCACCACTGCACAAAGAAAAAACACAGAATAAAATATGGGCACCGTGACACAGTTTCTTGAGAACTGGCCAGTTCCTTTCTTTTTTAAGAAAAGAGACCAAGTATCTAGTCCTCATAGCTAAAAAAATATATTTATGCTTGGAAGTATGACGTTTCAATGCCTGTTGAAAGCCCAAAAGCCCAAGAGATGGTTGAATGAGATTTTCTGGTGGTTGGCAGCAGAGTGTCCATCCCTTACCTAGATTTTTGACCGTCTGCCCCCCACCCTTCCACCCCAGTGACATGTAGTTTCTTGGCTTCCTCTACACTCACACACATCATGACTCATAGAAGCAGGGTTATGGAGGAAGGGGGGACTGCAGAATCGTGCAAAATAACGTTCATGCACATTCACTCCAGTGGCGTAACGTATTCAAGGTTGCAGATGTCAGATTTTCACCAGCATCGGCACACACCAACACTAATTAAAGGGTGGCGTATTACACACACACACCCCATCCCAATCCGTTAGAGCTGGTCTCCTGTACTCTTCTCCCAAAGCCCTTGAGAGTCTCACAAGGGACGCCGCAGCCTCCCAAGAGAAGCCAGACGCTGCTCAAGCAATGCGCCTCTAGCACTCAGCACCGCAAGGGCTGGGCCTGCTCAACCGCCGGTCCCCAACCCCTGAAATCCAAGCCATGATTGCTCCTCCTCCTCCTCCTTTCTCCACTGCAGCCAGATGGCCCCACCAAGATGGCGGCCGCACACCATGCGCACCGGGGGAGGGGGGACGGCATCCCGTTTGAGCCCACCTGGAACCGGCACTCACCTTTGCTGGCTGGGGAAGGCCCTTCTGCTCGCAGGCTCCAGGGGGGGTCGCCGTGGTTGGCGAAGTCACGCATCTTGAGGTAACTGATGGTGAGGCGGACGATGGAGGCCTTGTCCAGCTGGCTGGTGATGGCTCCGGGCAGCGGCAGCATCTTGGCCAGCTCATAGAACTCAAAGTTCTCCTTGCCCCGGCGGGAGCGGGCCGCGTTGCGGGACTTCTCCTTCCGCAGGGCCTGCAGGCTGGGCAAGGGAAGGAGGACCGGGCAGAGTTAGCAGGGATATGCTGGGGGCCGACAGACTAAAGCCAGTGTGGTGTAGTGGTTAGAGTGTCGGACTGGGAATCGGGAGATCCGGGTTCTAGTCCCCACTCAGCCATGGAAACCCACTGGGTGGCTTTGGTCCAGTCACCGACTCTCAGCCTAGCCTACCCACAGGGTTGTTGTGAGGACTACCATCTGTCTGGGATGCTTTAGGGTGGATTCATGCATTGAGCAGGGGGTTGGACTCGATGGCCTTGTAGGCCCCTTCCAACTCTGCTATTCTATGATTCTATGAGGATAAAATGGAGAGGAGGAGGATTATGTATGCCTCCTTGGAGGAAAAAAGACAGACTATAAATGCAATAAATAATAATAAAGTGGGGTCAAAATCTTGCAGCCTACTAAATGTCATTGGCTTCAAACATCAACCTCAGCCAGAAAGGCCAAGGGTCCAGATTGATAGAAACTGTAGTCCATCATGGGGGATCATGGGTTCCTCAGTCCCAGGCTTAACAACAAGCCTTTATTCTTTTACCGGTGGGTTTCCAATTGTGTTTTTAATGTATTGGTTTGATTACATTTTTTTGTTTTAAATGTTGGCCTTTACTGTTGTGAACTGCCTTGAGTGCCGTTTCCTGGTATTTATTTATCTGGTGGGCACCAGTTGGGGGAGGCTGCGAAGCCTCACTCTCACCTAAACCAGATCTGAGAAATAAAAACAGGGAGCCCCACGAGCAGAAGGAACGGAAGAAAAGACCAACAGGTGTCGGTGTGCCATTCCCCACCCCCACCCCACATTATCCTATAACAATAAGTGATCACCCAAATGAAGGAGAATTGTAGGCTGAAATTAGAACAAAGACCGTAACAGCTTTGAAGGAGAAAAAAACAAACAAAAAAAAACAAATATAATGTCCCCTCTGGGGGGTACAAAACTACCAGGAAGAAAAGAAAAGCGTCTTCCAAGAATCCAATTATATCCCTGTTGTACTAAGTCTTAGGGCAGCCTTCCTCAACCTGGGGCGCTCCAGATGTGTTGGACTACAACTCCCAGAATGCCCCAGCCAGCTGGCTGGGGCATTCTGGGAGATGCAGTCCAACACATCTGGAGCGCCCCAGGTTGAGGAAGGCTGTCTTAGGGGCTCCAAGGAATTACTGAAAATATAGAGCCCTGCTCTCAATCAGAGAAGATAAGGAAGAAGACAGAGAAAGAGAGATGAGACAGAAATAAGAGGTGGGGAGGCGGCGAAATGGGGCGGGCGTTGCGTGTGACGGATTGCGGTTGGCCAGAAAAAAATTGCTTGACTTCAAGGTGCAGAAGACTCTTTGCTGGTTTTGTTGCAATGGACTAAGAAAATGTTCGTGGCAGAAGCTCTTCTCTCCAATGCAACTTCAAAGAAGATTCCAGATGGACGTCAGGAAAAACTTCCTGACTGTTAGAGCAGTACGACAATGGAATCAGTTACCTAGGGAGGTTGTGGGCTCTCCCACACTAGAGGCCTTCAAGAGGCAGCTGGACAAGCATCCGTCGGGGATGCTTTAGGGTGGATTTTATTTATTTATTTATTTATTTATTACATTTTTATACCGCCCAATAGCCGAAGCGCTCTGGGCGGTTCACAAAAATTAAAACCACAATAACACAACCAACAGGTTAAAAGCACAATTACAAAATACAGTATAAAAAGCTCAATGGATTCCTGCATTGAGCAGGGGGTTGGACTCGATGGCCTTGTAGGTCCCTTCCGACTCTTCTATTCTATGATTCTATGATTCTAAGAGAAATCCATACCAACGTAAGAGCTCTGGTGGGACAGAGCTGAGTCCTACGTAGCTCATCCAACGTCCTCTTTCCAAACTATGGCCAAACAACCACCTGCACGGCAGCACCGTCCCACCCATGGCTGAATATTGCTTCTGATACTGAAGGCAATATATAGCCATCGGGACCAGTAGCCATGGATCTCTTTCTCCTCCAGGAGTTTATGCAACCCCCTTTTAAAGCCATCCAAATGGGTGGCCACCACCATACCTGGGGATAGCGAATCCCATAGTTTAACTCTGTGCTGCGTGAAGAAGTCCTTCTTTTGATCTGTCCTGAATCGCCAACCATTCAACGCCATGGGATGACCCCATGATGTTGAATGGTTGGAGATTCTATTAGGAGAAAGAGAGAGGAATGTCTTCCCCTGTCTACTTTCTACACACCATTTTTACAAACTTCTCTCTAGTCTGACTTTACTCCCTTTCCCCCTAATCTAACAAACCCCAGACTTTGCAACCTGTCCTCGTCGGGGAGTGGCTCCAGGCCCCTCCTCATTCTGGCTGCCCTTTGCTGCACCTCTTCTAAGTGAACATGGGCTGTCATCCCACAGGACGCCTCGTCTCCGTCCTTGAAATCCCTGCTCCCAAAGAAATCTCTACGGCAGAGGTGGGCAAATGGTGGCCCTCCAGATGTTTTGGCCTACAGTTCCCAGCAGGGCCTCACCATTGGCTAGGCGGCATGGAGCTGATGGGGAATTGTAGGCCAAAACATTTGGACCACAAGTTGCCCACCCCCGCTCTGTGGCAACTATACGGCGGTTCCAGTGATCTGCACATTTCTTTAAGCGTCGAACTAATCGGTCTGCCTTGAGAAGCGAAGACTGAGGGCGGGGGTGGATGGGTAGAAAAGCACTTTTCAATTACCTAAAGGGCTGTTGCACAGAAGAGTCCCACAACCTGTTCCCCAAGATTGTAGGGCAGGAAATAACGGGCTTAAGTTACAAGAAGGCAGATTTAGGAAAGACCTCCTAACAGACAGAGCGGTTTGACAATGGGACCAACTGCCTAGGGAGGTGATGGGCTCTCCATCCCTGGAGGTATTTATTCATTCATTCATTCTTTATTTACAGTCAACAGACCAATATAAAACAAGAAGATACACAGTTTTATAAAGCAGTGCAAATTGAGAACAGGGAAGTAAGAGACGTGGTACAAAACCACTAATGATAAAAACTACTGGATTGTTATTCTATGGTTTTTGGGAAGGAAACAGGATCGAGTTATTAAAAGCCTTTCAGAGTGAAAAGGGGAGGGATGTATAAGTGATGAAGTTGCTAACCTGTGGATTTAAACACAGACATCCATAAGAGATCTGGTGCGGATGGCCACATTCAGGAATTTGGCCACCTGCTCAGTGATAGATTTGCTGGAGCCCTGGAGTAGACTAATCAGAAGTGACTCGGGGGAGCGTCCCGGGAAACGTTGCGTGATAGAACATATTAGGTTTTTCCTTGCCTGTTGGTAAAAATTGCAGTGGAAGAGAACATGTAGAATGGATTCCACCTTGATGTTGTTAGATGGGCAGCATCTATTTTTGGATGGAATTTTCTTATATCTGCCCTCCAGCAACTTGGAGGGCAGGACATTGAATCTTGCTAGGGTGAATGCCTTCCTGTATTTGGGAATGGCTAACCATCCCAGGTACGGCATTCCACCTTTGCAAAAAGGGACTGGGAGACCCAATGATTGGGGGGAGGTATTCCTGCACTGCGCAGGGGGGTGGACTTAATGGCCCCGTCCAACAGGAGGATCCTACAATTCTGATTCCATGATTTTAAATGGTGCCACCTTACCAGGGCACGGGCTGGTTCTTCACCAAGAGCCCCTGCAGAAAGTCCCACTCGACGCTGACGCATTTCACTTCGCTGCCATATAGAGCCGCCATTGTGATGCAAGAACCATCCGATTTCGGGGCAGCCTCACTGCGTCCCCCAAGCGACGGGTTCTGTCAGGGAGAGCCCCCGCCTCCTGAAAAAGAGGAGGAAGGTTACGGTTGGTTCCCCCCTTCCCTTCATTTACTTCTCCCCCCACCCCATCCTGCTCTCATCCCATTTCTTCCTCTGGGCACCCACACGCAACTTGCAAAGGGAACGTAATTATTTTATTTCTCTGCAAATATGCAAACGGCTGTTCAACTGAAGTCACCGCAATCCATCAAAACACGGAAAAGATGTTTGTTCCACATTGACATAAATCTCAGCAGGTCAAGTGCCACATCTATAAGGAAGGTACTTACGAAACAGCAACTCTAATTGCCTACAGTCCAAAACACCTGTGAAAACAAAGGTTCCGCGGATCTAGGAAGGAATGGAATCCTACCGTTCAGGAGCCATCACTGAAAAGACCTTGTTATTAGTAGCACGCAGGAACCTGCCTTAAACTATGTCAGACCAATAGGCTAGCTAGCCCAATACTTATTTATTTAATTGTTACATTTATTATTATTTATTTATTTATTTATGTAGCGCCATCAATTTTCATGGTGCTGTACAGAACAAAATGAAACAAAATTCAAAACACCAACCAGCATGGGGGACGTAAGAATTAGTATCGTCACACTACAGATTATAAGCTTTTGAGAAAAGAAACGTTTTCAAGTAAGATTTAAAAACTGTAATCGATGTCGTGGTTCGCAGATGCGCTGGAAGAGAATTCCAGGCCTAGGGGGCAGCAAGCGAAAACGGGCGAAGACGAGCGAGAGAAGTAGAAACTCTTGGGTGAGTAAGAGACATCGTGTTATGAGAGCGAAGGGTGCGAGCAGGACAGTAAGGTGAAATAAGAGACGAGAGATTTATATACCGCTCCATAGCCGAAGCTCCCTGGGCGGTTTACAAAGATTAAAACAGTGAACTTTAAAAATAAATATACAAAATTTAAAACCTTAAAAGGCATAAAAGCAGACAATATCCATTAAAAACAACTATTCTGGGTCAGTTAAAAAACTCAGCATATGCTGTTAAGTGCCCGGGAGAAAAGTCTTGACCTGGCGCCAAAAAGGTAACAATGTTGGCTCCAGGCGAGCCTCGTCGGGGAGATCATTCCATAATTGGGGGGCCACCACTGAAAAAGCCCTCTCCCTTGTTGCCATCCTCCGAGCTTCCCTCGGAGTAGGCACCCAGAGGAGAACCTTAGATGCTGACCGTAGTGTACGGATAGGTTCATGTCTACTCTGAGTAGCAGCAGCCCCACCAGGGGTTTTTCCCCCATTGTCTGCTCCCTGGTTTTTCAACTGGAGATACCGGGTTGCACACATACCACATGCGCTACCACTGAGCTACAGTTCCCCCCATAGTGAGTAGTCCCACTTCAGAATGCAAGCAGAGAACTCAACCCAAGTTGCAAGTTAAGGGGCTGTTCACACAGCACGCTAACCCACACTCAGTGCTTAAGTGTGGGTTGTTTTGAATCTTGGGAGAGGAGAGGAGGAGGATCACGTATGCTGATTTGGGCTCATCCTTTGAGGGCAAGTTGGGGTATGAGTGTAAGAAATCAATAAATAAGGAAACTGCAGTATGACAAGACAGACCCAAGCAATAAAATAGAATCATAGAATAGTAGAGTTGGAAGGTGCCTAAAAGGCTATTGAGTCCAACCCCCTGCTCAATGCAGGAATCCACCTTAAAGCATCCCTGACAGATGGTTGTCCAGCTGCCTCTTGAATGACTCTAGTGTGGGAAAGACCACCACCTCCCTAGGTAACTGGTTCCATTGCCGTACTGCTCTAACAGTCAGGAAGTTTTTCCTGATGTCCAGGCGGAATCTGGCTTCCTGTCACTTGAGCCCGTTATTCCGTGTCCTGCACTCTGGGAGGATCGAGAAGAGATCCTGGCCCTCCTCTGTGTGACAACCCTTTAAGTATTTGACTTAAAAGACCAAGACAAATAAAAAGGCTTTCACTCGATGCCAACCCATGCAAGATTGCTTCCATGCTCTCTGGAAATGTGGACTAGTAACTTGGGGAGATATTTGCAAGGCTGAGCCACATATGGCCTGCAGAAGCCACGGTGACTCAGGCTCTCTGCTCATGGGTTGCCCTGGCTGAGCAGTGGGCCCCACACCACAGCCCTTGGGTACCCTTTCAACATTGATTCATTCATTAAGCCCCAAGTAAAGAGGATGCGTCTTCTTCGCCCCCCCCACCACCACCACGTCCTTCTCAGACTCCTTGACATGCTGCGCATTTTCCTCATCTTTCGCTCACAATCTTCTCCAGTCAATTTCAGCATTTGCTGAGCAACAATCAGGAGCAGCCAAGCAGAAAAGCACCCGGTGTGCGACGCAAGAAATCCCAAGATCGACCGGGGGGGGGGGGGGGAGGAGGGGGAGGGGGAAGAGAGGGGGAAGGACAGAGCAAACTCAACTCACCCTCCCCCCCATTCCATCCGCCACTACTCATGTCCATCCCGACTCAAAAACACACACATACCCTCCTGTTTCAAGGACTCTCCACAGAACCACTACTCATGTCCATCCCGACTCAGAAACACACACATACCCTCCTGTTTCAAGGACTCTCCACAGAACCTACATGAGTTCCAGGGCTCATCCCTGCAGGAGCAAGGCTATGTGGTGCCCGGGATGGTTTATAGTGTTTTGATCCCAGGTTGGCGTCCCTGGTTCTCCACCATCACTCCCATTTTATCCTCACAACAACCCTGTCAGGTAGATTAGGCGAGCTTCACAGCTGTGCTTCAGAGTCCTCCCCCGAACCTCCCCCAGCCCGCAGATGTGCTAGACTGCAACTCCCATCACCCCAGGTAGCATTTCCATTGGGAATGATGGGAGTTGTAGTCCAAGACATCTGCAGGGCACCTGGTTGGGGAAGGCTGCTGGCTTGCACATTGTTTTAACTGTTTTAATTGTTTTTAACTGCTTTGAAATTATATATTGGTTTTAACTTGATTAATGGTTTAATTTGTTTTTAGCTGTGTATATTTATTGTTTTATATTGTCTGATTTTATCTGTACGCCACCCTGAGATCCTAGTGAAATAGGGCAGGATACAAATGTTTTAAATAAATAAATACCTCTAAACCACACCTGTCTGTCTACCGCCAGACCCATAGACCTGGGATTAGGGACTTCTGGGCTAGAAGGCTCTGGAGCCCCAGCACCTATCTGAAACATCAACAGCTCCCTGATGAGAGAACTGCCAGTCATATCAAGCAGGTGGATTGTGCAATCAGCCGGCTCCTGAACCAAAAGGGGCTATGGACAGGATGCACCAGGCTGGATTTGCACATGGCGAGATGAATAAGACACCATCACCACTCCTCTGACACGTCCTGAGCAAGCGGATTTTGGAGCAGGTTACAATCGAAAGCAAGCCCCGCCCCACATGCCCCACACACCCCAAGAATCCTCAAGGCTTGTTAGCGCTTTCTGTACCTGATCCTTTCTGTTGCAATTGCTTGGCACTGACGCTCTCCACGAAAGCAGCCCACAAGCGGGTAATTTGACATCGAGTGCAAGACCCAAGCTCTTTTGAATCACAGGTTTCAGATTAACAAGAAGAAGTAGAAGAGCCCTCAATCTTCTAGTCCTCAGGGCTGCAATCTTAAATTCAATTTGCAAGGCTGACTCAGGAGATGAAATTGACAGAAGCTTTAACCCCTCAACCAGCAAGGCTGAGAGTGAAGGGCTCTTGATGAGGAAGAGGACCAGGTCTGGACATGGTTTGGTTCTGTTCTGTTACGCCAATGGTCATATGGAAATTTACAATGGAAAATATTTTTCTCCTAACATCAATGGGTAGCTTTAAAAAAAGGGATTCATTTGCAAGCTTTCTCACGCCTCCTTCAATTACCCCAAAAGGGTGCCTATGTCAAGACGTCAGTAAAACAGAAATTTAAGCAACTCATTAGTCAGTTAGAAAACAGATGGTTAATCAGTTTTTTTAAAAACAACAACAAACCACCTTGAATTTCTATACTTTTCAGACTCTACTCGGTGACGACAAGATGTGTTTACTTCTCTGCTCAGTGCTGAACAGTGGAATTGTTCCAAGGCGTAACGTGGCTTAATAAATCCCGGCCTTTCGGTGAATAGCATGGATGGCTCAGGAACCGACTGTGACTTGTTTGCTAAACACTTTGCAGATAAAAATAAAATAAAATCTCGCAACCAACCCCACTTGGACTCCCCTGTGACGACGGTGTCCGTCCCCGAGGTCTCCTTGGCCTCTTCTGCTTGCTGCTGCTTGGAGGGGTTTCAGCTGTTTATTTATTCATTTGCAGCATTTCTACCCTCGTCCTTTCACCAAAAAGCCACCCCCAAGGGTGGCTTACGGAAATAAGTAGCATCACAGTCCTGTCCTCAAGCTCACCATTTAAACTTCAGACACAGCACAGAAGGAATAAGGGGATCAGGGAGTTTCTATCATTAAAAAGACTATTTTTGAAGAGCAGGTGATAATTTACTTCCCCTTTCTTTCCTGCTCACAATTAGGGACCTAGGAAGCCTGCCTTCTGACTCAGTAGAAGTAGAAGCCACTGATCCATCTAAGCTCAGTACTGCTGGCACTGACTGGCAGCCGCTCTCCAGGATTTCACGCAGGATTTTTTTTTTTTTTCTTGCTTGCGCTACCTGGAGAAGCCAGGGATTGAACCTGCGACCTTTGGCATGCAAAGCAGGTCCTCTGCTACTGAGCTACAGACCTTCCTGCAGTTGCTGCAACACCGAGGGCATAAACAAGGTCATTTTTCTCACTTTATGGAACAAGTGACGGTCACTCACTTAGGGTTCATGATGGGGCAGAGAGAGAGAGAGATCTATTGGCTGCAGTAGAACCTCCATGCTCAGAGGGGGTTTATCTGGATACCAGCTGCAGTGTGGGGCGGCATCTGGGTTCGGGTCCTGCTTGTGGCCTTCCCTGAGGCATCTGAGAAGCCATTGTGGGATGTAAGTCGGTGTAACTTTCAGGGTGGGCAGTGACAGAGGTCGGCATCATTGGGCCCACAAGCCCGCAGGGACCCCCTGACAAGTGCCCCTTGGATTTGCTACTCCTCCTTACCATTGCACCTTGCTTGTTCTCCTGCCCCTTATTTATTTATTTATTTATTTATTTATTTATTTATTTATCTATTGCATTTATATACCTCCCCATAGCAGAAGCTCTCTGGGCGGTTTACAAAAGTTAAAAACAGTGAACATTAAAACAAATATACAAAGTTTAAAAGCATAAAAAACAACAGTATCCTTATAAAAACAGCTATTCTGGGGTCCGTTAAAAACAAACACACTCAGCGTATGTTGTTAAATGCTGTTAAATGTCTGTGAGAAGTGAAAGGTCTTACCTGATGCCGAAAAGGTAACAATGTTGGCACCAGGCGAGCCTCGTCGGGGAGATCATTCCATAATTGGGGGGCCACCACTGAAAAGGCCCTCTCCCTTGTTGCCATCCTCCGAGCTTCCCTCGGAGTAGGCACCCGGAGGAGGACCTTAGATGCTGACCATATTGTACAGGTAGGTTCATGTCTACTCTGAGTAGCAGCAGCCCCAGCAGGGGGTTTTCCCCCATCGTCTGCTCCCTGGTTTTTCAACTGGAGATACCGGGTTGCACACATACCACATGCGCTACCACTGAGCTACAGTTCCCCCCATAGTGAGTAGTCCCACTTCAGAATGCAAGCAGAGAACTCAACCCAAGTTGCAAGTTAAGGGGCTGTTCACACAGCACGCTAACCCACACTCAGTGATTAAGTGTAGGTTGTTTTGAATCTTGGGAGAGGAGAGGAGGAGGATCACGTATGCTGATTTGGGCTCATCCTTTGAGGGCAAGTTGGGGTATGAGTGTAAGAAATCAATAAATAAGGAAACTGCAGTATGACAAAAGAATAACTATGATTCTCTTGTCATACTTTCTCTTCTCATACATTGCAGTATGAGAAGAGAAAGGTCTTAACCTGGTGCCAAAAAGGTAACAATGTTGGCGCCAGGCGAGCCTCATCGGGGAGATCATTCCATAATTGGGGGGCCACCACTGAAAAGGCCCTCTCCCTTGTTGCCATCCTCTGAGTTTCCCTCGGAGTAGGCACTCAGAGGAGGACCTTAGATGTCGAGCGCAGTGAGTGGGTAGACAGTCTGCTCTGGCTCAGACAATAGTGGGGAGGGGGAGGAGACGACGATGCCCCGGTCTCCTGGCTCTCTGCCTGTCAAGCAAGCAAGACGTAGTGATGATGAGAAAGAGAAGGAGGAGAAAGAGCAGTCGGTGACCCTGGCAGTGGGCTTACTGAAGGAGGGGCCCCATGGAAGGGGCCTTTCCCCAGGACCCTCCAAAACCCAGAGCCTGCACCAGTACCTCTCCTCTGCTCGTAAGATCTTGGTGGAGCCGTCTGGCCAAGCACCCGTACTCAAACCTTTGCCTTTCTTTAGCCAGTTGGAGGAGTCTAGCCAAAGCGGCTGACATTTTGAGGAGGAGGAATCCTGGACCCTCTCAAGAAGGACATTACTGGAAGGATGGAGTGAAGGGCAGGGAAGAGGCCCTCCCAGGATCCTGGAAATTACGGGCTGCTCTTGAATTGACCAATTCTTGACAAGGCGATGGAGCAGGTGGTGGGAGCCCAGCTCTGGGTTCTCTTGGATGAGGCTGACTTTCGAGCGCCATTTCAATCCGGTTTCAAACCTGCGCTGGGGACAGAAGCTGCTTTGGTCATGCAAGTAGACCACCCACTGGGGGAGAAAGGGATTCTCGTGGACTTCGTGGCGGCTTTCAATACCATCAGTCATGGTATCCTTCTGGGCAGCCTAGCATACTGGCTGGGGATGCTAGGAGTTGCAGTCTGACACACCTGGAGGGCACCAGGTTGGGGAGGCAGTGATGGGAGCAGGTGGCGCTGTTTTGCAATGGGTCTGTTCTTACCTGTCGGAAGAAGTGCAGCTGAGAAGGCCAGTTCTGCTCCGCAGGTGTTCTCTATGTGTGTGTGTTGGGGGGGGGGGCGTGCACAGGGTTCAGTCTTGCCCCAATTCATTTCCACCACCATGGGAAGTCATCCGAGGATTTGGCGTTCAGAACCATCAGTATGGCGATAACACGCCGTGGCCGCTCTCCTTGTCCTCAAATCCCAACGAGGCAGCGAGGTCTTTGAACGCTTCTCTGGAATCAGCAATGGGCTGGATGAGGGCCAAAAAATCGAAGCGCAAATCAACTAAGCAGCTGGCTTCCAGGATCCAGGAGTTGGTGAACAGCCAGCTCTGGCCAGGGTCACGCTCCTCCTCCTCCTCCGCAGGAACAAGTTTACAGTGGGGGGGGCCACCCTCTTGTTCCCAATCTTGCTCCTGGATTCTCCGGTGATGGTGATGCCACCTATTTCCCAGCTCAACCTGATACGCTAGCTGTACTGTCCTCCCGATGACTTGGATCGCATCTCAGCTATGCATGTCTTGCTAAGCTCCAGGTTTGACTACTGCAGCACGCTCTGTGTGGGGCTGCCCATGGATACATTTCAAAACCTCCAAGTGGTTCAAAATGCGGTGGGGCCGAATTTTAATTGGGGACCATAAAACATTGCTCCTGAAACATCTGTATTAGCTACCTACTTTGTTCCCGGCCCAGTTTGAGGTGCTGCCGCTAACCTTTAAGGTCCAACATACACTGGACCCAGCGTACCTGAAGGAACACCTGCTGCCTTGCACAATAAAATCTGTGTGTATTTCTGTAACCCGAAGTGTAATATGTCACCATGAGATCTAGAGCCTTGGATAGTTCCTATAGAGCTCTAACGGGGTCTGACTGAAACCAAGAGCAGATTCACCACCCCACTGACATTGGAGCCACCAGCCTCCACTGTTTTTTGGTGGCGGCACCTTCAGCTCTGGAGGATCTTCACCACAGAGGTGCATTTGGCACCCTCTCAGCTAAGATTTCAGAGACAGGTGAAGATTTGTCATACCGCAGAGTTTTTAACCTGAATTTTAATTTTAAAAACTTAAGATGCTTTTACTCCTGCTCCAATTGTTTCTTAAAGCTTTGACTAGCTATTCTTTTTCTGAAACCACTCTATACTAATGGTTTGTCTATACATTATTTTTTTTTAAATATATCTATACGTACACTTAACATGAATTTAGGAGAAATACTCCATATAAAGATATAAAAAATATATGTGTGCGCGCGTGTGTGAATATTTTGATTTGTGGGGACATGAAAATTGACACCCAAATATCCCTCCATTTGCACTGAAAACCGTCTCTCCAAGAAATCAAGTTTGCAACACTGGTGGGGTGGGAGGGGGCGGCAGAGAAGAAAGAAAAATGCACACTGACAACTTTCCCAAAGCTGAGCAGCAGAGAGGAATCTTGCTAAAAAGCCACTAATTGCAAAAAAAAAAAAAAATATTAGCATAAACTATGACACAAATTTAGCTCAATTATAGCTGACTCCCTTACTAGAGTTATAATTAAAATCCACAGAGCTCTCAGCGCAACTCCAGATAGAAAGAGAAGGAGCCCTCCGAAAATGAAAATAAAATGAAAACTCTGAACACACCAATTTCTATCAAGGTTGAAACAGCTCTTTAAAACAGTGTGACAAAGGGGCATGAGAGCATTTAACTCAGGCCCAAGTTCTAATCTCTGCCATGGAGTCACTGTGCAGCCTGGGCAAGGCACTAGTTCTCAACCTTAGTTTCTGGGCAGAATTCAAAGTGCTGGTTATGACCTTTAAAGGCTTATATGGCTTGGGCCTGGGCTACCTGGAAGACCACCTTCCCCCATGTGAGCCTGCCTGGGTTTTAAGATCTCCCATGGGGGGGGGGGGAGGTGTTCTTTCAGTACCACCATCTTCAGAGGAATGGTGACTTGAGAGACGGCCTTCTTGGTGATTGCTCCCAAGTTATGGAACTCTTTCCACCAGCAGGCAAATACTTTTCTGTTCAAGCAGGCTGTTAACATGGAAGTTGGTCTGCTGGGTTGGGTACTGTTTCTACTCTGTCATTTTCTGTGGTTTTCATGTGTATTTTAATGTATTTAACCAAGTTATCTATTTTTTAAATTGCTACAACTGTTAGCCACCTTGAGCAGCATTTTCTTGGCGGAAAGGAAGGCTACACATGACTGAGTGCATATATACTACGAGTGGGCTCTGAACTACCTTCAAGGCCAGCCCCATGTAGAGTATGCTGCAGTAGCCAATCCTAGAGATAACCAAGGCATGGACTTTGCAATAAAGGATGCAAAGAATAAGAACAAGATAATAACCCCAGGCACTTTGAACGCTAAACACGGTACAGTTATGAGTAATGCCTCTTTCCTCTGACTTCTCTTAGAAATTGCAAAGTGCAAGAATGTACAAAACACAACATCCAGCTGGTCCCACATAGTGGTATATTATAAATACACTCTGTGCAAGGTGGAATGAGCTCCCTAAGGAGGTTCGCCTGGCACCTACACCATATTCTTTTAGATGCCAGGTGAAGACCTTTTTATTCTCTCAGTATTTTAACAGTCTATAAATTAATTTTAACTTTGCTGTTTTAACTTTGTGTTTTAAATTGGTATTTCTGCACTGCTGCTGATTTTATCCTGGTTGTGCTTTTATGTTGTATTTTATATTATGGTTTTATACTGTTGCTTTATACTTTGAATGGTTTTAATTTTCGTGAACCGCCCAGAGAGCTCCAGCTATTGGGCGGTATAAAAATGCAATAAATAAATAAATAAGGTGCCTACGCCTCACCACTGAGCAACCTGTCCCACATGTGTTGGTGTTTCCTTCCAGAGTACGCGGCAGGCCTTAGCCCCAGCACCTCTTGTTTTCTTCACCACCACCCTCCAGCCACCTCTTCACCTGGTGATGCTCCACTCAGAAGTATTTGCAAGACTGAGACATCAAACCTCAGCTTTGCCTCCCAGCTTTATACCCAGTGAGGGCAGAAGCAAAGTGATGAAGCCCTGTTTATGGGTTATTTAAAATAAAATAATCATCATCATAACCATAATCATAGTGTGCATTTAAGAAAAAACACAGGCATACCAACATTCCTCAACCTGTAAAAGCGAGGCTCAAAATATCACAATATCAATGCACCACACATTCACTTCTTGGCCCTAGAAATCAGTTTGGTGATGGAAAGGACTCCTCTCTATGGGACAGACTTCAGCACAGAGCCGGTACAGTTAAGGCAGCATGATGAATTTCCAGAGTTTGTAGGAAACCCCCCCCCCAAAAAAATGCAGCAACAGCCAGTGGCGTTAAAAGGAGGTCTGCCCACATTCATGGTGGGATACGTCTATCTGGAGCTATTAGACACAGAGGACTGGAGTTGCAAAGGTGTAATGTTGCAATGGATGCCTTGATATGCATGTTGTGAGCTGCTTTGGGTACATTCTGTGGGAAGGAAGGAAAGGAACCTCTCGTGCAAGCACGGAGTCATTACTGACTCTTAGAGGGACGCCAGCTTTCGCTGACGTTTTCTTGGCAGGCCTTTTAGCGGGGTGGTTTGCCGTTGCCTTCCCCAGCCGTTATTACCTTTCCCCCAGCTAGCTGGGTACTCATTTTACCAACCTCAGGAGAATGGAAGGCTGAGTCGACCCGAGCCGGCTGCCTGAAACCAGCTTCCGCTGGGATCGAACTCAGGCCGTGGGGAGAGTTTCAGCTGCAGAAACGGCACACAAATTAAAATGACGCTGATGCAGATGGGGATGAATGTTTTCCCCTGCATGATGCAGATAAATAAATAAATAAATAATAATAATAAGAAGAAGAAGAAGAAGAAGAAGAAGATGGGGGCTTCTGCAAGGCATCTGTCAGGACACGGTGGGAAACAGGACGCTAGAGGAGATGGTTCAACTTTGGTCTGATCCCACAGGGCTGCTTTTCCAACGCTCTTAAGGCAGGATAAAAGCTTGCGCTGGAACAGCAGGGAGGAGGCAAAGGTACCCAGGGCCTGACATGGATTTGGAGAGGCACAATTGGCATTGCCCTTGTTTAAAAAAAGAAGAATTAGATAGATCTGTGAAGGACCAGTCTATTAATAGCTATTAACTGGGATAGCTAAGTGGAATCTCAGTCTATATATTCAGAGGGAAAATACAGCTGAATCCGAAATGGTGGAGACGAATACAGAAGGCTTGTTGCTGGGCTTGGATTGGGAGCTTTCTGGAGTGATGTACATACAGCATCACTTGCCTCTGTTACAAGCAGGGTGCTGTACTAGGTGGACCTCAGTCCGGTACAGCAGAGCAGCATTTAAATGGACTGGCCACGCTTAACATTTCTCGCTTTCCCTTGCAACAACAACAACAGAAACTTTCAAAGGCTCTCTAGGACGACGTAGAAACCCCCTTGGAGTGTGGCAAATAAACTTCTTTCCAGCCCCCGGAGAGCGACTTGCCAAAGGAGAAGGAACCTAGCTTGGCAGGGCTGTACGGAAGGAACTGTCCAACATCATTACACGAAGCAGCGGAGATGAAAATACAGTCTGCGGTGCATGGAAACTAAAAAAGCACACCCAAACCGGGATTGTTAAGCGTCAGCATGAGCACCGTCCTACAAGCAGATTCTTGCTACAGGAAGCACGCTCCAAGGGCCGCACGTCCAATCCACCGCGCCCCCCCCAACCTCCCCGCATCAAACGCGCGAGCGCCCACGCATACCGATCCGGAGGCACGCACAACTGCACTCGCACCCTCTCGCACATACCAATACAAAACCCACACCTCTCCCGCATATAAAATTGAGATCATCAATAGACACACTGCCTTGTGCATACCAATGCCCTCCCAGCCCCGGTTAACACCTTCGCAAGCTGCGGACAGCGTAACTAGGGGTGGGGTACGGGGGCTGCGAAGAAAACACCCCCATCGAGGCGCGGACATCCCTGAAACTTTTGAGCCCAGGAATGAGGTTTTGGGGAAATGCGCATTTGTTCCGTGCGTGAACAACAAACCCAGCGACGAAAAGGAGGACCCTGAGAAAAATGACTAACTACGAACTCTGCCATTTCAGAAGGAGGGCGAGAGAAGACAGGAAGAGTCACGTCCCCACTTGGAGGGAGATCGCCCCACACTGGGCAACTGGAAAGAGGGAAGGGTGCACACACGGGTTTCAAAGGGGAGGGCTAGCAGCACAACAGCATCTAACGCTTCATTGCACCAAATACATGTGCAAAATAAGACCGGCAGCAATGCAGAGCTGGACAAATATTTCAGAAGTTTTTTCAGGACCAACGTCAAATCCTTAAGGCTAAACATGAACGTTTTAAACAGTCAGCCCCACCCCCCACCCCGCCTCCCGGAATTTTCCCAGGTCTTCAGAAGCTCCAGAGCCAGCTCACGGGCCCAAGCAACCTTAAGCTTTCCAGGGTGCAAAGAATCAGTGGAGCATGCCCCACGTTCCCTTGCAAAGCCACAGAAAATGCTGAGCGCCTCTCCCAAACCCTGTGTGGGCTGGCACACACATCCGCCCTAACACTGCAAGGGACCTCGTGATGGGCTGCTAAATGATATGGGCCTTTGGCCCAACCCTGTAAATAAGCCCACAAACATTACTAGCCTGAGGGAATTTTTCACTCACCTGCTGGTGGCTGGCAGAGGAGCGGTGGAGAGCCTCATTTCTATGCTGGGCGCTCCCGTCCCTCCTCCACCAGACTGCTCACTCGCCTGTACAGAATTCCTGATCGCCTATGACTACCATGCAAGTGCAAGGCTGATCCACCCAGTGGAGGCTGGTGGCTCTGATGCCAGTGGGGCAGTGCATCTGGGTTTCAGCCAGAACCAGCCTGAACTCTAAAGGAGCTCTCCAAGGTGTTTCGCACCTTGTGCTGAAACCTTATTATTATTTATTTATTTATTTATATAGCACCATCAATGTACATGGAGCGGATTCACCACCCCACTGACATCGGAGCCAGCAGCCTCCACTGGATCTACCAGGGCCATCTAGATCCAGTTCTAGCTGCTTCCTATCACCAGGTCAGACCACTGGTCCACCCAGGCCTGGCATCCGTCCTACTGGCCTTGGTCTCCAGGGTCTCCGGCAGAAAAGCCTTTTCCTCTTTGCCTGCTCCCAGAGCCTGTTAAATGAGAGATGTCCAGGAGTAAACCGGGGACTTCGTGCATGCACAGCCTGTGCCCCGTCAGCAAGCGCCCCAAATACCCAGACCTGGAGCACATGAAGCAAGAGATCACCTTCCATCCAGCACCAGAAACATGCAAGAGGAATATGGGGAGGGGGGATTGAGCTTTGGCCCCTCTCATGTTTGAAATTAAGTTCTTGCTGTCCGGGTAATTGGATAGAAATGTTTCCCTGCAGGATGGCTTTGCACTCCCCAGTCGTTCTTTTTTTGCCTTTACCCTTTGCAATGATGCTGATGCATGAGGCTTCCTGGGGCCAACGTGAACCAATGACCGACAATCCAGATAACGGTTTGATCTCAGGCAGCTACGCCTGGAAAGAGATAGCAGTTCCTGCCCCCTCCTTCCCAACGCCTGGAGAACTGAAAGCATTTCTAAAGGGAGATTTTTGCTCATAACACGGGCATGAGCAAAATACCCCCCTTTTCACTTCTGAGCAAACAGGAGTGGCAGGTTTTTGCACGGCTTCAAAAACCTGCCAAACCTGTTTAACTAGAGGCAATCAGGTACCGGGGGGGTGGGGGTAGAAAAGAAGAAACCTGTATGCATGGGAAGCAAATGCTCTCTCAAACTGTGTTGAGCTCTTCAGCCTTACTGACTTGATGGGCATAATGTCACCTGTGCTGATTCTACCCATGACTGAGGTGCGGCTAACTGACAGAGAGTCCAAGAAGTCACCTGCCATTAGCACACCTTGTCACAGCCATTCCTTCCAAACCAGCAGGTTAACTGATCAGCAGTCAACTGATCCATATTCTGCAGCCTGAATTGAAATCAGGGGAGTCAGATGGGGGGGGGGGAATAAGTTTTCTTTAGTGCCTCCCCACCCCCTAAAAGAAAACAGCATTTTTCACAGGCTAGCTCCCCAGATGTAAGCACCGTCCCCGCAAACAGTTCTAGAAAAGCTACTGAACCAAACACACTGCGGGCCTGAAAGAAACTGCACTGGGACTCAGCCTCAACCCTTTTCCAAAGTGCTAGAGGTTTTCTGCTCGGAACCAATTTTAACTTGCCAAAAGCAGCCCAAAAAGTTGCCGTTAAAGGTGGAAGACGCCAGCCCAGCCGTCTTATCACCCCTCCTTGGAAATGTCAGCCAAACTGTCAAGGTGGGACCCCAAGTGAAAGACCACACCGATTTGACCCTCAAGACCTCCCTGCTTTGAGCTTTGATTGGCTGAATTTGTCCGAATTGCACAGATGCTGAGGTGCGACGTACACACGCAGCCCTGGATAACCTCATGGCTTTAAAGCTTAAGCTTCAAAATTCAAACACTGTTTGAAAATGCACATTTCTTCCCAGAAAATCCTACAAAACCTGGAGAATGCCCAATTTTTGTGATTGGATGGACGTTCCCAAATGCATCCTTTCGATTTGGCAGAAAGGAGACATCGTATTTGGAAGGTCTAACCCAGGTTTCCCCAACCTGGCGCCTTCCAGGCATGTTGGACTACAACTCCCAGTATCCCCAGGGCATCTGGAGGGCACTAGGTTGGGGAAGGCAGATCTATCCCATATTGTTTCCTTTGCTTGAAAACATCCCTTCCTGGCACTGGTAAGGCTCCTGGAAGAATCTGTTCGACTGAAGAGCTCAGGTCAGACTTCTGCCCATCTCTGCTGGTCCCGTGCATTCTGCCAATTCCTCCTTCAAGCCTCAAGCTCTGCAATTCCTGCCAGTCTGCTGAAAAGCCGCATGTCACTGGACCCTGCAGCCCCTCCGGGGTGGGAGACGAAAGGCGGAGTGAGCCTTTGCAAGTTTAGTTACCAAAGCCCAACTCCAGCTGGACCCTCCTTCAGCCCCAGTGGTCAAAACCTGGAAGTTGTTTTTCTGTGATCATCAGCGGTCGGATGTCAGAGTTTTAGTAAAGGGAGCTGTGCCTCTGACCACGCACAGAGTGCCTTTCTCTCACCACCCAGTAAACTCAACAAGGTGAGGACAACAGCGCATTTTCCAGGCACGTTCCGTAGGTGTCCACAGACGCCCTTAAAAGAGGCGGCAGATGGAGAGAATGCCAGCCGAGACCCCCACATCGCTAGCCACTTGGCAACCCCACCCCAGAAGGTCAAGCGGTGGGGGTGGGGGTGGGGGTGGGGAATGGCAGGCCAGGAGTAGAGCAAGTAAAGTTCAGACTTACCTTCTGCCAAGAGTGATGCTGGAAAAAAATACCTGTTAAACCAGCCTCCCCCAACCTGGTGCCCTCCAACACATGCCGGTTGAGAATGATGGGAGCTGTAGTCCAACACTGTAGGCTGCTGTAGGAGGACAAATTGTGTCACCCTTCCTAACCTACACGCCTAAGAAAAACGGAAGGGAGGCGCCGAAGGGAAAAGGAGAGCTAAATGGAGCGAAGACTCAGATCAAGGGAACAGAAGTGCCCTGCTGGGTCGGACCAAAGGTCCCTCTCACCCAGCGTCCTGTCTCCAGCAGTGGGCAGCAGGAGACCAGCAGGACGGACAGCATAGAATCAGGGCATCAGCTGAACCCCAAAGCTCTTCAGCAGTTCCTGTTATGTTCAATGGGGCTTGTGCAAGATAGCGTCCCGCTATGTCGTAACCCCCTAAATGATAGCCAGCCAGCACCCACTACCGCCTTTCACGGTGCCCTAATCTGTGACCAGACGTGGCTGCCTCACCTTAACTCTGCTGCTACCAAAACCCCTCTAACCCCTCCGCGTTCACACACACACCACAAAGCAACCCCAAGCCAGGAAGACCTTCCCTAACCCCAATTCAACCCAGTCCACGTTCACATGCATCGCCCAACCCTCCCAAATCCAAATCGCATGACCCCAAACGTCTCCCATCGCCCCAAACTCCCTACGGATTTCACACCCCGTTGCTACAATATGGAGTGCGCTAAATCTAAGGACGGTGGTGTCTCTCCCCACCCCCATCCCCACCCCCACCCCACACTCACCCCCAAAGGTCTTTCTTTAAACTGGAGTCTCCCACCCTCGCCGGGCCTCGGGTATCTGAGACACCGCCGCTATTCCAGATCCCAGATGGGGAACCGTCCGTCCGGTGTCAGTTAGATGCAGCCCTCCAAGCTCCTCCTGGTGTGCCCCCCCCACCGCCCAACACAGACCCCCCCTCCCACTCCTCAGCCCCTTTCATGCAGGGTCCAAATCACCTCTCTGCCTCTCCATGCAGACCCAGACTCAGCTGTGCACCCCCGACCCACCGAGATCTCTCTCTAGGCTCCCAAAACTTCATGGATCACGTACCCTCTCCCGCCCCCCCCCGGGTTTCCCACTCTATCACCAACCTTCTAGGCAGAGACCAAAGTCCCGCCAGGCTCTCCGCTCCGCTCCGCTCCAGAGTGGATCACCCTCCGCTCTGGTCTGCCCTCCCCCCCCCCCGCTCGGACTCCCATCCTCTTTTGCATCCACCCCCCACCCCACCCCACCCCCCGCCACTACCATTTCCCAGGCTCGCCCAAGATGCTCTGCTCTCCCTACCCAGACCCTAAAGGACCACAGTGCCCCCCCCACCGCATCTTGCTCAGCCCTCACCCTATTGTCATCCTTCTATACTCACCCCCCCAACTCACAAAAGCCGCTCTAGCCGCCCCCCCTCCCAAACTTGCTCCCCGAAGACTTCACTCTTTCCGCTCCCAAACTCTCAACCGGGGAATCCCCCCCCCCTGCACACGCCTCTGCACAACTCTCAAGCCAACCCACGCGGGGAGGGGGGGATCAAACTCTGCCCAAACGCCTCCCCCACCTCAATGCCAGATCTTCAAAATCCTAATCTCTGCCCCCCCCAGCCCCCAAACTTTCGGCGGGGACCCCAAAGCCGAAAGACGCCCCCTTCCCCCGAGCTCCCAAACTCTCAACGTCGCCTTCGCGCCCCCCCCCCCCCGGGCGCCCAGGAGCGCACGTGCTCTTCCCCGGCGGCTCCCCGGTCCCGGGGCCCGTGGGAGAGGGGGCGCCCCCCCCGCCCCCGCCCCCTCCCCGGCGCGCCACTCACCCGGCGCGCAGGGCAGCCTCCGCGGTCCCCCGCGCCCGGCCCGACGCCGCCGACGCCTCCGGCTGGGGCTGACCATCCACCGCGGCCTCTGGGCGGCCCGGCGGGGCTCCTCCGCCATAGATCGGGCGCCGGAGCGAGCCGGCCGGGCAGCCGGCGCGCACGAGGGAGGCGAGGCGGGCCAGCGAGCGAGCCTGCCTGCCTGCCTGCCTGCCTGCCTCCACACCCCCTCGCTGCTGCCGCTGCTGGAGCCGCCGCCGCCGCCGCCACCGTCGGCGCGGCTGCCTTTCACATGGTGATGAGCCGGCGCGGCGCTGCGCATACTGATGCCGCCTCCGCCACTCAATGGACGGGAGGGGGAGGCAGAGGCAGCCAGGCGCCCCCCTCCCCTCCCCTCCCCTCCCCTCCCCAGAAGTTGCGCCGCCCGCCCTGCCTGCCTGCCTGCCCGGAAGGAGAAACACTCTGCACATGCTCAGGGCCCAGGGTGTTTGATGAAGAACATCAGAAGAGCCCTGCTGCAGCAGAGCGGGGTGGGGGGGAGAGGGTGTGCAGCGGCGGCGGCAGGCGGCTCGGTGAGGCGCTAAATCCGCTCTGGGTTTCGGTCCGAACCGGTCCAAACTCTAAAGGGACCTAGTGGAGGCTGGTGGCTCCGAGGTCACCAGGGCGGTGGATTGGTTCTGGGTTTCAGCTAGAGCTCTCCAAGGTGCTGAAGGGATGTGGAGGAATAGGGTTCATCAGCACCTTGGAGAGCTGCTTGAGAGTTCTGGATGGTTCTGGTTAAAAAAAAACCCAGAATGGATTCACAGCCCCAACGAAATCGGAGTCACCAACCCCCCATGGCTGCTTGTCTTGGAGCTTGGGGGCAAAGTCGAAAGCCCCACGGGCTGGGTATTTATTTTATTTATTTATTTATTTATTTATTTATTTGTAACATTTCTATACCGCCCAATAGCCGAAGCTCTCTGGGCGGTTCACAAAAATTAAAATCGTGAAGAGCATAAAAACAACCAACAGCCTAGAAACACAAATACAAAATACAATATAAAAAGCACAACCAGGATTAAAACCACACAGCAAAAATTGATAGAGGTTGAAATATGGAATTAAAACCGCAAAGTTTAAATTTCCGTTAAATTAGGTGTTGAAATACTGAGAAAATAAAAAGGTCTTCAGCTGGCGACGGAAGGAGCACAGTGTAGTGGGATGACAACCAAGAGCAGTATTTATTTATTTATTATTAAAATATTTATATCCCACCCTATATCACAGGGATCTCAGGGCGGCGTACAGAGAAAATCAGACATATAAAATAGAATAAACATACAGTTCGGAAACAAATCAAACCATTAATATGTTAAAACCAATATGAAATGTTAAAACAGTAAAAGCCAATTAGAACAAGACAGCGTGCCGGGTGGTGGATTTAGCCATCAAAGGCTTTGTTAAAAAGCCACGTCTTAGCCTGGTGCCAAAATGAAGCCAGCGCTGGCACCAGTCCAGCCTCCAGGGGGAGGGCATTCCACAGGCGGGGGGCCACAACCGAGAAGGCCCTCTCCCATGTCCCACCATAGCGTATATCTCGCATTGAGAAGGGATCCTCCGACAGTTCTCAGGTCTCGGGCAGGCAGATATAGGGAGAGGCGCTCCCTCAAGTATGTGATGTGACAGTGACCAACAGGCCCAGTGCCACTACCCGGGCCGGAATGAACATGCCTACCACAGCAGCCTTTATTTCTTATTTTTCAAATCATTTTGCAGCCAGGGAACATTGTGCTGCTTCTACATGCCCGTTGTATTATTTTTCCTTTTAAAATATATTTTTCTACCCCCAAAAAAGGGGGGGGAAAGGTGCTTCTTTCTAAATGTATTTAAGCATCAGGGTAGCAGAAGCAAACTCCATTTTGACAGAGTTATGATTTAAGTGAGTTTAAAATGCGAAACTGCGCATGGTCAGAGCATTCATTTGCTTAATCTGGGTTAGCAAATGTGTGCGTATCTGTCTGTCTGTGTTGCTTTTGTTTTGCTCTAAAATATCCTCCCAGAGTGCAGGACACGGAATAACAGGCTCAAGTTACAGGAAGCCAGATCAGGAAAAACTTCCTGATGGTTAGAGTAGTACGACAATGGAACCAGTTACCTGGGGAGGTTGTGGGCTCACCCACACTAGAGGCCTTCAAGAGGCAGCTGGGCAACCATCTGTCAGGGATGCTTTAGGGTGGATTCCTGCATTGAGCAGGGGGTTGGACTCGATAGCCTTGTAGGTTCCTTCCAACTCTGCTATTCTATGATTCTATGATTCTATCAGGAATGTAGAAGCAGTTGTAAAGTGTAGGAGGCAGGGGAGGAGATAAATGGTAGTTATGTTCTTCACAACACAAGTAATACACATGGATGTTTTATGCCCCCCGCCCCCCCTAATAATACTATTAAGACCAGGACCTAAACTTACCTCGTTGCACCACTGACCAGGCACACATGTTACCAGGCTGCTCAGCAGTAGGGCTGCACGCTCCACGCCGCTAGCCACCCCACACAGGGTGCTTTTAAGGAAGTTTGGCCAGAGCCTTTGGCATTAACAATGGAGATGACTCAGCAGCTGCCGGTCACGTCTGCAACGCTAGATCTGGCATTGCCAAATCAATCAAAGCTGCATATATTTAAAAAGCCTCAAGGCGGACAAGAGGTAAAACTGAAGCAAACGTGCAAGAAACCAGTTCTGAAGTCAACGCCGGCTCCAGGTTTTGGGGGAGCCTTCGGCAAGACACCCTCAGTGGGACACCCCCCTCCGGGAGTTTACGTTCTCAGCACCCCTTGTCTCCGGCTGCTGTTGCTCCTTGCTCCTCTTTCTTATCACTGCTAGGTCTTATTTGCTTGGGAGGCAGAGAGCCAGGGAGCCAGGAGGACGGGACGTCTCCTCCTCCTCCTCCTCCTCCTCCTCCTCCCCCCCCAGCACTATCTGGGCCAGAGCGAGAGGCAGAAGAACAAACAGGTTACAACAGAGAAGAACAGAAGCAACTCTGGGGGCTCTGACCAGTGGGCCCCTGCTTCAGGGTGAGCCCTCAACAGACGCACTGTCATGACTACTTTTGACATAGAATCATAGCGTTGGAAGGGGCCTCTAAGGCCATCGAGTCCAACCCCCTGCTCAATGCAGGAATCCACCTTAAAGCATCCCTGACAGATGAATGTCCAGCTGCCTCTTGAAGGCCTCTAGTGTGGGAGAGCTTACGACCTCCCTAGGTCATTGGTTCCATTGTTGTACTACTCTACCAATCAGGAAGTTTTTCCTGACGTCCAGCCGGACCTGGGCTTCTTGTCACTTGAGCCCATTATTCCATGTCTGAAGTCATTTCCCCCCTCCAGGTGTAAAAAAAGAGAAATCATATAGTTTATACAGGTATCACAATTTTACATACCAGTTAAACAGCTCCGTGGGGCAGAGCGTCCATTCCTCAGAGCCAGGGAGAGGAGTATCTTTCAAAGCCTGTCCTGATTTGAGTCGAACAGACGTCTGAAGAACAGAGGGGGTGAGTGGTGAGGTGGCTATGCTTCCAGATGACGCCCAAATGTTCAGGATGGTCAAAGCAATGCGGGGATTGCAACGTGCTCCAAAAGGCTCCCTCCACAATGGCTGACTAGGCAGTAAGATGGCAAGTGTGGTTCCATATAAGTACATGTAAAGCATAGAGTCATAGAATAGTAGAGTGGGAAGGGGCTTAAAAGGCCATCGAGTCCAACCCCCTGCTCCATGCAGCTTTTCTCCAGCCTGGTTCTCTCCAGGTTGGGGAAAACTTTCCCCTTTGGATGCCTGCCTGATTCCATTCTCCATCTCAAGACTGCCCTGAGAATTTTGACTGGCAGGGGGAGGAGGGAGTATGTCCCTAGTATTAAATTACTTAGGGGACTTAGTATAGCATGTCCCCCCTCCCCCCTCCCAGAGTATCCAAAACAAGCTTTGACTTATATAGCATTGCAAAGATAAATGGTGTTTTGCAGAACTACATCAGCAAAAAGGTGCCTGCCCTCAGGAACTTATATTCTGGATTACATTCTTCATTTCACTCATATTTGAGTTGGGGGTGAGGACATGCAATAGCATTAATATTGGCTTTTTTTTTTTACTGGGAATAGCTTTGCTTCAGTTATCTATACGGCCGCAAACTCCTATTTGGAGAACTGCATGCAAACATTCCTTCTTCTTTTTCTCAACCTAAGCCCCTGTCACTCAACAGGCCCTCCCAGCCTTTCCCCAGCACGGCTGTTTCCTTCACTCCTCTCTATCTTCCAGGCCTTTATTTACATCTAGATATCATCAACTAGAGGACCCTGGGTCAAAGCTGGCCACCTCAGGGAAGCTCCCACCCCCTGGCCCTACCATTTGGCAAAGGGAGGCAATGTCCTCAGAAGGCAGGTGCTGAGCGCCGGCTGCTCGTCGTGAACTCTTCAGCTGTTCCTCTCTGTCCGTGGACAGGCTGTGCTTGCAAGCCACACAAGGTGTTCCGGGGGGCCTGGCCTGGCCTGGCCTGCAGCACCTGGGGCGGTAGAGGACATGATCCCACTGCCAGCGTTGAAGTAAGATTCAACCGGCAGCCCGGTCAGCTGCTGCATGTGGAGTGTGGCAGTGGAACCTTCTTGTCCTTTGCCTTAGGCAGCAAAAGGGCCGAGGCGAGAGAGATTTGTGCAGGAAGTGGCAGCCACTCTGGGCCGTGGGGCCACCTTGTCCCCTCGTCTCAACCCCATCCACGAAGCAGTTCTCCAACAGATCCCATTATTGAGCCGACAGGGATGGTGCCGCAGACCCAGCTGCCCCCTTCCTCCTAATCAGGGCCAGTGTCAAGGGCCCACAGCCCAACAGGGCCCCCACTGACGAGAGGCCCCTGGACAGGCTCCTCCTCTCATAGAATCATAGAATAGCAGAGTTGGAAGGGGCCTACAAGGCAATCGAGTCCAACCCCCTGCTCAATGCAGGAATCCACCCTAAAGCATCCCTGACAGATGCTTGTCCAGCTGCCTCTTGAAGGCCTCTAGGGTGGGAGAGCCCACCACCTCCCTAGGTCACTGATTCCATTGTCGTACTGCTCTAACAGTCAGGAAGTTTTTCCTGATGTCCAGCTGGAATCTGGCTTCCTTTAACTTGAGCCCGTTATTCCGTGTCCTGCACTCTGGGAGGATCGAGAAGAGATCCTGGCCCTCCTCTGTGTGACAACCTTTTAAGTATTTGAAGAGTGCTCTCATGTCTCCCCTCCATCTTCTCTTCTCCAGGCTAAACAGGCCCAGTTCTTTCAGTCTCTCTTCATAGGGCTTTGTTTCCAGACCCCTGATCATCCTGGTCGCCCTCCTCTGAACACGCTCTCGCCCAGGGCAGCCTGCTTGTTCACCTGCCTCTCACTCTGGAGCAGATGGGGGGGTGAGGAAGAGGAGGAGGAGCAGGAGAGGCCCTGGACTCTTTGCTCCCTGCTTATCAAGCAGGGCGAACCATGCCTAAAACAGAGGAGGAGGAGCCAGTGACAATGGCGGTGAGAAGGCAGACTCCCCGGGGAAGGGGTCCATTGAGGACATCTTGCCCTCCAAAACCTGGGGCTCCTGACACACTTGCTGGCAATCGCTGGTGTTAGCCTTCCAGCCACGACGGGGCCCGGTGAAAACTGGGCAGCGACCAAAGATTCCATCAGACCCCGGCCCCCGCCTGTCCTTTTCGCAGAACCCAAAAGGCTGAAAGCGGGAGAAGGGAAAGAAAGATGAAGTATAAAGAGAGAAATAAATGTGGCGTGCTTTTGTCTGCATGGCGGTAATTGGGCCTGACAGATGCAAATAAATACACATCTTCTCCAGCAAGCATGATTGGCAGCAAACACTTTATTAATGCAGAGAGATTAGCAGATAATGGACATCTGTCAGCCGTAATGACCAAGGACGGCCTGCCGTGTCAGCCTACACTTGATTGACAGATTGATGCATGGGGGGGAGGGGAGGGGGAGGCGGCGAGCCACGTGGGTACAGGGGGCTGCCACATGCCTCTGGGGCGCAGTGCAGGGTGACACACAGGGACAGAATGGGCCTCTGACGCTCGGTAGCGAGACCCACTTCAAACTCTATCCAGAGAATTCTCGATTCTCTACCCCCACACACACCAAATTCTCTGATCTCCCCCCGCCCCACACACCCTCAATCAACTTGTCAAGTGCCATGCTGTCATGTGCTAGTTGTGAGGAGGGAATCATTTTCAAGCTTACCTTGGTTCCACGTTTTCCGAAATTAACAAAAGTAAAGTGAGATTTTCCCTCTGGCTCCTTGCAAGCACAACAGCTAAAGTTCAGCGTTCGTTTTCCGAAGGAAGCGGCCACCTTGCCCGACCGTGTGAGTGAAATAGTACAGGATGTCAGCCAGAGGATTGGAACTGCCAGGCAGATAAGAACGGACCCCAAAGCATTCGAGATGTTCGTTGGCCCAGCAGAGCAGAAGCATGAGCCGCCGCTGCGAACTTTAGCTACAGCTTGACATAAACCTAGCGGAGGCTGGTGGCTCTGAGGATAGTGGGGTGGTGAATCCACTCTGGGTTTTATTTATTTATTTATTTATTTATTTATTACATTTTTATACCACCCAATAGCCGAAGCTCTCTGGGTGGTTCACAAAAATTAAAACCATAATAAAACTACCAACGGGTTAAAAACACAAATACAAAATACAGTATGAAAAGCACAACCAGGATAAAACCATGCAGCAAAATTGATATAAGATTAAAATACAGAGTTAGAACAGTAAAATTTAAATGTAAGTTAAAATTAAGTGTTAAAATACTGAGAGAATAAAAAGGTCTTCAGCTGGCGACGAAAAGAGTACAGTGTAGGTGCCAGGCGGACCTCTCTGGGGAGCTCATTCCACAGCCGGGGTGCCACAGCGGAGAAGGCCCTCCTCCTGATAGCCACCTGCCTCACTTCCTTTGGCAGGGGTTTGCGGAGAAGGACTCCTGTGGATGATCTTAAGGTCCGGGCAGGTACATACGGGAGGAGGCGTTCCTTCAAATAACCTGGCCCCAAACCGTTTAGGGCTTTAAATGTCAATACTAGCACTTTGAATCGGGCCCGGACCTGGACTGGCAGCCAATGAAGTTGTAGAAGGACTGGCGTAATGTGATCTCGCCAGCCAGTCCCTGTTAGTAAACGAGTTCTGACTGATTTCAGTCAAAATCAGTCAGAACTCTACAGGAGCTCTCCAAGGTGTGGGTTTCAGTCAGAACCAGTCGATTTCTGACCAAAGATCTGGTGCCTAATGACACCAGAACCACCAGCCTCCATAGGGTAAATCTAATGAAGTTATCAGGATTGTGAGCATTGCTTTCTTTTCTCTCTCTCCCCACCCATTCCCCCCCCCCCTTTTTACTAGCCTCATGCTTCCATGCCCAAATTGGCCCAGAGCCTTCAGGTCCCTGAAAATTCAACTCTCAACATTTCCATTCCTCTAGAAAATCCAGTCCCAGGGCCGGTTCACACATTTATTTATTTGTTTGTTTGTTTAATTTATATACCACCTCATAGCTGAAGCTCTCTGGGCGGTTTACAAAAGTTAAAAAAGTGAACATTTAAAAAAGTAGACAAAATTTAAAACCACCAAAAATATAAAAACAACATCCCCCCCCTCATGTTAGGATGAGGCATCGCAAAGGAGCAACCACACCACTCTCACATGCACAGAAAACCATCCCTTGCCATTCCCTTGCTGACTGTTAGCAAGATGGCTGGCCGTGGCCTTCCTCAGCACCCCACGTTTAATGGATCTCACGGAATGACTGCTGTGGAAGGGGAGCCTGTGTGGCGTGGTATGTGGTGGTGTTGGGACTTGTTATGGAACATTATCATTGGAGAAAAACCTTCATACCGCTTTGTTTTTTAGGTGGCAATAAGAGTGCCATCTGGTAGGTTAGATCTGGGTTACCCGGTTCACACAAGACACTTGATGTGGTGTGAATCATTGCCCGGCCCCTGACTGCGTGAATCCACCACGCCTTTTAAGAGGATGACAGAACCAGCTTAGGGGAATTTTGCTGCTTGAGGCAAAGGAAAAGATGGCAGCCTCTGCACACACACACACACCCGCCCCTATGCCAAATACAGAAGCCAACCAGAGTGGCAGGTGAATCTGACTTCAACATCTTCCAGGGCACGAGAGCAGCAGGCTATCTCAGGAGGCACAAGACAGGCTGTGTGTCACCATCACCTTGCTACTGAACCCTGACAGTTGCCTCACTCTGCTTAATGGAAGAGCCGGCCCCAACATTCGAGGCAGGGTGGCCAGGTGTCCCTTTTTCTTTTCTTTTTACAGAGAGCAGTCCTCTCTTTGAAGGGGGTCCTCTTTTTCTCACCTGGACAGCAGACTGAACGGGACACCTGGACACAGAGATGTACTGTATTTCTATTGACAATTTCTAAATTTACATCTATACATATAAATTAGCGTGTGCAAATATTACACAAATCGCTGTCCTCTTTCATAAAGGCCCCCTCCCATTTGAAGTCTACTCCATGGCGTAGCATCCACAGTGGCTCATTTGCTCACATGCAAAGCCACGATGCTTGATGCTGCAGTCAGCCAACGATGGCCAATGCCACGTTTCATGAGGTCCGCTTCCTTGTTTCATTTCTGCCTTTTTGGAGGTGGTGGCAGAAGTGACTTTTCGTCTTCTGAGGCAGCCGAGGGGTCCATCATCTTAGAAGCCGAGGGGTCCATCATCATTTCAGCCAGCCCTGAGGTCCATCATCTTAGAAGTCCAGGCTTGCTGACAGAAGGCCGCAATGCTGTGATGCAGAGGGCCCTCTGCGCGCGTTTGTGTGCACACAAGCTTTCCTGCATTCTTCCTGGGGCTTCTTCCAAGCCATGGAATGTAAGCACAGATGAAGCGACAGGGAGGCGCATGGTGATGCAGGGTGGGCACGGAGTGGGGTGTGTGTGTGCGGCGCTGTGGATTCTGTGTCAGGAGGTCTCCTATGCTGCCTGGGGGGACTAGGCCCAAACTTGACCTGTGGCTCAGCTGGGAAGGCCTTTGACTCCAGCTGAGCCACAGCTGTCAATCAGGCAGGTTCCAATCCATGTCAGATGATCCCCCAGGGCCCCTCGTGCTGCCTCATAACCGATGCGCCAGTTTCCAGACACTGCCAGCTGCTGACACGCGCCTGACCCCCGTTAACGCTTTCATTCTTGGGCAGGTGATGAGAGAAGCAGGCAAGAGACCCAGCCACCGGCTCCGGCATTAACCCTGCAAGTACAGCAACCGCCAAATGCCGCAGGCTGCATTTGGAAAACGGGAATCATCTCATTCCATGCTAGCATCCTCAGCAGCGCTGAGTTTTAAGGCTGGAGGGCTTTTTAAAGAGAAAGGAGGGGGCTTCGGTCTGCGTGGAATTCACTTCTTATGCACCCAGCCCTATCCTTTGGGGAAAGGTCATAGCTCAGTGGCGGAGCACACACTTTGCATCCAGAAGTCCCCGGGGTTCAATCCCCGGTATCTCCAGGTAGGCCGCGATAGTCCCCCTCCCCCATAGCTGCTGCTAGTCGGTGTGGACGATACTGAGCAAGATGGATTATTTATATGTATTACTTATTTAGGGTATTATTTTTTTACCTCGCGCTGGGAGCAGTGTACAAACAATCAATGGAAGAATGCAGTCTCTGTCCAAAGGCTTCCAATCTGAAAGACTGGAAGTCTGACTTAGCATAAGGGACCTTCCAGTGTTGTTTTCAAGTAGGCCGAGGCTGCGTGCAGTTTCTCAGTGGCTCAACAAAGGGCAAATGAAGCCAGCATCCATTCCAGGTGGCTGTAGGGAGGGAGAGAATAGGGACACAGGGGGGCATTCTGCCTGCCCAGCTGAAAGACTAATCCCCTCCTCTTCCTTCCTCGTTCCTTTTTCCTTGCTTGCTACGTCCTTTTATTAGGTTATAAGCCTGTGGGCAGTGAGCATCTTGTTTTACTGCTTCTATGCAAGACACTTGGGGAGCCATTTTGGCTGAGGAGCAAGAGAAACACGTTTAAAATAACAACTAAATGATGCACGTTCAGATGTACTCCTCAGTCCAGCCTTCTCCAACCTGGCACCTTCCGGATGCGTTGGGCTGCAGCTCCCATAATTCCCAGCCAGCATGGCTAGCCCATCCTTCAGCCCAACGTATCCGAAGGTCATCAGGTAGGGGAAGGCTGCTTTAGTCCCACGTTGACTCCAGGTCCTAAATTCAGACGAAGTTGGTGGTTAGCTCGAGTTGAAGTTGGTGGTTAGCTCGAGTTGAAGTCCAAAGAGCAGAGCAATTTTTTAAAAGAGAGGTACGTTCTGTTTTCAGTACGATTTTTTTTATGTGAATAGGGCGGGTGCTGCCATTGCTGTTCTAAAATGCCCCCAGTCCTAGTGAGAAGGCGGGTTAGAAACCTACAGGAAATTAATACATCAAATTCGCTGCTACTCCTATTCTGACATCCTACCAGTTCATTCACCAGCTTGTTCTCAGTAGCAAAACAAAGCAACAGCGCCATCTTCTGACCACCAAGAAGCCATGCAAGGCACTCCAGGGTTGTTCTGCTCTGTCCAGTCATTGAACCCCAAGAAGAGAAAGCAGCAGAGAAAGATCTTACAAAAATGAGGGTAAGATCTGACCAGTGGTGGGTCCAGTTTTCGGAGGGCCCTTGGCCGAGCCACCCTGAATGCCCCCCTCCCTCATTGAGTTTTCCTTCCACCGCCAATGTCACCAGCTGCTATCGCTCCTCTTCCTCGCTCCCCTTCGCTTGTTTCACAGGAAGAAGAACCAGGAGGCCATGACGTCTCCTGTTCCTTTCTCGCCGCCACTGCTGTCTGGGCCAGAATGGTAGGCAGGAGGTGCACGTCCAGAGGGTTTCAGACAGAACCAGTGAGAGGACTCTAAAGCGAGCTGTCCAAGGTGCTCCTGCAATGGGGCTTCCACGCCTTGGATTGCTCCTTTAAAGTTCTGACTGAAAGCCGGAGCGGATTCACTGCCCCACTGACATTGAAGCCATCAGCCTCCGCTGTCTAGAAGAGTGTACCTACAGGACGGGGCCACTGAGGCTGTGGAGCGCTCTGCCTCTTGAAGCGCACTGTGCCACCTCCCTCCTCCTGTTCAGTCAAGACTGTTCTTTCATCCTTTACCTGCTGCTTTTCCTGTTGAGATTGTGGCGGCCTCATCTTGCTGCTCCTGCCATTCTCACTGTCGACCTTGACAACTCGATTGTGTTGTTACTATATTTTGATTGCACTCAATTTGTCTACAGCTTTAAGACATTGTTCATTGCCTTGAGGCAGGGTGGGGAGGAGGCTGCAGTTCAAAAAGCTCCCTCCTACTCATTCTCCTTCCTCAGCAGACCAGCGGTTTCCAAAGCGCATTATGGGGATGTTAGCATTCCTCAGCGGCTTCTTAGGCGGTTTTGTTAAGGACATGACCAGGAGAGGCAGACAGATTCCTCTGGAAGACAACTTGCCCATCACCAAATCGATCTCTAGCTCAGCTGCAGAGGCATCTCAGATGCTTTCTGAGCCAGGGGTGGGCAGAAGGTCTACCGTTAGATCTCCTGGTGATTGCAGAAGATCAAGGGGTTGACTCCTAGTGTCTTAGTAATAGCACAAGACAACAAAAGGCCTCCTCAATTAGGCTGTGGAAATCATGTGCGTGAATGTGGATGAAAGAAGAACAGGAGCAGATTTGTGTGTGAACTTCAGTTCTGGCCCTAATTCCTGCACTGAGCATGAATGCTTAGAAGCACCCTGTTTTGCCTCCTGGAACCACTATTTTGCACCTGGCTCCAGCTGGCCGGCCTCAAGAGTTCTGACGAAAACTGAAGTCCATCTCTCCTGTTTAACATCTGCTCAATCCTGTTCTTAGCCAGGGCTGACATTCACACAAGGCAAAGGCGAGGAACCAGCAAATCTGTAGGATAAGAAACACCGATAGGCGCAGGACGGCTGTCCAGGGCCTCTCGCGGGTGGTGTTGTTGACCGTACAGCATTCCTGCAGTCCTCTTCCCCAGAATCTAACCAGCATGTGCAAAGGAAGGGGTCTAAAAGTGGTCCCCTGGAAGAACTCAGTTTGAAGGATGCTTATCGAAATAGGCCCAAGTCCAGAAGAGAGAATGTGGGACTGCGCTGCCCACCTTCTGGGTTCTAAAATAATTGTACTGAAGTCTTTAAAGCAACTTTCTCCGACCTGGTGTCCTCTGAGTGCATTGGACGACGACATTCATGCTCACCCAGCATGGCAAATCTAGGGAAAGGGTTTGCTCCTCTGATCTAGTACAAGGAGGATCAACACACAGGTCGCCACAGAGCAAATGTCCACAATTTTGTGGAAGATCTCGTCACTTGCGAGATTGTAAGCCCCTTGGGGGCAAGGAACTATCACACCTTCTTTCCTTCTGCTGTAAAGGACTATGTGGAAAGGTGGCACCGCACAATTAGGTACGCTAAATTTAGTCAGTCAAGGAAAACTCTGGTCAGCACCCTGGTCAGCTCTTGCAACCTTCTCCTCCCCAGCCTACCATCACCACACTTTGCTACCCTGACATCTGCCCGGCACCCTGTTGCTAAAACCATTCAATTCTCATCCTTGCTCTGATCACACAACGGCCCTCCTTAAATCCCAGCATTGGCGCCTTCTCCACTCTTGGATGCCGCACAAGCTCATTGCCCTGACCTTCAAGTCCCACTATGGCCTGGACCCTTCTTTCTCTGTCCTGTGCCCCGATGCAGCTCTGCTCTGCCCTGTTAGCACGTTTCTTCAGTTCCACCAGCAACCAGTTTGAAGGCCTCCTGCTTCATCAGATAACTCTACCCTTCGCTGCCCCTTATTGCCTGGACCTGTCTCCTGGAACACCTCTGTAATGCTTCTTCTCTTACTTCCTTCAAGTCCACCCCCAAAACGTAACTTTTCCATGAAGCGTTTGGCACACCTGCCCAGTCTCCATGCTGTAATTTACTGTAACTAAGCCAAAACAAAGAAATGCAATGAACATATATTATTATGTTTAATCATTCAGTGAAGCTGCAATTGCTCAGTTTTAAGGCTCTTTTGGCTCCAGTGGGTTGTTGTGGAATACTTGAGAGCTTTCTCCCTTACCAACCTGCCCAGTCACTGAGGTCATCAGATGAGATGCTCCTGATGGTTCCACATGGACTGACAGCCCAATTTGAATCTACCCAGAGTAGGGCCTTCAGTGTGGTGGCTCCCTCGCTGGGGAATTCCCTGCCTCTGGATGCCAGGCTACACCAACACTGTTTTTTTGCAGATACCTGCCGAAGACATTTTTATTTCCACAAGCACTGTGCTCTTTCTGACACCAGGTGGAGACCTTATTTTCTTAGGCATTTTCCATTTTGTTTTAAATCTGTTACTGGATTTTAAGTCTTTGCGTTGCTGCTAGGTTTGATTTTGGTTTATTATTTTATTTTATATGTTTGAACTTTTATTTAGTATCTTATGTTGTATTTTATGGTTTTAATTGTTGTGAATCACCTAGACAGCTTTGGCGATTGGTTGGTACAGAAATGTAACAAATGAATATGCATTCACATTCTAACGACAAGAACGGTACTACAAAAACTGGTAGTCATGAAAAATGATGCAAGCGTTCTGTGGAACACAGCAAATTGCACAAAATGCCGCCAAGCTGGGTCAAACAGCAATCTAGAGACCAATCATGGATTTGGGAGTCAGATATCGCAATCTACACTAGGGGGCAGCAAGTGCCCACCGGAACACTTGCAAGAGTGATGAAAACGCAAGGTATCTGGCAGCATTTGGCAGATGAACTGTCATTTGTGAATGTTCACGGGTAAAGCCCAACCTCACAAGATCCAGATAATTTGCAACATCTGAACCTTACACATGGAACGCCGTCCGGCTCTTCAGAGCTCAAAATAAGACAACTGGGATTGTGCAGTTTTCAAAGGGGGGGGGGGGGGGAGAGAAACAGGGCAAAAGGCAGGCCCAATCCAGCATTGTAAAACAATTTACAGTAAGGAAAATTAACCAAATTCTAAAATGAAACAAAACACGTCTTCAGTGGATACAGTTGTAGCAAAACAGGGCAGGTGATTCTCAAGAGCCTTTAGCAAAACAGGGCAGATGATTCTCAAGAGCCTTTATGCATTAGGATCTCCTACATGTATAAACAATGTATTACAGGGCAAGCAAACGTAGGTCCAGGGCTCTTCTGTGTTGAAACTGCTAAGGAAGATGAGCTAAACAGTGGTTTCATCTCCTGCTGCACATTTTCCTTTCTAAACATTAAACACAGCTTAACAAAACCACATTATATCAGGCATTGCTTGTACCAGTCATCTTGGCAAGTGAAAATGGCTTGCATGTCCAGGAACCACCCCTGAAATAGATCCTTGCTGGAGAGTCCCAGCCTGCTTAAGCCAGCAAATTTATTATTTGTACCAGTTGCTTCCCTTTAAATAGAAAAAAAAATAGTTTTGGTTTCAGGATCATGACAGTCCTCACTCAAGATAGATGAGCATATAGGCTGTGCATGATCTGCCACTTGGGGTTGCAACAGGAAGCGTTGCTTGCACCCTCTTCACTTCTGCCTGGTTTATGGCATTTCTATACCACCCAATAGCAAAAAAACAACAACCTCTGAGTGGTTTAATAGACGGACAGTGACATCAACCAAGCAGTAGGAAGCTGATGAATTTTGCCTTGGAGTAAAAGACTAGAGGTTGATCATTGTCTGCACATCTATCTGTAGTGCATTTTATTCAATCTTATTTGACCTCCTATACCAGTGGTTCTCAACCTTCCTAATGCGACGACCCTTTAATACAGTTCCTCATGTTGTGGTGACCCCCAACCATAAAAAAAAATTTCGTTGCTACTTCATAACTGTAATTTTGCTACTGTTATGAATCGTAATGTAAATATCTGATATGCAGGATGTATTTCCATTGTTACAAATTGAACATAATTAAAGCATAGTGATCACAAAAACAATATGTAATTATATATTGTGAAATATTTATTTCTAATTACAAATAAATGAAATGTCTCGGTTCCTATGACCATCAGAAATATGTGTTTTCCGAAGGTCTTAGGCGACCCCTGTGAAAGGGTCGTTCGACCCCCAAAGGGGTCCTGACCCACAGGTTGAGAACCACTGTCCTATACCATACACACACACACACACTCTTATTAACCGCTGGAGGAGGACTTCAGTGGAGATGTAGATTAGGAAAGAGTTCGTTGCTCCCCTGTCCCCACAATAGATTGGGTGGGTGGGATAAAAGGAAGGGAAACAACGCAACCCACCGGCTCCAACAGCTGGGATTGTTTCCTGTTTGCAGATCTCAAAGGGGTCCCTGTGCTCAGTTCTTCTAAGCCCCTCTGCATCGCCAGGGTTCCCCTGCTGGGCTGTAAGACAGCCTGCAGCTAGCAAATTTTTCTCTAGAGGAGACAAAGAAGCAGGCGCATAACAAAGAGAGGGGTGGGCTGGGTGTGCGTGGCGGTGCGTGAGAGTGTGTTTGAGTGAGTAGAAAACAGCCGCATGGGGTGGGTTTGGAGGGAATATCTTCTCTTTTTGTACAAGATTGATTTATTAACTATGATACATATCACGTAAGGCCTTGAAGTTTTTACACCATTCCCATTGAGACACATACAATACTCTGTAGCAAATACATGATTTTTTTTTCTTTTCAACTCAGCAGAAAAGGGGCTTTTTTTTTTTATTTGCCCAGAGCTTTCAACATTATCATGCACTAATTGGATTGGCCGGGGGGGGGGGGGGGGGGAGAGGGAAAGAACCACAAATTGTTAAAAATGTCCTTAAAAGAAGCATAAAAAGGAAAGATATTCTATCACCAATAACTAAAGGATGTTGTTAGGCTCCTAAAATACAGAGAAATAACCATTATATTTTTCTTTACATACAGTTCTTTTCAATTTTTTGTTTGTTTCTGTGAAGAGTGTTCTGGGCACATACTTAGCTGGAACTACTAACACATTTTTATGACCATTAATATTTCTTCCTCTTCAATAAAAAAAAATTGTTAATTCAACATATATAGAGATTTTTTTACATGTGAAAATACGAGTACCGGGGTGGGGGTGGGTGGGAATAAACTGAGAGCAGAACTAAATCCAACATTTTAGGATAAGTTTTATTCCCATACAATTTGAGAAACAGATGGGGCTTATTTTTAAATGTACACAGGGAGGAAAATTAAGGGTTTTTTTTATTTAAACAATAACTTATGCCCTGCCTTAAACTACATTTAAAATACAATATTGCTATTGTATTTCAATTTAACAACAAAATAGGGGGTTAAACCTAACAGTTAAACTAGGACCTATTACACAGGCAGTGGGGGGGAAATGCCCCCACCCCCATTCGAACCTCTACAGAAGACTAACTGGAGCTGCAGTTTAGACAGACAGAATGACATACCTTATGGCAGATTTCCCCAACCTGATGCCCTCCAGATGTGTTACCACTCCCAGCAATCTCCCAGCCAGCCAGTTGAAGTCCAACGTACCTGGAGAGCATCCGAGTGGGGAAGGTTGCCTTACGGGTGGCTGGTGGTCACTGCTTCACCTACGGACCAAAGCACTTCCCACTGGCTAGGCGACAAACAGACAAGGAGAAACAAAAACCAGATGAACAAAAAATGCAAAGTCAGACTTTGAACAGCTGCTGCTGAATCACCAAAGTTAAGGACAAATGATCCAGACAAGCAATTAAGAACTTTCCTTTTAGAGAACTTTAAAAAAAAAAAAAAAATCACATGTGTAAGTTAGCTGATAAATTGTGATGCTGCTAAGGAATAAGTTGCTACCTTGAAATGTTTGTCATGTTCAACCACAGAAGCAAATCGGTTTAGTATATTTTAAAAACAACAGTCAGTCATACAAATTTGCTGTGCCTTCCATTTAAAGCCATTGCAAAATAACAAAGCCCAGCCATTCTCTCAAAGGAAAAACGAAAAACAACGATGCAGCGGGATAACCTTGAGCACCAATGCTCTGGACTACCGAGGCAGGTCCCTGTGGGCGTCCGTGAAAACCCTTGAGAGAAACTCTCCAAACTGTGCAATAAATACAAGGATCCTGCCACTTGCAGCGGTGCAAAAGGCGACATTTGGCCAATGGGAGGGGCAGCATTTTGCAGCCTCCAGGAGAATGTGGTCAGAGGAAGCCAGGGTTTAGCCAGGCTGGAGCAGATGCCTTTATGAGCCCCCCCAGCCTATGACATCCAATTGTCCAACCGCCCACTTCGGCAGTGGAAAAGCCAGGACTATTTGCGCTGCACACAAGTGATATGAAGTTGGTGCAGACATTGAAGTGGGGCACCGGTGTGGGTGCAAAGGGATACTGCTGCTTAGGGTGTGTGGGGTGTGTGTGTGTGGAGTGCTAGAGTATCAAATTCTTTAGCAAGCATAACTAGTATCAAAAGAGCCCCGGTAACCAAAGAGAAATTAGGCAGTTTAATTTATTTTCCCCACAGAGAGAGGACATTGAGCCCAGTAAGTGGGTAACAGAGTCACTCATCTCAAAAGAAGGAATGGTTCTGATCTGGTTCGCATGTAACAGTGGCAAATCATGGGTTAAACAACCCATGATTTACTGCTAGGTGCGTGCCACAGCCATCTTAAATATTTAACCACCAATAGGGGTTGCTACATCCAAACCCATACACTAGCCTACAATTAGTAGTTAGGTTAACTGTGGGTTGTTTAACCCATGATTAACCTAGAGTATCTGGGTTTGGATGTCATGTAGTAACCCGATTGGCTAGATCACGGGTTGAATATCCAAAGAGGCTGTGGAATGTGTCCAGCATGCACTGTAGCAAAACTTGGATTAATTAACCCATGATTCGCTGCCATTAAATGCAAATAGCCCCAGAGTGTAATTCAGGTAGGTAGGTACAGAGATGGGGAAGTCTGTTCCTTCCCAAGGACTTTTATTTATAGAGAATTAAAAGAAAAGGCCTCTTGGTTCTCCACTGAACGCCACTTCTGCTGGGCTGGATTACCAACTTTACTTCTCCATCAGATTTGTAAAATTACAGGAGTCCCAAGTGGAATTTGGAAGAGTAAATCCTATAGGACCACCATGATATTCTGAAGAATACACAAGGTACATTTTCTTTGTTCTATGCACAGAACAGACTTCCTCAGTACACTGCATCTAGAAAACTAGGAAGGATCAGGTAGAATTAAAACTCATCCTACGGTGCACCTTCCCCCTTCAAGCACAGCAACCGAGGACAGAATCACAAGGCCACAGATTGGCAACTGAAGAGAACCAACCAGCATGCAGCTATGCTCCCTGCCCCACCCCACCCCCAAGCTTTGTACTCAAAGCAGTGGGATGGGGGGGGGGGGCAGTATCCCCACAACATAGTAGCAACTGGAAAGAAATCTGCATCAAATGCCCTGTTTGAATGCCCATAAGCAGGCAATAATTAGGTTGTGGAGGAAGATGCAAAAGGTGCAGCAGAAAACAGTCAAATTGAAAAGGTGCTCCACATTGATTAAACATTTCCAAGATATAGACTAGCAAGGTCGACTGTTCTAAGTCCAAACAGGTGTAAGAGGCCTTTTAGAGGGAGATGTTTAGCATCAGACCCTTAGAGAAGGCACAGAAACAGGCCTTGCATACACAACAGAAGTCACCTGTCCCAGGTGGAAAACAAGACTCTCAGCCTATGTTATTTGTGGCAAAAACCCACCAATGGTCACCAGCCACAACTACATATAGATGAAGTGACCCTCATCTTTGTTAGGTGGAAGTTCAGAGGGGAACTTTTCCAGCCCCCTTATCATCCTCTTCCCTGTGGGCTCCCCCCCTTTTCTTTAGTGTTATACATGCATAATTAAAGGGAGGTGGGATATTCTGCTTTCCTTTTAACAGTCTAAAACAAACCCCTCAAAGTTTCCATTATTTACACAAAAGCTTCATCTTTTAACGCATGAGAATATAAAAACTTGGGAGGAATGCTTGCAAGGGATGCTTTCAAGCACACAATCCTGACACAGATACAACTTTAAATGTGGTTCTAAAATAAGGAGTAGATAATTCAGCTTATTTATAGAAGAGAGTCAGTTTGCTGAAGACTGGGCTCTGTATGCCAGAAAGGAACAGATCGAAGGAGGAGTTTTATTTTGGAAAGGATTGGGGTTTCTCCCCTGCCCCTTGAATTTAAACACACACACATCCTTGAAATGCTAAAAATAGCCATAAATGACAGGATCTGTTTTAAAGTGCGAAGAGACAGAAAGGATGGCCTAGGGATTGCTCCCAGGTGTCCTACCAGTGGTACCGTGGAAACTCCAGTTAAAACTGCCCTGTCAATGAAAACAAGCATACTCCATCCCACCCACCCACCCACCCTCCCTCACACTCACACTCACACACACAGGACAGTTTACCAGGCACTGCTTATATACAACCATCACTCACTTAAATGGTGCCTGCCCAGGAATGATCAACTGCTGATCTTTAGTGGTTCACTTCTAGCTCTTCCAGAACCCCACACAAGGTGCAAAGAAACAAACACAGGTCAAGTAATAGAGAAGCCGGGTGTGCTGCAACACTCACCCGCAGCTAGGGGAAGAAAAGGGGAGAAAGACTACAGGGTATAAGGGCGATAGGGACATACAGTGGCTTCAAGTGTGGGTAAAGGCCAAGGGACAAGTGCACTGTGCAAGGGAGCACCAAACAGTGGAGCCAGGGCATATACACCTGCATGTGTACACACACAGCATGAAAGCAGGCTGGGAGGCGAGCTTAAGCAGCTCCGCGTGTAAAGGTCTATGCATTGCGCTTGTGACACACGCCTCATTTCCTTGCAGTTCACGTTTTGCCCAAAGGCTTTAAGAACCTGCCAGCTATGTTGGTCCCCATCCTTCCCCCACCACGACATGCAGCCACTCCTTAAGCCACCTTCACCTTGGCAGTGAGCAGCAGAAACACATGCACTGAACAACCCAAGGAGAGGCGAGATACGGGGGCGGCCCCGGTACCCAGCATCTGGGTAGAAATAGAAGGAAACAAGGCCTTAATGAGCGTGAGCGTGTGTGTGTGTGTCTTGAACAGGTATTTCCAACTGGGTTCTGAGTCTCCAAAACCAAAATTCACTCATCCATTCTAGGCGACCACAGTGACATGGCGACTGGGGGCTTCCAAAGCCGCTCCAGTGGTGCTTTTCTCCTGGTTCACCTCTTCCAACTGCTTTTTTCTTTTAGCGGGGGGGGGGGGGGGAAGGAAAGGGAATTCTAGTCTTGCACTTCTCTCAATATCTTTCCTGCATCATGTTTTATGCTTAAACGTATTTCCACTGGCAACGTCTTTTAAAAAGCCATGATTCTAGCCATACGTGCTTCCAATCCCATGCCCACACACACACACACACACACACACACACACAGATTAACAATAGTGTTTCTGTAAGCGTAAGTGTTCCAAATGAAGCTAACCCCAAGTCAGACAGCAAAACATTGTCTGTGTTTGCAAAATGCACACGTATTCTCTCCTCCCCTCTGTTAAGTGCTAACACCAACGTTCTGCTGGGGAGACGGGGAGGGAAGGTGGTGAGAGATATGTCATGATTTGTCAAATGAAGACAGCAGAACCAGCCAGACCAAACCTGGGCTGCCCCTGCCCGACCCTGCCAGGGAACCTCTGCCGCGCACAAATTCTCCGCACAAGTAAAAAGGAGCCATTGTCCCACACTGTTTTGACAGATTAAAAACAACCCAACCAGCAGATGGTGGAAATGTTCCGGTTTTCTAGTATTCCTTGTTTTGTTGGTTTCAAGGGGACTTACTTCCCACTTTACGATTGGCTGTTACTTAAAAAGTCAAGAGAAAGGTACACTCCAGCCTTGCCAAAACATAAAAAGCCTTTCTTTCAGACATGTTGGTCCAGACCTTCTGAGCAGCTATGCTGGGATGGTGCAAATTGGTCTAAGCTGAAATTATGGTCCCCCAAAATGGGTGAGATGTCCAACACTGCAGGACAAGCCTCGGCTGTAGCTCGTGGAATGTTTTTTGGGGAAAGGCCCCATCTCCTGTCAGACTCTAGCAGGTCCTCTCTGTTCATGCATGGGCTAAAGAGGAGAAGGAACAGGAGAGATTCACAAACACTCATCCAAAGTCACTGGTCTAAGCCCCGCCCAGCTAAACTTGGCAGTGTTCACATGAGTTCTACAGGTTTGCTTAGGTCAGAACTGATTCTGACCAAACAGATTCTGCATTGAAAGAGAGGTCCAGAACTCTCCTGCTCAGAGGAACGTCCAACATCATCCTTGACCCAGCAGGCTCTTCTGTGCCAGGCACTGAGGCAGAACCAAGGCTTCACATGTGTCCGATGCGCCAACTTGCCGCTGCCCTACCAGGCCGCTGCTTAGCGCAGCTGAAGTTTGCAACAGAGCGTGGGGGGTGGGGGGGGGAGAGGGCCAAGAGATTCCAGGGCTGAGTCTCCAGTCTCGGTTCTGCAGGTAAGAACAGGCCTCTATGTCTTCCTGCGCCGAGGTTCACAGTGTGTGCTGCTCAGCCTGAAGCTGGGGTGGAAGAAGGGGCTGGAGAGGAGACTGTGGTGAGGGAGGAGGAGTCTGCGGAGGGGATGGCTGGACCATCACAGGTGTGGAGGACAGGAAAGGCATGCTGGCAGGAAGGGCAGAGGGAGAGCTGGGCGTGGCACCGGGGGGCTCAATTATGGGTCGATTGTAGAAAAAGAAAGGGCATTGTTGGATGAAGAGTTCTATGATTGTCTGATAAATGCGCGTGGCGGTGAGCGCATCCATGGTGCTGAAGTCAGGCCTCATCAAGGTGGGCCAGAAGCAAATGGAGAGGTTCTCGCTTGTCATCAGGTTGGTTCTGCTGTTGTGGCTCACTCTGCAAAACACAGAGACAACACCACACACAGTTAGCAAAGTCTGCTCACAACCACAAGGGACCTGCACATTTCCCAGAACAGCCTGGCACTCGTCTGAGAGCACATGCTCCCCAAATGCTTGTGTACAACTGGCAGGCACTTCCTATATGTTATGAAGCAGTGATATGCAAGATTCAGGGTTAGCTGTGGGGCATGTTTGGCTTCAGAAAGGAAGTATAGAAATAAAATAAATAAGCTTTCCCCCACTTGGTGCCTCCACAAAATCATAGAATAGCAGAGTTGGAAGGGGCCTAGAAGGCCATCGAGTCCAACCCCCTGCTCAAGGCAGGAATCCACCCTAAAGCATCCCTGACAGAGGGTTGTCCAGCTGCCTCTTGGAAGGCCTCTAGTGTGGGAGAGCCCACAACCTCCCTAGGTCACTGATTCCATTGTCATACTGCTCTAACAGTCAGGAAGTTTTTCCTGATGTCTAGCTGGAATCTGGTTTCCTTTAACTTGAGCCCGCTATTCCGTGTCCTGCACTCTGGGAGGATCGAGAAGAGATCCTGGCCCTCCTGTGTGTGACAACCTTTTAAGTATTTGAAGAGTGCTCTCATGTCTCCCCTCCATCTTCTATTCTCCAGGCTAAACATGCCCAGTTCTTTCAGTCTCTCTTCATAGGGCTTTGTTTCCAGACCCCTGATCATCCTGGTCGCCCTCCTCTGAACACGCTCCAACTTGTTTGCGTCCTTCTTGAATTGTGGAGCCCAGAACTGGACGCAAAACTCTAGATGAGGCCTAACCAGGGCTGATGGAGTGCCATGATGGACTGCCATGCCAGAACGCACCCCCACACAACCACAAGTGGGGGTGGGTGGGAAGGGAAGCCAGGGATAGAGCCAATGGAGATGGAGGAAATGAGGCAGAGACTAGGTGGGCTTGCTGGACGTGCCAGGCACTCCTGTTGTGCCCTAGCCTGCAGACCATCTGTGGACTAATGGAGTCTTAAATGTTAACTACTTTTCTATCCACACCATCCAGAATGGTTAAAAGAATGGCAGAGAGATTATTTTGCCTCCTTTCTTCCTAAGAGTGGAACAAGGCTACAGGTCCAGGTGAATAAATATAGAATTTAAAGATACAGATTGACACAGGCCTGTAAAAATATATTCAAACCTATACAAGAAAAGTGGGGGGGGGGGGAGAAACCCACATCCTTTAGTCACCTTACTTTTCTGAACTAGAAGGTAGTTAAGAGTGATACCAAGAACACACTTTCAAGTGTTTCAGGTTTATTACATTCACCCTTTGTGGCTACGACAACAGAACCAAGGGGCTGGTGGTTATTTTGGACTCATTAACAGGGAATGTAAGAGCACAGCCTTGCAAATATGCCCTCTGCCAAGCAGCAAATGCCCTCTGGCCGTGGCTAATGAAACTTGGGAGACAGCAGGCCTAACACAGCCTCCACCAGAGCACCGCTGCCAATTTCTGGAGTAGCAGGATTTACCAAACTTAATGAGACCCCTGATAAATGCAGGCTTGCTTAATTGGGAGAAATGACAGGGAACAGATTCACTTCAGGCAGGCTCCGCTGCTCCATTGTGGCTGTGAAATGACCCAACATTAGTTTTACATGGCTCCAGTGCTCGTTAAAAAGCCAACGGCTAAAACTAAGGTGACAACCCCACCTCCCCTGTTTGCCTCTCAGAGCGACAGAAGAACATACTTGTTCAAGTGAGAGATAACATATTTGAAGACCTCGTAGTTCTCCTTGGGAAATTTCTTCAGCACCTCTTTGAGTGCGTGCAACTTCTGCTCTCTGTCATTGATCTCTGTTTAAAGGGGGAAAGGAAAAGAGCTTAGAATCTTTCAAAGACCAAATAGGCATCCATGATCCTCAACTGTCTAAATGCAACTCAAGAATCTTGCAGCTGCAAGACCTTCTCAAAAACAGTAACCACAACCAACACAAAGAACAAATGTGAACCATTTGTTAAATTGAGGGCTTCATACAGGAGGATCGCAGTCAACTTGCAGGGAATTAAAATGATTTTGCCTCCCTTCCCCCGCTTTTTTAAAAATCACTGCCATGACTGGTGCCAGACCACATTGCATTCGTTCCACATTGCATACAAGTTGCATTCGTTCTGCAACAATCTGTTTTCAACAATTATCCTAAAAGATGAACATAATACTCAGTATTAGTACTGAATACTTAGTTCAGACCTGAGGGGTGGTGGTGGAAATCCTTATATGAAAATGCTGAGGAGGTGAATACAATGAAGCTGAACTTCCAGTTACTTGCCTCCCAGTTTATGACCAATTCTAATTAACTCTGATGGCTAGAAGCTGTCTCTCTCTCTCTCTCTCTCTCTCTCTCTCTCTCTCTCTCTCTTAATAGAAGACAGGATAATCAGGTTTTTGACAAGAGCTCACCGGCAAGTCTAGGTTTTCTCTGAGGGTGACATATTACCCATTCCTGCTCTTGAGAGAGACTGCTGTAAACCAAAACTGTTTGACCGGTCAAAGTTCTTAATGCATATTCGTTCAAGATCCAAGGAAAGGTAAGAAAGTCCTGCTTCCTCTTTGGTTTCTGGGACTCCAGTGTGAAATTATGAGAATGTCAATTCTCTACACATCCAGCAGACTTTCCTATAACGGCTTTTGTTCTTCTTATATTACAGCATTTCCTTAAAGGTGTATGGGGTAAATTATAGGAGTAAATCTGTCGTATGAAAAGATTTTTCTTTAAATGGTCTTTTAAATCTCATATACCATAGTAAGAAAGGCACAAGCATCACTTCTCAGAAATCCCATGCAGCGTGCTTCTACAGCAGAGACAGCAACGCTCAGACCAAGTCATTTCCAAGCTCTGATAACTCTGAGCATGTCTGAAGTTAAATTCAGAAATAGATGGAAGAGGAATGGCAGGCACAAGACACGTCTTCTTAGACTTCAAGAAGACAGGAAGGCTCTGAATGGGGAGGACAATTCAGCAAGCACTGGCGTGGCCCTCCTGAAATCTCATTCCATATGATTACACCATCCTAGGAAAGTTTCACATTTCTCCCCAGGTATAAAGAACTATGCTTTGAGTGAATAGAAACCCCAATTTGTTTCCTCAATACGTTGAAGGAACACACGTGGACTGTGTGCAACCCAAATATATTTCCTGTCCCAAATCCTGATTCTGTGTAAAAGCCTGAAATGGAATGCCATCACCTATTCATTCAGACCCCCAACTGCACCCCTCTTTCCTTTGAGGCAGCCCAACTCAGTATCAGATGTCCTTTTTGCGTTAACCTTTCTCTGTGTCACACTTTGGATTTCAATATCTCCTTTGCTGCAAACTACGTAACAAAGGGCCCAGCTCAGCTCAATGGCTGCCTCCCCCAATCATGCTGCCTTCCCATTAATTTCCAAGTGGTTTGAGTAGGAGAAATTGCCAGTGGATTGGCCCCTTGGGTCAGATTTGTTGCTTCCCCACTCGGCAGTCCTTAATGGCGCCCAAAAGACACTGAACTTTCACACAACACTGTGGCTTAATTTACCTGTAGAGGTGTAGGAGCCCAGTTTGCTATGGCTTATTGTGTCATGCGAGCTCAGGCAGCACTGCGTTTGACTGCTTGACAACCCTCAAATAACCCTAAAACAAGCCATGGGTTATTTAAGGGTTGCCTAACCCCCCCATAACCCCTCCCACCAGGTTCTCATAACACAAGCCACAGAAAGCCAAGAACCCACGGGCACCTAGCACAACGCAATGCCCCCGTGGGTAAATTAAGCCATGGTGGGCTGTCATGTTGTGCAAACCACGTCATTGTTTGAGGCAGCTACTTCGCTTTGTCTCACAATACATCTGCCTCTGCTGGAAAAGAGTTTGCTCAGAGCTATATATACTTTGCACTCTGTGCCAACAAATTTTAAAAGCTGTGACAAGCTGAAGACATTTGATTTTTTTTTAATCAAGATTGGTTTAAAAAATTAAAATTCAAAGGTTGCTGCTTCAGCAATTTCCACACACAATGGAATTCTGTTCCATGCTATTTTCTTTTCTAGCTCTAGATGGAGCCATAGCAAGACTCACATCTATTCACTAAATCACTTTAGGAAAAGGACTTTTTTTAAAAATAGCTCTGTCAGAAGAAGCAACTTCAGTTCTTTTGACGAGATTTGCAGGGGTGGGGTGAGGTGGCAGGGGTAAATTTTAAAGCTGATCCATTATTTTTTCAAGTAACTCTAAAATCTGTAAGCCTTTTGGCTGTACAGCAGAGTCAAAATGCTTCAATTAAATAAATACATAATGAAAAGAACTTGTTACATCTGCATTTGTAACAGGGATAAAGTGCAGCAGTCAAGAGGGGCTTTCAAGGATCGTGTCCAAGCTGCTGCACCTGGAGTTCAAAATCAGGCCTGTGAGATACCGTTCTTACACTTATGACAATTCTGCAACATCCCCAAACCCTTAGCCCACTTCCTTAAAAGGTAGACCCCTGGCCCTTTTGTCCTGACATCTGGACCTTTTGCTCTCTACTAAGATGGCAGCCTATTAAATACTGGAACATTTTTATCAGTTCCTCTACCAGCATCCGCTGCCCCCATTCTTAACTTCCTTGTTTCAATCTTGCACAGCATCTCTGTAGTTTTCAGCTGGATCTTCTCCAACTTCATCTATGTCTGTCTTGCTTTAAAAAAAAAAGAAAATACCTAGACATAACTTCAGATAACTAACCAGTGTCGAGCAAAAAACTAGCTACTTCCTTTCGTAGACACTAAGCTTATATAAGTGCCTCTATCATAGCAAGAATGGGAAACATATTCAGCAGAGAGAGCTACCATCAAATGTCTTATGGGTGGAGGGACACCCTGATCTTAAGCTACAATGATACTCGTCAGAAGTGGTTGCCTGCAAAAGTGAAGATAGCCCTTTAAAACAAACTTAAGCTATGAGTGGATTTTCTGGTGGTGGTGTGTGTGTGTGTGTGGGTGGGTGGGTGTGGGTGTGTTTCCCTTCTGTACAAGACCCCATTTGAATAAACAGAGGCTAAGCTGCATCTCCACGTGGTGAATTGCAACATACAGCTCTACCCATGATAAATGGCTCCAATTGTCAGACAGACAGCTGATTAGTGGAAAACACTACTCAGGTGCATCTGTCTTGTCAGATATTGTTTTGGCCAAGAAATTAAAGTGCAGGAAAACTTATGAGGCTGGAGAGCAGGGCTGGAAATTAAGACACACAATTTTTAACAATCAGGAGCACCTTTCCAAACTACAGTTCTGAACTCAAAGGAGGATAAAATTAAGAGACCAGTTTGGGATCTTTCACTGAGCTCTGTTAAAGAACAGATATGCAGAAAACCTTGAAGTTTGTGTTTTGCATGTATCCATTCTAAATATGCAGCCATCGATCGGCTCAATCGGAGGTTGCTTGGTTACATGAGAACCTAGACATTATGGTTTAATCCTGGGTTAAACAAACCAAAGTTAGCCTACAATAAGTTGGTATATTAACATGGCTTGTTTAACCCATGATTAACCCATAGTGTCCATGTTTGCATGTCATGGAGCAATCTCCAATCACGCCTATATCTTTCAAACTCCAGTGAGTACACATTTAATTAGGGAAGACCATGCCCACTCTGTGGCATGAATTCCACACTTGACATTTTTCAAGACAGCTGACATTCGAATGTGGATTCACTACAACTTATGAATACATGCTTGTAGAAAGTTCTTTTTGTGGCAAAATATTGGGGTGTGTGTGTCTTCATTACTAGCTACTATTACCACAAATGTGTCAATGGATTGAGAGGCTCTCTAATACTGTAAAAAACATGGCTTTGATCACTGATTGACGCATACTTACTGTGAGCCTCCACCAGTTCAATCTGCATGTTGTAAGGTACCAGGGGGTCAGGCAGTTCTGAGAAGAAGCTCTTCATGGCTCCGCCTACAGCATTCACAGTGAAGTCCTTCTCTACAAGATCCAGATTGTGATCTACAAGGAGAGGATTTAATGGTGACAACTACCAAGCCACTGCAAGGAGGCAGGCTATGCACAAAAACTTGGCTGAAATTCCAGCCATTACTGTTACAAAATTCACATCAATCTGAAAGGGGATGGATCCTGGCTCAGGGGCCAACGAATTTTTGCTGGCTCTAATGGACAAATAAAACACAGCTATTGGCAGGACCCCACTTCCACAAGGAGAAGGGACTCATCCCTGATCTCCTACTATTTCTGACATACAACGCAAGCCCACACACCTTCACCTCCCCACTTCAGCTCAGAACTGGAAGAGACAGGGGAAGCGCTGCTTCTCTCTGCACACAACAGACTATCCAGATTTGGAGTTTCAATCAAATGCAGAGACAAGTCCATGTATATGAGCCTCCTCTCTCCACCTGTGTAATGTGTCGGCGTTTGGTAGCAGAGTGAAGCAGTAGATCATCTCCTGCTTCCAAAGCCCTGCTGGCTTGCATCAGGCAAGGCAGCAAGTATGTGTGTGCGTATGAGGGGGTGGCTTCTCACCCATCCCATTTTGGAGCCTTTCACTAGCTCCTGCTGGTGGGAATAATGCCACTAGTAGATTCCTGCAGGTGCATCTGCATCAACAGGGCAGAAGGAGCTCCCTTCTGCCAGTGGGAGGGCACTCTCCACCCCATCCAACGTCCACCCCAAAGCCAGTGGAACTGGGGGTTAGGAATTATCTGTAATTCAAATATTGGCGCTATAGCATACAAGAACACTTCACCAAAAATTCTGCAAAGTCAATTTGTAACCTGTGAGGTCCAATTTCATTATGCCAGCACTTATTTGTATGGAATTAACTCAAAAATACAGACACTGAAGGTCTTGGAATGAAGAGATCCAGAAACACATACATGCATATTTCTAAGCGGTTTCTCTATATATCAGGTAAGCCAAAAAAAACAGGCCTTACCTTGATCAAACTGCCGCTGTAAACTTTCCATCTCAGATTTGTTTCCACTCACCCGATATATACCTTCAGTACTCAACCCTGTTGAAGGGGGGGGGGGGGAAACAGAAATTATGATAGAGCAAATCTAAAAGCAACATCAGCAATGAAGAAATGTCTTGTGGCGCAGAAAACAAAAGTTGTCCGCCTAGAAAAGCAATAACCACAGATATTTATGTCACAAAATGTTAGGGAAATGTGGTTTAATATTTATACTAAATGTACATTGTTGTAAACATTTGAAGTATCAAGAGAGGTGGAGGAATGACAAAGCTGACTTATTTTTTCGCAGTCTACTAAATCCCTCTAATTTTAAATTGCTAAAATGGAAGATACAGGTAGAGCTCTAGGAGGAAGAAACTAGCAAAAGCTTCCACTAGCTCTCTCCTGGACAGGGATAGCTTGGCACAGTGGTCAGGCTGCTAGTAACCTCAAGACTAGATTATTGCAACCTGCTCTATATGAGGCTGCTCTTAAGGTTGGTCCAGAAGCTACAGCTAGTGCAGAATGCAGCAGCTCACCAGTTGTCGGGAACTGCCCCTTTTCAGTACGTAACACCTTTACTGAGGGAATTGGCTACCGTTTTGTTATTGGCGTATACAGCCCTAAACAACTTGGAACTAAGGTATCCGAGAGAGTGCCTTTTCCCTTACCAGCTTGAGGTCATCAGATGAGGCACGCCTAGTGGTTTCACATAGACCTGAGGTCTGTCTGGAGTCCACTCAGAGTATAGCCTTAATTGTACTGGCTCCCTCTCTATGGAACTCCCTGCCTGTTGGATGTCAGGCAGGCAGTGATGCTGTTTCGTTTTTGGTACCAGCTGAAGACAGTTTTATTTAAACAAGCCTTTCCTGATTAATCAGCCATGTTTTTATTAGCAGAATTTGATTTTAACAATTAAAGTTCTTTAATTCTTCCCCCCTTCCTTTATATCATTCACTACTTGGGAACTTTAGCGGATGCAGAGTGGTATATACATCTTGTAAGTAAATAAATAAATAAATAGCAAGGCGCAAGAGGGCAAAGGTGGTTACCCTCATTAGAAGGAAGGCTTTTCTTCAGTGAATCTGTAAGCTGGGGATGGGAGCAGAATGTCTCAATTTAGCAATGGTTTTAATTGACGCTTTCTACGAAGCCAGTAAAAGAAGAAGGCCTGTCTGCCTCCCAGACCAGGGATAGATTGATGATAGGTGGATCTGGAGAGCAGAGGATTTATTCAGAGTACAGGTCATCAATTGCACAGCTTAAAAGCTCTAATTGCTATAGAGGCTGCCTGTACAGGGACCTCATTTCATAGAAAGCAATTCACCTCATCAGGGAGGGAAACTGGGTTAATGGACCAGCCCAAAGGGCTGTATAATTCCAAGCCGGGAACAAAAGAGTCACTGTGCCCATGCACCAGGGAGAGGGAAAGGAGCAGCTGCTACTGCTGCCATTTGTCTTTCCATTGCCTGAAGTACAAACAAACTTGTCAATGGACAATACAGCATACATTTAAACACAGGCACACAAAGTACCTGTAGTGTCATGTCATCTGCTCAGAGACAGCCCTGACCACGAGGCAAGGTGAGGTGGGTGCCTCAGGCGGTGGATTCGAGGCACTATTAAGGACAGCATAGTGGGAGACACAGACACCCGGCCCCATTGGCTGCACCAGTTTGCAGCGTTCTTGCTCAGGTCCCTTTCATTTAAATGAGGCTAGAATAGGAGAACTTCCAGTGGGCTGTGACACTTGGATATTTTCTGCCTGAGAAATGACAATCCATTCATCTAGGTCCACTACACAAAAACCACGTTTCTCTAATTGTGCCCCCCCCCCGCCCCCCGCTTTCATGCTCTAGTTTGACAAGGTTGGATTGCCCGGTAAAGGTGTCATCTGCCGGAGCTTCTAGGCTTCCTTATTCACACTCAAGTTATGTGTATTGCTAGACACATTGCAGGTTGCTACATTTCTTGCAGCTACCCTGTGGTTCCTTGTCATTAGGACATCTCAGAACACACCATTACCGCATCTTCGTGACAAAAAAGTGGCTAGTTAAGCAACCACCCATGCTGGCTCCAATTTCACACACGACATGGTCTAGGCAGAAAAATCAAAGGACAAGTAAGTAAACTAGAAGGAGAAGAAAGGCACCAGAAAGAAACATGAAGGGCTGTTTGAACACCCTAACACAGTCATTAAGCCTCTACAAGCTCTGTGCTCTGGTTAGCAAGCTTGACCCCAAATGCTCCCTGCCGCACCACACCGAACAAAGCTAGCCTCATTTCTGTGATGGGAACATGGGTGCTATGGAATTATGCAGTGCATGCCTGACTGATGCTCAACACAGACGCACAAAAAGATCAAAATGAAATACAAAAGCAATTTTTGCCCTTAAGGCCAGTCTATGTAAAGGTGCACATGGCAAACAAAATACACCTTGGGACAGCAAGGTCTGCGAGGTGCCTTCACAATAACCATCCCATTAATCCTAAGCCCCTTGCCCTCTCTTAGAATGTTAAGCGCTTCTCACAGATATGCAGTTACCCTATTTCTTCTCTGCACAATCAGGTCCACACAGACAAGAAAACATCAACTGCCTAAGAGTTGAAAGGAGAGGCACAAGCCAGCGACAGCTTACAGACCATACAGTGAGCCGGGACGAATGCAAATCAATTGTAAAAGCCACTCAAACTTCACGGCATAGAAACAGCAATGTTTAATAACAGGCTCAATATTTCCTGCAATCCACTTCCATGTTTATGTTATAAAATCCTGTTTTACACCACCAGACCTGGTCAGACGCAAAACTAGGCAGGCTCCATATACTAAAATCAGTATGTGACCTTATTATAATAGACTTGTACATGTGCCAAAACAAAGCAAGAAAGGAAGAACAACAGGCAATGACTTTGTAGGATATCAGAGATGAAGTCCCTTAGCTGTCAGGTATATTTGAGAGTGTCAAATCACACAAACCCAAGAAGTAGGTCTAACATAGGCAGCAGTTAAGAGTGGCAACTGCAGCCCACAATCTGTTCACTAGGAACCGAAAGTACACACTATGCAGGAAATCTGTGACCCAATTTTCAAGGCTTTTATTTTTTTACTTAAAAACAGCTGTGGGGGACTCTGAGCTGGAGCCTGTGTTCCCCCCCCCCCCCCACCCAGTACAGGCAAATAGCACTAGGACACAGGGTGCAACTGAGATGAGGTAAATGGCATTGGGGGAAGGATTAATCCCCTCCTCCCCCAGTGTCACTGCTCACATCCAGTCTGGAGCTCCACCACCAAGGCACTCCAACACAGTGGTCTTCAAAGGGTCCAGTCCCAAGACCCACCTCCAACTCCCAACCTGCAACATGGGACCCACTTTCACAATTTTCTCCATGCCCAACGTTTTTTTAATTGGCTAAAAGGTTCCAGGTTAAAAGCCAAAGAGAAGAACTGTCCAATGAATCATTCACATCACGCCACCACTCTGCCGCTAAGATCATCTTCCTGGCCCGCCGCTCTGACCATGTCACTCCACTTCTGAAATCTCTTCATTGGCTTCCAATTCACTCCAGAATCCAATATAAACTTCTCCTGTTGACCTTCAAAGCTTTTCACGGTCTAGCTCCTGCCTATCTCTCCTCTCTCATCTCACACTATTGCCCTGCTCGTGCTCTCCGCTCCTCTGATGCCATGCTTCTCGCCTGCCCAAGGACCTCCACTTCCCTTACTCGGCTTCGTCCTTTTTCTTCTGCTGCCCCTTACGCCTGGAACGCTCTTCCAGAACACTTGAGAACTACCAACTCAATCACAGCTTTTAAAACTCAGCTAAAAACTTTTCTTTTCCCTATAGCTTTTAAATATTGAGTTTGTTCTGACTCTATACTGTTAGCTTCACCCTACCCGGTGCCTGTTTACCCAACCCTGTGCCTGTTTGCATTCTCTTTCCCTCCTTATTGTTTACTACAACTTTATTAGATTGTAAGCTTATGCGGCAGGGTCTTGCTATTTACTGTGTAATCTGTACAGCACCATGTACATTGATGGTGCTATATAAATAAATAATAATAATAATAATAATTTATAGAAACCTTACTTAAAATTGTTAAAAGTGACAATACTTTATTACATTGCTAAGAAGAATAAAAGCTGCAAAGAGCACCTTTTATCAGCTTAGGTTGATATACCAACTACGTCCTTATCTGGACAGAGATAGCCTAGCTACAGTGATCCATGCTCTGATACCCTCTTGTTTGAATTACTGCAATGCGTTATACGTGGGGCTGCCTTTGAAAACGGTCCGGAAGCTTCAGCTGGTACAAAACAGGGCAGCCCATTTACTAACAGGGACTGGCTGGAGAGATCACATTACGCCAGTCCTTTTACAACTTCATTGGCTGCCAGTCCAGGTCCGGCCCGATTCAAAGTGCTGGTATTAACATTTAAAGCCCTAAACAGTTTGGGGCCAGGTTATTTGAAGGAACGCCTCCTCCCATATGTACCTGACCGGACTTTAAGATCATCTACAGGGGCCCTTCTCCGTGAGCCCCTGCCAAAGGAAGTGAGGCAGGTGGCTACTAGAAGGAGGGCTTTCTCTGCTGTGGCACCCCGGTTATGGAATGAGCTCCCCAGAGAGGTCCGCCTGGCGCCTACACTGTACTCCTTTCATCGCCAGCTGAAGACCTTTTTATTCTCTCAGTATTTTAACACTTAATTTTAACTTAAAATTTAAATTTTACTGTTTTAACTCTGTATTTTCATCTTATATCAATTTTGCTGCGTGGTTTTATCCTGGTTGTGCTTTTTATACTGTACTTTGTATTTGTGCTTTTAACCTGTTGTTTGTTTTATTATGGTTTTAATTTTTGTGAACCGCCCAGAGAACTTCGGCTATTGGGCGATATAAAAATGTAATAAATAAATAAATAAATAAAATTTCATTGTTTTACAGTAACAGTTGACAAATTTGTTTTTTAGATTAGCATACTTCGCAAAACTACTATGATATCTTCTTTAAGAACCTAAGAAAAGCCCTGCTGGATCAGACCAAAGGCCTTCGCAGTCCAGCATTTATCTGATTGACTCTAATAGAAGTCAACTAGGTACTTATGGGTAGCACACAAGCAAGACAGGAGGCCAACGGCGCCCACCTCATTAAAATTAATGTTTTAAACATTCATTAACATTACTTGACCAAATGTTTTTTGATCAGTCAAGTGTCCAGCCCTATGCAGAAATATAATGCGTGTGATGTCATGTCTAATAACAATGGAGTTGGTAGGGCTCCTAAAATAAGGCAGTCATACATCCCCACATATTATCTTAAGCTGTTCAAAACACAGTATATTGCAAGCACAGCCAATACACCACAGAAGGTTGGTGAGCGGCTGAACATTTATGTAACGTGTAGGCCGCTTTTTGTGTACAAAGGCCCTCAAAGCAACCTACAATAAAATCACTGAAATAAATTCACCACAAAGTACAAATGCACAAACCAAATGTAGACGACTCAAAATCCAGTCCTCCAAAAACAACGTTATAATAGAGCAGGCTCTGCTGGTATGGGGAAAGAACAGAGCCCTGGAATACAAATTGTTGTTGTGAATTTTAGTAGGTTAGCAGGATGGGATGTGTGTTCCCACGGTCTGCTTAAGTCCCTTGCCAGAGTCCCTAGTCCCTCCCTTTACTAACGCACCAATTACCCACCAGCAACACCCCACACTTTTTACCCTTCCTTGCTCCAACGTTTCCAATAAAGTTATAGATTCTGTATCAAAGTTAACCAAATCAGAACACTGATTTTGGGCAATGTTGTCTTTTTGTATAATGCCAGTCATTTATTTTGGTATTTCTGTTATCTGTGGGGAGTTTAGTTCAAAAATCTTGGGAGTTTGGCTTCTCAATAAGTGGTTAACAATTGTGCAAACCCTTCAATAAAAAGATCTGTGTCATGGCATCCATTTCAGAAAAAAACTACATTCCAAGTAAATTACATCAGTATGCTGAAATTCTGATGGGGGCTTCATGAAGCTGCCAGTTCCTTTTACACTTTTGATGTCAAAGATTCTACTTGATAGTTCTGCTGACAAGACATTAGAACTAGTGTTTCTTTTGTCTTAATAAATCAAAGTACTTGGACAAAACAAGAAAATAATCAATGACTGGCCAAAAAACCCACCAAGATAGTGAGCACAAGTAACTTTGTGGTGCTATATAAATAAATAATAATAAAAATAATAATACAAGAGACACTGTAGGATATTCCATATTCCCAGCAAAGTAGCAAGCACTTCTCAAGCTAAACCCCATTTTGAATTTACATTTTGATGATGCCCAGCTGATTTAGCTTTTCTGCAATATACAGTGACTAGATGTATATCAACAGTGAACAGTTTAAGATCCTCAACACTATATCTCCCAGGACTCTAACTATCAACCAGGAGTGAAGGAAGTTGGAGATTATATACTCTGCTCCTCAGTCAAAACTGGCTCCCAATAACAGATTGTATTTATAGCCTTTCTTCTTTGGAACAAGCAAAAGGAGGCATACATTGTTCTCTCCCACCCACCCCATCTCTCCTTACAACTACCCTGTGAGATAGGTTAGGCTGAGAGACAGTGACTGATCCAAGGTCACTCAATGAGCTTCATGGTTGAAAAGGGAATTGAACCTGACTCCCCAAAGCCCTATCCAACAGTAATCCTATCCGGCCCCATTGGCTCTTAACGTTTTATCATTAAAATACGTGCGCTCACACACACCTGGTGGGGGGAATAGTTGGGCTTGTGTATAGCAGTCTTGAACTGGTCCCTGGCCATTGATGAAAGGTTCCAGGATCATCTTCCAAAGGGTGGAGGAATAAAGAGTAGCATGTGCTGGCCGATGGCAATTTTGCCAACTCAAAGAAACAGCCCTACAGTTCATGTAGATCTTATTTATAAACAGTGAAGATTCCTGTTTATTATTATTATTTATTTATCTATATAGCACCATCAATGTACATGGTGCTGTACAGAGTTTCAATCCATGCTAGCATTTGAACAAATGGGTAGCTAAAAACAAATACACACACACCATCCACTACTGCAACTGCTGAGCTATTATGAAAAAAAAATCTAATTGATACCTTACTTGGAAATACTTCTGCTTATTTTCTTTTTAAGAAGAAAATAACAGGTCTGTAAACAGTCCTGTTTGAGTGCTCATGTTCTACTCTTTCCTTTCAGTCTAACATTAAAACTCAAGGTAAGAGACGCATAAGGCAATACACACGAAATATGCATTGTTTACACATTCTGTTCACCTAACATCAGGTCAGCTAGAATAAATTATGTTTCAGATAATCCTTCCTAGGCTATGAGCATTAAGTTTAAAATACATTCTAGTCAGAACAAGTATTACTTGTACATTCAAAAAACATAACTAATGAATATCAGAGGTGTGAAATTTTAAAGGTGGATATATGAAAGACGCATAAATCATTTGTGTGTGACTGGATGCATGATTGATGATACTGCGCCACATTCCAGACATACCAGCTATTCAAACTTGCTTGAATGTAGACAGAGCAGAAGGCTACAAGCTGCAAATAAATTTGACATTCTCCAATTTCAACGCTGTTTTAATTAAGTTTAACCACAAACGAGGCCACTTCAATGACATGAAGGAAAGCCATTTTGATGTCACTGCCCTCAACATATTAATCACACCCTTATTAAACTTGGTATGTGGAACATTTAATCACTCACTCAGTTTGCTGGATGTTGATTGCCCTAAGATATGGTCAGAATCAGGAATGATGATGAAGCAGCTAAGTTATTCATTACTGTGTTTTTTGTGTACCTCGAAATGTTGGGATATTATGCTCGTTTTAAGAACATGATAATGTACACTGCCAATATTTTAATGAATCAATGACAGTATACTGATGTTCATCATAACCATGCTTTCATCCAACAATGTTAGACAGCATTTACCACTGGATCTGACCTTAGATCCAGAAATCCAAATTATCCTATGCCTCTACCCCCCAGACTCTGCCTAGAGGGCACGGGGGCAGGGAGACTGCTGTTGGAGGGGGAAATTCAACCTTGAATGCCCCTTCCTAGTTCTGGAGGAAACGTCCACGTCCTGCACTTTTTCCACATCAGACATCAGAGAAGGGGAAAAGGAGGCATGCTGGTGGTGGATCAATGGATATGCCAGGAGAGGGTGTGGATCCACAGCTCACTTGGTCCTTAGACCTGCCCCCAAATCAGCTCCTAACCTAGAACTGGCATAGATTATTGGGAGGGAATTATTTTTTAAAAAAGGTCTAAGGACTGAAGAAAGCAGTGGAACCACTGTTCCTCCCTCACTTCCACTCCACTGGGCACAAGTTCCACAAGTCTTCAGAAGGTTATGGCTCTGCACCCAGTGATAGGTACTTTGAAAAATGTTAGCTGCAAATATACATGCAAACATGTATGATGATTAAGCAAACTTTAAAATAAAAATCCATGAGTATGATACAACCGTTATGCCAAATTTTGATTAGACAAGCAATGACCAAGTCCTTGAGGAAGGAGATTAGAGAACAGAAGAAATTTCTTAATTGGCCTTGAGCAGTCAGTTAGCTAAGAATCATCTGCTCCAGACCAACGGAGTTCACACTTCATCTTGGGGGGCAGGGAGGATACTTCCAGGCACAGAATCACTTCAGAAATGCCCTGTGATTTCCAAGGAAAAAGGGGACCAGAGACCAATTCTGGGCCATATAGAAGCATCTTAAAAACAGCACAAGCAAGGTTTGTTGAACTACATTTGCTCATCCAAATACAAACATCAGCACCTGCAGAAAAAAATGGTTGGAATGCAGCAAAAGGAAGAAAATCTTGTACTGGCCCACACTAAATTTATGACTTGCCATCCAGTTATAAAATTCCAGGCAAATCTTGCTAGTGAAAAAACTAGAAGCTGAGACTGTGATCAGATTTCAAAACTGTGGCTCTCTTGGGCCCTTAGAATTTATGTCCAGCAATAATTTACAATCAGGAACTAAGCAAACATTCACAAAGGAACGTTGTTGATGATTCTCCCCCTTCAAAACTTTTTCTTAGAACTACTAAACACCATAAGATGCCTGAGAAGAATCATGTTTAGAGGCTCCAGTGTCAATCTGTTTTTTTAAGAAGTCTTTTGAGGGAGTTCCAAAAATAAAGAAAGGTAAAAATTGAAAATGTGTGTGCTCCTACAAAATAACTCCATTCATTTAGCCAATCAATGGGGCAAAGCAGTGGAGATGAGAACCACTAACGTATAAAAATTAAGAAGCCCAAGCTTTCACCCACAACAGAAAATAGCTGAGCCCAAAGTGAGAGCTATGAATGACACACACACTTCTTTGATCTAATGCAGACATTTATCTACAACTTCAGGTTTTCATATTCTCTGTGAAATGTCTATTTCCTGGTAACAAAGATAATCTTTATCTCTTGCCAGTGACAGTTCTATAGACTGAAGCATGACCATTAAAATAAATAGTTCTATGAGCTCAACTGCGGCACTAACCAGAATGTCTACGGGTATTTCATCTCTACAAGAACTTCGGGGTTATTAGTAATGATCAAGAATATCAGAAACCTTGCTTGTAAGTTGGTGGGTTAACAAAGCAGTACTCCAACCACCAGGGAACGAACTGTTTCAACAAGTAACCACACAAAGCTACAAGCAAATACCACACATACCACAATGTGAAACCATAGCCAAGATCCCTCCTTATAAGGAGGAAGTGGGGACTAAGCTACAAGGCCAAGTGAATGTTTTAGTCCACATAGTAGCTAACCTGACAATCTTATTTTTGCTGTAAATAAGAGAATAGAACTTGCACTTGCAAAGTCTGTCTTGCAGTTTTAGCCCCAAGGTTCATTGAGCATTTATCCTAAGGGGACACACGTATGCAAGGATTTCTTTTAAGGCTTCAAGATCAACCTGGCTAATAATTAAATATTAAAACAATCCACAGATGTTATCCAATTTCACCTACCGTTGCTGCAAGGGATAAAAAGAATCCATATTCTGTTTGAACTTCCACAGTTAGGCACATTATGTCAATTATTAATGCAGCGAAAAGGTGAGCTGATGAGGAATGAAGTTTGGAAGGCTATCACTTAGATGAGGTATGATTTTAACTAGTGAACGAGGTTTCAGCTGTCACTGAAAAACAGCAGTTCCACTTTTTATCTATAGGATTCATGATTCAAGTTCAAGAGGTTTTTAAGTATTATCTATGTTACCTTCCTATCCCTCCTCCAATGTTGTTAAGGCAGCATACATAGTTCCTCCTCACATACCCATATCTTCACAGCAATCCTGTAAGGTAGATTCAGCTAAGAGTTTGTGACTGTCCCAAGGTCACTCAGTGAGCTTCATGGCTGAAACGGGAATTAAACCCTGGCTCCTCACCATACCACACCAACTGTCTCAAACTCTGGGTGTAAACCTAGTACAGTGGTTTTTAACTAGAGATGTCATGAGCGCCCAACTGGATCTCTGCACCCTCCCACCCTCCGCTGAACTACTGTATCCTTGTGGTCGCACTCTTCGAGTGCTGCATGATCTGGAAGCGCCCCGCAGCTGCCAGTTTTATGCAAGATGGGGACTCCATAATTTTCGTATACTTAATGTTGCGCAAAATGGCAGATGTAAAGGGCCATTTCCGCAACATTAGAGACATAAAGAAGCCCGTGTATACTACCTTGACAAATTATTTGACAACTTTTGTGGTGGTGGCTGACTTCTACTGCTTTGGAATTAGCCAGAAGACAACAGAATCATTACATAGACATACCCAGAACATCAGAATGTCCACCTTCCAACAATAAAAATGTGCTGCTTGTCTTAGGCAAGTCCCTATTCTCTCAGCATCACACACATACCTGTATGCAAGACAGTGATAATCCTGGCCTACCTCACAGGGTTACAGAGTTAATGTGAAACCCTATGAACATTTGAAATGCAGTATTACAGTTCTATGGACCAAGATGACAAGCCTTGTTTTCTCCCTGCTGCCCAAGGCTTATCAGGAAAATCCCAGACACCAGTAGCCTGGACTCCTCTAAATGTTATGCTGACACCCAGGAATGTGAAATATTTCTTCAGCCCATTGCAAGGCTGGTGCCCAGAAATCTGAAGCTGGCTTTCACAAATAAGAAAGCAATGCTTCAGAATTCAAAATTGTTTTGTTAGCACCCCACTCTGCTGAGGTCCTGACAATACAACCTGTGAAAAGAGGCGTCTATTTTTACACGGCCAGGAAAAAGGAAAATATTACAGTATTTGGAATTCTGTGTTAGAAGAGGGTGAGCTATGATGCTATCTACAGGGTATTTCATCCTGGCTGAGACAACAAAATATAGAAGCACTAAAAAAAATCCTTTTCTTGTAGCTATTTATACAGTGCTGTCTGAATATATTACTGCCAAATATGTTAAAAGCAGCTGAAGGAAGCAGATTTCTGTGGAACATGGAATAATCTTTCTGATCTCACAAGACAACAGTAGGAGGAGTCAGCAAAAAAAAATAGACATAGCTGTGATGCACAAGGCAGACACCTAAAATTCTTTCGACATTTCAACACTCAGGACATCTATGCATGAGTTAGAGAGAAAGCAATACAGTTGAAGTATCCACTGAGCAAACGATTATTCAAGACGCTCTGGATTCCTGAGAAATTGGAAGTTTTTGTATCATATATAACAAGTATGTTATGTATGATACAAGACCTGCAACAAAATGTGATGTGGCTGAACTCCTGAAATGGAGCCATTCCACACATGCTCCATGCCCCCCCTCACAAAAAAAACAGCATTCTAAGCCCACTAAGCAAGCATGCTCATTCCTCACTGAGCTGTTTTACTGTTTTCCTCCCCTCTTCGTTTTTGTTTTCTGTAAAGGTGTTTTGTTTCATTTGTTTTTTACTTCTGCAGACCTTGGGATTTACCTATGCTTGGTGAGAATGGCGCTGTTTTGACTACATAAAACTTAACACACAGAAAATGAGTCTGCATTAGTATATGTGATTTCCTTTTATGGGTATGTGAAATAATACAAATCAAATCCACCATTTGCAAATTTTTATCTGAACCTATAGACATTTACATACAGAACAGGTTTGCCACTAAGATGAATCAACTGCTATACTACCCTAAGGCTTGAGTTCCTTTCAGGTAGAAAAGATACATCTTCATCCTGCTCCAAAAGGAGAGATGCATCTTCGCTCAGCCCCCAAAACTGCTTCTATCTGCACTGACTTGCACAGAAGGAAAGTGTAATCTCACATTAGGATAGTAAAGTACAGCAAATACTGATTTCACTATGCAGGGCAGGACCTTTTCTCTTACCTATCCCAAATACCTTGAAACCAAAGGGATATGCCATTTCAAAGCAAAACCCAATCACACTCTATAAATTATTGAAAGGAGCTAAAAACCAAATGGTGGAGGTGAAAATAAACAAATATAGCATGGGGAGGAAAATGAAATTAACCCAAACTGCACCACCAGCTTCCTAGATGCAAAAATGATACAGCCATAGGAAGAAATAGAAGGCCCTTAAAGCTTTCTCAACTCCGTGAACTGCACAAGTTAGCTGCTCACTGCTCTAGTTAAAATGGTGTGCAAAGATTAGAGTTAATCAGACAACAGCCCTTCGTTCAAAGAAGGAATTCATTTTGACAATACTTGCAAATAGGGGGAACATTCTACACCTGATAAACACCACTACAACCACTATCAAGTTGTTACCCTTTCAGTTACCTATTCAGGAAGGAAAACTAAGTTATGGTTTGGCAGCAACCAGAACATGGAGATTCAACCATAAAGATTAGATATTTCTGAAACTTCAGTTGAAGAGAAAACCAAATAAAATAACATGTAATTCATCTATAGACTACTTAAGCTTAGATGGCATTAAGTTAAAAGCCTGCAAAGCACAGCAGGCATATCCTTCAAAGACAGTTGAAACAATAGTTTCTCTTCTCTGCTGTTGCTAATCTGCTTTAAAAAAAATCTAACTTTTAAAAATAATGCAGAGAACACAGGTGAGAAAAAGGTATATTTAGACAATGTTTAGCCCAATCATTTTTCCAGAACTTTCCCTAAGAAGTTCTAAGTACAGTTTTGGTGGTTTGGGGTGTGAACGTTGCTGTTTTTAAAAGAATCCATAAGCCGCTATGACAACAGAAACCCACTGCTGGCTCATTTTACCCAAAATACAAACACACAACTGAGATAACATTTTATCAACAGTTTCATCAATTTGACTAAAGCATACATGTTACTCAGGCACAAAAGAAAAGTGTAAAAGAATAAGTATACAGAGCTACTGAACCATATGTTTCCCACCTCTGCCCCTCATATACAAATGAATCCATATACACTTTTATTAGTGCCTCTTTGTCTAAGAGGTGATGTCTAGGGAGGTAGCCAAACTGATTTTGTCCTAGGAACTCCGTGTTTAGCTGCCACCTCTTGCTACAAAGAGACCTTACCTGTTGCTTCAATGTACTCAATACATCTCTCAATAAAAATTGGAATGGGTTTTTCTGGTGTCACTACAGTGGTCAAAGGCACCCCAAAATAGTTGCTCTCCCATGTAGTCTTCGTGATAGATGGCCGAGGCTTAGGCTTTGGTTTCTGCAGAGAAGAATTTACCAGTGTTAATACAGTCAGAAGAATTGTGTTTAATGAAGTTTCACCCAAGTAACCAAAATGACAAAAAAAGGTGATCTCGGATTTAACTTTGAAATCTTTTGACCAGTTAGTCAAATGCAGACTATATTTCTAAACACAAATATAGGCTCAATTTGCTATAAAGCTACGCTTGTTGTTGATACATAAGTGGAATGTAAATGAATACAATTATATACTGTACAGTGTTTTGATATATAGATGAGTAACTAAATGAAATCTTTTTAAACTACTAGGCACTACCTGTTACGGGGGGGGGACTACACATAATTGGTTTATTGTAACAATAATATGAACATAAGGTACCTTTTACACCTGGCTGGCATACAGATTAAAACAGAAGCAAATACAAAATCCAACCAAACCCTAACAAGGAAGCATTCTGCATTTCATTCTCTGGACTGGGGTGCCATGATGCAAACTACATTCTATTCACTTTGAAAATAATGCTATGAACCGAACAGGTATTTCTTCCCACAGTGGATAAAGAACAGCAAACAAATAAGGATTGTTTCACTCTCAACAAGTCTTATTCTCAAGCAACAATGTGCCAAGAACAGCTTAGAGCAACAGTTACCAGGGCATAAAGCAGCAGGTCAAACTACAGCTTTACTCTAAGGAAGGAATTCACAAACGTTGAGGCTGCAGGAATGTATGTTTCAGAAGGAGTGTGGCTCATGCAAATTTACTTCAGGAGGAGGAAATAATCCAGCAGAAGCAAGGAGAAAAGCAAGATGGCCAAATGAGAAATAAGTTTTAAAGGAGAAATGGAAGAGTAAAATGCAGCTTGTACACACTTCAGCACATGACTGAGCTTCCTGCAGGTAGACCCACAACAAGAATTTCTAATACAGGAATAAGATTATTCATTCATTCAAATTTATGTACCGCTTTCCACAGCGGTATCGAAGCAGTGAGCATAAAACACAATGGCATCAAAACAATGCTAAATATAACAATAAAACTACACAACACAAAATAAAAACCAAACACACTTCTATGGATTGTTGGATACAGTATAGGTCATACTGCATGCAACAATCCATAGCTGGCTGGGTCATATTTTGGGGGATGCTTGCATTTTAAAGAAGTTTTAAGAAGTATGTCTAAACGTTAGAACTGTGGGGGCCTGTTTGTTAATTGATAAAGCATTCCAGAAGGTTGGTGCCTCAACACTAAATATTCTATTGCAAATGCTCCTCAGGATACTGGAGCACCCTCAGAAGTGATCCCTCTGATGATCACAGAGATTCGATAGGGACATAAGGGATGAGGTGTTTCCTAAGGTAACAGAAAATGTTCAGCCTACACAAATGAGGACTAAAAGCTGTGCTGAGGGGGAACGTCTCATAAAGCGAAGTTCTCAAGTGCACAGAGGCTTCTACTCATGTTCATCCATCCATTCATTTATTACATTTATATCTCACCTTTTTTCCTCCAAGGAACCCAAGGTGACATACTTAAGCCGCCACCTCTCCCATGTTTATCCTCACAACAACCTCCCTGTGAGGTAGGTTGGGCTGAGAATCTGCAAGTGGCCCAAAGTCACCCAGTGAGCTTCCATGGCTGAGTGGGGACTAGAACGGGGAGCTCCCAACTCCCAGTCCAACTCTGGGCTCTACACCACACAACATGAGTAGACGTTTCCCCCCACTTCAATTCAGGAAGGACAGGAACTGAGCAGACAGGGACATGTGCAGACTGAAAGCTTGCACTGGGCTTTTGTAATTATATGGTTCCTTCCAGGACTGCAAAAACATTTCCAGTTCCCAGGAGCCAAACATCTAATTTTCAGATACCAGCACTGCATAGGACTTGAAAAATGTCATCACATTTTTAAAATCTTGGCCAACTGGTTGCCTGGAACTGCTCTTACTACAGTTTTCTCTTGCATACTCACTTATGCATCCCCATTTTACTCTTCTTCCAAAAGTTTGCAAAGTCGTTATAACTCCTCCTATATATTCTATTACTGTTTTTCTGCTTTCTCATGAGATATGTGGTATCCGAAGTATTAGCTGGCTTCTGCATTTACTTTCCCAGGTCCGTGCCATGGCTGAAGTATGAGCTCCAAAAAACTGAAGCTCTCTTTTCGTGTGGTTATTATATACGATTGCACAATAAATTATATACAGTGATTACTACTGTTACTGAGGTGCTAAGCTGCTGGAGATAAGACGCAAGAAAGGGTAGATTCTGGATGGGGGTTCCACTCCCCCTGAAGAAGAAAGTTCATAGCTTGGGGGTTATTTTGGAACCATCTTTTTCACTTAAAGCTCAGATGGCCTCAGTGGCATGGAGTGCCTTCTACCAACTTTGGTTGGTGGTCCAGCTATGCTCCTATCTGGACAGGGATAACCTGATTTCAGTTGTCTATGCTATGGTAACCTCTAAGGTAGATTACTCCAGTGCACTCTACCTGGGGCTGCCTTTGAAGATAGTTCAAAAGGTGCAGCTCATGCAAAATGCAGCGCCCAGATTGACTATGAGTGGTAGAAGACCTGAACATAAAAGACCAACTCTGACCTGCTTGCACTGACTGCCTATAAGCTTCTGAACTCGATTCAAGGTGCTGGTTTTAACCTACAGGATATGGAATCACATGGTGGGGATGATTAAACTCACCACACTGTAGCCCCATTCCAAATCTCCCCTCACACACACAGTTGCATTTAGCAAAAGAAAAGAATTTGATTGATCTAATCATGCATGGGTCTCTTGTGTTATGCACAAGTTGACCCTTGGTGTTTGGATTTAAAGGTCTGAAAGAATTGGTTAGCAGGCAGGGTACATTATTATTATTATTTATTATTATTATTTATTTATATAGCACCATCAATGTACATCCCTCATGAATAGCGACTCAATTCAGCAATTCGCCTGATGATGCTATTGGTATTTGGACTCTGGAGAATGTTTTGCAAGCTCTCAGCCTCTCAACAGGAATGAGTAAGTGATGGGGGCAATTCTTGATCATGTGTAGTTTTGGAGGCCGCTGATATCACTACTTTAAGGCTACCTGGTCAGCTATAAGTTCAGTTCAGAAATAATGTAATGATTACACTCCATCCCAAAAATAGTTCTTCACAACATTCTCTCCAGATGAGGAAGTTGGCAGGAAACCTGTGAAAGATGGACACATTGCAGTAATTGAAAAGTCACAATGTGGTGTATGACTCAATTGGAAGGTGGCTTCCAGCTTGATAAGAGTTATACAAGGGCAGGTGCCTTGTTATTTTGAGCCCGGAGAAGGAGGTTATTGGCTAGAAGCAAGTTAGCTTCCCTTGAAGACATCTGCTGAACCATGTAGCCCCAGGAAACTTCTCTCCCCCCACCCCCGCTCCATTGTCTATGCCCCATTCCTAACTGAAAATTATCACTTCCTGTTTAGTCTGTTTCCATACAACTTCCTCCTCCAGAGCATTAGTGACAGAAGGATACTCAGAACAATACTGGTTTGCAACAACAGAGGCAAGGGAGTAACAATATTTTCAGACCACAGTTACAGAAAAAAGAAAGGCGTCAGACAGTATATTAAGGAAATAAATCAGTTAACTAAAACTTGATCATAAGACCCTCAATCTTACCCTACCTAATGGATAAACCATTCATCAGCCTAAATGCAATTTGTTAATTCAGTTCAATATAAAGTTGCCTGTCTCTCTTTCACCACTGGGTATACAGGCAAGAAACAAATCAGCAGCACTTTTAATATTAGGGGTTATTTATTATTATTATTATTATTAATTTATATAGCACCATCAATGTACATGGTGCTGTACAGAGTAAAACAGTAAATAGCAAGACCCTGCCGCATAGGCTTACAATCTAATAAAATCATAGTAAAACAATAAGGAGGGGAAGAGAATGCAAACAGGCACAGGGTAGGGTAAAACTAACAGTATAAAGTCCGCACATTAAATGTCTGCTATATACTTCTTTGTTAGAACAAAACCAAATGTATAAAGCTGCTCATGTTCCCTGGAGGAGATTCTGACTTGCAATAGGTGATCAGGTGGATGGCTACTTACAAGCCTATTTCACCTCATTCTCATCTCTGACCCAAGCGAACTTGTGTACATGTGCCATCTTCCACCCCTTCGTTCTCAGTCTTCACTGCTGCCAATCCTCTATTCATTCAAGCTGTCTCTCTTCCCCCCTCCACACTTGCTTCAATGCCCATTTCTTTCCCCAAGTCTTTCCTCCCATATTTCCTATCCATTCTGTAAGAGTTTATTTTCTACGCATTCTGTAAGAGTTAACTATCAGTTAACACATTATCTCTATCCTTCAGTTACTTCCCTCCTCTCCTGTCCACCTTAAGCTTCTTAGTGTGCAGTGTGCACACTAAATGCAGACTAAATTAGCAGCAAGAGCTATACAAGGACCATAGCTGGACAACTATTTCAGAGTCCAAACGTCAGCATAAAGTTTAGGCACATGAGTGACCATATTGACTTCACTGAATAAAATCATACATTTAAGCAGATATAAAATAGGTGACACACAGTTTGCCATGTCCTTTTTTGCTTGCTGTAAAAACACTGTACGTATGAATATTGCACCAGAAGTTAAACCCATGGCAGATTAACTTTCCAGATTAGATTAAACAAGCGCAACACAGAACCCTTAGGAAACTGCTGGCAGTAATACTGTGATGTACTGCCTACAACTACAGAAATGCCGCTGCTAACAAACAAATCCAGAGGGCAATAGAAACAGTCCTGTACATTTGATCATGACCTTAAGAAATAACAAAAGGGAGGCAGCCTTTTGAAAGCATGACGATTTGCAATCAGCACCTCAGAAATAATAATAAAAAGAGATACAGAGATGAGATAGGAAAGTATAATTGTGATATCTCCAATCAGTGAAAAACGTTCACACTGTACATCCTTTTAATGATGTACAACACAGCAGGTGAAAAGTCTAACACAAATCTTGAAGCTATGAATTTCCCCCTTCTTAAAGGCATTCTATAGCATTTATTTCCAGGCTGGCAATAGAATGAAAAGGAATTGGGACACATGTGACAGCTGCAGCCTCATTTCTCTGGCCAGAATGCCCTAGGGAGCATGACAGAGCACATCCAACTAGGAATGAGAAGCTAGAACACCTCACAGAGCCATTGTAAAACGCCAGATGCAGCTGTGACCTGCTCTACCCTCACCCTTGACCAAGAAGAAAGTCAACACGGGCAAAAATGGTATGTACGCCAAATTCCCACCCCAAGGAATTTAATCTAGTAGGAAAAGCATGAAACAAATGTAACTAAATAGAACAAACTTTGGAAAAATGAGACTGTCCTTTCCCACTTTAAAAATCTCTCTGAGCCCATACAGCTTTCTGCTATGAGGCCATACAGGTCAAAACATCTATCACATATCAATATGATGTGGTTAACAGAAAAGGACACAGCTATGTGGTAGAGAAGATGCTTTACATACAGAAGCCCAAGGTTCAATCTCTGGCGTTTCCAGTTAAAAGGACCTGGGACATGAGGTTATGGGAAAGATTTCTGCTTGAGAAACTGGAGAGTTGCTGCCAGTCAATAGACAATACTGGATGTAGAAGGATACATAGTCTGACATGGTATAAGGCAGCTTCCCATGTTCCTATCATTATCAAATGCTTCAGTCAGCAAAAGGGTTAAGAGCACAGGTTCCTGCTGGAAATGCCATTGCTGCGGTGCTTGCCAGATGTCGAGTGGTTCAGCCCACTGCCCTCAGCCAGGCATGTGTCTGTCATTAGGGAGCCATTAAAATGTTACACAACAGCAGCAGGCACTCAATGAAGAAAAAGTAACACCATTCCAATGCCTACATTTCTTTTAGCCTAGTTAACTCCTAGCTAGAAAAACATGTCAGGAATTCTCTATGCCTCACACACACAAAGTTCTAGAGGGACAATAACATATGCCAGGTCACAGATTTCACCTATCACTAGTACCATTTTAAGCACGGACTATGGCTATCTGACATAGTGGGCCAGTTTACACCTAATAGCAAATTGTGGTACTCTGAGTACTGGGCTGTTTGGGAGTTAAACAATCCAGGCGTTTATTTTATTTATTTATTTATTACATTTCTATACCGCCCAATAGCCGGAGCTCTCTGGGCGGTTAACAAACCTTGGGTTAATTACTGGGATGTTGAGCCCCTAAACAACCCAGCACTCCAGGTGTGCATGTCACTCTCACAACCTATGAATTGGGTTATCGTAGGTTGTTTACAGAAAGCATAAGTGAGGAGCATGGTGGAGGAACTGCTCTTCACACCCACACACTATCAGTAAGAATATACCTGCATTGACTATAAAGGGTACACAGACCTCCCACTTCCTCTTGCATGCTTACAGTTTCTATAACAGCAGCAGGTGTTTGAACCTCATCCTAGCACTAAGAAGCTTGCAAAAAAAGACTGCAGAGAATGTTGTTTATAATTTATAAATATGTTAAAAACTCATTTGGAATGTGGCCATGAAGAAAAGGATGGGGATAATGGGGTAAAAAGAATATACAACATATTCATCATGCTATCAAGGATACAGGTATCCACCAAAGTTAGTGGTGGTGGTGGTGGTGAATTTCCCATGCCGTTGTTTATTTAATTGCTCCAAAAGAAGTTTGCAACAGAAAGACAGTTCTGACTGAGAGGCTTGGGAATTTTAAAAAGTGTGTGAGGTTATTCTTGGTAATTTGACACAAATCACAACTTCTGTGGCTATCTGAGGGTCCTCTGCCAGTAACCTCTCAAGAAAAGGATTTTTGCCCCCCAGAAGCCTTTCTACTGTGTATATTACATTTCTTATTAATGAAGCAATTATATCAAAATCCTACAAAGCTCTTGCAAGGCATAATTAACTCCCTTTTATAAAAACTGCCATCAACAAAACAGAAACAATATTTAGCTATTTCACAGTGACTGAAGCTTTGTTCACATCTTCATTCCTCATGCCCCAATGCCATAATTTAGCTAAAACGTTATCATCATTAAAGATAGGTAAAATGAGGTAAAAATTGAGGTACATCTTTCTTTTGTAGAGCAGAATACATATTAAATCCATGTATTAGAACATAGGGATCCCTCCTGTGCCATCCTACTTGGCTGAAGCATCCCCCTCTCCCTTAAACTAGCCTGATAATAGCCTCTTGGCAGGCTATTAATGTTTTGTTCAGGCTAGTATCTTTTCTGGTCTCATATGCAAGGCTGTCCTAATAATGAAAATAGCATAATGTAGAACGATACCATTAAATCGGGTTATAGCTTCCATTTGCCCTTGAACATACAAGTAACACCTATGAGTGACTTATTAGCCTCACCGGGCTGGTTTGCATGATTGAACAGCCCGCCATAGTTTAATTAAGCCACGGTGGGCTGTGGTGCATTCTGGGTGGGATTTAAGCCATGGTAGGTTGTGGTGTGTTCCTGGTTGGTTGTGGCATGCTAACCTGGGGGCTATGGGTTATGCGAGAGTTAAATAACAATAGCCTATGGGTTATGCAGTGGCTGTCTAACCCTTGCATAACCCATGGTCCCCAGGTTTCCACAACATGGCAAGCCATGGCAGAGCATTGAATAATCAGAATGGGTTCAAATACGCCACAGTGTGCTGTGGCTTAAATAGCCAATGTGGCAACTAAGCCCCATCCCCTTGTCTGAGTGAATTACTGAGTATTTTGTGTCATATGAAAGAATTTAAGTCCAGAGATGCCATCATCTGCAAAATTATTTTCCCAACAATTAATTTGGAGGCTTGCCTTTAAATATAACATGTCTCTTGTTTTGGCCTGCTGTGTCTATGGCTATCCTGTATATAACCTCCTTGAGTGCCTTGTTTGGCAGACAGGCGTGGTACAAATCAAATGAATTAATAAATACTGCAGTTCAGTATATTATTCCTTACATTTTGGAGCCCCTGTGTTATTCAGCCCAGCTTAAGTAGATTTTTGCTAAGGTAGTTGTGGCTTTCAGAAGAAGTAAAGAAACTTGGATATTACTGGCTTTTATCAGGTGTTCTCATTCTCTAACCCCTTGTATCCTGACATTATGATCTGACCTCTTTTTCAAAGGCATATTTGTATTAAATTACTTTTTTTATATTCTATGCTGAACACACAGCCTAATGTTAAGGCATACATTTAGAAAAATGCAAGATATTACAGAAGCTGTATTCACACTAACATATTCCTCTGGAGCTTTTAGTAGTCATTGTAGTTCGCACATAAATAAATAAATAAATAAATTGTCTGCAAGCCAATTCGATTTCTGTGCTGGCAGAAGTGAAAGGGGCTTGCCTTCTTCTGCAGCCATGAATGAAGTCAAGCGAGGAGGGACAGAGCAATGTGCTCTTCCTCTGCCAGCTTGCTCATTCCTTATCACCTATAAGTGACCAGGCAAGTAGTTAAGAAGGCTGTATTAGAATAAAACAGTTCCAATGAATCTAGGAGACATTTCTATCAGGGTGGATAAAAACCGTTTTTAAAAAAATCAAAAAATTGGATTTTTTAAAATTTAAATTGGATTTTTTTAATAAAATGCTTTTTGAGGAAAAATCTATCTAAAGATAGTTTTCTATTTAAGATACATTATAGTCCAAAGGTTATTCATCATGAAATAAGGATTAGTTTTTAATTATGTAGAATGAGATTGTTTAAATTTTTTGGTAAATGAATTCCATTAATCCATTCACAATGTCATGCTCTTCCAGAGGTTTCTGTAAGATTATTTTTCTCCTTCCAATAAAGTACAGCAGAAAAGTTGTCCAAATATGAATGATTAACCTATTAAACTGGAGATAGTTCACCTTGCAATAATTTCATAATTATCTATCTATGATGAGTTTCTAATATCAGTATTTTTTTTTATATAACTGTAAAACTAATCTGAAAAGTTGCTATTCTAAAAATGAAACCTTCATCTGGTTGTAAATATTAAGATCATACCAGCAAGAATGAGTCTTTGGTAACTCTGAGTTGTGTAAAACATAGCAAGGAAGAGTGCACTTTTAGGGGGGGGGGGATTACATGATTAAATCGATTCTTTCTGAGTAGTGATTTAAATTGTGATTTTAATCAAATTGATTTAAATCAAATCCACCCTGATTTCTATTTGAAAGAAGGAAGATTCTTAATTTTACACGTTCCAATAGCAGAAACCATTGACAACAGCAGCAAGATGTACAGGAAGAAGGCAAATAACTACCAATTTTATGATATAGATATGTTCTTAGCTAATTTTTCATCTACAAGTTAATGAAACGGGTTTGGTTCTTCAGTTATTTCCAAATTATTAACTTCCACTTCTTTAAGTATGCTTTTTGTCCTGCTCATGGATTTCCCATAGGCATCTGGTTGCCTACTGTGGGAACAGAATGCTGGACAATACAGGCCTTTGGTCTGATCCAGCTGGTCTCTTCTAATGTTGTCTAGCATCCAGATAGGGTTTTCGCAGTCAATTCAATCCTTGGTTTTTAATGAGGCTGCCAACATGACGATCAATGAGTGCCAATGGCAAAGTGCGACCAAGACCAATTAGTTAATTTCGGAACAGTGAAATTTGGTAGCTTTCTTAACTATTATCCATATTAAGTTATTAGGTTAAGCAATTTATAGTCCATAGTTAACATGCATTTTTAAGGTTCTGCTGCTGCATTTAAGTGAGAAAACTAGAGAAAATTAAGTCACTGTTTCTATTCACAATTGGCTTAGACCTTGCGCTGAATCAGCTATTTAATTGCAGTCTGGGAATGCAAATAAAAAGGGGCAGATTTATCATGAAAAAAAGTCAATGTGACAGAAGCAAATAGAAAACCATGATACAGGGATCTGAGAATTGGACTGATGAAGTTGCAGGCAATGGAGAGTTTAAGCCTGTATCCAGGTTGAATGGGTCATATTAAGATTATAATACTGTCTAGTGCTGGCACAGACAGCGATTCTGGGGAGCTGTGTGCATGCATGTAAAAGAAAAAGTGCTCTCAAAGCCTGTTTTACCTATGGAACAAAGTGCATGCACATTTTATAATGCACTTTCCACTAGGGACTGGGGAGAGAGAAGGTATCAACAGACTATGGCTAAGCTATAAAGCAGGCAACACATCAATGAAATGTGTACAAAACTTGAGGAAAAATTAAGATGTCAGAAAACAAACCACTTGCAATTCAGAGACCACTCTGTCATCTCTAACACCACTTCCCTTCCTTGAATTTAGTGACCATGTATACCCCGTTGTCCATGAAACAAGCTAGGATTTCAGGAAAGAAAGCTGTCCTCCCATCCCACTGAAAAAAGTAGAATCATAGAATCATAGAATAGCAGAGTTGGAAGGGGCCTACAAGGCCATCGAGACCAACCTCCTGCTCAATGCAGGAATCCACCCTAAAGCATCCCTGACAGATGGTTGTCCAGCTGCCTCTTGAAGGCCTCTAGTGTGGGAGAACCCACCACCTCCCTAAGTAACTGGTTCCATTGTCCTGCTCTAACAGTCAGGAAATTCTTCCTGATGTCCAGCCAGAATCTGGCTTCCTGTCACTTGAGCCCGTTATTCCGTGTCCTGCACTCTGGGAGGATCGAGAAGAGATCCTGGCCCTCCTCTGTGTGACAACCTTTTAAGTATTTGAAGAATACAAAGACCATCATCTGGCCTGAAGCAAGCTACACTATCTGATGAGAGATGTCAGAAAAATAATTTGCAGAATTTTGAACCTGATCTTACCAGTTTGCTCTTTGAAGCCAAAATTTTTACCTAACCCCTATTTCAGCATGTCATCTATTCAATGAGACGTCTTTAATTACTGGGCTTAAAAGAAATATCAGCACAATCAGAGGTAATAGACTTCTCTATTAATAATAATAATAATAATAATAATGTTATATAAAAAGAAGCTAATGTAGACACTTCATCCATTGAATGACTGATGACCCTAAGCACGTGTAGAGGTACCTTTCTATCACCACATAGAGTCCATATCCAGCCTGAACACATCTTGATTATAAGAACTTCTAGGTTAGAAGGAACATACTTTAACCCCAACACCTCTTATTTTATAAGTTAAGTACTGAGTGGGGTAGAGAATTATTTGGGGGGGGGGGGAATGCTGTAACAATCCTGACACATCACTTCAGTGCAAGCCCAGTTTTATCCACATTAAGAGAGACAGTAGCTATTCTTTTAAAAACCATGCCTGCCCAATCTCATTTCATCCTTGACCTTAACATTAAACGTGCCTGTAGTTATTACTGGTGGACCTGCAGAGTTGGTGGGCATTGCTGCTGAAGATCCAAGCCACCGAGGGTGGTCAAGGGAGCATTTGTACTGGGCTTGCCTGATAAGACTGACGTGTAGGTACTGCTCCTAGAACTAAAAGGCTGTTTCAGAGCATCAGACATGAAAGACTAAGCACAGCACTAAGAATAACGAAAGCAAAAGATACCCTTTACTTTGAAGGCCCACAAAGCTAACTATTGCTACATAAAAGCTCAGAGAATATTAATGCTGCTAACTCTTTAATAGGTAACTATTTTTAAAAGTGGGATGCCACCAAGTATTCCTATTCCACTCTGTGATTTATTCCATAACAATACAGCTTTTCCACTATTTTGTCTTTTCCCCATTATTTAAGATGCTCTCGTACACTTTCAACGGAGCCTGAAATTAACAAAAGCTTTCAATTTACTTAACTGTTCTTGCATCAGCTTTAGGTTTTATTAATTGCGTCTGTACTTAACTTGTGCTCCCTCTGCTGATTATATAGCAGTTTAGCACCTTCCCCTCCTCTCAGCCCCTTAAGGATTTCCTCCTCCTCCCTGAAAGCATTCCAATCATAGCTTTTGGTCGTTTTCTGATGGTAAGCTAACATTTCTATAAACCGCTTCTATATGTCTTGAAATTGCTTAGAGGATTGACCAGCTCCTCCTGCCCTACACTTCCAACTCTACTCTCTTTCCTTCACTAGCAGTTCAAACAGGTGCCATAATACAAACGTGGCCCACACAGGTTTCACTGTCCCACACTGGAAGGTAAGAGTTAATGATATTCACACACTTTCTAATCAAGAGTTGTTTTCCTACTGGGAGATCCAAGAAACCATTGTGGAATTCATGACTGAGTATGGTTCTCTAAAAATAGGCTTCTAGCTTTTTCTTTCAGCTTTGACTGTATTAAGCCATAACAGATTTTTGAAGCAAAATATAATAGATTTTTTTAAACTAGAAAAAGAAAGCTCTGAGCCATTATTCAAGCTTTCTCAAAAAAAGTGTTTTACCAGTCCAGCCTGCCTTTGTGTTTTTCTCTTTTCCAGGAACAGGGCTCTAATGCCAATGAAGAGAAGTATACCCTGCTGGCAAGGGGACAGCTGCTGCAAGTATGAAATCACCACTGTTTTGCAAAGCAGTCACGACATTGTTTAAAGAGACAAAAGTCTTTGCATGGAAGAAATGAACCTACTTCTGTTCAGTAGCTTTTTGTGTTGCAATGAGAAAAAAAATCTCTTCAAAAGCCCAGGTTAAGAAAATAATTCAGTGAAAGCTAAGTTTGAAATGAAGAGGGTTGTCTTAAAACTTGTGAAAAACAGCTCTCTCCAAATAATCTATTTACAAGGCTGCATTTTCTTGAACATTTCAGATAGGATCTTGCAAGTCATTCCATCTCAGAATAATGAAGTTCCCAAATAAACACAAACTTCACATTGCATACCAGACAACATTAGTATTCACTACTGCTTAAGGCATCAGCTGCTTCTTGTTCATAATTTGCTTTTAGAAGCTGAATTTTATGGAGGTGGTACCTAACCCCGGTTAGATTGAACAAGATAAGTGATCAACATTCAGCAAATTGTTGGAGAGGATGTGGGGAAAAAGGAACGTATTTACATATGTGGTGGCAATGCAAATATGTACAAAGATTATGGAAGATGGTGTTCTCAGAAATTGAAGAAATAGTGGGAATGAAAATAGAACAAACACCAAAAATAGCATTGCTGTCACTATTTGAAGATATAAAGTGTGGAAAAGGAACTATAGAGCTGATATCGAGTTTGTTGGTTGCAGCACGATTGATGATAGCTAGGAACTGGAAGATCCAAGGGGAATATTCTATTGAGGAGTGGTATAAAGTAGTATGGGATATAGCCATTAATGATAAACTGACATGTAATATTAAGTGGAGAAAAGGCGTAACTAAAATAAATGAGTTCGAAGGAATTTGGAAACAGTTCCTAGTGTTCGTGTTTACTAAGGGAAATGGGAAACCACCATCAGAAGAAACGATTAGATTTTGGACTCAAGAATGATCCCGAGGTGGGGGGTGCACTTTTATGTTAAGAATGAAAATGTTGTAGTGTGATAAGGCATATGTAATAGTTTTTGATATTTGTACTCAACAATTATTCAATATGTATGAAGCAGATATTTGATGTATTTCTTTTTCTTATTGTGTTTGTTTCAATTATATTTTGGAAATGTTCATTTATGTTTATATAGTGTTGAAAATGAATAAAAATTATTAAAAAAAAAAAAAAAAAAAAAAAAAAAAAGAAGCTGGACTTGAAAAAAGAAACATGGAATCTTAGGGGGGAAATACATAGACTTGCATTAACACAATTCACATAATTCTTAAGCAGACACATTAGATCTTTTATCTTGATCGGAGAAGTTTACCAGGAGCAGTCATCTCAAAATAGGTGCAATAATATGAAGGCAAGAGTGAAAATGCTACATTTACTTTAGTTTTCCCAGCAAACTCTAGAAAAAGTTTGTTGACACCCTTCTGATTCTAATGAGTGCTCATATAGACGGGGCCGGTGCTACCATAGAGGCCAATCAGGCGGCTGCCTAGAGCACCAAGCTAAGAGGGGCGCAGGGCACAGCGCAGCACTCACGCGCGTTGGCTGTGAGATGGCCTGTTCAGCCGAAGCGAAGCCAGGGACGCTGGGGTGGGGCGGCTCCACGTTCAGACTTCTGGAACGCGCTCGGAAGAGAGAGAGGATGTATGGGGTGCATAGGGTCTTTGAGTGAATGCATGTGTTCATGCGTGTGTTTGTTTGGAGGGAGTGATGCTGAGTGTGTGTGCGCGCATGCGTGTGAGTTGGGGGGGTCTGATTTGGGGGTGATATTCCTATTAAATAATGCATTTTAGACCCATAGACGTTCCTTTCCAATTTGTTTGCTATAATTGGCATGATGTATTTCTTGCACTTTAAAATAAATTTAGCAGTTTCAAGTTTTGTGCTTTCTATTTTTTTCCAGGGAACATAAGTTCTTAAAAATCAAAGTTGGCATTTGGTGTGTGTGTGTGTGTGTGTGTGTGTGTGTGTGTGTGTGAGAAAGTAGCTCACCTTGCCTAGGGCGCAAAATAGTCTGGCACTGGCACTGCATATAGAGACTCTGCTAAACAGTTAAAGAAAGATAACCATCCATATCTCACACACTGAGCAAGTTTGGATGATCAAACAACCCATAGTTAACCAACCATGGGTTATTTGTGAGCAAGCAAGCATGCTGGTTCCACCTTCTGGCTTCCACTTTCAATTAACAACACATAATAGTTTACCCCCACCCACCCCCCATTCCTGGTTATTTCATGATGTCCAAACCCGGAACTCTGAGTTGTTCATGGTTTGTTTACAAAATAACCCAGAGTTTCTGAGTTCAGATGTCACAAAACAATCCAGGAACTAAGTGTTAATGGAAAGTGGAAGTAGTGAGAGGGTGAGAGACAGTGCATCCATGCTCCCCTGCCAATTCCTGGGTTAAGGAATTCAGGCACTGGTCAAGTCATTGTATCCAAAACTTTCCTAAAACACATGCACTTCACTGTACAAAAAAATATGTCCATACCTACTTTTACTTTTCATGGAAGATGTGGGGCAAACAACCAGATTTCTTATGGACTCAAAACTGCATAGTTGCATAATGAATGTTCTTGGGATATGCAGAGATTCCTTGAGACCAATCTGTCTCCCACCCACCCCAACCCCACATAGATATCCAATTTCCAAAGCAGTATTAATCTGGATTGGAGGTAAAAAGCTGCCAAACTATAGAACATGCAATTAAAAATACATCTAAAGTAATAAATATTACCTTGGTTGTCCTCCTTAAGCTACGCAAGATATTCCTTTTCCTTGGATCTTCATCAGTAGTTTCATATGGAATTACAGCATTATCTCCCTTATATCCTTGGGACGTCTGGTCTTCTTCTTTCTTCCTAATAGGCCCCAGTTCATCATCACTCCCTACACTGAAACTGGTCCTGAAACTGGCAAATCTCCCAAGTCTTGTGCATCTTGTCCGATACAACACTGGTTTACTAATAATGGAAACCTTTCGACCACGTTCTAGGGAGCTTGTGTCCATTTCACTGTCCGACCCATTGCCGCTGCCATTAGACTGAGTTTTGTTTATGTTACGAATGGTAATTATTTTGCCTTGGGTGCTGTCATGAGGCACAGAGTAGATATTTTCTTCCTCATTTCTTGGTTTTACTACTGCATCCATGGGTTCTGCATAATCTGAAGGGTCAAAGCCATCTGTAGGTGGCCAGCTACTAGAAGTCACAGACTTCCTCTGTCCATCCCTATGCCCTTGATCCAAATAAGAGAGATCCCCCTTTGTGATATCAAAATGGACAGGGGGCTTTGGTTTCACTGGCGGAGGTACTTTGTTGTTCAACTTGCTTTCAAAAGTGCTCATAACAGAAAAGACAGAAAGACCATCATTCCCCTCCAGTTCCATGGAAAGTTTAGAAAGATCTTTGGACAAAGTGGGTATGGACGTGTCCTCTCTGAAAGGGCTGTAGGTTGGAGGCTCAATATCTTCTTCTGAATCCTGAAGATTGGAATTGCAAAGAGGTGAGCCAGCCCGGGGAGAATTGAACACTTCTTCTGTAGTACTGCAGGCTTCAGCAGCATTATCATACATGTGAGTGGCCTCAATTATGTTTTTTCTCTCGACTACGTCTTTGAAAAACAGATGAAAAATCTCTAGTTTATGTCGAGGCTGACTACAAGGGATGGTTGCAAACTTTCCTTCTATATCCTGGGCAATTTCCTCTCCTTCAGTTAACTGTTCTCTACTTAAATCATTGTCTAGAACATCTATTGAGTCATCAGTGAGTGCCACTATCTGAACAGGAATAATATCCTGCACTTCACAAAGAAAGGCACGTAACATAGCCAAAGATGCTTTACGTTTTGCCGAATAAAACAAAATGTAGCCATGGACCAACCAGCTTTTTCTAATGCTAAATGAGGAATGGTATGAAAGCAAGGAGAGTTCTATGCGCCTCTTGTGTGGTCCTATGGGATATTCAAGTAACACAGAATTGCTACTTCCACAATGGGAAGGCCTACAGGTTTGGGACTGAAGAATAGGTAGAAGAATATCATCTGCGTTAAAAGGATCTCCACACAACAAGCACATAACAATCCGCAAGTCAATATCAGCCAGATCTTTAATACTTGCTGTTGAGCTCATAAGATTTAAGTTGCGCTTCGAGTCTAGCAAGGCTTTCAAAACTTGACTGATTTGCTTTTCATTAATATTACGCCCATATCCAATGCCAGTAGAAGCAGGATCAAGGAACACACATTGTAGCTTACTGGCAATTTGCTGTCCTTGCTGTATTAAGCTATGTAGTGTTTCACCACTGGTATCTCCTCTCTTATTCACTAGAATCAGCGTCAAAGGAAGATGAACTAAGTGGTTGTCCCTTCGGCCAAGGGTAGACTCCCTACTCTTTTCAATACTTTCAACAACATAAGACAGAGATTCCTTAGAGTTATAAAGGCAGAGGCAACCATGTGGCTGAAATGTTGGTGTCTGGAAAGAATTAACAGGAAGTCTGACGTTACCCTCTATCGGTCTCAAAGAGAGTTCATACATTTTCCCATCTATCACATACTTGTCATCGTTCGTGCAAAGAGCTCGAATCTCATTTGCTAATTCACGTGCGAGTCCATCTTTACCAAGAATGACTAGGTTGATTCTATCTATATTGGAATCTGAAAGCAAGTTTTTCTGATTGCGATCTGATGGCCTTATAAACCTGGAACTTATCAAGTGCTCAATTTTAGCATCTATGCAAGCTGGACAGCTGGGACAGGTTTCCTTTGTTGGGTGGTACACAAAATGAATGTGTTTTAAGATCAGAGCATCTCGCTCAGCTTGTAGCTTTTGTAATGCTTTAAATCTTTGCTCTTCACCCAGCACATCCTGGATGACACCCATTTTCTCCTTGCTGGGTTTGGCATCCAGCTCCAGTTCATAGAAGAGCTCTGAATATTCTAGAAGCAGCTCTTGAAATTCCTCCTTAGCCTTTTCTATAATTTGCTTTTGATGTCTGCTATAAATATCCATGTAGACAGACTCTTCAAGCCACATATAAAAATCCTCATTCATGATGAAACTGCGAGCCTCTTCCCAAGGTTTTCCTGGTGTTATGAAAGGTGAAGTCTCCAAATTCTCTTTGAAGGCCCTTCTCATTTCTGCCCTTTTCCTTTCATCCCTCAGCTTTTCTAGATGAGCTTCATAGAGCTGCTGTGCAGGCAGGGTCTCCATCAGATCAAATGGAATGCGGTCATTCTCCATGTTGTCGATATGGCTGGTGGCATCCCAGGGAGTCTCCTCAAGAACAACAAACCACTTTAAGAAGTCTGGCTTAGTCTCCAACAGTTTCTCCACTTTTATGCAGCTCAAGTGATTTATGTCATCAAGGTCTGGAATGAGGGCATCAAAAGCAAGGGGCAAAGCAGCAAGATACATCTTCCTCCTGCGCTCTATATGCTCTTGCCTGAGGCGATGAATGTGCTGCAGGAAGAGCTTCTTGGCTTTCTGTGTCCCTTCCAGATACACATAATCCTGATACTCTGGAGAGGACTGCATCTTCCGTGAGACATTCAACCAAGTCTCATTGTGATTTTTGACAATGCGGCTCACCAGCCACTCGTATTTATCTTTTGCAGCAGCAATCTGTTGGCTCTGATGCTTCAAAGCCTCAAAGTAAGGGATAATTTTAGTCTTGCCCCTGCTTTTGTCGATCAGCTGCACTAAAGTGCTGAAAGCCAAGTCAACATTCACATTGGATCTGGCAGACGTCTCAACCACCTGGAGGTTCTTTTTGCTTAAGGCAAAAGTGTGCGCATCTCTAATGTACCGCTCCACGCCTTCATCACACTTTGTCAGAACTACCACAGTGGGCTTTTTCGTTTTTGTGAGTTGATTGTACAGGTTTGAAACAAACTTGAGCTGATCGTCAAAGTTCCTGTTCATACCCCTGCTGACATCAATGCAGAGAAGAAAGCCATCTATCAGGAGCTTCCCATCCGGCATCTGCTTCTGTTCAAAGTCCTGCTCCAGCCCAAGCTGATCAGTGCAAAAGTACATGAGCTTTTCAGCTGATGCAAGTTTAGTTGCAGCAGCCCTTTTGATGTAGGGCTGCAGGGCTGTGCTGCGGTGAGGCTGGAAAGTTTGATCATCAATAAATTCAGTCTGTTCCACAATATGCATTTTACATTCCACACAGTCCTCCAAAGAACGCACAACTTCCCCCCAGTACAAGAAGTGGTCATTGTTAACAACTCGTCCTCCAAAGTCACTGGTGCTGAGAACTGAAGTGTGGTCCAAATGGAAGTCATCTGCCCTGGGCCGTACAAACCGATTGCACAGGCAGGATTTCCCAATGCCACACTGCCCCTTCTCTTTTTCTGTCCCAGACAACCCCACCACACTGATGTTGTAGGTGGGAATGCGAACATCTTGCTTCCTTGCCATCATCATCGTCCAAACATCCTGTTACACTTGGCTGCTTCGTAGGGTATTAGTGTCTGCTGTACTTCCATACAATCTCAAAAATGATTGGGTGACTATTAGCAATCCAGGTGAATGATCGCCAGAGCAGAGAAGATGGTTGTTCCCATGCTGCGTGCACCGGCGGCAGCTCAAATGTCACTGGTCCTCACAACTGGATAGACAGCATTTCCCCCTAGAGAAAAGGAAAAAGAAATAGTCTTAGGATGTTTGTGAAATTATAGCACAAGTACAGTTAGACGATCTTTAGCACAAACATAAGATCATGTTAGGCTTTATATGTATTACTAAGACAGATTCAAAAGGAAAAGGGAACAGCCCCTTCAAGCTGACTTCAAGGTGGTGTTCTGAAAACTTTCTATGGAGCTGGGTATCTCTCAGAGGAAGCAAGCAAGCAACAGCTCTTGTGTCATATTTAGAAATGGGTAAAGGATGGATGGGCTCTGAAGGCAGCACACAACGGGGGTGGGTAGTTAGTTCCACAGATAGCTTCACCACCTCACCACCTTTCTGGAAAAGGAAACATCCCACTGTTAATAGTAGCAAACATGAGTGTTGTGTTCCTTTGCAACACAAAGCTAATAAGACCCTTCTTTATCTTGCAGGAAACCTCCAGGGATACTTCCAGACTGGGGGCTCCTAGAGCTAACAATCAAAAGTAATGTGCTGCTAATCTATCTTTTCTTCCTTAAAAGGTTTTTTTTTATTAAGGAAAAATATGGAAGCAGCAGAGGGAACCACAGGAAGACTACAAATTGAAGGCTATATCACCTGGACCCCTTGTAAAATTCCATGAATGTGGCCATTCCACAATAAAAGCCTTGTCAGGAAACACTACAAGGTAGTAGCTGGGTTCACACAATACAACAACCCACACTCAAGGTTTATTAACTATGAACAACTCACAGTTCACAACCTAACAACAAACCACTGGTTCTCTTTGTGGATTGTTCGTAATTAACAAACTATGGTTTATTAGCATGGCCGGGTTCTTACAACAGAACAACCTGTGGTTCAACAACCCACACTCAACTTGTACTCAACCTTGATTGTGGGTTGTCATGTTGTGTGAACCCAGTCACTGTCCCATTTGGCAGATCAGCTCCTCTTCTTGCTTTGAACCGGAAAAGAAAAAGGAAGCTCACAGACCACGTGTTCTCTGTTCCTCCCTCCCTCCACCCACCCCACCACCCTTACATACTGGGAAGCAAGAAGGAGAAAGCCCTGTCCACAAACACCACAATGCAGCCCTGTTTTAATAGAGGGACAATTTTACAGAGGCTGAATTGGAGGTAAGTAAAACGAGCTGTATTAGTATTCCACTATGCAAATAATGTTTCTCTCTTGTAGCTACCTTCTCGTTCTGTGGTGGGAGGGAAACACAGCCCATGGGGGATATAAGGAGTGCCACTAGTGAACAGAACAGAAGTGGGAGAAGAGTAAGAAAAGCTCAAGTGAGAGGAGCAGGGTATGAGATTACACCCTAATAGTTTCTTTCCTTTGCTGAGCTATGGTCACCTTTTCCTGGCAAGAGTCCCAGTAACCTTTTGACAGACAGATATTGACAAGTGCAGCTTTCCCTCACATCAAGATGGGAAATACTGTACCTGGTGAGTGTTCACCTGGGGGGGCTGTTGGAGCAACAGGAGCCCAGACAGAAAAATAACATAACCTTTAGCATTCTGATTGCCATTCACAAAATGCATGTCTACTGATATTCCTCTTCACTTAACATGCTAAGTAAAGCCAGTAAGTCCTTGCAGGACCATCACTCTGTTATTTGAATGTGTTCATGTTATTAGGAAATGTTATTGAAAATTTTAATTGTAAACCAGAGTCCAATGTCTGCACAGTCATTGCACTTGTCAAAGGCAGTCTCCAAAGCAGACTGACAACCTTAGGAACATAAATTAACGTAATTGTGAATAAAGTCAATATTATAATGAATATATTTTGCCACTAGCACATTTTATGGGTTTTACCCACATCCCCCATATGCACACCCAGGTTTTGTATGCCTTGAATACCCATGGAATATAAATAAATAAATAAATAGCATATTCAACTATATTCAGCATATTCCTTTGGCAGGGGCTCGCTTCTCCGCAAGCCCCTGCCAAAGGAAGTGAGGCAGGTGGCTACCAGGAGGAGGGCCTTCTCTGCTGTGGCACCCCAGCTGTGGAATGAGCTCCCTAAAGAGGTTTGCTTGGCACCTACATTATATGCTTTTAGATGCCAGGTGAAGACCTTTTTATTCTCCCAGCATTTTAACAGTCTATAAATAAATTTTAACTTGGTGTTTTAAATTTTAAATTTTGCATTGCTGCTGTTTTTATCTGGTTGAGCTTTATATTGTATTTTATATTATGGTTTTATACTGTTGTTTTATACTTTGAATGTTTTTAATTTTTGTGAACTGCCCAGAGAGCTCCGGCTATTGGGCGGTATAGAAATGTAATTAATTAATAAATAATAAATAAACATGCAGGCTGCTTTAATATTTGGTCTTGTTTGACTTGTAATTAATCAATAAAGATGGTCATGCCCATATGCTAGTGATTTTAAGGTGATTTAAGCATACTGATTTTTGACGAAGGCCTCCTAAAAAATGAGGAATTTAAACCTAAGCCTCTCAGATACAAATCTAACACCCTACTGGACCAGAGTGGCTGATTAATCATGTAAGAATATTGGGTTTTATTATTTCATTTATGAACAGAAATGCGATCAATTTTATAGTTTAAGAATACTTTAATAATACTTTCCACAGTGACAATTTGGGGTTAGCAACACTTGGATCTTTGAGATTGCTGTCTGCTGGAAAATTCAGCTGGCAATATTCCCAAAGTGCTACAAATGCTTCCTTCAGGGAGAAGTTGCACATGACTCAGGATTGTGATATCAGTATATCTAGGTAACTCTTATCTTGTTTAGGGTGATTTTCAAGTGCCCTAGATAGAGGATGCATACAAGAAGATGAGGCAAGACTATTTCCAGATTTCCTGAAACAACAAATTTGTAAGACAAACTGACCAGATAAGCTAGTTTACAAAAACAGAATGATCCTTTTTCACCAGGTAAGAGGTTATGCCAATAAAGTTTTAAACAACCATCTGTGTCTGCTTTATATAGTTTATCAGGCAGTGGTTACTAACCAAGTGCTAATCACAATGGATGAGAAATATTCCTGACTACCAATTAACTGCCACATCATGAGATCTGCGGGCACTAGCCACATGTCAACTTTACATCTGCAAACTATAAACTCCCTTTTCCACCTGGCTACAAGACACAATTAAAATACTGCAGGATCAACAAGGAGAATGAGAAAGAGAAGCTCCATCCTGGCACGATGCGAACAGCAAGAAAAGCAAGTCCATCCAATGCACAGCCAAGAGTGGCAGAAACAACTGAACTACTGCTACAACCATATAACCTTATTCTCCCTCCCTTCAAAAATATTTAGTTTTTTATGTACACGTATTGTCAATCAGAATGCATCAAACCAAAGTTATTTTTGCTTTTTGTTTTAAGGTCAACAATAGTCCGATGTTCCCTTTCATCAGGAAGATTATATCTCCCCAAGCAGATAAGCTCAGTCTAAAAGAATCACCATGATTTAAAAGTGTAAGTTCTAAGTATGGAATATTGTTATATATCAACCAAGATTTAAGTACTAAAGCAGAAGTTATCTTAAATTAAGAGGCAACCAAAAAATTATATCTATCATACTGACATCACAACACGTTAAGCATGTTTAAATATCCTGAAGGGGTTTTTCAGATTACGATTCAGATTACAACTGATACTATGGTTTTAAAATTTGGAAAAGGAAAAAAAATTGGCATCCAGATGACATTGCTAGCCTTCATAGTTACAACACGCCTATTGTCAGAGAATGTGGACTTTGAATCTGCAGCCAGTATAAATTATCCTTTGCTTTGATGGCTGAATAATGCAGTTTAACTAGTTCTTCAGTTGGAATGAATTACAGAAGACAAAAGATTGCTGTAAGTTTGAAATTGCTATTGTGCGCTTGAACTAGAAAAAGAAACCTGGAACATTTGATCTTAAGTGCATTCAAGTTTGCTAAGAGGTCGTTTTCAGAAAAAATAGCTGAGTCACCAGATTAAGTATTTGTGATACTACAAAAAAAAAAAAGTGGGAAAGGGGAAGCTGACACACACTAGAAATTCAAGGCTGCTCTGAATATAAGGTCACCTTAAGAGTTTATCCTAGTTGAGTATATTTATAACTCAAAGGTTTTATACCAAGCCCAAACCTCATTCAGTGGAGTTTTTGCAAATGGAATGTTCTGAAGAGTGGTGCTTTTTCTCAAATATACAAAAGAAAAACTCATAAGCAACTGGATTCTCAATCCTGAAATATAATTTTGCTATGGCTTTCTGTCTCTATACAGTTTGCCTTAACATTGAAAAGATTTACAGCCAATAAAGCTCAGGCATTGAACAGCTTTTTGCATGCTACAGATTTGGTTCAGGTGACACAAGAATACAGGTGCACTGTGGCCCTTCTGTGCAAAAGGGCATGTCCTTGCTGCTGTAACAAACCAGACCCATGATCTAGCGCTCATTCCCCAATCCTGCTGCAGAAAGTCTTTGGGCACCTACTTCACATATATAAAGGCTGCATATGGGAGGGGGGTTATGCAGATAACAAATTCAAAAATAGGATCCTGACACGGCAAGAGTTTGTGGGATAGTTCTGCAAGTTCCTAGTCAAAGACAATGGTGCAATATCCAGCCTGCATGTAATGGGCTATGGTGGGAGTGAATTGTACCCAAGGACACACGAGGCAGAGCAAACAGCAAACACAGAAGATGAAATGCTGTCTTGAGGGGGTTCTATCTTTAAAGATGGCCTAAAAATATTTTTTGATAAATTGATATAAACTAATTTGTTTCCAGGTGAAGTCTGGAGAAGATCTTTGGCTAATGTCTCCTCCATATTGGGCCTCGAATACTAGCTGGTTTCAGCTCCTGGGAAGTGCCCCCAAATAAGCCAGCCACAACAGAACACACCAAAAGCCAGTGTGGAAAGGACTGAGGCTGCTGGTATTGGAAAAAGAGCTGGAGGCTACCAAAACAAATCAACCAAGTGACACACAAGTGCCTGAGAAGGGCAGCAGGGAGTTGTCCCAGCGCTAGAAAAGATGTGGGAGAATTAATTCAACAGAACAGCAGAATGACACATGCAACAAATTGATGATACAGCTAAACAAGGGAAAGCAAGAGCTAAGATTTGGCAAACTGTCTTGTAAACAACCCATATTGAGTATGTTTTAAAGAAATACACCTTTTTGGATATTGACCTTCACCATTGAAATTTTATTATTTATTTATTGCTTTTTTATACTGCCCAATAGCCAAAGCGTTAGTCACAAATATGCTTAGTGGGCATCTGCTAAACCATTTAAGTGAGCTTAATGAAGCACTGTGGCTTTGGGACATCCCAGTACACGTTATTCTTCTACTTGGACTTGGCTGCAGTACTTCAGAGAATGAAACTATAAACACATAAGACTGTGTTAGCAGGCTTCCTACCAAGAAAACTTTTAAAATCAGAAACGAAAGAAAATTGCAAGTGATAAAGGTAAGTATCCCAACATCTAATCGCCATATAACCAGCTGAGTTCTATTTTATTCCATTCTCATTAATCCTGCTCCACAATCACATTTCCCCCTGCTGTCTTAAGTATTGCCATTCTTGTTGCTCGCTTCATTGTAACCCTGAAAAAAATTACCTTCAAGCAGATAAATCTTTCAAGATTCTGTAAGTTATTATTATTATTATTATTTATTTATTTATATAGCACCATCAATGTACATGGTGCTGTACAGAGTAAAACAGTAAATAGCAAGGCCCTGCCGCATAGGCTGACAATCTAATAAAATCATAGTAAAACAATAAGGAGGGAAAGAGAATGCCAACAGGCACAGGGTAGGGTAAGCAGGCACAGGGTAGGGTAAAACTAACAGTATAAAGTCCGCACAACATCAAGTTTTAAAAGCTTTAGGAAAAAGAAAAGTTTTTAGTTGAGCTTTAAAAGCTGCGATTGAACTTGTAGTTCTCAAATGTTCTGGAAGAGCGTTCCAGGCGTAAGGGGCAGCAGAAGAAAATGAACGAAGCCGAGCAAGGGAAGTAGAGGCCCTTGGGCACTAACTTATAGAGTGCACTTTTTTCTAGATTTAGGTGCTTGTGTTAAACCCTTTTATATTTTGCAACCTACTTTGAGGGTATCAACTCTGAAAAGTGGGTTATAAATGCATTGAATAAATAAATATCATGGGATCCTTCCAGATGGATTGTCTGAACTGGGAGTTGAGGGCACAGTTTTACAGTGGTCCCATTACAACTTGGGTGGCCATTTCCAGAAGGTGGTGCTAGGGGATTGCAGCTTTGTTCCATGTCACAGGCCTCCACAAGGATCAATTTTAAAACCCATGCATCTACATGAAAGTGCTGGTGGAGATTATTCGAAGATGTGGGGTGAAGTATCATCAGTATGCAGATAACACCCAATTATACTCTCCTTTTCATCTAATCCAGGAGAGGCAGTGGATGTCCTGAATAAGTACCTGAGTTGGGTAATGAACTGGATGTGGGCCAATCCAGTATATTTAGATTGGAACTGCTAGTAACTAAACCTTAGGAGAGTTATTTCAATCTTCTACAATGGGGGAAAATTGCACAAAAGCTGAGAAACCACTCAATATTAATGGTTGAGGGAAAGGGATGGTGCTAAGCGAACATGGCCTTCCGGGGATCCCAGAGGGCTGGATTTGGCCCTTGGGTCTGAGATCCTGCACCCCTAATCCATGTGTGTTAAAAGTAACAAATTAAAATGTGTTGCCTAACCAAGGACACCTTTTTAACAAAAATGTTTTCAATCAATTACGGACTGAAGATCTACAGTGTAACCTTCAATCAGATGTTGTAGAATATGCCCTTATCTACTGAAATCTGAAAGAGTGATTTTGTCTACCCATCGCAACAGTATTTATTTATGTATTATATTTACATTCCCCAACCCTTGCCGACATATATTGTCTGGGCAGTTTACAAAACAGAAATTGTATCATATGCAAGATGATAAACAAAAAGGTATGGGATGGTCTCCCAAGATTGAGAGCTCCTTGGAAGAAAGGAAGGAATAAGCAGAACTCCTCAGCACAAAGGACTAGTTAGCTAAGCAGAAACACAGAACTAGAGCCAACCCTAGTTAATCCTCCATTAAACACAAGAAATACAACCTTATATTACTGTGTTTTATTGGTGGAGCGAGTACTGCTCCCCTGCCGCAAGTATCTCATGACTAAATTATCTTCCCTGTTTGCTCTATACCATTCTTATGCAAAATTAAACACATCCCAACTGAGCACTTTCCTTACAACATACTGCAAATTAACCTAATTTAAGGGGTGTTTGTTGCTGCAAACAACATTTGCGCTATTTGTATTTAATGCTAACTTTCAGCCAGTGTGGTTTTAGTATTCAGGATTACACACTGTTGAAAATCACTTTTAATAAAGCAAACGCCAAATGACCCTGAAGCACAGCGGCACAAGGGGTGCCGCTTCAGTCCACTGAATATACTGTACATGTAACAATGGGAAAAGGATTTCCTAACAGAGTTGTAAATTTTCTCACTGCACCACAGCGGCTCAAGTGTAGAAAATCTCTGAAATGGGTCATTTGTATCTTTGGAAAGGCTGATTTAAGCTTTTAACCATCTGGACCTGAAACGTTTAATCTCAGGCAACAGATGGGGCTATTCTTAAAAGAAGGGTGTACATGAGTTTCCAGGCCATGCACACCAACCCCAGAGTCACCCTATGTCTGGAACCCTTTGGCAATTTGGTACAAGGAGGAAAACTAAATATGGGCATGATACACACAGGAACTGCTATTTGCATGACCCCCATTTTTTGGTCCTATATTGAGAAAAAAACACTTAAGTCCTCCTAAAACAAATCAACATTGCATAACAGCAAGTATTCTTTCCAATAGATAAAACCCACATCATTGGCTAAGTAAAGATCCACTACGAGAGGTGCTTTTTAAATAATACTATTCCTTCAATTTACTTTTAGCATAATTGTACTCAGTTTATTCTGCAATACTTCTAACATTAGCAAGAACCCATGAACCCATGGAAGTATGGATGTTCAAGTTTAAGTAAACATATTGCAAAACTTAAATTAACGTATCTATGACACATGAGTAGCCTGCCCTAACTCACAGCCATTCTTCCAGTTCAGTAAAAGAATGTGCAAATTCCCTTGCAGTTCTCTTGATAAAATAAGCCTGAAACAGAAGGATTTCTGCTCATATGTCCAACAACTTCTACAGTTGTCACTACCAAGTAATAGAACCAGGCTTACTGCTACTTCACGTAGTCCTTCAGAGGTTCCCTTGTTTTTGAAAGTGGCTTTTCACATTACTACAGGGGCTGCAATCGGAAAGGGATGACCCTGAGAAATCCCAGTGCGTGCACTAAAATCTATCGACACAGCTCTTGAGGTTCCACCTGGGAAATCTGCTACTGACTGGATACAAATCAAGAGAAAGGGTAGGAATCTGTATTATTATTTTAAAGCACTTGTTATTTAAACTTCAAAATGTTATTCTTCCTAGTGTGATGGACAAAATCATCACTCTTACCCAACTCCCATTTATTTCAATAGGCCTACATATCCAAACATTTTGCTAATACAGAATGCATTCAAAGCACTCTGTACTCAAGCAACAACTTCTGTAAGGAATTGCAAAATTCTTTGTAAGGCAAAAAATGTGCAAATGCAGATTATAAATACACCGTGCACAGACTCCTGTACAAATGCCCCCCGTACAAATGCCTCCTTGCTTTCATTTGTCCAGAGCTTTCCCAAAGAAGAGCTGATATCAACATCAGTTCATACAAGAGAATGAGATGCTGTATCTTTAAATTCAACTGAGTCATTCAGGATAGGATCACCTTTTCCAGGAGAAAGAAAAATTAATCTTGCTTCTTAACCTGAGCAAAATTTTCAAGTACTATTCAAGAAAGTGCATCTCTCTTGATATGTCTAACCTGGAGTATGAAAAATGGAAGCACAGTGAAATCCTGTTCTTCTATTCTTATCTGGGTCTTGTTTTGCAAATGTTACACCCAAACACATAACCAGATCTGTGCTCAGAAAGTCTCACATACATTTTAAATGTATATATGTCTGATCTTACATTCAGCTTTTAAGAACAATGTTCTCTATTTAGATATAAATAGGAAGCCTATTTAACATAACTTAGAAGGAAAAAACAAATAGCATAGCATTAATTTACAAGAAATTTTGCAATTTAATATACAGGAATCCTATCACCCCACAAATTTAGTTTTACAAAAAGAATCTGTCTAATAAATCCATGTGCTGGAACCTTCTGTTCACCTTGCTCTGAGGATGGTAGGTTCACAAGCACACATTCACCACAAAAATGGAAAGATTACAAGGGGGGATGTTCCTTCAACAACCAAACTATTCATTAGAAATAGCTTCATTTATTAAATCCTAGCATGTTTCACTAAAATAGTGGCAAAACCAACGTTTGAAGTTTGTTATATAAGAGCAAGGATCCAAGAGTTATTTTAGGTAAGCCCAGGGCTTTCACAAGCCCAGTGGATTTTTTGTGTGTGTTCTTTTTATATTTCTGCCTTGAAACAAAAAGTCTCCCTATTGCTATATCACAGGCTGTAATGGAAACTCCCTTCATGCTCAAATGTAATTTCCCATGCATTATGGAGATCAAAGCAATTCTTCCTTACCACAAAAAAACCAAAGGGGTTGGAGGGACTGTCTGCCACTAGATAAAGTACTTCCAATTTCTGGTAATAGAGCTACTCAGCATCTTTCATCACCTCTCAGCAAAATCATAAATGTATGTGTTACCAAGAGGTCCCTGCTCCCCTTCCCATTCAGATAACTTTTTCTCTTGGACTGGTTTTTAAAGAGAATAAGGGCATTATTTCTATCACCTTTATGCCTTAGTCTCCTAGTCCACCAAATGGGATTCTGTCCAATTGCTTTCTTCTTCAAGCAACATAGCTCCCTATCTTTGCCAGCAGTTAATTAAACATGTAAATGAGAAAGGGGGTAATATCTACTCCAGTCGCATTTAAAACTTCTCCCACTTAACCTAGGAGTTTCCAGACATGGCAAGGACAAGCACAGTGAACACCATGTATCCTCCCTCCCTTGAGAAGGACAAACAGACATCACAATTCTTAAGTCTGTTCAACTACCCTTGGTAGGTCATGAGGGTGTCAGAAAGTCCATAGGAGCCATCTATAACAAAATAAACAATGAACCACATCATGTCTGCTATTTGAGGGGATTTTCGAAACTATCCCAACTCCTCTTCTTGGTTGAATTAGCATTAGAAGAATTGCATTAAATTCCTCTCCACCTTTAGGGTGCAATCTTATCATTTATGCCCTTGATGCTCATAAGCCTCCAAACTCAGAGGCTTACAAGAATCCAGCGCAGAACAGAAGGTGCAACAGAGGTGATTATTGCCTCCCTGCTCCTCATGCACTGCATTTCTGCTAGATGGGCTTTTTGGCCCATCTAGCTGGGGTGCTTCAGAGGGGGAGGAAAGGAGGCTGGAGAGGCCTCACCATAATTCGTATCCTGGCCTCCCCTGTCCCCATGAGTATATGATGGAACATGATAGTGAATCAAAGAGATCTAAGTGCCATAGCCAAAGATACACACGCCTGAGACGCTAGAGGCCTCCAAGCCAAAATTGGAGAGTTGGACTGACTGGTTTTAAAGGTGAACGTAGAGACAGTGGCCATTATGGACCTGGTGGAATGGAGGGAACCAGTGGGATACAGTCATTGCTGGATATAAACTCCACAGGAAGGACAAAGAAGGGCATATTGGGGGAGTTGTTGCTCTGTATATCGAAGAGAGTACAGTGTCAAACGGACTAGAACACCTAAAAGGAGCAGCCTCTTCCACAGAAGCTCTTTGGGAGGCAATACCAGGCTCCAAAACTAATTTAGTACTAGGAACGTTCTACTGTCCCTCAGACCAGAACGCTCAAGGTGACCTAGAGATGGAAAATGAAATCAGGGAGGCCTTCAAATGGGAAAGTATTGTAATAATGGGAGACTTCCAATTACCTCCACATTGACAAAGAGGTTAAATTTCCCAATCCCTAACACCTGTGCCCTAGAATAGTTGGTCATGGAACTGACCAGAGGGGAGGCAACCCTGGATTTATTCCTAAATGGTGTCACCCAGGACCTATTACAAGATGTAAATATTGTCCCAACAATTGGAAACTGACCACAGTGCTATCAGATTTAATATATATTTTAAGTGGAAAATTGTCCAGGAAGTCCAACACCATCATATTTGACTTCAAAAAAGAAGACTTCTCTAAAATTAGGGAACTAGTAACAGGAAGTTGAAAAGGGGTCAAGAGGATTAAATCTCTTCAACATGCTTGGAGGTTATTCAAAACCACAATAATAGCTCAGCAAAAACATATTCCAAAGATTAGGAAAGGTAGCACAAAGTCCAAGAGGTCACCAGCATGGTTAATGAGCCATGTCAAGGAAGCTATTAGAGAAAAGAGGGCTTCCTTCAGAAAATGGATGTCTTGCCCAAGTGAGGAAAATAAAAGAGTACAAGCTTGCACAAAGGCAATACAAGCAGACAATAAGACATAAAAGCATTTTGAAGAGCATAGCATTAACAATAAAGAATTCTTTAAATATATCAGAAACAGAAAACTAGCTAGGTTGGACTGTTAGATAACAATGGAGTTAAAGGAACACTAAAGGAGGATAAAGAGAAGTCGAATGAATTCTTCTCATCAGTCTTCATTGCAGAAAATATGACAGATACCTGTGCCTGAAGTAGTGTTTTTCGGAAGGGAGTCTGAGGAACTGAGGCAAACAATGGTGGCAAAAGATGAAGTTCTCAGCCTTATTAATAAATTGAAAGCAAGTAAATCACCCAGCCCAGATGGTATCCATCCTGGAGTTCTCAAAGAACTCAAATATGAAATTGCTGATCTTCTAAGCAAACTATGCACTCATGTCCTGCTTGCAGCTTTCCTGCTGAAAGCTAGTTGGCCACTGTGTGAACTGAATGCTGGACTACATGGACCCTTGGTCTGATCCACCATAGCTGTTCTTATGTTGAAGTCTTCTTATTCAGTAGAGGTTAGTTACTGCGCAGATTAGAAATGTAATAAATACATAACATTTCCATTGTAACAGAAACATGCTTTTTGCTGTGAAAACATCTGAAAATACAATGTCATACCTTCACTGTAGTGGTGTGATAAATCTGCTTCCAATAATTAAAGCGCTATTTTTACTAACAAGGCTTTTCAAGCCTTTTTGTATCACCAAGGAAGAATGTTAAGAATTCCCACTGTACAGCTTGGGTATATCTGGATGCCAATTAAGATGCAAAAGCATACACACCAAGTTCTGCGGTTCGTTATCACCCTTGTACACTTCAACTCTTTTCACTCTGCTTAATCACTCAATAATGCAAGGCACTGCTACTGTGCAATGTCTATTCATTTTAACCAGGCTCATTTCAAATTGGGCCCTATATTGCATTCTACAGGACAAACTTTTTCTTTCCATGATTTATAAGTAATGCACAGTTTTTTTGTCATCTATACATTTACCTTGCAATGTTACCACTCAATAAGATATAAACAAGGTCTTTCTTGACTTTTCTATATTAGGAAAAACTAATCAAGCACAGCCTATCAAATTAAACACATCTGTCACTAGCAAAGGAAATCTTAGTTTTCTCACAAAAATGCAAGGAGCAAGAGAAATTGTTAAGACCCACTCCTGACACTATTGTTCACATTCCTTATAACCCAAACTAATTCTTAGGGGAGCAGAACTGAGCCTTAAATGTTTAAGAATTGGGCAAATAATCTGAGGCATTGTATAGCTCGCTTAAGCATTACTATAACTGTGATATCAGAATACTTCAAAGCATCTAACAGCTCAGATGGTAGAAGACTTGGAGAGTAGCCAAGCAGCCTGGACTCTCTCCCCAGCTGGGTCATTAAATCAAACTAATGGGGGGGATTCAGGCTCTAGTTTAACAGTATCTCAAGGCATTATAGTCTAGGCCTTCCCCACATTCAGTGGTATCTACAGTAGACAATGTTTTCAAAGGAAACAGGTAAATTCACTGTTGAAAAGAATTACTAAGGACTTTTGTGATTATTAACAGGCAGCTAACAGCTAGCATTTAGCCTCCAAAATGACAGTTGTAAATTTAGCATCTGAGTTAAAGGTAGCAATCCACTGGGGAATGTTACCTGCACAAATCCCAGTGAAATGAATAGGTGCTGCATGCAAGCACAGCTCTCACTTCCCTTCCATTTCAGATGGACTTACAATCAAGATGTTCCCAGAAGACTAAGAACCAAATCTGGTAACAGCTCAACTAACAAGAGGCTGACATTTTCCTACAGTCAAGAATTCTTCCTAGTCCAGAAGCTCCTATTCCAGTGGCCTATTCGTTAACCTCTCCACAGGGACATCATTGTAATGCGCTCCCTACCATCACTACCAGATTGCATTTAAATAAGCCAACAATGTCATGGTCAAAGGAGCATATCAAAAGCTTCTGAAATATAACAAAGTTACAGAGCTCTATTATCAGTAACAGTATTAGAAGTTTTAGTCCTCCAAGCTACCCTAAAGCCACAGCTCTGTAAGGCTTAACACTGTGGATGGAAGTGATGATACCCTTCAGTAAGCCTGATCTGTGAACCTCTCTGAATATCAAGTGAGTGCCATTTTATACAGACATTAAAGCAAAAGCATGGTGGGGGATTTTTTTCATCAATTAATCCCACTTTCCCCCTTCTTTGCCCATGGATTACGGATGAAAATGTGAAGACAAGGCCCAAACCACAAGATAAATGCTTTGGGCTCCATACACATAGGCCTTTAGTGCAAGTCTGTCACTCAATATGTGGATAATCAAAGGGGCTTGGGAGTGGGGAAAGCTAGTATGATCAAGAGCCTCCAATACATTCACTGTATTGTTAGTGAAAAACAGTAGTTGATCAACTCAACATGGTTAACATCATTCTAAACCAAAACCTCCTGCATAGCAAGGACAACTTTTTCAGAAATGTAATACTCTCTTTTGGAAAAAGAAAAGAGTATGAGTATCAAGCACCAACTCAATGTGACAATTTAACCAATTTAATAAGCAAGTCACTGCACACACTATACCTCCTAAAAGTAAATAGCAACAAGAGAAAAATGATCTGAAACTTAAATGAGATACAGCACTTAGATCCAGTCAAAGAAAATGCAATAATGGTTTATTGCAATATATTAATAACAAAAAGTCAGTTAAAAAAAAAGACTTAAGCCTGCCAACAGCAAATCCATCCATGGATATCTTTTCCACCTTGTACTGAATCCCACAAAAAAAATACTAGCCTGCAAAAGTGGTATACTAGCCTGCTGGAGGCTGGTAGAGGGAAATGGCGAGCTCTATTTCTTGCTGGGCTTGGAAGACGTTTGTGAACTACTCAGAGAGCTGGGCTACTGGGCAGTACAGAAATGTAGTAAATAATAAATAATTGGAGGGGGAGTCTTCCCTTGTCTAGCAGTCTGCTTGGTTTCTATGCTAGACACAGAGGAGGGACCAAATACCTTTTCCACTAGTCTGCTCATTCACCTGCATGGAATTCTGTGAATTCACCTAAATGCAATTCCTGGGCACTTTTGCCTACCAGACTAGAGCTTAAATACAAGGCTATCTCCCCCCACCTCAATATCTGTCATGAGTATTCCCACACAGGCTTTATTCCTTCTTTACCAAACATCCAACTTACATCTCCTTCACATAACTTAATCAAGGCACTTTACAATTAAAACAAGCAGAAAATATAGATATATGTTTCAGTGTCCATGTTTGCATTCAGTGCCTCCAATTCATACCAAATATTGGACTTCATTATATAAGGATACAATATGAAAATTAAAATCACCTATGATGAGTTCTCTCCATCTCAAAGTGCAAGACAGCCACGTCGTTGCTCAGGCATAAATTAGCCTGATTCTGATAAAGCAAGAAAGATTCCCATTGCTGCGCTGGAGACAAGCGTGACGGCCAGTTCCTGTCTCCCACTGAAAGCTCTGAGCCCTCACACACTACACTACTGAGTGCATTTCAAACAGCGGAACACAGACCCTGAGAGGGAGGAGACAGACAAGAATATCCCAAAGCACTACAGTAACCTCCAGCCGAGTAATATTCTTAGCCCACAAAAAGCCTTACTCACTCCCTACCAGAAACAGGGAAAAAATACCACATGACCTAGAAATGTTTATCAAACACCCGAGAAACTGAGGAAGAGGAATGGAAAAGTCTGATTTCTTTCAAAATTGTACAAGGCCCTGAAAAACTGGTAGTTTTTCAAACAAACTAATATCTAGCCCACAGATGCAAAAGGTTGAAGGAATAATATTTTATTGAAGTCAATTAAAAGGCATCGTTTTATCATGTTTGGTGTTCCCATCCCTTGAAACAATAAAACAGGCCTTATGCCAGATACACCAATTCTCTGAGTGTTTAGATTTGCCAGGAGTCCATTAGAGCCTTATATCATAAGGGCATGGACAATATCAGTGTCAGGTAATAGAATTTCCACTCGTGTCCCAAACGAAGGCAAAAGTCTTCCTTTGGCTTCATTTAATAGAATAGCAGAGAATTAAAACTCACATATGTGTGTGTGTGTGTGCTACATTCTGCACTGCAGAGAAAACATTTTAAAAACCAACTGCTGTGACAGACAGAATAATGAAGAACATTTGCTGCTGTCAAATGAAATGATGTGCAAGGAGACTGATATTGTAGGCACTACACAGGAAAAAATGGGTGTTATTTTACCTTTACATTAATAGCATATGATATCACCAATACATCTACCTCTATCCCACCACCCTCATTTCAAATATTAACACTGAGCAAAAGAAAATATGTAATTATTTGGTGGTGAAGAGGAATATTAGACAAACAAAACTTAAGCTGTTCTAAAAGAATTGTAGTGGTACTATCCATTATAGGTTTTCTACGACCACTAGATATAAAACATGTCTAACTACTGAGGGGCACTTATATAAGCCAGGAGTTTTAAGATACATGCCTTGCACACTGATAACTCAAACCCTAAACACTTCTGCTCACACAGGCTGCCAAAATACCACTGTTGTGTCATGATAATGTATTTTATGCTTAGCCCAAGTGCTACTATATACTGTTCTAGGCTGCTGGTGCAGCTCATTTCTAAAATAAGGCAGCTAATGTACCTGGGCATAAACTGGATAATACTTGTCTCAGAAAACCAACCTTTTAACCACAGTGAGCATTTCTCCCCCACACACAATTAGCTATGACATCTTAAAAAGGAGGATTAGGCAAGTCCACAAGTACTAGCAACATAAACTGAAGGAACCTTCATGTCCAGAAGCAGTACACCTCTGCATACCAGGTGCTGGGGACAACCAACAAACAAGAGTTATTGCTTCCATGCCCTGCTTGTGAGCTATCCACAGCCAGCTGGCTGGCCACTTTTGGAAACAGAATAGTGGATTACTTGGTCTGATCTAGCAAGGCCATTCCTATGTTTTTACTAAACAGTAGCTTTTTGATACACACATGTCAACTGAAGAATGGATGCATACTCATTTTTCAATCTGCCTAGTAATATGCAACTGCTTTCTTTTATTAAATTTATTCAACACTTTCCAAGGAACTATAGGATTGCTCTCTCAATGGCTTCTTTTTATTTGCCTCATTCCTTATCCTTCATCTCTTTCACCGCACCACCAAATTTCCCTCTACACCCCTAAGGGCTAGAAAACAAGATGGAAAAAATGGATGCGTGTGGGTTTATTTTTTTAAAACCAAATCAGATTTTTAAAATGTTGGTTATATTAAAGTGTCTCTTTAAATATGCTGGTTTAAAATTATGAATGCAACACAAATATATTAAATTCTATATTTATAGGCTCTGATCCATCTGAAGCTAGTCATGACAGATGTCTCATTTAAACCAATATAATCACAGCTAATTTAAGTTCTAGCCTTTCAAGGGGACTTAGTCAGAACTAACTTCAATTGGATTGTGAACAAATTCTCTTAAAATTGAACTCATAACCCATAATCAAACCAATTTAGTTAAATATATTTATTTGCATAAAGTAGCCTTCTCCCACCAGTTGTGCTAGATTACATCTCCCATTACCCCAGCCAGCATGCCCAGTGGCTATGCTGGCTGGGGATGATGGGAGCTGTAGCCCAGCACATTTGGAGGGCACAATGTTGGGAAAGGATGGCTTAAAGCCTGCTTTTCTTTATAAAGAGCAAAATGGGGCAAAAAAACAACAATTTTTGAGATCAAACCTTTAGATATTATAATTCTGTTTCTTCAAATGGTGAACATTTAGTTACTGTAGAACAAACGGATGGATGCTTATTTAGATGCAAAATAGCCATGACACAGAATTACCACCCTTTGCTTCTGGAATGGGCACTTCACCTTTAAATAAATCATCTTGCTTAGTGTCCACACAAAAATCCTTGATTTCACAATTACCCAAAGCAAAAGTCATGTTGGGTGCATGACTAGAGGTTTTGGATTATGCCTACAGGTAGTATAAAGGGTCGATTTAGTTGCAAACAGACATGTTTTAATTATTCTAGCAACCAATTTGTATGCATACTTGTTCAGGAAATAAATGACTTGGAAAGCTAGAAGATTTAGATCAATTATTTAAATAACCTAGATTTAAAAATCAATTCACCCTGAAGACATAGTTCTAAAAGTGAAAGACTAGATCTTGGAAGCATGGAAGTTTTCACTCATTGGGTCTTTGACCATATAATAAATGATGATGAAAAGGAGAGAAGTTTTCATAGGATGCATCTTACCAACAACAACTAAAGTTAGTCTAGTGCTGCTAACACCTTCATAATTATGCTTTCTCACTTACAGGCCCAAAAGAAACTGCACATGTTTGACTTTTCCATAAAGAAGGGAAAATACAGGGGGAAATACTTTATTTACATTTACACTTACTGGAAAATTCAAAAGCTTGCCCACCACTTTGTGATATTTCAGTTGGTCCTAATAAAGGAATTGTATTACTGTGGATGTGGGTCTTTCTCCCCGTAAAGGATCAGAACGGCTGCCTGTGCCCTTTTATTGACATTGAGGCACAATAACCCTAAAAAGGCTAAATAATAATGCATTGGCACCAGACCTAGTCCTATTTAAAGAAGACCCACTGAAATCAAATGGATTTATGTTAGTCATGACTAACAATTTATTTCAGTGGGTCTGCTCTAAATATGACTAAGGATGCAATCCTATACATGTTTAGACAGAAAAAAAATCCTACAACTCCCAACATTCCCCCGACAGCCATAACGGGAGTTGTCAGACTTTTTTTCTGACTAAACATGCATAAGATTGCATTATAAGTCTGGACCCACTATTATTTCTGGACACATCTCATTTATTTTCAGAGAGTATACAAGATAGTTTTAAAGGAAAATGAGCTGTATGTCACATTGCAATTCTCCTGCTGTAAGATTACTACTACTCTTTCTCCCAAATAGAAAAAAATATCCTTTGTATTTAAAAGGATGCTATCCAGTGAGTCTGGACTTTTGTTATTTAACTGAAGGAAAAAAGGAAGCAGGAACAACCTTACTACATAATCTATTTATAGTTAAAAAATAAATAAATCCGTAACTTATTTGCAAGGCTGGCTAAAATCCAGTATATCTCAAAGCAGGAGTAGGAACCTGTGACCCTCCAGATGGACTTCAACTCCCACACTCCCTGACCATTTACCATGTTGGTTGGAGCTGATAGGACTTGAAGTTCAAAACATCTTACTTTATGATCAACTGTTTTGCCAATTGTGGTGACAACATAATTTCAAAAGGCAAAACAATGACAGCATGTTAAATCCTCATCTTGGTGAGTGACCTTTCTAAATAATCATTGCTAAATATTTTAATAGCAGATGGGCAATACAGTTCACAGTGGCCACATCTGCACATCATGTTAAACCATGGTTTAGCATGATGAACATGAGAAAGAATGAGCCTCAGACTTGCACCCTCCTCCTGCACAGCCAGGTGGAGGAATTCAGAGCCTTTTGCTTCTCCTGCTCACCAACCCACCCACCAACCGTGGTTTGTCGTGTCATCTGCAATGACTGACTGTCATTACACAAACTATGGTTATGTGACTGGCGTATTGAAATTAATCAGAGAAAGCATTGACCACAATTCTGGGTTCAAATACCACAGGAAACTGTGGTTAACTAAAAGCAGAAGCATTTTTTTCTGAAGTTCTCCTCTTCGAGGAGAAAGGGAGGGTGCAGGCCCAAGGCTCGCTGCAGCCTAAGGCTCGCTGTGCCCATCGTACTAAATCAACCTTCCTCAATCTGGTGCCCTGTAGTTCTTTTGGACTACAACTCCCAGTACTTATGATGATTGGCCTTGCTAGCTGGGGATGATGAGAACTGAAATCCAAAACATCTGAAGGGCACCAGTTTGTGGAAGACTATGTTACACTATAGTTAAGCATGATAAGTTAATGTGGTCAGTATGTACACAAATACACACACAATCTAGCCAGCAAATGGCTAAGAAACTCATGCATGCAATGATAAGCTTTAAGACTAGGTCAGTTTGGACATAATACCAAAACATGGTTCAGTGTTACGTAAATGAGACCTCTGCTCATGCACTCTCCTCTCCCTCATGTATGTTAATTTCCTCTCACTGCCATTTTAGCACAAGGCATGGTTTGCCTGGTTAAATGTAACAGCAAACAATGGTTTCCACTAAATAAGAAGTGAGAGGAGAAATCAGAATGAGGGAAGGAGAGAGTGTGAGCACAGGGCTTCATGTAGTGCCAAACCATGAAATAGTTGCAGTTTGGCCTTATATTTGAAACCAAACTATGATTTTTGAAATGCTTAGTAATCAAAACAACAACAAAACTTACTTACCAAGTTTGGGAAAACCCTCTGCACCAAGGATTCAAAAACATTTGGAACAGTAATTCCATACTAGTGACCAGCACATTAGAAGACACTTCTCTATTACAGTGACCACCACACTTGTGCCATTGATTTTATGTGCACTTAAAATATGCTATTTAGTGGCATCATTCCAATTCCTAATACTTCCCAAATGTGTCCCCCAGTACTGAACAAGTTGTATGTCTCTGACCCATCACCACAGGCTTTGTAAAACATAGTATTAAGTGACAGCATTTTTTAGCCTAACTACAAGCAACTACACTAATAAAATGGATTCAATTTGTCTTTAACCACATCAAGTCAAAAGGAAAAGTTGCGAGTTATCTGTCAGCCCACAATGACCATGCTATGTTAGAATAAGAACACGAGTTGCACGCAAGAGGTTTCTTGATAAGCATGTAGGAAAGGAATTCAATTTGAACAAAAGGAAAGATGGGGAGACTTTGAAAAAGAAGGATATTTCAGCAAATTACATTAAAATGGCTCAAGAGGATACTTAATGCTGAAAATACCCCACTATTCTTCAAAACTAAGAACCCAATAGTGGGATTACAGAACATGTAAAAATCTCTCTGCTGCAATAAATCTGCAAGTAACCAGTTCTAGTTAAAATTAATAAATCAACAGGGCTAAAAACACTTACACCAAAGTGTTAGTTTGTTCTAGAAACATAGCAATTCAAACTACTCATTCAATTGCTAATCAAGGACAAGGTCAAATTAACTCCAAATAACTTGGAATTGTATGCATTTTAAAACATTTTTAAGCTGCAATCCTAAAACACACTTATTGGTAACATAAAGAAAACTACACTTACTTCCAAGTAAAGATATTAATGGCTGAGATACCAACTATAAGAGCAAAATGATGCCTGGGCTGATTGAGAGAAAAAATCACACACACACTTCTACATGAAGCACAAAAATCAATTATTTGCATTATCCAAACTTGACTGAAGAAAATGCAGTAGCATTACATCAGAATGACATAGATCTTTTACAAGACAAATGTGAAACTTACAAAAGGTGTAGGGCATTCAAGCACTGAATCCTAACCTACTTTACAAAGATTTGTTAAAACAATACATTACTACTTATTCCCTTGGCTCAGCACCCCAACTTTATCTACCCAAGAAGGACCAGTAAGGAAAAATGCTGAACATTTGTAGAACAATCTTAACAACAGGCCTATATAAGTATCACAGAAAATGTTACCTCCAAGGATTCTTGAAGCCGTCAATACATGAACAAAAGCAGTTGAAAACATAACATTTGCTTTCAATTTCCTCCTTCAATATCTCAACTCTCAGCATCTCCAACAAATTCTACCAAACCAGTTATCTAGCTTGGGAGCACAAGGGAAAACCAGATCAGTGAAGCTGTCTATTTGCTTTATTATATATATATTTGGTATTTTTTTATTATTATTTCAAAATATTTGCTTTACTATATAAAATGTTCTCACAGAGGAAAACACACTAACATTTCTCACTAAGAATGTAAATGGTGGTAAAAAGCCAGATCTAAGGCTTCAGTCCACACTGCATGGCGAGAAAAAATCAATTTACTGCCACATCCTGAAAATCTGCTGTTGGCAATATTTTCAAACCTCGCTACAGAGAATGAACTTGGATTCTTGCAACTGAACACTCAGATGAATCTAAAAGGCCTTTCAGGATCAAATTAATTTCCTACTGACTATAATTAACCAGCTTTACCCCACCCCCCAAACAACAACAAAAAGCTAATGGTATGCATGCTCTGAATCCTTGCTAAGATTTCTCCAACACTATTTAAAATTAAAACCTCATGACTATCCCACTGATCAAAATTATTTTGACGTGCATCACAAAGGAACATTTTTGTTTGCTAACTGACCCAGCGATCTGGAGGATTACATATATGTATAACTATTTCTCCATTTAAAGCAATGCTTTAAAGAAGGACCAAGCAGTTATTTTGAACTGAATTATCCTTTGCAGAACTCTCTCTGCAAAGTAACTTTTAATTGTCATACCCTGTTGATACCAATATTAAGGGTGTAGATCCAGTTTCTTGTTCTTCGTATAAGACTAGGCAGAAAGCTATAACTGTACCAGTAAAAGAACTACAAAAAACTAAAAGCTGAGAAGCCAAACATTTAAAGATGAGGGTATGAACAAACTCAGTGACCTTGTTTGCACATAACACTAACCATTGGTTAACGATTGCTCCCCTACCTAGGGTTTGTCTGACAGGATATCGAACAAAGCCTGGTTTGTTTTCTCAATCCTTGGGTTCTCTTTTCCCTCCTCCTTTGCCCATTCACTTCCTATATCGCAAATGCTTTTGTGGCACTGTGGTACTAGCATATGAAGCAGCTGGTTTTTCTTACTACTCCTGCCTGCCACCTCTGTAGCCTGGCAAAATAACCCATGAACAACCCATCATTTTGGGCTCACATGTAACAAAAACCAATGGTTAAAACAATCTTAGTTCACATGTAGTTACAACCCAGAGTATGGGTTGTCATTACATATGAACCCTGCACTATGGTTTAACTATTTGTTAACTATAAACTCAGAAAGCGAACCCATGTTTTTTTGTTGGGATTTATTGCATTTTTATACCGCCCAAGCACTATTGGTATGTAAATTCTGGGTTGTTTGTGGTTCACAACCCATAGTTACATGATAGTGCAGGGTTTGCACGTAACGACAACCAATGATTTAACCCATATACTGGGTTGTCATTACATGCAAATAAGGCCATGGCTTGTTATTGGGTTTGAGTTATTCATAGTTACCAATCCATAGCTAAACCACAGTGGAGTGTTCACATGTAATGACAACCCATGATTCAACAACCACCCATGATTCCCATACTCAACCTGTACTCTGGGTTGTCATTACTTGCAAACCAGGTTCCAAAGTTCACAACCCAACAACAAACGTGGGCCTTTTTCTGGGTTGTTCACGGTTACAAAACCATGGTTTGCTAATACGGCTGGGTTTGCACAACCCAACAACCAAGAATACAACAACCTACACCATGGTTTAGCATTAAGTGCAAACACTGCTCAGTGTGATAGAGCATATGCTTTGCATGCAGAAAGTCCCAGGTTCAATCCTTGGCTTCTCTAGAAAGGGCAAAGAAAGACTCCTGCCTGTCAGTTGACAATAATGGGCTAGATGGACCAATGTTCTGACTCTGTATAAGGCAGCTTCCTGTATTCCTAACTTTCAGAAACATCCAAGAGCACATTTATTCAACCAGTTTTAGCCCAACAACATGCTTAAGGCCCAGGTTCCCATCCTGCTATGAGTACTACTGTTTAAATTATCTGATATACCAGGCAGTGTTTACTATCATCTCTAGTTCTCAAAAAAAGGAACTTCCTTAAACATAAAGTTCAGGTTTAGCTTAGTCTTGGGCTAGAATCTCTACAATGACTAAAAGTAGACGGAGATAATGTCTAGTAAACTAGGTGCCCATCATTTGTCTTTTAGCTGTGCCACAGTCTAACTTATTTCAGAACTAAAATAAGTTTGGTGTAAGGATCTTTGGTGATTCCTCAATACAGATGAAGGCTTAACAACAACAACAAAATATGCAGGACAATTTGTTTAAGGATTGAAACAATCTGAGATATTCAGGTTTGGAAGAGTTTTTCTTCCTGTCTGTCAGATGATTAAGGAAGTTCAAAGCCCAGTACAATAATTAAAGGAGTGCCACCATGACCCTTCTCTAATCTTGGAATAGAGAAAGATGGCATCCTTGCATGTTATAACCCATCGCAAAGTCAGAAAATAAACTCCTCCCAATAAAATCATTTAAACAGAATAGATTCTCAAGGAAAAGGCCACTGCTCTCAATTAACCCCACCCGCCTTCAGGAAAGCACAATGGCAAGGAGTTACATATGACCTGAAGGTACAAGTCTAGGAGGTTTAAATCTCTCAATAACACAGCAGGGGAAAGGAACACCAGATGGTGGGGTGGGAGGTAAAGGAATGTTATGGGGAAAGTCTCAGAAAAGTTGGAAATATTACCTAACAGTGCATTTCCTCCTTTCTCTATATATATTTTAGATAACTTCTATATAACTGTAAGACTATTTGGATATAACCCAGGTCCCCACGCAATAGTAGGCACCATGAACAGGATAGGGTACCCGTATTCCCAAGTATACACTGGCGCTCCCTATTTCACCTTCTCCTCTAGTAAAACCATCTTCAAGAGGTTTATTTATTATCATCATCTTGATAAACTGCTAAAAAATAAAACACCAAGTTTGAACACACATCAACAAGTTGAGGAAAAACTCTTATTACCTTTCATAGAATTAACTAGCACACATAATGTCTACATCTGGCAAAAATATGTCATTCTTCAGCTGGAAGATGTCCCAAGAGAACAAGACAAGAGAAAAATGAGAACACTGAAAGAGACATCTCACCTCTCTCACAATTTGACAACTCATAAATAGATAGGGAGGGTGAAGGGCTGCTTTTAACAGAAAGAGTGAAAAAGAAGAATAGTTAACCTAATGTGTGCCTCTAATTTTATATAGGATAGACGAGTTCTTTGGGGAATGGGCAACAATCCATACACATTCAGGAAAAAGTATGGTCCTGTGCCCCTTCAGTGTTTAGAGGAGTATCCCCTCCATCTGAGGGCAACAGTACCACTTCCCAACCTCCTTAGAGCGTGAAAGGGAGATTCTCTTCCCCCGTAAGGCATGATCTCAGCAAATCCAAACTCCTTCAAAATTAGGAGAAAGAATCTCTAGTTCCTAGAGAATGGGGCTGGAGAAAACTACTGGCAACATTTGCCACCCCAATCATCCGCCTCAAGTGCTTCTTGGAGGTAGGACCACCCTATAGAAAGTAGCAAACAGATTATTACCAGACCCTGTCCAACATTATCTCCAGATTACAAATGCTAAAAAGGATTTTTTCATGAATCCCTTTTCCCTGAGCCTTATAGTAAAGTGTCTCCCCCCACATACTAAGCCCAGATCCCCACACACATAACGCCCCCCCCACACACAAAAGTAATGAGCGTGGCTTCTGCTCTCCTCTAGGCAAATTCTTCACAAGTTTCGATCTAATGCATCTTCATGGGACATGAGAACGGATTCCCCCCCTCATGTAATTCTAGGCACCTCCATATGCCCCTCCCCAACCTCAAGCACCTTCAACACTGTTATATGGAGCCACTCACCAATTCCATCCCACCCAAAAGAGAACACAGAATGGGGGGGGGGAGAGAGAGAAAGAGAGAACAATCATTACTGTCACCATTACCTTAATATCTCAAATTCCTCTTTCCTGCATTTCTTGCACCCATCCCCACCCCTTTGAATACTGGCACAGCTTGTTGAGGGGAGGGGCGCCTCCCCCCCTCCTCTCCCAAAGATCCAAGGAAGTCTCTTCCCTCCTCTTCCCTCCCCCCCCTCCAAATACGCCACGGAGATACTCTTTTTATACCCAATACCTCAAGTTTATCATCCCAAACATGGCATGGAAGCTGATGTTGGGGGGGGGGGGGGCGTGGACGAAGAGACGGAAGAAAGGCTCGGCTCGCCACCACCCCTCAACAACACGGAGCAGGGGTTGTTTTTTTTTGCCCTTTACTGCACACATTCCCCCCCCCCGTCTAAACACCTCACGGGGCGGGCGGCCGGGGGGGGGAAGAGAGAGAGAGAGAGAGAAAGGAGACAGACGTATTTGGGAGGGGAGGGGAGGGAGGAGGTGCTCTCTGCCCCTCCCCCACGCTCCCTCGCGGGGAAGGGTCTTTTCTTCGCACCGCACCCCTCCCCTCGCGGTGCGTGCGGGCAACGGGGAAGGAGAGAATTCCTCCATTTCTCTCTCTCTCTCTCTCTCTCTCCCCCCTCAGGAAAAACACGAGTACCTCCTCTGCCCCCCCCCCTCTCTCTCACACACACACACATATATTCCCCTCCCTTCACTGTCACCCCCTCCTCTGTGTCTCCCCCCCCTCGCTTAGATTGGATGTCTGAGGTAAATGGGGCGGGGGGGCTGTACCCTTAGGATGAGGCGGGCTCCTCATTGTTCCTTCCCCCCCCCCCTCAATGGGAACCGGGGCGGGGCGAGGAGAAGGGAGGGCTCGATCCGAAGGTACCTACCGGATCCGCAGCGGGTCCGGGCCGGGCTCTCGGGGCGGGGCGGAGAAGGACCCGAGGCGGCAGCGGGAGGAGAAGGAGGCGGCGCCATGTTCCCCTCCCTCCCTCTCCCTCTCCCTCTCTCTCTCTCTCTTCCTTCCTTCCTTCCTTCCCTCGGTCCCTGCGCGGTGAGGGAAGAGACGGAAGAGAGCGAGCGAGGCCTGTAATGGCGGCAAGTGAGGCGGCTTCTTTGCCTCACAAGGAGTAGTAGCTGCTGCCGCTGCTGAGGAGAAGGAGGCGGCGGCCGCGGCACCACCATCGAGCGCGAGACCGCGTGGGTGCGCGCGCAGCCCCGTGAGGCGGGCGGGCGGGGGAGCGAGCGAGCACAGGAGGAGGAGGAGGAGGAGGAGGAGGAGAGGGCGAAGAGAGCGCTGCTGGCGCGCGCCGGCGGAGGGACGGAGGGAGGGAGAAAGTGGGCGGGGCAGGCTAGGCTGCAGCGAGGGGGAAGAGAAGTGGGCGGGGCTCCCGGACCGCTACTATGGAGAGAGGAGGGAGAGGGAGAAAGCAGCGTGCGCGCACTCGCGCAGCGAGGGAGAACGGAGAAAACGGGGCGCGCAGCGGCGGCGAGAGCGCGTGCGCGCCTCGTTCTCCTGCTCGCCGGGGGAGGGGAGCCTGTCCCCCCACCCCACCCCCGCCGCCCTCCTGCAGGCGCGAGGCCTGTCCCTGGCTGGCTTTGGCATGTGCGCGTGCGTGCGTCGGCACACAAGGGAGAGGCGCTGCTGCAGGAGCAGCAGCAGCAGCGGGTCTGGCTGGCTGGTTGCCCGGCTTGCAAGGCGGTAGTAGCCACGGGCAGGCGCTAGCTAGCCTTGCAGCTCTCTGCCTCGCGCCCGCGTGCGCCTGCCTGCCTTGCCAGGGCGGCGTGCGAGGAAGCGCAGCCTGCTCTTGAGATCATCCAGGGAGCGCAGACTTGCGCCCCCGCCCACCTCGCCAGCCCCCGATCCGCCCGGCTCCCGAAGCGATCCCTGTTGGGTCCCAGCCAGGATGGGCGTTTTACTCCCGGGGGGGGTGAGGGGGGGCTCCTCGGATCGCAGCCTTTGTGTGTTTGCTTTGCGCCCCGGCGCAGGCAGTTGCGCTCAGCGCACGCACACTCCCGTTATCTCAGCCGGGCGAACGGAGGGAAGGGGCTAGGTCGCTTCCTTGCTTTCATCTGTGCATTTTATTTTGATTTTTAAAAAAGAATTAAAATAACTAAGGAGAAATAAAGGAGGAACGAATCTGGGAGTATTTCTTAACCATTATATTTATTTGTTGGGCTGGGATACTGGCATACCGCTAAATATAAAATCCTTAGGCGGTTCGCATATAAATATTAAGATCACATTTAAAATATTCCAGCGTAAGGGGCAGCAATTGGAGGCTCATCTCCAAATGAGTGGCTTTGGACCAGTCGCAGCCCACCCCACCCCACAGGGTTGTTCTGAGGATAAAATGGAGCGGAGGATTATGTATGCCACCTTGAGTTCCTTAAGGAGGAAAAATGCGAGATATAAATGTAATAAAGTAAATCCCACTGTGTTCCATGGGACTTACCCTGTAGTAACTGCATTTAGGGTGCAACCCTATACCCATTTACCAAAGAATAAGCTCCTTCGAACCCAATAGGACTTCTGAGGAGGCATGTATAGGGTTATGCTGTTAGACTGTAGTGCTGCGCAAGTGCGCATACTTACTTGTGTGTAAACGCCATCGATCACAGTGGGAGATACCTCCGAACAAACACACACAGGATTCTCCCCCTCCCCAATTTGTTCACATCTTTTGTGACGTTTGAGACCAAGAGATCAGAATATTGGGAAGAATTTGTGTGTGTGTTTTAAACATACACACATATCCCTTTGCTGTTTTTAATCTCAGCTCTGCAGTCTACCGAGATCCTTCTTGCACAATTAAAACCCAACATTGGTTAGAAATTTGGCACAGCCTCACCAAGCCATGACACAGCCCTTGCAGCTTCTAGCTTTCTGGCGAGACAGCTGGGCCTCAAAAACCTTTCCGCCGCAACGAGTGCAGCAAATGTATCATAATTATTGATGTGGTTGCTTAATATAGATAACGGGCATGCTAATTGCATAATGCACAGTCGTTTTGCTCTGTCAAGTAAGGAGATGCCTGCACAAATTGTGTCAGATGACCCCAAAGGTGATGCTAGCTCGCTCGAGTTCCTTTCAGGATGGATGGGGCAGCAAAAGTGCTCTCATCGTTTGGAGGAGAAGAGGACTTCTTAAAAAGAGAACGGGTGTTCCAAATCAGAACAACATAGGAACCCCTGGTGGGTGATGGCAGCTCTGGTTTAAGATGGCTTTGTTGTATGTGGGGCTGCCTGCCTTTGAAAATGGTCCGGAAACTTCAACTGGTACTAAACAGGGCAGCCCGTTTACTAACAGGGACTGGCCGGCAAGACCACATTATGCCTGTCCTTTTACAACTTCATTGGCTGCCAGTCCAGGTCCGGGCCCAATTCAAAGTTCTGATACTAACATTCAAAGCCAGCTTGGGGCCAGGTTATTTGAAGGAACACCTCCTCCCATATGTACCTGCCCGGACCTTAAGATCATCCACAGGGGCCCTTCTCCGTGAGCCCCTGCCAAAGGAAGTGAGGCAGGTGGCTACTAGGAGGAGGGCCTTCTCTGCTGTGGCACCCCGGCTGTGGAACGAGCTCCCCAGAGAGGTCCGCCTGGCACCTACACTGTACTCCTTTCGTAGCCAGCTGAAGACCTTTTTATTCTCTCAGTATGTTAACAACTAATTTTAACTTACATTTAAATTTTACTATTTTAATTCTATATTTTAATCTTATATCAACTTCTGCTGCATGGTTTTATCCTGGTTGTGCTTTTTATACTATATTTTGTATTTGTGTTTTTAACCTGTTGGTTGTTTTATTATATTCTTCATAGTTTTAATTTTTGTGAACCGCCCAGAGAGCTTTGGCTATTGGGCGGTATAAAAATGTAATAAAATAAATAAATAAATAAAACGCTAGCATGGTCTAATGGCTAGAGTGCTGGACCCGGGGCTTGGGAGTTTTGAATTCTAGTCCCCACTCGGCCATGGAAGCTCACTGGGTAACTCTGGGCCAGTCACTGACTCTCAGCCTAACCTACTTCACAGGGTTATTGTGAAAATAAAACAGAGGATGAGGATTATGTATGCCGCCTTGAGTTCCTTAAGGAGGGGGGAAATGGTGGGATATAAATGTAATAATTAAGTGGGGGTTAGTCAATTTCATGGAAAAGCGGAACATCTGTCTACTTTGGGGGGTGCTCCTGGATCCAGTAATGCTCCTAGAACCTTGGGTGACTGTTGAGGACCGGAGTGGCTTTGCAAAACTTCATTTGTTGTTCCAGTGCCCCCTTCCCTGGAAAAGGTGGATCTGGCCAAAGTGATCCATACCCTGGTTACCTCCTGATTAGATTACTGCAATGTGCTCAAAACCTGCTGCTGGCGCACCATGCGGAAGCCAGATTTTCTGTTGTGCACTCTTCCCAAGCCACCAATTTTATGTCAACTACAATCCTCTCCTCTCCACTTTATCCTCACGACAGCCCTGTGAGGCGGGCTAGGCTGCAAATCAATGGTTGGCCCAAAGTCACCTACAGAGCTTTATGGTTGAGTGTGAACTAGAACCCAGTTCTCCCAAGATCCAGCCCAGTACTTTAACCACTACACCACCCTGGCTTTTGAAGCACACCCTTTGCATGCAAAAACAGTCTCAGGAAGGGTGAATGAGGTCTACACATGGGCCTGACAATTCTTCAGCCGTTGTTTGTGCATTGAAAATCCCTCCCGTATGTGGGTTTGGAGGACACGGACCAGACATCTGCGTCCTAGAGATTTTTGGCCCTGTGTGGCTAAATGTTAGTCATTATTCTTATGGGCTGATGTGATAGGAAGAAGTTGATTTGATGGGGTCCCAAACAGCAGAATAAGTCTTTCATTCCATGATCTCCTGTCTGCAGGGAGAACGTTCATATTGTTCTTCATATTGCATTTTGGATCAGAAATTAGAAAAAGGGGGGGGAAAGAGGAAGGGGAGACACATACAACTGCATGAGGACCCAAAGCAGATCTTTGCAAAATAAGCAAAGAAAGAAAAAGGAATCAGGTAGGACTCACAGGGGGCGGGGGTGGGGGTGGGGGGTGGAATAGTCCTCAGGATGTTTGTTACTTTTCAACCAAAGTCATTTGTTTTGCAGTGACCTTTGCCTACTGCAAGGACTTATGTCAATATTTCTCATTCAGGCTCATGGACAGTGCAATTTGAACTGTACAGTTTTCTGTACCTGAACCTTGCCCAGGTATCTTGAAAATAAGCAAGCAAGCAAACGAATAAAACAAATGTGATCAGCACCCACCGATTCCAGAGGACAGAGAGAGAGGAAGGAAAAAATTGAGGGGGCGGGAGATCCTGGATGCCACACACACACACACACACACACACACACACACCGGTTGGCTCAATCTGTGACTGCTACTCTAGACAAACATTTCTCATTTTTCTGCCCGTCAATAACTTCTTGAATGCAAGTGGAAGGCTTTGCTCAGTCTGCAGGGCCTTGTCTGCTAATTGCTACTCTTTCCTCTGCTCTGTTTGTGAATGAAATGAGAAGAGGTTGCAACAGGGTGGCAGGAAGGGTGTGGCACAGACCCCGCCTCCCCGCTGTCCCAGTGATATGGCAAAGCCTATTTGTTTGTTTGTTTGTTTGTTTATTTAAAATATTTCTTGGCTGCCTTTCAGGGCAGAAGCTTTCCTAAAGCAGCTTGCAACAATAAAACACAAAACCATTAAGCTATTAAAAGTGACAAAAACATACACCCAATAAAACAGCCATAAAAACCAGCCATAAAACTCAGCAACAACAGCAGTCCTATCAGGAGAAGACCAAGGTAAAATAATACGTTTTCAAGACCTTCTTCAAAGGCTGCTGTGATGGAGCATGGTGGACCCACGATTTTCTCCTCAACTTGATCCCTTCCCAGAGTCATCTGATGCCCCTTGAATTCCGATGTCCCAAGAAGGTGCCCAAACTGCCCATGGGATTGGTACCCCTCCGTCTCCTCTGCCCGAGGGGGGAAAGGCAGCAATGGCCTGTTCTTTTCTTCTTTGTAGTTATGCACTTAGGTCAGCCTTCTCCAACCTTGTGCCCTCCAGATGTGTTGAACTACAAGTCCCAGCATTCCCTAGCCAGCATGAAGTATTTCCTACTCTCAGGAAGAGAAGGGCCTTTCCCAAGACCTTTTGCTGCCTGAAGCAAAGGACAAGATGGCACCCCCTCCCATTCCACAAACAAAAGCCGGCTGCACGGGTAGAGGGATCTGTCTTCAACACTGGTAATGGGACAGGATCTTCCAGCACCCCTGAAGGCTGCAGGCTAACTTAGAGGGCACAGAGCAGGCCCCATGACCCACAGCTCTCTCCTCCAACACTATGCTGCCATTCACCCTGGCTAATGGTAGAGCTGTCCCTGGACTTTCACAACACCTGCTACCTGATCCTTCTAAACAGAGAGTCCAGGGCTCGAAGCTGGGACCTTCCACGTGCAAAGCATGTGCCGCCATAGAGGTTTGGTCTCTGACACAAAATGAACAAACTGGTTCATAAAAGAACTGGAAAACTCCCGGGACCGGTTGATGCCAGTGATTTCCCAGAGTCCTAGAAAGGTGATCCTGGTATCCTAGGGTTTGAGTCTATAACATGCCTAGATATGATGCTGCCCGCAGAAAACTGGGGCCAGGACTGTGCCGTAGCATTCCAACAAGTTGTGTGTTTCTCAAAACAATATCTTATTTTTTTCACATTAAGTTAAACAACGTAGCTAGGACTTGCTCCTTCCAGCCCTTTTGCGACTGTGCAGTCTGAGCAAGGTGGGAGGCAGCTGTCAGCTGATGCCGGGAAGCAGACGTTTATCCTAGACACCTCTGCGCTGAATGCCAGCCCCATGCCGGGACACTGTACATAAATAGAGCTAACAATTAGCAGCTTTTGACTCATTGCAGGAGCCAACAGCCAGACTCCCCAGCTTCAGGGCGACAGGCTGAGGGTGGAAGCCGCAGCCTTTTTGCTACGCAGCCCTTGGGGGCTCCCTTCTCCCCTCTTGCTCATTTCAAACACGGCCACTGAACTGCAGGGGTGCGTGGACTTCAGGCTAAGGTGGGCATGTCTCCTCCTTTACAATGGGGCTGGGTGGAAATAGTGAGGCTTGAGGGTGGGAGTGCAGAGATAGTGGCTCTGGGTTCAAATGTAATGCTAAGCCGTGATGGGGTTGCTAACCACTATACGTCATAGGTCGTGCCCTTTCTGCAGAGTGTGAGTTCTCAGGTTAGAGTGTTTGGGCATATTAACCTATCATGAGTGGCAGAAACACCCCACAGACGACACACGGACCCATCATAAGTTCCTCCAGAAAATAAACCATCAGGGCTTAGCCCAGGTTTGTTAGGACAGGAAAAGATTGGGTGCGGTCATGAAGCAACTCTTTCCTTCTTTTCCTGCCTGCTGAACATTGGGCCCAATACAGGTCCCTGTGAGACCCCACTGTTTTACATTCTTCCATTGGGAAAATTTACCATTTATTCCTACTCTCTGCTTCCCTTCTTTAACTAGTTACTGGTCTGTAACAAGATCTCTCTTCTTATCCCATGACAGCTAAGTTTGCTCAAGAGTCTTTGGTGAGAGATTTTGTCAAAAGCCTTTTTAGGTACAAGTAAACAATGTCCACCAGATCACCCACGTCTACATGTTTATTGACACTCTCAAAGAACTCTAAAAGGTTAGTGAAACAGGACTTACCTTTGCAGAAGCCATGATGATTCTTTTTCAGCAGGGCTTGTCCTTCTGTATGCTTAATGTTTTTACCTTTAATAATGCTTTCAACTAATTTACCTGGAACACATGTTAAGCTAACTGGCCTTTAATTTCCCAGATATCTTTAAAGAATTCTTTACTGTTGGCCTTGATGTTGTTAGCGATATGCACCTCAAAATGCTTTTTTGCATCTCTTGTTCTCTTTTGTTTTCCTCACTTGGACAAGACTTCCATTTTCTGAAAGAAGTCTTCTTTTCTCCAATAGCTTCCTTGACACGGCTCATTAACCATACCTGTGACCCCTGGGACTTGGTGCTACATTTCCTAACCTGTGGTATATATTGTAGCTGAGCTTCTTTTATTGTGGTTTTGAATAACCACCAAGCGTTTTGCAGGGATTCAACCCTCTTGGCTCCTCCTTTCAGCTTCTTTTTTTCTAGTTCCCTAATTTTGGAGAAGTTTCCTCTTTTCACGTTAAATGTGGCTGTTGTCCTTCCTTGGCATTTTCCCACTTAAATATGGAGGATGCCATGTTGTGGAAGCCTGAATAAATCCCGATCAAACTCCCTATATTATAATTATATTGTATTATCCCCATAAACCAGCTTTCCTCAACCTGGTGCTTGGTAGATGTATTGGACGACAACTCCCAGAATCCCCCAACCGTCTAGCTGGGGGATTCTGGGAGTTGTAGTCCAACACATCTGGAGGGCACCAGGTTGGGTAAGGCTGGTGTAAATATTTGAGAGATATTTTTTTTGGAGTTGTTGTTATTATTATTTTAGACAACAACTTGTATTGAAACTTGGCCTGTAAATTGCTGTTCTTCACAATGACATTGTGAGGGATAAGCACTTTAGGAATTATAATGCACTCTGTTCATTTAATGATATTTACATGTCAATTAAAGCCATGTTTTAATGATCCTATGCAAATTATGTTTGTTTTTCTTCCTCCTCCTCCTCCTCCTCCTCAGCATGATCTAAGGCTACTGCTCCCTCCACCCTCCATCCCAGTTTCCAACCTTATTTTCCCCATCCCTGAGGTGAGAGCGCCCCCTTCCATTGTGACCGAGTTGCCCCATTCAGGGCCTACCAGGCCTTGCCAAGCCTGGGGCTAAAGTAAGGCTCTCTCGGCGCTCGAGATGTAGGACGCTCGGCTTCGTTCTCCCAGACCACTCCCTGGCTTTGCAGGAAGGACGCAAAACTCGAGCTCCCCCTACTGGAAGCAGCGGCACTTTGGTATCATTTTGCCTATTGCTCGGCCCGATGAAACTAGAAATCCCGACATGCAACGCTGCCATCGCGTGGCCTGCCGGGGCGGTGAGGGTGGGAGAGAGAGAGAGAGAAAGAGAGACCCTAATGCTTGCCGCAAAGCCTGCCGGGAGGGCTTCAGTTCCTCTTCTTCCTGCTGCCTTTCTTAGACTACAACTCCCGGCTTGCTCAGGGACTCGTCCGCGCCTTGCCGGATATCCGGTGGGAAGGGAGCCTAAGGGGTGGGGAGTTGAAGCAGCTGCCCCTGAGCTCTGTGAAAGGAGGAATTAGGGCAGCGACCACCATGGTAAGAGGCGGGGGGGGGGGGTGTACAGGCCTCAGCCTGGGGGGAGGGCAGGAGGGGGAAGGCCGGCTGTGGGGCTCCTAAATTGGGTGGGTTGAAGTGGGGCGAGGGGGGGGGACACCTTGCTGCCTGTGGAAGCCCAGTGCGGGCAGGTTGTTGGTGGTAATAAGGAATTACAATAATAGTACAGGCTTTAGAGCAGCCGTTACCCAATCTGTCGCCTTCTCTAAGTGTTGGACTACAACCCCCATCACTACAGACCATGCTGATGGGAATTGTAGTCCAAAATATCCAAGGGGGGGGCACCAGGTTGACGAAAAATGCTTTAGAGCAGCCTTCCTCAACCTGGGGCGCTCCAGATGTGTTGGACTACAACTCCCAGAATGCCCCAGCTGACTGGGGCATTCTGGGAGATGCAGTCCAACACATCTGGAGCGCCCCAGGTTGAGGAAGGCTGCTTTAGAGCATAGGTGGGGAATGTGTGGCCCTCCAGATGTTGTTGGACTGTAACTCCAATAGCCAATCGTGAAGAATAATGGGACTTGCAGTCCAACAACATCTGGAGGGCCACACATTCCCTATCTTTGTCTTATGAGTGTTCAACGCTCTTTCCACATGTTAATCCTTACGGCAGCCTTCTCCAACCTGGTCCCCCCCCCCATGTGTCAGGCTGCAACTCCCAGCATTCCCAGCCAACAATGGGAGTTGTAGTCCGGCGCATGTGAAGGGTGCCAGATTGGGGAAGGCTGCCTTACAACAATCCTGTAAAATAGGCTCATGACATGATACCAGTATTGCAGACAAGGAGGTGAGAAAATATTAGCTGGCTGAAGGCTGTTCCACGAGCTTGTGGCAGGTGTGAGATTTGAATGGAGTGGTTCACAGCTTAGCCTCTTCTGAGCAAACTATGCCGTGCTTGTGGGGAGGTTTCCCTCCTGCATATGGGAGCAAAGGCATGTGAAATTCCAAGAGGAAGTTGATAGTGGAGGGTTGTAGTTAGTTGGGAGAAGTCACTGGGTGGCAGAAAAGTATGTATCTGTGAAAAGAGATTCTTGAGGTATAGGTGTGTAAGTATTGTAGGGTTCTCCAGTTGGGGGGTGAGGATGTGCAGTGGGATTCACAGTTCCCAGTTAGAGTATGGCTACAAGGCATGGGCAGAGCCCTGTTTAACTGAGAGGAGGGTCTTGTGGAAGTTTGGGCAGAGAGCCTCCTGTGCTCATGGAAATGGAGTTTCTGGGTGCCTAGTATCTTTCATGCTTTCTGTCTCCTTTCCTTTCTTCACAAAGCGCTTGCTTGAAACACATTGCCTGCCACAGTATACTGAATTTGCCATTCACTCTTAATATCTCCCGGAGCTGAGAATGTATTGGGATTTTTAATCTAGTGCCTCAGATGTAGTGCATTGTTGATGCAATACGGTGTCCTAACCATGGAAGATTTGAGGTGGTGGGTGACCAGTGCCAGGAAGTGTGTGTTTAACTGTTTTTCTGAATGGACTGTGTTAATAAGATAATTATCACTGTCGGTATTTCCTGCATTTCCTTTCCTTCTGATCTCGCTATTTGCAAGCTCCCACAACAATGTGTACATATATTTGTAACTCAGGATAACACTTCATGCATCTCATGAAATGGACCGAAGTCCACAAAAGCGTCTGCGATAATAATGTGTTATTCTTTAAGGTGATAAGAGACTTCATTGTCTTTTGCAAATAAAAACATTCTTTGTTTTGTCTCAGCAGGCATTTCTTCCTGCATGAGGGAGAACAGTGTGTCCATATTTGCACAGAATGGTAAGCCAGGATTCTGGCAAATCCTGGCATACTGTGAACAAACTGAGTGCTGGTGCCACATAGTTCCTCCCGCTAGCAAAAATGGCTAAACTACTCAGAAATAAAAAGCTCACCTAGTTGTCCAAACTTGGTTTGTTGCTCCCAAACAAGCCAGGATATGTAAGCCAAGGGCAACTTTAGTTTACAATCCTGGCTTGTAAAGGCACAACAAACCAGAATCTCTGGTTTTGATGTCACGGTAGTTTAGCTGCTAACAGGAAAGAGCCAAATAGACCAGCTATATGCCAACATGCCCTATGCATCTTCTAGAAAAGATGTTTGGTAATAATATTTTTAATGTGTTCCTGTTTATTTTTATTTATTTATTTATTGCACTTATATACCGCTCCCATAGCCAGGGCTCTCTGGGCGGTTTACAGAAATTCTAAAATTGAGATAAAAACAAGTATACAAAATTTAAAACTCTAAAACACAGAACATGCACACATAAAGCATTAAAAACCGTTAAAAAACTAAACATGTGGGTGATTAAGATGTGCCGCCATATGCCTGGGCAAAGAGGAAAGTCTTAACCTGGCGCCGGAAAGATAGCAGCGTTGACGCCAGGCAACGTTTAATTGATTAAAACCTTCAAGACTTGCTAAAAAGGTGCTTCTGATTAACTGGTTAAAACATGACATGTTTTCTGTTTTCTTTGGAATTCATTAAGGGTCGTTTACAACTCATGTTCCAGTCCAAGGTTCCTTCTTAAGCTTTCTTAGGTGGATTTTGTTCCCACAAAATCTGTTTTTGGAGTTGTGAAGCAGTTTGATTTATTTATAGGCAGGGGGAAAACAGCTTTCCCTTATGACTTACCTTACTTACTTGAGTTACCTGGTATTGTCTTCTCTTCAGACATGTTAATATGGGATCTTGTGTAGCCCTGTCTTGCGGAGTTTTAGAGCCATTTTTTTTTCCTATGGGCTTTTTCCAAATCTTGAAAACCCCTCAATTCTATGCACTAAATTCTGAATTCTGCTGTTGTTTGGGCTATGCTCAGACCTGAATTCTGGATTATTTGAAAGCATCTGTTCTTGGCAATTCCAGAGAGACAAAGATAATATGTCCGTATGTCTATGGATCTGTGGCATTACCTCGCAAGTGAACTCTTGGGGGAGGAGAAATTCTAAAGCAGCCTTCCTCAACCTGGGGCGCTCCAGATGTGTTGGACTGCATCTCCCAGAATGCCCCAGCCAGCTGGCTGGGGCATTCTAGGAGTTGTAGTCCAACACATCTGGAGCGCCCCAGGTTGAGGAAGGCTGCTCTAAAGGGAAAGATCTGACAACTGTTGCTTGACGTGCGGCTGGTTGTGTAACTCTCATTTCCCTTGCGGCTTTTCTGTGGAAGTGCCTATCCGTTGCACAAGCTCATCAGATAATGAAGGCTGCTGTCTATTAGTGTTCTCAGTATTCTTTTCGTGCAGAGCAATACAGGCAACCAAATGCATAGTCTGTTTTGCATAATAGCCTGGCCCGTTATTACAGCTTCCTCCCTGTCTTCATGGTCAGCATTTTCCACAAGTGTTTTTGCTTTTGGAATGTATCTGTGTTCTGCATTTCCAAAGAACGGAAACCATACTTCCAAGTATGTTGTAGTGCAGAGATGAGAAGTATGTAGCCCTCCAGATGTTCTTGGAGTGCAGCTCTCTTAATCCCTCACCATTGGTTAGGGCTGATGGGCATTGCAGTCCAACAACATCTGGAAGGCCATGCGTTCCCCATCCCAGTTGCAGTGGGGAAGACTGCTAGGTCCTAGGGCCATTTAAAGAGCTCTCCAAGCAGAGCCATGGATGTGACCGTTCCCAAATCTAGCGGAGGTGAGAAAGAATTCAAGGCTATGAAAACAATCTCCCAGGAAGCATGTTCAGAGGAAGGCAACGAGGATGATCAGGGCTCTGGAAACAAAGCCCTATGAGGAGAGACTGAAAGAACTGGACCTGTTTAGCCTGGAGAAGAGAAGATTGAGGGGAGACATGATAGCACTCTTCAAATACTTAAAAGGTTGTCACACAGAGGAGGGCCAGGATCTCTTCTCGATCCTCCCAGAGTGCAGGACATGGAATAACGGGCTCAAGTGACAGGAAGCCAGATTCCAGCTGGACATCAGGAAAAACCTCCTGACTGTTAGAGCAGTATGACAATGGAACCAGTTCCCTAGGGAGGTTGTGGGTTCTCCCACTCTAGAGGCCTTCAAGAAGTGGCTGGAGAGCCATCTGTCAGGGATGCTTCAAGGTGGATTCCTGCATTGAGAGGAATGGCCCCTTCCAACTCTACTATTCTATGCGTCTATGAAGAGGAGGGCCATCTCTCAACCCAGGGGACTCGGACTGCAGCCTTGAGATCTTGCCATGAATCCCAGCTGGTGATGCTTGTGAATGATTTGTTTGTCAGTTTCATACAGGTTTCTGTGAACTGGACCAGGTTCCATATGTGGAGATACGATTTTTGTTGCCAGTATATTTAAAAAGTGACTTCTTGTGGCATGGGTTGAGCTTTTATATTGTATTTTATATTATGGTTTTATACTGTTGTTTTATACTTTGAATGTTATTAACTTTTGTGAACCGCCCAGAGAGCTCCAGCTATTGGGCGGTATAGAAATGTAATAAATAAATAAATAAATGGGCAAGAGCCACCTCCTACAGCAGCTTTTGACATGATAAGTTACTCGGCTACCTGGTGCGCTCCAGATGTGTTGGACTGCAACATCCTTAATTCTCAGCTAGCAAGGCCATTGGCTACACTGGCTGGGAGTTATGGACGTTGCAGTCCAGCACATCTGGAGGGCACCAGGTAGGGCAGCCTTCCTCAACCTGGGGCGCTCCAGATGTGTTGGACTGCATCTCCCAGAATGCCCCAGCCATGGCTGGGGCATTCTGGGAGTTGTAGTCCAACACATCTGGAGCGCCCCAGGTTGAGGAAGGCTGAGGTAGGGGAAGGCTGTTGTAGGAGCCCTGTCTCTGGGAACCATTGTGATTGCTCAAGTGATTGTGCAGAGCGTAAGTGGCCAACATGTGCCAAAAGAGGCACAGGCAGTGAGAAATTGAATCGCAGACAAGGCTGCCCGATGTGTGTCTCCATTTTGGACTCGAACACTAGGGCTTGCATTGCCTGCCCGCTTGCTCAGTGCCTCGGTGAAGTAGACATAAAAGCACCCCCCCAAGTCATGTGGTAGAGCTGCGTGTCTATTGTACTGCGCTTTGTCTTGTACTTCATGACCATCTTTTTTGGCAAGTGTTGCTGTTATTATACAGTTTCTGGAATGGAAAAGTTACATGGACACGGCCCCTGATTAATCAGAGGGCTCGTCCACATTAAAAATGCTTGCAGTTAGTTGTGGCTGACCATTCAGACTTCTGGAGGGGGGGGGAACTCTTCTTCATGTGGTGTCGGAACAGATAGCACGCCAACTGTTGTTTGTCTCTGCTGATTCTGCTGGACTAGCTTTCTTAATGGGGTGGGTCACTCTATCTCATGGACACACCAAGCAGGAAGAGGAGCTAAGCTAGCATGGAGGCAGACAAGAAAGGGCAGCTCTGTTCTTTAGGCAAAGCTTAAGGGGCGTCTCTAATGTGCAATCTATGCATGCCACAGCAAGGGAAGTGGAAGGAAGGAAGCAGCAGCAGCTAGATCTGGCAAGCGAAGCAAAAGGGGGGAAAAGGCAGGAACTCTTGAGTTGCAGCTGTAAATTTTCCCCATGTTGGGAGAGGGAGTCGGAAACCCTGTGAGTTTTACACCCGAACGGTTCACATATCTATGGCAGCGATCCTCTGTGAGTTGACCAAGAAGTAAACCCCGCTGGGCTGGACTTACGACACAGTAAGCATGCATAGGATCACTCTGTGAGCTTGTGTTTCCCATAGTGCGTGTGGGGTACTTGAGTGTGTTGTGAGAAGAAGGAAAACTCCAAATGAGGAGGGTACCTGCTGTACCTCTCCATGAGTAACTTCCCTAACTGGGCCTGCTTCCTGTCAACATGTGCTCAGGGTGGCTAACCACACTGTGTGGGCATGCATTGGGGACAAATGATTCAGTCATTCTCAGTGCAGAGCTTCAGTGAAATTACTGGCCCTCAGAGGAGGCTGCCCTTTGTGTATGACAAAAGGGAGGTACTGTTAGCGGGTGGTTCATCTGTCCGGCGAGGTGATGTTTGCCCTGTCCTGGATGGGGTTGCACTCCCCCTAAAGGATCGGGTCCGTAGTTTGGGGGTGCTCTTGGATCCAGAACTGTCACTTGAGGCACAGGTGAACTCAGTGGCAAAGAGCACCTTTTACCAGCTTAGGCTGATATACCAACTGCGCCCTTATCTGGACAGAGATAGCCTAGCTACAGTGATCCATGCTCGGATAACCTCTCGTTTTGATTACTGCAATGCGTTATACGTGGGGCTGCCTTTGAAAATGGTCCGGAAACTTCAGCTGGTATGAAACAGGGCAGCGCGGTTACTAACAGGGACCGGCCGACGAGACCACATCACGCCAGTCCTTTTCCAGCTTCATTAGCTGCCAGTCTAGGTCTGGGCCCAATTCAAAATGCTAGTATTAACATTTAAAGCCCTAAACAGCTTGGGGCCAGGCTATCTGAAGGAACGCCTCCTCCTGTATGTACCTGGCCGGACCCTAAGGTCATCCTCAGGGATCCTTCTCCACGAGCCCCAGCCAAAGGAAGTGAGGCAGGTGGCTACCAGGAGGAGGGCCTTCTCTGCTGTGGCACCCCGGCTGTGGAATGAGCTCCCTAAGGAGGTTTGCTTGGCACCTACATTATATGCTTTTAGATGCCAGGTGAAGACCTTTTTATTCTCCCAGCGTTTTAACAGTCCATAAATAAATTTTAACTTGGTGTTTTAAATTTGTAATTTTGCATTGCTGCTGTTTTTATCTGGTTGAGCTTTTATATTGTATTTTATAGTATGGTTTTATACTGTTGTTTTATACTTTGAATGTTTTCATTTTTGTGAACTGCCCAGAGAGCTCCAGCTATTGGGCGGTATAGAAATGTAATAAATAAATAAATAAATAAATAAATAAATAAAATATGGAAGCGTTGGCCTCTTCTGGGCTTGCATCCTGACCCAAGAGGCACTCCTGGTACAGCAACTCAGTGGCAGCCTCTGAGGAAGGGGTTTTTTTCTACTCTTGTGCTCCCTCTCCAAATGCAGAGGGCAAAGCGTGCGTCTAAGAACGCTTGCAGTATGGATAAAAAGCGTTCCTCGGATGCCAGGAGTTTGGGGAACGTTGCTCCAATCCCCGACATCTTTGACCAGTTTGCTCCCTCCTATTACAGATTCGCTTTATCCTGATCCAGAACCGGGCTGGCAAAACGCGCCTGGCCAAGTGGTACATGCAGTTTGACGATGACGAGAAGCAAAAACTCATTGAGGAGGTCCATGCCGTTGTCACGGTGCGGGACGCGAAGCACACCAACTTCGTTGAGGTAATGCGCCTGTGCGCGCTCTCTGCTCCCCCTTTCATCTACGACTGGCGTGCTGCTTTCTCTTGCATACCGCAGTGGCTTGAGGAGGGTGAGGGCTTCAGCAGCAGCTTATGCTGCAGTGCAGCTTGGCTGGATGGCTTGAGTTATCTGGCATCCTTTGATCTGGATGCATCCCTTTGGTAGGATGTCTGCCCTTTGGGTATTTTATGTTTATGTTCCTCCACAGGGTCGTAGGAGCAGCTTGTAATATAGCACAAACCATTGATACAAACTTCAATATCAGAAGTTGAACACTAAAAAATAAAATATAGAATTACCATGGCAGGACATATATGTAATAATAAAAAATTAAAGTAGAACTTCTCTGGATGCTAAACTGTACTCCGGATTTGCAGCCACACAGCAAGCAAGGGTAAACGTGACCCTCTTGGGGGAAACTTTGCATTAAGTTTTCAACATTCTGGGTGGAAAGGAGGGCAGTGGGGAGCTAGAGACCCTTTCCCTTGTCAGGAGAGCGGCCCCACAGCCCAACGCAACTCTGCCCAGCCATCCAGGGCTGCCTTCGGTTACAAGGGGCACCGTGGTGAACTCCCATTTTTTATTATTATTATTATTATTATTATTATTAATTACACTTATATACAGCCCCCATAGCCTGGGCTCTCTGGGCGGTTCACAGAAATTCTAAAATTAAGATAAAAACGAGTATACAAAATTTAAAATTCTAAAACACAGAACATACACACATAAAGCATTAAAAACCGTTTAAAAAAAACTAAACGTGGGTAATTAAGATGTGCTGCCATATTCCTGGGTAAAGAGGAAAATCTTAACCTGGCGCCAGAAAGATAGCAGCGTTGGCGCCAGGCAAGCTTCATCAGGGAGATCGTTCCATAGTCTGGGGGCCACCACTGAAAAGGCCCTGTCCCTCGTTGCCACACTCCGAGCCTCTCTCGGAGTAGGAACCCGGAAGAGGACCTTAGATGTTGAATGTAGTGACCAGGTATATTCACGTCGGGAGAGGCGTTCTGTCAGGTATTGTGGTCCCAAGCCGTGTAAGGCTTTATAGGTCAAAACCAGGACCTTGAATTGGGCTTGGAAACACACAGGCTGCCAGTGCAAGCGGACCAGAGCAGGTGTTATATGGTCGAACCTTCTGGTTCCCGAAATCAATCTGGACGCTGCATTTTTTATGAGCTGCAGCTTCCAAACCGTCTTCAAAGGCATCCCTACGTAGAGCACATTGCAGTAATCTAACTTGGAGGTTACCAGAGCATGGACAATATCTCATGATGGATTTTCTTGCCTCTTTTCCTTCCAGTTCCGGAACTTCAAAATCATCTACAGGCGCTACGCAGGGCTCTATTTCTGCATCTGTGTAGATGTGAATGACAACAACCTGGCTTACCTAGAAGCCATTCACAACTTTGTGGAGGTGAATATTTGCATTGTTGGGCTGAACATGCACATACCAACTGGATGAGACTGTGAAACAGTTCCTGAACGGTACCACTTCAGACTCCGGAGGGCTACGGCACGATCAAACACTCCTGTACTTCTTCCCATGCTTATGATTTTAGCAAGGAACATTAAAAAACACACACATAGAGTGGCTAGAGAGTAGGACTTGAAGTCAGGAGATCCGGGTTCTAGTCCCCACTCAGCCATGGAAGCTCACTGGGTGACTTTGGGCCAGTCACAGACTCTCAACCTACCTCACAGGGTTGCTGTGAGAGGAGGAGGATTATGTATACCGCCTTGGGTTCCTTCGAGGAAAAAACGTGGGATATAAATGTAATAATAATAATACCCTATAACATGTTTAGACACATATACAAAAGACACACACACAATACAAACGAGAAGGATCTTGGAATTGTTGTAGATCACAAGCTGATTATGAGCCAACAATGTGATATGGCTGCAAGAAAGGCAAATGCTATTTTGGGCTGCATTAATAGAAGTATAGCTTCCAAATCATGTGAGGTACTGGTTCCTCTCTATTCAGCCCTGGTTAGGCCTCATCTAGAGTATTGCGTCCAGTTCTGGGCTCCACAATTCAAGAAGGACGCAGACAAGCTGGAGCGTGTTCAGGGGAGGGCAACCAGGATGATCAGGGGTCTGGAAACAAAGCCCTATGAAGAGAGACTGAAAGAACTGGGCATGTTTAGCCTGGAGAAGAGGAGTTGGAGGGGAGACATGATAGCACTCTTCAAGGACTTAAAAGGTTGTCACACAGAGGAGGGCCAGGATCTCTTCTCGATCCTCCCAGAGTGCAGAACACGGAATAATGGGCTCAAGTGACAGGAAGCCAGATTCCAGCTGGACATCAGGAAAAACTTCCTGACTGTTAGAGCAGTACGACAATGGAACCAGTTACCTACGGAGGTTGTGGGCTCTCCCACACTAGAAGCCTTCAAGAGGCAGCCGGACAACCATCTGTCAGGGATGCTTTAGGGTGGATTCCTGCATTGGGCAGGGGGTTGGACTCGATGGCCTTGTAGGCCCCTTCCAACTCTGCTATTCTATGATTCTACTCCCAGAACCATTTGTTTTTGGCAAATGGTAATCCCCACCCCCAACCCCCCATCCTTGATGGTAGTCCCAATTACAAAGACACGCTTCCTTCTCTCTATCCAGGTGCTGAATGAATATTTCCACAACGTCTGTGAACTTGACCTGGTGTTCAACTTCTACAAGGTGAGTTCCGTTAAGGTAGCGAAGGAGTCAGGAAAACCCTGACTGGAGCATGGCCTGGGAGGGGCCCAGCTCCAGCAAAGAGTGGATTGGGATCCCCTTCCAGTGGTAGCCCTACCACAAGGTGGCGCCAGGCAGCCGTCTAAGGCAGCCCTGCATAGAGGACGGTCCGTTGCGCTCAAGAACAACTGGGAGAGACTTTTCTTTCCTTGCGTTGGTTGGCCGGGCGTCTGGCACGGAGAGGGGTCCAGGAAGGGCGAGGTGATAAGCAAGGCATCCCAGTAATGGTGGGAGCAGGGGAGGCTGCTTGGCGGGAGATTCAAGACAGACGGAACGAAGGACTTCTGCACCCAGCGCATGGTTAAAACTCCGGAATGCGCTACCGCGGCGTGTAGTGATGGCCGTCGACAAGCATAGCTTTAAAAGGAGGTTAGACAAACTCATGGCGGAGAAGACTCTCGATGGTTACTAGCCCTGGTGGCTATACCCGATGCAATATACTTCTGAGGAACATGCTGTTGCACTCACGTCTTGCTTGTGGGCCGCTGTGTGGAAAATGCTGCGCTTCGACGCGCCCTTGGTCTGATCCAGCCCAGCACTCTGGTGTCCTTCTGAGGCTCCCAGTTCCAAGAGCAGTGGAGGTCCAGGATTCAGGCATAGGGTGGGGAGAATATATTTTGTACAGCACCAAGTACGTTGTTGGTGCTGAATAAATAAACAAATAAAAGGAGATGTCAGTAAGGAGGAGCCAGCTGCTTTGGAAAATGCAGAGCTCAGAATCCTTGCTGGGGTGCAGGAGGCATGATGAGAGACCTCTCCGGACCAGGTTGAAGCTAGTCTTGGCCAGGGTAGAGCTGTAACCAGCAGAACAAGTTCGGCGAAACTGGAGTCCTCCCCGTACCTTGCAAGCCGAAGGGGGCGGCTGCTTCTCCTCCTCCTCGTCCCCCTCCTTCTCCTCCTCCTCGTCCCCCTCCTTCTGTCCCCTGTCCTGCCAGAGGCTGGCTCTGCCCTGCACTCCCTATTTTTCACATTGCTCCCTCTCGAAGTGTGGCAAAGCCGCCCAGAACGTTCCTCCTGGCACCCCTTTCTCAGGGAAGGAATGTTTTCTCCCCGCAGGTTTACACGGTGGTGGACGAGATGTTCTTAGCCGGCGAGATCCGTGAGACCAGCCAGACGAAGGTCTTGAAGCAGCTCCTCATGTTGCAGTCCTTGGAATGAGGCGCCGGGCAGGAGAAGGCGGTTGCGTGGGATCTCCCTTGGCAAGAGGCTGCCACTGCCCCACCAGGCTCATCCCTCTTCAACCGGTTCCCTGAATCAGTGACTTGCTCAGGAGCAGACGTTGCCACTTTTCCCTTAGTTGGAGGCTGGCGGGGAGGAAGCATCTTGAATCGGGTGTCAGCTTTGGATTTCGAATCCTGCTTTTCCCTGCATGGAAGGAAAGGGCAGGAGGGTGGAGAATTCCTTGGATGCTTTTCTGAAATGGGGCGGGGGGTTAGAAGTGGAGAAGAGAGCTCCCGTCATCCCCCTTCTACCACCCAGCGCACCGCCTGTGTCCACCCCCCATGCCCCCAGTCTGCGGACCCCTCCCCATCCATTCACGTAAATCTGTTGTGCCGCGTCTGCAGTAGAAAAGGGACCATAACCGTGTATGTGTGTGACGAGTGATTGGTCGTACTGCCAGTAAAGTGATGTACGGAAATAAAGCATCCGTGAAATACTTAATATACGAAGGGCTTCTCATATTTGTCCTTGGGGCCTTAGTCCTGTGCAGGGCAGGATGGTTTCAGTGCTTGGCGTGAGATACACACAGTAGTAAGATAACCGGCTCCAAACAGTAATGGTAGGTTGCCAGAGGTTGAGCCAGTGGAGGCTGGAGGCTCCAGCTTTGGTGGGGCTGTGAAGCCATTCCAGGTTTTAGCCAGAGTTTATCCAAGGGGGTGAAGCCCAGCCCCCAGCTAGATTCGTCACTTTGGATGGCTCCTTTAGAGTTCTGCCCAGCTCTGATTGAAACCTAGAATGGACCCACAGCCCCACCAAAATCCGAGTCACAAGCCTCCACTGGGTTGAACTAAATCCCAAGTCCAGATGGCATGTTTTGAATTGACCGTAGGCTGGAGCACTTACATTATGCCCTAGAGCAGTTGGTCACAGAACCAATGAAAGGGGAGGCAACCCTGAACGTAATCGTAACTGGTGTCACCCAGGTCTTAGTATGAGATGATGAGTGCTATTGAACACATTGAAAACAGTGATCAGCATGATATCAAATGTAATTTATGTTTGAGTGAAGAAAATGTCAAAGAAATTTGACTTCGAAAGAGGAAACCTCTAAAACGAGGGGCAACCAGGATGATCAGGGGTCTGGAAACAAAGCCCTATGAAGAGAGACTGAAAGAACTGGGCATGTTTAGCCTGGAGAAGAGAAGATGGAGGGGAGCAATGACAACACTCTTCAAAGACTTGAAAGGTTGTCACACAGAGGAGGGCCAGGATCTCTTCTCGATCCTCCCAGAGTGCAGGACACGGAGTAATGGGCTCAAGTTAAAGGAAGCCAGATTCCAGCTGGACATCAGGAAAAACTTCCTGTCTGTTAGAGCAGTACGACAATGGAACCCGTGACCTAGGGAGCTTGTGGGCTCTCCCACACTGGAGGCCTTCAAGAGACAGCTGGACAACCGTCTGTCAGGGATGCTTTAGGATGGATTCCTGCATTGAGCAGGGGGTTGGACTAGATGGCCTTGTAGGGTCCTTCCAACTCTTCTGTTCTATGATTCTATGAAACAAAATTGAAACAGAATGCCAAGAGGGTGAAATGCCTCCATAGTGCTTGGGGATTACTCAAAAACACAATAATAGAAGCTCGTCTAAATCGTACGTTGCAGGTTAGAAAAGGTAAACACAAAAGAGGCCACCAGCATGGATTACGAGCAGTGTTGAAGCTATTGGAGCGAAAGGTTCCTCCTGAAATGAAGGCTTGCCCAAATGAGGAAAACTAAGTGAGTCCTTGGCTGGGACAGGAGTGGGAGTAGGGATTATGCTTTTTTGCTTCTTTTTAATGAAAAGACTTCCTTATTGCCTGGATTTGCGTTCTTCCTTGTCCTCCACACATTTCAACTCTGCCCCTTCTTTACAGCAGCAGAGGATTTAGTAGTGGCCGTTCCTCGGGCACCTTGACAGAAGGCGTGTTGCAGAATTTTACATGTGTGCTTGCTCCCGGGTTTACCTCTCACCCTGATAGCTGAATTGCTTCTGTGTACAAGCAATGAGGAAATCTCCATCATGTAGCCTATGCTGGAAGGGTTTGGTTACACCCCTGATTATTTTGCATGCAATCCTAGAACCGTTCAAGGTCAGATTGACCCAGCTGTAGATTTTTTAAAAAATCTATATATTTTAAAGCGGTGTTTAAACAGGAGGGTCACAAGGCTGCAGATTGTCCCTAATTGCTTCTGAAAGGGCGGATGACTTCTAAATTGCATCCTTATTTGCTTTTATGTTATCTCCACATTGCCATAATGAATCAAGACCAGAGCCAAGTCTAAAATATGGCTGCCCTGAGCCCTGCCTGGCCCGGAGCCACCTGTGTCTGGCCCCTGGTAACTTACAGCAAAGTTCAACTGAGTTGGTGAGCACCTCTCGCCGGTGGCCACCAGGGGGCAGCCTTCCGTCCCCAAACCTCTTTGTCTTTTATCCTTCCTACTTCAGCAGGGGCGTCCAGCAACAAAAGGGCTCCTCTGGATTATGTTTTCCGGGATTTTAAAACTCCAGAGCACCCTTGCCCAACCTGGTGCCCTCCAGATGTGTTGGGGTGCATCTCCCATCATGCCCAGCCTGCATCTGGAAGGCACCAAGTTGGGCAAAACTGCTTTACAATCTTGCAACCAATCAGGGATCCAGGTAAGTAGAGACGGGAAGGCAAATGTTCCCTGGTTGTCTGGGCAGGGGCAAGTCTGTACAATTTACTTTGCTGTGACATACAGGTGGGCAAGTGGGGACCGCTGCCATTGTGCTGCATGTTAGATCGTAAAAAACAGGATACCCGAACTTCCTATAATACTTTGCTGGAGCCTGTACTAACTAGGAAAGAGATCTTGGGGTCAGGGGAAAACTCATCTGAATCATCCCACCCTCTGAGCAGCAGCTGTGAAGCAAGCAAATTGCAGACTAGGTATGATTAGGAAAGAGATTAGAAATAAAAATAACCAGCGATCGAGTAATGCCCTTATACAAATCTGTGGTGCAGGAAGCACATTTGTAATACTGTGTATAATTCTGCATCTTTAAAAGGATATTAATAGTGCTGGAAAAGGTGCAGAAAAGGGTAGCCAGAATTATCGGGACTGGAGCAATTCCCCTTTGCAGGAAGTGTTTGGGCCTTTTAGTTTAGGAAAAAGACGATGTAACATGATTGACATTAAAATTATGCACAGGGTGGACTGAAACAAATGGGTAGAAGGTTTCCCCCCTAATTCATAACGCTAGACCTCTGAGCACGCTCAGTCCTCATGGTCCACTTTTCCCCTTAAAATTGAGGCCACTTTTGTCCACCCACCCTTGAATATGATTTTTTAAAAAGAAAATAGATGCAGCGGGGGGGGGGGGGGAGGATGCTGACATGGGGCCAGTTTGCTACTGCCACCATCACTTGCTGGTCCTTTGGGGCCCACCTGGGCTGCAGGGCTCCAGTCTTCATCTAATAGGAGCAAGAATGAGCCAGAGAGGGAATCAGCTCATTACTTCTTTGGAGCCAGGGGACAGGAAAAGGGCCCCAGTGGCTGTTTTCAAGGGACACGTGAAGGTGACACAGTACGAAACTGGAGCCCATCTGAGCAGTGGAGGCAGGTGGCTCCGATGTCAGTGGGGCAGTGAATCCGCTCCGGGTTTCAGACAGAACCAGTCAGAATGCTATAGGAACTATCCAAGCTGTGGAAGCCTCTTGGATAGCTCCTGTAGAGTTCTGACTGAAACCCGGAGTGGATTCTCCGCCCCACTGACATCGGAGCCCCCTGCCTCCACTGCATCTGAGCATCGTTCACCACGGAGTAACAACATAGCTGTCTCCTCCACACCTGTGATTAGGCGGAAAGGGATTCCTGGGCTCCATCTCGAGTCTCAGAGCCTCTTATTTTTGAAATTAAGCACTGGAGAATTCTTTGCCTTTCTAAATATTAGTTTTTTGAGTGATCCTCTGCGCTCGAGGCAACGTACAAAGAATGGGTCCATATCTTAGGGATAAGATTCTTTACACTGAAAGGGGAGCTGTATAAGAACGGGGGCGGGTGTGGGGAGGTGATGTGGCAGCCAGCACTTTTCCCCAGGGTGTTGGTTCTGAAAAGTTGCAGCTATGTAACAAAGTCACTTGAACAGCCAGTTCTGGCTAAATTACATTGTGACGCTCACACTGTTTACAGAGCAACTCCGGCTTGGAGAGGTCAAGGAGGCCAGATGTGGCTGGGGAAAGACTGATAGAAGATGCTTGGTCTCCTTATCCCCCCTTTGCAGTGGGATGGAAGCCCTTTGAGATAAGAGCACGAGTGGGTCCAGCAATCCCTCACTACCCTCAAACAGCAGACACTGTCCATCCTGGGCCCCTTAGGAACTCTGTTCTTTGGTGTGCAGACGAATGTTTTATTGCACACTCGTTACTGGGCGCTCAGATTTTCATGGGTCCCTCTCATGACATCATCTGCCTCCCGCCCCTTCTAGCCACAAAGAAACACCCCAGTAAATCTGACTTATTTTTAAAGGTGGAAGTTGCCACTATCCCATGCTGTGTGCAGGAGAAGCATCGGGATCAGAACGGCCCACTGAATGGCCCCGGGCACGCGGAGAAGCGAGGGTAAACGTGATTTCCCCCTGTGTGATGACACTCAGAGGGCTGGCACAACACAGTTCCAGCAGGAGGGTGCACAACTCTTCCCCTCTCCGTCTTTATGGGCCTCTTTCTTGGGCCTTTGAACAGCAGCCTGGGGGCATTTTAACTCACTCCTTTATCTTGGATGGCAGGAATAGTTGCACTGGCTGGATTTCTACATTACAGGCAGCTGTTAAAAGGCATAGGAGCCACAGAACACGAAGCCCTTTCAGGGTTGCCTGGCAAATGGACTTCTGTGGGCAACGGTGCCCTCAAAAGGGCCTCTCTTGACATTCTTAATCCCAGGGCAGGTATGTAACAAGACAGGCAGTATTTTTACTTCTTGCCAGAATGAAGGACACACGGTCTGAGGACAGGAAATAGGCGACGGGCGTGAAAGGGACCGCTTGGCTGCTTTCATTGGCTGGGCTGCTGCAGTTCGAAACCATGCTGATGCAACTGAGCTGGCGATTTCATTGCTGTGTGTCACTTAACCGCTAAATGTGCTTCCAAAACGGTCCAGCCCCACTACCGGATCTCCCACTTCCTTGATTGGCTGATGCAACATGAGTGAGAAATAACAGCAGCACAAGAGCCAGTGTGGTGTAGTGACTAAGGTGCTGGACTGGGAGCCGGGAGATCCAGATTCTAGACCCCACTCGGACATGGAAACCGACTGGGTGACTTTGGGCCAGTCACGTACTCTCAGCCCAAACTACCTCACAGGGTTGTTGTGAGGATAACATGGAGAGAAGGAGGATTATGTATGCCGCCTTGGGTTTCTTGGAGGCAAAAAGGTGGGATATAAATGAAATAAATAAATAAGGATGGGCAATGGCTGAAAATGCACTCAAGCGGCCAAATATTAGTAACATTAGACTGCAGGATTTCCGTCTTTTATGTTATGGACAGTCACACGACAGTCTACACTAGCCTTCCAGATGTGTTAGACTGCAACTCCCATCATTCCCAGCTGGCATGGTTAGGGAAGGCGGTCTATACCCTGCAACCCCAATCAGGAGTTTAACTGCTTCCAGTATTTTCTTCAGACTGGAGGAGGTCAAGAACATCAACACTTGGAAATAAATCCCTTTGGTTTCAGTGACCCTGCTTCCCCAGAGTGCAGGACACGGAATAACAGGCTCAAGTTAAAGGAAGCCAGGTTCCAGCTGGACACCAGGAAAAACTTCCTGACTGTTAGAGCAGTACGACAATGGAATCAGTTGCCTAGGGAGGTGGTGGGCTCTCCCACACTGGAGGCCTTCAAGTGGCAGCTGGACAACCATCTGTCAGGGATGCTTTAGGGTGGATTCCTGCATTGAGCAGGGGGTTGGACTTGATGGCCTTGTAGGCTCCTTCCATCTCTGCTATTCTATGATTCTATAAGGCATTTTTAGGGATGCTGATTGAGGACTGAAGGTCACTTCATAAGCACTGAGGTGAATTTCTCAAGTGACACAAACAGAGAGAAATTGCAAATAATATATGGAAGGGGAGAACTGGAATTCTAGGTAACAGTGGTAGGTGAAAAGCAATGCACCAAGATGCCATGAAGGGAAAGGCGAAAGGGTTGTCTTTTCAATTGCCCTCACACAAAAGCAATGTGGGCAATGACCAGCTAGGATGCAGCCTTCTTGGGAAGACACACAGCGCTCAGTAATGGGGTGCTGTCGTTATTTGGTCCAGCTATCCCCATTCCTTGATGCAAATTGCCTTCCTTATCCTGCACCCCATTTATTTATTTACTTATTGTTTAAAATGTTTATAAGCTGCATTTTCGGGAAAGCCCTCCCAGTGCGGTGCACAAAATGTAAAACAGCAAAGCACAATGAAATAGTAACCTATTTATGTAAGGATGCTTTTAGTGTGAGTTTCTAGGGTTGTCATTCTTCTGGGTTCAGCCCCCTGCCTCGCAACTCTAGCGCACATCCCTGTAAACACACACATATACACACCAGCACTGAAGGACTGCGTCGTCTGCCGTTTTACAAGCTGCAGTTGCAGAGGTATTTTGAACTGATTACAGCACCGTGGAACAACTACCTTTTTCTAATATACTTTTAGCCGAAAGAGCCACCGCCTTTGTTTTGAAATTTGCGCAAGTCTGTGACAGAGTAAATTAAAGCATTGCATAGGAGGCAAAATAGAGCTTTTCATGATGTGTAATGGTGGGAAGTTCTGGGCAGCAATTCTTTATCTTTTTTTATTATTATTTCCAAACATCAATAAATAAAAAAACACTAATAATACACACACATCCACAAAACTTAAGACAAAACAAAATCAAACAAATCACCAAATAAAATGTTCTTCCAATATTCTCCTCAGAAAAGATATATAATAATATTGTCATTATTATTTTTCTTTATCACTGTCAAATCCAAATCTCTAATTTCTCTCTCCATATTTTCCGCACTATCGATTGAATCCACAGATATTATTATTATTATTATTATTATTATTATTATTATTAATTTATTTATTTATTTATATAGCACCATCAGTGTACATGGTGCTGTACAGATTACACAGTAAATAGCAAGACCCTGCCGCATAGGCTTACAATCTAATAAAGTTGTAGTAAACAATAAGGGGGGAAGGAGAATGCAAACAGGCACAGGGAAGTGTAAACAGGCACCGGGTAGGGTGAAGCTAACAGTATAGAGTCAGAACAAACTCAATATTTGAAGGCTATAGGGAAAAGAAAAGTTTTTAGCTGAGTTTTAAAAGCAGTGATTGAGTTTGTAGTTCTCAAGTGTTCTGGAAGTCATATACAAGTCATTTTTTTCTCGTCCCTTCATAAAGTTTACAAAAGGTTCCCATTCAGTTATAAATCTTACAGTTGATTTTTCCCTCATTATTGCCGTGAGTTTCGCCATCTCCGCTAGCTCAAACATCTTCAGTAGCCATTCCTCTGTTGTGGGCACTATTTTGCCCTTCCATCTTTGTGCATATATCAGTCTTGCCGCTGTCGTCATATATAAAAACATAGTCCCATGATTTTTTTTCAACTGCTCATCCATAAGTCCCAAAAGAAAGTATTCTGGTTTCAATTGGATATTATTTTTTAGGATTTTTTGGATTACAGAATGAATTTGTTTCCAGAAAGTCTTTGCTTTTTTGCAGGTCCACCATGCATGGTAGAATGTCCCTTCTTGCTCTCCGCATTTCCAGCACAATCCTGATGCCCCTTTATACATTTTGGCCAATTTTGCTGGCGGCATATGCCACCTATACATCATTTTGTAAAAATTTTCTTTAAGATTGGTACTCAACATAAATTTTAGCCCTCTTGTCCACATATTTTCCCATTGTTCAGGCAGCAATTCTTGGTTGCAAGAGCACGACTCAGAAAAGACAGTCCATTGAGGAATCTGTAGGTTGGATTCTTAGAAATGTGAACTCATTTGAATTCGTTGCGGATTTTCCAACATCCCTACTTGGTATAGGGGGAGACCTTTGAGGTAACTTGGTCCCAAGGTGCATAAAGCACTGTCTACTATGCACCCTCCCTGAAGGAATAAAAATTCATTAAGGTTGCAATCTTATACACTATTTCCTGGGAGTAAGTCCCACCAAACTCAATGAGATTTATTTCTGAGTAGATATGCATAGGATGCACTGTGAATCAATAAGATCCTATGCATATCAGTGTCTGAAAGTTGACTAGTCTGGTCTGTGTGTTGTTGTAATCCACAGAGGTTTCCAAACACTGGCGTAGATCGAACACTAGGTTCAGCCTAGGAAGCCGTCCTCGGGAGCAGGCAGTGGCAGGCACCAAGTACCAGTGCCGGCTGAGCCCTGTCAACCTAACCCAGGGCTGACCCCTCGCTGGAAAGATAAATTTGTGTGCAATGGAAAGGCAGGCCCTGTGCACGGCAGAACCAAGGTGATGAATATCTATTCTGCAGTTTGGATCTAAAGGCAAACACAAAGACCAAACCACCTGAATCACAATTTGACTGAGCAAACAGGGGGTCATTTGCAAAGCAAAGGACCTTTTTCCTAGTGCGGAGGGACTGATGGGTCAAGGCAGCCAATGTGCAAAGCTGTTTTCTCAAGTAAGTGACCATGGGGCTGGAATGAAGCCAGACAAGTTGGACAAAATCGCGGGGGGGGGGGGGAGCTTTCCTCACTGCTTACGCAGTGGGAGCAATGGTGAAGAGAAGAGTCAGAGAAGATGTTGGGCAGGCAGGGGCTGAGAAGCCCTTAGCCCCTCCTCACCCAACTTGGCACCCTCCAGATGTGTTGGACTCCAACTCCCATCATCCCCAGCCTGCAGGACTGGGGAAGGTGGGGCTAAGCCTTAGCCTAGGGGTGGGAAACCTGTGTCCCTCCAGATGTTTCCGTCATCCCTGACCATTGGCCATTCCGTCTGGAGCTCATGGGAGCCGGAGTCCAACGACATCTGGACAGCCACAGACTACCACCGCTCCCTACCTGCACATGTGCATTAGTCACTAAGGGGTTCAGGCAATGACCTCATCATGCAATTAGCCACTGCAGATGTCGGGGCCGTTCTGCCTCTTAATCTCAAAGTATGTGGGTCGCACAAATTTGTCATTTTTAGTGGGGCGGGATGGGTGCTGCACACGGGCTCAGGCCTGGTCCTTGGCTCCAAATTCAACCCCAGTCAGAGCATCTTACAATGTGATCCTATGCATATTGGCTTGGAAGTGAATCTCACCGATTTTAGTGAGACTTGCTCCTTAATAAGGGTGCATATGGTTGCCCTGTTAAGTTCTTCAATGTAACAACACTTGATCCAAAGCCTTCCGGCCATTCATATCCGCCTCATGTTATCTCCGTCCCAACACTTGGGAGCGTTGCAAGTCCCAGCTTAGCAAACCTTACAAGATGAGAAGCATGTTTTCAAGTGATAAACAAACCTCAGTGCCCATGTGTGCGTTTTTCAAGAAGCGTCTTGCAAAGTCAGGCATTTGGGCTGCGCCCTGGTCTAATAGCTTTATGTGGTGGTGGTGGAAATGTACAGTTGAGCTGCTGATTAAAGGGCACGGCTGGGATTTAATTTCCTTTTTCTCTCTATCCCCCAAAGACAAGGGAGACTTTCAGTGCCGGAGCGTTGGGAAGGTGCAAAGCCAACGGGCACAAACTTCAGCTGCTGCAAAAGAAGATCTGCCCAAGCAGGAAGAGAATGTTGTTACTGGTGTTGTGTAGCTTGTGTGCGTTTCCCCCCCCCCCTCTCTTTTAAAACGAGGAATAATTAAGACTCAAATACTTCTTGCTATGTCTTGTGGAGATTCCTTGTTTTGTCCTCGGAGCTAGGGCAAAGCTGGTAATTATGAAGCTATTGTGTAATTATTGTGAGAATGTAGGCAATTAGGCAAGTATAGGCCTTTTTGAAGTTCCTGACATTCATGCCTCAACGGAATGATCTGGCAAGGCTTAACTGCAGGCCGGGGAGATGTCCCAAAGATCCCTCTCTGTGTCCTCCTTCCCTTTCAGTTTTCAGATCTCTCCCAACAAACCCTCTTTAGGTTTTCAGGGCTTCTGAGGAACGCTTTCTAATCAAGATGCTTATGGAACCTGTTTTTATATATGTGTGTGCAATAGATGACATTTCTGTCCTACTCTTTCTTCCATGATGGAACTTCAAGACCTCTCATCTAGGCATTGACCTGATCTGGACCTGCTTCTCTCCAGCGAGGTTGCTAGCGTGACCTCCCCCCTCTAGCCACAGCCAAGACAATTGACCCAGATAGGGAAGGGTCAGTCAGGTCAGCAGGGTCAGTAACTCAAACTGGAGAGGCAATGGAATTCTTTGAGCCACAGGCCCTGAAAGAAGGACCCCTGGAGACAGCAGCTCATGAGCCCAGTTCTCCTAAGGGATTGGCCCCCTCTTCACCAAGGGTCTTATGCTCCTCAGTGGAAGGGCATGGCTCTGTCTTAGAGCGCATGTTTTGCATGCGGAAGATCCCAGTTTCTATATCTGGCATCTTCAGTTAAATTGTCACGTAGCCTGTGATGGAAAAGACCCACTGGCTGAGACTTAGAAAACCAACAGTGGCCAAGGAGACAATACTGGGCTAAGTAGATCCACGGTCTGACTCCGCACAAGGCAGCATCATGCGCCCAATGAGCCAGGCAGGAATTAACAGAGAGGTGATGAATGCTAGTGTCCAGGCTAAAGGGCTGTCCCCCTTTAAGGCTCTCTATTCCCCAGGAAGACGGGTAGTCTGGGCCAGAGAGTAAATACAAGGGCTCAGTTGGACCTTCGAGTCTGTTGGAACAGCTTCCTGTGAACTGTCCAGGGTACTGAAGGCCTGGACTTTGATGTCCTTTGTTCTTCTGCTCTTCTTTGTTCTCTGTGCTTCCTGTTCTTGGATGGGCCATGTAGCGCCTCCCTGTGCATTGACTTTCGCTTGCCATCAGTTCAAGGCTGCTTGGTCCAGTGGCTTCTTGCCAACCTTCCCATGAGATCAGTTTCACCGGGACCAGGCAGTTGCTACATCATGTGCCTTCACAAAGCCCTATGAGGAGAGACTGAAAGAACTGGGCATATTTAGCCTGGAGAAGAGAAGACAGGAGAGACATGTTAGCACTCTTCAAATACTTGAAAGGTTGTCACACAGAGGAGGGCCAGGATCTCTTCTCGATCCTCCCAGAGTGCAGGACATGGAAGAATGGGCTCAAGTGACAGGAAGCCAGATTCCGGCTGGACATCAGGAAAAACTTCCTGACTGTTAGAGCAGTATGACAGTGGACGCAGTTACCTAGGGAACTCCCACACTAGAGGGCATTAAGGTGGATTCTTGCAATGAGCAGGGGGTTGGACCTGATGGATTTATAGGCCCCTTCCAACTCTACTATTTTATGATTCTATGATTCAGACTATGCCCAAGAACCTGGCCTTTTGGCTTTGCCAAGTTGATAGAGCAATGCCCACCAGACTCCAGTTCAAGCCCCTGTTTCTGGGCTGGATTATGTGGTGGCAACTTTGCAACAGCGTTTGACCATTCCTGAGTTTGTGTGGCAACATAATCTTGAGACCTGGATACCACTGTCTGAAGACTAAAATGGAACCTGAGACCACATCTGTCTTAAAGTATCAAGGCAGTGAGAAACCCAACTGGTTTCCAAACCCTTGATTCTTCTTGGATGAATAAAGAAATGCTTTAAGAGACCTCTTTGTAAGATCAGATGCTGCTCTGGTGGAAATTCCTGGAGAATAATGAAGTCACTGCTAGGCTAGAAGCATCTGCTAATGAGAGATGTGGTTGGCAACTCAGCCTTCCAATTTCTAATTTCAAGACCAGATTCACATTGTCCAAGGATCTGTGTAACATTGGGTTCAGCTGAACCTAGAGAACAGAAGAGGTTACAGTGAAAAAGCTACGTGAATAGAACACGTCTGCCTGGCAGGGCTCTGCATTTTTTTAATGAATTAGCATTTTTCTCATTAATAGCAGATCACAAGGCTGACCTGTCTCCAGAAAGAGCATCCAGCCCCCTGTCATTCTGGGATTTTGGAGGCTTGCTGAGAGGTGGTATTCTGACTGAACACCTCATTCACCCATACTGGAGAGAGCAGGAATCACAGAATCCAATGGCATTTTCTTCTGCAGGAAAGTGGTGCAGAAAAGAGTCAAAATAAGAGAAATCCCAGGAAAAATCTGAGGAAGGCTTTCCCCCCATGTACCTCAATGTGTATTTCAAGCTGGAGAAGCAGGTCATATTCACATAAGCAGGTTTCATCCCTCAATGAGTGTAGCATCAAGTGGTGCTTAGGGTATGTGAATGAAGTATTCCAGATCAACCATCAGGTACAGCCATGGAGTAAATAGCAACTAACTTGATGGATGGTATCCTCCAGATACTAGTAGGAAAGAGGTTGGGGGAGCCAAGACCCAAGAGAACCAGAGCAATTGCCTAACACAGGGATCTCCAACTTTTTTTGGCCTTTTAGAGTGTGAAGAGTATTGTGGGTGCTCTCACAAAATGGCTACCATGTGGGGCACGGCTGGTCACAAAACATCCATCGCCTAGAAGTCAAAGTTGTGACATTTAAAAAGAAAAGAAATGTGCTGAAAAATCTAGATACAAGGTGTAAAGATAAGGTCTGAGCTTCAAACACAAAACCAATCTCTTGAACTCATATTTTTCTGTCCCAACATCCATTCATTTATTTATTTATTTCACTTATATACCGCTCCCATAGCCAGGGCTCTCTGGGCGGTTTACAGAAATTCTAAAATTAAGATAAAAACGAGTATACAAAATTTAAAATTCTAAAACACAGAACATACACACATAAAGCATTAAAAACCGTTTAAAAAAAATCTAAACATGTGGGTGATTAAGATGTGCCGCCATATGCCTGGTCAAAGAGGAAAGTCTTAACCTGGCGCCGGAAAAATAGTAGCGTTGGTGCCAGGCAAGCCTCGTCAGGGAGATCATTCCATTGTCTGGGGGACACCACCGAAAAGGCCCTGTCCCTTCTTGCCACACTCTGAGCCTCTCTCACAGACAGCAAACTCTTGAGGCTGAGAGACAAGTAACTTGGGCAAGAAACTAAGTACAAGGCAGGGACGGGATCTAATATTTACTCAAAGATAGATTTTCTTGCAGATAGAAGCTAGGGTGACCATATGAAAAGGAGGACAGGGCTCCTGTACCTTTAACAGTTGCATAGAAAAGGGAATTTCAGCAGGTGTCATTTGTATATATGGAGAACCTGGAGAAATTTCCTCTTCATCACAACAGTTAAAGCTGCAGGAACTACACTGCAGCTATACTGTGACCAGATTTAAAAGAGGGCAGGGCACCTGCAGCTTTAACTGTTGTGATGAAGAGGTAATTCCACCAGGTTCTCCATATATGTAAATGACACCTGCTGAAATTCCTTTTTCAATACAACTGTTAAAGATACAGGAGCCCTGTCCTCCTTTCTATAGGGTCACCCTATAGAAGCTCCAATATGACTCTTCCAATTACAGGCTTAAGTGCCTACACAGAGGTAAACAGTCCTAAGCAGACTCTGCTCCTTGCTGGTTTAAGCAGCAAAGAACAGCATAAGAGTTGCCTTGCTGGATCAGACCAACGCTCCGTTTAGTTCAGCACACTGTCTGCGGTAGTGGCAAGGCCTCTGGGAGGTTTATGAGCTGGGCATACTTGAGCTGTTTGTTCCCAGCACCTGGTGCTTGAAGGTATAATGCCTCTGAATAAGGAGATTCCATTCAGTTACCCATTTAACTAACTAGGCCTATCCCCTATAAATTTGTTGGATTCTTGAAAAAGGAAGGAAGGAAGGCTGCCCTCCAGACTGCCCCCTTCCCAATCTATCATAACGCCTGTACTGTCTTCCTGTTTACATCTTGTGCCAGGGAGGACAATTTAGCTCACTTCCAGGTGCTGGATCATTCATTCTTTGGGCATCTGTTTCTGATGGAGATGGGTCTCCATGGCAACACGCGCCCAAACCTTTGGGCTCATGTTTCTCTGTACAGCCGTGCTTCTCTCCTCTGGGAAGGCATCTGAACTGCTTGCTGCATCTGAATAAGGCAGAGTGTGGGGAGAGATGCTTGTGATAGAAACGCAATGCCTTTGTCTTAAACAGTGGAGGAGTCTCTCTTCCTATGGTAGGGTCAAGGAAACCAGGATACCAAACAGGTTCTCCTGCTATTCTCCTGTTATTGGTTCTCCTACCCAATGTTCTGAGTCAGCCATACAGTGGCAGGACACTGTAGCACAGTGGTAGAGCATCTGCTTTGTATGCAGAAGGTCCCATGCTCAATCCCAGCATTTCCAGGTAGGACTACCTGCCTAAAACCCTGGAGAGCTGCTACCAGTGTCAACAATATTGGGCTAGATGGATGAATGGTCTGACTCAGTATAAGGCAATTTCCTATGTTCCTAGGGCTACTGTCCTTTCTGCGGTAAGAGGGAGGTTGCAACTAGGCCTATAGCCAAAGATTTGGTGGTGATGTACGGCTTAGAAGAATAAGAATAATTTGTTACCCGGCTCTCCCTCTGGATTTGAGTCTACCCTCCACTGTCCAAAAGTCTCCAGCTGCCTTCAAACATTGATGGGCAAACTTCAGGATTGTGTGATCTAATTTGTTTGTTTTTAACAACAACAACTACAACAACAGAAAACAACCTTAGGCCCACCAGCTGGAGCCAGGGAATAGACTTTTAGAGCTAAGTATGTCGGAGCCCAGGAATTTGCTTTCAGGAGCTCAGCCCAGGAATTTGCTTTCAGTACCAGAACTGAGCTTATGATCCAGTCACCCAAAAATCCACTCCTGATTCTCCCCTCACCCCACACATAAGCCTTCTTCGATCTCTGAAGCCTAGAAAAGCAGTTGTTGTTCTGGAAAATCCATGCTGGCTTCCAGTGATCAATGCATTAGTATCAAGGTGCCTACAGATCCAGCGCTTTATAATCTGCTCTAGAATCTTTCCAGGTATTGATGTCAGAGAGACTGGTCTATAATTCCTTGGATCTTGCTTTTTGCTCTCTTTTTTAAGATAGGGACAAGATTTGCCCTCCTCTGGCAATTCTAGAATTTCTCAAAGATAACAGAGGTTCTGAGGATTCATCCGAAAGCTCCTTCAACATCCTAGGATGCATTTCATCTGCACCTGGGGACTTGAACTTATTTAAGGTGCTTAGATTGTTCCTGACGATCTCTTTGTCCTCCACGAACTGTATTCCTACCCCTTCAGGGTGTTTGTCACATGTGCCAGATGGGACACAGATCCTCTTTTGGGAGAAACCTGAGCCAAAATTGAGCAGTTCCATCTTTTCTTTGTCACCTGTCAGCATTTTGGCATCTTCGTTGAGCAACTGATGTACCTTTTACTCTAAACATATCTGAAGTAGCCTTTTTGTTGTTATTCTGAGCTTTAGCCTTCGTGACACCACTTCTGCAATTTGAGGCTATCTGCCTGGACACTTCCTCAGCGACCTGTTCCTCCTTCCACTTCCTATAGGTCTCCTTTTTAATTTTCAGTTCATCACTACACCTTTTTGTGTAGCCACATTGGTTTCTTTCGTTCTTCCATTTTTCCCCCTCATTGGAAATGTTTCTGAGTGCACCTTCCTCTATTTATTAACCCAGATGCTTTTCAACAGGGCCACCATGATTATTCTCTTGAATTTCTGCGTAGATGTGTTTATTTCTAACATGTAGTGCAACTCCTCCCCTCCTTCTATGGCTTCTGTTCTTTTTGAACAAGTTATATCCTTCAGTTGCTATATTCCATTCATGGAAGTCATCCCACCAAGTCCCAGTTATACCTATTAATTCTTACTTACCTTCTTGAATCAAGAGTTTGTTAGAAATGCGATTTGAAATAAAGATTCAAGGACAATGGTGAAAGCACTCTGTTATCTTTATTGATACAGAATTGCAAGTCTGGGTGTCCAGCAAAGTAGGCACACTCTCCAAGCACATGTCAAGACATCTTATACCTTACACCCGGCCGAAGAGGTCCCTCCCCGTCTCGTGATTGGTTAGAGACTTGAGGGGTTACAGCCTATCCCGGCACGCAGCTTTGTCCCGCCTTTGATTACTTGCTTTTTCATTTCATTTAATATTCCACCCACCCCTATTTACTTATGTCCAAATATGGGTTTGATTGGTCTGGGCCTACCCACTTTATTGCTCTTGATCATCTCTCCACCCATCAGGTAACTACAAAATCACAAGTTAAGAAACAACAGATGTATGTTTCAGTTTTGTCACTTCTTCTGACCACTAGTCTAACCACAAGTTCCGTATTATTCTCTTTTACTTCAACTGAATAGTCTAACGGCGCTTTGCACCTGTTTGAGCCCTTCCCTGTCCATTAATTATGCCTCAGCGAAGATCAGTGTTTCCAGGCTGAAGCTATTTTCAACCATATATTCTCAGTAGCAAGACCCTGCCCCATTGGTCCACACTCTAACAAAATCATAATATACATTTTGGCATTAGCTTTATTGAATATATATTGGCATTAGCTTTATTGAATATATATTGGCATTAACTTTATTGAAAAAGTAACATATCTCTTTATTTCTCACAAATCCCTCCTCTTTATTCACCCTGTGTTATCTTTTTCACCGCAGTATATAAAGATGTATTCTTGACTGGACCACATGTTCTTAGACCATTTCTTATCTCTATGCACACACTCTCACTGTTAAAGAATGCCATGGCGTTGTCCTAAGTTGTTTTACTTTTCGTTGCGAGGATTATTATGCCTCGTTATCTCAGGAATATCTCTGATCTGAGTTTACAAAGACAGCCATGCTGATTGACCAGATGTCGTTCCATGGAAGGGGCTCTTCAGCACTCTCGTTCCACTGGACACCTGTCTTTAGTGCTCACAGGGGGCTTTCCAACTTCCTCCTGGCAGCTTGCTTCGTCTTTTAACCTCTCAATCAGATTTGGACAATTCTCAGTCTCTGGTACAGATGGGTCATCTGGATCACTTCCATGGCATCCAAGGTTCAGCTTTTCACATATGTTGCTTGGACTTTTTAGATTTGGGCTATCAGTCTGTGTAGGCTTAGAACACAACAGATTATTTCTTCCTTGATAGAGACAGTCTTACAGCTATAGATTCTCCAAACATTTCTATATGTGTTGGACAGTCAAATACTTGCCAGTTGTTCATGTGCTTTGAACAATTACAGTGGTCAGTCAGGAACAAGGGTTCAAACTCTCTTGCTTCTAGCTTATAACTTCTGTTGTTTTAGTACGGCATCAGGCAGCAGACCTGTGGCTTCTAGGTCTGGTGCTGTGAAAAACCTGTGAAGAAATCTTCTTGCACACTCATTAGTTTGGGAGTTCTCATCAAACAATCTTATGGTTCTAATTATAAATCACTCTGTCTTCTATTCAGTCTATTTCTTAAGACTTAATAATACTCAGGAAAGAATTAAAACTAGTTTCGTAGATTCAAGGTGGTACTAAAAATCACTTTATACAAAGGTCTCTCTCCCCCCCGTTGGCAATGTAAGGGAAAAGGCTCAGAACAGTGCTTGTTTAAATCGTCACAACTGATCTTCTTCCCTGCCCTCCCAACATGCCCAGATGGGTGAGTGAACCCATCAACCTTGCAAACTTTACCATCACATGATTCTCTTAGCAATTAATCTTGAAACTTTCTTGTCACATACTCTACCATCCTCAACCAATACCTGTTAACCACTCCCTCCCCAGTTTCCCCTTTTGGCGCTTGACATTCTTTACAATGGGCAAGCTTCTTACCTCTTATTTCTCTTCTTGGTTTCCCACTGAGCTGTGGGGAAGGAGAAACAAGAGGTGTGTGTGTGTGTGTCAAGCGCCTGGTTTTTTTAACCAGCAGCTAGGGCCTGTCCCCAACCCTAAGCAACCGACCCCACCCAAATAGGCAAATGGGACCCCACTCTCCCACCTGGGAGCAGGGGGTCTATTTTATTCATTTTAAATCACTTAGAAATCACCCAAGGGTGGCATTTTGGGAAAGGAAAATGAGGAATCTTGGAAGAAGGACGGGAGAGAAGAGATTGGGCGAAGGGGGTAAGGGGAAATCAGTTATTTTACTATAACAAAAGTAGCTAAGGTAACTGAACATTCAAGTCTCTCTATAGCTTTAGTAAATTCAATTACTTTTAAAAACTCTATACATATTACATAATTCTTAATTAAGTCTCAGGATGCAATTGGCTTAACACCATAAGATATCCACACACTATTTTTCCATCTTTCTTTGACAACTATATTTTTGAAATTAAGATTCTTTCAAACAATTTCTCAATGAGAGGGCTATTTGGCCCTTGGGCCTCCCACAGCTGTCTTGAAATTCTTAGGTTTACAAATTAGTCTAGCTACGCAGCAAATTGAAAAGGAACATTGAACGTTAGTGTGGATATTTATAGATAAGCCCTTTGCTTTATCAAAAATAATCTATTTTATGCTTCATACCTGGGACAGAACAAACACAACCTCTATTAGGGAGGTTGTGGGCTCTCCCACACTAGAAGCCTTCAAGAGGCAGCTGGACAACCATCTGTCAGGGATGCTTTAGGGTGAATTCCTGCACTGAGCAGGGGGTTGGACTCGATGGCCTTGTAGGCCCCTTCCAACTCTGCTATTCTATGATTCTCTATTACAAGTATCAACTTCCTCTTTTCTGTCAGCTTGACGAAACTACAACATTTCCTGTTTGCAATCTGGTGTTATCAAGGATTATTATTATTATTATTTACTTCCAGGAATTTATTCAACCTGCTTTTGAAGCTATCCAAATTGGTGGCTATCAATACATCTTGTTTTTTTTTTTTTTATAAATTTTTATTCATTTTCAACACTATATAAACATAAAAAAACATTCCAAAATATAACTGAAACAAACACAATAGGAAAAAAAACTTCAAACATCTGCTACATACATATTGAATAATTGTTGAGTACAAATATCAAAAACTATTACATATACCTTATCATACTACAACATCTTCGTTCTTAAAATAAAAGTGCACCCCCCACCTCGGGATCATTCTTGAGTCCAAAATCTAATCGTTTCTTCTGCTGGTGGTTTCCCACTTCCCTTAGTAAACACAAACACTAGGAACTGTTTCCAGATTCCTTCGAACTCATTTATTTTAGTTACGCCTTTTCTCCACTTAATATTACATGTCAGTTTATCATTAATGGCTATGTCCCATACTTCTTTATACCATTCCTCAATAGAATATTCCCCTTGGATCTTCCAGTTCCTAGCTACCATCAGTCGTGCTGCAACCAACAAACTCGATATCAGCTCTATAGTTCCTTTTCCACACTTTATATCTTCAAATAGTGACAGCAATGCTATTTTTGGTGTTTGTTCTATTTTCATTCCCACTATTTCTTCAATTTCTGAGAACACCATCTTCCATAATCTTTGTACATATTTGCATTGCCACCACATATGTAAATACATTCCTTTTTCCCCACAACCTCTCCAACAATTTGCTGAATGTTGATCACTTATCTTATTCAATCTAACCGGGGTTAGGTACCACCTCCATAAAATTTTAAAATAATTCTCCTTTATTCTTACTGATAAACTTCTCAACACTCTTTGTTTCCATAGTCCCTCCCAGCTCTGTCGCCCTATTTGTATCTTCAAATCTGATTCCCAAACCATTTTCTCTGTATTCTCTCTAAACTCCTTCTCTAACAATATTTTATATAATTCACTCATTAATCCTTTTGAAACTATACTACCTCCTTTTCCTTTCTCCTTACTTACTACTAATTCTTCAAACATCGTCATCTTTCTGCACATTCTATTATCTTTAATCCACTTTTTATTCCATTGTTCTAATTGACCATATTCTAGCCACGATAGCTTCTTCTCCTTTAACAAATTTTCCATATCCTCTCTTGTTCTAATATCTCTTACCCAATCCTTTAATTTTATTTTATTTTTCTCTTTTAATATTTTACATAATCTACCCTTTAGATCCTCTGGGAAATTCTTTAACATTATTATCGGTGCTAAGGGAGAGTTGCTCGGAAGCAGCTTCCCTTTAAATTTACTCCAAATTTCCCATTGCGTCCTCAGGAGTGGATTATCTATACTTCCAACCCACTTTCTTCCTCCGTCTTTAAAAAAAACATTCCCCAAATTCATCTCTACCTTACTTATGGTTTTTTCTTCCATCCAATGTAAATCTCCTACTCCCATAATTGCTTCTACAACATGTCTTAATCTATTTGCTACGTAGTATAATTTTATGTTTGGGAGACCCATTCCCCCCTTTTTTTGGCTTAGGTACCAATTATTTTTATTCACTCTTGCTTTCTTTTCTCCATTACAATATTTATTAATAATATTTTGCCAACTTTTTATCTCGGTTTCTGATATTTTTATAGGTAACATCCTAAATACAAAATTAATTTTAGCTAATATCTTCATTTTTATCAAAGCTATTCTCCCAAACCAAGATAAATTTAATCTTTTATATTTCTCCAATTTCTCTAGTACCTCCTTCTTTAACCTCGTTAAATTTTCCCTTTCTAAATTCTCTAAATTTTTTGTAATTTTAATTCCCAAATATTTAATCTCGTTCTTAACTTTCAATTCCATTCCCTTAAATTCCCAATCCTTTTCTTCCTTCTTGGTATAGTTAAACAACATCATCTCTGATTTAGACCAATTTATTTTTAACCCTGTAATTTCCTCAAATTCCCTCAAATGATATTTAATTCTTTCTAATTTTCTTAAGGGATTCTTAATGGTCAATAAAGTATCATCCGCAAACATGTTTAACTTTATTTCCCTTACCTCTCCAATTCCTTCTAACTCTTCATCCTCCCTTAGTGCCTTCGCCAAAACTTCCATAACCATTACAAACAGGACCGGCGAGAGCGGACATCCTTGTCTTGTTCCTCTGGCTAGTCGTATCTTTTCAGTAAGTCCGTCATTTACCACCACTACCGTCGTATTTTGGGAATATAGCTGTTCTATTACATTTTTAAATTTATTTCCAAATCCCAATTTATCTATAATACTCTTTAGTGCCTGCCAGCTCACACAATCAAAAGCTTTAAAAATATCCAATGCCATAATACCTGCCTTAATATTTTCTTTTTTTATTACATTTATTACATTTAAAACTCTTCCCACTAAATTATGCATATGCCTTCCTACCACAAACCCACATTGATCTGCTCCTATGTATTCTGATAAAAATTTATTTAGCCGTTTGGCCATAATAGATGTAAAAAATTTTGCATCCTGATTTATTAACGAAATAGGTCTATAAGAGTCGGGATTAGTCAAATCTTTATCTGGTTTTGGGATCAGAATTATCACTGAATGTTCCCATGATTCAGGTATCTTCTCTCCTGATAATATCCTATTATAAAGTTCCATTAATTTTGGAACTAAATAATCTTTGAAGACCTTATAATATTCCGGACCCAAACCATCTGCTCCCGGTGATTTACCAACTTTTAACTTATCAATAACCTCTTCAACTTCTCTTTGACTTATTACTGACTCCATTAACTCCTTATATTCTAATTTTATTCCCTTCTTTATAAACCTTCCAATATACTCCTCCACCTTTTCTTGTTGAATTTCTTTACCCTTATACAATTCCTGATAAAATTCCTGAAAAATTTTTATTTTAGCTTTCATTGCATAACAATAATTCCCTCGGCTATCTTTCAACGTTTCTATCCCATTCCTCCCTTTTTCTTTTTGTGTGAGCTTGGCAAGCAACCTCGAGTTCTTATTACTGTTTTCAAAGTATTCCCTTTTCATATACATTAAATTCTTTTGAACCTCCTCTATATTTAAGTTTTCTAATTGTTTCTTCTTAGCTTGTATTTCCACTAATTTAAATTTATCTTTAACTCGCCAATATCTTTCCTCCAAGTTTTTAATTTCTATCTCTAACTTTTCCTGCTCTGCACGTTGTTGTCTTTTTAAACTACATGTTTCTCTAATACAGATTCCTCTTGCTACAGCCTTCATGGGGTCCCAAATGACTGACCCAGCTGTTCCTCCTTTTTCATTAATTTCCCATGACTCCGACAATTCGTTCCGAATTTCTCTACTACTTTATTATATTTCAATATCTTTGTGTTCAGTTTCCATCTATATGCCTCTTTATAATCTTTCTTAACTGTAAATTCTAAACTTAACAAGGCATGATCAGTTACTTTTATTACCCCCATTTCCATTTTACAAATCCTCGTTGCAAAATCTTTTGAAACAAATATATAATCTATCCTGGAGTATGTATGATGAACTGGGGAAAAATATGAAAATCCAGGCCTATTCCCGTTAAGTAAACGCCACGAATCTAGGTAATCATTTTCTTTTACTAATTTATTCAATATAGTCATATTATTCCTCTTTTCAGCATTAGTGGGATTTGACCTGTCCCATTTATTATCCATAACCATATTAAAGTCCCCAGCTAATATAACATACCCCTCCTTAAATTCTTCTATTTCTTTAAATAACTTTATAAAAAACTCTCTATGCCTCTCATTTGGGGCATAAACATTAATCAAAGTATAAACCTTTCCCTCAGTTTTACCTTTTAACATGAGATATCTACCCTTATCATCCTTTTTTACTTCTTCTAATATAAACCCACTTTTTTTTGAAATCAAAGTGGCCACTCCATTTTTTTTCGATGTCCCTAATGACTTTTCATAATAGGCTAACCACTTTACTTTTATCATATTCGAATTCTCGGAGCCCTGGTGTGTCTCTTGAACCATTATAATATCTGATCCCTCTTTATTAAACATTTGTTCTATTCTCTTCCTTTTCACGACTGCCCCCAAACCTTTAACATTGAGTGTTGATACCTTTATCTTTTTATCCATAATCACCCTTTTGAAATCTCTTCCGATCCCTTGTGCTCAGCAATTCAAACTTGCTTACATAAAAACACAAACTCCATACATAAACCCCCCACCCTCCTACCCCAATCCCTCCTCTCCTACCTTCCCCCTTCCCCACCCCCCTACTCTAATCCCCCCCCATATCCCCGTGAGTCTAATACTCCAGCCATCTACTTTAAAGGGGGGGGGGGAGGCAGTGCTGCGCCTGGCCGGCAGGTCTCTATATTGGCATTTCTATTTGCAATTATCTCCAAACATAATTAACAATTCTCTTACTCTCCAGATGTCCCAGCTTCGTTCCCTCCCCCACCCACTCCAGCCCCATTTGTTTCTCCATCCAGACCCAGCCTCTTCAGCAATTCTTTACCTTGGTCCAATGAGGTTACTCTGTGTTCCCTCCTCCCGTATGTAAATCTTAAAAAAAAAACCGGGTAACCCCATGCATAAGGAATTTTATTCTTCACTAATGTTTCCGTTATTGGTTTAAGACTTCGTCTCCAATTTAATGTGTGTTGAGAAAGATCATTAAAAATTTGCACTGCTTTGCCTTTATATTGTATCTGATTCTTAGATCTCAATTCTTTCATAATTTGCTCTTTTTTATAATAATTACCAAATTTCACCAAAATGTCTCTAGTCCCTTTGTAGTTTTGCCCCCCCACACGATGGACTCGGTCCAGATCCGATCCGTCTATTGGTATATCAGGCATCAGCTCCTTGAACCAGTTCACGATGAATTCTCTAAGATCTTCTCCCTGCGACTCCTTCAGCTGCTTTATTCAAAAAGAAGATCTACGAGATTAATCTTCCAAGGCAATCAATCGCAGTTCCCATTCTTTAAATTGTATATTAGTTGATTTTTCAAAAGCCTCTTGTTTCTTCTGGTCCAAATCCGCTTTAGCCTCTATCTTTTTGATCTTATCCGAATTTTCCGCCGTTTTATCCGCTAAAATACGCATTTGATGTCTAAATTCACTCATATGCTAATCCATTTTTTTAAAATATAACAATGCTATTTTCAGCTATAATGGCCTTGATCTCCATCAACGAGGGAGGGTTGCTACCACTTTCTTTTCCCCCTTCAGTCATATTTTTTCCTTTATTTGGTATTGTATCCAAAGGGACTGGGTCTTTATCTTCCTCCTCTTGCTCAACTCCAGGGGCTGTACTTTCCAGGAGGGAGAGGTATGCCAAATTATGATTTGAAGGTTTCTTTTTTTATGATTTGAAGGTTTCTTTTTTTGTATATTAAGCTTTTCCCAACTTTTGATCTTTCTTTTAACGTTAGGCATGGGACTCTTCTGGGTAGGGCATAAATCTTAGAGTCTAGCTCACTTCCTTAGCAACTTATGCTGGCTTCTCTGTTATATATCAAACGCTTTTTCCTTCTTCACGAGGGGGGGGGGAATATCCAGTTCACAACAGCATTCACTAGAGGGGATCAGATTTAATCATTCACAGCCTCTCAGCTTCCCACATCTCCCTCACCGAATGCCGAATGCAGCTTCTTCCACCTTCTCTCCCCCCCTTCTCGCCACGCCAATAAATCCAATCAACAACTTCCACCTTACAAAGCCAGCATTTCAATCGTTCCCATGTGAGATAAGAATGAAAGGTTATAACACAAATCAATGTCCAGCAAGCATAAATTCCTTCTTTTTAAACTGCGTCAGTGTTTGCTCTTTACTTTCGCTTTTGATACTGTTGCCGTTTACACAGACATTGTATTAAACATCAATCATCTCACCTCCCTTCTTCAAATCTCTCCACTTTTCCAGCTCCTGTGACTTTTATAATCATTTTCTGTCGTTTGCTCAAAGATTTATGCCCATTAGAAGAGAGATAATTGCTTTTTCCGGCAAACGCCGCTTAGAGCCTCAGAAGAAACCCGCCATTGCTCAGGCAGCCAGCTCCGCCCCCCCATCAATACATCTTGTGGTAGTGAGTTCTATCTTGGATCTCCCACCACTCAGCTTCATGGGATGACTCCACTGGGTTCTAATATTTTTAGAGAGAGAGAGAGAAATGTCTCTCTATCCATATTTTCTATACCATGCGTCATTTTATACACCTCTGTGCTATCTCTCCTCAGCCTCCCCTTTCCTTTTCCTTTTTCTAAACTAAACAATCCTAGTTGATGCAACCTTCCCTCGTAAGGGAGATGCTCCGGACCCCCAATCATTTTAGTTGCCCTTTTCTCTGCACTTTTGGCAGGAAACATACTAGGGGAGCAGGCATTTCCTTAGTGGTGTTTGCTTCTCCTTGAACACTTCAGAAGAGAAAAGGGGTGGCTCTGCATTTTCCTCCTACTCCATCCCCCTCCTTAAAAACAGAAAGAGTCACGGTGACTTTCCCTCACTTCCAAGAAAAGAATCTAACTCCTTAAAGTCTTGCTCTTAGGGAGACCGACAAGGGCAGGGGTGTCGGGTAACGCCAGTCCCCTCGCCTTCGATCTGCGAAGGGGGATGTCTCCTCGGGAGCTAGTCCCCCAGACCTAGACAGCCCCTGTTCCCAAGGAGACCAGCCCAGGCGTAGAGGGCAAGCGTCCCCCGCCATCCTGCTTCTTGCGCGCGCACACGCGGTGCTTTACGCGTTTCTCTCCTCTTCCTCTTCTTTCTCCTCAGATCGGGTCTAGTGAGCTCCCCTCCCCTCCCAAGGAGGCAGAGCCGTGCAGCCAGCCAGCCAGCGTCTGCCTTGCGAGCCCCCCGCCCCACTGCATGAGAAGGAGGGCCAGGCTGGCGAGATCTGCCGCTCCAGGTGGCTGCTTTAGCTCATTCTATCCTTCAACTTTTTGTAATTTCTTAGCCACGTCTTGCCAATTCTTGGTGACAAAATTAATTTTTTAAAAAAAGAATATTGTCTCATTCTTTCTCTCAAACGCTGGAGAAATTTTGGGTTTTAGATGTGGCTTTTTTATTCTTCTTTTCACAAATCTGACAACTGGAGGTCTGCTTCTGTTAAAACAAGTTCTCCAGTGGGGAAGGGTTTTCTAGCTAGACCATAAGGCCTAAGTAATCTCTGTTCAAAATTCTAATTATCAGCTGAATTCTAAAGCTGATAGGCTCTGACTGGAGCTTGATTTGGGGCAGCAAAATTTTAACACAGGAAACAATTTACAGGGAGCATTTATTATTAACGCTAGAGTCTAATAAACTTCTCACTTTTTCTATCCTGACTCTTTGGATCTTGGCCAAGGACTCCTAAAGGACAAGTCCAAATAGAAAGTTTGTATTTGCTTTTCAAAGTCTTTTCAAGCTCACTGTTCAAGTAGCCCATCACATTTGGTTGGGCCACCTGTCCAGCAAATAACCTAGCACTTTTGTTTCTGGGAGTTGACATGTTGGCTTGAAGTCTTTTTACTTTTGGCAATCTAACCACAACTGCTGCTAGTACAGGAAAAGGAGAAGGTTTCCCCCCCTCCTTCTAAATAATATTTCAAGTGCGTGAGCCTGTCTGTTTCAAATATAACTTCAGCAGGCCACGGTAATATAGGTTACTCTGGTGAAGAGTGGCCATTCTTCTTGACTCAAAGTCACTAATCTTTTTAACTTTAACTTAGATGGCATCTTATAAATTTTACATGTTTTCTTTATAATGTTTTTACTATTTCTGGGCAGTCTGACTTTAACTTGGTGAATCTAACTGCAATGCTACATGCAGGGCTCTTGCATATGGCAATTTCCAGGTTTTGACACAGACACACACCTGGAGTTTCTATTTCTTTCTCTTCTATTTCCCCCCCTCCTCTTCTACCCCCCCCCCCTTTGTTCATGGTGCATTTGACACTATGTTACTAGCTTGGTTAGGCAGAAATACATAAGGAGGAGGCAGGCAATTTAACGGTTCTTATTTTAAAATCAGGATTTTAAATTCAGGAGTCTTTGGTATTTTGACTTGCTTCTTCTTCCTGTGGATTTTTAGGGGTATCAACTGCTATTTATTATCCTTAGTCATCCAACAAGAGGCATACGTTTTCTTGTGATCCTGGAGTTTTATTGTTAACATAGAAGTTTAAAGTCCGACACCCAGGCTTCATCAGACCCATATTTTGGCCAGAAAACACTAGGGGGTTCTATGGTTTTCTTTGGCCATTCCAAACAACAATATTTAATCATCTTCTTCCTATCTTTTCCTTTTATACAAGATAAATATTCCCATGACATCAGCATCCTCCCCACCGGACTATTGGGAGGAATGTCATGACCCTGGAGAGACTCATATGGTCCTTTCTCCTTTTTAGGCACTTTATTTCCCATTGTGGAACTGGGGCTAAGTGAGAGCCGCAAAACGTCTACCCAGGAACTACCTGGGGCTAAGCGAGAACCACAAAACGTCTACCCAGTCTGTGGATATTTCTTGGGGCTAAGTGAGAACCGCAAAACGTCTACCCAATACTTGGGGCTAAGCACGAACCACAAAACGTCTACCCAAGATGTGGAAGTGTCACACAACAGTCAAATTTTCAATCGCTTCGTCTCTCTCCGGCCATACTTCTCGCAAAGAAATGGAACCGCGGATCCGAGACTCCAAACTCGCTTCGTGCCTCTTGGGCACGTCTCAGACATCAGTCACACTCCACTCCACAATCCACCCCGACCACCAAGGTAATACTTAATAGTCAATTTTCTTACCTTGGTTCGTGCACGAAGTTGCCTGGTCGATCCAGTGCCTACACTTGAATCCCTAAGTGGTTTCACCAGTCCAAATGTTCCAGGATTTTGCCAGTCAGGCCACTGACCCTCGGTGTTGGCCAGAGGGGCTGCCAAAACTTCAGCAGGACGCGTCTTCCCTGTGTCTGGCACCGATGGCCAGCAGCCACGATGGCTGGATCCCGGACGAGCCCCCAAATTGTTAGAAATGCAATTTGAAATAAAGATTCAAGGACAATGGTGAAAGCACTCTGTTATCTTTATTGATACAGAATTGCAAGTCTGGGTGTCCAGCAAAGTAGGCACACTCTCCAAGCACATGTCAAGACATCTTATACCTTACACCCGGCCGAAGAGGTCCCTCCCCATCTCGTGATTGGTTAGAGACTTGAGGGGTTACAGCCTATCCCGGCACGCAGCTTTGTCCCGCCTTTGATTACTTGCTTTTTCATTTCATTTAATATTCCACCCACCCCTATTTACTTATGTCCAAATATGGGTTTGATTGGTCTGGGCCTACCCACTTTATTGCTCTTGATCATCTCTCCACCCATCAGGTAACTACAAAATCACAAGTTAAGAAACAACAGATGTATGTTTCAGTTTTGTCACTTCTTCTGACCACTAGTCTAACCACAAGTTCCGTATTATTCTCTTTTACTTCAACTGAATAGTCTAACGGCGCTTTGCACCTGTTTGAGCCCTTCCCTGTCCATTAATTATGCCTCAGCGAAGATCAGTGTTTCCAGGCTGAAGCTATTTTCAACCATATATTCTCAGTAGCAAGACCCTGCCCCATTGGTCCACACTCTAACAAAATCATAATATACATTTTGGCATTAGCTTTATTGAATATATATTGGCATTAACTTTATTGAATATATATTGGCATTAACTTTATTGAAAAAGTAACATATCTCTTTATTTCTCACAAGTTCAAACTCATCTTGTTTATTTCTCTTTCCCTAAGTATGTGTCCATCCTGCTCCTGTTTCTGAGCGGCTTCATGCAGACATTTTCAGTGTCTCCTGTGCTCTCTCCTAGAATTCTTCACTCTCTCTTATACATTTGGGGGTGCCCACTCACTGTTCCAGACCTCGTACCTTTTCTTCTAGTAATGCAACCAGCTTGCACTTGCTGCAAATGTACACCATGTTATCTTCAGGCAGGAAAACAAACATACCAGATACTTTGCAGGTCGCTATCGCTGAATCACACTTCTGCATTTTCTTTTCTTTGCAGGTCCTCCTTCTTTGCTGTCAGTGCAGCGGCCCTTCCTCCTCCTCATTTTCTTAGCCGTTCAGTTGGCTGGTCCTTCTAAGCACATGCTGTCCACTTACCTTACGAAGCTACCCTTTGTCCCTTTCTGCCCCTTCTGCCTGGAACTCATTCTGAAAACAGCCATGCAGTTCCACCCCTCTCTTCCTCTCCCTTTAAATCCATCCTCAAAACCCACCTTTCCTTCACCCTCAACCAAAATAAAGCTTACATTTCTGTAACTGAACTTGCAGTTCATTTAGTCTCTCTCGTCTCTCTTGCATCTTTTCTCCCCCTCTGTCAGCATGACAACTGTTAACTCCTTGCAGACGAAGAGGCTTGTCTCATTTGCTTATTTTACTCTGTAAATTGGCATCCATACTGGTGCTATACAAATAACTTATTATTGTACTATTATTGTCCACTGGAGGAGCGGGAGCAGAGGATACACACACAAGCCCATGAGAACCAGCATGCACCCGAACAAAATGTTTAAAATAGTTTAATGTGTTATATATTTAATAAGTACCAGATACTTTGCTATCCATCCTTGTACCATTGCACTCATTGACTAGAACACTGGTAGGTAAATAAGTGTAGCATTACTACCTGCTCTTAGACACTTAAAAAGCTCCAAAAGTGGCTGACTGCAGGTTTACTATCTCTGAAAGACACAACACGAAAGGAAAAAGGGATGGAGAAGGAAGAAGGGTGTGTGTGTGGGGGAAAGGAAACGCAGCTATTAATTCTTAAAGTGATATAGTCGGTTTTACAATGACCAGCTGGAAACAGTTCAGCGAAGAGGGAGCCCAGTAGAGCTGGTGTTTCAGCAGGAAGCCCCTGGCTTCCCACTTTACCTATTTCTGATGCAGCCTACTGGAATAGTCTTGAGCCAGAAGTAGCTACTCTGGCCTGTGCTGCAACACCATTTGGATAAGAAGCTAATTTTGTCAGAAGTCAAGTCATAGCTAGATTACAAAGTTCTTTCAGCTGAATACCAGTTTAATCATTGTTGCTTCCTTCAAAGAATCCTCACAATTGTAGTTTGATGAGGGTGCTGAGAATGATCCATTGTTGGAGATGGTGCCAAATCCTCCCGGAAATACAGTTCCCAGGGTTTTCTATGGAAAAGGGAGGACTATTAAAACAATTTAGTTTTGTAATGTAGATATGGCCATAAATGTTGGAGCCGAGGCTCTGAGATATTCCAACTGTTCCTTCAGTTTTGACTTTGCTGAAACTTTACCTTCCTCTTCTGCCAGTTCTTCATACTTGCCAAAATGCTCATGGTTTTTCTCTAGAACTCACACATGTGTATCTTTCTGATGACACCAACAATTCTCTGAATCAGAGGAATTTTGAGAAGAATGCAAATTTGGAACCCATACTTGGTGGATTCAGCATGGGTTGGCAGAAGAGGGAAGAACATCCATTGCTGAGTTCACAAGAAGTCTGCTTTTCATAAAGGTATGAATAACCAAATTGGTGGCCATTACTACATCTTGTGGTAGTGAATTCCATAGTTTAATTATACACTGTGTGAAGAAGGACTTCCTTTTATTTGTCCTGGATCTCCCACCAATCAGCTTCATGGGATGACCCCAATGGGTTCTAGTATTTTGAGAGAGGGAGAAAAATGTCTGCCTATCCACATTCTCCACACCATGCATAATTCTGTACGCTATCATGTCTCCCCTTAGCCTCCTTTTTTCCAGGGGCTTTAGAATACTACTACACAAAACCTAAAAAGTGGAATGAACTGGGAAGAGCAGTTATTGCAAATCTGACATTAGTGTGATGCTGATGGTTATGAAGATAGAAATGTTTCAGTGTTGCTAGAGTTTATTGACTGGGTTTCAAGCCTACTATGAAAACAAATGACCTAGTCCCAAGTGCCATTGTGCAGTCAAAAGAAGAAAGTCCAACACAGCCAATGCTCAATGGTTTCCCATTGACTAAATACAGGGCCAGATTAAGGCCAGCTGATGCCCTAAGCACAGCCCAATAATAGTGTCCCCTTGGCCCTTCCATTGCTTAGCCGGCAAGACATTAAGGCCTTAGCTAGACCTAAGGTTTATCCCGGGATCATCCCGGGGTCATCCCTGCCTGCTCCTGGGATCCCCTGTGTGTCATTTACATGAACAAGGATGAACCCGGGATGATCCTGGGATAAACCTTAGGTCTAGCTAAGACCCAAGACTCAATAAGTGCTGAAGGTGAAATAAGACATTAAAAACTCAGTTTTCTTCAAGGCCATCCCCCGCCAAAACATACAACTATATTAAATATAACTTGTTTTTTATTCTATTTATTTAACACTAGATAGCAGCAAGCAATATAAGCCAATTACTTATTTATAACTAGGGCAACAAATTTTCATCACTGTTTTATGCATTTTTTTAATAAAACTGTTATAAGGGAAAATCCAAGTGCAAACATTTATTGAAAATGATTTTTAATCTGGAATTGCTTGAAATTAGATGTCTACAGCTATGGTACCGGTACTCTGTGGTACTCCTCTTCCCTTGGTGACCTAAGCACGTGCTTATATTGCTTAAAGGTTAGTCCAGGGCTGACTAAATATGTCAATCCATGGCGCTGCCCCCTTCGTTGCGGGGGGAGGCAAAGAGGCAGAAAGGAGGGTAGGATTACCTTGGAAAGCCCGGAGGAGTTGGGCGAGGGGCTTAGCAACCTGTATCAGCTGACGTTACATGTTGTTACTGTTGCTTAGCAACCTGTATCAGCTGAAGCCTGTACGGAAACATACCTAAGCGTTTTATATAGATATCACCTGAATAACTTCATCAAAATAAAGAGGACAAATTTCAGAGAAAATATGTTTTAGGATGGGTATATTAATGTGAAATATACCCTTATTTCTCTTTGCCCCTTCTCTGCGTCCTGCTTTCCCCCCATTTTTCTCCTGCTGCCACTATGAGGCAGCATAAAATAGAGGCATTTGGTGTACTGATGGCAAGCCTCGGCTGCAAACTAGGAAACAGACGCAGTGTGGGTTAGTGGTTTGTGTATTAACAATTAAACTACTACTCAACTTAGCACCCATATATGCGCACACACTTTCCCCCCATCCCAAAATGGCAATAAAGGGATAATACGCACAGCTGTAGTTATAAAACAGGTGGGGAAACGGAGCCCCTCCAGGTGATGTTGTGCTTCACTTCCCATCATCTCTTGCCAGCCTGACAATGGCCGAGGATAATGGGAGTTATAATTCAGTCAACAACATCTGGAAGGCTACAGGTTCCTTAGCCCTGTTCTAAAGATGAAAGAGCTGATATGTGTGAAGTGCCATATAAATACTGAATATGGTTGCAAAAGAAGGGACTTCCCCTCACACTTTCAATATATGAACGGAGTTCACATTAGCACAGCCTTCCCCAAACTGGTGCGCTCCAGATGTTTCAGACTTCCAACACCCACCAGCGCTAGACAGCGGCTGAGTTCGGACAACATGCTAATCAATTGGGGTGTGTGTGTTAATTGGAACAGAATGGGGGAAAAACATTGCCTCAGCCGGCATCAACACTGGACAGCAATGCTGGGCGTTGTAGTCCAAAGCATCTGGACTGGAGGGTGCAAGGTTGGGGAAGGCTGTTAGTGACTTTAGCCCTCTCTAATACAGCACTCTCCAGATGTTTTGGACTACAGCTCCCATCTGGCCATGCGGCCTGAAGCTGACGGGAGTGGTTGTCCACAACATCTGGCGGGCTGCAGATTTAGTGTGCGCATGCGTGGTAGCTCAGGGCTAATTGTGCGTATTGTGTCTAAAGTATTTATTTATTTATTGCATTTTTATACTGCCCAATAGTCGAAGCTCTCTGGGAGATTCACAAAAACGTCCCCCTCCCAAGCTCTGAGGTAAACGTCCCTCTCCCGAGCTCTGAGGTAAAAAGAGAGGCGAACAGCCATTTTTGGGCGGGAAAAGCCAAGAAAGACGTTTTGGGGCGGGGTGGGGTGGGGGGCTTCAGCCGCCCCCTCCCGCCAAGCCACGCCTACACACCGAGAACATGACGTCAGATTCACTCCACCCCCTTCTTCTTTTTTCCTTTAGGGTTCGGGTTTTTTTTGGTCTCATTTCCTCATGACGTCCGTCCGCCCGCCCACTCGCCCCAGCCAATCCCAGCGCCGGCTTTCCCTTAGGGGCAGCCCCCTCCCCAGCGCCCCGCCTCAAAAGCGAGGCGCGTGGCGCTGCCCCGGCGTAGTCCGCGTGGAGCGAGCCCAGCCGGCGGGGGCAACCGGAGCCGCCACGTGGAAACCCGACCGGCGCGAGCAGGGGCTGAAGAAGCGCCGCCGCCGCCGCCGCCGCCTTCGGAGCCACACGGGCAAGAAACCGGATCCACGCCACCAGATCCGGCTCTGAGAGATCACCCGCTGCTGAAAGAGATCCACTGGGAGAAAGACTTGAAACATTTTTTCTTTATATATTTTTCTTATATTATATATTTTTCTTATACATTTTATATATATATTATAACTATAATAATTATTAATATTTATTATTAATAAGAATATTCGCCTTGCCACACTTTCAATTTGGCTTTTTTTTTTTTTTTGGTGGGGGAGTTTTGAAGAAATTTTAATACAATTTTTGGGCGGCTTTTGTTCGTTTTCCTCCCCCCCCCCCAAATTCAAGCAAACCTCTCATTTGGGGGCGCGGGTTTCTTAAGACTTCATCCCTCCTTTTAAAAACAAACCCCACGAAATCCCCGCTGGCTTGAAGCCCGTTTGGCCCCCGGGGCTCCGATTTCCTCCCCTTCCTCCTCTCCCACCCGCGACCATGACGGTGGAGAACTACCCGGCCCACGCGGACAAAGGCGCTTCCAACGGGGCCATCGGCTCGCCGCCGCACGTGGCGATCGAGCTGCCCTCTGGCGACGGGGGATCCCTCGCTGCTGAGCAGCCCCGGGGCGCCTCCGGCCGGCTGGGCAGCTGCTTGCGGGCCAACCTGCTGGTGCTGCTGACCGTGGCCGGCGTGGTGGCCGGCGTGGCGGTGGGGCTGGGCGTCAGGCAGCTGCCCGGTGGCGGCTTGAGCAAGACTGAGATCCTGCTCTTCTCCTTCCCCGGGGAGCTGCTGCTCCGCCTGCTGAAGATGATCATCTTGCCTCTGGTGGTCTGCAGCCTGGTGGCCGGCGCGGCCAGCCTGGACCCGGCTGCCCTGGGGCGCTTGGGCGGCTGGGCCATGCTCTTCTTCCTCCTCACCACCTTGCTGGCCTCCTCCATCGGCGTCACCTTGGCCTTCATCATCAAGCCCGGAGAGGGCGCCTTGGCCCCCAAGCTCTTCGGGGAGGACGTGCCGGAGGCCAAAAACGTAGTCGACTCCTTCCTTGATCTCCTCAGGTGAGCAGCAGCGGCCATGCATTTCTGCAAACTTCACATGCTCAGAGGCGCTCTTGCTTTTCCAGTGTAGAAGGCGAGGTTGCATGCTGGGAGGAATGGCCATCAAGGCTGAGCTCCCGTGTGTGCCCTGCCCATCTGTTGAGATTTATTTAATGCCTTTTTATACCACCCAATAGCCGAAGCTGTCTTGGGCGGTTTACAAAAACGTTCAGTTGCCTCTCCTAAGATAGGTGCTGGGGCTCGCATCTGCACCCCCCACCCCTGGGGAGGCATCCTTCTGACCAGGCTGAACTCCCACCTTGTGTATGTTGAGAAAGAGGCTGGTGCACTGGATTTGGGGGCAGGTTCGGTTCACACAGAGGTTGACCTGCATGTGTGAATAAGCTTTTGCAACTTGCTTGATCAGAGATGCAGATTTGGGTCTAGATTTAGGCAAATCTTAAGACTAGGTCCATTGATTTCAGTGGGTCTGCTCTAGTGTAACTAAATGTATTTTCTACCCAAAATGTTTATGTTGGCTAGGGTCCGCTCTACAAACAGCATTTTTCAGTGGGGTTAGTTCATGTAATCCATTGAGGATCATCGAATGTCACTGCAAAGAGCCAGCTTGCATGTGTGAATTGACTCCAACAATGTACCCTGCTTGCGCTTGGAGCATTATCTTTTATTTAAAATATGCGAAGCGGCTGCAAATTAAGCCTGAGTGGGAGAAAGAGATTCCAGTGAGGGACGAATGTATGAAATGTTTGGTGCCTTCAGATGTTTCTTTGCAAATTGGGATCAAAAGCCATGGGAGCGACTACCTTTGCAGGGAAGGTGGCAGACAGACGGGCTTGAATGTTTTAACCATCCTGACTGTGAAGTTGGTTAAATTTTGTGTTAGGCTGAACCTGAGATGATAGTGTGATCCTGTTCTTGCTTGGACTAGAGCTCCCACCATCCCTAGCCAGCATTGCTGGATGGGGATTGTGGAACTGGGAGTCGCGCATGTCCAGAGGGTTGGGTAAGGCTGGACTAGGCTCTGGGATAGCGTGCCATTTGAGGACAAATATTGCCTCTCCTGACTCATATTTTCTTGGGGCTGTTTATTCCATTCTGTCTCTTTCCCCGCATCGTGCCTCTCACATGCGCCGTCATGAGCTGGAATGGAATCCGGCACAAGTGGCTCATGTTTCTCAAGATGTAAAACTGATGGAGGAGGCTTCCTTTTCCCACAGAAAAGGGTCGAAACGTTTCGCTCTGCCCTAAAGACCTCCTCCGTAATCCATTGCAGCGTGTTGCTTTACCTGCACTGATGGCGGTACAGAATGTTCTATGACGGAATGTTCTATGACGGCCTCGGGCCGTCCCTTTCCTGGCACGTTCCGAAATATGACATCCTTTCTGAAAAAGCGTCAAGAGTGGGCGGAAAAGATGAATCTCAGATGAGTGTGTACAGAAGAGGGAGGCCCAGAATACTTTGGGATTAGACTGGCGTCCGGCATCTGCTGAATCTGGAGCGGCTGCAAGGGAAGAGGCTTCCTTCAGCATGCGAAGCTGGGATCCGAAGGCGTTGGCGAGGAAGACGGCTGTGCCAATGCACGGCGTCTCCTGCTGATACGTACCTCTCCAAAGAGCGATGTGATGGCATACGGCACCCTTCCCCAACCTGGTGTCCTAATGTGCTGGACCACCACTCCCAGCATCCTTGGCCAGCTCCAGTATTCCCGGTTTCCATGCTGGTCAGGACTGATAGGTGTTGCGATCCAACACATCTGGAGGACATTAAGTTGAGGAAAGCTGGAATAGACAGTACTGCTACGGCTGCCGCAATGTTTATGTCTATGTAACCTTCCCAGATAGCAAATGGGGAGAACCACCTTTTGTGCTTTATTTGACGCAAATGTTGCAAATACTGGAGCATCCAAAATCATGCCAAAAATAACATTTTCTTTTTGTGAGCACACTGGAGAATGCTTCTGGGCATGTGCAGAGATCCCTGCATCCATCTCATCCCCCAAGCTGGAAACAGTGTGACGTACAATACATACACAACAGGTGGACTGATGTTTTGAGATAAGAGGCCAGAAGCCATGGCATCTGTCCCATTTTCCACCTCCTTCCTATTGGGTACTTGTCTAGGCAAAGAGCACCTGGATTCTTGCCTCCGCACTGCCTGGAGCCACAGGATTCTAAGCGTGGAATTAAGGAGAGAGAGGAGGTTGCAGGAACTGCCCCCCACCCCCAATTCTTTGCCTGGACACGTGCCCTCAATCTTGGATCTGTGGCAAGGTCTCTTTGGCATAGCCTGGAGCAGTGGGTGCAGCTGGTATTCGTGCCACTCTGACATGATCTATCCCCCCCACCCTAAATGGGGATCTTTATTTTTTGCAGTTGGTTGGCTGGCTTTGTAATGTTTTCCTCTGGAATTCAGGGTCCTGTTTAAATGCCTGTCTGTTCAGAGGTTGTGCACATAACTGATTAAGATGCAGCAGCATTCACCACTTGCATGTGCTTTTGGGAAGTTGTTTTGTGAGCACAAGAGTTTGTCAGAATGACCTTCGGGGCGGGGAATAGAGAGTTGAGGCAGTTGTACCGCTCCGGCACCATTCGACCTTGTTCAGAGCCCAACTTTGCATGTTTGTTCTCTCTGCTTTCTTATTTTTGAAAGAGGTGCAGTCGCTTCTGAGTCCTAATCTGCTGCTTAAGCATGGCAGCTTCCTTTCCTCCTTCCTTCATCAGTCCTTAGGGAGGAAGTCCAGTTTGCCATTTCATGGAACTTTGCTGCCTTTGCTGAGTCAAAAAGTTACAACCAGCCAGCGTCTGCTCTGCCTTTTCCTTGTTGGACTGGCTTCAAGTGGAGGATAGATAAGCTCATACAGAAGATATGACAGTGGTCTCCTGCCTACAGTCAGCTATTTGAATGCGCCAGGAGAAGCCACATAATTTCAGTTATTATACCGGCCGCAATTAGATTTATACACCAACCCTACGAGGCAACTACTTTTGTTCTTCCTCACCCAAATCATGAACCCAGAAAAACAGCTAATATTTTCAGGATTCTGCTAGATTTCTGTACAGGGAGCTAATTTCCAGCCTCTGCTTTGGAATCTTGCAGGTATTTTAAGATCGCCTGTCACCATGAGGTCTAGAAACTTACCTAGTGAGGTTTCTTCGAATAAAATTGCCTTGGTCTTGGTTTGACATTTGGTTAAGTATAATTACATACATCTCATTTGCGGTTTTTCAGTCGGTTGGTGCTCCAGGAGAATCAAAGCCTTTGCTATATATGGAGCGGAGATGGCATTATTAATGACGGCTCGAGGCTTAATCAGGTTTCCGCTGTGTGGGGCAGTCCCGTGCTCCAGCCACACTCTTGGGCAACAAAGACAGTGTTGTTCAAGTTGGCCTCAATTTAGCCGGCTTGGTTTGAAGGTAGGGAAATATGGGCAGATCACAGCTGATGGGAATCCAGTTTTCCACTGTGACCTACCGAAATCCTAAATAATGCTGATTAGCTCTGGATTGAGCCTTTATGGATGGATTGAGCAAGGCGTCAGCGCCGATGTGGAGGCCCGGCTATCGGCCTCTGACCACAGAAAACAGAGGCGCTTTCTAGATGGAGAGAAAGCTGTTTGGCAAAAAGGGCAGGGTTTCTCCTAGCATTCCTAGAGCCGGGAATGCTTTGGGAAGATGTGTGCTTTCCCGCCCGTCGCCTTTCGGACTGTGAGCTCCAACTTCCTCTCTGACTCCTGGTTCAGAGAAAATGCTGGGCTCCTGTTAAGTCCCTCCACCATGGTTCAGGCACCAGGAAGCCAACTAGGGATCGGAGCGTGCTAGTCTGATGCCCACGCCTTGGTTTGACTTTTCCGTTTTGAGTTAGCCTCTTGAATTGCACAAACCCCAATTGCCTGTTGAATGTTACTAGGTTGAAAGCTGTAGCCTCTGGCGGGTTGTTTAAGATGCCGTTGCTCAAGTCCTTGTTGGACCTAGGCCTGTTCACTGCTGTAGCGTTCCATTTAAATAAGGAGAGTGTGGTGCAGGCTTCAGCAGATGGGAAGCATTTTCTTATTTATGCAAGTTGACTGGCAGGCCGGAGATTTTAAAACAGCAATGCGCTCAGAAACTTTTGCATGTGGCTTTTAAAAGTTCGGTCCTCCTTTTTCTTTTTTTAACGAAGAAAACAAATTAAGTCTTGAGGATATCACGAGATGTCCGGAGAGGCAGGGAGAAACTCACATGGTGGTTCAAAATAACGTGTTTAAAATATTCTCCCATCTCCCCCAGAACCCAGTGACTGTGCTCATGTGTATTTTTAATAGGATCCAGTAGAGAACAGTCACCTGGACTTTGAGCAACTCTGCTGCGCAATTCTGTCTTCTCCGTTCTGAGCAGACAGCTCATTAGTACAAGACCCCTCTGATTTGTTATCATTGTTTTATGCATCCTTTCAGAGCAAAAGTCAGAATTTCCCAATTTGAGTCGCATGGAGCATGAATCATTGTGAGAAATGACATTTAAACATCTGTTGCTTTTGGAAGAAAAGAGGCTTAGAACAGTCTGTTGTGGGGGTGGGAGAGCGTGGGGAGAGCCGTTTTCAAGGACTATCATGGTGTGGGGTTTGGGTTGGCCTTTTCGTTTGCTTTCAGTGATTCTGTATGTCTCCCAGCGCAACTTAGACCTTGCAGCAGTAGAATGCGTTGGAATGTGTTATTTTCAGAGTGTTTCGTTAACTCAGACCACTCCGAAAAAGGCGGTACAAGGCAGGGTGGTGTCCTTCTGCGTCTGATGCAACATACTCTGTGTATTGAGTTTCCTTGCCCGCTTAGCAGGGGAATGCTGCTTCCTTAAAGCCTTTTCTTTCTTTTAGACTGACCATGCATTGGCTAAAAGAGAGTTCATTTAGGCAAAGAAGGAGGTTTATTTTAAGACTGAAAAGGAAAACGTTCCAAAATTCCTAGGCGCTGGTATCTTAAACTCATAAAAAAAAACCACCCTCTTTTTTTCTTTTTAAAGCGATGGCATCAAATGTATAGCTCAGCACTTCTGAAACGGTTTTGAGCTGAGGGCTGCTATTCTGGTTCGCGTGTGATCTTCGGGGCTTTTCTGAAATTACAGCCGTTGTGTGCTGAGGAGGTTGGAAGACCTTGGCATTAAAACTCTGCTGCTCTGTTTGTCCTTTGCAGCTCCAGTCCAGTAAAGCTGTACACACGCTTGTGGTGGTGGTAGGGGGGAGAAGGTGCCAGGTGCTGCTTGTGGTATTTCCATTGCTTTACTGCCACCATGCCACCGAATTTTGGTGGTGAAGCCCACACCGGGGCAGGTCTAAGGGATGGAAACTGGCCTTCGCACCCCCTGGAGTTGCCCGCCCCTTCACTAGAGCCAGATCTACACCAAGCAAGATATAACCCTTTGAAAATGGTGTATATATAATGCGTCCTGGGCCCAAACAGTTGTCAAAACCATTATAAAGCAGCAGTATAGATCCTGCCTAGTTTAAAAAGTCAATAGAAGCCACATTGGGTAGCGTTACCTGGTTGGAACGAGTGTACCGTTAGTCTCACCTTCAGGTAGTAGAACCTCCACTTGTAGGTTCCTATAAATTTGGGACATCCAAGGCACTCTGTATAACATGAAAGCTGCCTATTGCTTAGGAAAGCCTAATCTAATTGAATCTGCCATCTCTTTCTGCCTACGTCTTCTTAAGACTGTGTTCTCCGGGGGTGAAACGGGAAAAGTCTTGGTGATGCACACATCTCAAATGTGCTTACTACCATTTTAAGCCTACTCAGAAGTAAGCAGGACAAGGCACTTGCATGTCTGCTCAGAAGTAAGCAGGACTGAATCACTCAGCTAAGTGAACAGTACTGCATTGGGTGACTTAAGAATGCTTATCCTTCTGTTACCACTGCTTAAGAACAAGCCATTGACAAATTTCAGAGGAGTAACTTGGTTATTTTGCTGCAGCCACCAGCGGATTTATTATGGTAGAAGCTTGTGTGGCCAGCGGAGGCATGTATTTTAACAAACCCCAAGACTTGGGTGGGAAGGAGCAGGAGGAACCACCCTACGTAAAAACGCATCATATCCTGATGGAGATAATAAACCAACTTCAACAAAGCCACCTGCTTGGGACAAACCAAAACAGAGCAACGGCCACAACTATTCTTTGTTTACTGCAGGCAAGCAGAAAGCCGCTCTTGTTCCTGCCACGTTGATTCAACAAACCTGTTTGTCTGGCAGTCAGCAAACCCTCTCAGCCTTTGAAACACAAACCCATTGCTCCATAAGTTCCCTTCTTTCCTTGCCTTACCAAATAATTTCATTTGCTTTGCAGAAGACTGTGCTCACGGGGAAGACTTGTACTTTTTAAAACAAAGCAAAGCTGCTCCATAATTGTGCTGCTTTCTCTTGGAACTGACTGGTACCTTTGTCACCTCTCTTTGTACAGAGAGGTTTTGCCTGAGCCTTTATTCCTGTGACGCTGAATAGCTGCTTGAAAGGGTTTGATCAAGCCAGCTCTCACCCTTCAAATTCCTTTTAACGCATCCCTCCGTTAATGAGAAATTCCTTCTTCTGTAACTCCTATGTAAACTGCCCAGAGAGCTTCGGTTATGGGGCGGTATACAAATGCAATAAATAAATAAAATAAAAGGTGGCGGCAGTGGCCTGCCTAGGCAATTTTACACTTCTATAGATTTCTGCTCCCAAACAGTTTGGCAACAATCATTCCAAAACCCACAGTAGGAAAACACCTTGATTAGGACCAGCCAAAATGTCACAAAAGCGAGCAAGCTTTCGAATTCTCTAGAGGGCCTTCTTAGTGGCAGCCCCCCACAATTGTAGGTCACTACAGCTGCTTGCCCTCTAGGTTGCTGCTTGTCCTGTGCGAACGCTTCGTATGTCCATCTGTAGAGGTTTATTGTAGGGCAGACTTCCCCAACCTGGTTTCTTCCAGATGTGTTGGACTGCAACTCCCAGCAGCCCCAGCCAGCATGGCCGGAGGAAACGGGGCTGGTACCGTAGCACTGATGGCGGCTGCCTCTCCGAAATGGATTGCTATGCTGCCCCGTGGAGCGTGGAAGCCTCCAGTCACTTGCTGCATGCAGGGATTAGAGTTAATTCTTGTTTGTGCTGCCCAATCAATCCTCTGGCAGTGTCATGCCCTGAATTGGATGAGGCAGGTTGGGGGGCACCAGGGGTGACTGGAGGGAATGAGGACAGCGGGAAAGCCAGGCCCCAGCGAGCAAAGGTTAAGTCCGTGATACCTGATCTTTCCAAGAGTTAGGGCAATGGAATAGGTTATTCTCGGCCAAGGCTCGGATAACCTGGAGACACACACCGGCGGAGGTGAACGTTAGCATGAGAGCTAAGAGAACGGCTAGAAGTGGAAGTGGGGAGCCAGAAAGTCCCTGGAGCATGGGCCCACTAGGTCGAGGGTGCAAGACCAAGCCCTTGCATCCTGCTCGAGGCCTCTGTGGAATCATAGAAAAGTAGAGTTGGAAGGAGCCTCTAAGGCCATTGAGTCCAACCCCCCCACTCAATGCAGGAATCCACCCTAAAGCATCCCTGACAGACGGTTGTCCACCTGCCTCTTGAAGGCCTCTAGTGTGGGAGGGCCCACAACCTCCCTAGGTCATGGGTTCCATTGTCGTGCTGTTCTAACAGTCAGGAGGTTTTTCCTGATGTCCAGCCAGAATCTGGCTTCCTGTAACTTGAGCCCCTTATTCCGTGTCCTGCACTCTGGGAGGTTCGAGAAGAGATCCTGGCCCTCGTCTGTGTGACGACCTTTCAAGTATCTGAAGAGTGCTGTCATGTTTCCCCTCAATCTTCTCTTCTCCAGGCTAATCATGCCCAGTTCTTTCAGTCTCTCCTCAGAGGGCTTTCTTTCCAAACCCCTAATCAAACAGGGTATGGGAGTGAAGTAATGGACCCTTGGGCTATTATATTAGATGTAGACCAAGGCCTGTGGGTCGGGACTGGCCTGCCTGGCGTCCCAAACCATCACTTCGGTGTTGCCCTTATGGTCACGGCCCCTTACCCCGGCCCCACCTCCAGACCACCACCGCTTGGTGGTTTAATGTTCTTTCGAGTTTTGTTTTCCCATTCTGAAAGCTGGAAATGCCTCTCCGAAGGCTCAGTTCTTGCCAGTAAGAGCTTTAAGTTAAAAGATGCCGGTGTTCTTGGACTGATGGGACTTAAAGTCCAATTTGTCTGCAAAGCGCCAGGTTGGAGAAGGCTCCTGTATTTATTTATGTGGTTTCGTTGTTGTTATTAGCTTGATGGGGCTTCAATGATTACCTTGCTGCTATTAACCCGGAAACGTTCTTTCTGGTGGATGCAAGCGGCAGCTACGGTTCTAGAAGCGTCACAGAGGCAGAAAATATATGCAGTTGAGGTTGCAGTGATGGTGTGGGTTGGGGTTGGGCTGCGAGAGGGCTGGGTGCCCGGAGAAGGTGGGTTAAATGTGCATTTTTGATCAAGAATGTCAATATTCCCCCCTGGAGTGCTCTTCTGAATCTTTCCCGTCTTTTCTCTGCCTTGTCCTCTAACAGGAACATCTTCCCCTCCAACCTGGTGTCGGCTGCCTTCCGATCGGTGAGTGGCTTCACGCTTGCCTGCTCCTAGGAAATTGTCCTCATTGTGGGGTTGGGCAGGGATTGCAGTGGACTATCGGGAGCTCTGCGTAAGGCTAGATCTTCCAGAAAAGGTGTCAAGAGGGTGAGAAAAGCTGGGGAGGGGGGCAGCAGTAGGGGGGGGGGGTTCCACCTCCAGAATAGAAGGAGGAAGACGGAGCAGATAGGTCACACACAGGCCCTGTGGTGGCTCATTTCCAGGTTATTTAGTCACTTAGGCCACAGTAGTGGCTGAAGAATACGTTTTGTATGAAAATATGAAATCCTTTCCTTAGTACTGGCTTCCCCAACCTGCTGCCCTCTGGATAGGTTGGACTTCAACTCCCATCAGCCTCAGCCAGCTTGGCCAGATTTCAGGGATGCTGGGAGTTGCAGTCCACGACATCTGGAGGGCACCGGGTCGAGGGGGACTGTTCTCGGCCTTTGCCCATGGCAGCTTTTCAAGGTGCATCTTCACCTGAGCGGCTGGCTCCACAGTTGACTGTGTGGAGCGGCCTTAAACCAAGTCGGAGCACTGGTCCCTTGTGCCTGGTAACATCTGCTCTGACTGGCAGCCGGTGTCAGTATCCCAGTCCTGTGATCCTGAGATACTTGTAACTGGAGACTCCGGGGATTGAACCAGAGAACTTCTGCGTGTGAAGCAGGTCTTCCCCCTCCCTCTACTAAATACTTAGAAGATGGTGATGAGAGAAATCATAAAACAGAGTCTCCATATTTATAGATAGCAGCCACTCACTACATACGCCTCACCATGTGCTCCTGAAACACCCTCCTGCCTGTCGAAATATTGGTGGTTGTTTGTTTTTCTTTAAAAAGAGGTCTTTTATCTGTGGCTACAAAAACATCCCCTGCTGTTGTAACGGTTCCTTACTTCCTCCCCACCCCCTTCTTTCTTAACTTATCTTTGTGATCCTCTTTAGGACATTGGCAGGTTCAGGATAACAAGTTTGGCTTAATTTTTAATAGCCTTGTTCAGTTAACAAAGGCAAAATCCCCAGAGGAATGAAGGGGAGGGAGAAGGGTGGGGTGAGGTGGGGGGCATCTCAGCTGCAGGTGCAGAAGGGCTGTGCCTGCCCTGCATTTAAATTGATCTATTTTGAAATTATATCCCTTCCTTTCAACTCAGTACTACTGGCACATTGAGTGCTTGGCGACTTCTTCTTTTTTAAAACAGATTAACCTATCAATTAATTTTGCCACCTGCCAAGACCTCAGCACTGCTGCCTTTTCTGAGATAGCTTGCAAGCTGTTTATCTCATTTTCCAACCTTCTTCCCTTCCTTCCATCATGGAACTTCAAGCTGGCAGCGCTGGTCAGGGCGGCTCAGGGGGGGGGGGGGTGTCTCCCATACAGACGCTGACCAGTTCTGAGCCTGCTTAACTTCTGCAAGTTTGGTGTATCATGTACCGTGAGATACTGTGGCCAGAAAGGCTGTGTCTCAGCAGCAGAAGGTCCCAGGTTCCATTCCTGGCTTCTCCAGAAGGGGCAGTAAAAACTCCTGACTGAAACCCTGGAGAGACATGCTACCAGTCAGGGTTGACAATACTGGGTTTAGATGGACCTTTATGTCAAAGTTCCATTGACATGTAGTCATGAGTGTATTCAGAGGGTTTAGACCAGCCTTCCTCAACCTGGGGTGCTCCAGATGTGTTGGACTGCATCTCCCAGAATGCCCCAGCCAGCAGAGCTGGCTGGGGCATTCTGGGAGTTGTAGTCCAACACATCTGGAGCGCCCCAGGTTGAGGAAGGCTGGTTTAGACCCATATTGGTTGGATTGCAGTGAAATACGTTGTTCTTTATTTCTACCCTGTTCTTCCCTTGTGGGAGGGAGTCTTCTAAAATGGGGGGGGGGGGGAAACTAGTTGGAATTTTTATATCTGCATCTGAGGCACTGAGACTCAAAGAAACACAAAAGTAAGTTTGTTTTGGACATAGCTGACATTTGATTTTTGTCTTTGTGACCCCACCCACAGTATGCAACCAGTTATAAGTGGGAGATAATCAAGAAGAACGCAACAGAAAACATAACAGGAGTGAAAAATGTAACTGAGACTGAGATGCAGTTGAAGGTAAGAAGGGGTGGGTTGCGCTCTGTGAGGCAGCATTTCCATTTGGGTGTGAAAACTGGGGAATGAGGGTCTTTCATATTCTTTCAGGGTTCTAGTCCTGGTGGTGAAGGCTTGTTATTCAAGGCAGAATCTGCTTGAACCACCAAAGAATTAGGGGATGGGGGGAATGGCGATAGAACATGCAGGCACGTGAGTAAAAGAAGTCCCCACCACTACCTCCTGGGCTTGATACTCCAGTCCTTCCCACTACTCCCACTGGCTACCTTAGTTAGGGAACCTGGGATTGTTCTGTTTCTACCTTGCCCTGTAGTGTATAAACCCGCCTGCTTGTTTGAATGGACTCTGCTGGAATTTCCCACCTGGGACGTTCTGTGGCTGTCCCATCCTGTGTTTTGTGGCCTTGGGAATTGCTAGCCCCCAGGGCTTCCTTTTGCCTTCATTGCCCCTGCAATTCTCTGCTGCCGCCGTGCCTGGCTCTGGGGCCGCGTGCCTCTGGGCGAAGCATTCCCTTCTGAAAAGCACTTGCTGGGTCCTTCTTTTCCCGTGGCCCAGGGAGTTGTCGTGAAAGGGTACAGTAACGGCTCTACCTGTGGGTGAGGCGGCAGCTTGTGCTGTTATGCCTCAATCGGTGGTGCCACAGACAGATGGTAATGATTAAATTTATGAGTCGCTCTGTAACTGAAACTCTCAGAGTGAAGTAATGAAATCAAACGCAATAAACCAATGTTGCGTCCAGTTCTGGGTACCACACTTCAAGAAGGATGCAGACAAGCTGGAGGGGGTTCAGAGAAGGGCAACGAAGATGATCGGGGGTCTGGAAACAAAGCCCTATGAGGAGAGACTGAAAGAACTGGGCATGTTTAGCCTGGAGAAGAGGAGATTGAGGGGAGACATGATAACACTCTTCAAGGACTTGACAGGTTGTCACACAGAGGAGGGCCAGGATCTCTTCTTGATCATCCCAGAGTGCAGGACACGGAATAATAGGCTCAAGTTAAAGGAAGCCGGATTCCGGCTGGACATCAGGAAAAACTTCCTGACTGTTAAGAGTAGTACGACAATGGAACCAATGACCTAGGGATGTTGTGGGCTCTCCCACACTAGAGGCATTCAAGAGGCAGCTGAGAAGACATCTTTCGGGGATGCTTTAAGGTGGATTCCTGCATTGAGCAGGGGGGTTGGACTCAATGGCCTTAGAGGCCCCTTCCAACTCTACCATTCTATGATTCTAAAACACATTGAATTTTTTTTAAAGTATTTTGGAAGCAGCAATAACAATTCAATTTTTTAGAAGAACAGTTAAATATCTAAACAGGTAATTCATTGGAAAAGACTATTCTGAAACAGCATGAAACATATTAAAAAGTAAAACAAGCAGCAGTTAAAACATATTTTTAAAGGCCTGTAGAATAACAAAAAAAGGTCTTTGTCTGGTGCTGGGAAGTCAACAAAGTAGGCACTGGGTAGAGGGGGCCACCACAGAAAAGGCCCACATACAAATTGCCACCCACCGAATCTTGGAGCAGGGCCTCAGATGCTTCTCGTTGCTCTCCCCAGGTGGGGCTGACTCTAGGAAATGCTGTGGTGGTGATAATGGTAAGGGTGGGACAGGTGGGTCAGGAAAGGAGGGGACAGGTGCTTCCTGCTGACCTGGTTGTCTTGGAGTTAGTTACTTCTCTAGTAAAGAAGTAAACAAGAACTGAAGATAGGGAGACTTTTCATCATTCTTCAGCTCTCTGATTACTTGTTGAGCGAAGCTTGGTGTGTGTGCGTGGTTTACATACGTGTAGAAAGGATGTAATACTTTATTTATTACATTTCTATACCGCCCAATAGCCGGAGCTCTCTGGGCGGTTCACAATAATAATTATAGTTAATAATAATAATTTATTTCTTACCCGCCTCTCCGATTGGATCAAGGCAGGGAACAACAATAAGAATAAAATACTGATTAAAAACATAGCATACACTGTTAACAACATCCTAAAAACATATTAAAAGTATCCTAAAATTCCACTGGATAGGCCTGCCGGAAGAGATCAGTCTTGATAGCTTTCTTGAACGCTAAAAGATTGTCAAGCTGACGAGTCTCTGGCAGGCAGGCCGTTCCATAGTCTGGGAGCAGCAGAAGAGAAGGTCCTCTGGGTAACAGTTGTTAATCTAGTTCTTGCTAGCTGAAGTGGATTCTTCCCAGAGGACCTGAGTGTGCGGGGCGGACTGTATGGGAGAAGGCGATCCCGCAGGTAGCCTGGACCCAAACCATGTAGGGCTTTAAAGGTGAAAACCAACACTTTATACTTCGCCCGGAAACTCATTGGCAGCCAGTGAAGAGATTTTAAGACCTCTCCCTCCCTGTTTCCTCAGATCCCCGTCGGCGCTGAGGTTGAAGGGATGAACATCCTGGGCCTGGTGGTGTTTGCCATCGTCTTTGGCATCGCTCTGCGGAAACTCGGGCCTGAGGGAGAGAACCTGATCAAGTTCTTCAACTCCTTCAATGAAGCCACAATGGTGCTCGTCTCCTGGATCATGTGGTAAGCAGGCCGTCTGGTGCGCATCTCTCCGGGAGGGTCGTGAGCGAGACTCCAGACCGGGAGGCCGGTAGCTGGACTTTTAGGGGGGGATATTGACCGTACGCCCCTCTGAGCCAGTGGCCTTGTGTACTCTGCGTTCAGCTATTTATTTTTCTTTCCAATTTCTGTGCCGAGGCAGCCTCATCTGCTCCAGCAAAAGCTGAATTCTGAGACCTGTGTCCATGACGCAAATCAGCCGTGTGATTTTATTTATTTATGTTTTTGCTGTGCATCATTTGTTCTGGTTTTGCTACTCATGGGTACGGGAATTGAAGCCCTCCCCGCTGGCAACTGGAACATGTCTCACTTCTGAAATGTTCTCAAGTCTTGCCCACAATCATAATGGCAAGAAATTTGGGGTGTGTGTGTGTTTATTTTATCCCAACCTGCCGGGTAAGTTAGGCTGCGAGAGTTGGTGACTAGCGTTTTGCCAGAGTGGAGAGCTGAACCTGGTCCTAACGTGGTACTCTAACCACTACACCACACTGCCTCTCCGTTCTGCACTTATTCTGTGCTTTTTAAAAATTGTTGACGTGGGTACAATTCGGGTGATAACGCCGCTTTGCAGAGACGTAGCCAAGGCCGGGGAGTCTCCAGTCCTCTCTTGCTTGCTGCCCTGGATCAGGGGCCGCTGTCCTGCTCTGCTCATGTCCTCCTCCTGTCCTTTTAGGTATGCCCCGTTGGGTATCATGTTCCTGGTCGCTGGCAAGATCGTGGAGATGGAGGACGTGGTGGTTCTTTTCACCAGCCTGGGCAAGTACATCTGCTGCTGCCTCGTGGGCCACGCCATCCACGGCCTGATTGTCCTGCCGGTCATCTACTTCATCTTCACCCGCAAGAACCCCTACCGGTTCCTGTGGGGCATCTTCACGGCCCTGGCCACCGCCTTCGGCACCTCCTCCAGGTATCGAGAGGCTGCTTGTAGCTGCACAGAGCCGGGAGGGTGGAGGGGTTGGAGGGGCTTCTGTTGGCTAGCCAAAGAGAGGGGAGGATCTGGGTGGGGAAGTGCTTCTGAACGGGACGTGGCAAGATCGTTGTGGGTGCCTTTTTGTTTCCCCTCGTTTGCTCAGTAATTTAAAATTATCGAGCTGAAGTGTGCTGGCTGACTTAATTATTTATTTATTTATTTATTACCCGCATCTCCCTCTGGATCGAGGCAGGGTACAACACTAATAAAAACACCATAAAATACATACAACTAATTCAAACGTTTAAAACCAGTGCATCATTAAAAGCAGCACACCATTAAAAAAGGCATCTTAAAATTCAATTTCTTTTTTACTTCATGCCTTTCCGTTCCCCCCCCCCCCCCAAAAGGGACCGTCGTAAAACCACAAAAGTTGCAGCAATAATAAGTTCTCCAAGAATGCCCCGCGGGAAGCTCTATTGGAACCATATTTGCTTTTGAGAAGGAGATAGGGAGTTCCACAGCCTAGGTGCGACCACTGAGAAGGCCCTTATCTTACTTTATTGTAAATATTTACATGTCGTCTTCAAGTCGTTTTACACACCAGAAAAAAATAAGCATCAAGCCAATGTAAAATGAATACAAATGTTCTGGATATTTGCCGGCTGCTACCCTGACCATAGTGGGGTACAGAGCAGTATTCCCTTAGAAGACCGAAGCAGGTGGGCAGAGACGGAACTTTAGATACCCAGTTTCCAAGGAAAGGAACCTCTCGTGCAAGCACTTGAGTTATTGCTGACTCCTAGAGGGACACCTGCTTTCGCTGACGTTTTCTTGGCAGACTTTGTAGCGGGGTGGTTTGCTATTGCCTTCCCCAGTCGCGGTTACCTTTCCCCCAGCTAGCTGGGTACTCATTTTACCGACCTCGGAAGGCTGGAAGGCTGAGTCGACCTGAGCCGGCTGCCTGAGAACCAGCTTCCGCCGTGGGGAGAGTTTCGGCTGCAGTAACTGCCGCTTACCACTCTGCATAGTAAATCTTCTGTGGTCGTTGGGTTGGGTCGTGCCTGTGGGCTGGTTCTGGAGCCCTCCTGACCTCCCTCCCCCTCTTGCTCCTCCACGCAGCTCTGCCACGCTGCCCCTGATGATGAGGTGCGTCGAGGAGAAGAACGGCGTCTCCAAGCACATCAGCCGCTTCATCCTGCCCATCGGGGCCACCGTCAACATGGACGGGGCGGCCCTCTTCCAGTGCGTGGCTGCCGTCTTCATCGCCCAGCTCAACAACTTTCCTCTCGACTTCATCCAAGTCATTACCATCCTGTGAGTGTTTGGACCTTCCACGCATCCCTCCGATTGTACAAACTGCCCTGATCCGTCCAGCCTGCGCCGCTCACGTCCTTTCCCCCAGCCCACCGCAGCGCAGCAGTCGTGGACCGTGGCTGGCTGCAGCCTTGGTAGGATGCCCGGCTCTGCTACTCGTCTGGGATTTGGGCAGGGCCCACCTGTGGATGACCTTGCGCGTACGCTTTGCGGTCTCCCCCACGGTGCTTATTTTATTTATTTAAAACCTTTCGTGGCCATCTTTCAGGGCAAAGGCAGCTTACAATAAAATACACAAAACGTTAAAAGAAAACCAACAATAAAACCAGCAGCAGAAACCATAGCAGCAATAATAACAATAACAGCAGTAACAATACTTCTCACGCGAAGGCCGTGGTCAAATAACATGTTTTTTAAGGCCGTCTTGAAAGCCTGCAAGGAAGGCTTCGACATGTATTGCTTGAGCATCCATATTCTCTCAATTTGGGGTGCAGAACCACAGCCCCGGGGGCTGCTTCTGGCCCACAGGGGGTCCCCATGCCACCTTCCCCAGGCGTCCCGTCCCCCCCCAAAGCTGTTTGGCTGTTTCCTGGCTTTTGTGCAATCCCCCCCATTCTGGAAGGTCTCCTGGGGCTGAGTTCATGGCAAGCAGAGCTTTAAGCTGCAGTAGGCTGGCAGGTTGGCCCCTTTTGCTCCTCCCACAGCTGGATCGCAGTGCTGGAGAGGTTGTCCGAAACGGAATTTGACCTTTGGATCGGAAGAGGTTCTGCATCCCTGCTCTGAAGGTTCACCAGACGCTTCTGCCCACAGCCACCTGATCCGCGTGATGTGGACCTTGCATCCTTTCTCAGGGCAGAGACTATTTGTGCACTTCTTTCATGTGGCTGAAAGAAGGTGACCGTATGAAAAAGAGGAGCCGGTGTCATTTGTGTGCGTGCAGCACCTCTTCATCGCAACAGTTAAAGCTGCAGGAGCCCTGCCCTCTTTTGTATCTGGTCACGCTAGTATAGCTAGTGTAGCTTTAACTGTTGCGATGAAGAGGGCATTTCACCAGGTGCTGCATGCGTACAAATGACACCGGCTGAAATTCCCTTTTCTACGCAACTGTTAAAGATACAGGAGCCCGGTCCTCCTTTTCCTAGGGTCACCCTATTACAGACAATAGGCTGATTGTCCTCTTCTTGACTCTTTGGGAACTAGCAGGAACCTGGGCTGCTGGCAGAAAACAGTTTCCAGAGTGGGCAGAACGGAATCTTCGAAGGGGGGCGCTTAGTGCAGAGTGCTTAGATGCCCCTCGGCCATAGAAATCCCTGTCCCGCCTGCCTCGCCCTGACAAAACCGGGGAGTTGTCAGCACTGGGGAAGCCACACTAGCCTAGCCAGCGGGCTCCATTTGGCTTGGGGTGCCCTACATTGTGCAGGCCTCGTCTGGCCAAGTCGACGAACGTCTCTCTCCTCTCCTGACCCCGGAGCGCTGCCTGCTGCACGGACCTGTTGGCCTAATCTAAACCCTTGCTTTAGCAGGATATAATACTGTTAGGGGAAATGGGATCATGAGGTTCCTTCAAGAACAAAGGGAGGATTCATTCCAGGAGGTCGGCTCGGGCCACACAGAAGAGGGGGAGGCAGTGCGAGGGAGATGAGATCTTTAAAAATGTTCAGTGAAAGGCAGTTTGACATGGACTGCTGAAGTGGCGGACAGGGTGGAACTCTGGAGAAGGCCCACAGTGGTGCTGGCTTGGCTGAGCTGAGTTCAACAAGCTGCAAAAGCTCTTTAGGTCTTTCTTAAGGGCTAGAAACTTGCCTTGTCTCTTTGGAACAAAAGCAGAGGTTCTTCAGGATGGCGGGTTCTGCACCTTGCACAAAATCCTGGCTTTGTCTGGGGCTTGGTATTTGCATTGCCAGAATCTTGTCTTGGTCTCCTGCAAATGCTTTCTTTGTCTTGCCTCATGACAAGGGTCCCACCCCTCTGCCCTACATATTCTATCCTATGTACTCTCTTAAAATGGCTGCCATGTCACTGCCCAGGTCCTGCAAATAAGCAAAAGAAACTGCAACTGGACTGCATTGTTGAGCATCAGTACAAACGTTCCTCTCCATCAGTATGGTTTTAATACTGTAGGATTTTGAGGGGTCTTTGGCTGGTGGTGAGTGAAACTTTACATGTCCCCCCTCTGTCTGGAGAAGGACTCCAGTAGCTGGCACAGAACATCTCAACTTTTGTTGGGGACAGGCTTTTCTGGTCCTCGTGATTTGGGGACATGCTGAGCAGGCTCAAAATTCCAAGGGCTGAAGCCTGGTGCCTAGGGTGACCCTATGGAAAGGAGGACAGGGCTCCTGTATCTTTAACAGTTGTATTGAAAAGGGAATTTCAGCAGGTGTCATTTGTATATATGGAGAAAGGAAAAGGAAAGGAACCTCTCGTGCAAGCACTTGAGTCATCGCTGACTCCTAGAGGGAGGCCTGCTTTCGCTGACGTTTCTTGGCAGACTTTGTAGTGGGGTGGTTTGCCATTGCCTTCCCCAGTCGCAGTTACCTTTCCCCCAGCTAGCTGGGTACTCGTTTTACCGACCTGGGAAGGATGGAAGGCTGAATCGACCTGAAACCAGCTTCCGCTGGGATCGAACTCAGGCCGTGGGGAGAGTTTCGGCTGCAGTAACTGCCGCTTACCACTCTGCGCTACACGAGGCTCTATATATGGAGTGTAAAAAATAAGCCAAAGGCAAGGGCGGAACCAAGGAATCTTCACAATAATATTATTAGTAAAAGATTTATTAAAGTGCCAGGTGCCTATTTCCTCAGGGCTTTATAATGTTAGTGCAGTTGTGCGTAGGCACCTGGCACTTTAATAAACTTTTTACTAATATTATTGCAGAAGTTTCCTTGGTTCCGCCCTGGCCTTTGGCTTATTTTTTATTCCCCTATGGGGTTTTCCTTCTTTTCGCACTCTACATATGGAGAACCTGGTGAAATTTCCTCTTCAACACAACAGTTAAAGCTGCAGGAGCCCTGCCCTCTTTTAAATCTGGTCACTCTAGTATAGCTCCTGCAGCTTTAACTGTTGTGATGAAGAGGGGATTTCACCAGGTGCTGCCTGCATACAAATGGCACCTGCTGAAATTCCCTCATCTATACCACTGTTAAAGATGTGGGAGCCGCGTCCTCCTTTCCATAGGGTCACCCTACTGGTGCCCAGCATGACCACCTGAGCCTCTAGTCATATTCTTTTCTACGGCGCTCCTGACTGCCTTTTGCTCTTCCTTTCTTCCAACCCTGTTCCGTCCCTATTAAAATGCTTGATCCTATTAAAGCTCCAGTATCGCCAATTTGGAATAAAATGGAATAAAACTAGATTGGCAAAGAGATATAAAAGACTCTTCTTGGCACAAGACTTTTCTTTTCTTTTTTAAATGTGCAGAGTAGATATTTTTTAGTTTTTTTTTTAAAAAAGCAATTATGAGTAAAACATTTCTCTCCGTTCCAGGAGGGCAACCCTGTTCCTCCTGGCCTTGAGGGACTTAATCATCAACTGCAACGAGAAATTGCGCAGTCACAGAACTGCCTCCTGGGTCAGAAGGAGCTACCAGAAAGGGTGGGTGGGGGGTGGAGGCAGGTGCTGCTGGTGCCCTTTGCTTGGGATGACCATGGGATCTCAAAGGGGGTGGATTTGCTTCCAGCTGGTCATCTGTCCACGTTTGCTCGTCTGTCTTGGGGTTGGATGTTCTGTCACCCCTCCTGGTGACCCTGCATTCCACTTGACCACATTCCAATCTAGTTCTTGTGTCACAATCGGGGCCAGCGTGATGTGCCAGACAAGCAACTTTGGACTCTGAGGGGCGTTTCAGGGAATTTCCAGGGCTTGTCTTGATCTCGAGGGCTTTCCAGAGCATGAGCAACTATTAGGACGGCCGTGTTTTTATGGGTGCCGAGAAAGCAACGCGTGGCACGTGAGCTGGGCCCCGGCGTCCTCTGCGATGTTGCAAAGGACCCTGGGAAGCGCCACTTGGATTACACGGCCTCGCCCCCCCCCCCCCCCCCCCGGGCGGAAGAACCTCTTGGTGTCACCTGCAGGAGTGGGCAGGGCTGCTGTTCAAAGGGTGGGCGGGCATAGTGAGGATGAGAGAGAGAGAGAGAGAGAGAAGTGACACTGTCAAATAGCCCTTTGGATCTCAGCCAGGGCGAATTCTGACATCTATTCAGCGTGGCTGGCTGGGGGATGCTGAGAATTGCAATCCAACACATCTGGAGGGCGTTAGGTTGGGGAAGGTTGGTGAAATGAGGACTGCCTGGTGGGTACTGGGAGCTAAAAATGAGCTAAGTGAAGAGGCCTGGAAGCCGGCTTCCCCCACTCCTGTGCATACTGCTAGGCAGCCGGGGAGGATGGGCTCCCGAGTTGGAGCCCTGACCTCTCTCGGCTGACCCAACTGCCTGGTTGGTGGGGAAAGGCCAGATCCGGATCCCTCCTCTCCCTGGCTGTGAGAATGGGCAGGTCCCTTGGCACTGTTGCGCCTCTGCTTTTCCTCCTTCCCTGCTGGCGCCTGCAAAAATCTGCCCGGCTCTTAAATTTTGCACAAAAAAGAAGTTTGCCTCCTTACCTACTGGCTGGACCAACCAGCGTTTTTCAAGTGATGCCCAGTGGGAGGGACGTGGCCTTAATGTGTACATGTGACCCCATCCAAGCCTCTTTCGGAATTAGCATCACAGATGGATCGCAAGCCGAGGCCTTGGGCACCCACCTCTGATCTGTCTGCTTTTGACCCCCAGTGTCACGGCAACGGCGTCCAGCGTCGGAGCTGCCGGGATTCCCGCGGGCGGCGTCCTCACCCTCGCCATCATCTTGGAAGCGGTGGGGCTGCCCACCAATGACATCTCCCTCATCCTGGCGGTGGATTGGCTTGTGTGAGTATAGGGTGGCAAGAGGGGGCCGAGTTCGAGGGAAACGCCTGTGAGCAGGAGCGACGAGCCCTGCTGGCTCCCCTCCTGATCTCTTTGTGCTGCCCGCTTGGCCAAGGGAGGGGCACTGCGGAACGAGCGACTCGAGCAAACGGCCCCAGGTTCTGCAGGGGAGCAGAAACTTGCGCAGGGACATCACCTAGGAAGAAGGGGCCTGTGGAGTGGAGAGGGGGCGTCAGGGGGAGACTCTTTGCTGCATCCACCCCCAAATATGGTAACCTCTGCGGATCTCTCCGCTGGAATCCTCCAAGGAAAGGTAGTTTTTTTGGAGGGGGCACACGCCCATGCCTCCCCCTATTTCCTGTGTTAGCATACAAAGCCGCCTTTATACCAATTTGGCCCGTTTATTTATTTATTTATTGCATTTCTATACCACCCAATAGCCGAAGCTCTCTGGGCGGTTTACAAAACCGTTGGCCCGTCTAGCCCAGCGTTCTGAATGGCAGCAGAAGCTCTCCAAAGATTCTGGCAGGGATCTTTGCAAGCCCTGCTCCGGAGATCCTTTGAAGCAGAGGTTCAGGGGAGCTGAACCTGGGACATTCTACTCGCCGTGTCCGGGCTCCACAAGGGAGCTACGCTTTCTGCCCCAGTCATGGAACAGACCGGGGTGGGGTGGGGAGGGGAGGGGGTTGTTGGGGGATCCAGGGAGGCCTCTCTTCCAACTCTCCTTCAAGCTGCCCTCCCTCCAGGTGCCCAATTCCTACTCGGTGGTGGGGGTTTTTTTTAACGTAATGAGCGGGCTGTTTTCGTTCAACAGGCTTGTCCAGTGTAGCTGGGTGGCCCAGGTGTGCTACCTGCACGGAGAGCTGCGTGGGGCCTTGGGGGCAAAGGTTAAGGCAACTGAGATTCCACTCTTGAGAGGGGCGCTTCTTCTCTTCTTATCGTGGGAGGGAATCTGCACACAACATCATGCAGGGAGAGCAGACCGAAGGCCCACCGAGCTCAGCGTCCCGTTTCCGGCCGCTGGTCAGCCTGATGTCTCTGTGTGTCCACAAGCTGGACGCCAAACTCCTCACCTTCCCCTGTTGTCCCCAGCATCTGGTTCTCAGAGACAAGACTACCCTCTGAGAGGGGTGGGTGGGGGTGTCCGTTATATTCATGTGCCTAATCTACTGATTTATTTGAGCACATAAAAGAAGAAAGGAAAGCGAGAAAAGAAGAAGAAAGGAATGCTCTTGGAGCGGCTTAGAATCAATTAGCCAAAAGGACCGCCCCTGCCCACAGGCTTGCGATCTAAAAAGACGCAGCGCACAAGGGGAAAGGGATGGAGAGGTTGGGGGGTGGGAAATCGTTTTGATGTATTTCCCTCTAGCTCTGAAGACATAACAGCTCCAATCAATCCACGGCGTCACCTGATTAATTTGTTCCGATGCTAATCGTGTGTAGCGTGGGTGTCCCGTGTTTGATGACCGCGTTACGTTCGATGTGGTTGGATGTTACATCCTTTTGTTAGAAATGTAAAATTCAATTAAAAATGGTTTTTTAAAAAAGGGATGGAGAGGGAAGAGAAAATAAGGAAGACTACCGGCAGGGCTGGTGGGATGGCCTTGCTTCCCCTCTCACCTCCCATGGGTGGTCCAACCTGTCCCTTTTTCCTGCTGCTGTTCTCTCCCTCCCTCCCTCCCTCCTCCCTCCGTAGGCAACCTTGGTCATTGCTCCTTTCCCTTCCATTTCAGGGACCGCACCTGCACGGTCTTGAACGTGGAGGGTGATGCCTTTGGCGCAGGACTCCTGCAGGTCTACTCCGATAAGACCATGGACAAAGCCGGTGCTGCAGACCCAACGGAGAAGAATGCCCTGGATGTCAGCAATGGAGTGAGGCTGGAGGAGGGCTCCCCGCTGATCAGGAGAGACAGTCCTGCCCTCTTAGAAGGCGTCGATTCTTGCGAGAAAGAATCAGTGATGTAACAGCCAGCCCGAGAAAGAGGCTGGACTTCTTGGGAGATTTTTTTCTTCTTCTTCTTCTTTTTTTTTTAAAAAAATTAGGGTTCCGTTTTTAAGAACAGCGCTCAAATCTGGTCCGACCTTTACGACTTGAATTTCTCCTAAGAAGGGGGCTGTTGGTTTGGTGACGGGGAACTTTTCAATTGAGACCCTGCTAAGCAACGCCCCTTTCCGCCTTTTTACGTCCAACTGCTCACTCTTCACGCAACGCTTTTAAACTTTAAAAACTTTTTAAAATAATGATAATAATGAGAAGTGCTCAGGTGCTCAGTCCTGCCTGGAAATCACTCCCTTTCACCCAGAAACTTCGTCCTTTAAGGAGAGGGGTTGTAGTGGTGGCTCTAGTTGTTCACTGGCAGGAGAAACGGCACTCTGTATCTCCCCAGAGGCACTCTACTTTGCACGTTCCAGGCTGAACTCTACGTTTTTAATTCACAATGCAACAATTTGGCGGCGGCGACTTCCCTGGGGGTGTCTTAAACACTCCTTCCCCTGTTGTGGACCTCCCACTGTCTGCTGCTTTCTGTTTTATTTTCAATGTATTTTGGACCAAGCAAGCAGAAAGAAGAGCCTTCCCGTGCCAAGCGGTTTCCGTCTCCGTCCGTCCGGGCACCACCTGTGCGCTCCTATTTGCCGTTGGGAGAGCGGTGACTCGGCAGGTGAGAAGTGAATCCCATTTCGTCTCCGTGAAGATGCCTCCGGAATCCAAGGACTAAAGCACTGCTTGTCAGGCAGCGAACAACTCTTGTCAAATCGGGGACTGGGCAAGAAGAGGAAGAGACATTTTTCTTCCTCGGTTTCTTAGACCGCCAGCCCTCTCTTAGATTCCATATGCTGAGATGGAGCTCTAGTGAATGAGAGTCACCAGCTGTGCCTCTGGAATTCCCATGACTGCTGTCGCAGCCAACTTATATCAGTTGCTTAAAACCTGTATCCTCCCCCCCGCCCCCCCCCCCCCCCCCCGGCGCCCAGGTTGGGTATTCATGTGGATGTACATATGTAATGGTACTTTGGAGTTGTCTTGAAAGTGGCAGCTCCAAGTTGCACCAGTTAAGATGTATTCTATTTATTTCTGGAACTCAAATGTATGAATGATTTCTCTCCACACTGAATTTGCGGAGGGGAGAAGCTTTTTACCCTGAAGAATCGTGAGATCTTATTGTGGGCTTGGTCCTCCTGCAGTTTTCCCGGTCTTGTGCTAAAGCAGCTGCGGACGGGCAGACATTGGCCTTGCAATAGGAGGCTGTGACTCCTGGACCAAATTTAGACCGCTGTCTGGCCTGCCCTAAGCTCTAGCATACGTTGCCACGGGCATTTCAGAGGGCAGGAAGGGAAGCACACCCAAAGACCAGCGAGGGAACGGAGTAGGAAAGAGAAAGCTAGTCATCCGAGAGGCGTGTGTAAACAGGGGCGGCCCAATTTCCTCTTCACGGTGTCCCTTTAGCACAGCCTTCCTCAACCTGGGGCGCTCCAGATGTGTTGGACTGCATCTCCCAGAATGCCCCAGCTGGGGCATTCTGGGAGTTGTAGTCCAACACATCTGGAGCGCCCCAGGTTGAGGAAGGCTGCCATAGCAGATTGGATTCCTGACCAAGGTCTTGCAGTGTCCTCGCAGATAACGGCACGGCCTTAAGCAACCCATGGGTGTGGGTGCATATAGGCACACGGCACCATGGGGTTGCCCCAGCCTCAGGCACTGGGAGACTGTGGCCCTATCCACCAGCCCTGTATTCTTGTGTGTCTGTTCAGTAAACAGTGGGGAAGTTGTGGATGTTTTCAGGAGTCGCTAGAACCACGAGAACCGAGGAAGCTGACTTGTTTGGCGTTTCTTAGCTAAGAATCTGCCAAATATTCTATCCGGCCAGATCAACTTCCTCGACTCTCTGCTCCATTTTGAGCCTGTAGGGGCGGGATCTGGGGGCGCCTTGCTCCGTCCTGCCTCCTGAATTTGAACAGTTCATCTTGCAGATGCAGACGTGTGTCTGGCTGCAAGGGCTGATGGCCTGTTCATCGCCATCTGTAGCATTTCCATGGAGGTGTTTTGCAATCCTTTTTTCTCCCTTTTTTTTTAAAGAAGCCACTAAAACGTCAAAACTGTTGAATCGGACTTTGGATTTTGCCCTTGAGATCCTATAGATTAGTTGGCAGGACAGCTCAGTGGGGCTTGCCTCAGAAGGCAAAGAGATGGACTTTGAGGTGGTCCAGGCAAATGACAGCCACCACAAGGAGAAAATGGTGACCCTGAAGATGTGATTTGAAAAATCGAATCGCAGCATCCAGTGTGGGGGGACCTTTATTTTATTTTTTAATGATGTCTTTAGAAACAGAATACATTCCAGTACGAAAACACTTCTCTTAAAGGACTTCTGCTACTGAATGTGTCACTTCATTAAAATGTTACTGATGTGTAATCCTAGGTCCCTTGTTTTAGTTTCTCTTCTAAAACGCAAAAGAAGTTACGGGCAGGGCCAATGGCCTGCGAGTGGATTGATCTCTGACCGGATTCTGCCGCTCCAGCCAGTGCTTTGTCCTGGCACTCATCCTGAGCAGTCCTTGGGATGGTTGGGGATAGGAGGATTAAGGATTCATGGCCAAGTGCTCTCTCCAAAAGCATAATCCTGCACTATGCAAAAGCTGGATTTGAATGAAGCATGTAAGCGCATTTCCGTATTCAGCATAATAATATGGTTGCTAGCTACAGTGGAAGGACAGAGAGTGTCTGACAACATGATTCTGCATCCTGACCACTGGAAGTTTTACTTACACACAAACGCGCCCCTCTCTTTCTGGATTGTGAGATACCTATGCAGCGATGAGGGCTAGGAACTTGTTCTCTTTAACCTGAAAGTTGCAGTTCTCCAAACACTAGATTCTGCACGGGCTGTCGAACCTGGCTCTTGTGGGGGAGTTTTGCCAGATGCATGTCACACACACACACACGCGTGCACACAGAACCTTGGTGGTTTCAATGTGTGCGAAATGCTGACGGAGGCGCCGGTGTCCCTCCCTTCATGCCAACAGCTCCTCGCCCTTTCGCCTGAGAACGGTTTAAACGTCCTTTCACAGTGGCATGAAACAGGATCTCTCTCTAAATATACATTTTAGCGCTGAAGGAAGCTTGTGCCAAGGGTTCCCCTGACAACCATCACCAAGGCAACCCGCCAATTACGTCTGTCGGGATCGGAGCTCCAGGTGAGGGAAGGAAACAGCGGCTGCTCCTGTGGCAATGGCGTCCCTAGAGGGCTGGATCTGTTTTGGGCTCAGGCTGTGTGGCAACAAACCTGGAATATGCAAGCTTCAGGCTTTGGTCTTTGCATCAAGCAAACCCTGCTGTGGCTTGTGGAGAGGAAGGTATAGGCATTTGGGTTGGGGAAGGTGCTGGAGTCTTCCTGCAGGGCTGGTTTTTCCAACATGGAGACCGGTGGTGTGTGTTGAGCTTCATGAACAAGGTTCTAGCCCTCATGGCTGCATTGATATATTTGGATGTGAGGAATGGCTGCTGAAATCTCAACAGCTGGAGCGGTGTGGTTAAGCTTTTCAGACACTAGATGGGGGTGTCGTGGTCTTCCCTTCCCCCCAGGCCATGACCAGCAAAGTCAAAATGAAAATGGTGCAAAGTCTGCAGAGTACATTGTGAAAAAGATGAGAAACACTACAATTTCCCTTAGTTTGTATGTTTTATGCAAGTTGTGGGATGTGGTGTTTGTACCAAAATTCCAACATAGAATATAGGCATCTTTGGCTTTTAATGATCATAAACGGGTGACTCCTGTGTGCGGCAGCTCCGTCTTTCCCTTGGTTGGTCAGCTCCTTAGCCTTGGTGCAAAACTCTCCTAGAATCTCAAAAAACGCCCGACTAGATTACAGCTGGCCTACGGAAACAAATGTGCACAAGTGTGGGTTGTATTAGTGCCAATTACCTACGACGTATCCTAATAGATCACAGTTCCTGAATGAAGCCAGGCCTTTGGGGGGGGGGGGAGTTCTTCAAGTTGGAAGTTGCAGGTTGAGGATGATACTCTTAAAAAAACCAAACAAACGAACGAAAACTGGTTTAGTTAATGCAGCCTTCCTCAACCTGGGGCGCTCCAGAGGTGTTGGACTACAACTCCCAGAATGCCCCAGCCAGCTCTGCTGGCTGGGGCATTCTGGGAGATGCAGTCCAACACATCTGGAGTGCCAAGGCTGAGTTAATGCAAAGGTACTAACACGGTGTAGCATGTGGTGAAGGGTGCAGGATCCTAACCTGGAGACCTCCTATAGATCACTAAATGTTTTGAGGAGAGGATGCAGTTACTTTTATCTTTAGCTGTTTCATGGGTACAGGGAATGCACATTGGATGCATCTCTTTCCATGTGTGTATGTTTACCTAAAGCTTTACTATCTGAGTTATGGTTTGGTGGCTCTTAGGAGCGGAAGAACGGCCTTCCCAGTATTGGAATAAGTGAGCAGGGAGGCTGCAGTACGGTCCTACAAAACCTCCTGTCTTAAAGGTACAAAAGCACTCTTAGCAACTTCAACAGCTGTAGCTATTGCCAGGTGACAGCCGTGCTGTTAAAGCTTCCACCCTAGGCGCTGGCTGGGTCAGTTGGCAACCCGAGCGGCGGTGTTGAGGACTGAATTCGGTATAAGGCAATGGAAGTGCCATGCATTTGCAACCTTCGTCTTTTCTCTCTCTCTGCTGAAATGGTTGCCTCTGGCAAAATGTCCAGTTGCCACATCACACAGAGAATAAAATCAGTGACTGGAAGCATACGAGTTGTTGGGTGTTTTCTTCATGAATAATGTTTTATCGCTTATCTAGCACCTCCCTTGCAGAAAGGGGTCATGTATAACTTCCTTTCACCATAGGCTATGCCGGATTCTGTACAAACTGGAGTGGCTGAGAGCGAAGAAGCCGTAACCCGGTGATGGGATGCCGCCTTGCGCTAGGTCAGGTGGCCCCTGTCTCCTCAGAGGCTCAGCCAGCAAAGGGGCCTTCACTTTGCTTGTTGCTGCCTGCCTGAGTCTTTGGCCATCTGCAGGCAAACCATCTGCAAGGCCACTGGGCGTCTGCCCCATCTCTGTGTTCTAGTGTAGTTAGACCTTAAGCTGAGGGTGAATCTTCCATTCGGGGCCCCTGGGCTGTTGAGAAAGAAGCAAACCGCTCCCGCTGAACACAGCAAAGGGCACTCATCCGTTACAGGCAACATTAGGCCTGAGGATCTGCCAATCTTGGCCTGCCCGAACACCTTTTACAACTTGCCGATGCTTGAGTTGAATAGCAGCCTGGGTGCAGCTCCTGGGCCCTGGCCAGACCGTGCTCCGAACAAAGGAATGCAGCACTCCTGAGCTGCAAGGAAAGCAAGCCTTTGGGTCACACGACCTCCTGTGCTCTAGGACCTGCCCTGGCTTGCTTCCCTCTTTCGGTCCCTTTCGTGCCTGGGAGCACCTGGTACACAACACGCCCAGACAGGGCTGGGTTTGTATGAAAAGATAGCTGTGTGTAGACAAAGGAAACCACCCCGCATGCATTGGGCGGGGGGGGGGGGGGAGGAAGAGGTTTGGCGCTTTGCCCCCTCCTTAACTTGGCAGCTGACATCTTTGTTCCCCGCAAGGAGAGGGGCCTGGCTCCTTGGCCAACATACACTGTGCCTGGAGAAGATCCCTGGCATCCACACTGAGGGTCTTTCGGGTGGCAGGGGCAGAGCAGGACCTGCCTGAGGCCTCGGACATCCACTCAGTCCAAGTGCAGCGCTGAGCTGGAGGGCACAAGGGTTGCAACCAGTATTTTTCCTCCCATCTGTTGTTTATTCGACACCCATCTCAGAATGCAAGCCCTTTGGGAACAGGTGTTAGAGGAGACTCTGAAAATGCTCTTAAGCCACCTTGGGTGCGCGTGGGATAAGGCTGGAGGTAGACACAGCATGTATTTACGGTGCCTCTAGCACAGCCTTACCTCAAGGCTGGGGAAGGCTGCTCTAGCTGTGGTACGAGCGCCGGACTGAAACTGGGTTTCAACAGTGGATTTGGGTTAAAATGCCTGGTACCCAAATAAATGAAGAGCTAATGTGGCAACCCTCACCAGCCAAGACTAAGAACAAAGGGCTTTTATTTTATTTATGGGAGGCCCAACCCTATGCGTGTTAACTCAGAAGGAAATGCCACCAAGGCCAGTGGGGCTAAATTTATCTCCCTCCCCCCCGCCATGCGATACAGTGTACATTTCCGATCCATGTACAGCACTTTAGCACCTGTGCAGCCTTTCCTATCGGCACCGCGAAGTAGAGCAGGGAATTTCAGGCACTGGGCGTTCCAGCTCAGACAGCGAGACTTCCTGACCGAGATGAAACCTCGTCCCTTTTCAGATTAGAAATGGGGTCTCGCTAAAAGGTTGCAGTCTGGTGCAGGATCTCTGGGCACATCTGGCAGCTGCCAAGCAAGGTCTCAGCGATTCCAGTTTCGGGGCCTTGCTCTTCTGATGGCAACGGTTGCTGCCCTCTCCTGGCAAGAAGATGGTAACACATAGCAAAGCACTGGGTAGCGAAACGGGGAGAGAGCAGAAAGCTTAGTTTTACCAGTTGCTGGGGAACATGGGTGGGAGGGTGCTCTTACACCGGGTCCTGCTTGTGGGTCCCTGGTTGACAGCTGTGGGAATCATAGAATAGCAGAGTTGGAAGGGGCCTACAAGGCCATCAAGTCCAACCCCCTGCTCAATGCAGGAATCCACCCTAAAGCATCCCTGACAGATGGTTGTCCAGCTGCCTCTTGAAGGCCTCTAGTGTGGGAGAGCCCACAACCTCCCTAGGGAACTGATTCCATTGTCGTACTGCTCTAACAGTCAGGAAGTTTTTCCTGATGTCCAGCTGGAATCTGGCTTCCTGTAACTTGAGCCTGTTATTCTGTGTCCTGCACTCTGGGAGGATCGAGAAGAGTTCCTGGCCCTCCTCTGTGTGACAACCTTTGAAGTATTTGAACAGAGTGCTAGACTAGATGGACCCTCGGTTTGAACCCGCAGGGCTCTTATGTTCTTAGATGCAGCTCCTCTTGTAATTCTAAGCTCTGAATTAGAACTTCAGGGTAAAAATCTCTTGCATGCGTCTCTGTCAGGAACTGAGCCATGGAGCCCCTTGTTCACTTCCATCTCTACCACAGATAAAATCCACTTCCCTTCTAGGCCCATCTGTTTCCTGCTCAGGAGATGTTTCCTTTTCTGTTGGCTCATTTCCAGTGGTGTAGCGGTCAACTTTAAAGTGTGGGCGCTCATCCGGACAGTCCCCGTAGCCACGACCCCAAGGAAAGCCCAACAATTCAGGTAGCATTGTTGATCTTTGCCAATAACCCAGTTCTAGTAGTTTTCATCTCCAGCAGGAGCAGGACTAAGGTGCAGGTCTGTAGTTTGGGGGTGCTCCTGCACCCATCTTTGTCACTGGAGACCCAGGTGGTCTCGTTGGCCTTGCTGTGCCCATTCCTGGATAGGGATAGCCTAGCCACCGTCATTCATGCACTGGTAACCTCACGATTAGACTACTGTAACACACCCTATCTGGGGCTACCCAGGTGTGTGGTTTGGAAGCTGCATCTTGTGCAGAACGCAACTAGGGTTCTTTCTGGGAGCCCTAGCTCTGCTCGCATAAAACCGGTGTTAGAAGAACTACACTGGCTGCCTGTTAGCTACCGAGCTGCATACAAGATTATGCTATTATCCTATAAAGCCCTAAACAACTTGGAACCAGGATACCTAGCAGATCACCTTCCCTTATAAACACCCAGACACCATTTATTATTATTATTTATTTATTTATTTATTTATATAGCACCATTAATGTACATGGTGCTGTACTATCATCAGAGGTTGTCTTGCTGGCCATTCCAAGACGAATAGCCTGTGATCAGGATGAACCTCAAGGGCAGGGCCTTCTCTGTAGTGGCCCCCACCCTCTGGAAAACCTTCCCTCGTGCAGTTACGGAGGTGGAAAATGTAATGTCCTTCAAGTAACTGCTGAAAACTTATCTTTTTAGACAAGCTTTCCCTGGACTATGACTTTATTCTGGTTTTATATGACATTTTTTAAAGTTTTAACTCTTGATAGTTGTATATTGTGGTTTTAATTGTAAACTGCCCAGAGCACCTTGGCTGTTGGGGAGTATAAATATGTAATAAATAAAACAAAATCTTGTCGTAGAATACGTTTGAAGGGAGGGAGCTTATTTTTTAATCTGCCTCTGTGTTTATGGCTGGCCAAGAACCAGAGTAAATGTTTCCCTCTAGGCTTACTGACAAGGACAAAGCATAGGCCTTAAAACAGTATGTCTGCTCTGAAGCACTTCTTTGCACCGGACTTCTTATTGGATGCTGAGGTTCTGGGGGTGGGGGTGCAGATCCTGGACACCTTGAAGTCTTCCCACCCTGTGATCTATACAACTAGTACAGAACCAGTCTACTTTTATACTACACATGCCTAGGACCTTTGTACTGTAAATGTAGACCGGTTCTATACCAGTGAAGCTGTCATGGCTTTTCACCCAAGACATCCTGGGACTTCTAGTTTGGTGCAGGGATTCTTGAATAAGAATCCTGTAGAAGAGTTCACTAGTCCCTTCCCACCCCTGACTGACATTCCTAGTTTTCCCTAGCGAGAAGGAAGGAGAAAAGCAGAAAGTCAGATATGTAAAAATAAATAAAGCTAGGTGTTGCAGGCTGGGGTAAAGATGAGCTGGGAGAGTGAAAAATTTAATTTGGGAGGGGGTCATTCAGATAATGGGTTCGTTTTTCAAGCTGAAGGCCTGCTTTGAGCTTAGAAGCCTTCCCTCAACTGAGCCAGGAGATGCAGGCTGCCAACCGCCACAAAGATTCTTCTTTGTTTAAAAATTGCTTTGTTTTTGTGACTGGGAACATAAAAACCAGCGCTTGTTTAAATTATATGGCTGCATTTACGTGATGCGTTAACGACGATAAGGAAACAGCTTGAGGGGAGGGGAAGCAAGGTGACCATGTTCGCATGGCAACTTCCTGTATATGCGCACACAGACGGATAGAGGCAAAACAGTTTCATGGAGGAATTGGGCCCTTTTGCACCTGCACCGAGTGAGAATTCTGCCACAGACCCTGTGTGGCCTCCGCTGGGCCCGCAATTGCATCGCTGTAAAGTGGACTAGAGTTCAATAGCACTTTGGGCTTCTTTTATTATTTCTTCCACCTTTAAAATCTTTCCAGATTTCTGAGTTTTTTCTTTTGCAACCGCTTAACCCAGCCTTCCTCAACCTGGGGAGCTCCAGATGTGTTGGACTGCATCTCCCAGAATGCCCTAGCAACACCCCCCCCCCGAGAGAGTTATATATATATTTACCTTGATTTTACAATGCCATTCACTGGCCCTTTTCTAAAATAAAACAAAACCCAACACCAAATGAACAGGAGTTCTGCCAAGCTAAATGTTAGTAGTGGCACAAGGATTGCTTCCTTTTGCTTTTATTTGTTCGTGTTTTAAAACTGCAGAAGCTTTAGGGCGGGGGTCACAAAAAGGAGCCCTCCAAGCTAAATCTATGTGATATCCCACTGTTTTATCAGCAAATTGGTAAGGTAACTGCACCATGAATCTCTGAATCCTATGGGAACAGCTGGATTACAAGTTTGGTGGGGGTGGCAGCAAGGAAATGCATATTTACATGTTTGCAGTAGCAGAAACAAGCATACCAAAAGATCCCAATTCATTCAAGCAGCCCTTGCCTCTCAATTCTGCTTGCTCCACTTGTACCAATGGTCTGCATGACGCTTGTCAAAATATAGCTGTAATCCTCATGAGTAAATCTCATGGGGGGGGGAATGCAATGGAACCTGCTTCCAAATAAACAGACAGTCTGGGACGCATAGGGCAGAGGTCAGGCTGTGCACTTAAAAGGTTCCAGTTCAATCCTTTGCTTCTCCGGCCAGAGGATCCCAGGCACTGAAACATTCCTGACAGACCACTAAAGTGACTTTGGGTAACTTTGAAGAAGGCAACTAATGAATTAAAATGGGCATAGATGTGCCTACTGCAAGACCTCAATGAACATGCCTTTGTCAGGATGTGGATGGAGAGAGAGACCTTCTCACAAGGGTGAGCAAGAGCGTGGAAATGAATAAACACGGCTCCCCCTCCTAGTGAGAGGGAAAGGCCACTGAGAAGGTTCTGGAGCTCACTGCTGGTCAGCCCTCTTCACAAAGGCAAAGAATTGGAACTACTCAGGCAAAGACAGAACTGGTAGAACATGCAGTACTCCTTCAGACTGAGAAGGCGAGGGAGGGGTCAGGTTTTTCAGTGCTCTCCTATATTAAAACAAAACACTCCCTACAAGTAGAAAACTAGCACAACAGGGAATGCATTGAGCAATCACATTTCTCCCCGATGTACTAGTTTTCTTCTCGCAGGGAGTTCTTTTATATGAATGACCATTCAAAATGGGGTGTGTGTGTGTCCCCGTCTCCCCCATGCAGTCTGAAATAGCACCATCCACTGGACCACCTCAGAACACGACCTCCTCCTTTCACAACTCATCTTGCTTCGGCGGGAGGGAGCAACTGCAGAGGGACAAGACTCTCTTTCAGCATCCAAAGTCTTTATTCCTTATCAGCCATGCCAGGGAAGAGGCAGGAGGAGGAGGACACGTTCTAATGTGCAATTAATGGCTCTGTTAAAGCTGGCACTGACTTGAAAAGATGTGTCTCGAAAGGATTATACGAGAAGTCTTGATCTCAAAGGAGGGTTCTTTACCCTTCTGGAGGTCCTAGCAGTGGCTTCTGCCTCCTTTCTGCCACGGCTTCCCAGAGGCATCCTGGTAAACAGGATGCCGGTGTGTGTGTGTGTATGTGTGTTCTTGTATTCTTCAGGGCTGCCTGTCCAATTTTGGGCTTCTGGCTTTCTCTTGTAAAACCTGCTTCTGGTCCTTACTTAATCTGCTGTCTGTTTGATCACCTTATCAAAATTCTTCCTGCATAGTTCTGAAGGAGGGAGGGAGGTGTGCTGAATCCCGAGGGGGTCATACCTTTCAATCACAGAAGAATGTGAAGAATGGGAGGAATTCACTTTTTGTCATGCCCTGTAAGGGTATGGAGTCAGGGGAGGAGGAGTTGGAAGAACCGGGACCCTGTGCCGAAGAGGCCAGCCCAGGGGAAGGAGAACCTATGCCAGCAGAGGGTTCTACCAATCTGGGAAGCTAGGCGCCGCTCCCAGAGGCTTTATCTAAAACGCCGAGCAATCAAGGAGCACCTGGGAGCGGCGCCTAGCTTCCTTTTCCGCTCGCTGCTGACTGAAGGACGGGGCAGGTAAGTCTGGCTCTTCCTCCTGATTGTCTGGATGGGCAGAGCTCCCTGCTAGCCCACTTGTGCTTGGTTCTTCCTCCTCCTGTCTTCCCAGATTGGTAGAACCCTCTGCTGGCACGGGTTCTACTTCCCCTGGGCTGGCCTCTTCGGCACAGGGTCCAGGTTCTTCCAACTCCTCCTCCCCTGACTCCATACCCTCACAGGGCATGACACTTTTGGCACTCCACCCCTTGCCCCGCCCACTTTGTGAAAGCTGCTGCTGTGTCTGTTTGCTCTGTTATCTGGGCTCCTGATGAAAACAACCAGCCCTCAGCATCAGAGTTCCCCACCCCCTCCCCGAGGTGACACAACAGCTGCTCAGACATTAAAAGGCAACACTGCCGCTCCCTGGAACAACGGTCCTCCCTGGTGTTCCCTCTTCCAGAGAGGTATGTTTGCTATGTGACAGCAAAATGGGGCCTCCAAGCACAGAGGCAGTCTACCTCTCAATACCAGGTGCTGGGGGCAAAGATCCAGGGGCCGCTGTTACTTTCCTGCCCTGCTCATGAGCCTCTTGGAGGCGTGTGGCTGGTTGCTGCTGGAAACAGAAAGCGGAGCTGGACAGGTCTTTGGGTTGATCCGTCACGGCAGTTCCGATGTACATTCAGCGGGCCTGTTCAGACAACACGCCAAGCCAATGTTAGGCTGCCAACCCCTTTGCAGCAAATGGTTAGTGAGCATGTTTGAACTGGGGTTCTGTAGCCATCATGGTTAGGAATGGTTCACACAACATGCTAAATCATGGTTCACATGACACGCTGAGCCATCATGTCTACCTCAAAATGCTTAACCGCAGCGGCTTGGGGTGTCATCTGAACAGGGTCAGTGCGACTACCTTGAAACGCATTCACTGTGGCACCCATCTCCCCGCAGTACTGAAGAGATGCTGAGTTATTGGCAGTGGTTGGTCTTGCAAACGTGGCGTGCAGCACGGTTTGTCTGCAATCCGTGTCCGAGAAAGGGCAGATCCAAAGCTCCGAGAGACCCAAGAACCTCTCCCTGTAAGGCTTGGGCCTTGTGATGTGAGCCCTCGCTCAGTTCCCCTTCTTCATACTCTTCAGCGCTGGGTTTGGATATTCCGGGTTTTCAATCACCCCTTCTCCAAACTTCAGCTCCAGGAAACTCCGGTAATCGTTGGGTGCCAGAGCAAGGAAGCCGGCAAACTGGATGGGGACCAGGGGCTTTAGGAAGTGCTCGGGGAACTCGATGTCCTGCCGGTGGTCCATCCACGTGTCCTTGGTCATCAAGCCGTTCTTGGGGTAGAAGGGCCAGAGGTCGACGTGCAGGTGGTTGCGCTCGCTGTACTGCACTCGGTAGAAGTCCCCCTCGATGGCCTTCTCCCAGACGAAGCCCTTCTCGTCCACCACGGAGCCGGACTCTGCATTCCTGAGCAGCTCGCAGTTGGGGATATCCTCCAGGTAGACGCCGAGGTCCACGTCATAATCCCAGGGGATGAGGTCTTGGTAACGGGCCGCCCCAAGAAGGGTCCCCCCTTCCAGCCAGTACCGCACCCCGGACGCCTCCAAGATGTTGATGACGTATTTGGCGGTTTCCCTCAACGCTTTGAGGCAGCAAGGCGGGGTCCAGCGGTTCTGGTAGAGGTATTCCGGCGTGTCGTCATGGATGGTGCCGAAGCACCGCGGCGTCTCCTTGCCGCACCCGAACCACTGCTGCTTCCCGTCCTCCAGGATCACCCGCTTGATGCCGAAGTCCTGGAAGAGCTGCGTTCGGTGGGACTTGGCCAGGTTGTCGGCCTTCCACTGGTTGTGGGAAGAGGTGAGCAAGGGCCGGTGAAGCGCCGAGAAGGACACGTCGAGGACGCGGACGGCCCACCCTCGCAGGGAGGTCTGGACGAAGAGGGAGGTCAGCGAGGGCTTGGCCAAGGGCACGGAGAGGTTGAAGAGGTCCCTGGTGCGGAGGAGGAGGACGAGCTCCCCCCTCAAGGCTCCGCACAGTGTGGAGGCAGGAGGGGCTGCCGTGTACTCGGCCGTCCATTCCTTAAGGCTAACCTTGAGGTTCAGGCACCGGAGGGGAGCCAGTGAGTTCACCGGAGCCGCGACCATCTGAGCCTGATTTTGGCTGTCCTTCAACTCCTCCACCATTCGCTCCAGCTGGGATGTGGAATCCGCCCTCACTCCATCAGGCACCAGCGCCACGTATTCTGTCCTCACGTAGGTCTCGGGTCTGAATACGAGGGCAGGTTGGTCAGGGGATGGCTTGAGAAGGACCACCTGGATGTTGGGAGCACTGGGGAGAACCATGGGAGGGTACGGCAAACGGTCGGCGGCCACCACCACAGGCAGCTCCGGTTTCTGTCTCACGAAAGACCGCACCACATCGGGGACGTAGTTTTCAAAGTCTTCGAACTCCCTGATGAGGACGGTCACGCCCGGCTTCAGGAGGCCGAGCTGCTGGCGAGAGCCGGGCTGCACGTGGTCCCTGTGTCGGTGCAAGATGCGCTGTTGTAGCCTTGAGATGTAGTAGAGGATCAGCAGGTTGACGGCTATGGCAACGGCTAGCACACCCTGGCAGAAGGTGATGCGCATCTTGTGAGCGCAGGGCGGGTGCTCGAGGACCCTGGTCTCTGGCCCGTGGAGGGTCCTGCAGGTCCAGATTCGTCCATCCAAATTTAGTTCACCTGATAACCATGGAGGAGAAATGAGAGGAAGACGGTGACTACGCCGCTTGGATTTGCAGGATACCTGAACAATTTAAAATCTGGTCCCAGAATCACAGAAGAAGAACGTGCTGTTCTAGCCCACCTCCCTGCCTCTAGGAAAGACCCATATTCCCACCAGCCACAGGTCACCCTAAGCTAGTTTCCCCAGTCTTCTGATCATCCTTAGAGAAGCCCATTTCTCTGTTTCTGCATGAATCGCTGAGCTGGAGGGTATCTCCTGACTGGGGAAAGGCAAGACCCAAGCGGCTGTTCACACGGAGACCTATCCTCTGTCACACAGAGGAGGGCCAGGATCTCTTCTCGATCATCCCAGAGTGCAGGACACAGAATAATGACCTGAAGTTACAGGAAGCCAGATTCCAGCTGGACATCAGGAAAAACTTCCTGACTGTTAGAGCAGTACGACAGTGGAACCAGTGACCTAGGGAGGTGGTGGGCTCTCCCACACTAGAGGACTTCAAGAGGCAGCTGGAGGGCTATTTTCTTGTTATTGCTCTCTTCTGTTCTGCATGCTATGCTTTAGCGGCTCTACGCTCAATGAATTGGTTTATTATTATTTAATCAATTTGGGGGATGTTACATGAATTTTTGTCTTCCCATGATTACTGTCTTATGTACAGATGATGTTTTATATGTCTGTTGGCTATTTTGTTATTGTTAAGTTGCCTTGGGTTCGTTTTGAAAAAAAGACAAGGAGAGCGTATAATTTTTAAAAAATAAAATAAATTACTCCAGAAGTTATTTATTATTATTTATTTATTTAGAATATTTATATACCGCTCCCCATTGAAAAATTTCGGAGCGGTGTACAAGGTAAAATGAAAATAAAAACAGAATAAAACAGTTAAAACACAATTTAAAAAGAAGCAAAAACAGAAATCCAAGGCTGCATGTTAGAGAAAGGCTTCTTGGAATAAAGATGTTTTCAGGAGGCGCCGAAAGGAGTACAAGGCTGGAGCCTGCCTGGCCTCCAGAGGCAGGGAGTTCCACAGGAGGGGGGCCACCACGCTGAAGGCTCTTCCCCTGGTGGATTCCAATCGGAGGATGGATCTAGGTGGAACCACCAGGAGCAGACCCTCGGATGACCTCAGTGACCGGGCAGGTTGGTAAGGGAGAAGTCTCTCTCTCTCTCTCAGGTATCCTGGTCCCAAGTTGTTTAGGGCTTTGTACACAAGTACAAGAACCTTAACCCTGGCCCGGTAGCGAATAGGCAGCTGGTGCTGTTCCCTCAGCAGAGGAGTTCCATGCTGGAAAGGGGCAGCTCCAGACAACAGCCGAGCTGCAGCGTTCTGCACTAGCTCCAGCTTCCGGAGCAGCTTCAAGGGCAGCCCCACATAGAGCACGTAGAAGTTGGCTGGAAGGAGGCCAGGCGAGAACGACAAGTCATGTAGAGAAGCAGTGGGCAGCCTGTCCTGTGGGTGGGCATGCAGGAGGCTTTCTTGACTGAATTCATTGATTTCCTGCGACACATTTGTGGGCCCCTGAACACAGTTTAGGAATTACTGGTTTAAAATCCTGGTTGTGGTATGCCATGGGCACAACACACAAATGTTCTTGCATAAAGGATCTGTGGAGCAATTACTTCCCGACTCAAGCAAAAACTACCCAACGTATAGAGAGGCTATGGCACAGGGACAGAATACATACTTTGCTTGCTGAAAGTCCCAGGTTAAATCAGGGGTGCCCAACCTCTTTGGGACAGTGGGCACATTTGGAAAGCTGAGAGTGTGTCATGGGCACTCTCACAAAATGGCTGACATGGGGGAACCTTGACCACGCATAAAATGGCTGCCGTGGGGGTGGGGGAATGGCCGGTCACTTCCTAGAAGGTAACTGGCATAGAAAAAACCCTACAACTCCCAGTTGTGCTGGCTGGGGCATGCTGGAAGTTGTGAGATTTTTTTTTTCTGGCTAAACGTGCATAGGTTTGCGCCCCTAGTTTTCAAAACACAGCCCAATTGTGGAGTCACCAGGTTGTACTTGCCCCCTGCAGAGTTTGGGTTATTGTTTTTTGGGTTTGGGTCTGGTGAGCAAAATTCACAACCACTGCTGGGTAGATAGGTTGAGGCAGGGGATGAGTTCGCAACCACCCCTGGGCAGATAGGTCAGGCGGGATAGAACAGCAACTCCCAGATAGTGGTAGAGCCAACAGAAAACACCAAAATGCTTGCAAGGGTGCTTCGAGGCTCCCACTGGGCATCACCCAGGAATCAGGGAGCTTGCACTAATGAGTGCAAGACTTCAAAGTATTTTTAAACACACACACACACACACTAATCTTCCTGGTGTGGCAGATGGGCCAGGGATTGTAGGGTGGGTGGGGAGGAGGCACTGCCTTGGTTAATCTTGTTTAGATCAAGTTTGCTCATTTCCCTGGAGGGATCAAGGCTTCTGCTTTTAAAGGACCAGTAATCTCTCCGTGATGCTCCTTCCCCACGCCGCCCACCCTTGGTAGGAAAAAGGAAAAAGTGCAGGTAGAAGGAAGAAATCCCCACCTGAGAGCAGTTCAGTCTCCCAGGAAAAGAGAACAGTTCTCAGTTCTTGTTTTTATAATAACAGAGTTAACTCGTCCTCGTTGTCATCATCTTGCTGTGCTATGAACTACTGAGCCATATACAAGGTTAAGTTGTTATCCTATAAAGCCCTAAACAACTTGGGACCAGCATACCTAGCAGACCGCCTCCCCTTATAATACACCTGGGCGACAGTTACGATCTTCAGAGGAGGTCCTGTTGGCCATTCCAAAATGAATGGAATGTCGCTATGAAGAACCTTGATGGTGGGCCTTCTCTGTGGCGGCCCCCACCCTCTGGAAAACCCTCCCTCGTGCGGTTCGGGAGGTGGAAAGTATTGTAGCTTTTAAATGCCTCCTAAAAACGTACCTCTTCACACAGGCTTTCCCTGGATTGTAATTTATCTGATTTTACCTTTTTACCTTTTAATGTTTTAATTTATTGTATACTTATTGTATTTTTGTGATTTTAATTGTGCACTGCCTGGAGAGCCTTGGCTATCGGGCAATATAAAAATGTAATAAATAAATAAGACAGGATGGTGAATGATTCTAAATGACCTACCTTTACCTTCATCCACATTTTATTACTTACTCTATGTATATCCCACTTTTCCTCCCAGGAGCTCAAACGCATCCCATACCATCTCCTCTCAACGACCCTGTGGGGTAAGCGAGGTGAGAGTTCGTGACTGGCCCACGGCCACTCTATGGATATCATGGCTCAGTGGGGATTTGAACCCAGGTCCTCCCAGTCCTAAACTGACACTCCAACCACTAGTTAAGCACTGCACTTGTGAACAAAATCTGCAGGCCACTGTCAGGGACCCTGAAAAGCGAAGAACATCATAAAGTACCGAAGCATGTTATTTCTTACCAACCCCAAGACGACCCTTGCAATATACAAACCCTCCTTCTAAAAAGGCTCCACCAGTCACAATGGGCATTTTCCTAGTCATGAGAATAAAAACACTTTAGGGTGCAATCCTATGCATGTTTAAACAGAAAAAAAGTATGTAGTAAACATGCATTCCCCAACATGGCCGGCTGGGGAATACTGGGAGTTACAGGACTTTTGTCAGTCTAAACATGCACAAGATTTCACCCTTAGTATTTATAAACCAGTTTTCTTGATATGTGACACTGCAAGATGGGCTTCTATTGTTAAGTCACTATTCAATTACAAACACACACACACCCTAAGGTGGCTTACAGATATAAAGAACAATTCAAAATTGGCTGCATATCGCAGATGGAGGGTGTGTGTGACAGAAGCAATAGTATAACAGACTAGTAATGTCTTGTTTGGGCTAAGTTTCAACATGTGACACTAACCAAGCAAGTGAATTTCAAAGGTTCTCAATGTATTTTATCATTAAGTATTTCTTGAATGTGCTGTTACCTGACCTGAAGCTGTTTGGAATGGTGTGTGCTAAAAATCGAATCAATGAACCAAAAAGTATTTAGAACTCATCCTGTAAACAAAGAAGCAAACAAATAAATAACTCATCCTGTTTTAAACATTGGTCCAGGCACACAAGGCAGGATTGCAGTTTGAGATTGATAAACAAATGGTCAAAGAACACCTAATTTCCTTGAATGAGTTCAAATCTCCAGGGCCCGATGAACTGCATCCTAGAGTAATGAAGGAGCTAGCGGAAGAACTCTCAGAACCTTTGTCTATTATCTTTGCAAAATCATGGAAGACGGGAGAGGTGCCGGATGACTGGAGGAGGGCTAACGTTGTCCCTATCTTCAAAACGGGCAAAAAGGAGGAACCTGGGAACTACAGACCAGTCAGTTTGACATCCATCCCTGGGAAAATTCTGGAGCAGATTATAAAGAAGTCAGTCTGTAATGGGATATTATATTGTTATTATTATTATTACCTGTTGTGAAGAGATAGGACTGAGGGTTCTAGAACTATCAACAAGTTGCTTTCTTCTCCCCAAAGCAGCAGTCAGCTGAAAAGCAAATTTAACAAACAATGAATCAGAGTTCAAGGCTGATCACAGCCAACACTTTCTGAACCATGCTAATCCTTTCTCTTTGGCTCGTTAACATGGTTCCTTTTGCCAATATCCCATCCAAGAAATATCTTGACATCTGTTCTCTGTCTAATCTGTCCTCTGAGGATGTATTTCTCTCTATTCAGGGAGGGAAGACTGAGCAAAGAGAAAGAAGAAACAGTTCAAAGGGCTGGCAGGAGTGTCAGGGGACCTGATGTGACCTGTGGACTGCCACTTCCTGAGGAACAAGGCTTTAAATATCTCATGGTTTGCTCATCATTGCCTTCCTAGAATCCTCAAGAGGTTATTTTTCAAACCCTCTTCAAATCGCATTACACCATGGAAATGGACCATTAAATAAGAGGCAAGGTTCCCCCTTCAGCTCACGTACACAGCCATGTTTTTGATAACATCTACAAGACTTTTCTTGTTGATGCAATCAAAGCCCACTTTTCTTAAGAGCTTAATATATAAAGTGGGCTACTATAGTTAAGTCACCATTCAAATACAAATAAACAACACACACACACACCCTAAGTGGCTTACAAATATAAAGAGCAATACAAAATTAGCTGCATATTGCAGATGGTGTGAGTGTGTGTGAGACACACACACACACACAATATTATAACAGCCTAGTAATCTCTTGTTTAGGCTACGTTTCAAAATGCAAAGCTAAGCAAGCAAGTGAATTTAAAAGGTTCTTAAAGGCACAATCCTATGCACATTTAGACAAAAAAGTTCTACAACTCCCAGCTTTGTAGGACTTTCCCCCGTCTTCTAAAGATGCATAGTGTTGCGTCCTAATTTATCGGCAATGGTATAATACTAGTTCTGTTCATTCTTGTCATGAGTAGGGTGACCATATGAAAAGGAAGACAGGGCTCCTGTATATTTAACAGTTGTATAGAAAAGGGAATTTCTGCAGGTGTCATTTGTATATATGGAGAACCTGGTGAAATCCCCTCTTCATCACAACAAAGCTGCAGGAGCTATACTAGAGTGACCAGATTTAAAAGAGGGCAGGGCACCTGCAGCTTTAACTGTTGTGATGAAGAGGGGATTTCACCAGGTTCCCCATATGTATAAATGACACCTGCTGAAATTCCCTTTTCAATACAACTGTTAAAGATACAGGAGCACTGTCCTCCTTTCCATAGGGTCACCCTAGTCAGGAGTCTATACTACCAAGTGCTGCAATAGTTATATCTATTGATCTGTACAAGGGAGCTTATCCATGACCAAAGAGGCTCCTGTACCCTTGGTAGTAAGAGAAGAAATACACCCACCCTGGAAGGAATATTGATGACCAATTAAAAATGAGTACCACCACTACCATTTATCTTGTCAGAGTTACCCCTGAAGAATTTTTCTGCTTTTGTCAAAAAGGCTACCATCAAATAACATTTCAGCTCACTGGAACCCTGTGTTTCATTTTAATGTCCAAAAATGGAGAGATGCAGAGTCTTCAAGCTCAGACCCCTCTCTCCCAGATGTTTCAGGGAGTAGGATGAACAGAATTGCACTCTCTTGTGTGTACTTTCTTGGCAATAAGAACATAAAAGGAGCTATGCTAGGTTAGACCAAGGCCTATGTAATACAGCATTCTGTCCCCACACGGCCAACCAGACACTTCACGGAAGCCCCAAAGCAGCAGATGTGTGGCATAACACCCTCAGTCTTAGCACAGAAAACAGGTGCTGGGGCGTAGGCCTGGCTTAAATTAAACTCAAGCAACTGTTCCTTCTACAGTCAGGAGGGGGGGAGTGTTACTCCCCAGCTTGTGCTGAAGCCTACTCTGAGTTGCACTGTTGTGCCTTTTCATCCAGGGCGGGGGGGGGGGGGGAGAGGAGAGAGGCCTCCGTTGCCATAGCACTCCTGCTCCTCCCTCATTGCCCTGCCTCCCTCGTCACCATGGTAACCCCTACTTCTACCTCTCCACACGTTTTGCGCCCCTAACTTAGTTCTACCCACACTGGTCGTGAATATAGTCATGTTTTCTTTCTTTTTATTATTCCACTTGGTAGGGTGGGGTGGGGTGAGGGGGGCACACTGCAAATCTGCCTTGAGAAAGACGGGAGAGGATGAGAAACGGTTGCTAAGCGACCACCCTTCCACCTCGCCTACAGGGCCCCGGGCAAGGCCCCGTTGCCATGGAGACCCCGCCTTCGTTCGGCGCGGCGGTTGAGATTCGACGGGGCGGGAGGCGGAGGGGGAGCAGCGGCGCGCGCCCCCCCCCGTTACCATGGCGGCCCCTGGTTCCCGCGAGAGGAGGTGGAGATACCGAGAGGATACGGCCCTCGCCTCCCGTTGCCATGGAAACCCGTCCTCCTCCTCTCTTTCTCTCCCCCCCCCCCACCCCTTTAGCTCTCCTGCGGCGTAGTAGTGGCGGCGCCGTCCCGTCCTAGGCCCCACTTCCTGGCTGGCTCACTATCTGGCAGGAAGTGCCCCCCCCCGCGCCCTCTCTCCGCCTCCCCACACAGACCGGGGCCGCTTCCCCCCGCGGCGGGCTCACTATGTGGCAGCAGCAACAACAGCAGCAGCCGCCGCAGCAGCCACCTCCGCCGCCGCCACCTCCGCCGCCGCCCTCGTCGACGGGATCCCCGATGGAGGCCGAGCGGGTGGCGGCGCGGGCCCAGCAGCTGCACCAGCAGGCCGCGGCGGCGGCGGCCCAGGCCCAAGCGCTGGCCGCGGGGGGAGACCAGCCGCCGCCGCCGCCGCCGCCTTCGCCTCAGCAGCAGCAGCAGCCGCAGCAGCAGCAGGCGACGCAGGGCGGCCCGGGCCGCGGCGAGCTGAGCCTGCCGGGCATCCTGCACTTCATCCAGCACGAGTGGGCGCGCTTCGAGGCCGAGAAGAGCCGCTGGGAGGCCGAGAGGGCCGAGCTGCAGGTGAGGGGCGGCCGGGCCGGGGGCGAAGGGCCGGCGCCGGGGGTGGGCGGGCAGGGGGTGGGCAGGGCAATACCGGGGCCTCGGGGAGGATCAGCCGCGGCGGGGTCTCCGCTTCCTTCCTGCTGCTCCTGCCGTCGCCATCTTGGTGGGAAATGGTGGCCGACGGGGCGGCCGAGGCGGGGGGTGGCGGTGGGGGTGGGGGTGGGGAGGGCAGGTGGGGAGACACCCCCGAAGGAGACGGCCGGCTGGTGTCACCACCCCGCCCCAAACGGGGCATCCCGACGAGAGGCGCTGGGACGACACGGCTGACACCCTCCCCACACACACCCCCCACACATTAATTGCGAGGATAGGGGTGGTTCTGCCCCATAGAAAGTGGCGCCGGGGTTATCGCCCTAAGAGTGATTAGGAGGGCATGGTGGGGCCCATCTTTTCACATCCCTGCAGACATTAAGCCCACCCCCACCCCCACCGGGCCAATTTGAGGATTTGGGTGAATCTGTCCTGTCCCCCTTCTGATGGGGGATATGCTTGATATCCCCCTATACAAGTGGAGCAGGGAGCTATAAGATTGACTAAGCCAGCCTTCCTCAACCTGGGGCGCTCCAGATGTGTTGGACTGCATCTCCCAGAATGCCCCAGCCAGCTGTTGTAGTGTTGGAGTTGGAGCCCAACACATCTGGAGCGCCCCAGGTTGAGGAAGGCTGGACTAAGCTGATATGGCTGTCAGTTCCTTCTCCAATACATGTGATGGGGGGACGGGACAACTGATAAATGGCAACTCCCCAACAGTGCCAGGAAGGGTATGGTTAGTTCCTTTCCTCTCTTCCTAATTTATTTATTTATTGCATTTATATCCCGCCGTTTTCCTCCAAGGAACCCAAGATATAATCTTCCTCCTCCTCTCCATTTTATCCTCACAACAACAACCCGGTGAGGTAGGTTGGGCTGAGAGTCTGTGACTGGCCCAAAGTCACCTAGTGGGTTTCCATGGCCGAGTGAGGACTAGAACCCGGATCTCCCGACTCCCAGTCCAACACTCTAACCCAGAGCTTTCCAAACTGTGTGTTGCGACACGTTAGTGTGTCAGCTGCAGTGTGTAGGTGTGTCACGCAAACATAACGAGAAACCTCTGAGTCTATGTGAAATAAGCAATACCAACTTGCATGCATTTTTATGCAGCAAAAGTGCCGATTAGTATGGTGCACTAGTATATTCCCCTTCCGTCGTATCCGCGTATGCACACCGTGGTTGAGGGATCATACAGGTACTGCGCATGCGCAGTATGCATAATCGGGTCGAAACAGCTGATTCTGCGTCACTTCCGGTGACGCAGCTGCACCTGAAGTGACGCATTCGAGAAATTCCATGGGTCCAGTTTTTTGATAGAACACCTTCTCAACCGCCACTCGATCGCAGCTCAACAACATTGGTTCATTGTGAAAAGTCTTGGAAATGTATGTGATTATCTTGCAAATCATATATTTTAAAAAATATAAATGAAAGGTTTTCATGAGATATGTTGTGTCCCCATACATTTCGTTATTACAATTTATGTATGTATCTCTTATAAGGGGTTAGTTTAACCTCCGGTTTGCTAGTAAAATTGAATTACTGTGTTGCTAAATGATGCGTGTCTAAAAAGTGTGTCACCAACATGAAAAGTTAGGAAAGCTCTGCTGTAACCAATACACCACACTGGCTCTGGAAAGGCTGTGGGAAAGTTACAGATGGGCATCGTGTCCCATCGTAGCAGAAGTGCAAGTGTGTGTGTATATGGCCAAAAGTCTGATGTGAATTGCATCCTATGCCAAAAGAATTGCATCCCACGCTACCCAATGCCGTAAGACTGACTAGGGAGACATGGTTGCTAGTGGTGGGGCACCTTTAACCTCCCTCGCCCTTCTGTAGCACTTAGACGGTATGGCAAATTCTTTTAGAATGGCTAAAAGCCTAGATTGTGAACCTCATCTCTTGGAAGGGTGATGCATGATCCCTGCAGCGCCCCATCCCAGTATTACATCTGTACATAACCCCCCCCCCCCCCCCGAGTAAGACAGTGTTGCTATTCCCGCATAGGATTTACTGTAGTAGACGGAATATGTTGGAAATTTGGGCTTCCTCCTCCTGAAATGGTTTAATAATCTCAGCTAATTTCACTGGTGGAGACGGCTGCTCCTTCTACTGCATGACTCCGAATGCCAAGGGGGAGAGATGCACAGTTATCAATGGTAGACGCTCATGCTTTGCGTGCAGAGGGTCTCAGGTTCAATTCTCAGCATCTCCAGGTAAAGCTGAATTTTTTTTGATATAAGGCAGTTTCCTATGTTCTAAAGCCAACCCAAACTCCCAAGTCTAAGTAATGTAGTTAAGCATCGTGAAAGGCATTATTTCTTTTCCCCTCCCCATATTGGGGTGTATGCACAAAATATATTTAGGCTTGGGTTAGGACCCTCTAACTCAACTTTCCCCAATGTGGTACCCTCCAGCACATCTGGAGGACTCACATTGGGGAAGGCTGCTCTAACTTAAGCAGAACAGTTATATCTTCCCTTCCACTCTTCAGCCCAGCAGGAATATCCCAAATTTAATAGGGTATTCCTGCTACTCCGTTCAAGACAGCTTCTTTTTTTTTGTAGTGGGTTTCCTCCCACAAATCTTAAGACCTTTCTGGAGATGGTGCAGGCTATCCCCGCCTCCTTGTTCCTAAGGACAGGTGTGCGTGTTGCAGATGGCTTCCTGACTTCCACAGAACAAGAGCTAGAAGAGACTAACTGTTTTCTGCACATGTATTTCCAGCCCCCCACCAGTATTGTCCCCACCACACACATACACACAAAACAAGAGACCCAGTAACACCCCACTGATTTCACTGAAACTTGCTTCAAAGTAAGTGTGCTTATGATTGGGATATTAATCACTTCAGATCAGTAGCTGCCTGGCTGCACAGTATTTTGCACCTGAAATGGGGAACAGAAGATGGATGACATCTCTCCATTCAAATAATGACTGTAGTGAGATGATGCTTTTGGTGACTGGGGGATATTCTGAAGTCTCCCTGGAGGGTAAATTGATTTGAGGCTGGAGGTAGTCAGTGGGGAGGATGATTAGGACCCTTCCCTTTGGAGAGACAGGGAAAGAAATGACCCAGAAAGGCCAGGGAGTTTACTGTCTCAAAAAAGTGAGAGGCTGAGTGCAACTGGCATCTTGAGGTCTGTGTATGGACACATGTGGAAGCATGGCATGAGATGCTGCAACCTTGAAGCTAAGCAGGTCTAGGCCTGGTCAGTTTCTGGAAGGGTGACTACCAGGGAACCCCATGTACATTGATTCCTGCATTGAGCAGGGGGTTGGACTCGATGGCCTTGTTAGGCCCCTTCCAACTCTATGATTCCATGAAATCTATGTATACCCTCTGTGGTGATGGAGTGGGTGAATATCACTGCCACCTGTTCTGTAGCAAATAGGGGCAACCTTGGGGGAAGGGGTGTGTATATGAGGAGGAGGAAGGACCCTACCAGCACCTGTCACTCCCAGGTGGCTGGGAAGCAGCTGCCCTCTCCTGTCATAATAACATCTGGGAATGGAGATGGCAGGAGATTTTGTATTTTAAGTCGATGCAAAGGTGGTAGGGAGGTAGTGGGCAGAACAGGCAGAGATTGACTTAAGACTGGAAACGAGAGTGTAAGTTTCCCCCAAAGAGTCAGGGGCAGTTTGAAAGAGGGATTACTGCCTCATGGTGAACGTGCTCATTCCTCCTTTATTCCTCTGGTAAACCAGTTTTCGTATTGTGTTAAAAACATGTTTTACCAGAGGCAACATGGGAGACAAGGAATTGCAATCGCACTGTGAGAAGCACAGTCTTTGTCAAAGCACCTTCAGCTTTCTTAAGAAATGACAAATCGTTTTCGGCATCCAGAATGATACGGGAGGGTCAGTCCAGATAAATTAATTGTGTGCTCTCAAAACTGGAATTTGGGGGACTATCTGGTAGGACTGAGTAACAATAGCTTTAGGCCCCATAAAATGAATTCTTTCGCATTCAGTTTACTTGACTGACTGAATATATCACCTCTTGCATAGATAGGTGGCTTTAAAAATAGATTAGACAGATTTATGGTGGAGAGATTTAGGTGGTTAGCCATTATTAGCTAAAAATGAACTTCATTGTTCAGAGAGTGCTTACCTTGGTTTTGTAGCTTCTGGAGACAAACCAGGTCAATACCCCTCCCCTGTGCCTGCTTGTGAGCTCCCTTGGTGATCCAGCCAGTGTGTCAATTTCTTACCAGGGAGGACTTCTGATCATCTTAACTTTAATTCCCAGAGTGTGCACAAATTTGTTTTGTCCTGCTGCAACTTCTCATCAAACATGTTTCACAGGTCTTTAAACAATACATAAACTTGTGAAATCTGTTTACTGGAAGTAAAAGTGGGGTGAGTTCATGCCCTGTGGGCAGTGATCAAAGCCACTTTAAAGACCCAATGAGGAAAAGCAGCAGAGAAGTAGAAAATAATAAAACAAATCCCGCCTTTGACTTCTAGAAAATAACCTGTCCCCTGTCTTCCATTTGTGATACTCTCACAGCTGTAAGAGAGACTAGTTCCCTAGTCCTGGGAAGTTCGATCATGCATTTAATTATGTCGTTAGTGCTGCCTGGCTTTTTCAAGAGCGCTCCATAAACATTAACTCATTAGACCTCTTCACTTATGCAGCATGAGGTTATGGCTGGATTTTCCTGCTGCGTTAAGTGTGAATTTGTGATGAGATGCCAGAGCTACTGTTGAAGCGCATAAGCAAGCTTTTGACCTGGCCTCACACCAGTGAAACGCCATAGTTTGACACCCCTTATGAACCTTTATTCTTATTCAGACAATGTTGCTCCTGTTCTACTGCGATGTACTGGAATATAGAATTTGCTTATCTGACAGGGGGAGTGTTCCCTGCAGTCTACAGGCCAGTTTGCTTTCGCAGCTGTGAGCAGATTTGCACACCAGTATTTTAAAGATATTTGTCAGGCAAACATGACAGCCGTGGCAGGACCTCTGCATCTCATTTGGGTTTGTGGCCTGCTGAGAGAAAACATGGAACGGGACTGAGTCTCCTAGTTCCTGGTCTTAACCACTCAGTCACTCTAGGGATGGCACAAGGGTCTGGATAAGAGAGATGCCACCTCTGAATTGGCATGTAAAATCCCGTCCCTTTTGTGTGTCTGTGCCTTTTCACACTATCGTCATACCGCCCTTGTCCCTAGATGCCACATGAGGGTTGTCTTCACCCCTCTTCTGCTTTCTGAACTGTTTTACAAGCTTCCCTGCAGCACACAGTGCTTCCTATGCAAGGGTATTTTGTCCCCTCTTCTTTTCAATCCGTTGCACTGATCTCCAGTAATCCCATGACATCACAGAAGTTAAGCCAATGAGAATTCATAAGCAGGGGAGAGATATTTTTTTAAAAAATCCATTATATATGGCTGGAAGTCTTTGTGTTGAATTTTACTGAAATGGTCCCAAAATGTGGGGGTGATGTCAGAATCCTGTGTCCCTAAACTTTGGTTCTTGCTCCCTCTAGGCCCAGGTGGCCTTTCTTCAGGGGGAAAGGAAGGGCCAAGAGAACCTGAAGACCGATCTTGTGCGGAGGATAAAGATGCTGGAATACGCGTTGAAGCAGGAGAGGTGAGCCATGTTGTATTCCAGTACGTCCTCTCTGTGGTGACAGGGGATATATTTATACTCGGGATCAGACCCACCCACCTCTTCATTGGCTGCTCAGACGAGAAGGCAGGGCCTATGTTTTGAAAAGGGGTGGAGTCTTCCGCTGGTGTGGTCAGGAGATTCCTTCTGAGCTCTCCTTCCTTAATGCCATTCAGGTAGGAGTTGTGTGATGGTCACTTCTCCATTGTGCTTGATGGCATCCCCCACTGTGAAGAAAATGACCGATATTGATTTCCGTGGCTAAGGTTTCCTTGCTCATTCCAGGTCGAAGTACCACAAGCTGAAATTTGGCACTGAACTGAACCAGGGGGAAAAGAAACCAGATATGTCAGAACCAGGTATGTGGTTCTCACTCCAGTGATGTGCCCGTGATGTGCTTCCTCTTAGCCAGCTGCCATTGCTTATGGGGTTGCTCCTATTGCCAGGAGTACTGTTTTAGGGTTGGGATGGCAAGAGGCATCCTATTACAGTGAGAGAGGTCTAGGAACCTGACCTTCTGAGGTCCTGCTTCAAGTGTCTCCTGCCCTCTGACAGGATAGAGCAGCCCATACTGGCTGGGAATTCTGGGAGTTGCAGTCCAGTGCATCTGCAGGGAATACTTCCTTGGTGCCAACGCTAATCTTTCAGGCATCAAGTTATGTCTGCCTTGCTATTCCAAACCTTTAATGGGTGTATGCATTTATTGCTTTCCTTTGGCTACGTTCGTTTTAATCCTGGGTTTTACAGTTTGGCCTCATATTTTGATTGACAGCCTTTTCTGGATGTAGCCCCACAACGTTGGTATTCATCTCTTTAAGGGATGTGTCCTCCCATATTACTGAAAGGGTCTCTAAGTTTCTCATGACCTCAGTGCAAATTAGAAAAATAACGTTGCCATCCTTCTGAGAGAAGCAACTCACCAAGCTGTATTTTGTTTTTATGTCACTTTTTTATCTGTCCTTTGCATGTTTTGGTGTTGATTTTGCTGGTCTGCGACTAATAAATAACAATTTATTTATGATTGAAAAACACACGGTTAATTTGGTTTTGTTATTTGTAAGCTGCCTTTGAATGCCCAAAAAGTGAAAAGGTGGGCTATAAATACTTTCAGGAAAGGAAAGGAACCTCTCGTGCAAAGCACTTGAGTCATTGCTGGCTCCTAGAGGGAGGCCTGCTTTCGCCGACGTTTTCTTGGCAGACTTTGTAGCGGGGTGGTTTGCCATGGCCTTCCCCAGTCGTGGTTACCTTTCCCCCAGCTAGCTGGGGACTCATTTTACTGACCTCAGAAGGCTGGAAGGCTGAGTCGACCTGAGCCGGCTGCCTGAGAACCAGCTTCCGCTGGGATCGGACTCAGGCCGTGGGGAGAGTTTCGGCTGCAGTAACTGCCGCTTACCACTCTGCGACACACGAGGCTTTATAGAAATAAAGAAATACTTTAAAGAAGTAAAATAAATGCGAGGGCTGGCGCTTCGTTGGTGTGCCCCCCACTTCCCTGGCAAGTCCCAGCACAGCTGTCAGAAACCTCCTAGTAGCAGGGTGAATTGCTGATGGAGACCTTTCTTTGTTTTGTGGCTAGTCTCCAATGGGCCAGCAGAAACAATTTCATTGGAAAGCAACCAGTTTATGTGGAAAGAAGGGCGCCAACTCCTCCGCCAGTGAGTAGACGCTCCCCCAGGGCTGAGGCTCTGTGAATGAGGGAGGGGAGGGTGTGCGAGGCCCTTCCAGGCAAAGCGTCTTGAGCCGTTGGCCTCCTTGGCAGCCAGTCTCTAGACCGATTTGACCGAGGGCCTGCCAATTGCTAGCCCCTGCATGAATTGAAACTGAAGGAGGACGCCTCTCCCTTGTGACCGGCTTCCCCAGGTACCTGGAAGAAGTGGGCTACACAGACACCATCCTAGACATGCGTTCGAAGCGGGTTCGCTCTCTGCTGGGCCGCTGCTCTGTGGAGTTAAATGGTGCTGCCGAGCCCAGTGGCTTAGCGACTGGGCCTGCCTCAGGGCCTGCTGGGCTGAATGGCGGAGAATCCCTCCTTGTCAAGCAGATAGAGGAGCAGATCAAAAGGTGAGTGGCAGCTGCTTCGGTTGGGGTCGGGTGGAGGGGCGGCTTCTCCATGCACTTCACCTCCCACAAAGGCGTGACTCTTCGTTCTGGCGCACCCACCCACTGCTCCCATTGGCAGACTTCCTGCAGGAATGAAGCCTGCTCCAGCCTCTGGCAACAGGGTACGGTCTGGTTGCTGACTTTATTGGTACTTCCTGAATCATTTTGAACTGTCTGCCAATTGCTAGTGCCAGGCGCACAGGCTTTCATCATAGAGTTGCAGAGATAGAGTGGCACCCTTATCTACATCCCAGGAGTGCCTACTACCCTATTTCTTTGATTCTAAGACACACTTTTTCCCCGATATAAACATCTCTAAAAATGGGGTGCGTCTTAGAATCGCGGGTGTGTCTTAGGTTTTTTTTTTCCTGTTTGTGGTACTGAAATTAGTGTGCGTCTTACAATCGATGATGTCTTACAATCGAAGAAATACGGTATCAGCTTCAGCTGTTGCACCAGTTGCGACCTTTTCTAGAGTCGGAAGACCTAAAGACAGTAGTGCACGCACTGGTAACCTCAAGGCTTGACTTCTGCAATGCGCTCTACGTAGGGCTACCATTGTACCTAGTTCGGAAACTTCAACTAGTTCAAAATATGGCAGCCAGGTTGGTCACCAGTACATCTAGGGGTGAGCATATTCCCCCAACATTAAAATCACTCCACTGGCTGCCAATTAGTTTCCAGGCGAAGTACAAAGTGTTGGTCATTACCTTTAAAGCCCTAAATGGTTTGGGTTCAGGTTACCTCCGGGATCACCTTCTTCCATACAGTCTGCCCTGCACACTCAGGTCCTCTGGGGTGAACTTACTTCAGTCAGCTAAAACTAGGCTGACATCAGTTTCCCAGAGAACCTTTTCTCCTGTCGTTATTATTATTATTTATTTATATAGCACCATCAATGTACATGGTGCTGTACAGAGTAAAACAATAAAATAGCAAAACCCTGCCGCATAGGCTTACATTCTAATAGAATCATAATAAAACAATAAGAAGGGGAAGAGAATGCACCAAACAGGCACAGGGTAGAGTAAAACTAACAGTATAAAAGTAAGATCAAAATCAAGTTTTAAAAGCTTTAGAAAAAAGAAAAGTTTTTAGCTGAGCTTTAAAAACTGCGATTGAACTTGTAGTTCGCAAATGTTCTGGAAGAGCGTTCCAGGCGTAAGGGGCAGTGGAAGAAAATGTCGCCCCCAGTTTGTGGAACGGCCTGCTGGAGGAGATTCATAAAATTAACTCTCTGTGTGATTTGAAGGCAGCTTTAAAGACTAGCCTTTTCCGGCAGGCCTATCCAGATCAATGTAAAATCAAGAATTTTTAAGATGTATTGATTCCTGTTCTAATGTTGTTCCCCGCCTCGATCCAAAGGGAGAGGCGGGTAAGAAATAAATAAATAAATATATTATTATTATTATTATTATTATTATTATTATTATTATTATTATTACAATTACATCCATAGAAAGTCATGGGGTTGCCAGAAGTTCACATCGTGTTGCTTTAACCTTTGTGTAGGAGAGAAAATATGAATGGGGCACGCAGGAAGGGCGTTTTTGATCAGGGAAGGCTGTCTAAGATCTTTCACGGGACACTTCATGATTTTTATGGAGCTTCATGACTATTGATGGGTATTTGTAGACCCCTGGAATGGTCAGGTCGGATGCAGATATGTACAAATGATGTCTGAGGGAGTGTGGAACCCTGTAGGGTGGGGGAAGATAATTTATTTCCACCCTCTCTTGAGGTTGAGTACCTATCTCCAAACAAGAAAATGTCCATGACTTCTGTTTAATCCCTAATAATAATTACGCTTCTGCATAGGGCCCCCCTGGGCCCCAAATTGGGCCTTCCCAGTGTCAACTATTCTTACTTTTCCGGCTGGCAGGAATGCTGGGAAGGAGGCAAAAGACCGGATCAGCAGCGCAGTGATGGAGAAGATCCCCTTCCTGCAGGGTTGTGAAGAAGAAGACAGTGACAAAGAGGAGGATTTGGAAAGCCTGCCCCTCGAGACGCAGCGGCAACACAAGAAGCAGCGAGTAAAGGTACCCTTCGCTCCTCCTTGAAGAGAGCAAAGAGACAGAGGCGTTAGTTTGGACTCGTCTTAAACGGAGACTTAGGAGCAGGGCGGTTGAGACCAGTTGAGTTCCCTGAAGAGAATCCATGTCCAGCAATTTTAGAGCTGGGAGTTGAATTGTAGCTTCCGCTGCTACCTCTGCTGGGAAAATGGAGCCCTGTGCCTTAATCAAGGGTTTGCATTCAAGTCTGTGTGTGCCATTCGCTGTTGATAATGTCGCTTGAATATTTTGCCCTCCCCCCCCCCTTTCTCTTTTTTGGATCCAAGTTGAAAAAGCAAAATGAGAGCCATTGTGTTGTCGTGGTTAGAGTGTTGGACTGGGAGTCGGGAGATCCGGGTTCTAGTCCCCCCTCAGCCACGGAAGCGCGGTGGGTGACTTTGGGCCAATCACAGACCCTCGACTCAACCCACCTCACAGGGTGGTTGTTGTGCGGATAAAATGGAGAGGAGGCGGGTTATGTACACTGCCTTGAGTTCCTTGGAAGAAAAAGGGTGGAATATAAATGAAATAAATGAATAAAATAGATAAAATATGAATCTGCTTCTGCCACTCTTAGCCTGATTACCTATTTACAGAGGATTTCTAGCTTCATGATGGGTTTGGGAATCACTCTGTTGTGACCAGTCAGCCTAGGAGTTATTTAGGTGTAAGTTTTTGCACCTTTGTTTTTTGGACACAAAAGGCCTTGGATACCTGCAACTCCCCACCCTGCTACAACAAGAGTGGTAATCGGTGCAGTCATAAGTTATAAGCTGCAGACTGGGAAAGGTTCTTTCCCTCTGGCCACGCTGGTGCTACTCCTCTTCGCATGTGGGCATGATCCCCAACCAAGCTCTGATAGCTGTTATGCCTCTCGGCAGCTCGTCAACAAGCCCCTGATGCCAGAAGTAGAGGACGAAGATGATGATGAGGACTCGGAGGATGCGCTGAGCGAGTTCGACTTCCTCGGCTCTGGGGAGAACGGCGAGGGGTCCGGGGACACCCGGCGGGCCGGAGATGGCAACGAGATCGGTAATTATGGGGTTGAGTCCAGCTTCTTCTCTTTCTGATAGGTTATCTGCCTTTCTCAACCTGGTGTCCTCCAGATGTGTTGGTCTACAGCTCCTAGAATCCCCCATGCTGGCTGGGGGGAGTTCATAGAATCATAGTGAGGGAGGAAGCAGCAGCCAGGCACCTCTCCACCATGCCTGGGTCCAGCTCCAGCTGAGAGCTCCCTCCCTCCTGCTACCAACTGTCTCTGCAGAGACCACCAGTGAGGGAGGAAGCAGCAGCCAGGCACCTCTCCACCGTGCCTGGGTCCAGCTCCAGCTGAGAGCCCCCCTCCCTCCTGCTGTCAACTGTAACTGCTGAACTTTGCAACTAAGATTATAGTGCCTGAATTTGCTTTCCTTTTCCCCCTCCTCCTCCTCCCTCCCAATCCCCTTTCCTTTTGTGTCGCGTCTTTTAGATTGTAAGCTTGTGGGCAGGGACTGTCAAGAAATACTTTTGTAAGCCGCCGTGAGAGCCTTTTTTGGCTGAATGGCGGCATAAAAATCCTTAAATAAATAAAATAAATAAATAAAATAGAATAGTTGAGTTGGAAGGGGCCTCTAAGGCCATCAGATCCAACCCCCTGCTCAGTGCAGGAATGTTAGCCTTCTATGAGTTGTAGTCCAACACATCTGGGGAGTGCCGGGTGGGCAACGTTGTCCAGCTCTCTTGGGAAGCTTATGGATTAACTTCTCCTAGAACACTGTATCCTAAATTGCCGGGGTTCATGAGATGTGTATCACCCCCCGAAGGAGCTTGGCTCCTGCGTGTTGGGGGCTGTTTCACAAGAGCCATGCTGGAACAGCCACGTTGGGTGAGGCCAAAGGCCTCTCTGGCCCAACATCCTGTTCCGGAATTGCCACACAGATGCCTTTGGGAAGCCCAGAAGCAGGACCTGAGTGCCGCAGCACCCTCCCGCTGGTGTTCCTCAGTGACTGGTGTACGTAGGCATAGTGCCTCTGATGCTGGAGGTAATATGCAGCCCTCTTGATGAGGAGCCTTTGCTAACCTTCTCTTCCATGTGTTTCAAAGCTGAGCCTGGATCCGCTCGTTTGCAACTGTCAGGGGGTGATTCACTTTCACTCTCCGGACGTCCGTCTCCCCCCTTTCCTCCTGCAGAAACCCGCCGGGTGAAGCTGCAAGGCATGCTTGCCGACCTCCGAGACGTCGATGGGCTCCCTCCTAAGCCATCCATGCCGTCGGCCGTCTCCAGTCAGCCCAGGACTCACGAAGGTGATGGCTTGGCTAGCCCTCTAAGCTTTTGCGTGGTGCCAGCCAAAATACCCCCGTGGCTGTTTCCGTTGCCCTGCTGCTGGCACGTTGCTAGACTTCTAAACCGCTTCCTCTTCCCTCCCTGAATCAGGGTCGCTGGGCTTCTCCTCAGATGTGTTTATCATGGACACCATTGGCGGAGGGGAGGTCAGTCTGGGGGACCTTGCCGACCTGACTGTCACCAATGACAACGAGCTAAGCTGTGATGTGAGTAGCCACGGAGACGCAACTTCTGACTGTTGTCGGTCTCTGTTGTCCCCTCTCCTGCCTTCCCAAGCCCCTTCCTGCTCATCCGGTTGTGGTGACGGTTAGCAGGGGAAGGGAGCTGCGTCGCTGGTGGGGAAGCAGCTCTGGAGCAGGCGGGAGATTAAATAGGGGCATTCTCTCTCCCCCCCCTCCTTTCACCCTTCTTCCGCAGCTCTCAGACAGCAAAGATGCTTTTAAGAAGACATGGAACCCCAAGTTTACCCTCCGGAGCCACTATGATGGGATCCGGGCCCTGGTGTTCCACCACGTCGAGTCCGCGCTGGTCACCGCCTCGGAGGACGGCACACTGAAGCTGTGGAACCTCCAGAAGACGGTGGCAGCCAAAAAGTGAGCGCGGGGAGCGTTTGCCCTCTTTGGGGCTGGAGCGGTTAGCCTAACATTGAGTCAGCGCCTAGAGGCAGAAAACCGAAGAGCTCTCCGTTGTTGGAAGGGCAAGATGGCCGAGCCGGCGCTTGATCAGCCCCAACTCTGGGCATTTCTGCAGGAGAGAATCTTTACTCCATTAGCTGTCATGGTCCCCAGTTGAGGAATGCTGCAGTTCTGTGAGAGCTTGTGGATCCCTGACAAAGCCAGCTCAGCAGTCTCGCGAAGCTGCAGTTCCCAAAGTTTTTTTGGGGGGGGAAAGCCCAGTTTTTAAACCTGTGCAATGTGAAAGATGTCCCCCAGCCATAGTTGAAAGCAGCTGCAACCTAATGAATGCCAGAACCCCCAACTTACTGCTACCTGTTGACCCACCTGGAGGTCAGCAGCGCTCCCTGAGCTCCCTTAGGAGTGTATGGAGCTGCCTTGCGTTAAGCCAGAGCGTTGGTCCTTCTAGCCCAGTATTGTCTGCTCTGACTGGCAGCAGAAACTCTCAGGCAGGGGCCTTTGCCAACCTCATCTGGAGATGCCACGGGCGGAACTTGGGGCTCTACTCCTGACCTCTGGGCCGGCCATTGAAGCTAAGCTGCTAAGAACCAAATAATCTGGATAGGATACCACGGAGCGCTCCATGTAAACGCAGCAGGTGACTCCAAAATGCACAGTAGCATAGGTCACCCATTTGACTCTTTCATCCTCCCTCTTCTCTACTGTTACAGGAATGCAGCGTTGGACGTGGAGCCAGTCTACGCATTCAGGGCACACAGGTATATACGTGTGTGCGTGTGCGTATAGGACTATGGCATGTGGGGATGGATGCCATTTCTTGCTAGCCCATTGCATGTGGGGGTGGAAGCCATTCATCCCTAGCAGGGCTGGACCAAGACATTTTGCGGCCTAAGGTGGAGCAGGAAAGCCCCCCCCCCACGTCAAAATGCATCACAACGAAGGCCACCCATGTTATTTGGACACCCAAGGAAGAAAAATTCCACAAACGTTTCTCCCCCTTTCCTGGAAATAAAAAAATACAATCCTAAATTGAATAACAGTTTGTTACCCTTTCATTGCCACCTCAAATCCATCTAAAGCAGTCGCTTCACCCTCCCTAAGGGTAGGGCCGGCCCCAAGAGCAAGAAAGAAGCTTCATTGGATTCCCCCTCTAAGGGAGTACTAGGAACGCCTTTGTGCAGAAAGGACAAGCGTCGTTCTGCAGTCGGAAAGCCACTGCTATAGCAGAAGATCCCTGCTTTAAAAGTAAGGCCCTCGCTTCTTCCGCCCGTTCTCACGTGCTCCTTGTTGTATCCTGCTAGGGGCCCGGTGCTTTCTGTTGCCATGGGCTGCAACAGTGAATACTGCTACAGCGGAGGATCAGACACAAGGATCCACTGCTGGAGGATCCCAGATCTCAATATGGACCCCTACGACGGTTACGGTAGGGACACTTAGCTGTGCGCCCCAGCACTCTCCTGGCTTGCATCGCTTAATCCAGAGATGAATGCCGTGTTCACCACTGAGAGTCACTGTAGCATGACATAGACAGGAGCCGTAGGTGCCTTGCCCACCAAGTTGGGGGGTTTGGGGAGTGGGGAGGAGTCTTGTTAGCATCCATCTTTGGCAAGGCTGCAACTTCTACAAACTCCGCTTAGTGGGGACCAGGTTTTTGCTGCCGGCAGTAAGGACAAGGGGCTGTTCTGGTAGCCACCCATGTGCTTCAGTGTGTTTGAGGGTGAGCATTTTTCTTTGTGAGGTCTGGCCTCCTGGGATGGACCAGGAAGTGAACCTCATGTTCGCCCCCTCCAGTTGAATAGCCTGCCAGGGGGCCAAAGCCAGCATGCATCTCATTAGGATGTGTAAAGAGAGGGCATCCCAGCCCTGGTCCGAAATGTTCACTCCACGGAGGCTCACCTGGTGCCTGGTCGAGGGGTTTTTACGTTTCCCAGGTGATTAAAACTCCTGGGATTGTCTTTGTGCTGCTCATCCAACTTTATGTTGTCCAACATGCTGGGTTCTGTTGGTAAATCTGTTAGCTTGCTGGGGATATATATGTATTGAAAGGCTGGTCCTGAATGTGTAACATAAATATCATAAATATTGTGATATTATTTGCCTTGTGTCTGGCTCTGAAGGCTAAAAAAATGAACAAAGGCCCAGTCTCTTGTTCAAAGACTAACAGATCTAGATCTACAGCGTTTAAGAACCGCTGCTAACAAATCTTGCTCTCCACCGCTCTACAACAATTTTAATAACTATGGGCTCACTGCAGCTTCATATCTGTATGCTTTAACCATGCCCAAGTATAGGAGAGCATTTGCCCTCACTCGCTTTAATGTGTTGCCATCAGCATTACTAGAAGGACGATTTAGTAAGATATGTCCCTGTGGTTCTGGAGCTGCCTTCCTCAACCTGGGGCGCTCCAGATGTGTTGGACTGCATCTCCCAGAATGCCCCAGGCTGGGGCATTCTGGGAGTTGTAGTCCAACACATCTGGAGCGCCCCAGGTTGAGGAAGGCTGTTCTGGAGCAATAGAATCTGTGGAACAGGTCATTTTGCACTGTAACATGTATGAGGAATGCAGAACAAAGTTAATCTATCCTTTATTAACAGCCTTTTCTGGATGTAGCCCCACAACGTCGGTATTAATCTGTTTAAGGGATGTGTCCTCCCATATTACTGAAAGGGTCTCTAAGTTTCTCCTGACCTCAATGCAATTTAGAAAAATAACATTGCAATCCTTCTGAGAGAAGCAACTCACCAAGCTGTATTTTGCTTTTATGTCACTTTTTTTTATCTATCCCTTGTATGTTTTGGTGTTGGTTCTGCTGGTCTGTGACCGTAATAAATAACAATGTATGTAATGTTTTAAAAAATGAATAATACACGATGCTCTAAGCTGCTTGTGAAAGTGCCTAGACCTCTTTATCGCTGCATAAAGCTTAGATTTTTGCTTTTGTTTCCGGTGCAGATCCCAGCGTGCTCAGCAACGTTCTGGATGGCCACACGGATGCTGTCTGGGGCCTGGCGTTCAGTCCCTCGAAGAACCGCCTGGCTTCCTGCTCAGCGGACGGCACAGTGAGGATATGGGACCCCAGCAGCAGTGACTCTTCCTGCCTCAGCACCTACAATGTGGAGAGTGGTGAGCTGGGCCTTGAAAAAGGGCTGCCTCAGTTTGTCCCCGTGGCCGGGGGAGGGTGTGTGTGTTAGAGGTGTCCCCCTAGATCCCGCCACAGGCTTGTCATCCGTTAATGCTGTGACGTTGCGTTGCCTCTTCCCTCTCAAACTCCGTTCCCCCCTTCCCTTCATTTGCTACGGTGAACGTAGCAGATTAAGGAAAGGCTGTGTAAACGGTGATAAATACCAGGAAGGAAACAGGTGTAAAAGGCAGCCGTCAAGCTGTCCCAGATCTAAACAGCAGAGGGCGCCTTCCCACTCTTTGCTGGCGGCTGTTTCAGCGGTGCGAATTCTTGGGCTGCGCGCAGCCGGGCAGCTTTTCCGTCTAGCTCAGCCTTCCTCAACCTGGGGGCGCTCCAGATGCGTTGGACTGCATCTCCCAGAATGCCCCAGCCAGCTGGCTGGGGCATTCTGGGAGATGCAGTCCAACGCATCTGGAGCGCCCCCAGGTTGAGGAAGGCTGATCTAGCTGGAGGCGGTTGCGTGGCGCTCTTGTGGGACGTGCAGTGTTAGGGTCTTCCTTGGGCCTGCTCTGGTCAAAGGCTGTGTGCTGCTGCAAGGACCCAGGAGGGCTCCCAGCCGTGCAAACAGCACTGCTACAGCTTGTGTGTAGATTTTGGTGCAACTGTTTCAGGCCTCTGTTGGATAGCATTTGTGACCAGTAACGCTCTCTGTCCCCCGTGAACCTCTGTTTAATTTTTTCAAGTGAGTGGGGCGACAACAAACAACTGAATGCCAAGTGCTTTTTCTTGCTCTGCTATTGAGGTCCACTTTCTTCCTTAGAAGTGAAATTGCTTCGGTCAGAAGCTGTTTGCCATTTGGTCTAATCAATTGCATCCCTCCATGGACTTGTTAGAGACTAGAGGAAAATGGCTGACATTTTGACAGGCTTGCTCCTCCCTCTCTCCCTCCCTCCCACCCCCAAGTCCCCTCCACGACCCATTACAATTCTTAGACTAGTCCAGCCTTCCCCAACCTGGTGCCCACCACATGTGTTGGACTACAACCCCCAGAATCCCCCCAACCAGAAAGTTAGTCCAACACATCTGGAGGGCACCAGGTCGGGGAAGGCTGGACCAGTTCCTCAGTAGTACTTTAAAGGGGGCTGTGGCGTTACACCCCACAAGTCAATTCCAAAAGTATGTCTGCAGTTTGTAAGTCTGTGGTTTGTAGAATCTTGGCCTGAGTGGGCGGAGTTAGAATGTCTTGGGAGTGGGGAGGAGTGATATATAAGGGAAGGACGGAGGGGATTGTGAGTTCTTTCCAGGGAGACTTGTTAGGGACTCTTAGAGTCTGTAGTGCTCTCTGTATTTATGGAACTTAAGTTCTGGGAAATTTGAGAGTCAGTGTAGTGAGTGGTGTCTTTAGAGTGTGGTGTGCACGTAGTGGAAGTATATTAATCAATACTGAGAATAAAGAAAGTTCAAGAGTGGTTGTGTGAGAAAAAGGAAAGCGCAAATGTGAAGGAGTAGAAATGCCTGTAGAAATGTCTCCTCAATTAATCAATACTGATAATAAAGAAAGTTCCAGAGTGATTGTGTGAGAAAAAGGAAAGCGCGAATGTGAAGGAGTGACCGGATTGTATGAAAGGTTTCAAAAAGGTTTTTAAATGTTGTTAGTTGAAACAAAGCTTGTGAACTTTTAAAGATAAATTTTGATTGTTTGTTTTAAAACTACCACAAAAATCCCACGTGTCTGTTTGGCGTTTATCATCTTAAGTTTACACATATAACACCCACTCTGACAATCATTCACCTAAGCAGATATAACTCACAGAGCATTATATTATATATATTAAAATCCATTCTCCATTTTAAACCCCTTTCTCCACATAGTTTGGAGGAAGGTGGGCTTTATCCCTTGCCTCAGGCGTATCAAGTGGTGGTGCTTGGCTTGAGCAGGGAGTATCCTTGGCCGGGTCTGGTGTTCAGAGCCTGTGTCGTGGCAGGGGCACCTCCTCAGAGTTGGAACAGGGGTGCAGCGTGAGGCACTGTGTTTTGTAGAAGGGACAAAATGAAGATTAGAGGCTTATGAAACCTCAGGGTTAGGTGGAAACTCATTGAAATTGTGAATGGCATGGAAAGGGTGTGTGTAAGTGTGTGTGCGGGGGAAACTGCCTGTTCTTTCAAAGGGCTTCTGACAGCTGCAACCCTTGGGCACTCTTTGAATACTGGAATGGCGCATCCTCTCTCTTATCCTGCAGAGAACGGAATCCCGACCTCCGTCACGTTCTCCAGTACCGACCCTGCGCACGCTGTGGCAGCCTTCCAGACGGGCCATGCGGTTCTCTACGATGTGGAGGTTGCCTGCCCTGTCCTGACACTGGAGTCTAGTCCGGCCAGCGGTGAGCTGGGGATGGGATCAGATGGGGGTGGGCACAGGGCTGGCTTGGTTCCAGGGACAACTGAGAAGCTGTATGTCCTACTGTGTGCGTCTGGCTCCCACAGATAGAACAGTGGAATGTGCCTACTCTCCCCACAGGCACATGCAGACACAAAGAGGTGATGGGAGCTTCTGTTTCCATTTTAGGAAAACCACAGTTTAGTGTGACGTCCAAACCTTACACAGTGGTTAGTCTTAACTACGGTTAGCGAAAAGAAGCCAGCTGCATAAACTATGGTTTGAAGTTGGCCTGTTTCGATGAACCTTTAGTTGAGCTTTTTTTTTATTTCCGGCATTTTCATACACAGCCCACCCAGCTCATGGTGCCTCTTAAACATACAATACTAACATGCAAGATCGTAAAAGAACAAATTGAAAGCCGCTGGGTGCTTGTCATCTAATTTATTTAAAATTGCCTTTTAAAAATCTGCTCGTTTCATTGAGAGCACCTTGTTTAGTCCAGCTAAAAAAATACTAATACATTAAAAAAAACCCGTTGTAGCCCTACGTGAAATAAAGACGCGGGCATAGCGTTCCCTGTCAAGGCCCCCGGAGTGCAAATTCTTGCGGGTTTGTGGTGCAGCTCCCCGGGAATCCTTGGCCTTATCCAAAGAACAAGAAGAACCCCCAGCAAAGGGGAGCTTCTCTTGGGACTGGGCTTCAACTCCTCTCCCTCTCTGAACAGGGGCCAGTCAGATCAACCAAGTTGTGAGCCACCCAGCCCAGCCGGTCACCATCACCGCCCACGACGACCGAGGGATCCGCTTCCTAGACAATCGGACAGGTAGGGTCGCTGACTGGGGGACCTGAGTTGGTAAGGCGGCCTCAGCTTGTAGCTTCTGCCTCTTTCGCACTGATGCAAAGCGCATCCCTTTCTTAAGCACGCCTGGGTAGAGCGTGGACCCTTCGTAACTGCTGTAAAATGTTTTAAGAGAGAGCCGTTCTCTCCTCTTTCCGTGCAGGGAAAGCTGTGCACTCCATGGTGGCTCACCTGGATGCCGTCACCTGCCTGGCTGCAGATCCCAACGGTGTCTTCCTTATGTCAGGAAGTAAGTGCCTTCCGATCTTGCCACGCTCGTTTCGCGTGTAGCGTTGGCACCTTCACCGCAAGGAGAGATAATCACTTCCAGACGGGGGGAGCAGCGAACGCTGCGCAATGCCAGGCCCCTCCCTTGGATGCTCAGCTGCCCTTTGAAAAGTCCCCAGCTCTAGAACTGGGATTGTGTGATTTGGCCTTCAGATGGTTCCGCCCAGAGGCAAAACAGAGAGCCGGTGTGGTGTCGTGACTAGAGCGCCGAACTGAGAGTCGGGAGACTCGGGTTCTAGTCCCCACTCAGCCGTGGAAACCCACTGGGTGTGACTTTGGGACAGTCACAGACTCCCAGCCCAGCCTACCTCGCAGGGTTGTTGTTGTGAGGATAAAATGGAGAGGAGGAGGAGGAGGATTATGTACACTGCCGTGGGTTCCTTGGAGGAAAAAAAGTGTGATATAAGTGCGGTCAATAAAACGGGTGCAGCTGTGAAGCGGTAGGACTTGACAACGGACCTCTTTGCGGGCGGGCAGCGTTGGCTTTTAGCCCGCCACCCTCTGCTTGCCTGTCATTGAGCCTGTCCTGCCACCTTCCCTTGCTCCCCTAAGTAAGCAGGGGTGCAGCAGAGAAGCCCCATGGAAACCCCCATGCACACGTGGGCAGCCCCCCCCCTCCCATCTCATCTGCCTCTTCCAGGCCACGACTGCTCCCTCCGGCTCTGGAACCTGGACAACAAGACGTGCACGCAGGAAATCACAGCCCACCGCAAGAAGCACGAGGAGGCCATCCACGACGTGGCCTTCCACCCCAGCAAGGCCCTGATCGCCAGTGCCGGGGCGGATGCCCTTGCCAAGGTCTTCGTATGAGAAGCGGATGAGGCCTGCAGGTAAGCCAAGGCCAGGTGGGGGGAAGCGGGGGGGGGGGGGAGAGGGGCACGGGTCCCCCTGGCCGCCAGTTCATGGTCTCTTCTTCTTCTTCCCCCTCCCGCTAGGAGCGTCCCCAGGACTCCGCTGCCGCTTTGTTCCTCTCTTTCTCTGGCCCAGCCAGTGGTGCTAACAACGACTCCTTCCTTCGCCACGGGCGCCTCCCGCCACCTCCCTTCCAGCTCAGGACCGAACCCTGCTGGGCAGCGGTGGTGGCCGGGGGCAATCGACCAGGGGGGGGGGAAAGGCAGCTGCTTCCCTGAGACCTTGGGGCTCACCTTCACCAGCACTGAAATATTTTCCGCTCATTTCAAGGTCGCCTGGTTTTTATTTCCCAGCTCAGGGAGTGGAAAAAACTTTCCTGGGATTTGTTGGGAGGGGGGTGGGGGAGGGAGTTAAGGACTGGGATCTCCTGCTCTGCGTGAGGTCCGGGGAAGGGCTTGTGGCACCGGCCGCCTTGGGCGTGGCTTTCTGAAATCTCCCTAACTGCCCCTTGTGCTGGTGACTCTCTCCCACCCCCCCAAACAAAGAGGGCGCAGGAAGAGCGTCCTGCTGGTCTAGCGCAACAGCAGCATCTCTGGCCCAAATCGAACCCCCCCGTGACTCCTCCCCTCCCCCGGCCGAGCTCCCTCAGCCGAGCCAAAGGAGGGACAAGATGCAATCGGAGGAAAAAACCCGTCCCGCCCCCCCCCCCCCCCCCGCTTGTGGACAGTTCAATGCCTTGGGGCAAATCACATGCCAACGGTTGCTGCTGCTGCCCCTGAAGATTTCAACTGCACCTACGCCGTGCATTCCCCCCCCCCCCACTAACCATACTTGCAATTGATGTGGGAGACCGAGGAGGAGCGAGCTGGGAGACGACGTGGGGATCATCCCGCCCCCCCTGGCCACTGCTTCCAGATAAATCCTGGATGAAGCAGCAAAGCTCGCTCCGCCTCTGCTCCGCTTTCAGCCTCCTTCTGAAAGAGGTCACACATAAGAGGAAAGGGGGGAGCGCCAGGAAGAGAAGTGACCGGAAATATAACTGGAAGGCTGGGAGAGGGGGGGTGGATTTTGATTGGCAAGCCAGTTAGTAGTCATCTGCGGGCCGGATGTGGGACTCTAGCCCCCTAGTTGCTGACGGCTGTTTCGTGGAAGTGGGGAAAGGTGTCTGAATGTGGGGAGGGGCTGGGGGTGATTGTGGGGGAGAGCCTAGAATGGGGAGCCAGGCAGGGGTTAGTTCCTGGTGAACTGGGGAGGGGGGGAGGGGGGCACACGGAGGCAGCTCACGCCGTAGCAGTCTGAACCGGTTTGTCATGGGGCCGGCAGGAATTCTGCCCTTCCTTCGAGGGGTTTTCTGCGCCCGCAGAGGGTGCAGAGGCTTCTGGGCTTGCATGCGTTCCCACTTTAGGCAGTAGCATACCGTTCCACTCATCGCTCAAGGAAGCAGTCAGAACTGCTGGAGATTTGGCTGTCTTTTCCTCCTTTTTTTTTTTTTTAAAAAAAAGAAGCCATTCGTCCTAAAAGCTCGTTCAGACTCCAGCCCCATCTCAGCAATAAATCCCCCACCCCACCCCTGTCCCTGGACCTCTTCTTTTCCCGGCCTTCAGCCAGGACGGAACCACGGCCATTTATCCCCTCGGCCCGGAGTTCAGAGAAGCGGCCGTCCAGGCCATGCTAAAAAGCACCAGACGCAACTTCATCCCATCGCTCTGGTAATGCAGGTGGCATGAGGGGGGGGCACACACCTGGGGCTGCGAGTTGCACCAGTTAAGGGAAGGTGCTGCCACGACATCGTGGATCCACGTAAAAGCTTTGGGAGCTGATTGGGAATTCAAAGGCCGGGAAAGGGCTTCGTTTCCCGGGTCAGGGCAAGTTCTGGGGCTGAGCACGGGGGAGGGACCAGCCGTTTAGAGCCAGGGCCTTGGAAGTGATTTGTGTGTTTGGGGGGTGGGGGCGGGGGCTGCAACTGTGTTTTTTTTAATTTTTCTTTCTATCTGTTGTGTAACTTACCCTTGCAGTTGGCAATCCAAAAACACTAAAAAAAAAGAAAAAAAGGCTTCCTGTATGTGGGAATACCTTGCACGTGAGTTTGAGGATGCCCACGTCGGTGTGTGTGCATGTGTCCGAGGAGGGGGATTAACTTTAGCCTGTCTCCCCGTCGTGGGAGGGCTCTTCGGGGAAGAGGGCGCGCCCTGAGCAACTAAGCGAGATAGCTCCAGCCTGACTACGGTCAAGGAGTTGAGCGTCGGGAGCCGGCGGTCCCGTTTCCTGCAGGCTCTTCCACGGCAGCGGCGTGTTCGTGCGTTGGCTGGGCGGCCGTTGCAGGATCTTGACACTACTGGCGTCCTGGGAGCACAGCCTGGTCTCTCCAGCGCCTCCTGGCCGCCTGCCACAACGTCTCTGCACTTTTGCGCTGGGCTGAGTCCGCCGATCTGAATTCTGAGCTCGACGACCCCCTGCTCCCCTTCCTTCTGCCGGAGAGGTCATCCTGCCCTGACAACCCCCTGCGCAGTCTTCTGGATGGTTCTGCCAACATCCGCCGTACCAGTCAAGGACCCACAGGAGGAGGGAGTGTGTGACTCCAGGTGGTTGTCAGCGTTGTGTGAAGAAAGACCGTCCTTGAAAATGGTGGGAGCTCCATATCCCCTCTCCCCATTCCCCTCTTCAGTTGGGCTAACTTTCTTTGTACAGCTGAGGTTGGACTAGATTTCCCCTTGTTCTCCTTCTCCGTTTTGATTCCTGGGATAAAACGTCCTTTTTTGTATATTCTGTATAGTAAAAGAAAACCTGATTCGGAAAAACGAAACCCAAGAGGCACCCAAAGGGCTGACGCTGAAGTAACCACGATCACGTTATCACTGTGTGATAGTTTCTATGAGCCATGGTCTTTTTTAAAAAAAACAGCGCGGAGTTGAGTTAAAGCAGCAAAGGGGGAGGGGGAATGGGGTGTGCGGAGAGAGAAACAACACTGATTTTAAAGAATGCCCTTGTCTGAATCTCATGAGCACGTGTCATAGGGCACTCTCGCCTTTACTTCACCGCTTCTAAATCTGGGGCCACCTCCACCACCAACCACTAGCTACTCCTGAAACTTCAGTCGACTTCTTCCCCCCCCCCCCCCGGACCCCGTAACCCTTCCCCCTTATCCCTATACGTATCTGTGTGCTGTAATTATTCAGATTTGAGAGCACTCCTGCCTTTTAAAACGCCGGTTAGCTTTTTATTGCATATTTATTTGAACTCCCGTCTTCTCTTTTTATTTTTTATTTTTGTCCTGTTTAATCACAAGACTCAATTGTATGTGGGACAAAAACTGCCTCAGTAATAATAATATTATTAATAATAAAAAAAAACAATCCTTTGGAATACGAGTGGGTTTTTGGTCCGCGTTGAATGGGAATACCCTGGGCCTCTCCTCGCTCTCACGCCTTCCTGCAAGTTTGGCATGACCTCGTGATGAAGAGCTGGGATTGTTCAGTTTGGGAAAAGAGGAGTTGCTGGGGAACATGGGTGGGAGGGCACTGTTGCACCGTGTCCTACTTGTGGGTTCTGTTGTATCCAAAAAGAGGCAAGGTAAAAGTACATATATAAATCCTTTATTTAAAGTATGCCTTGCATAGCCATATGCCTGACTAAGCCCTCTCAAATGCTATCTCCAATTTCCCCTTATAGATTGCTCAGTCTTCAGCTGGATCTAATCCTTGCTCTCTTAAAGATACAGTACTATGCCATCTCCACATTTCTCCCCCTCTTAAGAAACCTCCATAATTCCACATCCCAACACTACATAACATAGTCTTTAGTCCAAGCAGGTGGGTGTCTGACAAGGCCTGGCCGTCTTCCCGGTTCACTTCCCGGTTGGTCGGATCCAGCTGCTGGCATAGTCTCTATTGTGGGTGAAAAAGGCAAATCCTCTAACCCAAAATGGGTATCTTCATCATCTTGATGGTCTACTGGAGCAAGATAAGCATTCCACACACGTCCATCCGAAAGTTTATATGTATAAGGTCCTTTTCCCCCAATAATTTTACGAGATGTGAATCTTTGTTCTCCCTTTCGTAAAATCCCAGGTTTCCTAACTCGAACAAAGGAGTTGCACTGGAATGTTTGTTCCTTAGCACCACGACGTCCATCTGGCTGACCGCTGGTTGGCCACTGTGGAAACAGAGTGCTGGACTAGATGGACCCTCGGTCTTCTAACCTTCTTAAGAACTACTGGTGAAACCTTCCCTAGGTGGCCGCTGCAGTTTCCCATAGCAAATTGGAAGGGGGTGGGGGCTTTAAGGTTAGGGGTGGGGGCTTTAAGGTCAATGGTGGAAGATGCAGTTGATGGAGGGGTGTAAACGGTGAAGGGAGGGTACTGTCATCAACGCCAGCCTTTCCCAACTTGGTTCACTCCTGATGTTTTTGGACTGCAGCTCCCAGGGCTGCAGTTTGGAGCAAGATCTTACTGTCTCCTAGCATAGGAGGCATTTCCGATTCGCTTTTAAAAAAAAGAGAGAAAAGCTTAAAAACTGAACTCTCTGACGGATATCACAGGTAACAGCCTTAGTTTTTTGCAAAACTAAGGTGCAGGGGCTTGGGCCCGAATGGAAACCCTGCTTGGCAATTCTAGCGTTGGAGACAGGCTGCAGTTTGCTCAGTGGGGATGGAACGGCTCTCGGCGTGAGCCCCAGGTGCTTTTATTCAAACCTGTTTCTTTAAAAAGGCGGGTTGCGGGTGGGGGGGGTGACAGTGAGAGGGACGGTGCTGAACTGGTGGTTGGAGGGATGCGACAGCCGTGGGGCACAAGACATGTGGAAATTCTGCCCGTGCCCCATCCAACTTCCCGGGATTGTGGCCTGTCACGTTAATAGACTGCGGGGTGCCGTGTCTTTCTGCTTCCGCATTTTGGGTGTTCCCAGGCATGGGGAATGTTGCAGGGTGTCCAATGCACATGTTTGGGAGCAACGGGCTGGATTGACCTGTGTTAATTACGCTGCGGACCAGTTTATAAATCAGAGAAACGGGAGCAAACCAACATGGCCCTGATTTGCTTTTCTACATGGCACCAGCCTCGTTTCTTCCACAGAATTGGCTTTTCTGTATGGCTGCTCTCGCCTTCTCTTCTTCCTGGCCTACCTACTTTTCTTTGTTCTAAATGCCAAGCCCCACAACGAGACGCTTGGCTGTAGCCCTTGTTGAAGGAAGCTCTGGGTTGCGGGGCGGGGGGTGGCTGGGGGGGGGGTGTTCAGAGAAAGCTGCCAGGGCCCAACACCTGCAGGCAGGGCCTTCAACAAAGCTGCCCTTGTGAAGACGGACAACAGGTCTTTCACTACTGCTGCCGCACGCTTGCAAGATATGTGAGCCATGGAATTACGCCCCAGCCATATTATTAAAAACAATCCACAAAACTAGCTCAAAAAGGCCCGTTGCAACTTTAAAATCTTTCAATTCTATTTCTTATAACAGTCACATTCAAAACTCGGTGAACGTGCTGTGTAAATGGGGAATTCAGCCACACCTGGCCAAATGTTTAATATTTTAAGAAGAAAAGGAACAGTTCTGTTACTTTTAAGGTTACAAAGGTAAATGAGTCGTTCGTACGCCACAGCTCAAAACCAAACCAGAATTGCAATGCGAACCTACGTCTGTTTTACCAGGCAGTAAACCCTATTGTATTTAATACGGCTTCCTCACAGGACCGCGTACACCGGATTACGGCCTGAATCATGCCAATTGCCCCTGGAATCGATGGTCAAATTAAAGACGCGTTTATTTGGCTGGTGGAGCTTACGGTGATACAAAAGCTAGAACTATGCAAAAAAGGAATACACAACCCTTCTCAGTTTTAGTTCATGAACGACAAGCTGCAGTTTCCCTCGTGGTAAAGTGAATTGATAAAAGAGTTGTTCCTCTGTGTGGATTTACTGTCACCAACTCCTCTTACTTTGTTTCAGCTTGCTTCCTCTTATGAGTGACTGATTTAGTAGCCAATTTTTAAAAATCACAACAGGCCTCAAGCAGTCTGGTTTCACCTCTAAATTAACCCTTATGAGTTTAAGGCCCTGAAAGTGCTGGCATGTGTCTGTGTGCACACAAAACACACACTTCTCCAAAGGTCCACTACATGGCGATTCTCTTAAGCCAGGTGAGGGAGGGAGCGCCAACTGTAGAAATGGCAGGCTTGAGAGCAGCAGCGTCTTTGCAAAGTTCAAAAGGCCTCCCACTGCCTCCAGCCCTGATTCCCACCTGTGCGAACCAAGAGACGGGCAAAGGGGCTCTTACACAAGGCCTGTGGTGGTCGAAGAGGCTTTGGCCACGGCTCCTTTCTGAGATGCTTCAGCTGCTCACTCCTATTTGCATGAGGGCAGTTTCTGCTTTTCAGGCCGGGAAGAATTGTGTGAGTGGGAGAGCGTCTTCGCCTACAAGCTAGACTGTGTAGAAAAAAGTGGCTGATGTGCAGAACTGGCAGGGGACCATACTCATGAAGGGTGTCTCCGGGGGCCTGCCAGTTACCTATCCCCACTTTCCAGAACAACTTGAGCTCTGGTAGTATATATATATATATATATATATATATATATATATATATATATATATATATAACAAATCTAGTCCTTCGTACAGACCTGCAGCTCCATACACGCTCCCGTTCCCTTCCCTGCCCCTGGCCACAGGCTGCCTTGTTGGCTCGGGCATCATGGCCATGGGCCAAGGTGTGCCCCACGGTGTCAGAGCCAGGGGTGGCACCATAGCCACTCCACAAGGACAGCTCGAGGTGAAATGTTGTTAGACCTGCCGGATCTCCCCGGCATGGCAAAGCAGGCTGGGGCGGGCTTGGCATGCAGGGAGGGAAGAAGCAGCTCCGGCTGCTTTTGGCAGGCGGACAAGCCGCGGCAAAGCGGTCGCTCAGCCAACGTGGGGCGCACCGCTGGGCAGCCGCCACCGTAATTTCCTTTCTGCCACCTCAAACGGAGCTTGTCTCCTTCCTCTTCTGAAGCGTCTGCATCCTGTTTACCTGCTTCAGCCTCCCCCAACGGGGCGCCCTCTAGAGGTGTTGGACTACAAGTCCCAGCAGCCCCAGCCAGCTGGCTGGGGCTGCTGGGACTTGTAGTCCAACACCTCTAGAGGGCGCCCCGTTGGGGGAGGCTGTATCATCGACTATTGGGGGTCCACTATTATTATTATTATTATTTATATAGCACCATCAATGTACATGGTGCTGTACAAACAGTAAATAGCAAGACCCTGCCGCATAGGCTTACATTCTAATAAAATCATAATGAAACAATAAGGAGGGGAAGAGAATGCCAACAGGCACAGGGTAGGGTAAGCAGGCACAGGGTAGGGTAAAACTAACAGTATAAAGTCTGCACAACATCAAGTTTTAAAAGCTTTAGGAAAAAGAAAAGTTTTTAGTTGAGCTTTAAAAGCTGCGATTGAACTTGTAGTTCTCAAATGTTCTGGAAGAGCGTTCCAGGCATAAGGGGCAGCAGAAGAAAATGGACTCCCGAAAGGTCCCATAGCCCAAAGCACACCGTAGCTTTCCATGCATTTAAAACTAGATGGGGTTTGGGAAGACAATCTAGTTTGACCCGGTGGTCACGCACCTGCTATTCCATATTCCTAAACTTGATGAAAACCCCAAAGTACCTCTACCTTTTAACCGTGGCTGGTACTTTGTTCCTTAAGGTTATTCCGTGTCAGTTCCATTCCTCTGAAAAGAGAACCGGCCTGCTTCCGAGGCTCAAGGAAGGCCCCTTTGCTGAAATTCTGCAGTAAGTAAATGTGCTTTTAATTTAATTCATTAATCAGCTAAAAGCCAGACAGGTAATTAAAAGCTGTTGACAGCTCTGATTAATACGGGTACAAATTATATTATTAATCACTTCTGAAGCGTTGGTACAAATTGCTTTTTGGCTCTTAACACATTTATCAACCTCCATCATTGCGTATCACCCATTAGTCCGGACGCTGGATCATTTGAGAGGATTAACTGGCAGGGGAAAGGTGGGCAAAGCAGCAAGAGAAGAGACTAGGGTTGATTTGAGGCTGGGTGTCACTAGCGGCCTCTCATCAACCCCCCCCCCAGCCTATTCTCAACACCAGAGGATCACAATGCCTCTGAACATATGCCGATGGCATTTCCCTCCCCTTCCAGGCTTCTGGAAATAAGGAACACGGTTTACTTCAGTTGTCATGCCCCTTGGTGGATAAATCAACTGCAGACTTCAGATCAGCCGCAAAAGATTTCCCCTGCTAAAAACATTGTAAGAGCCTTGCTAAATCAGACTACGTAGTCCAGAACGCCCCACAACCCCCCATGGGCCAAGAAAACTCACAAGCTGGACAAGAAGGCTACGGCTGTTGCTCCCCAGTATCTCGTATATTCCCAGATAGGCTGCCATGGAACATGGAGGTTCTATTTTGCCACCATGGCTGTTTGATTCTGATCAACCCCTCTTGCTCTATGAATTCATTTCATCTAATCCGGTGGCCATCACGGAAGGGTAGCCACAAAGAAGTGGGTCCCTGTCCTGTGAGAAAGCCTTTTTCTCGTCTCCCCTAACTCTCCCCCCCCCCAAAAAAAAACCATTTCACTGGATGATCCTGCATTCTAGGATTACAAGAGAGGGGTGGGGGCATTTTCTCCACACCATGAAAACATTTTAATTTATTTATCTGCTGTACTTTTCCACTATCCAACAACCGAAAACGTTCTCTAGCTGGTGTACAATGCATGAAAAACGTAAAACACGTACATTAAAAGAAAGAATAAAAACAATGTGGGTAAAATCAACGGCAAAGAAAAGATACAACCATTCCAGCACATAAAACCAGTAGCAGAATAAAGTACTAAAAGCACTTTTAAAAAATTCTTAAAATGCCTGAGAGAATAAAAGGGTCTTCACCTGGTGCCCAAAAGCCCGTATCATAGGTGACAGGTGAGCCCCTCTGGGAAGAACATTCCAAAACAAGGGTGCTGCTTACCTGATCTCATTTGGGGGTCGCACCCGGGGGAGGATGGTAATTTTATAAACCTCTATCGTGTGGGCCTCTCTGGCCCCACTTTGTCATAACCTAAACAGTTCCAAGGACTTCACCATTCCCTTGTAGAGAAGATGTAGTGATGGCCACTCATTTGGATGGCTTTAAAAGGGGGTTGGATGAATTCCTGGAGGTGAAGGCTATCAAGGGCTACTAGCCCTGAGGGTTGTGTGTTACCTCCAGTATTCGAGGCAGTAAGCCTGTGTGCACCAATTGCTGGGGAACATGGGTGGAAGGGTGCTGTTGCATCATGTCCTGCCTTGTTGGTCCCTGGCCGACGGCTGGTTGGCCACTGTGTGAACAGAGAGCTGAACAAGATGGACCCTTGGTTCGATCCAGCATCAGGGCACTTCTGATGTTCTTATGCTGCAAGACTTTTCGTTTTGGTTGCTTTTTCTGCCCTGCTTATCCGTCAATCCCCTCCCCCCCCCCCGGGGCCGCCTTTCCTTCCTGTCTGCTTTTCACGAATCTACCCTTCCTGAGGGAATCTCTTGGTGCATTAAATGACAGCGGGTGTACGGTAAACTAGATCAGGAGTGTGTACAACAGGGCAATCGATAAGAGGATCTCTGAGCATATGCAGAGAGCAGCTCATCACTGAGGAACCACCTGAGGACGCCAGCAAAGAAAAGGTTTCCGGATTGCACAGGGCACCTGCTATTATTGCCATCACTTAAAAAAATTAGCAAAGGAGATGCACACCAAGGCAGGGCAACGGATCCGTTCCAGATGGGTGTTTCAAGATCTCTGGGAATCGTGACTCCTGGGCTGCGTGTGCGAAGAGGGAAGTTCTGGCCAACTTCTCCAAGAGCCTTTTCCCTGCCAACAGGATGTTTCTGCAAGGCAAGAGACAGGAAGACTGGAGAAGGCGGCCCCTCCTAGGGGCAGCGGTAAAAGGATTGGGTTTTCTGACTCCACCTGCTTTCCAGATTTTTTAGCGGGGTGTGTGTGTGGGAGCAACTGCAAGCTGCCATACCCAAAGGGAAGGGCCGTAGCCGAGTGGTAGAGTGTGAGCTTTGCATGGAAGAAGATTTAATCCCTGACATCTGCAGGTAGGGCTGGGGGGGGGGAACTCACCTGTCTGAAACTGCCAGGCGATGCGCAGGTAACCTCAGTCCAGACGGGTTTGGAATAAGGGCAGTTCCCTCGGACCCTAAAAGGAATCCTTGCTCCATAGGTTACCAGCCTTCCTCAACCTGGGGCGCTCCAGATGTGTTGGACTGCATCTCCCAGAATGCCCCAGCCAGCTGGGGCATTCTGGGAGTTGTAGTCCAACACATCTGGAGCGCCCTAGGTTGAGGAAGGCTGGGTTAAGCCCTTACGGAAATGCCCCGTGTAACAGTCCTTTGCAAAACCACGCACACGGCTGGGCGTGGATTCTGCAGAGCAACACTGAAGGCACGGGTGGCCGGTCAAGCCCATGTGGCACGCGGGACCTTTCGCTGTGGTATACGACTTGCCAGAAGTGCTGTTTAAAAACAGAAGCAATACTGTTGCTTCACCTAAAAAACTTGCAAACAAGGGAATGATGAGCACACAATAAATAGAAAGGCCCTTTGGCAGGTGTCCTCAACGTGATTGTAGCACTAGTTTTTTCTTCCACCCCCTTCGCCTCCCATCTGCCAGGTTGCAATGTGGGATTGAAGGAGAGTATAATTGGGTGAACTACCTAATAAATTATGGCGCTAGCTGAACACACACACACACACACACACACATTAAAAACCCCAATCTGGTGCCTTCCAGATGTGTTGGACTACAACTCCCAGAATCCCCCAGGCAGCTACACACATAGGAGAGAAAGCTGAGAGGGACAGGCTTGCCTATGGCCACTGAATGATGTGTTTGTGGCAGAGGTGAGATTCACACTAGGGATTTTTTGAATCTTAGCTTGGGCTGCGAGCTGTTAGACCACTCTAGCCTCTAATGGCACAACCCACGTATAGACAGAAAAAAGCCCTACAGCTCCCAAGACTTTCTCTCTCTCTCTAAACGGACCCGACAAACAGGGAGAAAGCTGCCTGGGGGCAAAACTCCGGTGCCCCCACCGTAACGAAGCAAAGCAACACGACTTCCTCAAGTCCTCGGGGACCTCTCCACGATGTCTCACTGTAAAAGCGAGAGCAGGGAATGGGAAGCCGCTGAATTCCATGTCGTATCACGATGGACTTCCTTTCATGCGTCCGGTGCGCCCTGGTCATCGATTTGTGCTGGGAGGCCCCATGGTTGAGAGAGGGAGTGAAAGTTCTCCCTGTCCTAATCCTATAAATGTCTATCACAGGCCCTCTGCTCTCCATCTCCCCGGCCCAGACCCACACCCAGCTCCCTTTTTTCTAAACTAAAAAGCCCCAAACACTTCAGCCTTTCCTAGCAGGGAAGGAGTTCCAAACCCCAATAATTTGGCTACCTTTTTCTGCACCTTTCCGGTATTCTTTGGAAGAAGCCAGCAACCAGCAGGCTCTAGTGGTCCAGCAGAAACAGACCCATGGTCTATTATGCCAGCTGGCTCGGGGATGCTGGGAGTTGGAGTCCAACGCTTCTGGAGGGCAGCATGTTGGGGAAGGCCGCCTTCTGCCTTGCCACCAGATCAGTGCTTTATTCGTAAGGATATTGTGGCACAAGAATTCAGCTCTACCTGGATGCTTTGCCCTTTTGTCCCAAAAGGGTGGGGATGCGATGTGGTTACACAGCAGGAAAATGGGCACTCTGCCCGGGCTCAGAGGTTCCCTCTTTTATCTCCCCCCCCCCCCGCCAACCCTGCCCTCCCAGGGATGAGCTTTGGCATTAACAGCTGAAATGGGAGAGGACAGAGTCACTGACAGAGAAGGGTGCTGCTTGCTGGCAACGGAGGAGGACTTTCTTCTTCTGTGGGGGGTGCTGAGAGCCGGATTTGGGGAGTTGTCTCTGAAGCGGAGAGCTTGAAGGCATTTCTTAAGCCCCGGCTTCTCCCTCTTTTGTCCAGGCAGACGCGAGTCACTCCCACATCCCAGGCGGTGCCCCGCATATTGTTGGCACGAAGGGAATGTTTAGCAGCAGGGCGCTTAACAGGTCTATTATAGAAAGCTTCCGGCAAGGCAGGGGACGGCTGCTTTTGAATCTTGCTCTCTTCCCCGTGCTCAGTGCAACTTGGAGAGGTCTGCAATGGCCACAGGGCAGACACAAGGCCGGCCCTACCAGTTGGCAAGGTGAACCGGCCACCTCAGGCAGCAGATACTGAGGGGGGGGGCGGGGCGGTAGTGAAGTGCAGAACTAGGGGTGTCCTTTACCCCGTAAGCTACCGTTCTTGGAGGATGCTGTCCCACTGCCAGTTACTACCTTCCCCAATAGGGTGCCCTCCAGATGTGTTAGCAGTGTAGGCTGGCGACTCTGATGTCAGTGGGCCGATGAATCCGCTCCGGGTTTCAATCAGAAATCACGCAGAATTCTAAACGAGCTATTCCGCCTTGGGTAGCTCCTTTAGAGTTCTACATGGTTTTGACTGAAACCTGGAGCGGATCCACTGCCCTGCTGACATTGGAACCACCAGCCTCCACTGTGTATTGGATTACAATTCCCATCATCCCCAACCAGCATGGTGGATGGGAATGCTTGAAGCTGCAATCTCACAGGGTTGTAGGCATCAGGTGGGAGACGCCTCTCCTGAATTACCGGCACTCCTAGCGCCCTCAGTGCGATGGAACTTGGAGAGGTTTGCAGCGGCTGCGGGGCGGAGACTGCGCTCCTCCAAGTAGTGACTTTTGTGTTGTTGATTCGTTCAGTCGCTTCCGACTCTTTGTGACTTCATGGACCAGCCCACGCCAGAACTTTCCGCCGGCCATCGCCACTTTAAATACCTTTAAAAGTATTTAAATACATGACTTAAATAAATGACTTTAAATCCTTTTTTTTTTTAAAGAGTGTTTCTCAAATGTTCGTGCCGAGTTGCCGTTTGAAGAGAGAGAAGAGCCGAGATTCAAAACCAACCTGCCGCCCTTTCTTCCCCGAGCAACGGAGTCCGGCTTTACTCAGAAAGAGGGGGACTTCTGTACATGCTCAGAGGCGCTCTCCCACGCCCCTGACTCCCCTTCCAGCGCCGGCCTCCCCGCCCCGCCTCGCGCTGGCCGTGGCTGAGCGCCGAAAGCCTCCTTCCTCTCCAGCGCTCCCCTGCGGCGCGCTGGTCGTTCCGGATCCACTCCGGAGCGGCGGGGCGGGGCGTCGTGACTTCCTCCCCGCCGCTCGCCATTGGCCCCGCGGCTCGTCACTCAACGCACTTCCTCCTCGGGGGAAGGAGAGGGGAGCGCAAAGAAAGTTTGTCGGAGCAGCAGCCGCAGCAACAGGAGCCGCGGTCGGGGCGCTTTGCCGTGCGCTTTGGGAGGCGCCCGCGGGGACCTCCGGAGGCGCGCCCGGCTACCTCCATGTGAGCTCTGCCGCCCAGGGGGCCGACCCGCCGCTTGGGCCCCGCCGCGATGGCCTCCCCGACCGGCGCCGGCGCCGCCGCCTCTTTCGCCCCGGTGGCCCCCGGAGCCGCCGCCGCCGCCGCCCCCGAGGCGCCTCCGGCGTGCGCCCTGGCCGCCACTCCCTGCCCCGGCGTCTCCTTCCACATCCAGATCGGGCTGACCCGGGAGTTCGTCTTGCTGCCCGCGTCCTCGGATCTCGCCCACGTCAAGCAACTGGCGTGCTCCATCGTGGATCAGAAGGTGGGTCCGGGGCTGGCTAGGCGCGCCGGGGGAGGAGGGGGAGGAGGAGGACCGCGGCTCCCTGGAGTGCGGGGAAACGCCGCGCGGGGTTACGCCGGGGGCGCTGGGACCCCGCAGGCCCAAGCGCGCCCGGTTTAGCTCCGAATTAGTAACTCCGACGTAAGTACCGCGGTTTGGGTCCCCTGCTACTCTCTGTTACTAATGGATGGCATGACCCCCCTGCTGCCCCTAACACCACGCGCCGGGAAAAAGGGAGAGTGGGAAAGACCGGGGGTGGGTGGGGGACACCCTTTATACTGCGTTAATTTGCCAGTGCCAGAAAGCGTGGTAAAGTCGAATGGAGTGATACTTTAATTCAGATCGAACCCTTAAGTCGGTGCGCTGTAACAGAACTTGTGCACATCCATTCACACGTTAGCCTGGCAGAGTCTCCCGCTGTGCTTTTAGCTCAGAGAGGACCCCACCTCCATCTTCCCCACCCCCCATTGCCAAACCCCAGATTGCAGACTCCTTGGGGCAGCGACCGTTTGGATTTCTGAAAATATTATTCTTATTTGACTGTGCATTTGCCCTGCAAAGGGGCAGACTCATGGATGAGCTGTGCAATTTGCAAGTAAGCACCATATATTTAATTGCATTTGAAATGCCTGCTGTCAGACAGGTGGCGTTTCCAACTCTGGGGTTTTTTTTATGGATAAAACGCCATCAATATACATTTAGTGGTTCTGTGTGTCTGTGTGTCTGTAAGAGGAGCAGCCATGTGCATGTCATTGCATGAGTGCATCCATGCGCACTGGGTTTTTGCAGTCCCTTGTATATATGGGAGACTGTGCATGTACAGTAGATCCAGCTGTGTGCTGTTTGACTGAGGCCTTTTGCACGGACTGACTCAGTCCCACCTCTGCAAAAGCGCAGAGAGAAACATTGCAACCCGCTAACGCCTGCCAGCGGAGCTGCTTGTTATGGGCCCAGAGCAGGCGGCAGCCAGAGACAGTTGGCAGCCCCCAGGAGAAGCCCCCTGCTTAGAATCCCTCCTTAAGGATGCCTTTCCCCGGGGTGCCGTCTCTGCTAACCTGGCCTACCTCACAGGGTTGTGGAGGAGATAAATAGGGTGAAGGGTGAGGCTGTGTGTGTGCGCTGCCTTGAGCCGCTGTGGAAAGAGGGTGAGAGAAAAACAAGAAGCAACGAGCAGCACTCAGGCAAGGAAGGACAGATGTGTTTTTAGTCTCTGCCACTGCAAATTTTAGTTACAGGGCAGGAGTCAAGGCAGGAGGGGGAGGATATCCCCTGAAGCTTATGGGCCATGAAGGAAGTAGTGGATGAGGAGAGAGCAGCAAGCTAGGCTAAAGGAGCAGTCTGTGAGCTGGGGCTGCAGTCTCCCTGAGGCCTGTTTAATAGAATCCTAGAGTTGGAAGGGTCCCGTGAGGTCATCAAGTCCACCCCCCTGCTTGGTGCAGGAATCCAGTTTCATGCATCCCTGGCAGATGACTGTGGCTGTCTCTGCTTGAATATTTCCAGGGCTGGAGAGCCCTCACCCCAAGAAGTTGGCTCCTTTGTCTGACGGCGAAGACGTTTTTCCTGATGTTCAGAAATCTGCTTTCTTGGAACTTTAGCCCATTTTTTCCTGCCCTGCAGTCTTGGATGATAAAGAACAGGGTACCGTCCTCTCTTCTGTGCAGCAACCCTTTAGGTACTTGAAAAGTGCTACCCTATTTCTTCCCCCCATATCTTCTTTTCTCAAGGCCAAACATACCCAGTTCCTTCCACTTTCCTCATGGGACTGAGTTTCTCGTCCCCAGATCGTCTTCGTGGCCCTTCTCTGAATTTGTACCAATTTATCCAAATCCTTCTTGAAGTGCGCCGTGTCCAGAACAGTTTGTGGGCTTCTGGTAGGCCCACAATCAGGTTCCTCGCTTAGGAACAGGATGTTAGTGTGCTCCGGCAGGGTTCTTCTTACGAGTGCAGGGGGTCCCACTCCGTTTGAAATCCCATTGAGCAGTGCTGGAACTGAACCTTGCCTGGCGGTGGGCCATCTTTTTCCAAATCCCAGGCATGGGGATTGGAGAAGCGGACCTCGGTGGCGAAGGGGAGGTGCTCTTTACATGCTCAGACGCACTCTTGATTCACATTATCCGAGGCTGATAGGTGTTCCCATCACCAACACATCTGGGAAGGCTGGGATACCATTTGGGGACAGTTTCTGAGCTGTGTGGTGAATACACATACACACACACAGAGTTAATGTTCAGAAGACTTTAGGCGAATTACAGGTTTCAGGGGGGAAAGTCTCACTGCTTTTGTAGCCAAAAGGGCGCCCACCCCATACACACCAAAGGAAAGTTGTGGGAGGCTGCGGGAAAGCCCGGGGTTTTCAGAAGTGCAAAAAAATCTTGAGGGGGGGGAAATATATCCGATAGTAGGGGGAATCCCCAGAATGGGGAAAAAACTTCTGGTGGGGAGAGAGAGAGAGAGAGAATGGAATAGAGGGACTGGAATCTTCACTCAACAGGATGCACTTGACGCTGCAACATTTGGTTGCAACTTCCACCTGCACAAATAGGGACGTTGGTACAGTGCTTCATGGATTGTATTATCTTTTTATATACCTTCTCTTGGTAATGGTCCTGTAAGAGAAGTATCCATATAGGGGAGATTTGGGGTGGAAGACTGAGGCTGAGAATAGAGGTTCAGTTGAGGCCACACAGTGAATTTGTGTTTAGATAAAGACCTGGATGTCTTGCGGGGGGGGGGGTGTGTGCTGCGGAGGGAGACAAACCTCACGGCTCCTGCTGCCGTCTGCTCTGCCACTGGTCTCCTCTTCTGCCCCTTGCAGCTGGTCCAGGGCCCCTGTTTCTATATATACATGTATTTTATGTTTCGGTGAAGGAGCGGAAATGGTAGCTGAGATGCTGGCTGCCGCTCTCCGCTAAGCAGGAAAGGGAAGCGTTGCTGCTTCCAAGAGGCTGAGCGATAATCTTTGGGCTGTCTCCAGGAGGGAAGCCGCCTTCCTCCACATCCTTTGCTGGAGGCTGAAAGGAACTTGGAAGCGTCTTTTCAGGGAGAGCTGGGAGGGAGAGTTCAGTCAAGCCAGAGGGGTGTGTGTGTGTGTGTGTGTGTGTGTGTGTGTGAAGAGACACACACCTTGTCCCTCGCTCACACGGATCCCCCACGTCACATCTGTTCCGTCCCTTGGAGTGGGTGGCAAATTCGAGTCTTGCTTTCCTGCACATCAGGGGTGGGTTAGAAAGGAGCTCTCCAGATGGCGTTGGACTTCAGCTCCCAGCATTCCTGACCGTTGGACCTGCTGGCAGGGGCTTCTGGGAGTTGGTGTCCCAAGCATTTGGAGATGACCTTTCTGTCACCCTTGCTGTGCATAACGTGCAAACCTCCTTAAGCTGGGGTGTGTGTGGGGGGGGGGGCTTCGGGGAGGGAGGAATGAGCCGCAGCTCAGCCCTCTATTTTTCACGCAAAACGTCTCAGGTTCAGTACCTGGGTCCTCCAGATTGGGCTAGGGAGGGCCTCAGTCCGGGACAGTTTCTAAGGAGAGGCGGAGTGGCTGCTCACCTTGGGCACCCAGAGATCCAGGTTGCCAAATGCCCCCAACAGCAATAGTGGTCAGGCCAGGCTTGGCATGCAGTAAAGGGAGGTGCTGCATTGCCCAGTCCAGACTGCCGTCACGTGCCATTTTACATCGCCGTATTCCCTCTAGTGTGAGCAGAGCCGGTGCCAGACTGTTTTGCGCCCTAGGCAGGTGGGGTGGGGTCAGCAGCTTCGGAATGGTGTGCCCGGCCGGAAGCCACTCTGGAAGAGTGACTTCTGAGCATGCCGTTCCGAAGCCGCCTGCCCCAGCGTCCTGGCTTTGCTTCAGCTGGCCGAAGCGAAGCCAGGATGCTGGAGTGGGGTGTGCGTGCGTGGCTTTGCTTTGGCTGGGTGGGCGCCCAGTCGAAGCGAAGCCAGGACGCTGGGGCAGGTGGGCAGCTTCAGAACGGTGCGCCCAGAAGCCACCCCCTCAGAGCCGCTGTGGGAGAGCGGCTTCCGGGTGCAGCGTTCTGCGCCCCCCTTACCTTGGCACTCTAGGCGGCCGCCTGAGTGGCCTCTATGGTAGCACTGGCCCTGAGTGTGAGAGGCAGCAACCTGGACCTATCAGCTCACTAACTTCATGGGGTGCACAGCCAATGAGAGCACTGGAGCAGTTGGTAGGCTGCCCTCTCTCCCTCTCTCTCTCTCTCTGTCCCCCCAACCCCTGAACCCATTTCATGCTGTTCAGGAATAGCAGTAGCATTTGTGGGTGGGGGAGGAATTGCTCCAAAGTACCTTGAGATGTCCCTGACCCAGTCTGACGCCCTAGGGGAGGGGCTCACTGTGTTGGTGATACTGGCCCAAATAAGCCAGCAGTCTGACTCAGAAAAAGGGATCTCTGGTCCCTTCCTTTGGAGGGATAACACCAACACCAACCCTGACATGCACACATACCCTAATAAATGGGTCCAGGTTACCTGCGGGATCACCTTCTCCCGTACAATCCGCCCCGCACCCTCAGGTCCTCTGGGAAGAATCTACTTCAGCTAGCAAGAACTAGATTAACAACTGTTACCCAGAGGACCTTCTCTTCTGCTGCTCCCAGACTGTGGAACGGCCTGCCAGAGGAGACTCGTCAACTTGACGGTCTTTTAGAATTTAAAAAAGCAATAAAGACTGATCTATTCCGGCAGGCCTATCCAGTGAAATTTTAGAATGTTTTAAAGATGTTTTAATCTTGTATGGTATGTTTTTAATAATTTTTTAATGTGGATTTTATATCATGTTTTTATACTGTTTGTTTTATACTTTGAATGGTTTTTGTTTTTGTGAACCGCCCAGGGAGCTTCGGCTGTTGAGTGGTATAAAAATGCAATAATAATAATAATAAATAAATAAATAAATAAATAAATAAATAAATCAAGCATTGAATAAGGAAGACCTATGTTTAATTAATGTCTATAAAATATTTCTTGGCTGCGTTTCATGTCCCAAAGCCACATAAAATAATAAAGCACTTAATAAGATAATATTTTTAAAAAAGGCTAAAACCAGCGCTAAAACCAGCAACGACATGAACAGGGGAAGGCCAAATTAAATAATTTGTGTTCAGGGCCTTCTGAAAAGCCAGCAATGATGGGGCCTGGCGGACCCCCAATGGTGACATATTTCAGAGGTGTTGGGCCACTGCAGAAAAGGCCCTGTCTTGTGTGGTTGCCTGCCTAAATGCTCTCACAGGTGGGCAAATGTGGAAGGTCTCTCTTGCCGATCTTGAAGTGCGGGCAGGTGGATATGGTCCTTCAAGTAACTTGGTCCCAAACCGTTTAAGGTTGTAAAGGTCAAAACCAGCACTTTAAATTGGGCTCAGAAACACACACGCATTGCCTCTTGTTGCTATTTAACTTCAAACTATTTAACTTCAAACAGAGCATGCAAGCGTCTTGCTGTTTTCACCTGAACTGCTTGGGAAGACACCGTGGTTATTGAATCAATATGGACCCTCCTTGTTCGGAGGAAATTTGCTTTTGAATCCCAGGGGAAAGACGGCAGAGGCGTGCTGCTGCCTCCAGACCCTGTGACTTTCCTGGCTGGCTATGAAACACTGGGCGAGGTGGACCGATATGCGGCACGAGTTTTACCTGTCCGTGGTATCTTCTCCCCTTTGGGATGAATAGGGCGCTCATGACTGAAATCAGGGCCGGTGTCAGTGGTTGGGATAGTTGGGCACCCGCTAAGGCCCCCTGCTCCAGCGGGGGCCCACTGACAACAACTTTCTGGAGTTGCTCCTCCTCTTCACCTTTGCAGCCTGCTTGTTCACCTGCCTCTCAGTCCTACAGGACCTACAGGGAACTAGATTTGCCGACTCTACCCTCTGAATGGTTGTCTTTAAAGAAGAGATATAAAAACTTGATTAAGGAGAAAAAGAATCAGGCGCGGAGAGCGGGTTGGCAGAATCTGATTGTCGCTTCAAGGGCTCGGGACGCAGCCACCTTTGGGAGAATTGTCTCCGCTGGTTGGCAGAGTAAATCAGGCAGAATGGACTTTCATATTCCTGTTAAGGCAGCCTTCCTCAACCTGGGGCGCTCCAGATGTGTTGGACTACAACTCCCAGAATGCCCCAGCCAGCTGGCTGGGGCATTCTGGGAGATGCAGTCCAACACATCTGGAGCGCCCCAGGTTGAGGAAGGCTGTGCTAAGACCTGGGAACTATACTTTAGTGAACTGTAAGCAGAAAGACAAACTGGAATCTCACTGCTGCTGCCTGGCACTCGGCTGGTGAGAGGGCGTGCCTTACCCACGAGTCCTCCAAAACCTGGAGCTGGCACTGACTGAAATATAGAGTGGATGCTCTTAGGGGCAGAGACCCTTGTGTTCTTCTGTAAATCACCACGTCCATTGATGGTCCTCTGAAGGAATGCACGCTTGGAGGGTGGCACGCTGGCCCACTCCCGATGAAGTTGCTTTGGCCGTCCCGGGTTTCGATGCTCGGGCCCCGCTCCACAGGCCTCTGCGGTGCTGAGCGACTCCTTCTCCCGCCCAGCAGCCTTGTCTGCTCCAGTGTAGCCACTGCTTTGAATAAAAAGGCTGCTCCCTGCTGGGTGAGTCACGGACAGCTCCCTCTCCTGGGTTCAGCCTGGCCTCGCTCTGCTTAACGCCATGTTTATTGCCTGCTATTATGAGGCTGTTTCCTGCCCTGGAACACTTTGGGCAGCTGGTGGGTGGAGGGAGAGACGCATGATTCAGAAGTTAACTCCTGCCACGCTGGCCCCAGGTGCCGTCCGGGTGGCGGGTTCGAAGGCTGACAGGTGAAAGCAAGCGTGAAGTGACAGACGTCGGAGAAAAAAAAATCCCAACTTCATGTATGCCCAGATGGGAACTGAGCTGGCAGTGACTGACCAAGAGAGAAATCTTGGGGTTGTGGTGGACAGCTGGATGAAAATGTTGGACCCGTGTGTAGCTGCTTCAAAAAAGGTAAATTCTATGGTAGACAAAATTTGCCTTTTTTGAAGCAGCTGCACACAGGGTTAACATTTTCATCCAGCTGTCCACCACAACCCCAAGATTTCTCTCTTGGTCAGTCACTGCCAGCTCCGATCTCATCTGGGCATACATGAAGTTGGGATTTTTTTACTCCGACGTCTATCACTTCACGCTTGCTTACATCCGTCAGCCTTCGAACGCGCCACCCGGACAGCAACTGGGTCCAGCGTGGCAGGAGTAAACTTCTGAATCATGCATCTCTCTCTCCTCCACCATCTGCCCGAAGGAATTGAAAATAAAACTACCAAGATCGTTCTACAAATCTATGGTGCGACCACTCTTGGAATACGCTGTACCGTTCTGGCCAACGGATCTAGCAAAAAGGATATTATAGAGCTGGAAAAAGTGCAGAAAAGGGCAACTAAAATGATGAAGGGGCTGGATCAACTCCCCTATGAGGGAAGGTTACATCAACTGGGATTGCTTAGCTTGGAAAAAAGGAGGCTAAGGGGAGACCTGATAGAGGTGTACAAAATTATGCATGGTGCGGAGAATGTGGAGAGGGAGACATTTTCCTCCCTCTCTCAAAATACTAGAACCCGGGGTCATCCCATGAAGCTGATTGAGGGGAGAGTCAGGATAAATAAATGGAAGTCCTTCTTCACGCAGCACATAGTTAAACTATAGAATTCACTACCACAAGAGGTGGTGATGGCCGCTAATTTGGATGGCTTTAAAAGTGGCTTAGTCAAATTCACAGAGGAGAAGGCTATAAATATCTACTAGTCCTGCTGGCTCTATGCTGCCTCCAGTATCAGAGACAGTAGTTTTGTGTACACTGGTTGCTGGGGAACATGGGCGGGACGGTGCTGTTGCACCATGTCCTACTTTGTTGATCCCTGGTTGACAGCTGTTTGGCCACTGTGTGAACCGAGTGCTGGACTAGATGGAGCCATGGTCTGATCCAGCATCAGGGCTCTTCTGATGTTCTCAAGAATTTCAGCCTTTCTCTTCCCGGGGAGACGGGGCAGAGATCTGTGATCACCCTGTACCATGACATTAATGCACTTGGGTAGGTGGGCTAATGCAGAGTTCCCTGAACTCTTGATACTGGGGGCCCAGTAGTGGCACCCACCCTCTGGAACACCCTCCACTATACAAACTGGGAGGCAGAAAATGTGGTGTGTTTGAAACACCCCCTGAAACTTGTTGCGGCAAGCTTCCACTGGCTTATAACTGAGTTTCACAAGTCTGCTTCATTTTACTGTGTCTTTCTCTTGCTTCTTTTGATCTTACATTTGCTGCTGAAAGTTGAAACCGTTCCGTGCTGTGCTGTGTATGTCATTTTAGCTGTGATTTTTTTTTATTTTCTGTATGTAAACCACTTAGAAGTTTGATTGTATTTAGCCACGTACGTGTATTAGTAATAAGTAAATAATAAACCTTGTTGTGGATTAAGACTTGATTGTGCGCAAAGGGATTCACTTTTTCTCAAGCCAGCTCCCGAAATGGTGGGCAGACAGAATCAGTCCGGCAGCTGCGTCCTCCTCCTCCTCATCCAGTAAAATGCCTTGTGGGCGGGGTGGGGAGTTGACCTTCATGTTTTTCTTTCAGTGACCATTGCCTGTTTTTTGTCCCATGCAGTTGTATTTATTTATTTATTGCATTTCTGTACCTCCCAACAGCCGAAGCTCCCTGGGCGGTTCACAAAAATTAAATCCATTCAAAGTATAAAACAAATACTTTGTGTTCAGAGGAGGGCAACCAGGATGATCAGGGGTCTGGAAACAAAGCCCTATGAAGAGAGACTGAAAGAACTGGGCAGGTTTAGCCTGGAGAAGAGAAGATTGAGGGGAGACATGAGAGCACTCTTCAAATACTTGAAAGGTGGTCACACAGAGGAGGGCCAGGATCTCTTCTCGATCCTCCCAGAGTGCAGGACATGGAATAACAGGCTCAAGTTAAAGGAAGCCAGATTCCAGCTGGACATCAGGAAAAACTTCCTGACTGTTAGAGCAGTATGACAATGGAATAAGTTACCTAGGGAGGTCGTAGGCTCTCTTACGCTAGAGGCATTCAAGAGGCAGCTGGACAACCCTCTGTCAGGGATGCTTTAGGGTGGATTCCTGCATTGAGCAGGGGGTTGGACTCGATGGCCTTGTAGGCCCCTTCCAACTCTGCTATTCTATGATTCTATGATCAAACAGTCTATTTGGGGATAGACTGCCACTGTTTGTGGGGGTTCCATTCCTAGTGGCTCAAGTCTGGTGAATATCTTTCGGTGTGTCTTCTTCCCTTTTGCACAGTCAGTTCAAGCTGGGGGACAGGACCTGCTTCCTAGTTAGAGGATTCTTTTGGGACGCATCCCAACATAATGGCTTAATTTTCCAGGCATGCATTGACTCTTTTCCCAGCTTGCTGGAAACTTTAGGTTTTGTAACTTGTAGCGCCGTCCGAAGAATGCTTACTGAAAAGTAAGACCCACTGATTTCAAAGAAATTTACGCTCAAGTCGGTGTGTACCCCTGCGTTCCCCACCCCGTTGCTCTGCAGACGTGTTGGACTGCAATTCACATCATTGGGCTGCAGTTCCCATCATCCCAATGTCGTCCAACACATCTGGAGGGCCCCAGGTTGGAGAAGGCTGTTCTTTATCGTCACTACATGAATCGGAGTGGCTTCTGAGGGGTAGTTTGCAAAACTTCCGAGGCCATAGGTGCAAACGTCCTGTGGACTTTCCTCTTGATGGCTGCATCTCTACTTTTCTGGGCGAGGCTCTGGTGCTGGTATCAACAGTAAAACTGGCTTTAATGTAGTTTTTTTTTTAAAAAAAAAAGTTTTTCTTGACAATGAATCAAAGATACGCTCGACTTTTCGGATGACTAAGAATCCGTCAGGAGTTAAAATAGATTAAATAAATATATTGTTATAAAAAATGTACAACACAGCGTGTATCAGACGACATGGACAAACCCGAAGAATATGGAACACCAACAGAAATGTTATCAAGGTGTTCCATATTCTTAGGGTTTGTCCATGTCATCTGATATACTATGATGTACAATTTAAGGTACGTTTTCTATAACAATATATTTATTTAATCTGTTTTAGCTCCAGAAGAAGGATTCTTAGTCGTCCGAAACGTCGAGCGCATCTTTGATACACTGTCAAGAAAAAACTTTTTTTTAAAAATAACTACATTAAAGCCGGTTTTACTGTTGATGCCAGCCCCAGAGCCTCGCCTCTTCTTCCTCGCTCAGCTTCTGTGGTGTTTCTCCCCTCCATCTCTGCTTTGAAAATTGGCTTGGTATCAAGTCATTTGTCACGGCTCTCAAGGGAGTTGTACCTGGAGGAGGCCCACAGGACTCTCTGCCCCAAGGAGCTTCCAGACTCAACTTCAACAACAAATGTTTTTCGTGGCAACGAATTCCTCCAGGTTTCTCCACGGCATCGTTCTTATGCATGTTCAGAGGAGGGCAACCAGGATGATCAGGGGTCTGGAAACAAAGCCCTATGAAGAGAGACTGAAAGAACTGGGCATGTTTAGCCTGGAGAAGAGAAGATTCAGGGGAGACATGAGAGCACTCTTCAAATACTTAAAAGGTTGTCACACAGAGGAGGGCCAGGATCTCTTCTCGATCCTCCCAGAGTGCAGGACACGGAATAATGGGCTCAAGTTGCAGGAAGCCAGCTTCCAGCTGGACCTCAGGAAAAACGTCCTGACTGTTAGAGCAGTACAACAATGGAATACGTTACCTAGGGAGGTGGTTGGCTCTCCCACCCTTGAGACCTTCAAGAGGCAGCTGGACAACCCTCTGTCAGGGATGCTTTAGGGTGGATTCCTGCATTGAGCAGGGGGTTGGACTCGATGGCCTTGTAGGCCCCTTCCAACTCTGCTGTTCTATGATTCTATGTGATACATTTTTTTTCGCGAAGTAGAGAGAGAGAGCGGGAGGGAATCTCCCCCCACCCCACCCCTTTGCCACGGTGTGATCGTACAGATCTCTCTAGCGGTAGGAAGGAAGGAAGGGAGAGGTCGGAGGTCAACTGGAACGAGCAAACGTTTCAGATGCGGGACCGTTTCAGTTAAAAATAACAGCCTGGATTTGCATAGCAGCTTCTTGTAGCCAGACAGCTTGAAAGCTTTCAAGCATACACTTGTAACACAAGCGTTTGTCTGCTCTTTTGAGAGCGTTCCTCTCTTTTGGACGCAGCTTTTCAGTTCTGTATTAGCCATGCATCAATTAAGGATGGGAAAATCTCCAACGTCGAGGCTTAATTGGGCCTGCCGAGATTCCACATCTGGCCTGTGGCGTTCTCTTGGGATCCGCCAGGGGGCGGGGTTTTGGGGCCGGGCCCCGCCTCTGGAAAGATCCCGCTGTTTTCTCTCCATGGGATTTCCCTGCTGGCCAGGGCGTTCCTTCCTCTATGCATCTCCCAGCATGGAGAAAGGTGAAATGAGTAGGGGGCGACGTGGAGATGTGGCCACGCCCCCTTAGGTCATTCGGTCCATGGGGGGGTCTTGGGAGGTGCAATTTGCCCCCCTGCCTGAATAATGTTTGGAGGCCCTGTCATAGAGGACCATGGGTGATATACATATAAAACATTGTGTGTTTATGCGCGTTTTTGAATGCATGTATGTGTACCGGGAGCATTCGACCAGTGGAGGCTGGCGGCTCTAATATCAGTGGGGTTGGGGATCCGCTTCGGGTTTCAGTCAGAGCCACTGGATTCATTTCCCCACTGGCACTACACGAATCGGTCTTTTCTTCTCCCAGATGAGTGCGGGCTTTGAGCCTGGGCTTCAACAGAGCAGCTCCACAATGACGCTAAGCTTGCCGGCAGTTCATCCCGCCCACGTTTTTACAACCCTTGTGTGAAATGGTGACGCATCGACGGGTCTCAACAAGAAAGAACCATTTGTCTTTCCGTTTCCAAAAGATTCCCCAGCTGATTGCCCAGAACTGGTTGTTACTTGTCATGGGCAACGGAGCCCGTGGCCTTCGCCAAGCCTAGAATGTTGTTTAGAAGCCACTGTTAGCCGTGGACGCCCGCTACTGCTGCTGGATGTGACCTTAGAGAGCGTGAAGGCCTTGAACGTCAAACTACCCCAAATGTGTGGATATTTGCCTTTTTCCTTGCTGTCTCCCAGCCGTGAACCTGCTCTTAACTTTAAAAGCAACCTGTTAAATCCTAAGCATCCTTCAGGCTTGCTTAGGGTTAATTGAACAACGCAGAAGTGCACTGAAATGCATTGAAAGAGGGATATTTCTTGTAACTGCCAGGAGATGGATTGGAAGTTTTTAAATCAAAATAGTCTCTGCTGAAGCATGAGGTCACCCCAGTAGGACTTTCTGAAGCAGCAGAGGAATGGCTCCGGGGTCGTAGGAGCATAGGAAGCAACTTTACATTGAGTCAGAGCTAGCATGGTGCGCTTCGAATGAGAGTGACTCTCCAGGATTTTAGTCCAAGGTCTCCCCCATTTGACTGACCCAAGTTCCTGTAACAGGAGGCCTTCTACGTGCAAAGTCATGTGCCCTGCCCCGATCCACGAACATTTGCAAGGTGTGCCCTGTGGCATGGCTCTTCCTGTTCACATCCCCCCCCCTCTCTTTCTTCCGCAGTTTCCCGAGTGCGGCTTCTACGGTCTCTACGACAAGATCTTGCTCTTCAAACATGACCCGTCCTCGGCCAACATCCTGCAGCTGGTCCGCGCAGCCGGCGACATCCAAGAAGGGGACCTGGTGGAAGTGGTGCTCTCAGGTAAAGGGCCTGAGTTAGCCGAAGAGGACGCAGCGGGGTGTTGGGAGATGCCCTGTGCTAGCTCAGGCCGCTGCCCCACCCGGCGTAATATGCGAAGGACATTTATTTATTTATTATTGCATTTATATCCCACCTTTTTTCCTCCAAGGAACCCAAGGCGGCGTACATAATCCTCCTCCATTTTATCCTCACAACAACAACCCTGTGAGGTAGGCTGGGCTGAGAGTCTGTGCCTGGCCCAAAGGCACCCAGTGGGTTTCAATGGCTGAGTGGGGACTAGAACCCGGATCTCCCGACTCCCAGTCCAACACTTTAGCCACTACACCACACTGGCTCTCATGAAGGGCATCAGAAGAGCCCTGATGCCTGATCAGGCCAAGGGTCCATCTAGTCCAGCATTCTGTTCACATAGCTGCCAACCAGCTTCCCATGCAGTGCAAGCTGGTGGCTCTGATGTCAGTAGGTTGCTGAATCCGCTCCGGGTTTTAGTCAGAACTCTAAAGGAGCTAACCATGATGGGAAGTCCCCTAGCCTTGCAACTTCACACCTTGAGTAGTTCTTTTAGAGTTGTGGCTGAAACCTGGAGCGGATTCACTATCCCACTGTTATTGGAGCCACCAGCCTCCACTGTGCCTACGGGGGGAGGGGACGGGACCCACAAGCAGGACATGAGTGCAACAACACCCTCCTGCCCATGTTCCTTACCAACTGGGGTACATAGACATACTGCCTCTGATACTTGCATGTACATCTAATCCGGTGGGACCTGTACCCACTTTCCCCACAGCCCATATGATCACCTAGACCAGTGGTTCCCAAACTTTTTCTGGTAACTGCCCCCTTGATTCCTTTAAATGGGAACCACCTGCCGCAGGCTTGCTGAGGGAGGGAGGGAAAAGAGAGCGAACGCCTCTGTTTTGCAGCCGGCGTGGCAGGGCACACCAAGCAGGGGATGTCTGTCTCTTCATTAGCATTTTGGTGCTTTTGAAAAATTTCAATTCACTGTTAAAATGACTCTTCTTAAACGGTGTTAATACATGTCTGAATTCTTCCCCTATATGGCTTGAGACCAAACTACCTCCTCCCATAAAAATGTCCCTGGTTTGTAAGACCTTCTGGAGAGGCGCTTCTCGGAAAAGACCACCTCGAGCGCCCCCCTGCTTCCCCTTTGCCTCTTAACGCCCCCCTATGCAATCCCACCGCTCCCAAGGGGGCGGTACCGCCCACTTTGGGAACCACTGAGCAAGACAGTGGGAGAAAAGCTACTACTAGCAGGGCCGGAACAGCAATTTCATTGAGGATCGCTACAAGATTGGAGAGGCTTTTACCTCCACCCCCCCAACCCGGTGATCCCTAGATCTCAGCTGGCAGGGATCAGGAGCTTCAGAAGTCAGTGCGTTTTGGATCACATGTAGATCCTTCTTCAGGGAATCTAGAGAACAGATATACAAACTTTAAACATGTCCCTGCATTTCTAAAAATATGTATACCTAACGTAATGGCAGCAATAACGATGTACACTAAGTTTGTTTTATTCTTGAGATACGTTATCATTCCGCATATTTTATGGTGGTGCATAAGTTTGGAACTGAAAGCCTCTCCTTCATCAGATTTTTGTTTTAGTTTGGACAACCAATTGTATTGTGAAGGCACAGCAGGTAATGTAACTTATTTATGAATTAATTTAAATGTTTGTATCCCGCCCTATATCGTTATGATCGCAGGGTGGTATACAGATAAAAAAATAATAATATACCAAGCAAAAAAACAAATTAAACCATTAACCGAGTTAAAACCAGTATAAAAACAATTATGACAAAACTTTGTGCAACCTCGGTGAATTTAGCTCTCGAAGGTTTTGATAAAAAGCCACATTTTAACTTGGCACTGAAATGAAGCCAGCGTTGGTGCCCGTCGGGCCTCCAAGGGGAGGGCATTCCACAGCCGGGGTGCCGCAACCGAGAAAGCCCTTGTGGAACTCAGTGCTACAAGATGTGACACCGACAACCGGGGCTTTCAAAGGGGGAATAGGCAGATTTGCAGAGGTGTTCGGAGACAGCCTACCTCCGGATTCTTTGTGCTGGGGGCAAACCAAGGTCTTGCTACAGCGTTTTGCTTTCTTCTTCTTTTTAACATTTTTTATTATTTTCTACAGAAAGAAAAGAAACAAAACTTCACAAACAATACAATACAATACAACTTGTTAAAAGCACATATACAAAACATATACGGCCATATTCCATTTAAGACATGCTTCATGGCAGACATATGGGCTATCTGTTCTTACTAGTTAGTTAGTTAGTTAGTAAGTAAGTAAGTTAGTAAGTTAGTTAGTAAGTTAGTTAGTTCCCTAAATACAATATCTTCAAATCATTCCTACTTCACTTTAGCCAACACAGTATTGTGTATTAAGACCACAGATTATATGTGAAATCCACAAACATATAAATCATTTTTCCCAACCCTTGCAAATATTCTATCAGAGGTTTCCAGTCCGATACAAACGAGGTTGTTGATTTTTCTCTTACTAGCGCCGTAAGTTTGGCCGTCTCCAACGTCTCCGCCAACTCCAAAACCTTCAGCAGCCATGGGACTTGTGTGTTTTTCCAGTATTGTGCATAGAAGAGTCTAGCACAGCCTTCCTCAACCTGGGGCGCTCCAGATGTGTTGGACTACAACTCCCAGAATGCCCCAGCCAGCTGCTGGGGCATTCTGGGAGTTGTAGTCCAACACATCTGGAGCGCCCCAGGTTGAGGAAGGCTGTGCTAGCAGCTGTTGTCATGTACAAAAGCAGCGTTCCTCCTTTTTCTTTAAGTTGATCGTCCATAAATCCCAACCAGAATGATTCTGGTTTCATTTGTAGATTTGTCTGTAATATTTTTTGCATTAACAAATGCGTCTGGGTCCACAAAGATTTTGCTTTTTTACAGGACCACCACATATGGTAGAAGGTTCCTTCCTGTTCTTCACATTTCCAACAGTCTCCCAAGGCACCCCTATACATTTTGGCTAATTTTGAGGGAGACATTTACCATCTATACACCATCTTATAAAAGTTCTCTTTAAGTCTGGTACTTAACGTATATTTTAGACTTTTTACCCACATATTTTTCCATAGTTCCATTGGTACATTATACCCAAAATTTTGGGGCGATTTTATCATACAATCCTGTGTTTCTTCATTCTCTGTCTCAAGCTTTAACAATAGCTTATAAACCTTAGAGATAACATATTCATCGTTTTGCTTTCTTGGGAACAGACTCCGTTGTCTTCTCGCTTTGTGGACTTAGTTGGTGCAGTCCAGCTTCAGGGCTTTCCTGAGATCCTTACGGGATGTTTTTATTTTATTTTATTAATTATACTTTAAACTGCCCAGTAACCCGTTCTCTGGGTGGCGTACAATACATTAAAAACATACAATCCAAACCATAAAGTAATGAATTAAAACCAGCGCGTAATAAAAGCAAGATGAAACGCCCTCCTGCACGTAAAACCGGCAGCAACAAAAGTGCAGTGACTGAAAAGCACTAAAAATAAATAATATGCACGATTTCAGTCTTTGGGGTTGATAATTTCCACCTTCTCGAGGATATGAGCCTGTCATGGAAGTCTCCGCTGCAGAGGCTGGGGCAAGACCTTTGCTCGCTCGCTCGCTCTCGCCTGGCCTAGATTGTCTTGTTGTTGGAAGCAGCAGGTGATGTTTCCGAATCCGACGCTTAGGCAACCGAGGCAGGATGTGGGTTTTCAGCGCTGCCAACCCCTTCGGCGTTTGGTGGGGGTGGAGGGAAAGGGAAGGAAGGATGGCTGAGCCTGGTGGTGGCCTTTCCAAGTGGACAGCCCCTTGCACGCGAGGGATGCCGGCTTCTGCGCCCCGCTCCTGCTGTGACCTCTGGTACAGCTGGGAGGAATCCCTGGAAATGGCCCAGAGCCTGACAGGGATGTGAGGTCCTGGTTCCTCTCTATTCGGCCCTGGTTAGGCCTCATCTAGAGTATTGCGTCCAGTTCTGGGCTCCACAATTCAAGAAGGACGCAGACAAGCTGGAGCGTGTTCAGAGGAGGGCAACCAGGATGATCAGGGGTCTGGAAACAAAGCCCCACGAGGAGAGACTGAGAGAACTGGGCGTGTTTAGCCTGGTGAAGAGAAGATGGAGGGGAGACATGGTTCTGCCTTTCCTCCCAAAGAGCTCAAAGGCGGCACACCTGGTTCTCCCCTTCCCTGTGCCTTATACTCACACCAACCCTGTGAGGTAGGCTAGGCTGAGAGAAGCAGCGATTGGCTCAGCATTGCCCGGTGGCCACTGATAAATTAATTCTGCCCAGGCTTGTAAAAGGGAGCAAATTTTGCCCCCTAGGAGTTAACGTGAGCTGAGGCCCAGTTGCAGGACTTGTTTCCAAACTTCGCTGCCTGATGCAGGAAGTTGTTGGGCTGGGAGTGCCTCTGAGAGCGTGCAGAATGCTTTCTTGCCCCCGTCTCTCCGCTTGGTTCCTACTTCTCAGTTTCTGTCTGGGATGGCAGCCGTAGTTGTAATAAATCCCATTTCGTTCCGACCACAGCAACACTGTGAAGATCAGGTCAGGCGGTGAGGGAGGAGCCTGGGCGAGGGCACCTCATGTGCTTTGTAGCTGAGCCTGGATTTGAACCCAGTGTTCTCAACCACCCAAGAGGTTTGATTGATCCTGGTTTGGTTTTGATTAATACTTCAGTAAAATATAGTCAAATGCTATGCAAAAACATGGCTTTTTAACAAAGCCTTTAATGGTTAAATTCACTAAGTTGGCACATTGTTTTAACTTGTTTTAATTGTTTTTACTGCTTTTAAATTATATATTGTTTTAACTTGGTTCATGGTTTAATTTGTTTTTAGCTGTGTATATTTACTGTTTTGTATTGTATGTTTTTATCTGTACGCCACCCTGAGACCTTCATAGAATCATAGAATAGCAGAGTTGGAAGGGGCCTACAAGGCCATCAAGTCCAACCCCCTGCTCAATGCAGGAATCCACCCTAAAGCATCCCCGACAGATGCTTGTCCGGCTATGACAACCTTTTAAGTATTTGAAGAGTGCTCTCATGCCTCCCCTCCATCTTCTCTTCTCTAGGCTAAACATGCCCAGTTCTTTCAGTCTCTCCTCATAGGGCTTTGTTTCCAGACCCCTGATCATCTTGGTTGCCCTCCTCTGAACATGCTCCAGCTTGTCTGCGTCCTTCTTGAATTGTGGAGCCCAGAACTGGACGCAATACTCTAGATGAGGCCTAACCAGGGCCGAATAGAATGGAACCAGGACCTCACGTGATTTGGAAGCTCTACTTCTATTAATGCAGCCCAAAAGAGCATTTGCCTTTCTTGCAGCCACATCGCACTGTTGGCTCATATTAATGATATAAGGCGGGATACAAATGTTTTAAGTAAATAAATTTCCGTCTCTTGGGTTCATCATTTGCCAGTCTCTTGAGGGTACGGAATCGGGACTGTACGGTATCCATCTATTTCAGCGAGTTTAAATAACGACGTCACATCTGAAGAGGCACATGGTTTGCATTGTCAGTATCAAATAAAGGGGTGGGGGCAGATTTCGATAAACCTGTTGCGTGTTTCTCTCCTCCGTTTTGCCCCTAGATAATTTGGAGTCATAAGAACATGAGAATTGCCCTGATGCTGGATCAGACCAAAGGTCCATCTAGTCCAGCACTCTGTTCACATATTGGCCAACCAACTGTGTGACCAGGGACCCACAAGCAGGGCACCCTGCAACAGCACCCTCCCACCCATGTTCCCCAGCAACTGGTGCACACAGGCTTACTGCCTCGAATACTGGAGGTAGCACACAACCCTCAGGGCTAGTCACAATTTCACCATTGTGATATGCCGGTGCATTTTATTTTCCCGTTCCAAAATCGTACTGCCAGAAGAATCCCTTGTTTATCCATTAAGCAGATTCTTAGAGGGGGGCCCTGTCCTCTGACGTGTCCTTCCCCAACCGGATGCCCTCTGGGTGTGTTGAATTACAACTCCCAGCATCCTCAGCCAGCGTAGCTGTTCAGGTTGGGGAAGCTGAGCTGCTCTCGGATATTAACTCTCAAAACTGAGCCCATGTTCCTCTTCTCTGTTTCTCAGCCTCCGCAACGTTCGAGGACTTCCGGATCCGCCCTCACGCCCTCAACGTGCATTCGTACCGGGCGCCAGCTTTCTGCGACCACTGTGGGGAGATGCTCTTTGGCTTGGTCCGCCAAGGCCTTAAATGTGACGGTAAGGGCCCCATCCAGATGTTCTGCGGGGAGGGTGTGGTGCAGGAAGGGAGAAGGGCCGATACGAAGGGGTGTTTTCTCTGAGGCAGGATTATTTTTAATTCGAAACGTCGAGCATTCTGGACACAGACGAGAATTATTCAAGATTTTAATCCCTTTTATCGGCACCAGAGCTAGCCTCTCAATCCACGCCTGCCGGTAATAAACCCTTAGGAGAGGCATTCTAAGCTGTTGCGTCAGGGGGAAGGGGTGTGGCTATTTGGGGAACCCTGGTGGGCGGGACGTGGCCCCGGGAGTGGGCGGGACATTCTCTCCCCCGCCCCCTGGACTTCAGGTGCGGGTACGGAACCTTAAGTCCAGGGGCCCATGTCCCGCCCACTCCCGGGGCCCCGTCCCGCCTACCAGGGTTTCCCCGCTCTCTCTCTCTCTCTCTCTCTCTGTGCTTCCAACCTGACAACCCCACCATGCTTCTTTCCTTCCCTCCCAGGCTGTGGCCTGAACTATCACAAGCGTTGCGCCTTCAGTATCCCCAACAACTGCAGCGGGGCCCGGAAACGGCGGCTCTCGTCCACCTCGCTGGCCAACTCTCAGTCCCTGCGCCTCTCCATCACAGACTCGCTGCCCAGCACCTCCGACGACCTGGTAAGCGAACGTGCGGACCTCCGTCTTGCTGGCATCCTGGCTAGTCCTAGGAACAAGGGCTGTTCCATCACCCTGCCTCACTCGCGGGATCTTACCAGGGTTCCTTCTCTTTGCAATCCTCCCATCTTTTCCCAGCGCTTCTTCCGAACTTTTTTCTTTCTGCAAAAGAACTGTTATGGAGGAGAAGACGGAATCAGTGCACAGGGTGTGTGTGTGTGTGGGTGGGTGGGAATGGCAGCCTTAGACAAGAGATGCCACGGATCGACCTGTACGACACCTGGGAGCAAGGGGGAGCGTGGAGTGTCTTTTTGCCATCAGAAATTGACCTCGTCCTTTTTCTCCTCGATGTGGCAGGAAACTTTAGGGCGCAATCGCACGCACATTTAGACAGGAAAAACAGTCTGACAACTCCCAGCCTGCTCCAGCTGGCATGGGATTGCTTTCAAGTAAGGGATGTGGAGAGATAGGGTTGATTACGATCTAGGCCTGGGGGGAAGAAACAGGGGGGAAAGGGTGGGGTGGAAAAATTCAAAGAAAACCCCCAAGGATTATTAGGACATTTGGGCTGGGGGTGGGGGGCAGCAATTCCCCCTGAATTTGTCCGAGTTTCCTCCATTTTTTTCCTGGGTTTTTTTCCCAGGTTGTCACATCTCTAATCCGATCATGCAGCTTTCCCAAATTTCTCAACCTTCACAGGGGAAACCCTCCCCGAAGAGGGAGGAGGGCTGAATGTTTGCAGGGCTGTCAGGTGTGTCTGTAGCACTACTAGCAAATTCGTTATGAGGTGGCCTGAAGGTTTTACTTACATTTCTATTCCACTGAATAGAATAGAATAGAATAGAATAGAATAGAATAGAATAGAATAGAATAGAATAGAATATTTATTTCTTAACCGCCTCTTCCTCTGGATTGAGGTGGGGAACAACGTTAAATACAGAATCACCATAAAACGCATAAAACGGATTAAAAACATATCAAACCGATGCGATATTAAAATAACGATTGGACGTGTTAAACCCCCCACCCCCCCCACCCCTTTTCCTCTGCGCTTCCCGTCCCTCAGAGCCGGATCTCTGCAGAGACCTTCCCCCGCCGGCTGGCTTCCTCCAGCTACATCGGCCGCCCCATTGAGCTGGACAAGCTCTTCCTCTCCAAGGTCAAAGTGCCCCACACCTTCCTCATCCACTCGTACACCCGCCCCACCGTCTGCCAGTACTGCAAGAAGCTGCTGAAGGGCCTCTTCCGCCAGGGCCTCCAGTGCAAAGGTGAGGGGCGGGGGGGTGGGGGGGGCGGCAGGGGGCGGGCAGACCTGCAGACCCCAAGGAACTCTCGGCTCACGTTTCCTATTTCGGCCCAGGGGTGGTGGGCGGGGAGAGACCTGTGGCCCTCCGGAATGGTGTTGGACCACATTTCCCATCATCCCTGACCACTGGCCATGCGGGCTGGAGCTGATGGGAGTTGGAATCCAACCAGATCTGGGAGGACGTGGTCTGGGGAAACGTGCCCCATACCATGACTTCTGGAAACTCTCCTTCCAGGGGGCTTAAGCAGTGTTTTAGGATTTTGGGGGGGGGGGCGGGTGTTAGGGGAGTGGGTGGGGGGGTCTTTTCCTCACTGACTCCTTTGGGGTGTCCCTGTGTGGAGCACCGGGGGGGGGGGGGAGCGGAGGGGGGCGCCCCCTTTCTGTCCCATACTGCCTCCTGCTGGGCAGCCTGTTGTATTGCAGATTCTCGCTGGCCAACTCTGTTGCCTTGGCTCATAGGCCGGTGGGAAGCCGGGGTGGGTGGGGGGCGGGCACGATCCGGAGCCCTTGCGGCCAGGGCGATTTGGACCTCCAATCCCGCTGCTTTCTGCCCCTCCTTCCAGACTGCAAGTTCAACTGCCACAAGCGGTGCGCTACCCGCGTGCCCAATGACTGCCTTGGAGAGACGCTGTTTAACGGCGGCGGTGAGTGGTGACCACGTCCTTGGTTGCGTGGGGGCGGGGGCGCAGGGCGGATTGACTTAGTTGTGCGTGTGGATCGCCCATGTGCTGCTTCCTGCTTGGACTGGGCTCAAGAGAAGCCCCAGCACTGGGTGTGCTGGGGCTACGATGCAGCAGTGGAGGCTGGTGGCTCTGATGTCTGTGGGGCGGTGAATCCGATGCGGGTTGTTCCCCACTACGTCTGTCTGTCCCCATAGTGGGAAACAAATAAAGATTTGAGAGGGGCGGGGTTGGTAGACAGCCCGTGCCTTATGCTGACCTGTTGGCTGTGCGTTTTCTCTCCTGTCCCCCTCCCAGATGTGACAATGGAAGAATCCAGTGATCTTAGTGAAGCCGAGAAGAACTCGCTGATGGACGAATCGGACGACTCTGGCATCATCCCTGGGTCCCATTCTGAGAACGAATTGCAGATGGGCGAGGACTCCGATGACATCAACAAATCCCAGGGGTGAGGAGGGGTGAGGAGGGGTTCCCCTGAAACCAAACAGGCTTTCTTTCACGTCCTGATTCGTCCTTTCATTTCCCTTACAGAAGCTGCAGTGTTTGTTAACGTTCCATTGCTGCACCAACACGGTTTGATTAGTACCGGGGCACTGTGGGCCTAGAGAGAGGATGGAGTGGATTTTGTTAAACCGATTTGTTTCTGATGCGTTTCGTGTCCACCCTTGTGGCCACCCATGTTTTCTTCTCTAGACAGTGGGACACAAACTCCCACAAGAGTTTCTAGGCTTCGCCCAACCCCAATTACACAAAGTTCTTTTTATTTCATGGCCGGAGTCCACATCCTCTCATAGAACCCTCCCTCAGGAGATCCCTTTTACGAGCTAGAAATAATTTATCTCTTCTTTCCATCATCACTGATTTGCAGTCCTACAATTCCCCCCCCCCCGACTCCAGCCAATATTTTTGCCTCTCTCCCCCACCCGGGACTACAGTTTCCATCACCCCCAGCCAGCACACCCTGCTGGGTGCGAATGATGGGAGCTGTAGTCCCATTGTTTGATTGGTGTTGTTTGTTTCTTTTATGGTTGTTCATTGCATTTTAATTTATTAGTTTTTATATTATGCTTTAATCTGCATTTTGTTATCTACCCAGAGCATCATTGGGGGGGGGGGGGGGCGGAAAGGCAGGACATTAATTAAATTAATTGGTGAAACGCATCTGGAGGGAGCCAGGCTGGGAAAGGAAGAGGGCTTCGAACCCCCGGCTTTCACTCCCTTCTTTCAACTGTACAGTTCTTTGGGTTGGTCTCTTTCTTTCCCGGCCTAACCTACCTCACAGGGTTGTTGAGAAGATAAATTGGAGGAGAGGGTAGCTGTGATACAGGCTCCCTAGAGCTCCTTGGGGAAAGTGCAGGATATACATTTAAGGCAAAGGCAGGCAACGTGTGAACCTCTCAAATTTGGGGCCCTACAACCAGTGGAGGCTGGTGGCTCAGATGTCAGTGGGGCTGTGAATCCGCTCCAGGTTCCAGTCAGAACTCTAAAGGACCGATCCGAGGTGCTCCGCAGTGGAATGATGACCAATGGCACAGAAGCTCTGCACCTTGGATGGCTCCTTCAGAGTCCTGACTGAACCTCGGAGCAGAACCCCACTGACATTGGAGCCACCAGCCTCCACTGCCTACAGCTCCCTAACCCATAAAATAGGGCTGTTTATTGGTTGCTTTTGACCAGGTCTTTCTGCCACTCTGCTGGCTAGTTTTAAGAGGGGTTGTGTGCGTGTGTGTGTGTGTGTGTTCTACAATCCTTGATCAGCTTGAGATTTGTCAGCTCTGGTGCCGATAAAAGTGATTTGTCCTTGTTTATGCCGGACATCCCAGTGCAGAAGCGAACTGGTCGTGCTCCCCTGAACCACCATTTTGCACCCCACCCCACCAACTCCTCCTTTGGACCTGGCTTGCAGTGGGGGGGTTCCTAATAAAAAGCTGCCCGAAGAAATAATCTTACTATAATCTTCCTATTTTTAATAGGAGTCATGTTATTATTTATTCATTTTATTCCTCTTTCTAGTCTTCCGCTGACATTCTCTGCTCTCCCCGCCTTTCCCCGTGGTCCCTCATCGCCCTCCGTGTTTTGCCTCAGGGGTGGATTCTTTCCCCACCCTGTGCTTTTTTGCCCTCAGGCGGCAAAGTTCAAATGCCGCCTCCTGGATCTTTTCTCTCCCCAGCGCCGTGGCCTACATCCCCCTGATGCGAGTGGTGCAGTCCGTCCGGCACACGACCCGCAAGTCCAGCACGGCTCTGAAGGAGGGCTGGGTGGTTCATTTCAGCAACATGGACACCTTGGTGAGTGGGGGTGGGTGGGGATGGGGGTGGCGGCGGACAGTCGAACCTCTGGAGGAGACTCCGGATGCCTGGTTCTGTGTGCAGAACTGGATGACGGATTTATTTCATTTTATAGCCCTTTTCCGTCTACATCTGTTCACATTCACTGCTGCTGTTCCCTCTCCTACTAGCAACGTTTAGATTCTGTAAGCGCCTTGGGGCAGGGGCCCTGCTGTTTCGCCGTCCCATTGTTGCTTTGTGGTTTTAATCATTTTTTTAAAGTATAGGTTTCAACAGAACAAAAAATAAAAATGCAAATGTAATTACATACTTTAAAGGTCTCAGTTTCAAATATTACAACGTTCTAAAAAAAGAAAAGAAAAGAAAAAGGAGTAAATTATACATAAACTTCAGTAAAGTCAGACCAAATATCCAACTGTAAGTCCATTCATGTAGAGCGTCAATAAATTCCTGGAGGCGAAGGCTATCCAGGGCTACTAGCTCTGAGGGTTGTGTGCTATCTCCAGTATCCGAGGCAGTAAGCCTGTGTGCATCAGTTGCTGGGGAACATTGGTGGGAGGGTGCTGTTCACAAAAATTAAAAATATTCAAAGTATAAAACTTTGTATAAGCTGTAGCAATAAGAGCCTTTAGCTCCTCCTTGCTGGCTTCTAACGCACGGTGATCTCAGAGGCACAACAGGTGAATGTGTTGGGGTGGAATTCGCACTGGGGTGGGTTACAGAGCGGGATTTCTTCTGTCGTGGCAGAGGAATGGAGGGAGGTCTTCCTCCTGTAACTCCGTGACCCTTGAAAAGCTCTCCTTTCTCCTGTTTTGCAGCGGAAACGCCATTACTGGCGGCTGGACAGCAAATGCCTCACCCTCTTCCAAAACAACACCAGCAGCCGCTACTACAAGGTAGGCTTCCCCTGTTATTGGAGTCTCTGAGGCTGGATGACAACAGGGGCGCGCGTAGGGTCTTGGGGCACCTGCCATTTCCTCCCATGCCACACACACACACACACGGGTGATAAATTGTAATCTCTCTACAGCGCCCTAATTGCAGATCCATCTTGGGTTGATCCAGCGTCCTCAAAGAAACACTTCCCGCATATCAGGGGGCAGAGGGTGGGCAAAGGGTTAACGAAAGACCACCCTCCTCCTTTGCCCCCGGAGGCAGCAGAGACTGCTGCGGGTGGGCACTTTCTTTTCCCCCGTGACCATGTCAGAGTGAGGGCAGGAGCATCGCCCTCGCTCTCAGTTGGCTTCACGCCATCCTCACATAGCTGGATGGGATTTATGGTGTCACCACGAAGCCGAGTTCGAGCGAGGACGACGCTTCCTGCACTTGTTCTGGCAGCGTGCAGCCAAAGGTGTGGAAGGTGGTCGCTGATGGGTAAACATTTCATCCTGAGGACCCCCACTGGAAAGGGTGGCCTTCTCTGCCTCCCCCAAGCAGAGTTAAACCTAGCAGTAGATTAAATTAGTTTCTCACCTTTCCTTTATTTTTTAGGGTGGGGGGAGGGAAGGCTATTTTTAGGACCTGTGAAGGGTGTCCTGCCCCCTTCTCCACCCCGCACCCCTCACTGCACTGCCCCACCTTGCAGTATCTCACAACTGGACTAAATCTCGATCCAGATGTCCTAATTCTCCACCACTCCCTCTTTTTCGGCCGAATGTTTTCCAAACGGAAAAAGGCACACAGATGTCGCGGAGGCCGCTGGGAGTTTTATACAACCCTCACCTCCTTTGCCGTCTGAGGTTCCACCAGGCCGCACTGCCTTGTCTGTTTTCTAGGCTGTCTTTCCAGCCTTGAGGACTAGAAAGTTGTGGGTCAATTTTTTAAAAAGCCAAGGGGGTTATTTGGGGGGATTATGAGCACTACGTCAGAGAATCGCTTGTGGGTTGCCGCAGGAGTGCAGAAAATGCTTAGAACCCTGGCTGAAAGGGGAGGCTTTTGAAAAGGCTATCTTGAGGGAGATCAGTTCTTATTTTATTTTCCACTCCTCACCCTCCGCCTTCCCCATCCTTGTAGGAGATTCCACTGTCAGAGATCTTGGCAGTGGAGACAGCCAAGGACTTCTCCCTGCTGCCGCCAGGTGCCAACCCCCACTGCTTCGAAATTATTACGGCCAAAGCCACCTACTACGTCGGAGAAAACGGTGTGCCCAGCAACCACCAGCATGGCGGAGACAACCTGGAGACCGCCAGGGCTTGGGAGACCGCCATCCGCCAGGCCCTCATGCCGGTCGTCCTCCAAGGTGCCCCTAGCGCCCAGGGACATGCTCCTCACAGTGAGTGTCTTGAGGCACACACCCATGTGCTGTTCTCCCACTGTAGAATCAGTCCTATTGAGTCAGGGCATCCCTTCTGGGCATGCTCCTTGCACAGCACTGGCCTCTAGTGACTTGGTTGGGTATTACCTCGCCACCTCTTGGTGGTTTAGTGGACTCAACACCTTTTCTTGTATCCTTCCTTTGTGCAAGGCTGCTTTGAGCAGCCCGGTGCCTTGCTTGTGGGGCAACACCATGCAGTATATTGAGAGACGGTGGTGGGTTAGGTCCTGATGTTATCTTTTCCTCCCTCCAGGACAAGCGTCATTGCGAATCTCTGTGTCCAACAGCCAAATCCAGGAGAATGTGGTGCGTGTTCTAAGCCCCCCTTCCTCTTCCCCCCTCCTGATCCCCTTGCCTTGATCAGGTTCTTCTATTCCAGTGGTTCCCAATTAGCTAAGTACTGCGGACCCCTTGTTTTTCAAATGCCAAGCCATGGACCCCCTAACTTTTGAAAAAAATTGTTATCTCTATGGTAGTTACCTGTGCGAAGCAATTTTTTGGAGAAAATAAGGGGTAGCCCCTAATAAGCAAAGGATTTTAGGGATACTAAAAAAAGACCATAAAATTTGTGATATTTATGATATTACCACGCAAAAATGACAATGATTTAGTTAGGAATATAAAGATGAATTTAATTTTACTAACGTCTAGTTTACAATTGAACAAATTATGACCTGTCTAGCAGCTACTAAACCTAAATGTGATGGGAGAAATCGTACCTCTTTTTGTCCCGAACAATCCCTTCTACATCCGGTTCAATATTTCCTACTTTTAATCTCAAATCTGGATCAACATTGAGCCGATTTCTATGGTTGTTCTTCATATAACAAAATGTCAAAAACGTTTATTCACAAAGATATGTGGAACAAAAGGGAACGAGATGTTTCAAAGGTTTTTCACCTAACTTCTTATAATCAGGAAAAACCTTCACCCAGAACTGGTCCAGTCTATATTCTTTGAAAAATGATTTCAATGAACCATCACAAGTCACGTCAACGAGTGCATATCTTGCTCTTCCGCAGAGAGAGTTGTGAGTTGTACATCACCACGTTCAAAAGGGTTCCTTCTCCATGAGTTTTCAGGATTAGGTGCAGGGAAGTAATCTCTGAAGCTAGTCGCTAAATCACGCAGGTGCTCAGGGATGTTATATTTTACTTCTGGTCGTCAGTGGACTCCAGAAATGAATGGTGAATATGTGAATGGTGCCACGGACCCCCTGGGGGGTCCACGGACTACCAATTGGGAACCACTGTATGCCATCCAAGAAAGATGCTAAACAATGTGACGCCTTTGTCCATTTGCAGGATATCGCCACCGTCTACCAGATCTTTCCAGATGAAGTCCTGGGCTCTGGGCAATTTGGTGTTGTCTATGGAGGTAAGCAAAGGGCTGAGCTGGCCTCCTCTGGGCTTCTCCAATATGATGTAGCTCCTATCCTGGAGAATGCCTGGGCCAGTGATGCAAGAACAGCCATTCCGCTCTAGGGGTACTGGTCACTAGTACAGCCCTGACTAAATCTGGGACTGGGATACTGGTAAATCTCAGGGTGATTTGCAGTGGATCGGCAAACGTTTTGGTCTCCCCTTGGTTTGACACTGTCTCGTAAAATTGCAAGTTTAAAAAAACCACATACCACGACCGTGGCTGGTTTTAGAATTTTAGCGCCGTCCGGTTCAGTTTTATTGGATGAGTTTCAGTTAGTGAGGCCCGAGGATGTGGACAAGGTGCTTGGCCAAGTCCGGTCGACCACCTGTGTGCTTGACCCTTGCCCCTCATGGCTCATTACATCAAATAAGGAGGGGATCGCCGGCTGGGTCCAGGAGGTTGTAAATGCCTCCTTGAGAGAGGGAGTGGTGCCGGCCTCTTTAAAAGAGGCGGTAATTAGACCACTCCTGAAGAAGCCTAATCTGGACCCGGAGGATGTTAACAACTATAGGCCGGTGGCTAATATCCCTTTCCTGGGCAAGGTGCTTGAGCGGGTGGTTGCAGGACAACTCCAGGCACTCTTGAATGAAACGGATTATCTAGATCCATTTCAATCGGGCTTCAGGCCTGGTTTTGGAACGGAAACTGCCTTGGTCGCCCTGTGGGATGACCTCTGTCGGGAGAGAGACAGGGGGAGTGCGACCCTGTTGGTTCTCCTGGACCTCTCAGCGGCCTTCGATACCATCGACCATGGTATCCTTCTGGATAGGTTGTCTGAGCTGGGAGTTGGAGGTACTGCGTTGCAGTGGTTCCGCTCCTACTTGGATGGCCGATTCCAGAAGGTGGTGCTGGGGGATTATTGCTCTGTGCCGTGGCACCTAAGCCATGGGGTTCCACAGGGCTCTATCTTATCCCCTATGCTGTTTAACATATACATGAAGCCGCTGGGGGAGGTTATCCGGAGATGTGGACTGAGGTGTCATCAATATGCGGATGATACCCAGCTCTACCTTTCCTTTTCATCAAACCCAGGTGAGGCAGTGGCTGTTCTGAACCAGTGTCTGGGCACGGTAATGGACTGGATGAGGGCTAATAAACTGAGACTCAATCCAGACAAGACGGAGGTACTGTTAGCGTGTGGTTCTTCTGTCCGGCGAGGTGATGTTTGCCCTGTCCTGGACGGGGTTGCACTCCCCCTAAAGGATCGGGTCCGTAGTTTGGGGGTGCTCTTGGATCCAGAACTGTCACTTGAGGCACAGGTGAACTCAGTGGCAAAGAGCACCTTTTATCAGCTCAGGCTGATATACCAGCTGCGCCCTTATCTGGACAGAGATAGCTTAGCTACAGTTATCCATGCTCTGATAACCTCTCGTTTGGATTACTGCAATGCGTTATACGTGGGGCTGCCTTTGAAAACGGTCCGGAAACTTCAACTGGTGCAAAACAGGGCAGCAAGGTTATTAACAGGGACTGGCCGGCGAGATCACATTACGCCAGTCCTTTTACAACTTCACTGGCTGCCAGTCCAGGTCCGGGCCCAATTCAAAGTGCTGGTATTAACATTTAAAGCCCTAAACGGTTTGGGGCCAGGTTATCTGAAGGAACGCCTCCTCCCATATGTACCTACCCGGACCTTAAGATCATCTACAGGGGGCCTTCTCCATGAGCCCCTGCCAAAGGAAGTGAGGCAGGTGGCTACTAGGAGGAGGGCTTTCTCCGCTGTGGCACCCCGGTTGTGGAACGAGCTCCCCAGAGAGGTCCACTTGGCGCCTACACTGTACTGCTTTCGTCGCCAGCTGAAGACCTTTTTATTCACTCAGTATTTTAACACTTAATTTTAACTTAAATTTAAATTTTACTGTTTTAACTCTGTATTTTAATCCTATATCAACTTTGCTGTGTGGTTTTATCCTGGTTGCGCTTTTTATACTGTATTTCGTAATTGTGTTTTAAACTGTTGGGTGTTTTACTGTGGTTTTAATTTTTGTGAACCGCCCAGAGAGCTTCGGCTATTGGGCGGTATAGAAATGTAATAAATAAATAAATAAATAAATAAATAAAATAGAATCCTTGATCAGGAGTATTTCATAGAATCATAGAATCATAGAATAGCAGAGTTGGAAGGGGCCTACAAGGCCATCGAGTCCAACCTCCTGCTCAATGCAGGAATCCACCCTAAAGCATCCCTGACAGATACTTGTCCAGCTGCCTCTTGAAGGCCTCGAGGGTGGGAGAGCCCACAACCTCCCTAGGTCACTGGTTCCATTGTCGTACTGTTCTAACAGTCAGGAAGTTTTTCCTGATGTCCAGCTGGAATCTGGCTTCCTTTAACTTGAGCCCGTTATTCCGTGTCCTGCACTTTGTCCTTGTTCATGCTGGCTATCCCAGTACAATGCAGAAGGGAATTGAAGCACCATTTTGCAGTCTCCCCCTCCTCAAGCCGCTATTTTGCTCCTGGCTTGTGGTGACGGTGGGGAACTCTAATAAAAAGCAAGCTAGATCCCACAACCCTAAGCTCTGTCCACACCTGGACCAAATAAGTCCAAGAAAGGGACGGACAAAAGCACCCCCAACCTGCAGCAAGTAACGGCTGTTTCATCCATGTTTTTTTTTTGCATTGAGTTAACTGTGTACAGTACACCACTTTGTGTGTGCGTTTAAATTGCGCTGCTCTCTGTCTCTGTCACTCTGTACATAATACATATAATATCCTGACTTCTTGCATACAAAAGCTAGAATCAGAAAGACAAGCCCGCAACTTCGATAAAAACCAGTAACCAGTTCAAAGAAAGCCTTTTGATTTGCTCTTTCCCAACTGCTTAACGTCGTCACAGGGAAACCGAAATGCGCAGATTTTCACACACGACAGGGCGACGCCGGAGTCTGTGTTTTCTCTCCTGCCTGGAGATCCTCTCTACGTTGGGCAAATGCCGTGGATTGGATCCAGGCTCAGTTGTGCTTATAACTGGCCCTTTGAAATCAGCGGGGCATATAAGTCACGACAAAAGTCCCATTGGTTTCAGTTGGTCTACTCCTAAGCGTGACTCAATCTGGATCCAGTCTTGTGTTTCAAGCAGTGGAGGCTGGAGGCTCCAGTGTCATTCGGGCGGTGAGTCCATTCCAGGTTTCACTCGGAACCAGTCAGAACTCTAAAGGAGCTGTCCAAGGTGCGGAGAGTAGGACTGTGCTCTGATTCGGATCGCGGATTCGAATTGGGTCGGGGGAGCTGCGGATCGAGGCGAAGCGGTTCGCCTCCATCTGGAGCTCCAAATGCAGGTAAGTGGGGTGAGGGGGGCTCACCTGGCGGCGGTGGCGCCACTCAGTCCGTGCGGCAATGGTGGCGGAGCCAGGTAAGGGGGAGGGGGGCTTACCTGTGTCCATCGCGGTCCAGCGCAGGCTTCAACTGAGGGCCAGGCCTCAAGCTGGAAGAGCAGGCCACAGCCTGCTCTTCCGGTTTGAGGCCTGGCCCTCAGTTGAAGCCTGCGCTGGACCGTGACGGAGGCAGGTAAGTGGGGGAGAGGGGGGCTTACTTGGCTCCGCTGCCGCAGTCCGTGTGGTGACAGTGGCGGAGCCAGGTCAGAGGGGAGGGGGGCTTATTCGGCCTCCATTTTGCCCCCACCTCCCCCCTTACCTGCCTCCACCGCCTGCCACGGAGGCAAGTAAGTAGGGAAGTGGGGGCAAAATCTAAATCTGCCCCTCCAGATCTCGCTCCGCAGAGCGGGGGAGGGTCGGATCGACCCGAAGCAGATCAGCCCGATCTGAAAGTTGCAGATCGGGCCACGAAGCAGTTCGGGGGGTCAGTGCACAGCCCTAGTGGAGAGCTCCTTTAGGGTTCTGACTGAAACCCGGAGCGGATTCACTGGCCCACTGGCATTGGAGCCGCCAGCCTCCATGGGTTTGAAGGTAGTCATGTGGGCTGAGATGGAGGCAGGTCGCTGGGGAAGGTAACAGGCCCTCTTCCCCTCTGACCCTCAGGGAAGCACCGGAAGACGGGGCGGGACGTTGCGGTGAAAGTGATTGACAAGCTACGTTTCCCCACCCAGCAAGAGAGCCAACTGCGCAACGAAGTCGCCATCTTGCAGGTGAGTGGGTGTGTCGGCCATCTTGCAGGTGAGTGGGTGTGTCGGCCATCTTGCAGGTGAGTGGGTGTGTCGGCCATCTTGAGGTGGCCAACAGAGGGGTGTGTGTGTTGAAAGGCTTCCTTTGTTCCCTCCCACCCCAGGCTCTGAACTTCCCCCTTTTCTGCCCCCTACTGCAGAGTTTGAGACATGCCGGCATCGTGAATCTAGAATGCATGTTTGAGACGCCGGAGAAAGTCTTTGTGGTGATGGAGAAGCTTCACGGGGACATGCTGGAAATGATCCTCTCGTCAGAGAAGGGACGGCTCCCCGACAGACTTACCAAGTTCCTTATCACACAGGTAAAAACATCTGCTTAAACCTGCGTGAAGCTGGAGAAAGGGAGCGTTATTCAGCCAGCTGCCACCAGGTGGCAGCAGACGCCTGTCTGGGGAATTCCTTCTGTTCAGGTGTCGCAAGCGGACAACTAGGTCCTGGGGCCCGCAAGCGGACAACTAGGTCCTGGGGCCCGCAAGCGGACAACTAGGTCCTGGGGCCCGCAAGTGGACAACTAGGTCCTGGGGCCTGCAAGCGGACAACTAGGTCCTGGGGCCCGCAAGCGGACAACTAGGTCCTGGGGCCCGCAAGCGGACAACTAGGTCCTGGGGCCCGCAAGTGGACAACTAGGTCCTGGGGCCCTCAAGCGGACAACTAGGTCCTGGGGCCTGCAAGTGGACAACTAGGTCCTGGGGCCCTCAAGCGGACAACTAGGTCCTGGGGCCCGCAAGCGGACAACTAGGTCCTGGGGCCCGCAAGCGGACAACTAGGTCCTGGGGCCTGTCGGACTCCCCTGTGCCCAGCCCCTGTTCGCTGAGCCGCTCACCACCACCACCCAACCCGTAAATAGAGCATTTATGCCTATAATGTTGTGTAAATGGCTTCTTTATGGCCGCTTTGAAGAGTTTGCAGCTTGGATTACATGGGATTAATCTCTAAGAAGTTGGCATGGATGCAGGGCTGTGGAGTCGGCACATAAAACCTCCGACTCCTTTATTCATGACACCTCCGACTCCGACTCCTTTAATTATATATCGATATAGGAAATAAATTTCCTATATATTTCCTACATTGACGGCAAGCACGCAACTTTTTAGAACCCTGACCTGTTAAAGCCCGGGTCTAAAAGCTATAGCTTTAGACATTCTGGATTATTTTATTTTATTTCTTAAAGAAGCCCAAAAATGAAAACAATGAGGTTATATTTTTATTTATTTATTTAATTGCACTTATATCGCCCCATAGCCGAAGTTCTATGGGTGGTTTATCAAAAGACTATAGTGTATAAAGTAATAGGATATGAAACTATAAAAGAAAACCAGGAACAACTTTCTCTACTAGTTAAAAAATCTAAAGTATTTGATATACTTTGATATCAAAGTCAAAACTACAAAAAACTAGTGTCACTCTGGAAAAGGCGGCGCATTGATCCGTCTTTTTCTCTGCTGCTGCCACCGATCTGCTGAGGGGGTCTGAATTTCTCTGGCCAGCTGGACTGCGAATCCAGGATTTTTGTCCAACACGCCAGAATATTTTGGAATTGGCTGGAATCCAGGACAATCTTGGTTTTCAGGGACATATCGCAACTCTATATACAATTTAAATTTATTAGGAGTCGGAGTCGGTACATTTTTACCAACTCCGACTCCAGCAACCCAAGAATCGCTTCCACCTCCACGACTCCCGACTCCACAGCCCTGGAATCCTGACCGAGCAGGACTTGATGACCTCCTAATTCATTCTACTAGGGCTATGCACCACTTTGGGCCTGGATTCGAATGCTGAAATGAAGGGGCCGATTCAGCCTACTTTGGTCCAAATCCAGATCAGGACCAGATTGAGCTGAACCAGTCCAGAGCGGTTCAGATAGGGTCCAAAGTGCATTGGCCTGATCCAGAACAATGCATAGCCGTTGCCTTAGCTGACTTTCCCACTCATGCCCGGCAGCTGTCCGTCCTCTGTGAGAGCCACCATTTTAAAGGAAAATGGGGCTCTGTCTTTTCCTAGATCTAATGTTGCAAACTACGGTGGCCGCTTTGGATCCGCTTCAGATCCGCTTCGGATGTCCGGATCTTGCATTTGATCTTCTTCGGATGTCTGGATCTCACTTTGGATCCGGGTCCGAAGTGGGTTGGACCCGGCCAGAATCGAGCTGAGGCAGATTGGGGGCGATTCAGAAGTTCCGGATTCGCCTTGGATACGGGTTGGGAGGATGCTTGCACAGCCCTGCTTTCTACCCTTTGGCGCCTATATTTTCTTTACCTCCCCTCTCAGATCCTGGTGGCCCTGCGGCACCTGCATTTCAAGAATATCGTGCACTGTGACCTGAAGCCTGAAAATGTCCTTCTGGCTTCTGCCGAGCCGTTTCCCCAGGTAAGGGCGCTTTGCTCCTCCTGCACATCCCAAATGGCTTGCAGACTTTGCTTCGGAACAGAACTGCGAAGTGCACCTCTGAGGGGCAGGAAACGCTTGCTGGCTTGTACTGCTCACGATTCATTTCCTGCAGGGGTGTTGAACCCCAGGCCCATGGGCCAAATTTGGCCTGCTTGGGGTCCTAATCCCGCCCTCTGCAGTTCCCCATAAGGCCCCATCCCTTTCCCCCACCACAAGCCACTGATTATTTGTGTTTTCCCAACTTTTGTGAAGTGACGTTTCCCCCAATTCTAAAAGGCTGGAATGCCCCTGCGAAGGATGAGTTGTCAGCAGTAAGAGCTTTAAGCTAAAATAGGCTGGTGTTTTGGGCCCCGCCCACTTTTGCCTTTGGCCACACCCCCTTGCTTTTGCCCCTCCCCCACTGGATTGTGCGGGGGTGGGTGGGCCCAAGAGCTTCTGTGAGATTGAATCCGACCCTCGGGCTGAAAAAGGCTCAACAGCCCTGATTTAGTCCTGCCCATGCGTCAGGCATTATGCAAAAACGTAAATAAAACCTTTCACGCAAACAGCATGATCCTGCATAAACGTATTTACGGAAGAGAAATAATGTGTTGGCGTGTGAACATCATTATGGAATTCTACTCTTGATTTCTTCGCACCACTTTTTCTTTTGTGGCTGTTGTGCTTGTGCTTGCTTTAAATTGAGGAAGAAAAATTTGTTACTGGCTAGCTGGGAAAGGGATGAAGGGACGGAGAAGTGGCCAGGGGTTGGTGGTAGAGCACACGTGTCACACGCAGAAGGTCCCAGGTTCAATCTTCAGCAGTTTCCATTGTTCAATGATATCAGAGTCTCTCTAGTTCCTAAGTATCTGGGGGGGGAAAGTGTCCTGAGTTTTTAACCATTTCAGTCTCGCCATGAGGACTAGCAACTTACTCTCTTTCAAGCCGAAACCCTCAGGATTGTGTGATGGCTGGCAGGCCTTCAGAGTCTGAGTCTCCCTGCTTTCCCTCCCGTGTACAGGTGAAACTGTGCGACTTCGGCTTTGCTCGCATCATTGGCGAGAAGTCCTTCCGGCGTTCCGTTGTGGGCACTCCAGCCTACCTGGCCCCTGAGGTGCTGCTCAACCAGGGCTACAACCGCTCACTGGACATGTGGTCAGTGGGGGTCATCATGTACGTCAGCCTGAGTGGCACCTTCCCTTTTAACGAAGACGAGGACATCAACGACCAAATCCAGAACGCTGCCTTCATGTACCCGCCTAATCCGTGGCGCCAGATCTCGGTCGGAGGTACCTGTCACTGGAAACGTGCCCACACTTGGAGGGACGGGAGGGTAGTTTCCACCCTCGCAAATTCTGTTATTCTACTTCTTTCTTTGTCTCTTCGGGAGGTCCAAGTACAAGCCAGCAGTACAAGCCAGCAGTACACTCCCACCCAGGCGAAAAGCATAACCTACGGAAAACCGAAGGGGTCAAAATCAGCTGTGCTGGACACAATTTTAAAGAAAAATTAAAAAGAGTTTTGGGGAGGGGGTTGGATAGCGAGGGCTGACGCCTGTTAACTTCCTGACTGTTAGAGCAGTCCGATAATGGAACCCATGACCTAGGGAGGTGGTGGGCTCTCCCACACTAGAGGCCTTCAAGAGGCAGCTGGACAACCCACTGTCAGGGATGCTTTAAGGTGGATTCCTACATTGAGCGGGGTGTGTGTGTTTGGACTCGATGGTCTCAGAGGTCCCTTCCAACTCTACTGTTCTATGATTTATTCCTGTATTTGGTTCTCTTTTTGAACCCTCCTCAACCCACCGAAGTAGGTGACATTTAAAGATTTTCTAAGTCACAACCAGCTCCTTGAATTTGTGTCTGTAAGTTATGAGGGAGCTAGAGTCCTTCACTCATGCATTCCATCAGTCCACCTGATATTTCATGGATCCGAATTGGACTTCTTCGCTCTGGTTGGACTGCTCTACTTAACTCCGCTTTGAAGGGACAGCTCTGGTTAAATGGAATTTTGCTATCCTTGATCCAGATTGCCAGTGTGAACGTATGAACCTTGGAGGCAGAGACGAGGAGCCCCGTTCCTTGTAAGCGTCCATCTGACGGCTGATCTGCCCTTGGTTGCTCGAGATGATTTAGCGATTGCTATATATGTGTGTTCCACTGAAAAAGTGCCGGTGCCGGAAGCATGCCAAACGGTAGAGCCGTTACCTTTCCCTCTTTTTCTTTCCCACCCTCCTAGCCATTGATCTGATCAACAACTTACTCCAAGTGAAAATGAGGAAGCGCTTCAGCGTTGATAAATCGCTCAGCCACTCTTGGCTACAGGTGTGTTGTGGCAGTGGCCAGGTGGGGCTCTACGCCTGTCGGGCCTCCAAGGGGAGGGCATTCCACAGTCGGGGTGCCACCACAGAGAAAGCCCTCTACCTTGTCCCATCATAGCGAATGTGTTGTGCTGGTGGGATGCGGAGAAGGGCTGCTCCAACAGATCTCAAGTCTCGGGCAGGCAAGGGCCGGAAGGCAGTGGAGGGAGAGAACATGAAGCGAAGAAGCCACACTGCCAAGTGGCAAGGAGGTGCATAGAAGCAGAGGGGTCGAACCTCTTTTGGACTGAGTGCCAAATTCCATTTCAGAGAGGCATATTTTGGCTCAACACTTTAACTCAGACTTTGGGAGGCCTTTCAGTGTTTTAGAATAGGGTTGGGCAGCAGAAAGGCTGGAAAACAGCCAAACGTTCAGGAGAAAGGGGAGGGGCCAAGGAAGGGGGCATGGCCCAGGCTGGGCCGGATTTGACCCCTGGCGTGGTTCTGCAACCCTGGCATAAAAGGTAGCCCCTTAATGTCCACATCTGTAAACATCCCTCTCCTTGGTTTCCATCTTCTCTCTGAAGGATTACCAAACTTGGCTGGACCTACGGGAGCTGGAGAACAGGATGAACGAGCGCTACATCACCCACGAGAGCGACGATGCCCGGTGGGAGCACTTTGCGGCTGAGCACAGCCTGCCGTACCCTGCACACCTGCGAGTGCACCGGCTGGAGGAGGAGGATGAGGAGGGTCAGCAGGAGGTGGAGATGAAGGGCTTGTCCGAGAGGGTCAGCGTGCTCTGAATGCCTCCCGTGACTGAAGGATGGACAAGGCAATGGACTCCCACGCAGGGCATGCGCCTGCCTCCCTGTGGGACCTCGTTTTGAATGGGATGGCAGCTCCCCCTGGTGGCGACTCCAGGGAAAACTCTTCGTCTCCGAACTTGCCCCCATTCACACGCCAACTTCTCCACTCGTTGCCCTGTTGGTGCAGGATGGGGGCAGCCAGGAGCTCCATAATTTAGTTCTTTTGGGGGTCACTGTGGTAGGCCAGGCGCTGAAGAAGCAGAGGGAATTTGGCATTGAGTGGGGGAGGAAGATGCGGCGAGGAGCCACTGGGGCTGTTCTGGTGCGTAAAGAGGGCGTGGCCATCCTTGAGCCAGAAGAAGCAGAAGAAGAGGGGGGAGGCACTCTCCACATGCTCAAAAGCACTTTGCCTATAGGTCTTTTTTTTATCCACAAAGCCTTGTTCCTTTTGTTCCTTAACTGGAGGTTCTTGGACAGGGTTGATCCATCTGTTGTTCTCCCTCGTTGGGGTTGAGTGTTGTCTGTTTAGTCTCAAACCTGGAGGCAAATATTCCATGTTTAATTGGAACAAAGAACTCAGTCGTCGGCTACTAAAACGGGGAAGCGGTCAACCCACGACTCCGATTTCTCGCTTTCAACCCTCGCTTGCAAATGGTTTACTTTCTCCCTCACTCCGCCCCCCCCCTTTTCCAATTTTTGGCTCTTTCTGCTCCCCCAGCCACAAACGGTAGAGCGGCTCCGTGTCTGTTTAAAAAGTTACCGTCTGAAGCAGGCCGGGGCTGAAAAGACTAGCCCCTTGTGCGAGAAACAAAGCAACCTTTTCTTCCCGTCCAGGAGTCGACGGCGAAGTCCTCGGGCAAACGGTCTTGGCACCGAAAGCCTTTGCCACATCCAGGGTCCATTCACCGAAAGAGAGAAGCGAAACCAAATGAAAAAAAGGTGCTTGGCCCTTCTCACTTTAAAAAGGAGGAGGAGGCTGATGGATTGGAAGCCCTGGCATCTGCCTCTTTTGAAGGGTTAGCCATCGGGGCACGGCTTAAAGACAACCTGGAATAGCCTTCAGAAGTCTTGAAGTTTCGTGATTGGAAGCGTAGAAAGAGAGAGGAACATTTAAATTAGTCTTCCCTTCCTCTCAATCCAGATGTGTTGGGATACAATTCCAATCACCGCCAGGAGAGATGTGCTGACTGGGGATGATGGATGTTGTGTTAGATTACAACACCCATCATCCCCAGTTGTAAACCAACACATCTGGACGGTGGCAGGATGGAGAAGACTGATTTTAAGGGATCCAGAGTCTTGTTTTTTCAAGGGATCTGTTTCCTTGGGTACCTTTCCCACATGTAGGGGTCTGCTGAGGAATGCCCCCTGTGTCTGCCACGTAACACCTGTGCTTTGATGAACAGCAGGGTAGGTAGGGAATGGTGGCCTCATCTCCAAAAAGGTTCTTGCCTAGTGTTGACAGGTCTGGAACCATTTCCGTGTTCTCAAAATGCTGGCAGATGGCACTTGGGTCTCCAGAGCCTCCCAAGGCTCCTGCAAAAATGGGTTTTGAAGAGGTGCTCCAGGCTGCATTCTCCAGGACCTTCATTTTGGCTGCTGGGAGGGGCAAAAAGAAATTGCTTCCCCACCTCTGAGGCAGGAGCAAAGCATCCGGCTGTACTTGATCGGAGGGCTGCATCACTGGCGTTGTGGGTGGGGGCTGAGACGTCTCGTTCTTACAACCACAAAAGGTTATATATTGTAAATAAAAGTGCAGCTGAACCTTGGCTTTAAAAGTACACACGCAAAAGTACCGTGAAATGCTTGAATTATATATGGGTTTCCTTGATCTAGATCCCAGCTGGCCCACTAGACTGGTCCTAAACTATGGAGTTAGGAGTTTAAATCTGCACACGCAGAGTGAAAGCATATAGAATCATAGAATAGCAGAGTTGGAAGGGGCCTATAAGGCCATCTAGTCCAACCCTCGTGGCTCGCTCTACGGCTCCATTTTCCTGCTGGGCTTGGCCACCAATGGGCTGACCCTGTGGCCCCTGCTGCGCCTCGGACCTTGACCACCTTATGATAACCAATCAGCAAGTTTAAGAACATAATAGCTATCAAGAATGGAAACAGGCATGGAAATTGGCCGAGCACGTGGGTGTCAAAAAAGAGCTTTGCCCGGAATGCCATGTTCTGCTTTCATTCACTATTCCTGGGGTCTTCCCCAACCCTATAGAAAGGGTCTTTGAAGTAACACAGACCCTTCACCAGTGAATATAGTAAGCCAGTTCTATTCTTTTTCTGCCTTAAGTACGAAAAGGGTGAGTGTATGTTACTTTCTTCTGATGAACACATTCTATTTTAAACCATCGTCTCTTGTGTGGAAGTCAGTGTATCGACGCATCAAGGCAAGCAACCACTTCCTCTAACTCATGCCAAATTTTAGTAGGCAGGAAGTAGGAACCTGTCATTGTTTTTAAAAGGTGGCTGAGTGGGAACTTGCTGGTAAATTCGGTTTCCCTGCATCAGTAACTGAGCTTTAGGAGATGCATTTTGAAGATCTCCTAAATGGGATTGTGCAAAAGTGGGGAAACCATCCACAAGTGTTGGAGGGAGCAGAGCCGGTGCTGCCATAGAGGCCAGTCAGGCAGCTGCCTAGAGCGCCAAGGTAAGGGGGGGTGCTGAACGCCCCACCTGGAAGTTGCCCTCCCACTCCCAGAGCCGCTCTAGCCGAGCGAGGGCAGCTTCCAGGCACACCGTTCCAAAGCCGCCCTTCCGCCCCCCCCACCCCAGTGTCCCTGGCTTGGCTTCGGCTGGGCGCCTGCCCACCCAAAGCCAAGCTGGGGCACTGGAGGGGGGCGGGCGGACGGACGGCTCCATGTCCTGGCGTCCGGGCACCCCCCCCCCCCCCGCCACGTCCCGCCCAGCTGAAACCAAGCTGGGACGCACATTCTGACTTCGGGTGAGGGAAAGGTAACGTAGCCTCCATCCCTGCCTGTCTCCGCCTACCGGGGGTGGGGGGGTACGCTGGGGTGTGTGAAAGCAGCTCACTTTGCCTAGGGCGCAAAATAGCTTGGCAACGGCCCTGCGAGGGAGGGGGGCCTTATGATGAATTCCGGTGCGCCTGGGCTCCCAGGCACAGCCCAGTTTATCTCGCAGGCCCGAGGTTCAACACCACTGCCTGAGACGAATGGGAATGTCGCTTTCCGACCTTGGTCTCCGAAGGGCTCCAAATAGCATCCGAAATGCCCACGTGTCTTTGTGGTATCCATTGCACATGGGTTGTGTCTTTTTTTAATGTGCCCTTGTGTTCCACATCTCTTGCCCTCTGACGAAGCCCGCGCCGTCTTGCTTTCCCTCCTAGGCCCTGCCCTTGGGATTGCTAACGGCTCCCTCTGCCCAGCCAACGCATCCCACTGTGGCGTGGACTTCCGGTCCGGCGAGACCCTCGTGGCCTCGCTCTACGGCTCCATTTTCCTGCTGGGCTTGGCCACCAACGGGCTGACCCCGTGGCCCCTGCTGCGCCAGGTGCGCCTCGGCAACATTTTGACCATCTACCTGATGAGCCTGGGGCGCTACCTTTCCACCCTGCCTCTTTGGATGCTGTATGTGCTCCATGGCCACCAGTGGACCCTCGGCAGCCCGGCATGCCACGTGGCTGGCTTCCTCTTCTACTCCAACATGTACGTCAGCGTCCTGCTGCTGTGCGCCATTTCGCTGGAGCGCTACCTGGCCACGGTGCACCCTCTCCGCTCCTTGGGCTTGCACAGCCGCTTCTGGGCCGCCGTGGCCTGCGCTTCCGTGGTCCTTCTGGTCTTCCTGTCCCACCTGGCCATTTTGTTCTGCTCAGAAGGCCTCCAGAACGCTTCCTGCTATGACAGCTACCTGCTGCAGCCCGGGGTGGCCAAATTCAACTATTTCCGAGTCACCGCCTTGTTTGCCCTCCCGGTTCTCATCCTGGGGGTCTCCTACCTGAAGATCACCCAAGGTGTGCAATCCAGGGAGACCCGGCTGGACTGGCAGAAGGCCAAGGTGAGGCACCTGTCCCTGGGCGTCATCTCCATCTTCTTGCTCTGTTTCGCCCCTTACCACCTCCTGCTGCTGGCATGGAGCGTGGCCTTCTCCCTCTTAGACCGCTGCTCCCTGTGTATTTTTGAGCAGCGCCTCCACCTCCCCTTCTCTGAACAGCGCTCTGGGACCCTGTTCTCTACACCAGCCTTCCTCAACCTGGGGCACTCCAGATGTGTTGGACTACAACTCCCAGAATGCCCCAGCCAGGGCTGGGGCATTCTGGGAGTTGTAGTCCAACACATCTGGAGTGCCCCAGGTTGAGGAAGGCTGCTCTACGCCCTGGTGAGTGATGGGATCAAGGGAGACCTCAGGAGAGCCTTCGGCTGTAGAACCAGGTCTAACCAGACGCACGACTCTACGGCACTCTGATGGACTCAGGATGGCCGGCAGGAGAAACACAGGCGCCGGCGTGAAAGCAGGGCGTTACCAGCCATGATACACACCGGGAGCAGCTGTGTTGATCCATATTCTCAAATCGGACCGAGCAGTTTTCATCTCTACCAGGAGAGGGCTTTTGTAAAGGGAAGGGCTCTGGAGATGTCAGAGATCTAACCTGGAACTTTTCTGCATGCAAGGCGAGTGCCCTACCATGGAGGCCCCCTTCCTGCCCTCCTCAGCAAAACTGTCCTCTGGAAGCACAAGGCGTAGCTAGGGAAGCACAGCGAGGAGAGAGTTGCAGTCCTTGGAGGAAGCGTTGACCAGTGCATGACCTCACATTTTAGTCAAGAGACAGATAAGAGGCTTTGAATTACCCTCCTTAACCAACCTAATCAAATCAATGGAAGTCCTGGATAAGAGATAACCCTGGACTTGATTCCCTGGGTTTATTTCCTCCCCCCATTCCTCCAAGTTGTTGGGTTTTTTTAAACCAGGCTGGCTCTTCGCTCCTACAGCAGTTCTAAGGAGACCTTGTGGTACCCAGTTTAGTAACCAGGTGCCGAGCAAAGGATCCAACCTGTGAGATTGTGCGGTTGCCAACTGCAGAGACCTTCTGGAATTGACTCCAGAGCTGGCAGTGTGGCTATTATTGAGTAGAGGAAGGTCTACAAGCCATGCCTGTAGCAACAATGGAACACAAATAGAAAAACGTCTCTGCCCACTTCCTCCATACCATGTATAATTTTGTACACTTCTGTGCCCCCCACTTGGCTTGGAGGACTTATGCCTGTATGCTACAGCCATATGATGATCTTCACACTGTTGCAGAAGGGAAGATGCTGAGGCGGGCACTGGCTCAGGACTGTTTCTGCCTCGGTTCAGGTGGATTCCTGGCTGAGCTGACATTTGAACCCAGGTTTTCGCACGTTCCTTCTCTTAACTGATCTACTCCACCATGGCTGGTGAACCTGTAGCCCTCCAGGGACGACTCCTCCTATCAACCCTTGCCATTGGCCAGAAAGTTGAGGCTAATAGGAATTGGAGTCCAACAATATCTGGTAGGCTGGAGGATGGCACCAAGAGAGACTGAAAGAACTGGGCACGTTTAGCCTGGAGAAGAGAAGATGGAGGGGAGACATGAGAGCACTCTTCAAAGACTTGAAAGGAGGGCCAGGATCTCTTCTCGATCCTCCCAGAGTGCAGGACACGGAATAGCGGGCTCAAGTTAAAGGAAGGCAGATTCCAGCTGGACATCAGGAAAAACTTCCTGACTGCTAGAGCAGTATGACAATGGAACCCATGACCTAGGGAGGTTGTGGGCCCTCCCACACTGGAGGCATTCAAAGAGGCAGCTGGACAACCATCTGTCAAGTATGCTTTAGGATGGATTCCGGCATTGAGTGGGGGGTTGGACTCAATGGCCTTAGGAGGACCCTTCCAACACTACTATTCTATGATTCTATGAAAGACACCAACTATTCTCAGAAAGAAGCCCCACAGCCCCTTTGGCAGAGGAGGCTCTATATTTGGGGTGAATGGGGCAGTGCTGACCCTCTGCCTCTTCCCCACTCCCTTGTGGCAGAGAAAGCCCACCACAGCCGAGTACATTTGCTCCAACGCACGGCATGCCACGCGTGGTTTGCTCCTGCCCTGCTCAGCCAATCTGGGTGAAGTATTGCCCTGTGGTCTGCCTCACCAGCCCCAATGGACACAAGTCACCATTGCCCAGTGGGATGAACCAGAGCCATCTTTTTATCTGTCCTTAAAGCTTCGACTGGTTGTCACAGTAATGAATGGACAAGAGCAGGCAGCTAGCTCCAAGCATTCCACAGCACTGTTTCTAGTCATGATATTATAATGGTGAAAGACAGCCTTCTTCAACCTGGGGCGCTCCAGATGTGTTGGACCGCATCTCCCAGAATGCCCCAGCCAGCGGAGCTGGCTGGGGCATTCTGGGAGTTGTGGTCCAACACATCTGGAGCGCCCCAGGTTGAGGAAGGCTGCTGAAAGAGGACAGGTATTTTTTTCACCACGGCTCTCCAGAAGCCACAGCTGGCCTTGCAACCGCTGATTTCGCCACCCTCCAAGGCCAACATTGCTGCTATTCCTCCCGTCCTCACCGCTGCCTGCCCCCCTCCTCCTATTGTCATGGCTACCACTCTCTCCATCACCATGGCTACCTTCCTCGCACTATTATTATCACAACCATTTATAAACCATTGTTGCTACCCTTCCTCGTCGCTGTCACTTCCGCCAGCCCCTTTCTCACGGCCCGTTTGAACTGTCGCCGCGCCCCCGTGTATTTTTAGTTACCATTAGTTCCGCCATTGCGCTCCCCTCAAATGCCCACTATTATTCCCCCCACCCTTGGTATGAGTGATCGACAGCAATGACCGATGGTCAACCCACCAAAATCTGTAGTGAGCCTAGGAGGAGACCAGCCTCGCAAAAGTTTGGCTCTTGAAAACAGTTTTGGGTCCTACCAGCCTTTCCCGAGCTCAGCCAAACTTCTTCAAAACTGTTCCGACAAAGGAGACAAGATTTAGGCAAAGTTTGCAACAGTCGGGAAAATGGAATCTGAGAAGTTGGGCTTTATTCAATGACGGATGCTTTGAGGCGGAGGTCCTTCACGCTGCCAGTCAACAGACATTGTGCAGCTGTCCTGTCTTTTCCTCCTTAATGTTTTTTTTTGGGGGGGGGTGTTCCAGATGAGGTTTTTATCCCACCATCGCTTCCTTCTTTCACTGAATTTTACAGCCGGGCGGTCCAGACAGCAACGTCTTCTTCTCGTAACCCTCCTGTGTTTCCGACTTCTTCTTCTGCCTTGTTTCGTACTGCAGGGAATTCCACTAAGGGGAAAAAGACCACATCACTGCAGAGGTCCTTCTAATTGGTACTGCTAAGAGCCCTCCATCTGGGAGCACTTTGGGTGGTAAGAAAAAAGGCAGAAGTGATGGGGAAACATGACAGGGTTACCAGTGGAAAATCATGGTGTCTGCCCACCCGCTGGTTCAATTCCACGAATGAGGCAGCAATGGAGCAATAAAAGCCTCATGTCAAAGCATCCAGAGTGTCAGCCTGGTCTTGTTCCAACCAGGGAAGTTCCTCCTAATGACATTTTTTCAGAAATAGCAATGGACGGCGGGGTGGTGAATTCACTCTGGGTTTCAGCCAGAACCAGTCAGAACTCTACAGGAAGTTTCCAAAGAAAACCCTGAAACTAAGGCCTTAAAATAAGTAGCTACACTTGTGTTATTTTTCTTTGTCTGTTTTGCTGAAATAATAAAAAATTGATTTTTTTAAAAAAGTAATATAAACCTGTCTCTCGTTTTAAATTTAAACATTCTATGCTAACATTTGTTACCAAAAATCTTTTCCAAATTGTTCAGGGCTAGTCTGTTGTGGTGTTTCGGTTTTTTTCGTAAAACGCTCAGGTTAGTCTTTGCCGCAAAAACAACGTAAAGTATTGTGGCCTCTTTAAAAAGTAACTGTCAGCGCCTTCATAATAATGAATTCTGTAGTGCCGCTTGGTCTCCCCTGAGAGCTTTGAAAAATAGGAACTTCTTGCACTTAAATCTTACGCTTCCTTCCGGAAACTCAGATTGCTATAACATGGGGCCCAAACGGACCCTTCCAGCCATCCACTGCCTATACAAACCTGCATAGCTTCTTCGATATATTAGCATCATGTTCTGGAAATCGCTGTGGTTATTCCTCCATTGGGATTCATGAAGGTATAATAACGGATGCTTCATTATTAACATTTTTGTGCGCAGTTTTATGCCACACAAAGAAATGTATGCTTAGCTTCGAAATCCGTATTACAATAACACCTCTGTTTGGCCTTTCTTAGGAAGGTATTACACTAATATGGATTTTGGAATTTTTCTTACCATCAGCACGGCTATCTTTTTTTCTTTTTTTTATGCTTAGCTTTCAGTCTTCTGCACATGTGCCTGGCTGTAAGCGCGACTGAACGTGGTGGTACTTGCTTCTGAGTAAACATGCATAGGAGAACATGGTTAGAAAACTCATTTTTCACTTACAGTTTCCTGTGCTTTTATTTACAAAGCTATACAGATCCAGGGTGGAACCAGGCTGTGTGGGTGAGATGAATTTGTCCGTTCTCTTCTAATGTTCCCAATTCACACGAAATAGGAAAAGTTCTTCGTAAGTTGTCAAATCAGCATTAGGGGAATCATTTGATTAGGGATTCAGAGCCGTATACCATTAGGAAAAGGACATTATCTCTCCTTCACCACCAGGGCCGGTGCTACCATAGAGGCCACTCAGGCGGCCGCCTAGAGCACCAAGCTAAGAGAGGCGCCGGGCACAGCGCAGAACTCGCGCGTGTTGGCTGTAAGCCAGGCCAGGCCGAGGATTCAGCTGGGCCTAGGCGGGCGAGATGGTGCCCCGCGCCCGCCCAGCCGAAGCGAAGCCAGGGACGCTGTGGTGGGGGTGGGGCAGCTCCACGTTCGGACTTCTGGAATGCGCCCGGAAGAGAGAGAGAGAGAGATAATGTATGGGTGAATGGGGTGCAGGGGGTCTTTGAGTGAATGCGTGTGTTCATGCGTGTGTTTGTTTGGAGTGAGTGATGCTGAGTGTGTGTGTGTGCACATGCATGTGAGTTGGGGGGGATGATTTGGAGGTGATATTCCTATTAAATAATGCATTTTAGACCCATAGACGTTCCTTTCCAATTTGTTTGCTATAATTGGCATGATGTCTTTCTTGCACTTTAAAATAAATTTAGCAGTTTCAAGTTTTGTGCTTCTTATTTTTTCCAGGAAATATGTTCTTAAAAATCAAAGTTGGCATTTTTTGGGGGGTGGGGGTGAAAGTAGCTCACCTTGCCTTGGGTGCAAAATAGTCTGGCACCGGCCCTGTTCTATGGCAGCCTTCTCCAACTGGCTGAGGGCCGTGTTGTCCAACGTGACTGGAGGGCACCGCGTTGGGGAAGGCTGCTATATCATCTCTATGCCATAGATTTTATGGCATAAGAGCAGGGATGGGCAACAAGCAGTCCTCCAAATGCTTTGGCCTACAACTCCGAACAGCCCTTGCTGGTGTAGCCAAAGGGGTAGGCCAAAACATCTGGAGGGCCACATGTTGTCCATCCCTGCATTAAAGTGACACAGGCTAGATGCAGGATCAGGCACCGGCTGGATCCCAAATGCACTTTTAATGAAGTGGGGAGTGTCCCTGAAAGCTTAGACCAGCCTTCCTCAACCTGGGGCGCTCCAGATGTGTTGCACTACAACTCCCAGAATGCCCCAGCCTGGCTGGGGCATTCTGAGAGGTGCAGTCCAATACATCTGGAGCGCTCCAGGTTGAGGAAGGCTGGCTTAGGCCATACTAAATGTGTTAGCCTTTAAGGTGCCGCTAGACTCATTATTCCTTTTCCTATTAGGAGGGCTTTGTGTATGACATGTTCTCATGATTTGATATCCTTTTGGCGGCCCAGAAGCAATTCCTCCCTCACCCTGTGTCAGAAAAGGGCCCCTCCTGCTTGTGGGTTCCTGGTCGACAGCTGGTTGGCCCCTGTGTGAACAGAGTGCTGGACTAGATGGACCCTTGATCTGATCCGGCATCAGGGCTCTTCTGATGTTCCTTCTCATTGAGGATCTTTCTGCATACTTTATGTCTGGGATATCAGGTGGAAATGGGTTTGTTAGGGACATAATGGTGAGCAAATATGTAGTGGTTTAGAGTGTTGGACTGGGACTGGGAGATCTGGGCTATGTATACCAGTTCTTGGGGAACATGACTGTGAGGGTGCTGTGGCACTCATGCCCTGCTTCCAGGTTTCCCTCTGACAGCTGGTCGGCCCCTGTGTGAACAGAATGCTGGGCTAGATAGACCCTGGGTCTGATCCAGCATCAGGGCTCTTCTGATGTTCTTAAAAGGAGGAGACTAAGTTGTAGGCCTCCCACCTCGTTCTCCATATGTATCTCCCTCGCTTTTAGATAACTGATTAAAGGGTTACCAGAGGATTCAAACTCTGCCCCTTTTCATTAAAACTGAGGGTGTGCATTCACTTGGTGTGGCATTTCATCTTATGCAGACACTTGATTCATGGGCCTGTAGGGGGGAACACTGGAGGAAAACAAATTCAGCCTTGCCAGTGTGCATCCATGGGTGGGGTGTGACTGATCCCCAATGGTGAAAAGCTTAGAGAGCACATGCCTATGGTGAGAGGGGTTACTATTTTATCAATGAGGCGGTAGAACAGTGCAGCTGTGGGAACATGAATATTTACTTGCAAATCATATTCATGGACGGATCTGTCCAGACCACCCTTCTTCAACCTGGGGCCCTCCAGATGGCTTGGACTGCGACTTCTATCATCCCCAGCTGCCTTGGCATATGAAAGAGGGGGAGGGGGGAAGGCAGTCCAAGGAAGAGGAGGATATTCCTTAAAACGGAATCGGTTTTAAAGGATTGAGTTTCAGGCGTAGGGTACGATGGAACTCAGGGAAGTCAGCGGAGGCTTGCATCAAAGGTGTGATCATTCAGAGAAATTGGGACCAGCGAGCCAATGGAGTAGCTGCAGGGCGTGGCTATACAGATAAAGTGGTAGGATGGACCAATGGCTTGAATTAACGGCTTGGGCATGCAAATGCAGCCTGCAGCTTAAATTCCGGGGTGGGGGGGGCACGGTTTATTATGCAAATGAAGCACGACAGGTGAGTCAATGGCTCGGCTCTAGGGTGTGGCTATGTAGCTATTCTCCCCCTTCTGGCCAATGACTTGGCTTCAGGGCGTGGCCAAAGCGGAGAAACCAAGGCCGAAGAGCCAATGGTTCGGCTTCAGGGCGTGGCCATGCAAATCGAGCCTCTCAGGTAGGCCAATGCGTCCGGCTCTGGGCGCGGCCACACGAAGCCCCTAGGGGGCGCGGCTTTGTAAATAAAGCGGAGGCGAGCGGGCCAATGGCTTGTCTCTAACCGGGATTATGCAAAACAGGAGCGCGGGAGGAGGGCCAATGGTTTGAATGGGAGGCGCGGCCGTGCAGATAGCGGGGCCAATGAAGGGCCGGGTGTACCCATCGGGTCCAGCGCGCGAGCCAATGGGCGCGGTTATGCAGATGAGGCGGTGACAGCGCCTGAGCTGCAGCGGCCGGGCTCTTGCCTTGGTCCGAGCGGGAGCCGCGCCGTCGCCGTCCGCTGTCTCGCTCGCTGGCTGGCTGGCAGGATGATCCGGGCGTTCTCGTTCCCCGCCAGCCCCGAGCGGAGCCGGCTCCGCGGCTGGCTGGAAGGCACCCTGGCCGGCTTGTGCGAGCTGCATTTGCTGCGCGAGCGCCAGGAGCGGCGCGTCCGGCAGGCGCTGCGCATCGCCGCCGAGTCCCCCGGCAAGCCGGGAGATGGCGAGGCGGGCGGCGGGGAGGCGGCGGCGGCGGCGGCTCCGGAGGACCAGCTGGTGAGTGAGGGGCGGAGAGGGAGGCGGTGCCATTGTCCGACCCGACCGCAGGAGCCTTTCCCCCACCCCACCCCCCGCCGCCTTCCTCCTCCTCCTCCTCCTCCTCCTCCTCCTCTCTCTTGATCCGGAGCCAATTCGGAGTGGGGGGGGCGGTGCTGGGTTCGGTGGGGAAGGTTTGGGGCAGCTGCTGGGGAGGCAAGCTGCGTCCGCGGGGAGCTGGAAAGTGGTGCGGGTGTGAGCCGAGCAGTGATTCCCCACCCCCGTCTGCACCCGGCTTGGAGGGAGCCCGGGAGGGGGGGTGGAAGGCTGCGATCCTGCGCGCGCCTCCCTGAGAGCCGGCCCCCTCAAGGCACCGGGGTGGGGTGGGGTGGGGTGGGGGGCTCTCTTGGGGCAAGGGGGCGACCCTTCCGCCCCGGTGCCTGCGGCGGCTGCGTTTCTTCGCCCTTCTCCGGTCCCCTTGCGTTTCCCGTCCAGGGCGCAGCCGAGCCGTGGTGGTGCGTTGGTGCGCTTGTTTCTTTCAGGCGAAAGGGTCGGGGGCTTTGAGCCCCGGGAGACTGGGGTTGGAGGGTGGCCCGGGCCGGCTGCGAGGCTGAGCCGCCGGGTTGGCTGGGCGGTCTTCTTAATGGGGCTGGGGGCTTGCAAAAAAAAAAAAAAAAATGTCGGAGGAGCGTGCATGCATGTGTGTGTCCGTGTCCCCTCCCGCCCTGCCCACGGTTTTGTGGAAGAGGACCCCTCTCCCTCCGTCCTTTCCCCTCCTGGCTTGTGGGGCTTCTATTGGAACCCACCGCCTCTCCCCACACTCTGCAAGACTCTCTCCCGCCTCTCAAGCCCTTGATTTGGCGTGTCCCCCACTCCCTTCCCTCGGTGGCGACAGACCAGAGAACCGGACAGGACAGAGGAAGTTCTTGGACTCCCAAGAGGTGATGGAGGCCAGGGGACAAGCCTCGGACTCCTGGGTTCTCTCCCTGGGGGAGAGCTGTGTGAGGGCGGATCGGTTAAGGAAGGAGGCTGAGCCCCCAGTTTTGCTTCAGGTGGGGAGGTGGTCTCCATACTCAAGGGTGGGAGGGCTTCTGAGTTTAATGAAGTCCTGATTTGATCAAGGCCAAGAAGCTAACGTGCAGATGCACGCATGGGGGTGGGTGGGACTGGGGTAACTTGTGGAACTCTCCGTGCCATAGGGTATAGACCAGGGGTGCAGAAACTCTGGCCCGTGGGCCAAACCTGGCCCAGGTTCAGTCTGGCCCTCCCAGGTTCTCCAAATGGCCGTGGCCCCCATCTCCGGCTCCCCCCATCCCAGCTTTTCTACATTTCCCCCCATTCTAAAAGGTGGCTATGCATCCCCTACGTCTGAGTTATTGACAGTAAGAGCTCTTAAGCTACAATAGGCTGGCTTGTTTTTTGTGGTTTTTTTGCACTCTGGCCCCTCCCCTTTGCTTTGGTCCCACCCACAACTGGAATGCACCATTCCCCAGCTGCTCCACAGGCTGAAGGAGGTTCAGCAACCTTGATTTAGACTTCATGACCAGTCCAGGAAAAGTCCCTTTCCAAACGTGCTGTCCTGTTATTCACCTGCCCACTCCACTGCCACCACCAGATCAATAAAGAGCTGAAAGTTTCAAAGAGTCTGCAGACCAGAACAATTATCCTGATAGTTAAATGGAGACACACACACACACACACACACACACACAATCCAGGGACAGAGGTTTCTCCATTCCAGGCATCAGGCCTCTGCATACCCAACTGGGAATAAGTGGGCAATGGTCACCGCCCTCATGTCCAGCTCCATATTGGCTCCTATTGGAACTGTAGAGCTAGTTTAGATGGCTGCTAGCCATGAACTGATCCATCTCTGCTAATTCCAGTAAACCAATATTGACTTAGGAGTTGCACAACTGGGGGTGGGAGGGAGAACTAGGCTGCTATTTTGAATTAATCCATTTGGGGAGTGCTTGTGAAATCTCAGATCCCCAATTTGGGCTACCAGAGGATTATCTGGATGACAAACGAATAGTAATAATAATAATAATAATAATAATAATAATAATAATTTATTTCTTAGAATCATAGAATCATAGAATAGTAGAGTTGGAAGGGGCCTACAACGCCATCGATTCCAACCCCCTGCTCAATGCAGGTATCTGCCTTAGCGCATCCCTGACAGGTGGTTGTCCAGCTGCCTCTTGAAGGCCTCTAGTGTGGGAGAGCCCACAACTTCCCTCGGTAACTGATTCCGTTGTCGTACTGCTCTAACAGTCAGGAAGTTTTTCCTGATGTCCAGCCGGAATCTGGCTTCCTGTAACTTGAGCCCGTTATTCCGTGTCCTGCACTCTGGGACAATCGAGAAGAGATCCTGGCCCTCCTCTGTGTGACAACCTTTCAAGGACTTGAAGAGTGCTCTCATGTCTCCCCTCAATCTCCTCTTCTCCAGGCTAAACATGCCCAGTTCTTTCAGTCTCTCTTCATAGGGCTTTGTTTCCAGACCCCTGATCATCCTGGTTGCCCTCCTCTGAACATGCTCCAGCTTGTCTGCGTCCCTCTTGATGTGCGGTGCCCAGAACTGTACGCAATAATCAAGTTGAGGCCTAACCAGGGCCAAGTAGAGGGGAACCAGTACCTCACACGATTAGATCGAGGCGGGGAACAACAGCAAGCATAAAATACATAAAATACTGATTAAAAACATAGTATACACTTTTAAAAAAACATCCTAAAAACATCCTAAAATTCCACTGGAATGGGCTTGACACCAGTTTAATTGTCAAAGCATTCTGGGAGTTGTAGTTTCCTAGGAGGGGGTGAGAGACTTCCTGGGATTCCTTGGGCAGGGACCCTTGGATCAGAGTTCTGACCCCCTCTACCATAAGCGCTCTCCAAATTGGGCAGAATCTTTTCCAATTAAATTCTCCATTAAAAAGCGGAGAAAGAGTGCTGAGTATTCTGCCAGCACTTTGATCTGTTTCTGGGAGGAGGGCTCTTCCCTCTCCATGGTAAATAAATGCTTATTTCTAAAGGGGATTTTTTTAAAAATAAAATATTTCACCGCCTGTGGTTGCAATGGCAGCTATTCTGTGATTAAGCATGAAATATTAATGGAGGAAGAGAATTGTGCCTTATTTAAAATAAAATTTAAAAAATCAAGGCATCTCTCAAAGTTAAAGATGTGGCAAATGTGCAGCCACTGAGTCTAGAATTCTGCACTGTGTGTGCGATGGAAATAAACTGGGCCAGCAGTACGCATACTGATGTGTGCATAAGTCTTGCTGTCAACTTGAGGCTCTTTCCTCAGAGAGAAGTGTGTGCATGCATGTATGTGCCAAAGTCCTTGGGAAGCAGCGATGATGGTGCTTAGATGCACGCACACACCCAGTACATTCGTAAATTGAAATGTTGGGGTGGGGGGTTCAGATGCCTAGAAGCTATTTATGTATTTACTTGTCCATGGTCCTGAAACCTTTTTCTCTTAGTTGAGAAGAAATATACTCTGCATATGTGCAGAGTATGTTTCTTTCCCTCATGAGTAACCTTAGCATGTCCCTCTAATGCAGCAGGCTTTGACTTTTTCAAACCTGGAAACCACATTCATCACTGATTATTACATTTATACGCCGCCCTTTTCCCCTCTTGCAAGGAACCCAAGGCGGATTGCTTGGTCTTCCTTCTCTCCATTTTGTCTTCATAACCACCCTGTGAGGTAGGATAAGCCGAGGGTCAGTGACTGGCCCAGTGAACTTCATGGCCAAATTGGGACTAGAAACCAGATCTCCCAAGTCCCAGTCCAACACTCTGAGCACTACACCACACTGCCTCTCAAGTGTTTAGCCCAAAATTGCCTTTGGGGGGGTCCACTTTTTAATTTTTTACTGTATAAAAATTCTCTCCCCCAATAGAATCATAGAATAGCAGAGTTGGAAGGGGCCTACAAGGCCATTGAGTCCAAACCCCTGCTCAATGCAGGAATCCACCCTAAAGCATCCCTGACAGATGGTTGTCCAGCTGCCTCTTGAAGGCCTCTAGTGTAGGAGAGCCCACCACCTCCCTAGGGAACTGGTTCCATTGTCATACTGCTCTAACCATCAGGAAGTTTTTCCTGATGTCTAGCTGGAATCTGGCTTCCTTTAACTTGAGACCGTTATTCCGTGTCCTGCACTCTGGGAGGATCGAGAAGAGATCCTGGCCCTCCTCTGTGTTACAGCCTTTTAAGTATTTGAAGAGTGCTATCATGTCTCCCCTCAATCTTCTCTTCTCCAGGCTAAACATGCCCAATTCTTTCAGTCTCTCTTCATAGGGCTTTGTTTCCACACCCTTGATCATCCTGGTTGCCCTCCTCTGAACACGCTCCAGCTTGTCTGCGTCCTTCTTGAATTGTGGAGCCCAGAACTGGATGCAATACTCCAGATGAGGCCTAACCAGGGCCAAATAGAGAGGAACCAGTACCTCACACGATTTGGAAGCTATACTTCTATTAATGCAGCCCAAAATAGCATTTGCCTTTCTTGCAGCCCTATCACACTATTGGCTCATATTCAGCTTGTGACCTACAACAATTCCAAGATCCTTCTCGTTTGTAGTATTGCTGAGCCAAGTATCCCCCATCTTGTAACTGTGCATTTGATTTCTATTTCCTAAATGTAGAACTTGGCATTTATCCCTATTAATACAATACAAGCCTCCCAGGCCATTACAATCTTCAGGGAAGGCCTGCCATGGGGTATGGATTTCCATTTGGTGATGTCACAGAGACGGGCCTTCTATGCAGTGGCACCCATGCTGTGGAATGATCTCCCCTCTGAAGTGCATCGGGCATGAATGCTGGCATGTTTTCAACATTTATTGATATCCATTTACATTGGCTTTCCCCCAATCATGAGCTGTCTTGAACAGTCTCTAATATGGCAATGGCATTATTGTGTCTTGTGTATTCTGTTCTCTTGTGATGTTGTTGTAAACAGCTTCAGGATTTGTGCAACTGATAAAACGGTACGGTAGTAGTTGCTGCAGTTGTGACCCATTTTAGATCATCCTGTAGCCCAGGAGTGGTCCTAAGTCACCACTTGAAGACTAGTGCTGAAGTCTGTTGGCTTTAGGGACCCAAATGGGGTCGCCCTGTTGGAGACTTTGGCTTTAGCTAAACCTAAGGTTTATCCCGGGATTGTCCTGGGTTTGTTCCTGCCTGCTTCCGGGATCTCCTGTGTGTCATTTACATGAACAGGAATGACCCTGGGACAATCCCAGCATAAACCTTAGGTCTAGCTAAGGCCTTTGTGTCTGGATGGAGTTAGCGGGTCTCTCTCTCTCTCTCTCGTGATTCCCATTTGTTGAAGCTTAGCCAGGTTTACTCATTTTAATAAAAGATTTTGCTCCATTTTCTAACTCTCTTTACAAAAAACAAGGAAAAAACACCACTTCCCTGCCTGGTTTAATTAAAGTCTCCTGCACTGCTGTCAAATACCCAGCACACATGTTCTGGTGTGGGAATTAATGAAGGGAGCAGCAAACAGCCAATAGGATGCTTCTGCGTTGCGTATTGGGGTGTGCGGATTGCGACTGCAGGAGGATTTTGCCCTTGGACCGGAAATTATGCTGACTAGTGGTGGCTCTCCAAAGTAGTTGGAGATCTTTGCCTGCCCTTCCTGGAAATGTCAGGAATTGAACTTGAGTCCTTCTGCATGCAAAACAGGTGCTCTGCAAAGTCCGTCATTCATTCCACTGCTTATTCTGTCCCTGTTCCCCCCCAGCCATTTCGGCTCCAGGCCCTCTTTCGACACAGTTTCTTGGGTTCTGCCCAGCACAATGTCCTGAGAGCATGGACGTTCCTGTGTGAAATATGCTCCTCCATTCACGCTGTGTGTTCACTTCCCTCACCAAAACGGCGTGGTTTGTCAAATGTTCTAGCGACGATGTGCTCGCCCTGAGCAGTTGGAATGTTCGTGAACATTGCGTGACAGAAGCTTGGCCAATGGTGGGTGAGCAGGTGACACAGCCTATTATAGGCAGATGGTAGTTTGCGTACAGATATTACAGTATTTAACTAGAACTCCATTGTCCATGCACAATGACAGCCTGTATTCTCGGTCTGTTGAGTAGTGTTCAAGACAAGCAACATTCTCTGCTGTTTCTAGTAGCCAGTAGATGTTTCTTCGTTTTCTTTTTTTTAAAGTCACACTGCTTCTTATCTTGGCTAGCTCTGGTACAGGATTGCTTCCCTTCCCCTCCTCACTGCAAAAAACCCAAAACAAAACCTTGCAGCAGGAGAGGGAACCCATTGTTGGAGTCTCCAGAGCATTTTGTCGGGCAGAACTGCAGGAATCATCTAGAATTGGCCCAACTAGAACCAATAGCTACCAAAGTGGACTTTGTGTCTGAGATGCTGCTTAGCAAGTGTGTGTGGGTTTATGAGCTCATAAAGAGAAGGTGAAACGGAGCTGAGGCGTGTGTCTGGCTGCCCATCCAGACGTCCACTGACCCTGTTTTCCCGAATCCGTTGGCTCCACGGGTGTGTTTTTAGAACACAAAATAAATACTGTAATAACTTAGTTCTGTTGCTTCCACACTATAAGCAACTGAATGACCCATTTGCACCCAGCACAAAAATGTAGCAGAATGTCCTCCCCCATGCAGAGGTGCAACAGACACACTCCTAGGGGTGAGGACTAGTCTCAGACCCTTGAATCCTAGTTCTTGTTGGAGCAAGAACCCTAAGGGCTTAACCCAGAGCTCATCTTATGGGGGGGAAAGTGTGTGTGTATATGCATGGGGGAGGGGGGGAGATTGGTTAAATAGCCTTCTAAAAATGGCAGCCAGTGGGGGAGAGAGGCTGTCACAAAATGCAAAAGGGGTCAGGTCCGCTTTGCCCCCCGCCCCAGGTAATTTGATCATTGCCTCAATCCCAGTGGCCTTGCAAATTTTCCACTGTATCCCAGACTTCTCTGTTGGCATTGACTTGCTGAGTCAAGACCCTGGCATGGGGATGACAGTGCTGACTCATCTTTTTCTGGAGATGTCTCCCAGGTTTTCTTATCTCATCACTTCGTCCTTCCACATAGACCCGCCCTGACTTTGTGCTTTGCACTGATGACACACAACTGGTCGAGCTCTGTCTAAACAGAAGCAGCCGTCGTGTAAATACATCTGACTCTGTTTTTTTAAACGTTCGTTTTTGACATTTGGATTGCAAGTTGGGGGGGTGGGTTAAGCCCTTGTGAATTGCCCAAAAACAGGACAAAAGAGGACAGCTATTTGCATAAAATTTGCATATGCTAATTAATATGTATAGATGCAAATTTAGAGATAATTACTAGAATGTAAATAGAAATACATCAGAACATAAGAAGAGGCATACTGGATCAGATCAAGGGTCCATCTAGTCCAGCACTCTGTTCGCACAGTGGCGAACCATCAGTCGGCCAGGGACCGACAAGCAGGACATGGTGTTACAGAACCCTCCCACCCATGATCCCCAGCAACTGGTGCACACAGGCTTACTGCCTCAAATACTGGAGATAGCACACAACCATCAAGGCTAGTAGCCTTTGATAGCCTTCGCCTCCAGGAATTTTATTTATTTATTTATTTATTTATTACACTTATATACTGCTCCCATAGCCAGGGCTCTCTGGGCGGTTTACAGAAATTCTAAAATTGAGATAAAAACAAGTATACAAAATTTAAAACTCTAAAACACAGAACATACACACGTAAAACATTAAAAACCGTTACATTTGGCCAACCCCCTTTTAAAGCCATCCAAATGGGTGGCTGTCACAACATCTTGTGGTAGTGAGTTCCAGAGTTCAGCTATGTGAAGAATACTTTCTTTCATCTGTCCTGAGTCTCCCACCAATCAGTTTCATGGGATGACCTTGGGTTCTAGTATTATGAGCGAGAACAATGTCTCCCTCTCCACATTCTCCGCACCATGCATGATTTTGCACACCTCTATCATGTCTCCCCTTACTCCCCTTTGTTCCAAGCTAAACAATTCCAGCCGTTGTATCTTCCCTCCTCGGGGAGATGCTCCCGCCGGTAACCAGCCTGTAATTTCCCACATCCCCTCTGGATCCCTCTTTAAAAATTGGTGTTACGTTGGCCATCCTCCAGTCCTCTGGTACAGAGGCTGATCTTGGGGACGTGTTGCTTCTTTTGGCTAGAAGATCAGCAATTTAATATTTGAGTTGAGCACTCTAGGATGGATACCATTCAGGCCCGGTGATTTATTTGCGTTCAACATCTCACCATTGTGTGGAAGACTGCAACCCGTTGACCCATGTGCCTTCCTCATTCTGCTGTCCAGGTGCTGTTGATGGGCAAATTCAAGGCATAGCTCTTTCTTCCAATGGTTCTTTATTAAAACTGAACAGCCCTTCAGAATAGAGGCCTCTCCTCTGTAAAAGAGGGTACATGGCTGCCCTCCAAGCCTCTTGGGAGGGGCGGTGGTATTCTCTTATTTGCTGCTCTGTGCTTTTGTTACTCTGTAGAGCGCCCTACATGTCCTTGCGTCCTTTAAAGGTTTCGGGGAGTGTGGAGCCATAGGCTGAAACTTGCTAAATAAACTTTACTCTACCCATTTCCCTGTATTATCTTCAGCGTATCACTTAACCTTTCTGGCTCTCTCAATGCACTTGGGTCAGGAGCGGTTGGGAATGGCCCCCGGGTGGTTGGCTGACAGCTTATGGAGGAAGGCCAGGTAAACACAATAAAGCAAGAGACGCTTTGCTCTAATGGACGGGAAGTGAGATAAGTATGGAAAGGTTGAGGGGTGGGGGAGGCCTGGTAGATACTGAAAATATGGCAGGCATGTGGAAGATGGGGCAGCTCAATGCGGGGCGGGGTTGTCCTACGTTGTCCTGTGGCCGGCAGAGATGGTAAACATGGAGGGAGGCGCTTGGGCAGTTGAGGGGTGCTGGTGGATGCAGTTGGGGCAGTGCCGGTTCTGGGTTTTTGAGGGCCGTGGGGCAAGGCACCCTCACTGCCCTTGTTCCTCCTCTTCTTTCTCATCCTTGCTCCCTCTCGCTGGCTTGACAGGCAAAGAGCCAGGGAGCAAGGAGGCCATGGTGTCCCCTGCTCCTCCGCCTCACCATTTCTGTTTGCCTGGGCCAGAGTGAGAGGCAGCAGGTGAAGAAGCAGGTTGCCAGGGTGAAGAGGAGGAGGAACTCCAGCCAGTGGGCCCCTGCTGGGGTGTGGACCCTTGGCAGTACCCAACTATGCCTACTCTTGGCCATGCTGGCTGGGGAAGATGGGAGGTGTAGTCCAATCGAGCCTTTGTAAGTTACTCCCAGTTCATCCACAGCATTAACGTCATTTGCGGCGTTTATGCCATTGGTAACTGTGAATAAGCCTACAAAGACAGGGTTTATTTATTATTTATTTATTACTTGTAGTTACTCCACAATAACTAATTGGGAGCAAAAGGATGTCACACGAATGAAGATTTGTATTTACCTTTTTTTAATACTCCCATCCGGACTGGATAGAAGAGCATAATATTCCCACCCACCCTTTGCACACAATCGCACTCCTATAATTGGCGGCTGGCTGTGAAAAGGTTCTCGCAACTTAAGAGTACAGAACTAAGAAGTGATGGTTTATTTTGGATGAATTAAACCAGTGTTAAAACCGGTGTACGTCACTGTGGAATCCCAGGGTTAGGGGTTGTAGAAGGTGTAACCCATACACACATTTGCTCATGGACTTGTTTAAAAATCTCCTTATGTTACGTTTTGCAAATGTGGATAGTTTGGAATCGGATAGTAAATAGGAGGCTCACCCACTTATGCTGGATTTATAGGATTTTGGGGGGAACGAGGTGGGATGTTGTGGGGCTAAGTGTTCCCTCCAGCCTCACCAAACTACTTGGCAGTGAGAATTTGACCTGATTGCTAACAGACAGTCCTGATTCTCTCTCTCTCTCTCTCTCTCTCTCTCTCTCTCTCTCTCTCTCTCTCTCAATCTCTCTCTTTGCGCCTCCCTCTGTCTGGATTCTTATCTTTGAATTTATTGCGGAAGGGATGGGCATATATCTGTTCCAAACTGCCTTCCTACTGGGAGTAGCTGAAGAAAGGAACTACCATTGGCAGATGTGATAGACCTAAGAGACTCCGGCCTCACTTGACCCTGGGATTTTTCACTCCCCTGCATTTTGCCCCCTGAGTTTATAGGGAGGGATTCTTCTGTGTTTCTTTGGCTTAAAAAAGAAGAAAGTTGCAGCATAGGGACTTGTTAGCTCCAGAAGGTTTTTGGAGAGTCTGAATGGAAGCCCAGTCTTCTAGCATTTGTTCTGGCTACACTTCAAAACAAAAACTCAAATTGTGATTTTGGGCTAGAAGGAGAGGAAGATTTCCTTTCTTTCTTCCCCTCTCTCTGCAAAATGGTAGCTGCTTTATCACCTCCACTGTTGGTGCTGGAAGCCAAAGTTGCATATATACTCAGGCACACAGTCAGTGATACTTAGGTCCTGGTCTAAAATGTCAAGGTGGGAAAGTGGTCCATGTATCACTTCAGACAATGGATAATGTGGAATGCCTTTTTTGACCATTCCTTCTATGAAAAGTAAAGAAAAAATCCCTGCAAGCAATACGTGCACATCATGGCAGGGGAGTTTTATTTTATTATTTATTTATTACACTTATATACTGCTCCCATAGCCAGGGCTCTCTGGGCGGTTTACAAAAGTTTTAGCCGGTCTACTTCCTGCAGTACTAGCTTTCTAGTTGCAGGGAGTTTGGTTATTGTTGTTTTTAAATAGAGTAGCATTCAGGAGTGGAATCTTTCACATGTAACCTGAAACAGTACCGTTCGTTTTAACACATCAGGATTCTGCCACCTCGTTCCTTAATTCTCTTCTCACAATCAGGGTAGATTAAGGGACGGGGATGGGAGTTCTCTTTGTCTTTTCCAATTTTCGAGGGTTCAAATCTGCTTGGGTGGAATTGTGGAAGTTCAGACCTGACCCTCTTAAACATAAACCTAAAGTTCTGAACATTCAGTTTTGTGGGTATGCAAACTGTTTCAGTTTTGATGATAGGAATTGGAATTCCAGTCGAAAAGTGTATGCAATTCAAATATCACATCTCTGTTCATCAGAAACCCCCCAATTAATTTTTCTTTCTAGTGAAACTTGCTAGGTAGTCATTAAAAACGAATTCAGTTTTTGAATGTGAGAAGGATTGATTCTTCCAGGCTCCAAAATTACAACTCTGTGGATGGTGACCTGCTTCTCAATGTCCAAATTTGGAATTTTTGCAAGAACTGCAGTCCAATCCTATGTGTTTATTCAGAGGTATGTTGCAGTGAATTCAGTAACGCTTACGTCGAGGATAAATGGTGGTCTGGGTTGGTTTTCAACAGCCTGCAAAGCTTCATTTGCCTCTAATCGGCAACCCCATTGTAATTATATTGCTCTCAGTCGACAAAGTTTTTATTTCACATCTTAGGGATGTGAAATAAAAGAGAAAGAGTACTTGTATGTGTTTGCGGGCGTCTGTGCTTGGCGTTTGTGATTTTATTTAAACTTTTGTCCTGCCTGGTCCTGAAGGCACAGTGTGAATGACAATGAAACCTGTGAATCCATCTGACAGGAAGACACGGCCAAAAACACAACAAGATTTGAAGCCTTTATCAATGTGTAAAATCATAACCAGCTGGGAAAAGCCAAGCTCAGCCCAACCCTGAAGGTACTGCGTTGGAATCGCATTGTCTTTTTTCTTTTTTTCTCGTCTGCCGTACCCACAAGCACTCGTAATAGAAAACCAGCAGAAATGAGACGGCTGCTGTATATCAATCATACATTTTGCATGCAGTAAGGATTTAATGAACAGGCACGTTACGGATTGCCAACTCGGCAAATAAATAAATGCTGGTCAGTAATAAATGAGGGAGGGGAACCCACAAAGAAGATCAGTTTGCTGCAAGCTTTATTATAGAAATAAAAATTATAGAGTGATGGGGGGAAATCTGCGTTCATATTTGTCATCAGCAGAAATCTGTTTCTGCACAGGTTTTAAAGCTGTATTTGCAGATGGCTGTAGAAAAGAGAGCCACAAGTAGTCGCCCTGTGTAGCTGTCAGCAGAATTAGCTCAGTCAATTGCCCTGACTATACTTTTCTGGCCTGCCTTTAGAGGATTCTACTCTTTGGGCACAGCTGCTGCCCTCTTAAAACTTCTGATCTGATCTATCCCATGAGAATATCCTGTATTAAAGGCAAACATTTTTAAAAGAAACCCCAATCCTGATGCTGAATGAAAATGAGGGACGCTGGGCACAAAACTTAAAAGTTTTAAGAACAATGCTCAAAACAACAGCACCGCACTAAACCGTGGTTCCTTAGGGAAGGATGGCCTGAGATCAAAGTGATGTTGACCAGTGTGGTGTAGTGGTTAGAGTGTTGGCCTGGGAGTCAGGAGATCTGGGTTCTAGTCCCCACTTGGCCATGAAGCTCACTGGGTGACTTTGGGCCAGTCACTGCCGCTCTGCCTAACCTACCTCACAGAGCTGTTGTTGTGAGGATAAAAATGGTGAGGAAGAGGATCTTGTATGCTGCCCTGGGCTCCTTGGAAGAAAATTTTTATTTATTTATTTATTTATTTATTTATTTATTTATTTATTTATTACATTTTTATACCGCCCAATAGCCGAAGCTCTCTGGGCGGTTCATAAAAATTAAAACCCTAATAAAACAACCAACAGGTTAAAAGCACAAATACAAAATACAGTATGAAAAGCACAACCAGGATAAAAACCACGCAGCAAAACTGATACAAAATTAAAATACAGAGTTAGAACAGTAAAATTTACATTTAAGTGAAAATTAAGTGTTAGAATACTGAGAGAATAAAAAGGTCTTCAGCTGGCGACGAAAGGAGTACAGTGTAGGCGCCAGGCGGACCTCTCTGGGGAGCTCGTTCCACAACCGGGGTGCCACAGCGGAGAAGGCCCTCCGCTGGAGCCTCACTTCCTTTGGCAGGGGCTCACCGAGAAGAGCCCCTGTAGATGATCTTAAGGTCTGGGCAGGTACATATGGGAGGAGGCGTTCCTTCAAATAACCTGGCCCCAAACTGTTTAGGGCTTTGAATGTCAATACCAGCACTTTGAATTGGGCGGGACCTGGACTGGCAGCCAATGAAGTTGTAAAAGGACTGGCGTAATGTGATCTCGCCGGCCACATTAGGCAGGCTCTATAAACCCTCCCTCGATGAATCCACCTTCTCATCGCCATGGTCACCAGCTGCTCTTGCCGCCCCTCCTCTTTTGCATCATTGGAACCACTTGCTAACTTGACAGGCAAAGAGTCAGGGAGCAAGGAGGCTGCAGCATCTACTTCTGCTTGTCCTTTCCAACACCATTGTCTGGGATAGAGCCAGAGGCAGCCGAACAAGCAGGTACCAGTCATTAAGGATAACTGCAGGGGCTTCTTCTCAGTGGCCCCTACTAGGATTTAACAGGTGCTCAACCATTCCAACCCTGTATGGGATGGACACAAAAAGGGGAGCATAGTCTCAGGATGCGATAAAGGACTTTATTGGGGTGGAAGGGAAAGGCCAACATGTTTTTGGCCACTTGCTTTTTAGTAGGCCTTCTGGACGGGGATGAGACAATACAAAAATCCTGGGCTTCCCCCCTGAAAAATTCATATCATAGAATCATAGAATCACAGAGTTGGAAGGGGCTTATAAGGCCATCGAGTCCAACCTCCTGCTCAAGGCAGGAATCCACTCTAAAGCATCCCTGACAGATGGTTCTCCAGCTGCCTCTTGAAGGCCTCTAGTGTGGGAGAGCCCATCACCTCCCTAGGTCACTGATTCCATTGTCGTACTGCTCTAACAGTCAGGAAGTTTTTCCTGATGTCCAGCTGGAATCTGGCTTCCTTTAACTTGAGCCCGTTATTCCGTGTCCTGCACTCTGGGAGGATCGAGAAGAGATCCTGGCCCTCCTCTGTGTGACAACCTAAGTATTTGAAGAGTGCTATCCTGTCTCCCCTCAATCTATATAGCATCCTGAGACTACTCCCCCCTTTTTTTTTGTTCCTCTTGGATGCTCACCCATCTCGCACCCCTGTATGGGATGGCAACTTTGTTTCCCCTGTGACTTCGCCACACGCTGTGCCCCTTACTCTGGCTCTCCAAACTTTGGGGATTTCAGCCCGTGCACTCGGTGTTCCACTATAAGCTTGCAAAAAAGAAGAAGAGGAAGCAGAAAAACAAGAAGGAAAGAAGGAAGGAAGGAAGGAAGGAAAAATGGTTGCTTTCAAGATATGTGCTTTATTGCCCAATTCCACTTCCGCACTCAAGAGCCAGAATGGAGCAAGCTTCCTTCCACTCCCCAAAGATGATTTCTACCAGTTATGTTGGGCCCTCTCCTGATCTCAGAGCTTCCAGGAGGAAAACAGCTGGCAAGGAACAAAAGAACCTCTTCCTTTGCAAGAGAAAGGAAACCTCCTCCGCAATTAAGTAAAAAAGATACGCAGAAGAGGAGGTGGGGAAAGCTTTGTGGAAGATGTTTCAGTGGCTTGTTCCAATCTAAGTATAGCCAGGACAATACAATACAATACAATAAAAACGGCCCTGGTGCAACTCCCTGCCTAACAATGGGGGTGTTATCTGCCCCTGGATAGTTGTTATTCCAATGGATGTTGATGGCTTTGTGCCAGGAGGAAGGCGTAGAGATTTTGTCGCGTTTTCATTAACTAGCATCCATCCAGAATTCTTCAGCAGTAACGGACCTGAAATGTTTATATTCCAAAATTGGGGGTTGGAGGGAGTTGGTAGTCTCAAGATTCCTCTTCCTCCACCCACCACCCAAAATAGCCTTATAGCAGCCTTCCTCAACCTGGGGCGCTCCAGATGTGTTGGACTGCATCTCCCAGAATGCCCCAGCCAGCTGGCTGGGGCATTCTGGGAGTTGTAGTCCAACACATCTGGAGTGCTCCAGGTTGAGGAAGGCTGCCTTATTGGGACGGTTACTTCTGACTGAAGGCGGTGAAGAGTCTTCTCGCTATTAGCGGATCTAAGAATTTGAAAAATAGCTCAGCCTATCTCTGTGTCTGTGGCTTTTCTTCTTTCCAAACTGGACACAGCTTCTTTATGACCAGCCAGACTGTGCAGGATGCTACCAGTCTTCGATAGAGCCAATCCACCTACTCCTCACTAGTTTATGGGATGCTAGATTAGCATGGAATATAATTCTGCATAATTTAACTACTGAGTAGTTTCCCTGAAGGAAGGACGTCCGTGTTTGACTGTTTCAGGGGGGTGGGCGAGGGGGCAAATGCAAGAATTGGATTGGTAACACATTATTCATCCACCCTCTTTATTTTAATTTATTTATTTATTTATTTATTTATTTATTTATTTATTTCATTTCTATACCGCCCAATAGCTGAAGCTCTCTGGGCGGTTCACAAAAATTAAAACCATAATAAAACAACCAACAGGTTAAAAACACAAATAAAAAATACAGTATAAAAAGCACAACCAGGATAAAAACCACGCAGCAGAAATTGATATGAGATTAAAATACAGAGTTAGAACTGTAAAATTTAAATTTAAGTTAAAATTAAGTGTTAAAATACTGAGAGAATAAAAAGGTCTTCAGCTGGCGACGAAAAGAGTACAGTATAGGTGCCAGGCGGACCTCTCTGGGGAGCTCGTTCCACAGCCGGGGTGCCACAGCGGAGAAAGCCCTCCTCCTAGTAGCCACCTGCCTCACTTCCTTTGGCAGGGGCTCATGGAGAAGGGCCCCTGTAGATGATCTTAAGGTCCGGGCAGGTACATATGGGAGGAGGCGTTCCTTCAGACAGCCTGGCCCCAAGCCGTTTAGGGCTTTAAATGTCAATACCAGCTCTTTGAATTGGGCCCGGACCTGGACTGGCAGCCAGTGAAGTTGTAAAAGGACTGGCATGATGTGGTCTCGTCGGCCGGTCCCTGTTAGTAAACGGGCTGCCCTGTTTTGTACCAGCTGAAGTTTCCGGACCGTTTTCAAAGGCAGCCCCACGTATAACGCATTGCAGTAATCCAAACGAGAGGTTATCAGAGCATGGATCACTGTAGCTAGGCTATCTCCTGGCCTTCCTCGTTTTTCTAATCTTCGATAGAATCAGTTTCCTTTGCAGTCTCTAGAAGAACTTTCCCCAACCTGGTGCTCTTCAGATGTGTTGGGCTGCAACATCTATCATCCCATGCCTTAAAAAGAAAGGGTTATATTCCTTGCTAGTCTTACTTAGAGAAGTCCCATTCAGTTCAATGAATCTAAAGTTAGACTAGGGGTGCAAAATCTCAGCCTTGGAGCTACCCAAATGGCTACGCTACCTTTTCCTCCAGCCACTGACGGTTGCGTGTTTCCCGGCTTTTTTGCACACACACACACACGGTTTGAAAAGGCAGAAATGTCTCTCCTGAAGCTTAGTTTCTGGCTGGCAGAACTTTTAAGATACAATATGCTGGTTTGGATACATTCCTGGACGAGAAGGCTATCAAATTTGCCTTTTAATAATGTGCTACTTTTAATAATGTATTAGTTTTAAATGTTTTAATTAGTTACATGATGTTTGCATTCATATTGTATCCCGCCTCGATGCAGAGGGGGAGGCAGGTAACAAATAATAATAATAATAATAATAATAATAATAATAATAATAATAATAACAATAATAATAATAATAATAATAATAATAGGCTACTAGTCCTGATGGTTATATGCTTGCACCTGTATCAGAGGCAGTGTACCTCAGTTGTTAGGGAACATGAGCGGTAGGGTGGTTCCCTGGTCAACAGCTGCTTGGCCCCTGTGGGAACAGAGTGCTGAACTAGAGGGACCCTTGGTCTGATCCAGCATCAGGGCTCTTCTGATGTTCTTATGAGTTTGTCCCTATGCGTCAGACTAACATTGGGTCCGACCCATTGCTAGCTAGCCTGAGATGCCAGAGTCCCTCTTTGGGGCTCCGTTCCTTCCACCAGGGTGTCTCTGGAACTGAAATCTGAGTGGGGAATTGATGCATCCTGTCTCCAGCGTCCATGCAAATAAATTCTGGCGCTTGGGCACTAAGGCATTGTTCAGAGCAAAGTCTACTATTCCCTGCACTACAGCTGCGAAGGTTTCGTTTTAATTGGTGACAACCTATTGTAGGATCGTTCTATTTTTACCGAAAAGACGTTTTAATAAAAGCAGAAAGAAACACAAAAAACCCCACTGGCTTTTAAATCAGTGGAGGGTGGGCCTGCTGTGGAATCACCCAATAAAGCAGGCTGAGTCGAGTCTTTGTCAGGGAAAACAGACCTGTTACAAGCACGTCTCTTCAAGGGTCTATGATTCCAAGCTCCTGTTCTCTAGTCCACTTGAATTGGTTGCAGAATATGTCGGTGGGGAGCACTAAATCTGTGAAGCCTTTTTTAAACACACACACACACACACCTTTGCTGCCCTCTTATACATCCTCCCTGTCTTCCAGCTCAGGAAACCAGACGGACGTAACCATTCAAGCAGCGCTTTCCTTTAGAAAAACAGAAGCTGAGCTTTCTAACTGACAAGATTTTATAGGCTTCCCCCCCCCAACCCCCCACTGCCTCTTGGCAAGCCGCTGGAGGAGGATGGCAAAGGCTCTTTCATTAGGGAAAGCATGGAGGCGAAACCAGCGTCATCGGGGAGAATTGTGTGCAGCTAAATCCATGAGCCCGTTGCATTTGCTCTTGCTGTGTAAGGCCCCGGGGGCAAAATGTGATGTCCCGAAGAAGAAGAAAATTCTCACCTTTCATTTAAAAGCACGTGTTTCCATCCCTCGTGATTGTAGAGAACCGTTTGGGAAGATGCTTGGCAGAAGTTGAGCTGCCAAGATTTCATTTCGAAAATAGTGGTCCATGCCAAGATGGAAACTCTCAGGACAGTATAGCAAAGGCAGGTTTTTGATAGACGTAGGAGCAGAGCCACGGTGAGACCTGAAGATTTATGGGTGCATCACTGTTTGAACATAGCCTTTTCCCCTCCAGTGTCACACTCAGGCCAAAAAAGGTAATAATAAAAAAAACCAGTTGTGAGTTTTTACCCAAAGCTGGCAGTGCACAGCAATGATTGGCGGTTGCCTGTGTCGTCATGAATCCACTCAACCCATCCTTGGAGTAATTTTGCAATTGTTGTTTTCTTTCTGCAATTGATTTTTCTTTTCAAATGATGATGGATGAATTACAAATGAATAGATGTACAAGCAGCACTTCAAAAAATAAATTAATTAAAGGCAGGTAGTGACAACTGAAGCAGTGTTAGATTTGCTGATGTGAACCTATGTCACCTACATTTTGAAGGCAGGAAGAAGCTAGACATGCCCTGGGGAGAAAAATCAGCTTTGATACTTATTTTAATGTTATGTCACCCTTGGCAAGACTTCCAGTGACCACAAATGAAGCCTTTCTGGGTGGGTCAGTGTATGCCTCCCCAGCCCGCTTTCTCGATTCAATTATGCTTACCTGCCAAGATTTGAAAGTACAGGAAAGGGAGATTGAATTTCTTACCCTGGAATTTAATGTCTTGCCCCATTTTCTGTACATTCACCCATTACAAAAGCACAAGGAACAAGCCAGTGTACATAGCTTAAAATTGCCTAATCTTATTCAGAAATGTAGTCCAAAGGCAAAATAACATTAAGATGTCCCTTATGGTTTTTTTAAAGGCCGAATTTTATTTCATTTTGCTGTGAACTGTAAAGTAGCTAGCTTCTGCCTGACGTGCTTAGCAAAGCAAGCAATTAAGAGTCCACTAAAAACCTTTTCTAAACCTGAGCAGCAAGTAGCTCACGCTTAAGGTCTGGCAAAGGCAGCACAATAATACACTGATGCCCCTTGCAGCCTTTGTAATGTGTATTTAGCTGAATTGTGTGGGCTTTGCCTCCACCATCATGCCATCTCTACCAAATGGGAGATGTATTGGAGGCTCCTATTTAACTGAAGACATGTGAAGGTTATTACAGCAGTTGCATGGCATCTTTTGATGAGAAAATGGCTGCAGTGTGTAACCACAAAAATAATGTTTGAATCACGTCTCAGTCTCCACCGTTGGCATATGGCCACTTGTAGAAAGAAATGGGCCTGTTTTAGGAGTGAGTAAAAGAAAAGAAGAGGAATAAAGTCACAGCAGCACAAACAGGATTTTTTAAAAAAGTCTCTGGCTTTGAAGTTATCCAGTCCATTCCCTTGAGGGATGCTTGCCTGATTATAATAGCTGCAGCTGGAATAATCTCACCAACTGTGCCAGGTGAAAAGTAGGTTAGATTTAAATTTGACAGGCAGGCGAAGGATGGAGGAAAAGGGTGCTGAGGAATTCACACACACACACACACACACACACACACGTACACGTGTGTATGTAGCATATGTTCAAACACAATCTTGCAATCAGGACTTGCAAAATCTTTGATCACAGATCCTCTAATTCAGCCTTCCTCAACCTGGGGCGCTCCAGATGTGTTGGACTACAACTCCCAGAATGCCCCAGCCAGCTGGCTGGGGCATTCTGGGAGCTGTAGTCCAACACATCTGGAGCGCCCCAGGTTGAGGAAGGCTGCTCTAATTCATCCTCATTTCAATACCTAAATATTTCACCCTCTCCCTTCTAGAATTGCAATACAATTTGGGAATCAGCCAGAACAGGATGCTGAATTCTGTAACCAAATCCCATTTTTTCCCCTGGGCACGGATGGCAGCGCAGCTTTAAAGCATCCACATATTTTGGTATTCTTAAATATATTCTAAATGCCAACTCGCACGTTCGGCCAGGGACGTCATTCCAAACCATCTTCTCACCGAAAACCTGGCGATGGTGGGTCAGTCGTTCGCACGGATCTGAGCGTAGGTTGTGACTTGAACATGCACACAGCTTTCTTGCAAAAACCCAGCCAGCAATTGGCTTCTGTCAGCCTCATTTGCATGGATTTAAATGTTTGTGGGTATTGGCGCTTCTTACCAACCAGATAGCTTTGAGCTTAACGGGATTCCAGGAGGGATTAGAAATTTATAGGCATAAGAACAGCAGCCGCGGCTAAGCGAGAGAGGATCAGAAGAAAATAAATTTTACATGGATAGAAATCCATTAGCCATGGGGAATAAGGCGTGCGGTAACTGATACAGGCGGGGTCTTTAGGGGCTCTCTTCCATTGCCTCATTTGGTTGTGGTTTCCTGCAGTGGCTGACAGAAGCAAGCGTTGGCAGAAGGCGTGGATTTACTGGACGGGCTTGATGGATCCACTAGAGCTGTGGCCACGGACTGGCTTAGGAATTACAGAGGATTTCATTCAGTCCGCACTTTGAAGCAATGTGATCTGATTCATACCGTTTGGAGTAATGCACAGATTGGAATGCAGTTATCCTTTAGGAACATAAGTGGCCTTATACTGAGTCAGAACATTGGTCCATGATGTTGACCAAAAGTGGCTCTCCAAGTGCCCATACCTGGGAACTGAGAGAAGATTGAGGGGGGACATGATAGCACTCTTCAAATACTTGAAAGGTGGTCACACAGAGGAGGGCCAGGATCTCATTTTGATCCTCCCAGAGTGCAGGACACGGAATAACAGGCTCAAGTTACAGGAAGCCAGATTCCGGCTGGACATCAGGAAAAACTTCCTGACTGTTAGAGCAGTAGGACAATGGAACCAGTGACCTAGGGAGGTCGTGGGCTCTCCCACTCAAGAGGCAGCTGGACAAACATCTGTCAGGGATGCTTTAAGGTGGATTCCTGCGTTGAGCAGGGGGTTGGACTTGATGGCCTTAGAGGCCCCTTCCAAGTCTATGTTTCTATGAAATGCCAGGGATCAAACATTGGACTTTCTGCATGCAAAGCAAATGCTTTACCATTGCACTGTGGCCCTTCTCCGTAGCTCAGTGGAATCCTTTGGTTTCCACATTTGGCCAAATTTTGCAATCCAGTTCTCAGCACAAAAAGCCCATACAAGAACCCATATTTTAGGGGGAAACCTGCACAAAAATGTAGCTTTTGTGGGGGGACGGGAAAACACACTGGTGTTCCTAAAACCACAACTTAACAACTGCTACTGTAGCATGAAGCCAAATCTTTAGCCCCAAGGAGATATAGAGCTTCTTTACATGAAGTAAAAATGCACCTTTACCGGGGCTTTGTCTTCTGGATTCTTCACGGGATAACAATTACCACAATACATCTGCTTCCGGAAATACACCACCTCTTTGATAGCAGTTTATATATATTACTGCACTTTTGGTGAGTTAAAAAAGTTTTTCAGAATAAAGCTGAAAAACAATGGGAGAGGCACTGGAGGTTGACGATGTCATGAAAAAGTTCCGCAAATTTTCGTGTGTGACCCACCACGAAAGCATAATAAAAGCCTCATGCGAAGGAACCTACAGAAAGTGCTGAGTGTCCTTTTGACACAATTGCCTGGTTTACACTAATAGTCGTAGAAATAGTTTTCTGATACTTTGGAGAGCTGCAGGCTAAAGCACAAAAAGTTTAAGATGGGAGGGGAGCAGATTTAAAAGATCTGTTAATTCAACCTCTAAGTTAATCAACAAGCATGTTGGCTATTAATTGTTACTCTTCTTTTACTTTTATTAGAGCTTACTAGTTTCGCCGCTGACTGCCAGGGCAGTCAGTTAACAGTGTAGACTGAATGTCTACACTCAGTGTAGACTGAATCCTTGTCTGTGGAAGAGTCAATACTCTTCCAAGTGTGCTTTGCCACCAGTCACTTCTTTATACTTTTTGCTCTGCCTTCTACAGCAATTATCTGTATTCCCATTTCCCCCCCTCCAAATATATGCTTGGGTCTTGGGATCCATCATACTACATTTGTGATTTTAGGCTTTAGGGCAGCGGTGGGACACTTCCGAGCTGTGGGATGGTTTCCTGGCTTTTGCACAGACCCCTGCTCTCCAAATTCCTCTCCAAAGGCTGCTGGAGCTTGTAACTAAAACCTTGTAACTAAAACCTTCTCTAACTCAACAGGTACCTCAGTCTTGGAGAGCCATAGAAAAGAGCAGAACGTCCTGGGTTAAGAGTGGAGTGGGGCCAAGGGGAAGGTCAAAGAGAATCGGGAAACTCCACTGTTTCCCCCAGGAGTATGCTCTCTTTGTATCTGGTCAGGAGGGCAGGGCTCCTGCAGCTTTGACTGTTCTGAGGAAGAGGGAATTTCACCAGGTGCTGCATGCACACAAATGACACCTGCTGAAATTCCCCTTTCTATACAGCTGTTGGAGATGCAGGAGCCCTGTCCTCCTTTCCATAGGGCCACGCTAATTTGTAGAACTTCTTATTTGGATTGCAAAACTCTGTAGTTCACTGATTTGCAATCTATTCCCACTTTTCGGGGGGGCGGGGGGGGAAATCTTCCATTTACATGATAAAATAGTGGCACCCAGTAAATGACAAATAAATGGGTAAATGGATACTGTTGTTTTTATGTTTCTGATAGTTTTTTAAATTTTGTACATTTTTGGGTTTAACATTTTGTATACTTTTTTAATGTTTACTGTTTTTAACTTTTGTAAACCGCCCAGACAGCTTTGGCTATGGGGCAGTATATAAATGTACTAAATAAATAAATAAATAAATAATAAAATATGCTGGCCCCAGAGAGCTCGGCCTCAGGTGACTGTTGCCCCGCTGGCGATAGGAACAGGAGAATATCTATCTATCTATCTATCTATCTATCTATCTATCTATCTATCTATCTATCTATCTATCTATCCCCCACTCCTCAGCCAAAAAAGGCTCTCAGAGCAGCTTACACTTAGTAAAAAAGGCAGTCCCTGCCCTCAAGCTTACAGTCTAATAAAGACATGACACACAAGGAAAAGGAGTCCAAGACAGAAGAGGTAAAGAGAGAGAGAGAGAGAGAGAGAGAGAGAGAGAGAGAGAGAGAGAGAAATATTAGGAAGGAAGAGAAGGTGAATGGAAAAGGATGGGTTGGAGTGAGAGGATACAACTGGTTCCAAAGGGGATCCGAGACCAGAAATGTGTTTGCTTCCGCTCCGGGTTTCAGTCAGAACTCTAAAAGAGTACTGACTGAACTCCGGCACCGTGGAGAGCTTTTTTAGAGTTCTGACTGAAACCCGGAGCGGATTCACTGCCCTTCTGACATGTCTGTCTCTTCTGCCAAGACTCTTGTTCACGCATTGGTTATTTCTCGGTTGGACTACTGCAACCTTCTTCTCACTGGCCTTCCTTCTTCTCACATCAGTTCGTTGGTTTCTGTTCACCACTCTGCTGCTAAGATCATCTTCTTGGCTCGCCGCTCTGACCATGTTACTCCACTTCTGAAATTCTCTTCAGTGGCTTCCAATTCACTTCAGAGTCCAATATAAACTTCTCCTGTTGAGCTACAAAGCTTTTCACAGTCTAGCTCCTTCCTATCTCTCCTCTGTCATCTCACACTATTGCCCCGCTCGTGCTCTTCGCTCCTCTGATGCCATGTTTCTCACCTGCCCAAGGTTCTCTACTTCCCTTGCTCGGCTTCGTCCATTTTCTTCCGCTGCCCCTTACGCCTGTAACGCTCTTCCAGAACATTTGCGAACTACACGTTCAATCGCAGTTTTTAAAGCTCAGCTAAAAACTTTTCTTTTTTCTAAAGCTTTTAGAACTTGATTTTGATCTGACTTTTACACTGTTAGTTTTACTCTACCCTGTGCCTGTTTGGTGCATTCTCTTCCCCTTCTTATTGTTTTATTATGATTTTATTAGAATGTAAGCCTATGCAGCAGGGTTTTGCTATTTTATTGTTTTACCCTGTACAGCACCATGTACACTGATGGTGCCATATAAATAAATAAATAAATAAAGGAAGCCCCAAGTCTCCACTGGCTCCTCATCCGATTTGCTGTGTTAGAACATTTTTTGCTTTTAAAAATAGATTTGTAAGTGACTTCGAAAACCCTCAGGGCCAAAGGCAAGGTGAGCATATTTTTAATAACAGGTGTTCTTGCTTTGCAGAGGCCACCTCCCATGATGTTCGGGGGCAAAGTGAAAGATCTCCCTAAATCCGTACATCTGTGTTTCTTGCATAAAAACATGGGTGGAGTGTCTTACCTTGCCTGATGCATGTACACACACACACCCTGCAGCCAGCCCCATCTTATCCCACCGCACCCTCAAACGCTTGTTCTCCCCTTCAATGGCAGTGCCAGATGCTTGCATTTATTCATGGAACTTGCGTCTGTGTCTGAAGAATTCCCTGCAGAGAGTGAGTAGGGACGACGGACATCTTGTTCTGCTCTTGGCAGGCAATGTGTTTCAGCCTTCCTCAACCTGGGGCGCTCCAGATGTGTTGGACTACAACTCCCAGAATGCCCCAGCCTTGGCTGGGGCATTCTGGGAGATGCAGTCTAACACATCTGGAGCGCCCCAGGTTGAGGAAGGCTGTGTTAAATGGTGATGATGATGATTGCGGTACACACACACACACACACACACACACACACACACCTGCCCACCCTTGAACCATCTTTGTGTGACCGGGCATAATGGAACATCTGAGTTTGGGGCGGGGAGGAACAGCGCTCCCCTCCTGACTTGTCTTCCCATCCAAATTTAGCTTGCCGGAAGCCTCATCGAAAGGTTCCCAAGAGTTTCTGCTTTGCGCCTCTGCGTTTGCCTTCTCTGCTCCTTTATCTTCCTACTCACTACCACAGGATGTCGTGATGGCAACCAATTTGGATGGCTTCAAAAGGGGGTTGGATAAATTCCTGGAGGCGAAGGCTATCCATGGCTACTAGCCCTGAGGGTTGTGTGCGATCTCCAGTATTCGAGGCAATAAGCCTGTGTGCACCAGTTGCTGGGGAACATGGGCGGGAGGGTGCTGTTGCACCATGTCCTGCTTGTTCATCCCTGGCCGAGGGCTGGTTGGCCCCTGTGTGAACAGAGTGCTGGACTAGACGGACCCTTGGTCTGATCCAGCATCATGGCACTTCTGATGTTCTTACTTCTTCTTCATCACACTTGTGTGCAATTTTCGATGCTGCTTTTCTGTTTTCCTACATTTTTCTTATTTAAATGAAATGATTTGCAGGCAGGGCTAAAGGGGGGGGGGGCTGGAATAACCGTGGGTGCTAGCTACACGCCTGCCGTTTCCAGCATAAATGGAGCTGAGGCCCGTGCTGCGCTGAAATCAGACAGAATCCTCCCAATGCACAGCGCATATGTATCTTGTTCCTTGCGCTGGGTCCTTGTTTGAAAGTTGTTCATGTCGCTCCAAGTTCTCTTATTCGACAGGGTGGGGCCACATTCCCAACCAGAAGGAAATGTAAAACGCTGGGTACTTTTGGGGAGGCTGGACGGCACTCAAAAGCGTTCTGAGAATGTCTTAGCTTTTTAATACATGGGAGTTTCTGGATCTCAAGGTTGTGTAGATAAGTACAAGCCGAATGCAGGCAGTGGAGGTGGGGCAGAGGAGGCCCTGAGCAAGATTTCAAGCATGGGGAGGCATGAGACTTCCCCCTCCCCCATGACTAGCAGAAACAGACAATATGATGTGCCAGCAACTTCTTGAAGCTAGCAGCTACACAGACCTTGCTGGATAGTTCAAATCAGTACGTGAAATTCCGCTCCTTTCTCTTATTAGCCCTGGGGGGGATCTACACTACTGCTTTTAAAGTGCTTTAAAGTGCTTTGAAAACGTTTTGAAACCTGTATATGCAGTGTGTCCTGGGCCCCAACAGTTGTCAAAACTGTTATAAAGCGCTTTAAAGCAGTAGTGTAGATCCCCCCCTGGTCTCCTTTTCTTCAAGTCCTCTTCTCCTTTGGCCGACCTACATCTCTTTCCAGGCCTCAGCCAAGCACACAAGGTTTAGCTACTCCCGCCCTTACGTCCTATCTGAAGTTTTCATCCCAGCCAAACCAACCATGTCCCCTTCCCTCACACATGCAGAGCTGCGGACATGCCATCAGCTTTCTTCCCTGGTGTTGGGAATTCTCCTGATGGGAACATTCTAACATTCTGAGCAGTAAGATCAGATCAGATCAGCCCATCGGGGTTGTTTGGCGTCTTCTCTGCTTCAGGCGCAATACAATTGTAGATATGTACATTTCCTTAACTTGCTCACAAGATTCTGTATGCAGAATTTGGGCTACAGGGTACAAAACCTGCCTTTTTATTTTAAAGAAGCAATATTGTTTGATTCTCGTGTATGCCTTGGAATCTTGATTTAATGTCTGCTGCTCCTGTCTACATTGCCAAAGGTGTACTCCTATTCTACCTTGGGTGCAAAGCAAAAGGAACAATCCCAGAGATTTTTTTTTAAAAAAAATAGAACATTTGTAGGAGAGCGGTCTTCTTGAATTCAGTATGTCCTTTCCAAATCTGTTGGTCAGGGAAAGGGATAAATTAAGATAAGCTTTTCACCGTCACTTTCCGCTGTCCCATTTCACCTATATTCCCTAGAAGCAGGATGAAGGCTGTCTCTCTTTCCTACGTGCTGATTTATTTAAATGCATGCCGGTTTAAAATTAGCCCTTTGGCTTGCCATATCTGTGACCTCTTCAGATTTACATCTGAGCTAATTTGCACTACGTTCAAACAGACCGCGGTAATCATGCAGATGTGATGGGCTACCGGTATTTATTTCCCCCTGACTTGTGCGTTGCGTAGCACACTTCACAGCCACCTCTGAGCCCTTTTGCTCCTCAGTTGGATCTGGTTGAGCTGGTGCCCTTGTACGTGGGGCGACGTGAAGCTATATCTCCACATTATTTTCCTCGGTGACATGGGGGAGCCCCAGAGAAGCTGAGTTTCTGCCAGGCCATGCTCCTCAAAAACGGATGCGATGGGTCCTTTCCCCACAATCCTTTGCAATCTCCCTTGGCAATGGCTTGTAGGGACGGTTGACAAGAGGAAACCACCATGTCCACTAACAGAGGCTACTCTTGAAGCCATTAATCCTGCCCCCACCCTCTCTCTCCTCTCATTTTCCTTCAGTGGGGTAAGAATTTTACCCCTTTGTTTCCAGAGCGGAGTTTGAGTGACGCTCCTAAATGAGCCCCCTTTGTCCTCTGTACACCCATCTGTCTGGAGGTCAAAGGTCGTCCCATAGCCTACTCAATTTCCTTCCCCCCATCTATGGTCCCCCACACATATCCCCCTCCTGGCGCTTAAGGTTCAAGTTCCAGCTGGCCTCAACGTGTGCTGTGTGTGTGTGTGTGTGTGTGTGTGTGCGTGTGCATGTGCATGGCTGGACTTCTGACCCCATCTGTTTGCACGGAGGGGGGTGGTCCCCCCTCATTGCACAAATTCAGGAAAAGGTTTTTGAGAAGGAAGTGTTCTTTCTAGAAAACACACTCCCCTCTGGATCAAGGATCTTCCCTGGTTCTTTGTGCTCAGAGATCTGACTTTCTGATCTTAACAAGAACGTTTTCCACTTTGGGAACAGGAGTGATGGAAAAGCAGGCTGAGGTTTTGCTCAAGGCAGTATCCTGGGGGAGGGGGAGCAGCTGATTGTTACACCAAGCCCATCTTCCTCCGTGTCCTCTATACCTGCCTTCCTTGGACCTGGTGTTTGGACTGCAACCTCCATCATCCCCAGCCAGTAGGGTCAATGGGTGTCTTTAACGCAAGCTTTCCCCCCTGGCTCCACCCACGCTGCCCCTCCTGTTCTCCTTTGCTCAGGTCTGCTGGTTCGATTAGGAGGGATCAGCGCCGTGGCCCACAGGTTCTGGGGGGAGCTGCACCGTTGCGTATCTGAGACCAGCCAAAAAACATCCTGCATGAAAGTGCCCCCAAAGTGCCAAATGGGTGGAGGAGAGGCCTTTCCATAGGTCCCTCCCAGTCAGGCATTCCCCTTAGCAGCCTTCCTCTAGCCTGGCACTCTATGTATATGTTGGACTACAAGCCCCATCATCCCTAGCCCGCATGGCAGTCCAACGTATCTGGAGGGTGCCAGGTTGTGGAAGGCCATTTTTTAGTGTAATAGCTTGTCTGTGTATGTACACACACACACGGTCTGCAACAACGAGGATTGCAACCTCATGAGGACTGCAACCTTGCATTCTTTGCTTCTTCTTTTCATAAATGAAAATGAGTTGTCGCGGGTTTCTCTGCACAAGCCACATTCTGCGTTCCGTGCTACGGGGGCTGTGTGGCGTGACAGCAGGTGCGCAGATGTCCAGATTAAAAACTGGGGGAAAGAAGACTTGGGCGTTCCGCTGCGATGGGTTAGGAGTAAATGGCGTTCCGGCGAGGGAGCTGGCCGAAATTCCTGGTTCTTCATGAGATGAACCTTTTCCTCCTTCTGGTTCCACAGGACGCCCTTCCTGGCTTGATGTGGGAACTGGAACAGCAATTGGGTCTCCTGCGCCTGTACCCAGAGAAGGCCTGTGCGGAGGCTGCTGAGACGGACAGCTGGCCCAGCTCAGGTACGGAGAGGAGCTCCTGGCCATGGTGACGTGATGCGTGGCCCGCAATAAATGCTCGCTTCTTGCTTGCGGGCTACAGGCTGCTGCTTGCAGTCAAACCTGCTGCCTTTTCCCTTCCTGCCTGCCTGCCTGGCATACCTCGACCCCCGTAGCTGGGAGCAAGGTCTGCCGGCCCCTCTGCTAGCCTCCCAAATAGAAGGAGGGAGCAATTGACCTCAGAGGTGTGGACAGGGGAGGCTGGTGGCTCCGATGTCAGTGAGGCGGTGAATTCGCTCCAGGTTTTAGCTAGAACTCTAAAGGAACTGTCCAAAGTGCAGAGCCGGGGGCCGGATTCCATTTTGGAGAAGGGTTGGGGTTTTTTTTAGGGGGGTATCACAGTGGTGGAGAGCCTCGTGTGGCGCAGAGCGGCAAAGCAGCAGTTTCTGCAGCTGAAACTCTCCCCACGGCCTGAGTTCGATCCCAGCGGAAGCTGGTTTCAGGCAGCCGGCTCGGGTTGACTCAGCCTTCCATCCTCCCGAGGTCGGGAAAATGAGTACCCAGCTAGCTGGGGGAAAGGTAATAACGGCCGGGGAAGGCAACGGCGAACCACCCCGCTATAAGGCCTGCCAAGAAAACGTCAGCAAAAGCTGGCGTCCCTCCAAGAGTCAGTAATGACTCAGTGCTTGCACGAGAGGTTCCTTTCCTTTCCACAGTGGTGGGCAGGGCTGAAAGCAAAAGGAGCATGGCCAAAAATGCAAAAATGGCAGCACATTTTAATACAAAACCCTTCTTGCCGGTAGCTAACTTTTACGAGAGGCATCCCAACTTTTAGAATGGCACCACCTTCGTGGTGATGCACGAAAGGCACAAAAGCTGAGAGGCCACTGAACGACCTGTGGTAGGGCCGGATTGGGACCCCCGGTCTGCGGTTCTGCACCCTTTAAATCACAAGACTAATGACAGACGCTCGTTCTCTCCATCAGGTTTCTATGAGGGCCCGCAGTCAGCAGTGGCCTCCGACTCTCCGGCCTCCGGTTTTGGGGACTCCTCTTGCGGCTTTCCCTCTGCCTCAGGGTCCTACTCCAGGATCGGCCGTCCGGAGTCCCGCCTCGGCTACGCCAGTGAGCGCCCCAAGTCCGTAGGTGAGCAAACGGGGGCGAGGTGTCTTGGGGCAGAATCTGGGTGGGCTTGCGGTGAGGGGAAATGCATCTGTCTGTCCCTCAGGGAGGGTGAGAGGAAACAGTTAACTCTGAGGTGGGCGGACAAGGCAGCCTTGGTGTATGGATCTTGCACCTCTAAACTGTGCTATGGCAAAGATGCTGTATTAAAAATGGCTTCAGGAAAGAAAGGGCTCCTGAAAGACGGTATTCTTCCCTATGAGCCTGCCCGTGCTCTGAGATCTTCTGGAGAGGCCTTTCTCTCAGTCCCACCGACATCCCAGGCACGGCTGATGGGTACGCGGGACAGGGCCTTCTCGGTGGCTGCTCCAAGGCTCTGGAACTCCCTTCCCGGGGAGGCCAGGCTGGCTTCCGCTGTGCCACAGTTTCGGAGGCAGGCAAAAACTTTTTTCGTTTCAGCAGGCTTTTGGAACTATACTGGACCTGTGCTAATGTATTGGACCCCCCCCCCTTTTAACCTGTTACAGTTTTTTAAAGCTGTTAACATGTTTTTAATTTTGCTTTATTCTATTTTAACTTTTGTAATTTATATTTATATGTTTGAATCTTGTAAACAGCCTTGAGTCCCAGTCCTGGGAAAAAGGCGGGATATTATTATTATTATTATTATTATTATTATTATTATTATTATTATTATTATTATTATTTATTACATTTCTATGCCGCCCAATAGCCGGAGCTCTCTGGGCGGTTCACAAAAATTAAAAACATTCAAAGTATAAAACAACAGTATAAAACCATAATATAAAATACAATATAAAAGCTCAACCAGATCAAAACAGCAGCAATGCAAAATTACAAATTTAAAACACCAAGTTAAAATTTATTTATAGATTGTTAAAATGCTGGGAGAATAAAAAGGTCTTCACCTGGCGTCTAAAAGCATATAATGTAGGAGCCAAGCGAACCTCCTTAGGGAGATCATTCCACAGCCAGGGTGCCACAGCAGAGAAGGCCCTGCTCCTGGTAGCCACCTGCCTCACTTCCTTTGGCAGGGGCTCATGGAGAAGGACCCCTGAGGATGACCTTAGGGTCCGGGCAGGTAAATATGGGAGGAGGCGTTCCTTCAGATAGCCTGGCCCCAAGCCATTTAGGGCTTTGAATGTTAATACCAGCACTTTGAATCAGCCCGGACCTGGACTGGCAGCCAATGAAGCTGGAAAAGGACTGGCATGATGTGGTCTCGTCGGCCGGTCCCTGTTAGTAAACGGGCTGCCCTGTTTTGTACCAGTTGAAGTTTCCGGACTGTTTTCAAAGGCAGCCCCACGTATAACGTATTGCAGTAATCCAAACAAGAGGTTATCAGAGCATGGATAACTGTAGCGAGGCTATCTCTGTCCAGATAAGGGCACAGTTGGTATATCAGCCTGAGCTGATAAAAGGTGCTCTTTGCCACTGAGTTCACCAGTGCCTCAAGTGACAGTTCTGGATCCAAGAGCACCCCCAAACTATGGACCCGATCCTTTAGGGGGAGTGCAACCCCGTCCAGGACAGGGCAAACATCACCTGATTATCAATAATAATCAGTGCATCTGATTATTATTATTATTATTATTATTATTATTAATAATAATAATAATAATAATAATAATAATGGGAGGCTGCTCCAGTGAACTAGAACAGAGTCCTCCGCTTGGCCATAACGTTTCCAGGCTAGAGTGATACGGGTCTCCTGGAAACGGGGAAGGTCCCATGGAGACATAATTGGGTGGAGGAATCCCATTGGAGAGCTTTGGTTATTGGGCAGCATAGAAATGGAATTAATAAATTAATGTGTTGGGATAGACCATAGCGGGAAAGAACCAGGAAGACGTGGGCAGTGATGTCGGGGTGGATTTTGAAGCGCGGGCGCTCGTCGTGACGGTGCCCGGAGTCCCCAAGGAGAGCCTCAAAACTGAAGCAGCTGGGTTGATCCCTATCGACAAACCAGCTCTTGCAGTTTTCACCTCTGCCAGAAGCTGGTCTTTTCCAAAGCTAGTGGGGGGGTCTTCATTGCCCCTTCAGGCTGAGCCCCCTCCCCGAAAAGGCTTCACATTCAACCAGGGAGAAGATAACTGTTCCTTTCGGTACCTTTCCTTTTTTGCTGGCTGGGCCAATCCCGGTGGCATCTGATCATTTCCCCGTCTGAGTCAGTCTCCCCCTCGCTCATGCTTCTCCGCTCTCCCCCTCCACAGGTGATGTGGCCAACAGCAGCAGAGATGGGGCCAACCGCAGCACCGTGCCCCGCTCCTTCTCGGCCCCCTACTCCACTTCCCAGGACTACCCAGCAGAGCCGTTGCCTCACTGCTATCCCCCGGACCCTTTCTCGTACCCCAGCCCTCTGCACGCGGTGGCCCTGCAGAACCCCTTGCTCCGGACCCACCTGTACGAAGACCCCGCCTTCGCTTCGTCCGCTTCCCAGGCGTCGGCCTCCCCCGCAGACCAAGAAGGGGGCCTGGACACCTACGGCAACGAGTTCCAGTTCTACTCGGAGGCGGCCTCGCACTGCCACAAGGTGGAGAGTTACATCTCGCGCCTCATTCGTCGCCGCAGCCAGCTGGTGAGAGGCAGCAAGCCCCGGACGAGCCTCGGCTTGGAGCCCCCGGCCAAGGGCAGCGTGGTCCGGCAGAACAGCCTGTGCAAGAGGCCCCTGGAGCTGCTGCCCCCTCAGGCCGAGCGCAAGCACCCCCCGGCCGTGGAGCGAGGCAGCAGCACCCCTTCGCCCTGCGGCCACGAGGGCGGGGCCGCCGCAGCCGCGCGGATCTGGTCCTCGTGGGATGCCGCTGCCGAGAGGACTCTGGCGGCCAAGGCCGCAGCAGCCGCGGAGGACTTCAGCCCACCCCACTCAAGTCTCAAGAAGCCCCCCAAGCTGCAGGCTTTGGCCCATATGAGGCCTGCCTCCGTGGACCAATACGAAGCAGCCTACCCATCGTCCCCTCTGCCGGACAGAGAGGACGCCGCCTCCCGGGGGAACAGCCAGGAGCCCGTCTCCTACGAGTCTGAGGACGGGACCTGCCTCATGGTCAAAGCCCAGTACATCCCGGCCCAGCAGGCACCGAGGGCCCAGCAGGCGCACCGGGGGGGCAAAAAGAAGCCCCCGCCTCTCACCAAAGGCCGCTCGGTGGAACTGTCGCCGGAGCGAGTCCATCTGCTGGCGAGGGAGCGGCCGCGGGTTTCGGCGCCCCCCAAGAAATGCCGCTTCACTGAAGAGGGCGGGGAGGCCGGCGGGAGGAAGGGGGCCGCTCGGAAAAGCTCGCCCCGGTCGAGGAAGGCCGCTCGGTCACAGTCTGAGAACAGCCTCCTCAACAAACCGGGGGTCAGAGACGGGGCGGCCGAACGGGAGGAGCCGGCCCTGAAACAGTCCCGGCCACGGCGGCCTCACGGCCACACGGCCAGCGGTTACCGCAAGTGGCGCTCGACTGCAGAGATCTGCCAGGATGAGCCCTCTCCGGGAAGTGCCGCCGAGCCACGCCGGGGCCAGCGAGGAGCAGGCCCCGTGGGGTACAGTTATGCCGGCAGTGACTCTGAATGCTCAGGCGAGCAGGCCCGGCAGGCGCCCATGTGCCGTTTGGAGGAAGGCCTGGTCTATGGCGACAGCGAGTCTAGCCTGAGCGACGGGGACTCGCCTACCGCCTACAGCAGCGGGGCGTCCAGCGACACGGACGAGAGCGGTGGCCTGGTGTGGCCGCAGCAGCTCTCGCCTCAGCTGGTGTCAGCTTCTGGGCCTGGGAAGGCCGCCGGCGGACAACCCAAGGTCTTCGTCAAGATCAAAGCCTCGCATGCGCTGAAGAAGAAGATCATGCGTTTCCGCTCGGGCTCCCTCAAAGTCATGACAACTGTGTGAGGGACGCCAGCCAAACCCCGTCGCCACTCCTGCACCCTCCCTGCACCCCTCTTTCAGCTGAAAGTTTCCCCCAAAGGCACCCCCATATTCCCTTCCGGGTTCCCAGCATCAACTTTGGTTCCAACCCAGGACTGCTCCACTTGACTGGGAAAATCTCCTGCGGAGGGAGGAAAATCTGCCGCCCGTTGACGGAGCCTGGGGCGTCGGGTGTCGTATTCGCTTTCCCCAGCTGCACGGAAGTTGCTGATGTCGTGTGTGTCTCGCTCCCCCTAACCTTTCGCTGTCTTTCTAATCCCGTCCATTTTTAAAGGAGAGGTATTTATTATGGTTTTTGTACAGTCGACTTCTCAGGAGTCCACATCTGGGTATAAAAACCTGGAATCCGAATCCACCCTGCCAATCTTGTATTTCGACACAGATATTCCTTCGGTGTGTGCGTGCATGTAAATAAAATTTCAGTGGTTTTGTTTTTGTGGTTTTGTCAGATATGTTGCTGCAAGTCTTTGCCCAGCAAGTGGTTTTATAAGAGGGTCATTTGGGGGCAGGTGGGTTAGGGGTTCTGAGCTTACCCACAGCCAGAAAGTCCTGATCACCTCACCCTGCAGTTGCTTCACACTTAGAATCATAGAATCATAGAATAGTAGAGTTGGAAGGGGCCTCTAAGGCCATCGAGTCCAACCCCCCCACTTGATGCAGGAATCCACCCTAAAGCATCCCTGACAGATGGTTGTCCAACTGCCTCTTGAAGGTCTCCAGTGTGGGAGAGCCCACAACCTCCCTAGGTAACTGGTTCCATTGTCGTACCGCTCTAACAGTCAGGAGGTTTTTCCTGATGTCCAGCTGGAATCTGGCTTCCTTTAACTTGAGCCTGTTATTCCGTGTCCTGCACCCTGGGAGGATCAACCCTGGGAGGTTGTCACTCCTCTGTGTGACAGCCTTTTAAGTATTTGAAGAGTGCTATCATGTCTCCCCTCAATCTCCTCTTCTCCAGGCTAAACCTGCCCAGTTCTTTCAGTCGCTCTTCACAGGGCTTTGCTTCCAGACCCCTGATCATCCTGGTTGCCCTCCTCTGAACACTTCTGGGTTGGCAGTTGAGGAGCCCATTGTTGGTACTTGGTGGTGGGCAGGTTGGCTCCCTGGGCACCCCAGCGGCTGACACACACTTTGTGTTTCAAAGATGCAAGTTTTAAGTTCCTGTTTTTTATCTGTTCACTGCAGCCAACACTGGCCAAATCCCAGCGCAACCAAGAATGAATCAGCCCTAAGGTTTAAGCACCATGGCAGAGATCCAGAAATAAAGTTGAGAAGTCTTAAATACTTAGTCCTGTTGATTTGCTGTGAGACCTCTAGGTGCACCTAACATTCTCCGGGTTTCATCTGTTGAGCCAAGGAGATAGATTGGTTCAGAGAGAGCTGAAGGCAGCTCTAAAAGAGAAGTTGCGGATTATTTGGGGGCAGTTTTGTCCCACTTTTGCCTCTTGTCAAAGAGGTTTTGCAGGATTTTGTTTTGGATTTAAAAAGAAAACCCTCTGAAACCTGTTTAACTGAGGCCGTAGCTAGATCTAAGGTTTATCCCAGGATTGTCCTGGGGTCAAACCTGTTCATCTAAGTGCCACACAGGGCATCCAGCGCTCAGGCAGGGACGAACCCGGGATGATCCTGGGATAAACCTTAGGTCTAGCTACGGCCTGAGTCTCTATATGTGGTCGTTCTTTTAAAGATTAGTGTGTAGTTAGCGTAATGCTTGCTAACAGTACATTGGTGTGTCTTCTCAGTAGAGGGTTGCGCAAAGGTTTGACAATGTGCAATGTGGAAGGATGCGAAAGCAGAAAGAGCGTGAGCATGCATACTGCCTTCCTGGGAAAATAAACACATATGAATTGCTGGATAAAGACGCTTCTCCAAAGTCTGCTCTTGTAGGATGGCGTAAGGGCTGAAATTGTAAAAGGAAAAAAAGATTGATTGATTGATTGATTGATTGTCGGTCTCAAGCCTACTTGGTAGCTGTTTCCTGGAAGCCTTCCTCCTAATCCTGGATGTGTGGTGTGTAGTCAGTGGTTAAGCAAGCACTCTGTATGTGCTCAGGGGTAACCCTTCACAGTTTTCAGGGCTAGGGCACGCCTCGTCCTTTCTTTTTAAAACAACAACACAAAAAATACCTTATTTTTCCTTCCGTAGTGTGAATAATTCATAGCAGGCAACATCCACACGTACATTTAGTCCAAGTACTACAGCTCTGGACATTCCTTTTAAAACAAAATATTTGATCCTGTGAATGCATTTTAGTTCCTCCACCGCTGGACCAGTTTTGGGACTGAAATTCAACTTTCTGCCTGGCTATCTGGGGTGCCTCTCTCTCTCTCTCTCTCTCTCTCTCTCTCTCTCTCTCTCTCTCTCTCTCTCTCTCTCTCTCTCTCTCTCTCTCTGTCTCCTCCATCCCCCTCCGTCTCATTCCCTTTTCCTCTGAGTTCCAGCCGCCTGCCCAGCGCAGAGCCTCTTATGAAAACCAGATGCTCCATGTGCAGCCAGGAAAACGGTTGCACTTTCCAAATTCCTTCCCCGGCACTTTCCCCATCCCCCCACCCGCCACCCGCCCCAATATGAGGGAAGCTGTGAGATGTGAGGCCTCCTTCCCTCCCCCCTCCCTCCCTCCCTCCCTCCAAGCAGTCCTGGCTCAGCTAAAACATTACGAGGCCTTTCCCAGAGGCAAGCATTCTCCGTCCCGAACAGCGTTCGGAAACCAAAAGAATGAAGCCCAGCAGCCTCTTCCTCCGAACGTCTCCACCAGGTCTCCGTCCCCCTCTGACACCGCGGTGGCCTCTGGCTCTGGATCCCGAAGATGGATCCTAGAGGCCGTGTTCTCTGACTTGTGTCCTTTTGTCCTGCTGTCTCCCCTGGTCCAACAGGTATCTGAAACAATTTTTTAAAAAACCTGACAGACCTGTTTACGGAAGGCAAAAGTGAGTGCACACATTAGGAGCGCTCAGCTCCTCTCAAAGTGTTGTCTGTCTCTCAGCCTGTTATGGCTTTGCTTTCTCTTCTGCGTTTGTCCCTACCCCTCCATGCCTCCTACATTGTGCACTTGGGTCCTATGCGTGTGTGCATGCACCCCACACTCAAAACCATTTCAGCGCCCCGAAACGACATCTGAGAGCCACAAGCACTCACATCATCTGCGTGACCCCAAAGATGAGCTCATAAACCCCTAGAGTCTGACTGCCTGCCCCCCCCCTCCGCCCCCCATGCCCTGGCCTCAGTAAAATAAACGAATCTCCGGTCTGCCTCCATTATGTTCCTCTCTGCTGAGCATCATTCTTGCACCTTACCCAAATCAAGCCATTTTCTTCCCCCTAAACTGGGACCCCAACCGTATTCCCATACGCCTGGCATATATGGAAGAGCTTGAGGGAGATGCATATATGATAGTAAGAATTGAATAAATGTTCTACATCATACAGAATTATATTTATTTTTCTGAACCTCCTTTCTTTCCCTGATTTGGTGTTTCCCAGTACTTAATAATTGAAACATAGTTCTTGTGAATTAAAATTGGAGGCACAATTGGCTAGTATGAAACACACACACACACACACACACACACACACACACACACAATTGCTTTGAGAGGAAACACACAGTGTTGTCCTATGATGATAATTGCATTTATATCCTGCCTTTTTTCCTCCAAGGAACCCAAGGCGGCATCCATAATCCTCTTCCTCCTCTCCATTTTAATCCTCACAACAACAGCCCTGTGGGGTAGGCTGGGCTGAGAGTCTGTGACTGGCCCAAAGTCACCCAGTGGGTTTCCATGGCCGAGGGGGGACTAGAACCCGGATCTCCTGACTCACTTGCAAGGGGTTAAGGCAGTTTCATATTGCTTATATTTACTGATTAGAAGAGAGGAGGTTTACACAGAACAGTCGCTCCTCCGGCAGAGATGCAACGGGTGAGTCGCTCTGTTGTGCCTCTGTGCGTGCGGTGATTGAATGACCCAATTTGACTGGATGGGTGCCGAACCCATTGGAGGCCGTTTGGAAGGCGTCCAGGCCAGTTCAGTGAATCATGCGGAGATGCTACAAGATGACTCTTCTCTGGGTGAGTAATCTGGGTCCATGGGAGCCCTTCAAGATTTGATTTATTCATTTGGCCTGAGCTGTGGTCTGAGAACTGCACAGGGCTCAGAGGGTGGGATGGGGTGGGGTGGGGGAACTTATTTTCTGAAGTGTGTGTCTAATTTGTACCATCTGAATATCTCACCAGGTCACTGCAATAGAAACCTGAGCATGGGGGAAGGGAGCCAGGGGAGAGACTGATTTTTTGTTTCGTTTTTGGGAGTCACTTTGCTGACTTCTCTTTTTTAACATGGGATGTGGACCAGGGCCCCTCCTAATGTTTTCCAGATGGGAGATAGTAGGCCCTTTTTTTAAAAAAAACAACAACTCCGAGGCTCAGTGCTGGTTCTCTTGAGTCCTGCAGTTGCTGAATATTATGAGGATTTGGGAAAAGAGGGGGGCATGCGTGAACCCCCATTATCTCCACCCACCCACCCACTCAAAGCTAAATGATGAAGTGCTCTGTGTTCCATGGAATCTTATTGGTCTTTTAAAGTGCCCCAAGATTCTCTCTGTGTGTGTGTTGTGTGTTTTAACAAGCAACGGTTGCACTCCTGGCCACACTTGGGAGTCAACCCCATTGAGCACAGCGAGACAGATTATTACACCAGCGTTATACTGTGCAGTCACTGCGAATTGCATGCAAAGGACTCAGAAGTTTTCCACCTTATAATCTACTTTGATTGCGAAGTACTCCCAGGCACCCTGCCTTAAAGCAAAAAGATTCGCTATATTTAGCCCCTACTTTTTGAGCGTCTCTTCTGAGCCGCCGCTGGGGCGCAGGAGGAGGATTTAAAAGAAGTGCTTACATCTGCATAAGCTTTAAAGATAAAGACACCAAAATTGGCACAGTGATAGATATTAGGGAGAGCTTTAAGCATACCAAATTTGAATTGAATTGGGTCATCCATTGATTTTTTTACATTCCCCCTCTTAAACTCACTTCCTGGTATGCAAAGGATTGCTGTCACCCGGTACCAAAAATAAACCACAACCACAAAAGCTTAGTGTTACAGGGATAATCCGAGGGAAGCAGGTACATGGGATGAAGCTTTTAATTCTGAGCAAGCTCACATAAGGCTCTGCTGCACCTTGGATATTCCTCTGAGTCCCCCCCCCCCCCCCGAATTGGACATCGTCTTTTTAAGCATAAACTCTAGTTGAATTTGTGGCTGGTTTATTTAACATTTATTTATTTATTTAAAACATTTATATCCCGCCCTAATTAAGATCTCAGGGCGGATATTTCAAGGACTACCTGTCTCTTGCGGGGAGGCAGGGAACCAAAATGGTACATTTCATCTTAGCTTGTTAGATCAGTAAAGTTTTTGTGATTATCATCATCATCATTATCATCATCATTATCATCATCATCATCATCATCTCTCTTTTCTTGCTCTTGGCGGTTTTTCTAGATGAACATGATGGGGTTTGCCAAGCCATGCTGTCTTTTGCTGATTCAGGAATTTCCTGACTATTGAACATGCTTTAAGTATGACTGCTTTGTGGACACTGGTGTGGATGTATTTTGGTAGGCCCAGTTTCTGAAGGTTTTCTGTATAGTTTTTGTTGTTGTGACGGATGTGACTAATGGAATAATTGCGACGATTTCCTGTTGCCATAGTTCTTTAACTTCTATGGTTAGTAGTGTATATTTTTCTCTCTTTTCCTTTTCTACATTTTTGTCATTAGGTATTGCTACGTTGATGTGGTAAGTGTTTTTCTTCTTTTTAGTCTATAACTGTTATGTCTGGTCAATTGCAAGGTATTGTCTTGTCCTCCTCCTCCTCCCTATCCTATATAGGCATTGTGAGGCTTCTCTGCCACTGTTAAGAGCATGGATGGCACTGAACGTGTCCCAGTTGGATGAGTGGAGTAGAAATTCATTTGCATAAATCAGAACTGGGGTAGCTTATCACCAGTGGAGGCTGGTGGCTCCGATGTCAGTGGGGCAGTGAATCCACTCCGGGTTTTAGTCAGAACTCTACATGAGCGATCCAAGGAGCTCTTATCCACTTTTAACAATACTTCGGATAGCTCCTTTAGAGTTCTGACTGAATCCTGCAACAGATTCACTGCCCCACTGACATCGGAGCCACCAGCCTGCACTGATGATCCCCAAAGAGAAAGATCTAATTTCAGGCCTGGGAATGGGAAGTCACCTCTAAGGTCATCTAGGCAAACCTTGTGGTCCACGCAGGAGTTGCAGTGCAAAAAGCGAAGGCAGCCATCACTCAGAGATGACCATCGCCAGAAGGGGTGGGGAAGCTCAGCTCCAGGGTCCAAATTTGGCCCTATTATTATTATTATTATTATTATTATTATTATTATTATTATTATTTATTTATTTATTTATATAGCACCATCAGTGTACATGGTGCTGTACAGAGTAAAACAGTACAGAGTAAACAGTAAAACAGCCTGCTCCCCAGAAGATTACGCCTTTTTGCCTTCACCCCACCCCCTTTCTCCCTGTTGCCAATCACTGATGATTTCCCAGATTTTGTGCATCCCCGCCCCATCCTAAAAGGTTGAAATGCCTTTGCTGAGGCTGTTACTAACAGTCAGAGCTTTCAGCCCAAATAGTCTGGAACCTGGAGTGGATTCACTGCCCCACTGAACATAGATTCTATAGTAGCATTAAGGAGGAGCCACAACCTGGCTTGCGTGCAGGAAGGCCTGGAGTGAATTTTATTTTATTTATTTATTGCACTTTTATACTGCCCAATAGCCTGAGCTCTCTGGGCGGTTCACAAAAATTAATTCTCAGCTCCCCAGACCGTCACGGAGCCCCAGGGAACAGAAAGTCTTACCTTGGAGAGTGGTTGCCAGTTAGACTACATAACCCTGGACTATGATAGAGTGGCGCTCTGGCTCCCCAAAAGCACCACAGAAGGACGGCGGTCCAGAGCGATGCAGCTCAGCAACGGGAATGGGTTTCTAAAACAGCAGCAGAAACAGGGGGCTGAAATGACCCAAATTAGCCATCTCCAAAGGCTGAGTGGATGCATTATTGTTGTTGTTGTTGTTAAAGCTTGAAGAGAGATGTCCTGGCAGGTCGATGCAACCTGTGAATTCCCAAGCCTAATGGAGCCACGTTTTGTGGCCTAGCGGAGGGTCTTGGTACATCCCTCCTTGGTACATTTCCAGACTCCTCGGCCAGGCTGCAAAATCAGAAAGTTTATCGATGCCTTGATGGGCTGCTGTTGCTGGCTAGTGGACTGTGTCCGCCTTGGCCGATCACAAAAAGTGCAGGCCTGCTGCGGAAGGTACCAGAACAGGTAGCAAGGTTTTCCCCCATGCATACACACACACACACAAACACACACACACACACACATGCAATCTGTGGAGGAGATGGATAATAACCCAGCATGGGTTAAGGCACTACTCATCTTCTTCACCCACTGCTTGGAGGATGCAGGCACTCTCAGGCGTGTCGCCATGGCAACCGCACCAGCCAGTTCCGATGCCGGAAGTGTGAGAGAAGAGACGGGCGCCTCGAACGAACGGCCTGAGAGTGATGAGCCGAGCAACGGAGAGTGTGGGAGAGGTCTTGGGGTGGGAGGGGAAGAGGAGGCTGGCGGAATTTAAAGCCCGGATTCATCTCTGCCAAGGACTCGCTGGGTGGCCATGCTCTTATTTCCCCCAGCTTCATCAACCTCCCCAATCATTAAAGAGTCAGGATAATCACACAGGACTACCTTATAGGGCTGTTGTAAGGAAGACTGTGGTAGTGTACGTGAAGAGCTTTGATCAACGAGAACGCAATATACACGTGAAATAAGATTGAGCAATTTTATGTACGAGTGATCAAAATCATCATCGTCATCATCATTTCATTTCTACACTGCTCTGTAGCCGAAGCTCTGGATGGTTTACAACAATTCATAAAAATACAAAGTACAACATAGTCTAAACATTTTAACACAGAAAAATTAAAACAATGTGAACAGCTTAAAAAAAAAAAGAGATGGCTGAGATGAGAAAGACCGGGATGCCGAATGAAACTGGTGGGCGATGGTTTTGGAGAAATGAGAAGTCCATCTTTACCCAGTGCAGATTTAGTTTGCGAAACTCACTGCCACAAGATAGCCTGTGCCTAAGATGGCTTTAAAAGGGGAGTGGAGAAATGCATGGAGGAAGAGGAGGAGAAAGTCTACCAACCCTGGCTGTGAGACAGTCTATCGCAGCTTCTTACGACAACTTTGCAAAACCTCTACATCAGCCTTCTTCAACCTGGGGTGCTCCAGATGTGTTGGACTACAACTCCCAGAATGCCCCAGCCAGCTGGCTGGGGCATTCTGGGAGATGCAGTCCAACACATCTGGAGCACCCCAGGTTGAGGAAGGCTGCTCTACATTCAGAGGCAAGATGGGACTAAATACCAGCTTCTGAAAGACACGGAGGAAGGCTTGAGTGTTTCCGAGCATGTGCAGATTGCCTTTCCTCTGAGCAAAGCAAAGTTTGCCTCCATGGACCCATGTGGGAGAAGTCACTCTATGTGTATGGAGTGTGCCTTTCCGTCCTACAGGCAAATGGCTTTAAAAAAGCATCAGTGTAAGGAGCATGTACAGAGTACCTCTGAAAGGCACCAAAGTGGGGAAATTAAAGACAACAGCGCTGTCTACATGCTCTTTTTCTGACTTTTTACATCCTCCTTTCCTGGCACATGTCCAAGAGAGGGTAACCTTCTACCTGGTTGTTGAACCTAATGCAGAGTGATAGGGTGTGCATTTGAGCATGTGCAGAGCGGCCTGGGCCCTTGCCCTGCTTTGCTTCCTCTCCCGTTTCCCTTGCTGTGGAGTTCTTTCAACCGCCTCTTCTGTGGCTGCTGCCCCCAGGCCTGCCTTTGACGCTAGTCACTCTCCCCTGCCGCTTTAAAGAGCCAGTGCTTTCTCGCTTTCTCTTGCCTTCTTCGGCTCCTTCAAACTGCGCTGAAGTATGCGCTCACACCCTGCCGGCTGCCCCTCTCCTGGTCTCTGGAATCACTCTGATCTGTTCCAGACGTCGGCATAAGATTTTCCTGGGGTTAATTTTAGACTTTCAGCATCCTTATCGCAGCTGCCGCAGAGGGAATGGCGAAATTGGAGTCTGGAGGTAGCCACCTCGCTCTTGTGTGAGTGTGTCTTGGCGCGCCTACACACTCACTCACTCACACACACACACACACACACACACGCATGACATCAGGTCAAAGGAACTAGAATTCCATCTGGATTCGATCAGATGCCACATCGCACAGCAAAGTTCCTCCAACGAAAGCAGCCAAACCCTGCGAACGTGTACCAGGTTCGTCTCATAGCTGCATTTTTCCAAAGTGGAGTAACATCTGCCAGTGTTAGAAGAGCGAATTGCTGCCCACCCCCTTTCCTCAAAAAGTGGGTCGCCTCTGAAAGAGGCCAGCTGCTGGAGGCCTTCATAGCTTTGGAAGCAAGCCCCCAATTTATTTATTAACAAATTTTATAGGCTGAGAAGGAATTGTAGCATTGCAGGAGAAGCATTGTGAAGGGTGTGTCCAATGTAGAGTTTGCACAGGCCCTAGAACCTCGTGAGAAGACCACATCAGTAGAAGGCAGGGGGTGTTCATAGGTTTCTGTTTCAGGTATGTTCAAGTCCGCCACCTATTACAGGTAGCAATAACAAAACTCCTTTTTCTATAGCACCTTTTAGACTAACACTTTATTATACTTGTGGTTAGACGTGGACGAATCCTTCCTCTCCACAGCAACCCCCTGCGTGCCCCCCAAATCTGCTCTGGAGGGCTGAGGGGCACCCTCTGGAGCAGGCAGGGTGTAGGGGAGGTGGTGATGTTGGCATTGTATTTAGCCCTTAGCTCTTAGTCACTCTTAGAGAAATGCACAGCCGGGAGAGACAGAGAATCCACACTCCTTTCTCGCCCTCCCTACAAAGGGGTTATCTGAGTTCTTTGACCGTGCATCCCTTCGAGAGGCCTTCAAACCCAGTAACAACCCAGAAATTCCATTTTTGGAATACCTTTGGGGTTGTTTTTTTAATAGTTCACTGTGCTGCAAGTAGTGGATGTGAATAGACACCCTACTGGCTGGTTTGCATTTTGGGGGTCCCTGTTTCTTCCATCTTCCCCCCATCAGTTGGTTCAATTCAAGGCCATCTGTGTGTTTCTGCCTGTGCTGTGCTCAGAGGTACAAGGAGTCATGGTCTTAGTAGTCAGGAGTTCACAATCCTACGCACACTAATAAACCCGACTTATTTCCAACACAGAGACGACTGGGCAATGAAATAGGTGTGAACAGTTTCATACATCCTTGTGGTGTTTTAGTTCCTGTAAGTACTTATTAGAAGTAGGGAAAGGAAAGGAACCTCTCGTGCAAGCACTGAGTCATTACTGACTCTTGGAGGGACGCCAGCTTTCGCTGACATTTTCTTGGCAGGCCTTATAGCGGGGTGGTTTGCCATTGCCTTCCCTGGCTGTTATTACCTTTCCCCCAGCTAACTGGGTACTCATATTACCGACCTCGGGAGGATGGAAGGCTGAGTCGACCCAAGCCGGCTGCCTGAAACCAGCTTCCGCTGGGATCGAACTCAGGCCGTGGGGAGAGTTTCGGCTGCAGAAACTGCTGCTTTACTGCTCTGCGCCACATGAGGCTCTTTATTAGAAGTAAAGGAGGATATAAATAAGATTATTTACTTCTAAAATTTATAAACTGCTCTCCAACTGCAAGGAATCTCAGGGCGGAAAATGCAAGTAAAACAGTACATCGGGGCATCTCACACCTTTCTACATGAGACATTTATTGTGTGTTCAAGATTCTTCACTCACAGTAGTTTGCAGGTCCTTTACACAACGTCGTCATCCTCCAGGGCCTCTCTTAGCTGACGGTTTTCTAACCAGGAAAGTCTGGTATATCCTGAATGGAGCCATGAAACCATCAGTGTATTTGCACAATTCCACAGCGCCACCCAGTGGTTGTGCAATGGAACATATAGTAAGGCAGAGAAAGAAAAGCCTTGGGGGGGGGGGGGAACATGTGTAAAGGAACTGATCTTCATCTCTAAATGAATCCAGAAATAGAAGCCTCGGTAAAGTGGTGGGTTAAAAGCCTCATGTAGAAAAGACCTAAGAGTTATATTTACAAGGGGAGCAGCCGCTGCGCTCAGAAAGGGACCTTTAAACACATGTGGTGGCATTGGAAAGGGTTGGTGATACTTGGGCCTTAGCTAGACCTAAGGTTTATCCCGGGATCATCCTGGGGTCATCCCTGCCTGCTCCCGGGATCCCCTGTGTCATTTACATGAACAGGGATGACTCCAGAATGATCCCGGGATAAACCTTAGGTCTAGCTAAGGCCTTGGAATATAAAAAGATTCTTTATATTGAGTCAGACCACTGGCCCATCTAGTTCAATATTGCCTGCTCTGATTGGCAACAGCTCTCCAGGGCTTCATCTTGATGAGCACAGGAGGAAAGCGCATTGCTCTTATTCTCCACAGAGCTGGCTGTCCCTAAAACCTGGGAAAACATACTTCTGGTGGGGTGGGGCGAGATGGAAGTAATAGCTTCCACCCCTTCCCACCCCAATTTCACCCCATTAGAGAAAACAGTCAAGGAATATAGATCTCTATTTTTAGAAACTGGAGTTGCACAGCTGTGCATCAGCAAAGAAAAGGATAAAAGCTCCCTCCATAAATGTGCAGTTTCGGATATAAATTGGGGTGAATTAACCCAGAATCAGAGAAGTTAATTAACACAACCCTGCCCTCTGCCTGGCTTCTGGCACCCAATCAGGGGTTGCCGTCCACTCCCGGCTCAACCCTGGAGCAAAGTCACGCGGCGGAAAGTCCGTGGTGACCTCACTTTGAAGAAAAAAGTCAGAGTAAGTTCCCGGCTTGTTTTAGCACGCAGCTTGGATGAAAAGCCCCGCGTTGGCTGCATCGTAGAACTGACCCAGCGCCATTGCGCAACTTTGAAGTCCCCTGGATTTCAGGCAGGATTCTTTTCCAGCCGTACCTGGAATTGCTGCCGGGATTGAGTCCAGAACCTTTTGCATGCATACCAAGGGCTCCACCACCGAGCTCCGTTTTGCACAAAATCGTTAAAATGCCACAGGAACACAGATGGTTTGGCAGTTGGCACAGAAGCACTCGGATAGCCTTAAAAGGAAGGCTACCTAGAAATGTGACTCATATTTGTATCCTGCCATTCTTCGAAGGAGCTGAAGGCAGCGTGCCTAAGGCTTACGCTGTTTTATCATCACAACAACCCTGGGAGGTAGGTGAGGACAAGAAAGAAGAGGCCTGGCGGGTCCAAAGCCATCCAGAAACGTTTATGGTGAATGAAGCAAGGGTTTACTTCCAGGTCTCCCCACTCAATTCAAGCCCTTTGTCCTTGATGCATGCTGGGTCTCCCAGCATCTGACAGTTGTGAATTTAAGGGCACAACCCTACACGTTTAGAAAGAAAGAAAAACCCTACAACTCTCAGCATGGCTGGCTGGGGATTGGAGAAGTTTTTCTGTCTAAATATGCATAGGATTGTGCCGTAAAGGTGATGATAATACAAACCTTCCTGGTCCAATAGGAGGTGGTTGTGGGAGATTGGTTGTATGTAGGACGGATTTCCACAAGCCCTACTAATCCTTTTGGATAGGATTTGGAATTCTTCGAACTAGTTTTAGTGTCCCGAATTTAGGCTTGGGGGGCAAATTTAAATGGCAGGAAGGGGCCTTCAGGAGCGTCTCGGATTTCTGTTTGCATAGGTCTTCTGTCGTGTTATTCTTTTGCTTATAGTGCCTCTGTGTGGGTGCAGATGGCATTGCACGCGGGGATGCAGACAAAACCCCAAGATGCAGAGTGCTCCTAGATAGCTACTTTCTAGAGGCACCATTGAGCTGTTCTCTTTCCCAACAGCTTCCAAGGTGGCCTACTGCTCAGAGGAGGGCAACCAGGATGATCAGGGGCCTGGAAACAAAGCCCTATGAAGAGAGACTGAAAGAACTGGGCATGTTTAGCCTGGAGAAGAGAAGATGGAGGGGAGACGTGATAGCACTCTTCAAGTCCTTGAAAGGTTGTCACACAGGGGACGGCCAGGATCTCTTCTCGATCCTCCCAGAGTGCAGGACACGGAATAACGGGCTCAAGATGCAGGAAGCCAGATTCCAGCTGGACATCAGGAAAAACATCCTGACTGTTAGAGCAGTACGACAATGGAATCAGTGACCTAGGGAGGTTGTGGGCTCTCCCACACTGGAGGCCTTCAAGAGGCAGCTGGACAGCCACCTGTCAGGGATGCTTTAGGGTGGATTCCTGCATTGACCAGGGGGGTGGACTCGATGGCCTTATAGGCCCCCTCCACCTCTGCTATTCTATGATTCTATACTCCTCCCCCTTTTTAAAACTAATTAACACATTTTCTTATCGGGAGCTAAGCTTGCTGTGAAATCGGTTTCGGTTAGTGTTGGGAAATGGTGGGTTCAAAAGAGTTGTGTAGTATGTATGTAGGGGCTCAGCCCCCTCCTCTGCTTTGTACTCAGTCTTTTGGGCAGGATGCTTGTCCTTTGCCACGCCTCCCATGCCAGCCATTTTGTGCTGGTGCCCAGGAGTTTCTCAAATTGCCAAATGTGCCCATGGCCCAAAAAGGTCGCGTCCCCCGGCTCCAGACCATGCCTTGATCTTCCTGATCATGGAGCGCCTGTGTTGAGACGTAAGCTCACATATGAAGATGTACATGAGCTGAATAGGGCATCCATGGTGTATAAAATCCCACAAGAGGGGCAGCATTAAAGTGTATAATAAAGTCTGTGAGTTGGACTTTTCACTGGAAAGCATCTTAAAAGAGAGAATTTTTCTTCTTCTTTTCCTTCCGAATGTAATTGCACGTGCTTTTTATCAGTTAAGGCTGCTGGGCACCAAATAAAATTACCTTGGGATCCAGATCGTACTATAGATGGATGAGGTGCTGATGGCGGAGGGTCAGGACCAAAGAATTATGAGTTTTAGGGGCTCTGGCTAACTAGTTTGGCAAGGGGCACAGAACTCATGAAGAATCCTGGGCAAATGGTCTCTGGTGTGCCTGACCTGAACTCAACTGGGGAAGGCTGGTTTAGACAGTAATTTGCCTACATAGCACCCAGAAGGATTCAAAAGGGCGAAGCCATGGTGCAGATACTGGTGGGCTTCTGGAAAGCCACAGGTGACAGAAAAAGACTCGAAAATCAGAAACTCGATCCACCATGCTCCCCACTGCGTGGCACCAAACCGCTCTGCTATTAGGTTGAGCGGGTCTCCCAGGGGGGTGCGGTGGGAGGTGCCGCTCCCCCCCCACTCCCTGCTGATGCTGATGCCCCATTAGGCAGCTAAAACCAGCTGCTCATTCCAACCAGAGACGGCGAGAGAATAGCTACTTGGAGGATAAATCGGGCAACAGGTAGGTGCAATTCTTTGTTTTCTTTTCTTGCTCTTGCTTTGAGCCCTGATCCATTCCAGTTCACGGGGAGGAAGGGCGAAGGTGCTTCGATCAGGTTGGGCTGGGAGGGAGTTTCGCTGGGTCTGTGCGTGCACTGAATTTTGCTTCCTCAAATTGTTTTGAGATCACGCGGATGGACTTGCTGGATCTAGCCATGGTGGGTCCATCCAGAGGCCTCTGGAAAGCTTACAAGGAGGTGAGGGCTTTTGCCTCTATAGTTCGCTCTCAGCATCCGGTCTTCAGAAGTAGACGGCTCTGCGTAGATCTTTTCTGCGCCCTCCATGATTTTAGCTAGTCCTTCTTTTCAACTTTTATCCGTTTCTCTTTTTACTTAAGGCGTTCTTGCAAATTCAAGGTTTAGACCACCCTCCTCGAACCTGGTGCCTTCCAAGTGTGTTGGATTGCAACTCCCATTGGCCATGCTGGTTGGGAATGATGGGAGTTGTAGTAGTCCAACACATTGGGAAGGTGACAGGTTGGGGGGGGAACTGGTTCAGAGCAATAATGCCCCCTCCCCCGAATTGCTTTGCTGGGAAGAAAGTTTTACAAAGCAAATTCCTTTTCAATATAATCCATAAATGCGGGGAATGAAAAGCATACGCTTTTGTTAATTTTTTGGAGGAAGAGATTTGAAAAGTGAACACCTCTGATTTTGCCTAGTCTCCCCCATTCCATTTAAAGCTATTTTGAGCTTTATCTATTTTTTGGGGGGGAGGTGTCGTAAGAGAAGGAAACCCCCCCTCCAAACATACCTGTCTTAACAGACACGGTACTATTGTCATTTTATTTTGACTCACCAAGTATCAATTTAAAAGGGTTCATTGTTGTTTAAAATGCTTCATTGTACTGAAGTCACAATGATATTGTAGTGGAAGGAGTGCTCTCCTTTAACCTTTCCCCTGCAATATGATGAATTTGAACCCAATACTCGAGGTTGCTTAGCCACTGTCTGGTTTTTTCACATTCTAAAGCAGCCTTCCCCAACCGGCTGCCCTCCAGATGTGTGGGTCTGCAATCAGTGACTTCAAATCCCCTAGGAAATGTGAGTAAATCTAAATTAAAAACGCAGCATCCTTGGAGAGCTCCTTTAGAGTTCTGACTAAAACCTGGAAAGGATTCATCACCCCACTGACATCGGAGCCACCAGCTTCCACTGAGTACACCCCCCCTATCATTTCCAGCAGAATTGTGGATGGGCATTGCAATCCACCACAACAGGAGGGCACCCAGTTGGGGAAAGGCTGTTTTACAGGCCACCTTATGGGGCCACCTCGCTCCCCCCAACCATAGCAGTAACTCCTGCCTTCTGCTTATTTACCTGCTTAGAGAGGCAGTGATGAGGGACCTGCTATGCCCTTGGCAGCAGCTGCCAGGCTTGGAGAAGCCTTGGGCACAGCCAGCACGGACGGGCGCCACGGCCAATGCGTTCCTCCAAAGGGTTGGAGTGGGTGGGTGGGGGGGAGGCAAAGCACAGATGCTTCCCTTTTCCCTCCTTTGTGCAGGCCGCCCATGGAAGCTGGTCGCTCCTGTTTCAATGGGGCTCTGATTCCACTCCGGGCTTCAATCCGAATCAGCCCAAACTCGGAAGGAGCTATCCCAAGGGCTGAACCCCATCCCCAAAAGGGGTTCAGCCCCTTAGATAGCTCCTTTAGAGTCCTGACTGAAAACCAGAGCAGATTCACGGCCTCACTGAAATAGGATCCACAAGCCTCCACGGACAGCCGCTCGCAAACGCGTGCACTCTGCACATGTTCGGAAGCCCACTGCTATTGTTTCAGCTGTCCCGTGGCTGGACAATGGTGTTGCAAATCAGTCGGGCGGAACTTGGTTCGACCAACGTGACTCCCCCTGTTATCGTGTCATCGCTCCACACACAGACCCGTGAAATCCAAATTTTCTACTCCTCGTGACTTCAAATCCCCTAGGAAATATAAAGAAAACCCAGTGAGGAGACACGTCCTTGAACCCAGCGGTCTTTCAAGCCTTGATCCCAGATATGTGAGGTGGCTGGCTTGAGTTACCCTGTGGCCAGAATGACTCTGTGCATGCTCAGAGGCACTCCTGGTCTTTTACAGGGCTGGCTCTCAATATTAAAAAGAGATTCTGGACCCTTTAGGCTGCTCCCGTTACCTCCACCCCAAAAACACTTCGTATACACCCAGTGGAACACCCCCTCCCGGCCCCCGCCGTTTCACGGCCTTTCATCATCCCTGGGTGTAGTGACCTTTCCTTCTCCCTTGCAGGGAGGCTGTGCAATTAGCCGGCAGCTTTGAACATTGCTGATGAGGGTCAGGAGCGGAAGGAAGGGGGCTAATTAGTTGCATTTGCCCCCTGCCACACCGCCGATCCTCCCGCAGCGTCGCTCATTGCCATTTCTCTTGGATCGTGGCACCAAGCTGCGCTGGGCTCCCCTTCATCTACGCCAGCCTTCCTTTTCGGTCCCCTGTTCTTTAAAGTTGAGCTCTCTGGGCCAGGCGGGTCATTCTCTGCCTCTCTGGGAGCAAGACTGAGCAGCGGACTTTTAATAAAGAATAACGAAAAAAGTATCACGCAAACGACTTCCTCGCTTCTATACAAGCAGCGGTTCTCAAGCAGAATCATAGAATAGCAGAGTTGGAAGGGGCCTACAAGGCCATCGAGTCCAACCCCCTGCTCAATGTAGGAATCCACCCTAAAGCATCCCTGACAGAGGGCTGTCCAGCTGCCTCTTGAAGGCCTCCAGTGTGGGAGAGCCCACCACCTCCCTAAGTAACTGGTTCCATTGTCGTACTGCTCTAACAGTCAGGAAGTTTTTCCTGATATCCAGCTGGAATCTGGCTTCCTTTAACTTGAGCTCGTTATTCCGTGTCCAAAAACTCGCCAAAGGTATTTCTTTATAAGCTTAGGTGTCGATCAGGGGGCGGGGAACCTCCGGATGTTGTTGGAGTCCAACGTCCATCATCCCTGGCCATGCTGGTTGGGGCTGATGGGATCTGGACTCCGATAACTTGTGGAGGGACTTGGGTTTACCACCCTCTGGCCAGCTCTCTAGGCAGGGATTTGTGGGTTCTGGCTGCCTAGCGTGGAGCACCCTGCCGATGTAACAGTAAATAACCATAGTTGAAGAACTAAGGATTGATTCTGACTCATCACCTGAGAAGCTCCTTCACTCTGACGGGCCTCAGATCTGCCTTGAAATCTGACCAGGAGCCGCCTCCTCCTCCTCCTCCTCCTCCTCCTCCTCCTCCTCCTCAATGGAACCTCCATGTTCAGAGGCAGATACATCTCTATATGCCAACTAATGAGGACAAACAGGGAATGGCTGTTGCCTAAATCACTCCGTCTCCTTGGGGGCTTTTACAACCATCTGAATGGCCCTGGCTGGAAACCAGATAGGCTTAAAGGATGATAGGTCTGATCCAGCGTGGTGGTGTTTACGTTCTAGGCTGTGTGAGCTGTGTTTATTTCGGACGGCGGGTGACAATTGCGGTTTGTTATGCAGAAATCAGGGTTTGTATGAACATACCTGTCATCTGGGAGAGGACTTTGGTTCACAGGTCATTCGGTTCCACTGAACGAATTGTCTCTTTGTCTCTCTGCCAGCCTGTTGACAGCAAGAGGTCCGAGCCGGTTAAGGGATCATGTCTAACAATATGGCCAAAATTGCAGAGGCCCGCAAGACAGTGGAGCAGCTAAAATTGGAAGTGAACATCGACCGCATGAAGGTAAGCTTTGTAATGGGCTCTCCTCTTACTCCAAGGTGCACGTACAGCCCCACCTCCACCCACAACCCCTCTAACGTCCCGCCCCGTCAAGATACGGATTTTTGCATGCGGTTCTGTTTCGAGAAGTGGCCAGACAATCTCCAAGGGCTGCCCAACCTGCAATGCAGCTAGTAGTCCAGCTTCACGTTTGCAAAAGCATGTCCGTCTGTTCTGGCTTTCCTCTGCAACCTTCTCCGCTCTCTCTCATTCACCCTCTCTCGTTCTCTCCGTGGCAGGTGTCCAAGGCGGCGGCCGACCTCCTGGCTTACTGTGAAGCCCAGGCGAAGGAAGACCCTCTGGTGACCCCAGTGCCCGCTGCAGAAAACCCCTTCCGTGAGAAGCGGCTCTTTTGTATAGTGCTGTGAGCCTGGTAGTGGTCCAGGATGCAGCGAGCACCTCCGATTCTGTGCCACGGTGGATGGAGCCTTCTCTTGTAGCGCCGTAAGAGTTCTTTCAGCATCGATCAGCAGAGACACAACTTTGTGGTTAAATATGGCCGTGAAGAGGCAACAAGAGGGTGTGTGTGTGTGTGTGTGTGTGTGTGTGTGTGTGTGTGTGTGTGTAAGTTGTACACCTGCCTGCTAGTCCTTCTCCCTTCCCTTGATATCTATATATCAATTTTAACACTAATGGTACATCCTTATTTCTCTAGCTCTTGTCAGTTTCCATCCAACATATAGCCAGACCTGCATGTATTCTGTGATGTGCAATCCTGACCGGTGTCTGGAATATCTCAGCTTTTGCTAAATAAAAAAACAAGCCGCTAGTCCTCCTTGCTATCGAGATGTCTAGTGACTGGAAGGAAACCCTGGTGGGGTGGGAGTGGGCCCTGACGTCTTCCAGGGAATCCCTAGGTCTGGTTAGAGAAGACATTCCACTTGGGCCCTCGTATACACTGGATGTCCCAATGAATATTTAGAGATTTCTTCTTTCTACGTCTTTTTCTTCAAGCCTCCAAAGATCTTCCCCTGTAAGACATTGTGCAAGCTACAAGAAGCAAAGTGTGTGTCTGCGTGTTTATTCTATAGTCTCTTTTGCTGTGGAACAGCAGAAGGATAGTACAGCTTTACCACCAGCACTGGGAGGCAAACAGTGCGCCGGAGTTTCAGAGCTGAAGCAATTGCACAAATGTTTCCGGAGCTGGGGAAATATTGCAATCCCATTGCAACCTTCAGAGTGGATTCCCCGTCCCGGTCTGCTTGAGGGAAAACCCTAGTAATGTGCGTTTAGGAAGGAGCAATAGACGTGGGGTGAGAATCCAGTTGTAGCAAGTACAACGGAGAGGAGGCTGGTGGCTTTGCTGTCAGTGGGGTGGTGAATCCGCTCCGGGTTTCATTCAGAACCAGTCAGAACTCTAAAAGAGCTATCTGAGGTGCGAGAGGGTGAGAGAGGGCAACTGGCCCAAAATCACCCAGGGAGCTTCATGGCTGGGTGGGGATTTGAAGTTAGCTCTCTCTCTCTCTCTCTCTCTCCACCCATTTAACATTGTAACCCCAGCGTTCCCCTACCTGGTGCCCCCCAGATGTGTCTGACTACACCATTCATCATCCTAGCTAAATAGTGAAGATTGTAGTCCGCTGCAGGTCATGGACACCAGGTTGGGGGAAGGCTGCTCTAACCACTACACCACACTGACTCTCAGTTCCAGATGGGCCCGCAGCACTAACACATTTTCAGCGCATCACCAAAAGCCAAAGACGGTCAGGGATTGATCAGCAACCACCACCAGGGAGCAGGGACAGGGGTGGCTGAGAAGAGGTAAAGACCTCGTTTGCACACCGAGCCTTGTTCTACGCTCACCTCTCCTTGACTCCAAGGGGGTGGGTTAGTATAACGACGGTGTTTAATTTCTGTCCCTCATGATGAGCGAATAACTGCCCTCTAAATTAGCTCTATCCCACAAGACTCAATTAACTCCCGTTAATCTGCCATTTTTCTTGATCATCAGGCCACTAACTGCATTGCTGGCTCCATCGAGGTCTTGATCTTTTCGCAGCGGTCTTCTGGTCTTCTTGTCCCTCTTCTTCATTGCTGTAGCCACTTCTTCACTGCCTCTCACTTTGGACCAGACAATGGTGGTGGTGAGATGGAGGCGCAGGGGATGCCGTAGCCTCTGGGTACTCCGGCTCTCCGCTTGTGAAGAAGGCAAGTGGTAGCGAGGAGGAGGAGGAGGAGGACCAAGAGCAGCCGGTGACAATGGTGGTGAGAAGATAGACTCACGGATGGAGGGTGACCATTAAGGCTGTCTTGCCCAATGGACCTCAAAAACCCGGAGCTGGCACTGGATAAAATGTTTGGGTCAAGCTTCAGGGAGCGTAGGGGGTATGAAAGATATTTTGAAAATGAGGGATGGTCTGGAGAAATAATGTGAGAGAAGAATTTCCTCCCTCATGACACGAGAACTTGGAGTCACCCAAGGCGAGGGACTGGGCGTAGGCTGAGGACAAATGAAAGGTCCTTCATGTTACCCACAACTGACTGGTGGAACCTCCTGCCATAAGATGTGACAATGGGCGCTAGAGTAGGTAGCTTAAAAAAAAAAAAGATGGGAGGCATCAACGGGGGATCATGGATCACAGAATCATAGAATAGTAAAGTTGGAAGGGGCCTACAAGGCCATGGAGTCCAACCCCCTGCTCAATGCAGGAATCCACCCTAAAGCATCCCTGACAGATGGTTGTCCAGCTGCCTCTTGAAGGCCTCCAGTGTGGGAGAGCCCACAACCTCCCTAGGTCACGGGTTTCATTGTCGTACTGCTCTAACAGTCAGGAAGTTTTTCCTGATGTCCAGCTGGAATCTGGCTTCCTGCAACTTGAGCCCGTCATTCCGTGTCCTGCACTCTGGGAGGATCGAGAAGAGATCCTCGCCCTCCTCTGTGACAACCTTTCAAGTCTTTGAAGAGTGCTATCATGTCTTCCCTCAATCTTCTCTTCTCCAGGCTAAACATGCCCAGTTGTTTCAGTCTCTCCTCAGAGGGCTTTGTTTCCAGACCCCTGATCATCCTGGTTGCCCTCCTCTGAACACGCTCCAGCTTGTCTGCATCCTTCTTGAATTGTGGAGCCCAGAACTGGACGCAATACTCTAAATGAGGCCTAACCAGGGCCAAATAGAGAGGAACCAGTACCTCCCGTAATTTGGAAGCTATACTTCAATTAATGCAGCCCAAAATAGCATTGGCCTTTCTTGCAGCCATCTCGCACTATTGGCTCCTATTCAGCTTGTGATCTACAACAACTCCAAGATTAACGGCTATTTTTGTGGTGGTGATTCTAGAGAACCTCCTATGGAAGAGGCAGGAGGCCACTGGGTTGCTGTCACTGGAACGCAAGCCACCTTGTGAGGGCTTCTGCTCTGAACGGCAGCCAAGAAATGTTATTAAATAAATAAATAAATAAATACAACCCTCCTCGTGAGCTTCGAAGACGCTTCTGGCTGGACCCTGTGGGAAACCGGATGGCCATCTAGAGAGCCACATTTCAGCCTGACCCAGCTGAGCACTTCTTACGACTCTCTCTGAATGAGGCAGACTAATTCTTAGTATATGCTATCCGTTCCTGGTTACTCATCAGTGCGTGAATTGTACTCTGCCCGTCCTCAGGGGCCTCCTCCTTATTAATCATCCTCGTCATCTCATGAGCTTCAAGGCTTAGCACTAGCCCTGGCATCAGGCCTTATCGCAGAGCTAGGGTGAGGATTGGCTCAGAATTTAGCCCCCTGAAAGACCTGTTTCTTGGAGCCAGAAGAATGGCAGCCAGTCAGAACTGAAGAGGCCTTTGCGATAGCTATTTATTTGTTTTCTGAACTGGGTTTCTGGATTATCATGCTGTCTGAACGCAGCGCATTTTCTGCAGGTTGGTTTGTGTTAACCATGCAGGGTGGTTTATTTTTCTCGAACGAGCCAGCTCGAGAACGCACAGCTTGTTGTTGGGCTGTGCAGGGTGGTTAACAATCCACACTGCATGGTTAACAAGCAACCCTGCGGAAAACGTGCTGTGTTCAGACAACACGGTAATCCATGGTTCAACAACAACCCACTCTGGGTAACTTAGCATGTTGGGTGAACCCAGCCATCCTGGTTTCCCCTTCCAGAAAAGCCACTCAAAGCAGCTTAAAGACACAAAAACAACAGTAGCCAATTCTCAAAATTTATTTATTTATTTATTTATTTATTTATTACATTTTTATCCTGCCCAATAGCCGAAGCTCTCTGGGCGGTTCACAAAAGACATTTACAGCAATCTAAAAGTAGCCGTCACCAACAAGACAAAAACACAGAGTCAAGACTAACTATGCATCAATGAAAATAAGCGCTAGGGCCATAGCTAGACCTAAGGTTTATCCCAGGATCATCCCGGGTTCGTCCCTGCCTGAGCACTGGATGCCCTGTGTGGCACTTAGATCAATGGTTCCCAAACTTTTTCAGGTCACCGCCCCCTTGGTTCCACAAACTCATGCCCAGAGCCCCCTACCCTACACTATAAAAATCATTATTCAGAATATCAGTTTTCAATGACTCACTAAGGAAGATAATAACAATAAAATTCAAAACAGTAACAATTAATTGAATATTTATTCAAAACCCAATTACATTTTTTTAGTTTATTCAATTAAACACAATTGATGAACTTGATCCAGTGATATCATCTTTTCAAGTTTGATGGTCATTTAGCAAGAATATTAGATATCACGTTTAGTAACTAGGGTTGAGTACCTCACTATTCTGTAAATTCTTAATGTGATGGGTGGGCTTGATGAAGTGATACCAGTTTCCCAATGCCTGGTTTAAAGTCACTTAACATGAGTCTTAAATCACCATGTTTAGTAATCTGGAGTCGATTTCTTTGCTTGGAGAGAAGTAGGCAGACCACGCTAAAACCACATTCCACCAAATAGGATGTTGGAAATGCAACCAGGAGCTTCTGAACCACTCTCCATAGTGCAGGATAGCAATTCATCATTAAAAGGACTCTTCTTAAGCGGTATTAATACAAGTGTGAATTCTTCCCCTATATGGCTTGGAACCAAACTACCTTCTCCCTTAAAAATGTCCCTGGGTTTTTTAAGACCTTCTGGAGAGGTGCTTCTCGGAAAAGCCCCCCTGCCGCCCCGCCCCCTTGCGTCTTAGCGGCCCCCTATGCAATCCCACCGCCCCCAAGGGGTCAGTACCGCCCACTTTGGGAACCACTGACTTAGATGAACAAGTTTGACCCTAGGACAATCCTGGGATAAACCTTAGGTCTAGCTACGGCCTCAGTCAAACATTTGTATTCAGCTGCCTTACGCTCTTGAGGCAGGGGGTTCCACATTCAGGGTGCCACCAAGAAAGCCCTCGCGCTTTGCTCGTTTGCCACCTGCTCTGCCTTTGAAAGCAAGGATGAGTTCACAAGGCTAAGACCATTCATGAACCACGTATTATCTTCCTATTCTGAGTGGGGAATCCAGCCTCCTTGCACGTCCTCCCACACCCCAACCACCAAACGACCACACCCCTTCCATGGTAGGGGAGAGCACCCTCCTATGACGCTCCCACGCTCTTCAACACGCTCTACGTTAAAAAAATAATAACCTTCCAAACAAGCGTCATCTCTTGGCAAAGATGGCCGCAGGAAAATTGCTAAAAAAAAATCCCATGTGGTACAAATTCTGGGAGAATGACTTTCTTTCTTTGTTTTTCTTTTCTTTTTTTCTACTGCTCTCTCTGGAATTAAGCCACATAAAATTCTCAGGCAGAACATGAGCCATCCCAGGATGCACTGGAAGATAACTTGGGAATTGAGATATTAAAAAAAAAAAAAGCCTTTCGTATCCCCGTTAGCTCTAGCCTTTTGAACTCCAGCCTATGCTTGATGCAAATTCATTATGGCCCTGTCAGCACATCAAGAGGAGCAAAGGGGTCAGTCAGTAGCACAGGGCAAGAAGCAAGCCAAAAACACGTGAGGAAGCTTGGGAAACATTTGCCTGAATCACCATGGCAGTTGGCAGCTATTAGCAGCAGACGAGGGGAAATGACGCTTTTGCATCCCATTGACTCACAAAGCAGCGAATCTGACTGATACTCCGGGGGAGTGTGCAATTTCTCTTTAGATGTCGCCGGAAATGCACTCTGCAGATGCTCAGACCCATCCTTGATTAAAAGGAGACCTTCCTATGTGTAACTGGAATTTTATTATTATTATTATTATTATTATTATTATTATTATTATTATTATTATTATTATTATTATACTACATTTATATACTGCCCCATAGCTGAAGCTCTCTGGACGGTGTACAAAGATTAAAAACAGAGAACATTAAAAACAAATATACAAAATTTAAAACCATAAAAACAGACAATATCCATTTAAAACAACTATTCTGGGGTCAGTTAAGAAAAAAACGTCGCATATGTTGTTAAATGCCTGGGAGAAAATTCTTGACCTGGCGCTGAAAAGATAACAATGTTGGCACCACCAGGCGAGCCCTGTCGGGGAGATCGTTCCCTAATTGGGGGGCCACCACTGAAAAGGCCCTCACCATGTTCACATTTAAGCACCTCGATAAAGCACAAGTCTGTTACTCTAGCTTGATCCCTATTGACCTCTTTTTCCTTTTCTCTCCCTTCCTTCCTTTAATAGGTCTTTTATCTTTCTGTTTCCCTTCCTCCTTTATCTTTCAGATTGGAAGCCTGCAATAGGACCTGTGTGTGTGGTTTTGTGCTGAGCTCCGAGAAATTTTAAGCACGTTTATTTTAGCTTTTTATTCATATATGCATTCGCTCTGGGATAGCACAGGGTGTATTCTGCACCGTGAGAGGGGACAGAAGCAAGGCAGCTGATGTAGCTTCTCCTGCAGCGCACACCTCTGCCATCAGTTGAAAATCTTTATTTTTGCCTGGCTGCACTAAAGCAGTCTATTATCATCTTTGATTTTATTACTGCCTAGTACAGTGAAGGCTGGTGGATCCGATGTCAGTGGGGTGGTGAATCCGGTCCGGGTTTCAGTCAGAACTCTAAAAGAGCTTTCTGTCTTCAGGCTGGTTCTTGGCATAGCTGTGAGTACATCTTAATTTGGTGATTTGGGGAGGCGGGTCACCTCTAAAATGTGAATGTTGTTATTCTGATGTCCCAAAGAATGGTTAAAGTGACAGCCACGTCATCGTATCGGGCAGTGGGCCCCCATGTGAAACAGGATATAACTGTCAAGAAAGACTTTTGTAAGCCGCCGTGAGAGCCTTTTTTGGCTGAATGGCGGCATAAAAATGCTTAAATAAATAAATAAATAAATAACTGTCCCTCAGAACAGGTACAGTAATTATGGACTCTCCTGCTTTGGCTAACTGAGACTGAATTTAAATTAATCATTTAAATTTAAATCAAAAACCTCTTCTTCTTAATTAAATTTAGGTTGTACACTCTGACTTACTGACTGCTGTTTTAGTCCTTCTAATCTTTGACCTTTACTTTATCTTGGTTATTAAGCTTATTATTTTGAATTATCATAACCAGCCTCTTTATTTATGATTAATTAAAGAGGTAACATTTGCTACACTGCTGCAAGGTGTTGTAGATTAACATTTATTTATATTTAACCAAGCAGTCTTCATCTGCTGCTGCTGTTACAGCCATAGTTTCAGAGAACGCTGTTTTGGAATCAGAGGGATATGTAACAGAGGGGTTGCACTTAGCCATGAGGACTAGTAACTATTGATAGCCTATCAATGGCTACTGCCCCTGAGGGTTGTGTCCTATCTCCAGTATTCGAGGCAGTAAGCCTGTGTGCACCAGTTGCTGGGGAACATGGGTGGGAGGGTGCTGTTGCCCTTTGTCCTACTTGTTCATCCCTGGCGGATGGCTGGTTGGCCACTGTGCGAACAGTGCTGGACTAGATGGACCCTTGGTCTGACCCAGCATCAGGGCTCTTCTGATGTTCTTATAGCTTTCTCCTCTAGGAAATTTATCCAACCCGTTTTAAAGCCATCCAAATGGAGAAGTTAATAAGAAAATAGTTTTGGGCCTGTGTGCTTTTTAATTTTTTTTGGTTTGGCTTGATTGTCACATCATTCAAAAGATTTCTTTTGAAGTCACTTGTAAACATGGTTTCTTTTAAGTCTTCCTCTGAATGGCAGCCTTGCTGGCTGGCGTCCTGCTCTCTGCTCTGGCCAGAACTAAGATTTCTTAGAGGCATTTGTGGGAGGAGGGGGCTTCTTCTGACTGGGGTGTCCCTGGGGTGCTACCCGCAGCAGGGCTCCTAACGCTACCAGTCAAAATGAATTATGCAGCTGTTCCGTCTTTCCCTCTTTAATAGATTTTCTTCTTCTTCTAAGGCCGTTTCTACACCTGCCTTTTTTCCTGGGCTCGTCCCGGGATCATCCCTATGTATGCAAATGACACACGGGGGATCCCGGAAGCAGGCAGGGACTTTTCATTTTCCTGGGATAATCCTTAGGTGTAGAAAGGGCCCAAGAAAAACAGCTGTGGGAAAACACAGGAGGGTTACAAATGGAAGATGATGTCATCTGGAAACCCCCCCCCCCAGCTCCTAAAATTCTGTGAATGGGGCAGGACAGTTGCATAATAAAAGTCTCATCTGGAAGTGCCCCCACCCACCCCCAGTTATCCTAGCTGTGGGGTGAATCATCTGCTTCTCCACTGGCTGATTTATCCGGTATTTCCATTCTTTGCTCATTCACTTTTCATGGAGCGTCTATCTGACCTTGCAGGCAGCCTGCTGCATCCCAGTATCATTTGAGTAATCGTCCCATTTTTCCCTCTGGAACTAATTTGTAGCAGTGTGTGAAAAAACACAATTCCAGCAACAGCTTGCCCCCAATGTGGACAAGAGAAGCAGTTCTACATTTTTCCAAGGGCTCCCACATCTTTAAACCTAATACATTCCTTTTGCACGTTTAGCCTGTTTGCAAGTTTACATTTCCTGCTGATCTGGGCACGGATTCATGATGAAAAGTCCATCACATCTCGAGGGCACCAGGTTGGCAAAATGCAATATATCAGAACACGGGCGCCCATTCAGCAACCTATGGTCAGATCCATGCATGCAAATTCACCTTCTAGGAGAGCGATAAACCCACCCATGCAAATTCTGCATCACAGAAGTCACACGCTTTTATTGCTAAACAAATCAGATATTCAAAGACGATTCAAAAAGAATAGATGCCATAGCAGGAACGAATGAAAGTGAAGCCAAGGACACACTCCACGGAATCACCATTAAGTCTAGTCCCTAAACCAGAGAGTCCAGGTTGGGACTTTTTTTTTTTTAACTGGAGAAAAAAGTAGTAGCTTTTAAAAATCCAGCCGTGGACACAATGAAGTTGAGTTGCAGGCCATATGCGGCTTGTGGGCCAAGGAGGGAGAGCTCCTCAACCCAGGTTTAGGGTCTGCCCAATCGTCCAATTCATAATAGTTTCCCACCTTGGGGGAGTTTTGTGAGTACCAGGACAACCAATATGAAGGAGAAATAATTCAGAGAGCTAGTATTAACATGTAAAGTCCTAAACTGCTTGGGGCCAGGCTATCTGAAAGAACACCTCCTCTCATATGTACCTGCCCGGACCCTAAGGTCATCCTTAGGGGTCCTTCTCCGTGAGCCCCTGCCAAAGGAAGTGAGGCAGGTGGCTACCAGGAGGAGGGCCTTCTCTGCTGTGGCACCCCGGCTGTGGAATGAGCTCCCTAAGGAGGTTCGCTTGGCAGCTACATTATATGCTTTTAGACGCCAGTCTATAAATAAATTTTAACTTGGGTGTTTTAAATTTCTAATTTTGCATTGCTGCTGTTTTTATCTGGTTGAACTTTTATGGTTTTATACTGTTGTTTTATACTTTGAATGTTTTTAATTTTTGTGAACCGCCCAGAGAGCTTTGGCTGTTGGGCGGTAGAGAAATGCAATAAATAAATAAATAGTTGCAGCGTTTGGCATTCAAGCCTACCTAGAATCCAGGAAGATTTTCTCTATTGTTTCTAAAGATGTGTAGCGGCTGTTTGTGCTTACTTGGTAGTGTGGCAAAGGCACTCTGCGTGTGCTCAGTTGTCTGTTGACTTCAGGGTGCAATCAATCCTATGCATGTTCACACACACACACACACAAATCCTACACATCTCAGCATTCCCCAGCCAGCAAAATAGGACTCTCCCGCCTGTCTAGGGGGATTGCACCCTTAAAGACATGTCCTGTCCTGATTGAAACCTATGAAAACAAACCCCGAAAACAGCGCCGGATGTGAAATGAACAAGTCCCAGTTACCTTCTGGTGCAATGCTTCAGATAAGGATGAGAATCAAATGGGGACAATGACCGGGAGGCAACTTTATGCATTTTCTGAAGCAGGAATAAATTTGTCAACATTTTTATTTTTATCCTGGCTCTGCTCTGTAGTGGCCCGGCCGGCTCAAGGAAACGCAGCAGCTGAAGTTTTCCCATCGTTTGGCTCTCTCCATGCCAGGGGTGAAAAAAGACCCACCTGCTAAATTTCACAGGGCCTGACAGCCTTCCCCAAATTGGGGCCCTCAGACGTTTTGGAATCTCATCATCTGCAGCTGGCATTTAGGGGGGCACCAGGTTGACGAAGGCTGGTATACGTTTGTGGCTACACTTAAAGTCACAGCAGGGAAACGCAACTGCTTAAAAAACAACAATGTGGTGTCAAACCCATTAATTCGTTTCTTTTATGTCCTCCTCTTCCTCTAAGAAGCTCAGCATGACATACGTGGTAACCCTGCTTCATTTTTACCCCCACAACAACCCTGTAAGGTAGGTTAGACTGAAAGACAGAGAATAATCCAAGGTCATTGAGTGAGTTTCATAGCTCAGCAAGGAATTGAACCCAGGGAGAGAAATAACAGAGAGCTAAAAAGACAGGAGAAAGAAACAGCTAGGGTAAAGGTTGACCGAGAGGGGAAACAGCAAGGCAAAGGGCTAAAGGAGAGAGAGAGAGAAACAAGGCTAGAGGCTAGAAAGGGAGAGAAAGAAGACTGCCCTGACTTTTTCTAAGGCTTCTCTTAAAACACTTTGTTTGAAGGAAGCATGGAGGGGAGGGCTTAATGGGTGCCATTGGAGGTCCCCCTGGGCGCTATGTTGGAGACCCCTGGTCTAGGTATTGCCTGCTCAGTGTTTAGATGAAGAGATCGCACCTCCTCTAACAAATGACACACACACACACACAGCCTCAGATAACTCCCTCTCATATATATTTTAGAACTGTCCATTTTTTGCTAGTGCAACTGAAAGGCATGGCCAGCAAAGGGGTAACTTGAACACCCAAGGATGCCCCAAGGAAAGGGTAGCACAGTTGTGTAATACTGCATTCAGCCAGAAGAGGACACTGGAGGGAAGAAGAAGAAGAAGAAGAAGAAGAAGAAGAAGAAGAAGAAGAAGAAGAAGAAGAAGAAGAAGAAGAAGAAGAAGAAGAAGAAGAAGAAGAAGAAGAAGAAGAAGAAGAAGAAGAAGAAGAAGAAGAAGAAGAAGAAGGGGGGCTGAAATTGCGCTTCCAAAGGAGGGAGGGCGCAGATCTAGAAAATAACCCTCTTCAGCCAGGCAAGAGCAGTCGCCAGAGGGTGCTGGAACTCCGGAGTTCTGTAAAGCCAAGCAGGTTGCTGGGCTGTAATTCACCAAGGTGCGTAAGAATTTGGAGTGCCGTCGCCGGGCCATGAAGGGAGATGGTGGCGTGTGTTTGGATCAGGAGCCATGGAGAACTGTCTAAGCATTGTAAGGAAGAAGGACTGCAGGCCCCTCCGCCGTCACGCCAGCCACCGCCTGCCGTCCCATAAACCTACCCTCAGGTTTCCTAATATGTTAAGGGAGAGGGAGCCGTGCCAGTCCCGATCGAAATGCAGATTAGACAAACTTCGCCACTTAGGTACCCGGCAGGCTTTGCCAAGCCTCCTTTTGGCAAGATGTGGGCAATCCGTCATCAAACAGCTGTGGCCGGTCACTCACAGTTGTCCTCCGCGAGGAGGAGGTGTGTTGGAGCGTGGCCCAGGAGGGCCCAGAAAACAGAGGAGACAACTTTTCCTCCACAACCAAGTAGGGACATTTTTTAATTCTCCTGAGACACAAACCACATCGCCCAGAATATGCATATTTCTATTAAAAAAAGCCAAGCAATAATAATAATGGTGCATGAAGAGATTCTGAGGCCAGAATCATAGAGGACAGCCTTTCCTGACCTGGGGCAGGTCTATATGCCTTGTATACCCCGTCGTGGCTGCACGGTGATGCAGCCGCCAACACGCAGCCACAACACGCAGCCCCCCTCCCCCAAACTCCACTTTTTCGCAGTGTGGTTTTATCATGACTTTTTCAGTTGCTCCAAGGTCCCCAACCTGTTTCATGAATGCAGGGCAGGGGGAAGGGGGTGGGCTTGACCAGCCAAATGACCTCTTTAAGATTGCAAGAATGGAGCTTCTTTTTAACCTGCTGCGATTTTTCTTGGGTTTCCCTCCTGCGTGAAACTCTATCGCTGCTGCAGGGTTTTTTTTTGGGGGGGGGGAATCAGGAGGCAAAGCAGCAGTGTATAGAGACAGCCCTGGTGTCCTCCAGATGCATTGAACTACAACTCCCATGCTGGCTGGGAGTCCGATACTTCTGGAGAATGCCAAGTTGGGGAAGGCAGATATAACATGTGCATATACTTGCTTCTTTTTGGATAAATAATTCTGCTTTCACTAGACAAAGGGAAGTCTGTAAAGTCATGCTGCAGTGCTGAGAACGCTCTTAGGTTTACTATATTTTTTTTTAAATGCTTTTAGTGGCAGCCCAGCACACAGAAATGTAACACGTGATGCTTTGTTGCCTTTTTCGGTGGTGGCCCCCAGATCTCCCTGACGAGGCTCACCTGGTGCCAACGCTGCTATCTTTCCGGCGCCAGGTTAAGACTTTCCTCTTAGCCCAGGCATATGGCAGCACATCTTAATCACCCACATGTTTAGTTTTTTAACGGTTTTTAATGCTTTATGCTTTAAAATTTAAAATCTTGTACACTTGTTTTTATCTCAATTTTAGAATTTCTGTAAACCACCCAGAGAGCTCTAGCTATGGGGGTGGTATATAAGTGTAATAAATAAATAAATAAATATTAGGATTTGTGTGAAAGCTTCAACCATTGAGTTTCTGCATCACAGGATGTCGTTAAGGCACAAACAGAGTAGAGGCAGTAAAAGGGGAGCGACCTTATCGAGCAACCTTGGCCACCTCTGCAAAAATGTAACTGTCAGATTCTGCACATGTTCAGAGGCACTCTTGGTCCCAGATTTATTTCTCCACATCCTCCAACAGAGCCCTGGGCAGATGTCAGGAGGCCTAAGCACAAGAGAAGTTCAGCCTTTTGTAAGTCACGTACCTCACAGGATCACTGGGAAGCTGATTAACCAAACATTGCAAAAGACTCTTGAGAAAAGGCCTCACAAGACCCTGTCGTAACAAATGGACGCCGTCTGGAAAAGGCCTGGAAAAGTGAGTCTGAATAATGAATGTCCTCTTGCCAGCTGCGCTAAGACAAAATTATCAGCTGGAAGTTAAATGCCTTGAAAGGGCAAGCTAATTAAAACCTGCTTTATCTCCAGCACAAAGGCAGTGCCAGGGAGACATTCCACGCTTGGCGTGGAGAAGCTTGAGTGAGGGTGCAGGGGAGAGCGTAGGAACACAGAAAGAGCTCAGCTGGATCAGACCAAAGGGACTCCAAATCTAAATTCGGGCAGACCGAATTTAGATTTGGAGCTTCCTGGGGCTCAGTGCGTCTCCACATTAAGGAAAAATCCCGCACCCTTACCATTTTCTTCTTCTTCTGGCGTCTTTCTGCATTGACTATGGTTCCTTTAGACCACGTGAATTGCAATTGGAAACTTCCCCTCTTGGCAATGTTCCATAAAGTTAAATGAAGCAGCGCTCTCTAGTGGCCTGTGATATCCCACGACCATTTTAAAGAGTTCGTTTAACTCCTATTTTTAAAAGCGAGACATCCTGGAGGTTGACGACGTCATGTAAAGGACCCACAAACCTCCACGAGTGCTCAATTGTGAGTGTGCAATAAATGTCTCCTGTAGAGAAGCTCTCAGTCTCACAGTCTTCTGGTTGTGGATTCCTCCCTTAAGACCTGGCCTTACACCACTCATACGTCTTTTCCTGCGGTAATGGCAACAGAAAATCACTCTCCAGTGGCATTTTGGCTGGAAATCTTTGCTGGTGTTCACCCACTCCTCGAACTCTTTTCCCAGTGGCTTTGGAGTTCTTTCCGTGACAAGGACAAACCACCTGCATTGCTACCAAATCCCTCCTGAAAGCTTTCTCCGTTCCTTTTCTCCTCACAACAAACTCTGCAACCGGGGCTGGCCCATTGTCTCTCTATTGCCACCCAGACATAAAGAAAGATTTTACCTTCCTGTGATTGATCAAAGAATAGCAGGTTTAGAAGGATCCTAAAAGGCCATCTAGTCCAACCCCCTGCTCAATGCAGGAATCCACCCTACAGGATACTTGACAGATTTGGATTCCCTTACACCTGAGCTGCAGGCCTAGCTAAGAAGCAGGTGCCTGCCTGCCTGCCTGCCTGCCTGCCTGCCTCCCAAGGACACATTTTGCAGCCAGGGTAAGCTCCAAATTAGCATTTATTCTGTTTCATACACAACTACATAAAATATTTACTTCATCAGGGCCGGGGTGAGGTCCCGTTATGTCACAGTTATAAGTTGAGAGTTAGTGTCATCTTAAACTCTAATGAACGGTTTCCTCTTTTTATGAAAACTTTAAAATAGTTTTCATAAAAAGAGGAAGCCGTTTATTAGAATTCTTGGTATTTTATTAAACAAAATACCAAGAATTCTGGTGAGCAATGCGGCAGGGTCAGGCCCGGGGCCGATGGTATGCACAGGGACTGAGGCAGGGGGGGATTGACCCAGTTGCCCTCCTCCCCTTGGACAGCCACGCTGGACTCCCCTTAGCTTGGTGCCCCGGGCGACCATCCAGCTCGCCCACCCCAAAGGCCTGCCCTGTCTCAAAGCACCCCTGACATGCCCCAATTCGTCTTGCCCTGTGTTGAAGGCATCGGGTGCTACAACCCAGATCGTCCAGCAGAGGGAGCGGAGGGCTCCCCTTCCTTCCTGGTTAATTTCCCCTCTTCTTCTGGGGGTTCTTCTCCCCCTTTGCAACCCTCGCCAAGGCTGCAACGTTGGCAACGTTCCTCCATGGAAAGACCGATCCTAGGAAGAGCAAGAGGTTAGCGGGGCCCACTCTCCTCCCCACACTCAGGACAGGCTCAGCTCCCTGCCTTTGACAGCATCGGGCAGGTAGAAATTCAACAGGTGCAGCTTCTCTTCCCCTTCCTCCTGACATACGGCAGGCCTACCCAGATGAATTTTAAACCTAAGGATTTTAAGATGCGGTGGTTGTTATTTTAATTTTGTATTGGTTTTATATGCTCTTTTAACTAATTTTATTTATTATATTGTGTTTGGTGTTGATCCTCGCCTCAATCCAGAGGGAGAGGCGGGTAATAAATAATTTCCTCATCAGGTGACCTCAGTGGCACGGAGCGCCTTTTACAAGCTCCGGTTGGTGGCCCAGCTACGCCCCTATCTGGACAGGGATAACCTGGCTTCAGTTGTCCATGCTCTGGTAACCTCCAAGTTAGATTACTGCAATGCGCTCTATGTAGGGCTGCCTTTGAAGGTGGTTCGGAAGCTGCAGCTCGTGCAAAATGCAGCGGCCAGATTGATTTTGGGAACCAGAAGGTTTGACCATTTAACACCTGCTCTGGTCCGCTTGCACTGGCTGCCTGTATGTTTCCGAGCCCAATTCAAGGTGCTGGTTTTGACCTATAAAGCCTTACACGGCTTGGGACCACGATACCTGACAGAATGCCTCTCCCGACGTGAATATACTCGGTCACTACGTTCAGTATCTAAGGTCCTCCTCCGGGTGCCTACTACGAGAAAGGCTCGGAGTGTGGCAATGAGCGACAGGGCCTTTTCGGTGGTGGCCCCCAGACTAAGGAACGATCTCCCTGACAAGGCTTGCCTGGCACCAACGCTGCTATCTTTCCGGCGCCAGGTTAAGACTTTCCTCTTTGCCCAGGCATATGGCTGCACGTCTTAATCACCCACGTTTAGTTTTTTAACAGTTTTTAATGCTTTATGTGTGTATGTTCTGTGTTTTAGAATTTTAAATTTTGTATACTTGTTTTTATCTTAATTTTAGAATTTCTGTAAACCGCCCAGAGAGCCCTGGCTATGGGGGTGGTATCTAAGTGTAATAAATAAATAAATAAATAAATAAATTATTATTATTATTATTATTATTATTATTATTATTATTATTATTATTATTATACACACACACTCACAGTTCTCTAATAGGCGTACTGTACTGGTTGGATATTTTTCCCTCCCACAATTCAGGTGTCCGCCCGGCCCTACTATTAGGCAAAGTGAGGCAAGTGCCTCAGGTGGTAAAAATGCTGTGGGACTGTGGCATCTGCCCTCTTCCGGCTCTTCCTTTTGGGACCCCCAGCCTCTCAAAAGATTGCGCTTGGCTGGGGCAAGCTGGAAATTGTAGGACGTTCCCCCCCCCCCCCCCATCTAAATATGCATAGGATTGCACTCTATATGTCTCTAAAATTCCTGGAAGAGAAGAAAAGCCGAGCTTCCTTGGGGAAGGTATTCCATAAAACAGGGTGCCACGACTAAGAAGACCATCTCTCTCTTGCAGCCACCCAGGGTGGATTCCTGCATTGAGCGGGGGGTTGGACTTGATGGCCTTACAGGCCCCTTCCAACACTACTATTCTATGATTCTAAAGAGCTCCGCCTATTTAGGTGTGCTTATTCAAACAGTTTCTTTCCACCCCCATCCCCAAGTCTTCAACATTGTCTTTCCAAACGCTGTGCTACAGGGGAGATTAACATAGACCCACCCCCATCCCCAAAGTGTACATATTTTCCCAGCACCCCTGAGCACATCCCTGTGCCTTTAACTGAAGCCTGATCAGCCCAGGTAACAGGGACTGGCCGATGAGATCATATTACGCCAGTCCTTCTACAACTTCATTGGCTGCCAGTCCAGGTCCGGCCCGATTCAAAGTGCTGATACTAACATTCAAAGCCCTAAATGGTTTGGGGGCAGGTTATTTGAAAGAACGCCTCCTCCCATATGTACTTGCCCGGACCTTAAGATCATCCACAGGGGTCCTTCTCTGTGAGCCCCTGCCAAAGGAAGTGAGGCAGGTGGCTACTAGGAGCAGGGCCTTCTCTGCTGTGGCACCCCAGCTGTGGAACGAGCTCCCCAGAGAGGTCCACCTGGAGCCTACACTGTACTCCTTTCGTCGCCAGCTGAAGACCTTTTTATTCTCTCAGTATTTTAACAACTAATTTTAACTTACATTTAAATTTTACTGTTTTAATTCTGTATTTTAATCTTATATCAACTTCTGCTGTGTGGTTTTATCCTGGTCGTGCTTTTTATATTGTATTTTGTATTTGTGTTTTTAAATTGTTGGTTGTTTTATTATGCTGTTCATGGTTTTAATTTTTGTGAACCGCCCAGAGAGCTTCGGCTATTGGGCGGTATAGAAATGAAATGAAATAAATAAAATTTTAAAAAAAATAAAGCCACAAAGCCTCCCCACTTTGCGCATGACTGCCATGCTGTTAAGGGCAGAGGAGCTGGGCCAGTCCGAAAGCAGGTGGCAACCTTACGCCAGGCAGGTTGCGTTTCCCAGTCCCAAGAGCAGCCACCAGGCATCCTGAGACTTCTTTGGGCCACGAGCGTCTCCGCGCAGAGACGGATGTGCAGAGGGGCGGGGATTGTGGTTTAAGTCGGTGGGAATGAATTCAGCGTGCACAATGAGGAGCTGGTGTGGGCAGCGAGCCCAGTTGCATCGGGGCAGCAAGTGAGAATTGGGCCCTTTCTACACCTAAGGGTTATCCCAGGCCAAGGGAGGGATTGTCCCTGTCTGCTCCCAGGATCCCCTGTGTGTCCTTTGGCAGGTGTAGAAATGGCCTTGGAGGCTCCGTGGAGGCAGAAGGACCGAGCCTCCGTGTGTGGCTAGGAGCAAGGCGTCTTGGCTTAACCCAGCTGGCAGGAGGGCTGGCAAAGCGTTGAAAGAAGGAGAGAGGGAAGAAGAGGGAGGAAGCGAGAGCATGGGAGTGTGGGTGGAAGAAAGGCAACGGTGCTGACAGCCATTGGCCTGCTCCTGGGTGTGTTGGCCAAGCCCCACCCCGGCCCTCCGCAGTCCCCGCCTGCCTGCCTGCTGGAGTTGAAAGCTGCTCTCTCACAGCTCCCGAAAGCTCAGATGCTCACCCACGCAAAGCAGACACACACGCACACTTTCCACGCTGGGCGACTCACAAGAAGGCAGACAGAGCTCTTGACAGGCAGCCAGCGGGGACAGGACGGGGCAGGCCGCCCGGCATAGCTCAGCCCAGCTCAGCCTTGCTGCGTCTAGGAGATCCCGAGTGCCAGCCCATGAACCCACTTTCGGCTGGGTGACTTCGCCGCTTCCCTGGACTTGGGAAGAGAACCCAGGAGCCTAAAGAGCCTTTTGCTTCCAGTCTGAACCAGCGAACCGGATCTTCAGCAATTGTGGCAAGCCACTAGACCTCAATGGTTTTTTCGCCGACCCCTGGGAATGGGACTTGGGCTTCCTGACAGGCAGCCTGGCCTCTCGGATGGCGGTGATGGGCTTCTCCCCGATGGCAAGTAGGAACAGAGAACATGAGCGTCTGGGTCCTTCTCTTCCATGTTGAAATCTCCGGAGCCGTTCTCCTGGCTGAGAACTCGGACTCCCAGCCCCCTGCCACGCCCGCCCTCTTGACCCTCCCCTCCCCAAGACCCCCCTGGGCCCTGCTCATGCCAATGCACCCCCTGCAAGCCACCCTGAGCCCCAGCGTGCCGCCTTCCCTCCTGGAGCCCCCACGCAACAGCTGCAACAACATCACCAAGCTGCAGCAGGACAGCCACCCGGCCTTGAGCTCCTTCATGTTCGCCGCCGGGGTGGTGGGCAACCTCTTGGCTCTGGCCATCTTGGGCGTCCACCGGAAGGAGCTGCGCACCAAGTCCTCGTCCTTCTGCATCCTGGTGACCGGCCTGGCCATCACCGACCTGTTGGGCACCTGCATGGTCAGCCCCGTGGTCTTCGTGGCCTACTCGATCAACGCCACTTTGCTGGGCATGGTGGACGGGCAGCGCTGGCTCTGCGACTTCTTTGCCTTCTCCATGATGTACTTCAGCCAGGCCGCCATGCTCATCCTCTGCGCCATGGCGGTGGAGCGGTGCCTGGCCATCAGCTACCCGTACTTCTATTCCCAGCACAACATCCGCCACTGGGTCAGGCTCTCTCTGCCCGCCATCTACGCCTTCAGCGCCTTCTTCTGCGCGCTCCCCTTCCTGGGCATTGGGAAATTTAAGCAGTACTGCCCGGGGACGTGGTGTTTCATCGAGATGGATGCCGACCCGGGCGACCCGCACCACGGCGCCGCCTTCTCCTTGTCCTACGCCACTCTCATGGCCCTCCTCATCCTCGCCATCTTCCTCTGCAACGGGCTGGTCATCATCAGCTTGTGCCAGATGTACCGGAAGCAGAAGGCCCGCCGGCGCGGCTCCATCAACGTGGCCCAGCTACGCCGGCGGAAGAGCTGGTTCAGCCGCGGCGACGAAGAGGTCGACCACCTGATCCTGCTGGCCCTCATGACCATCATCTTTGTGATCTGCTCTTTGCCCCTCACGGTAAGCCCCGAGAGCAGCCCAGGGGAGGGGAGACGGGTGCTTCAGCTCAGAGGGATGGTGACACACAGGGAAAGAGGCGCGAAGTCAATCTGTGTTTTACCGGGATGAAACACATAATAATAATAATAATAATAATAATAATAATAATAATAATAATAATAATAATTTATTACCTGTGTCTCTCTGGATCAAGGCGGGGAACACCATTAAATACAATATACAGTTGAGGTCTGGTGGTGAGAACTGTGGGTCGGAAGGGCTCCAGCGTGTGCTGGGTGGTCCTGAGGTCGCGTTGCCATGAATGCACCAGCTGGCAACTGGAGCTGCTTGTGATGCATGGTGGCAGGGGCTGTTTTGCATGGAAACGCGTGAAACGACGCCCTGGCTGGTCGTGCACAGCTGCTGTCATGGATCGGGCTGAGCTTTGCCGGCTGTATTTCCCCCCGACACCCACCCACCCACACCACCACCACCACCACAATCCCAGTGCTTGCCACAACTTAGAATCATAGAATCATAGAATCGCAGAGTTGGAAGGGGCCTACAAGGCCATCGAGTCCAACCCCCTGCTCAATGCAGGAATCCACCCTTAATCCTGTCCGCACAAGAGGAGGCCGCCTAACCACAGCCCGGGAGCTTTTTGCAGACAGGGACTTCACAGAGGCCACCCAAGAGACGTGGGGCACGGTGTGGAAGCTACGAACACGCCCTGGATACAACACATACCCAGAGAGAGCCGTTCCTCGCTGGTCATTTAACCACAATAGTTCTCCATCTCCAGAGCAGGGTATGGGGGGGACAAGCTACAGGGGACGTCCGTCAGACTCATGTCCTGCTTGTGAGCCCTTCCAGGCACAGCTACCTGGTTACTGCTGGAAAAGGATTCTGGGCTAGTTAGGCTGGTCTGGCAAAGGGAACCCTGAGTCTGAGGGGACCTTTCAAAACAGCAGTTTCCAGTGGAGGCTGGCGGCTCCAGTGGCGGTGAATCCGGTCCGGGTTTTGATCAGAACTCTAAAGGAGCTATCCAAGGGCCAATGCCCCCTAGACTTGCATCATTGCACCTTGGACAGCTCCTTTAGAGTTCTGACTGGTTCGGACCGAAACCCGGAGCGGATTTACCACCCCACTGACATCGGAGGCACCAGCCTCCTCTGGCATGGGTCCCTGTAGCGTTTGGGACACATGGTCGTTGGGGCATCACCTGGCAAGTGGTGGGGTTCATTTATTTATTTTCTTATTACGTTTCTATACTGGTCAACTGCCAGTGCTGTCTGGGCGGTTCATAACAATTAGTTTTGCCTGTCTGGCTAACTTTCTGCTTCGTTCAGCCGCTTGCCAGGAGCAAGTTCTGTGCAACTCTTCCGCAACCTGGTACCCTCCAGATTTGTTGAACTACAACCCCCATCATTCCCAGCCACCATGGCCGCCGGGTTGAGGAAGGCCGATTTAATAAGTAGCAGGAGAACCTTCATGCCCACCATGCTGGGAGATGTCCCTCCTGCAGCGGATAGGAAGGGGCAGGTGGCACATATTTGGAGGGGTTCTGCAAATCGAACCATACGAAACATCTTCTCATCTTTCCATACTGCGTGGAAGAATTATTTTGTGCCTTTGACGCGAGAGATAAGATAGGGTGACCCTATGAAAAGGAAGAGAGAGCTCCTGTATCTTTAACAGTGGCATTGAAAAGGGAATTTCAGCAGGGGTCATTTGTATATATGAGGAACCTGGGGGAATTCCCTCTTCATCACAACAGTTAAAGCTGCAGGAGCCCTGCCCTCTTTTAAATCTGGTCACTCTAGTATAGCTCCTGCAGCTTTAACTGTGGTGATGAAGAGGGAATTCCACCAAGTTCTCCATATATGACACCTGCTGAAATGACACCTGCTGAAATTCCCTTTTCTATGCAACTGTTAAAGATACAGGAGCCCGGTCCTCCTTTCCATATGGTCACCCTAGATAAGACTGTCGTTTGAGTACCACTCCCCTCCTTTACACCCCTTATCTTCCTTTGCTTCCTCTTCTTTTTCTGTCTCTGTTTCCTTTTGTTTACGTAACTCATAAACTAAAAACAAAGAGATCGCATTATGAAACCCAGACAGGCTTGTCATATTATCTGAACAAAACTCGCCCAGGCCCACTGCTGTGCCTTTAAGGGTAGCTTGAAATGTGACAAGTGATAGTTTCCACAGCACAAAGGGGCTACTAGCATTTACCAGTCCAGTTGCTGTTAAAAGCGGAGGAGCAGAAGCCAGTAAAGAACGTGGCAAACCTATACGAAAACCAGTCCTTAATCTAAAGCACATGATTTTCCAGAATGGAAAAGAAACGCTCTTTAAGCCATTCCTATGGGACCTATGTCTCTTTCCTATCCTGCTTTCCTTCCTATCTCCTCTTTTTCCCTTCTCTGTCCAGATCCACAGTCCTTCTCCCAGATTTCAGAATTCCCTCACTCTTCCCAACGTTGGCACTGAGGGGTTTGTCCCGGTTTCCATCTGGCTGCATCTTCCGCTGTTGTGCATTACGTTGGCACGGGGGGGGGGGGAGCCCTCCGGCCTCCTCAGCCACGCGAAACAGTTTGCGGAAGGGCCCTGCCTTTACTCCCGAGGGAGCTGGTGCCTGTGTGGGCTAGAAACACGAGGGGATGACGCGCCTGTTCATATCCTCTGGAGGCCAAGCAGATGACACGGAGGCTGGTTTCTACGCTGAGGGGAAGAGAAACGTTTCATCACTTCTGTCCTTGCCAGATTGGGCAACCGTAGGGTTGCCAACTGAAACAAAGGCGGCCTGCTCTCGTGCCTCTAACAGCAGCTTGCTCTTCAAAAATGCGAGGAGGAAGCGTTTCACAATCCTTAACCACAGCAAGGCTGGTAAAACCAAGCAAAAATGTTGGCAACGGAGGCAAAGGAAGATGTGTTTATTCATTTGTCACAGGGATACCCCAAGTTTCTGATTTATTCCTCCCATTTACTGTATATATCCCAGCCATATGTATCAGCTGGGGCTGATAGGCATTGTAGACCAAAAAAATCTGCATGGCCATAAGTTGTCAATTCCTGTTCTAGGGGGTCCCCTGACCAAGAATCACTTGGGGCCCAACCGGCTCCCTGTCTCCATCTTAGACGGACCTTCTGCCTTACATTAGTTCACTCAAAACTCCCTTGCGTGGGATTCTGAGACCTTCTCCCTATTTGGACGTCCCGCTGCCCTCCACTCTTCACCTGCTGCACCTCCACTTCCAACCTACCCAACAGTTGCAGGGGCCTACAAGGACAAATGTTGCCTGAGGATCCCCAAACCTGATGGGGGGGAGTGAGTAGATCCCTTGGGCTCGCCACCGATACACAGGCCCAAACCTGCCTCGTCAGAACAGACAGCAGTGAAACTCAATCGTGGGAACCCCATTTGGCAGAAGCAATGACATCACAGAAGTTGGCATGGAACATGGCCCGATTCCCTGAGGTGTTGTAGATTTCCTAAATTTTGGCATCCCTGGGGAAGCCAGCCTAGTCATTCTTCCGCAGCTGGCTGGCTCTGCCAACCTATTCCGGGATGCCTCGCCCAGGAATCGATTGAGCTGACAATGAGCTGACAATACAGTATTGTACAATCCCGTCGTGTTTATTTCTCCGACCTTGTGGGAGGGACCGTAACTCAGCAGAAGAGCTCTTCCGCCTGAGGAACTGGAGAGACTTGATCCGTCAGAATAGGTAGACCAAGAGACTTGACTATTGGGTTTTCTGCAGCTGAGTTTCCTTCACGCCGTTATTAATAGCCCAGGGGCCTGTCCAGTATCTGTGTGTGTTTCTGTGTGGCTGACAAATTAAGATCACCTTCTTGCGAGGTTGCCAACTTTTTTGCAGCCCGATTCTTGTACCTCAGCCTTCTCCAACCTGGTACTCCCCAAATGTGCCAAACTACACATCTCCCACAGAACGCTTGGGGTAACCTGGAGTAGATTTTTGAGCGGATGACTGTGAACGTCATTCAGTTCTGGTACTCCAGTAATTCCAAATTCTCTTTTGCATCAGACTGTGGTTGGGTGGGAATCTTGGGATGACTGGCGGGGGGGGGGGTGGAATCCACAAAAGTAGATCCCACGGGGCTGAGGTCTGCTCACCCCTGGCATGGGGAGCTTTCCGTGGCAAGAGGTGGGTGTATCTTTGAGCCAAAGTTGCTCGCTGTTCTCTGGCCCACGTCGAAGGCCACGGATGGGTGTTACGGCCGCTTTCCAGACTTGTCTTTGGTGCAAACGCTGTTGGGGTTTGCGCAGCTCCTGCATTTTCTTGCTTGTAAGAGAGCAGACCAGGGTGAGTGAGAAGGAGGGACTCCAAGCAGCTGTATTCCCTGCGGCCTCTCGGCCAGCTAGCAAGGACCCATACGCTGCTAAAAGGCGGCAACGTGAACGCAGTGCTCTTTCTCAGGCGGATCTTCTTATCTTTTCGCTCCGGGTGTGTGCCCAGGTCTCTTGGCCGGGGTTAAGTAAATAAGGAAACCTGTAAGTAAGTACCCTGAGCAGCTGGCTCTGGAGCCGGTGGCTGCTCCTCCCAGCCTTGAATATTCACTTGGTACAACTGTCAAGAAAATCCATTCCATTTCCCCGCGCTAGGACATCAGTGGCTTCAGATCCCAACGGCCGCCTTCGTCTCATTTCAAACAGGAGGTGCCGAGGCCCCAATTCATAAGGGATGAACAAGCAGGACATGGTGCAACTGCACCCTCCCACCCATGTTCCCCAGCAACTGGTGCACACAGGCTTACTGCCTCGAATACGGGAGATAGCACACAACCATCAGGGTTAGTAGCCATTGATAGCCTTTGCCACTCCGGGTTTTAGTCAGAACTCAAAAGGATCTATCTGCACCTCGGACAGCTCCTTTAGAGTCCTGACCGGTCCTGGCTGAAACCTGGAGCGGATTCACTGCTCCACTGACATCGGAGCCACCGGCCTCCACTGACTGTAAAAAAAAATTAATACATTATAATGATATGGCAATATTTATTTAATTATTTGCCTAACGTCCTTTTATCCTACATTTCCATTAAAATAAATGCTCCAGTCAGTTTGCAATCTAATCCGCATGTTAAGGTAACAATAAAAAACAAATACAAGAAACCCGAAAGCCAACAAAGGAGAACCAGGAGGGGCGGGAAAACCCACTTCAACCAGGCAGATTAGGCTTAAACTGCTAAAGAGGCAAAATTCCAGCTGTCCAAGGAATTTGGGAAGGCCATTGGAGAGGGGGGGGGGTGTGCTTTAAGGTGGATACCTGCATTGAGCAGGGGGTTGGACTCGATGGCTACTATTCAATGATTCTATGGGTGTCCCTTGGCAAGGAATTCTAGTGTAGGTGCAGGCACAGAGAAGGTCCTCTCCTGGTCCCGAACAAACACAGCACAGATGTTGGGGGGGGGGGCATGAAGGAAGGCTGCACAGAAGATCTCAATGGCTAGTCTGGCTCTTTGTGAGAGAAAATGGTATTTTTGGTAGGCTTATTAAGTGCAATCGCATTATCTGGCTACTAAGAAGCATGTCTCTGAACATGTGCAGAGTGTCTTTGCCTCACCACAAACAGGGTGGGTGTCATAGTTCTTACTCTTAGCACATCTCTCTCTCTCTCTCTCTCTCTCTCTCTCTCTCTCATACACACACCTTCTGTCTTTAACTCATAATGCAAATTTCCCTGGAAAGACACAAGAAGTGAAGTCAAAGGCCTGATTTTAGATTTAGAAACATTTAAACCTATAAAGCCTTACACAGCTTGGGACCACAATACCTGACGGAACGCCTCTCCCGACATGAACCTACCCGGACACTGCGCTCAACATCGAAGGTCCTCCTCCGAGTGCCTACTCCGAGGGAAGCTCGGAGGGTGGCAACAAGGGAGAGGGCCTTTTCAGTGGTGGCCCCCCGACTGTGGAATGATCTCCATGATGAGGCTCGCCTGGCGCCAACATTGTTATCTTTTCGGCGCCAGGTCAAGACTTTTCTCTTCTCCCAGGCATTTCACAGAGTTTAACAACATACGCTAAGTTTGTTTTTAATGGACCCCAGAACTTTTGTTGTTGAAATGGATACTGTTTTATACTGTTGTTTTTATATTTTTGATTTTTTAAAAATTTTGCATATTTTTTCATGGTCACTGTTTTTAACTTTTGTAAACCGCCCAGAGAGCTTCGGCTATGGGGTGGTATATAAATTTAATAAATAAATAAATAAAGCAGGAGGCAAACAGCGAAGCACCTTCTGATCATAAGCTGATTGACTGCCCTGTGGCAGAAAGCGCTGCTATGCATACAGTGGAACGTTGCACATAAATATGCACGTGTTTAGATACATGCTTGGAGAAGCCACAAACTTGAGTTAAACCGGAGGGAGCAGAGAGTAGGATTCCTGATTACTAGGAGCGATCTGTTATGGATTGAAGTGAGGGCGCCTCCATTTCGCCTTGGTAAATAAGGAGCTTACGGTATTAATCAACCAGCTACGCCTAGGCCCTGAGAGAGGGACAAAGTAAAGGGTCGTAAAGCAATTGCCAGCTGTAGTAGGGTCAAACGGGTTTACACGGGGGTGGGGGTGGGTGCCCGCTTGCCAAACTTCCACATTTGGGGCGTGAAACTGAGCACTGTGAAAACCTCTGCACGGAGAGGCTGGCATCTCAGAAAGGACATCGTAGTGCTCAAAAAGGGGAAACCGAAATGATCAGGTGACTGCTGGAGCAATTCCCTGCAAAGAACCGTTTCAACATTTGGGGCGTTTTAGTTTAGATTAGAAGAAAGGCGAGCAAGGGGGAGGGGCACAAGAAAGGTGTATCAGCAGGGCCGGTGCCAGACTATTTTGCACCCTAGGCAAGGTGAGCTACTTTCACCCCCACCCCACCCCAAAAAATGCCAACTTTGATTTTTAAGAACAGATGTTTCCTGGAAAAAATAAGAAGCACAAAACTTGAAACTGCTAAATTGATTTTAAAGTGCAAGAAAGACGTCATGCCAATTATAGCAAACAAATTGGAAAGGAACGTCTATGGGTCTAAAACGCATTATTTAATAGGAATATCACCTCCAAATCATCCCCCCCAACTCACATGCATGTGCACACACACACTCAGCATCACTCACTCCAAACAAACACACGCATGAACACATGCATTCACTCAAAGACCCCCTGCACCCCATTCACCCATACATACTCTCTCTCTCTCTCTCTCTCTCTTCCGGGCGCGTTCCAGAAGTCTGAACGTGGAGCCGCCCCACCCCCACCCCAGCGTCCCTGGCTTCGCTTCAGCTGGGCGGGCGCAGGGCACCATCTCGCCCGCCCAGGCCCAGCTGAATCCTTGGGCCGGCCTGGCTCACAGCCAACATGCGCGAGTTCTGCACTGTGTCCGGCGCCCCTCTTAGCTTGGCGCTCTAGGCGGCCACCTGAGTGGCCTCTATGGTAGCACCGGCCCTGTGTATAAGATTATGCAGGGTGCGGAGAAAGTGGAGAGGGAGACATGGACACCAGGTTGGGGAAACCACCGATTCTCTGTGCTGTGCCTCTTTTTAGCTGTCCTGAGCAGAGGGCGGTGGCGGTGGCGGTACTGAAGATTCACTTCCCTCCCCTCATCCACTTTGTCTTTTTTAAAATGGTGACATTTACACAAAAGCGCTTGATTCTGATCTTCTCACGTTCTACATGAGCAACACTGTCCCTAGGAAGGAAGTGGAGAAGGCCCCCCCTCCATTTTGCATCAAGAATAGGGTTATATTGGGGGGGGGGGCCCTCCTTCAACATTTCCCCAATCTAAAGCAGGATCAGGAGAAAGTTTCAGCCTCGGCACACGTCCTCTGCTAGGAGAAAAGGGAATTAACACAAATAGCCACAGCCAGTGAGGAACTGTTGAAAGAGCTGGGTATATGCTTAGCCTGGAGAAATTGCAGGGAAGCAGATTTGCCTAAACATTAGGAGAAACTTCCAAACAGTGAGAGCTGTCCAGCAGTGGAACAGACTGTCTCAGCAGGTGGTGGGTTTTCCTTCGTTGGAGGTATGTGAGCAGAGGCTGGGTGGCCCTCTGTCATGGATGCTATAATTGCACTTAGCAGCGCGGAGCTGGCACTGAGTAGTGGGTTGGACTAGATGTTCTCTGAGGTTCCTTCCAACTATGAAAAGCACAGACACAACACAAGAGCCTGCGGCTGTTGCAAAGTGCTTAATATCACTTAAATCAAGGGTCAGGGGTGGGCAAACTGTGGCCCTCCAGATGTTATTGGAATATAGCGCCCATCACCTTTAGCCAGTGTCCAAATGTTGAGGGGATGATTAGTGTTGTAGTCCAAGTTGCCTGCCCCTGACTTAAATAAATAAGGGCACAATCCTATGCCTGTTTAGACAGGGGGGGAAAGTTCTACATGGCTGGCTGGCTGGGGAATTCTGACAGTTGTAAGACTTGTTTTCTGTCTAAATATGCACAGGCATACTCCTTAAGTGATATAGTACAACTTAAGTAATTAGTTTAAATAAGAAAAAGATTGGAGGAATTGTGTAAAAACTGCTGCTGGGGTGAACTGGATGGTCCTCTTCCACGTCAACACAGAGATAAATGGCCATTTCCCCAGTAGGGTGGAAAGTCAGTCAACCTCCCTCTGCAAGCAACCTTAGAAGTCAGAGGGGGTCACTGGGCCTGCGACTGGCGTCTGTGATGGGGCTAGATCGCTGTGCAGAACGCATAGCTGCCTCCTTCCCACTCTGCACCATTATTCCAGTTGCAAAACCAATGCATTTATTGGTTTTATTTACTGTTTGGAGTGTTGAATGCAGAGGCCATTCCAGCTGATTAAATACTCCATGCTTGATGTCCGGAAATTTAAATAAGAATCTTACCTCTGCATGGGGCTAATTCTTAAAAATGGGACCTTCTTGGCGCATAGGAATTTGAAAGATTTCCCACCAACTGACCTGGAAGTCTCTGCAACTTACTTTGAATAAAGAAACCCTCATAAACTTTTTTGCAGCGACAGGGCCCAATTTTGGAAGATGTGAAGCAATAAGAAAGAAGAGACTGTCTTTGAACACGTACAGAGTACCTACACGAGCGTTACACTCACAGGTGCAGCATGCAGAGGCACTGTCCATATATTTGGAATTCCAAAGGACAGGAAGTATAACTGCCAGGCAGGAAGCACACACACCCCGCCATCTCCTTGGAAATTACGCACGGGGGCTTACACCCGCCCCAGTGGAATGCAGGCAGCACCAAACGCCCATGGCAACCGGGTTTCTGGCCCAAAGCAAGGCTGTAGAAGGGTTGTTCTGCAATGCTGTAGCAACAGAAAGGGTTAGGAAGTGATACGTGAGCTGTGGGAAGGGCGTTATTGAAACAGGTGATGCCAACTGCAGCTGGGTGTAGCGGAGGGTTGTGAAAGGGACAGGAGATAAGGGAGCACAGCTTGAAAAGGCTGCAGGAGGAGAAGTCACGGGGAAAGGCCCTCCTTCAGACGCCACATTTGCTAGAGGCCGTATGGCTGAAAGGCAGGCACAGACCTGGAGAGGCAGCTGGCCCTTGGCTAATCTGGAAGGCGGCTCCTATTCCTTAAGGAAACTTGGGGGATGGGGGAATCATAGAATGGTAGAGTTGGAAGGGTCCTCTAAGGCCATCGAGTCCAACACCCTGCTCAATGCAGGAATCCACCCTAATGCATCCCTGACAGACGGTTGTCCAGCTGCCTCTTGAAGGCCTCACCTCCCTAAGTCATGGGTTCCATTGTCGTACTGCTCTAACAGTCAGGAAGTTTTTCCTGATGTCCAGCCGGAATCTGACTTCCTTTAACTTGAGCCCGTTATTCCGTGTCCTGCACTCTGGGAGGATCGAGAAGAGATCCTGGCCCTCCTCTGTGTGACAACCTTTCAAGTCTTTGAAGAGGGCTGTCATGTCTCCCCTCAATCTTCTCTTCTCCAGGCTAAACATGCCCAGTTCTTTCAGTCTCTCCTCAAAGGGCTTTGTTTCCAGGCCTCCCCCTCAGCAGGCCTTGAACCCCACCTCCTGTTTTCGACGCCAGCGCTTGGCATGCCAAGTGATGGCAACAACAAGAGGGTGTCTGAGCATGCCAAAACTGTTTTTCCACCGCCTTTCTCCAGCCAGCCTGACCACCACCAAATCTGTGATGATTAAGGGACAAGGTGTCCAGGGCAGAATTGAACCCCCTGCGTCACTGTATTAGCGAAGTGTGGGTTTGCAGCAACTAATTTTCACTTCATCGGCCTAAGTGCTCTTTCGGGTTTCAGTAGAAAGGTGGAATGGAAACAATGGTTTCCAGTGTGCACAGGGAAGATTCACAGAAAGATTCAGAGGACTTGCCCAGATTCAAAGATAACTTGCAAAAAGGTCGTCTCAGTAGAACCTTTGGTTTTAACTCCCTATAAGAGATCAGCTTTTCCCCTTGAAACCCAGGGGCTGTGGGAGTGAGAGCAGCAGAGCAGTGCGTGGAGGGAGAAAAACCAGTCAGGAGTTTGTTGCTCTGAATTATTTTAGTGTTTTGGTTTTTTTCGTTTAGTTGTTCCTTTTTTCTTTTCTTTTTTAAAGCAATATAACATATGTTCCAACTCTGCCTGTTTACCATGGACGGTCCCTATTTTTGGTACCCACTGCTGATAAAATACTGTTGCTAATTTGTCCTATTCTGCTTGAGGAGCAGAGGGGGAAGACAAATATACAGGCATATTTTCAGAAATGTTGTTCAGATGCTCCCTTGAGCAGGAGAAAACTGCCACATCTTCTGTAGGTTAAATTTCCTGATTTTCACGAGCGTGCACACTGATGTGAGCACAGCTCCATGAAGTGGGCACACCACAGCTGGTGACGATCATTTGGAACAACTACGTGCAGTCATTATTTATTATTTAAACTATTTGTACGCCCCTTGATATCCTATGTCCTCTAAGTGGTTTACATAAGATACATATAATACAATAGGGGGGAAAAACAATCTGTACAAGAAAAATGGTAAAACAGAGCAGTGTCATGGCCCATTACATGGCTTGGGACCACAATACCTGATGGAACGCCTCTCCCGACATGAACCTCCCCGTACACTGCGCTCAACATCTAAGGTCCTCCTCCGAGTGCCTACTCCGAGGGAAGCTCGGAGGATGGCAACAAGGGAGAGGGCCTTTTCAGTGGTGGCCCCCCGACTGTGGAATGATCTCCCCGATGAGGCTCGCCTGGCGCCAACATTGTTATCTTTTCGGCGCCAGGTCAAGACTTTTCTCTTCTCCCAGGCATTTTTAACAGCATTTTAACAGCATTTAACAACGTTAAGTTTGTTTTTAATGGACCCCACAATTGTTGTTTTTAAATGGATACTGTTGTTTTTATACTGTTTTTTATGTGTGTGCGTGTGTGTGTGTGTGTTTTTAAATTGTATACTTTTAATGTTTACTATTTTTAAATGTTGTAAACCGCCCAGAGAGCTTCGGCTGTGGGGCGGTATATAAATGTAATTAAATAAATAAATAAATAAATAAATACAAGTCAGGGAAAGCCAGTGTCAACAGATCCATCTTTGAGAGATGTCTCCAGTTTCTGCCTCCTGAACAAAGTTTGGGAAAATGTTCCAGAGGGTGCATGCCACTACCAAGAAGGGCTGCTTAGGTTACCTTGCCCACAATGTTGGCTGTGGGAAGGCCAGTAAGAACATTTATTTATTTATTTATTTATTTATTACATTTTTATCCCGCCCAATAGCCAAAGCTCTCTGGGCGGTTCACAAAAATTAAAACCATAATAAAACATAGAAAGAGCCCTGCTGGATTAGACTAAATTCTAGCTAATTTAGTCCACCACTCTGTTCCCATAGTAGCCCACCAGCTGTTGACCAAGGACCAACAAAGCAGGACATGGTGCAACAGCACTCTCCCACCCATGTGCCCCAGCAACACAGGTTTACTGCCTCGAATACTGGAGATAGCACACAGCCATCAGGGCTCGTAGCCATGGATAGCCTTCGCCTCTAGGAATTTATCCAACCCCCTTTTAAAGCCATCCAAATGGGTGGTCATCACTACATCTTGTGGCAGTGAGTTCCATAACTTAACTATGTGCTGCGTGAAGAAGGACTTCCCTTTATTTGTCCTGAATGTCCCACCAATCAGCTTCATGGGAGGACCCCAGGTTCTAGTGTTTTGAGAGAAGGATCACCTTGGGTTGATTTGGTGTATGCAGGGTTATATATACATTGCTTCCCATTTGAAACAAATCCCAAAGCAGTTTACAAAAGGATACAAATAAAAGCCGCGCACACTGCAAATGCATAATCTTAGACTAGAAACTCTCCCTCAAAAAACAACAGTGCATTGTCAAAAATAAGCAGAAGGATGTTGAAAAATGAAAGCAATTAGCGACCAGGATGGAACGGACCAGGAAAAAGCCCAGACGGCAATCTTCCGAGCATCTCCTCCTTGAGGTTTCAGAGTGGGGAGTGAGGAGCGTGTCTCCTCTTTGTCCATCTGTCACTCACAGCAGAAGAATATCAGTCCTACAGGAATGCTGGTAAATTGGAGGAGGCAGGTAGGCAGATTCTTCTTGCTGCCTTCCTCTCAATCCTGGAAGAATACCAGGTTAGGGAGCGGGCTCTTCCAGAGAGAGATCTAGCCCTTGGCCTAACAGCTACTGAAACTTACTTTAGGCTGCGTTTACACAACAGTAGTGGTGTCATGCAGGCAAGGCTCAAGAGAGATCCAGCACTTGCACTTTTTGATTAGCAGGGACACTGACATCACCTAGGTAACGGAATCAGTGACCTAGGGAGGTGGTGGGCTCTCCCACACTGGAGGCCTTCAAGAGGCAGCCGGACAGCCATCTATCAGGGATGCTTTAAGGTGGACATCAGGAAAAACTTCCTGACTGTTAGAGCAGTATGACAATGGAACCAGTTACTTAGGGAGGTGGTGGGCTCTCCCACACTGGAGGCCTTCAAGAGGCAGCTGGACAGCCATCTATCAGGGATGCACCATTCCATGTGGCTTGGAGTGTTGGCGGATCAGTGGCCCTCAGAGGCACACTGATGGCCGTCCAAACTGTGTGGTCTGCCCTGAGAGGGTTGTCCAACTTCCGTTTAGAAACCACATCTAGGCCTCTTGCTGTCGCCGCCACCCATTTTCTGTCCCATTAGACTAGTGGCTCATGGTTACCCAGACCTGATGTTTATAGGGAGGTGTCACATGCCAGCTTGGATACCCAATCCCTTTTTAAAAACAGGATGTTGAGCATACACCAAGTGCCCACCCGCTCCGTTCCCTGGGGTTTAAATGCCAATGTGAGATTGATTGATTGATTGATTGCATTTCTATACCGCCCAATAGCCGGAGCTCTCTGGGCGGTTCACAAAAATTAAAAACATTCAAAGTATAAAACAACAGTATAAAACCATACTATAAAATACAATATAAAAGCTCAACCAGATAAAAACAGCAGCAATGCAAAATTACAAATTTAAAACACCAAGTTAAAATTTATTTATAGACTGTTAAAATGCTGGGAGAATAAAAAGGTCTTCACCTGGCGTCTAAAAGCATATAATGTAGGTGCCAAGCGAACCTCCTTAGGGAGCTCATTCCACAGCCGGGGTGCCACAGCAGAGAAGGCCCTCCTCCTGGTAGCCACCTGCCTCACTTCCTTTGGCAGGGGCTCGCGGAGAAGGACCCCTGAGGATGACCTTAGGGTCCAGGCAGGTACATATGGGAGGAGGCGTTCCTTCAGATAGCCTGGCCCCAAGCCGTTTAGGGCTTTAAATGTTAATACCAGCACTTTGAATCGGGCCCAGACCTGGACTGGCAGCCAATGAAGCTGGAAAAGGACTGGCGTAATGTGATCTCGCCGGCCAGTCCCTGTTAGTAAACGTGCTGCCCTGTTTTGTACCAGTTGAAGTTTCCGGACCGTTTTCAAAGGCAGCCCCACGTATAACGCATTGCAGTAATCCAAACAAGAGGTTATCAGAGCATGGATCACTGTAGCTAGGCTATCTCTGTCCAGATAACGGAGCAGCTGGTATATCAGCCTAAGCTGATAAAAGGTGCTCTTTGCCACTGAGTTCACCTGTGCCTCAAGTGACAGTTCTGGATCCAAGAGTACCCCCAAACTACAGACCTGATCCTTCAGGGGGAGTGCAACCCCGTCCAGGCCAGGGCAAACATCACCTCACCGGACAGATGAACCACCCGCTAACAGTACCTCCCTTTTGCGTCCCTTTTGCAAAATCTTTCAAAAGGGACGCATATATCTTGGCGTCCCTTTTGCAACGTCTTTCCTCTTTCTCCACCAGTTGCGTGGCAGACCCAGCCAGCTCTTCGTCTTCTGTGATTCATCGCCTTCCTTAAAATAACCCCAAATGGGGCAAAGATCAGGAGGCTTAAAGCCAACAACAGAAGCTGTCTCTCCAACTCATGCCTGAATTTCTACAACCTTCCCTCGCCCTTCCCTCTGCACATGTGAGCGCATGCACACGCATACAAAACAACAGCCATGCTTTCTTTTGAGGGCCAGCCAGAGCAGACCTCTCCCAAAAAGGGCAGCAAATCGTTAGTTGTTTGAAGGCACAACCCTATGCCTGGTTAGTCTAAACTCGCACAGGCTCACACCTTAGTTTGTTGTTACGGTATATATTTTTTCCCTGCCACGGATAGGAAGAAGTGCTAATGAGCTTCTCTGCCTCGTGGCTGTCTTTCAAGGTGCGTAGGACCCAAAGAGGGAGTCAGGACGTTTGCTGCTCAGCATCAGCCAGCAAAATGTCTCAGGCCGACCCGGTTTCTTTTGAATGGAAAAACACTTCTAGCTAATTTTCAGGTGTGTGTGTAGGCGGGTTGTGGGAGAGGCATTCTTGATAATACACAAATGGTCCTTTGTTGGACTTATAAGTCCACCACGTGGAGTTGATTAGATGGCATGATTTGCAGGGGGGAGGCGTAGCTCCGTTGTAGATCCCCTGCCTTCCAGACAGAAGAACCCAGGTTCAATCTCTGGCACCTCCAGTTAAAAGAATCAGGTAGCAAGATTCTTCTCTCCCTGAGACGCATCAAGCACAGTAGACAGTACTGAGGTTAGATGAATCAATTGCCCGACCCGTTTATGTGACCATTTTTTTAGCACAAATATTTCCAAAACCGTGGGAGGTAGCTGCTGGCTAAATGATTCTGCTAGGGATGGACAAAGCTGCTAATTTTGGTTGGTCTCCATTTCTGTTTTGACCAATCTTAAAGTCAGCTCAAAGTCTTTTTTTTTTATTAAAAAAGTTTGCACGAAAATTTGTAAGCATTTTAGTGCACATTTCTTAGAATACATGCATTTTGTGTGTGTGCGACTGTGGCTCATATGCACATTTTTGCAAGCAATTTCCCTGATATAGTGCATGCAGTCTTGTACAAATGCTTAGTTTGGAAAACTCCATTGCAACATTTGGCAAATTCGAATTTTGCAGGATTACTACTTTTCAGTTCGAATGGTGGTTTGGAAGTGTGACATTAGGTAAATTCAAATTTCCTCTCATCCCTGGGTCCCATCTACTTTTGCAGCAGTAACAGAGCAAAAGAGAGAAGCGAGCGCTGGAGGAAATTTAACAAAACATCTGGGTGGGTTATATAATCAAAAGCATAAGATGTTCCAAGGGCGTGGTTGCACTCAGTTTACAATGTTGGTAGCTTGTGGGTTCCGTGTTCCAGTGTCAAACGATGGATATAAGCAGAACTGTTTGACTTTTGGTGATTTCCTTCTCACACGCAAGCAGAGAGTCCTACATGGAATCTGCCGTGGCGCAGAGATTTTTTTAAAATAATCTTTTTATTTGCAACACAATAGTAACAACAACAAACAAATCAAAAAAGGGGGAAGGGAAAAATCATATCATGAAACATATCATTATACAATAACCATTACCAATAGAAAGAAGGGGGGAAGAAAAGCACAAGGAGGAATGGATTAACATTACATTCAATATACAGCATTTACATACGGTCTTTTTTCCTTCAAGGAACTCAAGGTGGCATACATAAACCTCCTCTCATTTTATCCTCCCAAAAACAACCCTGTGAGGTAGGTTGGGCTGAGAGTCTGTGACTGACCCAAAATCACCCAGTGAGCTTCCATTGCCAAGTGGGGACTAGAACCCAGATCTCCTGACTACCAGCCCAGCACCCTAATCACTGACTACGCTGGCTCTCATGTTATGATAAGCAGTCTATATATCTAAATAAGCATCCATACAACTTTGATGGATGGAGGACATATGCTCAAACACCGAAGAGCCATAAGATCTTCAGTCCATTGAGTGATAGGTGGTGGGCGCTTTTCTTTCCAAGATTGGAGTATAAGTCGTTGCGCAATTCCGAAGGGAGGGGGGAACAGTGGAGTAGGGCTTTTGTGAATGAAAAAGGCAGGCTAGTTACTCCCACTGGCTAAAGCTATAAATTCGCAACTCCAAAGGAGGGGAACAGCGTAGTGCTTTTGTAAACCAGAAAGGCAAGCTAGCTATTCCCACTGGCTGAAGAGGAGAAACAGTGCTATAGCACTTTTATGAATGGGAAAGGCAGGCTAGTTACCCTGACTGGGGACTATAGTGCCAATGAAGGAAAAGAATGAATGGGGGGAAAGCAGCAGCCCCACTGCCTGACCACGTTCCTGCCAGGTCACAGCCAACTCACAGAGGTATGCCCAGGCTTTAATGCACAGGCACAGGGCATAATGCAGCAGAACCGCCTGGGAGCAGCTTTAATAAAAAAATAAATACAACTTTCCAAAAATGCAGCTTTTCAAGAGTAAAACTGCTGGTTGGCTACGGATTGACGGTGGCACCACGTGTCGCAAAGGGCCTCAAACTGCTCTCCCTCGCACGGAATCGCTCGTGTAGGGTTGCCCCGCGTCTCGGAGAGGCCTATTCCTGAAACTCGTTCCCCTGAAGCGACCCGGAGGCTCTGTTTTGCCAGGCCTGGAATCCATGGAGCTGAGTCCGTGCCGTCAAATTAGTCTGTTGTTTGCCAATGACCTCGCAATCTCATTAACCCCTGAGTAATAAAACTACGGCGGGATTATTTCTGGTATGATTGCGATCATGCCAACGGAAGGGCCAGGAGTTTCCTGTGTGATAACATCCAGGGTGCAAGACTTATTAAACTACCTCTGGGATCTGGATATAGTTTATTATATTATATGCAGGAAGGTTGGAAGTGAATTGAAGTACAAAGACGTCTGCTTTGCTCTCCTGTCCTCATCCACCTGCAACAGAAACTAGCGAAAGGACCAAAAGGAAGATTGCTCCTCTGACGCCATGCTTTGTTCTCAGTGTCGGTTCAACCAATTTGCTCCCAGATCCTCCCTTGGGTCTATAGTTGCCGGATGACCAGGAAATAACTCAACTTGGCCAGCTCTCGTTCCCAAGAACAGCTTGGCGGGCAGAAATCCTCAGATGAAATCGTAAGGATGGAGATAAATCCGGTAACTCTTAATGCCCGCAACATTAAACTGCTGTTGAAAGCAAAGCTACAAGGGCAGGTCAAAATGTTGGCAGCCCTATTGAGAATTCCCAACTCGAGCAAAACTCATGTATTTCAGATAGGCTGTTAATGGATTCTCCAGTAGAGGAATTGCTTACATTTAACCCAGGGGTGTCGAAAATCAGCCTTATGGGTAGCATCTGGCCCTGCTGGGTTCCCCAAATAGCTTTGCCTACCTCCCCCGGCCTCGCCACCTTCCCCCCAACCTTTGGTAGTTTCCTGGTTTTGCAAGGGTGGGGGGAGTTGTTCCCCCACATTCTAATAGTTGAAATGCCTCTCCTAGCTGGGGCCCATCTACACCAAGCAGGATATTCCATTATGAAAGTGGTATGAAAGCGGTATATAAAAGGCAGGAGTCACACTACTACTTTATAGCGGTACTGAAGTGCACTGACAACTGTTGTGGCCTGTGACACATCTACACCAAGCAGGATATAACACTATGAAAGTGGTATATGGTCTGTGTCAATGGGCCCCAACAGTTGTCAGTGCACCTCAATACCACTATAAAGCAGTAGTGTGGCTCCTGCCTTTTATATACCACTTTCCTCAGGGGTCCTTCTCCGCGAGCCCCTGCCAAAGGAAGTGAGGCAGGTGGCTACCAGGAGCAGGGCCTTCTCTGCTGTGGCACCCCGGCTGTGCAATGAGCTCCCTAAGGAGGTTCGCTTGGCACCTACATTATATGCTTTTAGACGCCAGGTAAAGACCTTTTTATTCTCCCAGCATTTTAACAGTCTATAAATAAATTTTAACTTGGTGTTATAAATTCGTAATTTTGCATTGCTGCTGTTTTTATCTGGTTGAGCTTTTATATTGTATTTTATATTATGGTTTTATACTGTTGTTTTATACTTTGAATGTTTTTAATTTTTGTGAACCGCCCAGAGAGCTCCGGCTATTGGGCGGTATAGAAATAAAATTAATAAATAATAAATAAATAAATAAATAAATATAGTGGAATATCCTGCTTGGTGTAGATGAGCCCCAAATGTTTAGCTACCAGCACTAAGAGCGCGAAGGTAAAATAAGCCAGCGTTTTTGGGTATTTTGGTCCTGCCCCTTTTCTCTTCAGCCCTGTCCAGGAATGTGGCCCTCAAGAACTTCTCTGAAATTGTATCCAGCCCCCAGGCTGAAAGAAGGTCGACACTCCAGATTTAACCAATCAACCTATCAACTGCATTTAAATAAAACTGCACATAAACAAAATCTTAATCCAGGTGCATTTTTGAGAGGCTGAAGGAAATCTAAACTAGCTTCCTCTAGTGCAGCCTTCCTCAACCTGGGGCGCTCCAGATGTGTTGGACTGCATCTCCCAGAATGCCCGGCTGGGGCATTCTGGGAGTTGTAGTCCAACACATCTGGAGCGCCCCAGGTTGAGGAAGGCTGCGCTAGTGGTTGGTGTTGGGTTAGGACTGGGGAAACCCACTCAGCCGTGAAGCTCACTTCCACAATCTGTGGCCCTACAATGCTCTCTCTCTCTCTCTCTCTCAAATCTAGAATAATATCTGAAAAGGCTCAGGTACCACCCCAGAAGCAGGTTAAAAAAGAAAGTAAAATTGCACTTTTAACCCCTAGGACCTACTGATTGGAATATGCCCTCACCAGCTAATCAACCAGAGTTGAGTTGATTTAGCTACTGACGCAACCAGTTTAAGCTTGCAGCCCTTGCTGGTTTCCTGCGTTGCAAACCCATCTGCTCTCTCCTGCTGACAGAGAAGGGCACAGGGATGTCATGATCAATGGCCGGGTACCCACTTTGGCCAGCATGTATGTTCTGTGGCTACCCGCAGCAAGGGAACCATGGCTGGCGTTCCCAGCCGCTTGACATATGAGGAAAGTCCCCTTTCGTGCCACTTGCTAGATAAGGAAAATGGAGGAACCGCTTCTGTTTCAGTTGCGCTTCCCTGCCGGAATAACCATTGCACAATTTTGAGCCGGGGTTTGGTCACAGTGAGAACTGGCATGGTTTTAGCTATAAAAATATATTTTTAAAATATATATATAAATACTGAGCCCTTTGGAGAGAGCCAGGAGCCAGAGGAGGAGGAGAAATCAAGAGAACCTGGTGGCTCTCTCAGCCTAACGCACCTCACAGGGTTGTTGCAAGGGTAAAATGCAAGGGAACAGGGAGGAATTTTGTACACCAGCCTGAGTTGGTGGAGGAAGGGTGAGAAGAAAACAATAAAATTGACTAGAGGACGGCAACTCTTGCCACCGTTAGGAAGAACACTTGCAATTGGAGAACTAGAAAGTCCAGGTAATTTACAAAATGGTTTCGCAGCTATGTAAGGCACTTGGTCCTTCTTATTCCACCCTGGATTGTCTTTCATAGAATCATAGAATAGCAGAGATGGAAGGGGCCTACAAGGCCATCGAGTCCAACCCCCTACTTAATGCAGGAATCCATTGAACTCTTTCAAGTTGAAAAGGGTTCCCCAACCTGGCACCATCCAGATGTGTTGGACTGCAACGGCCATCATTCCCAGCCAGCATGGGCACTGCAGTCCAACACATCTGGAGGGCACCAAGTTGGGGAAAGCTGAACTGTAGAATGCCGGGTGGGGCAGCTAGGAAATTTTAGACCCTGGACTTAGTGATCTTATGTCCCGTGTGTCTTACTCCACTTGCAAAGCACACGATGAACTGTTTGCCAACCCTGATATAATAATAATAATAATAATAATAATAATAATAATAATAATAATAATAATCTGAGCCTCTACAGTTTTGCATTTTAGACATACCTAAATCATAGCACCATCATGACTACAGGTATCAAATGGAGTTTGCTTCTGCCGCTGTGATGCCCTCATCACCTCTTGGTCTTATGGTGGGATCGCTTGTGGGGGGGGGGACACTTCGGCCCTTAGAGGCATCACTGAACTATTTATTTTTTATTGCATTTATATCCTGCTTTTTTTTCCTCCAAGGAACCCAAGGTGGTGTACGTAATCCTCCTCCTCCTCTCCATCTTATCCTCACAACAACAACCCTGTGAGGTAGGTTGGGCTGGGAGTCTGAGACTGACCCAAAGTCACCCAGTGGGTTTCCATGGCCAAGTGGGGGCTAGAACCCGGATCTCCCGACTCCCAGTTCAACACTTTAGCCACTACACCACCCTGGCTGCTGAACTATGGCTGCAGAATGAAACCTCAGCTGGTGTGTTTGCAGCTGTAACCCAACAAAGGTTTTTGCAGCGAAGGTGTTAAACAAATTTGCCCACAGAACCACAGCTTCCCTTTGGAAGTTTCCTTTTTTACACACCCATGTGGCTTTTGCAGCAAAAATGTGTTCATTCTCTGCCCGTGCTTTTTCTTTCCCTTTCTGTGCAGATTCGAGCCTACATCGGTGGCATTCGTCCAGACCGCAACGAGGACAGCGACATGTTCGCCTTCCGCCTCAGCGCGCTCAACCCCATCGTGGACCCTTGGCTGTTCATCCTCTTCCGCAAAACCGTCTTCCGCGGCATTCGGAGATTCTTCTGCAACCTTCCGCGGTGGCCCTACTGGTCCAGGACACAGAAGGCGCCCACGACATTTGGGATGCAGGACGGCATCCCCTTCCAAGACCAATCTGCCTGCTGAGAGCAGAAGCCGCCCGACGCACCAAGCTGTGGCAGCCCCTCTCTGGCAGGGGGCAGGCCAGGCCGGGGTTTTCCCTGCTGTGGCATGGTGAGACTTGGAAGAGGAGCAGAAGCAGGAGCCATGAAGGCCGACCCCGGTCTTTCAGTAAGGATCCAGGAACCAACGGGAAGAGAAGGGTCAGTTTCTCATCGTAGGAGAGGGTGGCCGGTGAGCGTTCCTTGACCGCAAGCAGACCCCGTGCCCTGGTGGAGAGATAGTCTAGCACTACAGTGGCATCTCCAGTAGGGTTTTTTCAACCCGTGGGAAGGCTCAGGCTTAGAACCTCATCATCAGCCCCTGTAAAGGGACAATACTCCCGATAAAGAGACAGGAGACTGAGTTTACACAAGATCCCCGATTCAGCTGCCAAGAGGGAGCCAGAAGATAATGTAAAAAAGATATGGGGGGGATGGATGATTGACGTGACTTTGAAGCCACGGGTTTGCCTGCATATTAAGGGACCTGCGCTCCCCGCCCTGTCTCGTACGCACCAATGGATAATCGTGGCGCTTGGCCAGTTCACGCTTTCAGTGTCAATTACGTTAAGTACACAAGATTCAATTGATCGTGAAGAGTTGCTGTGGATCTTTGAAGTGGCGGAAATAAAGGATGAATTTCTACGAAACACACCTGTGTGGCTGTTCCTTTCCCACGCACGCACACGGGCTGGAGGCCGATCCTTTAACTTTTAAGGAAAGTTAAAGTGGCCTGAGGGAGGCTCCTCGCTCCCCGCTCCCCGCCATGGTGACTATGCACACCTAATCCTTTTGTCCCAATGTCGCCTCTGATCAAAAAGGTGTAGCAGGTTTTGGACACATGAAAACCTACAAAACCTGTTTACCTGTAACAGAGGCTGCCTCCAGATGAGGCTTTTTCATTGCTTTGCCTCAGACACAGAATTTTACAGGAGGCCCTGGTCTTCCATTTTAACCCTTGCCCCTGTATTTTTCCACTGCCTCTTCTATATTTTTTCCCAACCACAAAAAGCAAAATAAAAAAAACTGTTGAAGAGGGAAAGATGTAATAGCTGCAGCATGCCTTTCGATTGGCACAGCTAGGAACCCTCCATCTGGAAGTACCCAGAAAGTGATAGAATCATAGAATCATAAAATAGTAGAATTGGAAGGGGCCTCTAAGGCCATCGAGTCCAACCCCCTGCTCAAGGCAGGAATCCACCTTAAAGCATCCCGGACAGACAGCTGCCCAGCCGCCTCTAGTGTGGGAGAGCCCACCACCTCCCTAGGTCATTGGTTCCGTTGTCATACTGCTCTAACAGTCAGGAGGTTTTTCCTGATGTCCAGCCGGAATCTAGCTTCCCTGTAACTTGAGCCCATTATTCCGCGTCCTGCACTCTGGGAGGATCGAGAAGAGTGACAGGACAAGTGACCATCCCTCTTTGAAGTCAGTCCAACACTCTGAGAAAACGATTGTCTACCTAAAGCCTTTGTATTCTGTTTATAACAAAATCAAGTTTCCAGTCCTGCTTATATGTGTAATGATAAAGTTGAAAATATATTGGCACAAACTAGTTGGGGAGAAGGACTGGGGTTCGAATGCTAACAACGCCTCAAGGTTGCTGCACTCTCGAAACTTCGCCTTTTGCTTGCCATGAACAAGCCGCAGATGTCATTTGCTCCCCGCCTGCGCACCTGTTCGCTCACGGCCTCCCCCACAGCCTTCCGACCCGTCAGAGTTACCATCCAGTACCCAGAAGCTCCGGAAGGTTCAAGGCACAGAATAAATATTTTCCTTGCAGACTAATCCTCTGTATGTTCGTCCTGAGCTCTCCGTTCTTACCCCTCCCTCAGCCAAATAATAATCCTCTCCTGTCTAAATATTTGGAACCAAAGTCCTGGGACAGACTGGAGCACCACCCTCTTCCCCTCTCCCCACACACACTGAATCAGGCAGCCGCTGGTTCAGAAGAGGCTTTTGACCTCTTCCTTTGGGAGTCCATAGAAGCTGGAAAAGAAAACGCACAGCTAGTGAGATACGTGCAGGGCTGGCGCCCAGGGCAGGCACAGTCGGGCCCCTGCCGAGGGCCCACACTCCAGCAGGGGCCCACTGACCAGAGCCCGCTGGAGATGCACCACCACTTCACTTCTGTTCGGCAGGAGCTTTTGTTCCCTTGCGCCTTCCAGGGACCACTGCTAGGCTGCCTGAAGTCCGTGGTGCTTGCTAGACTCCGCAGTTTCCCTATGCCCTGCACAAGTTGTCAGCCTCTCTCCCCCTTGAATGCTGGTTGCTAGACAACACAGAGGCCCATGTGCCGCTGGGTCCCTTGACCTGTAGTGCCAAGCCGCTGGAGATATTTAGGGTTGCCGACTTGCCATAATTTCATCCACCTGGCCAGATGCCCAATAAGAGGATGCAAAGTTGGGGTGCAGAGAGAAATGTGCTTCACGCACCCCGATTGGCTGCCTCTGTCCCCTTCCACCTCCTCCGGCGGCGGTGATAGCCTAACAGTGCAGCTGCACTCAGGACCCGCCTTTGTGCCTCACTGTTTGGCTGAGCAGAGCTGTCCATCAACCCGTTGGAGCAGGGGCTAATCCTGCCTGTTTGGTGGAGAGGAAATGAATTGCTGTTAAAGCTCAAGCTTTGGACGTTTCTGAACTTCCAAGTTTTTCTGCACATCTACGCAGCTCAAGCTTCAGTTTAAAACAAAAAATATGCAAAATCAGTCTGGTAGCTCTCGAGTAGAAGGTTAAAACTTTTTTGTTCCAGTAGGCCTTTGGAGAATAATCTGGCCCTCCATCTATGTTAATGTCTTATAATTTTGTTGTGTATTTTAAACGTTTATGGTTTTGTGTCCCGTCCCCCCAATGTATGTTTTAAACTTTGTAAGGCCGTCTTGAGGCCCAGCATTGGGCAAAAGGTGGGATACAAATAAAAATAATAATAATAATAATGATAGTAAGCCTTACACTCCTGTATTCTTATATACTGTATTTCTTCGATTCTAAGACATACTTCCCCCACCCCCATATAAACATCTCTAAAAATGGGGTGCGTCTTAGAATCGCAGGTGCGTTTATTTCTTAGACTCAAAGCTTTTTTTCTGTTGGTGGTACTGAAATTAGTGTGCGTCTTACAATTGGTGGTGTCTTACAATCGAAAAAATACGGTAAGATTTCTTGACACAGAGCAGTTAAACAATGGAATTCACTTCCACAAGATGTAGTGATGACCACCCATTTGGACGGCTTTAAAAGGGGAATAGACAAAGGCCACAGCTAGACCTAAGGTTTACCCTGGGATCATCCAGGGTTCACCCCTGCTGAGCACTGGATCCCCTGTGTGTCACCTAGATGAACGGGTTTGACCCCTGGATGATCCAGGGATAAACCTGAGGTCTAGCTATGGCCCAAGTCATGGCAGAAAAGGCTATCAGTGGCTACTAGTCATGATGGCTATATACTACCACGAGTACCAAAGGCAGCATGCCTCTCAATACCAGTTGCTGGGGTGCAGGACGGGGATGCTGCACTTGCATCCTTCCCTTTGGGGCAGCTGGTTGGCCGCTGTATGAATCATAGAATCATAGAACAGTGAGTTGGAAGGGGCCTACAAGGCCATCGAGTCCAACCCCCTGCTCAATGCAGGAATCCACCCTAAAGCATCCCTGACAGATGGTTGTCCAGCTGCCTCTTGAACTGATTCCATTGTCGTACTGCTCTAACAGTCAGGAAGTTTTTCCTGATGTCCAGCTGGAATCCGGCTTCCTTTAACTTGAGTCCGTTATTCCGTGTCCTGCACTCTGGGAGGATCGAGAAGAGATCCTGGCCCTCCTCTGTGTGACAACCTCTTAAGTATTTGAAGAGTGCTACCATGTCTCCCTTCAATCTTCTCTTCCCCAGGCTAAACCTGCCCAGTTCTTTCAGTCTCTCCTCATAGGGCTTTGTTTCCAGACCCCTGATCATCCTGGTTGCCCTCCTCTGAACACGCTCCAGCTTGTCTGCGTCCTTCTTGAATTGTGGAGCCCAGAACTGAGCAGAATGCTGGACTAGATGGACTCTTGGTCTGATCCAGCAGGGCTCTTCTGATGTCCAAAGGGACTAACTCGGAGATATTGCATAGAAAAGAGATGGCTCCTCTCTAACTTCTCTTGATGGCCAGTGGCACCATTAAATCCCACTTCTAAAAGCTCTTTGCCGCAAGCTCTTTTAACAGCTCTTTCGGGAAACAGAATGACCGGAAGCAAAGGCAGGATTCCACATGTCCAGCTGTCACCTTTGGCTGACACAAGTGGAAGGAACTGCTTGGATGAAACAGCAAGTAGAGGCAGGTCGTTAAGCAGAGATAAAAGGCCTTTTACTCAAGTGTGTGGTCTAGCAACAGGAAGCCCTGAGAAACCAGGAGCGGTCTCGGTAAAAACTCAGCTTTCACTGTCTCCAGTGCCAAACAGCTAATCACAGAGCTTGGACCAGGCGCGGTACGGATAACATGAGCCTTGCAGAAATGCTGCTGAAACAGCTTACTAGTCTACAAACTACTAACTGCATTAATAGTCTGTGGCCACTCAGTGGCTCCAAAGAAATGAAAACCAATTTACAAAAAACATATCGTTCGTTGCCTGGGGATGATTCTGACTCCCCAGTAGCAACAAGGCAAGCGACTGTTTTTAGATAACATAACAAACCCCTTTTGTCGATATAAGTAGCCAGAAAGGAGGGGGGCACCCTGTGCCTCCTGATTGGTGGAGGGACTCCTAAGACCCAGTGGAGGCTGGTGGCTCTGTTATCAGTGGGATGGTGAATCTGCTCCGGGTTTCAGTTAGAAGCAGCCAGAACACAAAAGAGCTATCGAAGGCGCTTCTGCAATGCGGCTTCCACACCTTGGATAGCTCCTTCGGAGTTTTAACCGTTCTGTCTGAAACCCGGAACAGATTCACCACCTCACTGACAACAAAGCCTCCAGCCTCCCCTGAGTCCCACGTCAGACGCATTCAGAGGATGTAAAGGAAATTTCTTCCTTCCATCGTCCCGAGGAGCTTCTGGGGCCGGCCAGAACGCAGGCGGCTTGAGCAACGCTGCATGTTTGCGACAATCCCCGAGTTATGACCCAGGCTAGCGGAAGCAGCCGCAGCGGGTGGAGAGCGCCAGAAGTTACCCAAGAGCGTTTGTCATCACCAGGGCCGTTTTCGTGCATCTTGTCCCAGAAAACAGGTGCAGCGGTTTGCACAGCTGCCTTCTGATTTTAGCCCTCCTTGCTGGAGAAAACGTAATTCCAGAAATCTCCGAAACCCCTGAGGGAAATGTTTCCACAAACCAAGGGGGGTGGCCCGTGGTTCCGTTGACTGTGATACGGGGTTATGGACAGATTTGTGGAGAACGGAGTTGAACAAGGGCGATTAGCCATGACAGCTAGAGACCGTCAACCTCGGCAAGCCAAGATTCTGGGGAGCAACCAAGGGGAAGGCTGTGTGTGGCCTTCCAGGTCTGCCACTTGTGAGCTTCCTAGATGCATTCAGCTGTCCACTGCTGGAAACAGGATGCTAGGCTAAATGGTCCTGTTGGGTGCTTCCAGGCAAGGTTTTTATGCCTCATTCATGGAATTTTACTGTGGGCCCAGAAATCATAAGAAGAGCCCTGATGCTGGATCAGACCAAGGGTCCATCTAGTCCAGGGCTCTGTTCACACAGTGGCCAACCAGCCATCGGCCAGGGATGAACAAGCAGAACATGGTGCAACCGCACCCTCCCACCCATGTTCCCCAGCAACTGGTGCACACAGGCTTATTGCCTCGAATACCGGAGATAGCACACAACCCTCAGGGCCAGTAGCCAGTGATAACCTTTGCCTCCAGGAATTTATCCAACCCCCTTTTAAAGCCGTCCAGATTGGTGGCAATTACTACATCTTGTGGTAGCGAGTTCCATAATTTAACTCTGCGCTGTGTGAAGAAGCCCTTCCTTTTATTTGTCCTGGATCTCCCACCAGTTTCAAGGGATGACCCCATTGGGTTCTAGGATTTTGAGAGAGGGAGAAAAATGTCTCCCCATCCACATTCTCCGCACCAGGCATAATGTTGTACCCCTCTATCATGTCTCCCGTTAGCCTCCTTTTTTCCAAGCTAAACAATCCCAGTTGATGTAACCTTCCCTTGTAGGGGAGATGCTCCAGCCCCTTCATCATTTCCGTTGCCCTTTTCTGCATTTTCCAGTTCTATAATATCCTTTTTTAGGTATGATGACCAGAACTGGACGCAGTATTCCAAGTGTGGTTGCATCATCTATTTGTATAAGGGCAGTACGATACTGGCTGTTTTATTCTCAATTCCTTTTCTTTTAATGCCTAACATGGAGTTTGCCTCCTTCCCATGTTATTTTCTTTCCACAAAAAATCCAGTAAGGAGGTATAGGCAGAAGAGGTCCACAATGCCTTCTGAGTGACATCTGTCTGGGAGCGCCAACAGTCTGATCTATCAGAGCTCTTGTGACTCCACAGAGGCTGGTAGCACAGAGCCTTCTCAGGAGACTAGTGAGACACCGTATCACACGTGTTACTGTCCTGTAGACTTTATCAAGGGGCTGGGAATGATCTTCTGAACCCCGTCTTACAATCTTTTCCTGGTCACCCAACTGAATTCCTAATGACCCTATTACTTCGGAACTCAGAGAGGTCAATCACCGAGCAAGCGATTGCTATATAAGATCCTCCGTGACTACTTGTCTTTTTACTAGCTAAATGTATGCTCAGTCCTTTCGTACGTAACTTTTGCTGGAATGGTCTATTGACTGCAATAAAAATTGTTGTTGTTGTTAGTGAGACACTTCATTAATCACATGACCTACATCAGTCCTAGCTCAACCACAAAAAGGAAGAAACTGAACGAGCTGAGCAAAATCAAGGATTCCAAACTATATACTGCAGCCATTTTTTTTTGCAAACAAACCAAAACATATACATCCTACTTGACTCTGTGCCAGTTTGCACGCTTAATTCCAGTGAAACGGGGGAGGGGGGTTAAATGCAGGAAACGACAGGGCCAGCCCCAGAGCTTCCTTTGAATCATTATACCATGGCTATCAGGGACAGACAGACACCCATTATGCCTTCTGTTGCGGTTTCTGCAAAGTGTTATCTTTTTATTCTTTTGGTAATGGAGACACTGGCAGGGCGGCTATTCGTGGGAAGGGGAAATGATGTTGCAGTTTCAAAATATGTGCTTTTATTAACGTGCATTCAGATGTAATATTTTAACGGCAACTCAATTCGCTTAATTATGAGAGCTGTGTGCAAGTGGGCCCTCGAAATTCTCAAGACATGGGGGGGGGGGGGCGACAATTTCACCATTGGCTGCCAGTGTACGCTACAAGGTCTTGTTGACCATGTATAAAGCCCTGCATTGCTTGGGCCCTGGATACCTGAGCGCTCGCCTTTCTCCTGTGTCTCGCCATTGGCAGACTCGCTCTCAGGAGCAGGGCGCCCTGATGGTCCCCCGCTACAAATTGGACTGTGTGGGGGCCAGGGCTTTTTCAGTGGTTGCCCCCCCCCCCCGGTTATGGAACAATGTGCCCCTGGAGATTAGACAGGCTCCCGCTCTCAATTCTTTCAAGCACCTTTGTAAGGAGTTTTTATTTTCACCAGAGTTTGGGGAGGGGGTGGTTTAAACTGGGTTGAGGGTTTTTAATGGAATTGTCTTAATGTGGGTTGAGGGTTTTTAATGGAATTGTTTTATATGTTATCGTAAAGCGCCACGATACCAGAAATGGTGAGGCGGCGCTATTAAAAAAAATGCTTTAAATAAATAATAAATTCTCCAGGGGGAGGAGGAATTCTCCAACAATCTCTCACAGATAGGCATGGCCAGTGGCAAGGTTGTAGAACAGCTTCTTCCTTTTTTGCCTAAGGGTTTTTTGGGTTGGACAGGGGTATTTTATTTTATTGCAACTGCAAGTGGCAACAGCATTAGCTGTGTTGACAGCCTGCCCCCCCATTTCGCATGCTTAATACCCCACACATCTGACACCATTCCAAGGCTGGGCAGAGAGTGGGGAACGAATTGCAGTCAACACACACAGATGGTGGAGAAAATTCTGTGAAATGTCCTTTTATTTCTAGGGGTTAAGAAAAGAAAAACCACAGGACTTCTCTGAACGCCTTTCCTAGTATCTTCCAAATGTTACATTTCTAAGGGGTGATTGTGGATACATCTTGTGACTTCAGCCACAAAAAGTCAGAATGCAAGCCATCCTGGTGGCCCATTCATTTGTTCGACTCAGACAGGCTTTTCTGCAGCCCCCATTCCTGCCTGGAAAGCCATCCGTCTGGGTTCTAGCCCCACTCCGCCATGGAAACCCACTGGGTGACTTTGGGCCAGTCACAGACTCTCAGCCCAACCCACCTCACAGGGTTGTTGTTGTGAGGATAAAATGGAGAGGACGAAGAGGATTATGTATGCCGCCTTGGGTTCCTTAGAGAAAAAAAGGCGAGATATAAATGTAATAAATAAATAAATAAATGTCTACCCACTTCCAGATGGGTTAGAAACTTGAAATTTGGAAACTGTATGTCTGGCTAGATGGACTTTCAGTCTGATGCAACAGGGCAGTTCTTATATTTTGATGTTGTCACTTTGACTACAAGTTCACGGCATTTCTTTAAGCAAACTATTATTCCCATACCCTCCGTCCGCCCTCACCTGCCTACCTTAAGTGAATGCTATGTAAAGTGCTGTGAGCTCTCTCGAATGCTCACTACTGAACCATATATTCTGCCGGCTTATTACCAGAGCAGAGCGCAACGGAAAACCAAACAAGATTTTAGCTTCGGCACGTTGGTAAGGCACTCTGTTTCCGTGCAAGTCGTTGGCGCGCCGAGTGATGGGAAGGAAGGACCGCTCCGTGGTCTGGGAGCAAGGAGGGGCCAAACCGCCGGACGCCTCCCGCCGGATGGCATCTCCTTAAGCTGAGGGAGGCTGCTTGAGCCAAGGCACCTGGTGCGATGGAAAAAGGCCAAACAAGGCATCGACCTGGCTGCCTTTGGATAAACAGCCGGGCCTGCTTCTCATCAATTCCAAGGTGGAATGTCAATGCATCAAGGGCACCCCCGACCAGCTTCCTTAGTTTTGAATTCCCCCTGCGTGCAGATAGGTATTGCTGAGTGTGTGGGTGTGTAGCTATGCACCACCCTCAATCAAAACACTGAAGGGAATCTAAGCTGCTGGATATGGCTTGTTTATATTGGGGAGAAATTGCTCTTTCAGTTTGATCTGAAGCAGAGAGAGGGTGACATGGCACAGAACCGGCGTCAGCAGCCGTCTCCATCAGAAGTGCCTTCCTGCAGAGAGCGCAGAAGCATCTCAGGAATACCGGCCACAATCTTCCAACCCTTAACCCCAGGAGAGGGCGGTTCTCACAGCAGGCTTCCCCAACCGAGTGCCCTCCAGATGCCTTGGACTGCAACCCCCATCATCCCTGCCTATTAGCTACAGGGCCGCAATTCCCCAGTCCTGCTCCAAAGCCTTCCCCTGTGCTCTAAGACTGCTGCCTGTTTAAATATATCATTTAGATCAGTGGTTCCCAAAGTGGGCGGTACTGACCCCTTGGGGGCGGTGGGATTGCATAGGGGGGCGCTAAGACGCAAAGGGGCGGGGCGGCAGGGGGCCGCTCGAGGTGGTCTTTTCTGAGAAGCGTCTCTCCAGAAGGTCTTAAAACCCAGCGACATTTTTAAGGGAGAAGGTAGTTTGGTTCCAAGCCATATAGGGGAAGAATTCACACTTGTGTTAATACCGTTTAAGAAGAGTCCTTTTAATGATGAATTGCTATCCTGCACTATGGAGAGTGGTTCAGAAACTCCTGGTTGCATTTCCAACATCCTATTTGGTGGAATGTGGTTTTAGCGTGGTCTGCCAACTTCTCTCCAAGCAAAGAAATCGACTCCAGATTACTAAACGTGGTGATTTAAGACTCATGTTAAGTGACTTTAAACCAGGCATTGGGAAACTGGTATCACTTCATCAAGCCCACCCATCACATTAAGAATTTACAGAATAGTGAGGTACTCTACCCTAGTTACTAAACGTGATATCTAATATTCTTGCTAAATGACTATCAAACTTGAAAAGATGATATCACTGGATCAAGTTCATCAATTGTGTTTAATTGAATAAACTAAAAAAATGTAATTGGGTTTTGAATAAATATTCAATTAATTGTTACTGTTTTGAATGTTATTGTTATTATCTTCCTTAGTGGGTCATTGAAAACTGATATTCTGAATAATGATTTTTATAGTGTAGGGTAGGGGGCTCTGGGCATGAGTTTGTGGAACCAAGGGGGCGGTGACCGGAAAAAGTTTGGGAACCACTGATTTGGGTTAGATTCCAGCCAAGGAGCTCGGGGGAGTTACGTAAGTTCTCTTCCCCCACTTTTTTTTTAAAATCCACACAACCACCCTATGAAGTAGGTTAGGCTGAGAGTTGGTGACGGGCCCCAAAGTCACCCAGTGAGTGTCATGGCTGAGTGGAGCTCAGAACCTGGATCTCCCAAGTCCCAGTCCAACACACTAACCACTAGGCCACACTTTCCTGGAAAAATTCATTTCCCCTCAGCTGTGATGAGGATTGCAACTAAGATCAGAGGAAACAGGAAAGTCTGAGGGAGGGGAGCAGGGTGGTATAGGAGGCCAGCATCCCTGCTAATCAAAAAGTGTCACAGCTGAGAAGCTCTGAGCCCTGGCGACATTATTCCACTGCTCTCCCCGTACGGGGACTAAGCAAAGGCAACTGGTACTTTTAATCTCAACTGAAACAAGCCACACAGAAGTGCAGATGTGCCGGTTAATGGAACCATTGGAAAAGGGAGGCTTTCCTTTCTAACGGAGGTGGCGCTGTACACAGCCGCTCCTAAGAGAGGACGTGGCCTTAAATTTGCCGCCATCTTGACAAATCTATCTAGATACAGTAGAACAGCCCCTTAATGTACACAAACGCAAGCAGGCTGCGAAGGGAGGGGAAACTAGCTGCACCCCGCTTGTCTCTTCAGGCCAGATGTGCGCCTTCCTTTATCCATCACTGCTCCTTACAGCTGTTGTTCTGAGGCCGTTTCTCCTTCCTTTAAAAGCGCCTAGCCCGAGGGGGAAATGAACATATTTTGCAGTGTTCCATGGAAGAGAACCACGGAGAATTTCACGTGCTCTGGCCTAGAGCGCTTCGGTGGTGCGTGGCCCAACCCTTCCTAGGCAGTGAGCAGCCAGGCAGGAGCAAATACATGCAGAAAAATATTCAGCCTGCACACACTGCGGCCTTCTCGGTGAAGACCTTTTTATCCTCCTGGGCATTGTACGCCTTCCATTTTTGTTGTTGTTAAATGTGGCACTGCGTTTTTAGGCCTTTACACTGCTGCTGGCTTTTACTTTAGACTGAGGGGAGACATGATAGCACTCCTCGAATACAATTGCCACACAGAGGAGGGCCAAGATCTCTTCTCGATCATCCCAGAGTGCAGGACATGGCTCAAGTTACAAGAAGACTGATTCCGGCTGGACATCAAGAAAAACTTCTAGTTAGAGCAGTATGATAATGGAACCAGTGACCTAGGGAGGTTGTGGGCTCTCCCACACTGGAGGCCTTCAAGAGGCAGCTGGACAGTCATCTGTCAGGGATGCTTTAAGGTGGATTCCTGCATTGACTCGATGGCCTTATAAGACCCTTCCAACTTTACTATTCTAGGATTCTATATTGTAGCTGTAAACCGTGAGAAGTTTTATATTGAGCTTCTCTACACACAGGAAAAATCCCACACACCGTACCGTGGTTTTTCTCCTCGCAGTAATCCCGCCATCACAATGAGCTCCCTCACACATGGCCATGTGTTTTGATCCTTGGAAAGGCCCCACTGTGGTTTAATGAGACAGTACCATCTAATGGTAGAGAAATCCTGCTTCTTCTGGATATTACATTTTCTGCGGTCTTTTCAAATACGCACGAGATATCCTGGCTGTTAACAACAGCGTGTAACGGACCCAAACTTCTGTTGAGTGGCCAGTATTGAGCATGCTATAAATCTCTCGGTTAGGCAACCTCATTGTCTCACCATGATGTTGTATTCTATGTTTTTTACTTTTGTGAACCGCACAGAGTGCTTCAGGTATTGGGCGGTACAGAAATGAAATCCAGCAAATAAATAAGTTCAGCAATCTTTCCCAGGCTGGTGCCTACCCTGGGTGGGAATTATGGGAATTGCATTCCAACCTATCTGGAGGACACCTGACAGTGGAGGCTGCTGGCTTTAATGTCAGTTGGGTGTGGATTTGCTCCCAATTTCCACCCTCTGATGCAGAGTTTGAATTATGTTAAGAAAGGTGATGTGTGGGTTTGGGAAGAAAGCCAGCTTAAATGCGAGGAAAGGTATCCTTGGCTAGCAAAATGCTTGGGTTCTTATGAAGGCAGAGAAGAGAGGAGAATGCAAGCTGCATTCAAGTACTCAGCGGAGGCCAGGTAGTATGCAGTCCCCGCTCACAGTTGACATTAGGCAGACATTAGCTGGAAAGATAGCAGAACTTGCCTCCTTATTTACTGGTTAGAAGAGAATCCATTCAAATCACTCCTTTTCCATGGTGGCTGGCACCCTCTGCCGTCCACAGGTGGTCATTGCAGATGCCGCCAAGCCTTCCGTCTTTCGGTGGCCCATTTCGAATCCCAGGCCACACCCTCCAAGATTTCAGAGATTTTCAAAGCTATTTTACAAAACCTAAGACAGGGGAAGGCAAGCTTTTTTGGGCCGTGGGCACATTTACAAATTTGAGAAACAGTCCCAGGGCACCATCACAAAATGGCTGCCATGGGACAAGCAATCTGGCCAAAAGATACAAGGCAGAGGTGGGGCTGAGCCCCAACACTCTAAACTATTTTCAGCACGCAAAGAAACCTAGTTTATAGCCATGCCAGCTGTTGGTAAGAAAATGTGTTACTTTGGGGTGGGTGGGGAGGCAGCCGCACATTGGGTGGACATTTTCATCAAGCTGTCCACCACAACCCCAAGATCTCTTTCTTGGTTGGTCACTGCTAGCTCAGATCCCATCAGCTTAGACTTGAAGTTGGGATTTTTTTGCCCCAACATGCATCATTTTACACTTGCTTACATTGAACTGTATTTGCCATTTGGATTTCCATTCTTCCAATTTGGGCAGATCCTTCTGGAGCTCTTCACAAATCCTTTCTGTTTTAACCCCCCTAAATAATGTGGTGTCATCAGCAACTTGGCCATTTCACTGCTCACTCCCAATTCCAGACCATTTATGAACAAGTTGAAGAGCAGCAGTCCCAATGCAGATCTCTGAGGGGCACTACTGTTTACATTCCTCCCTTGGGAGAATTCACTATTTATCCCTACTCTCCGCTTTTTGTTCTTTAACCAGTTACTGATCCATAAGGGGGCCTCTCCACTTATTGCATGACTGCTAAGCTTGCTCAGGAGTTTTTGGTGAGAGACTTTATCAAAGGCCTTTTGGATGTCCAAGTAAACAATATCAAAGTGATGGCCCTCTGCACATTTTGGACTATGAGTTGCCCTCTTCTATATCTAGGAGCACAGGGCCTTGGTCAGCAACTCGACTGGTCAAGGGTGCTCTTCTCGGAGCGATCAACTGCTTAACACCAGCCATGTCCTTTCCTCCAGCTACAGTTTCCTACCAATTCCCCATGTCTTCTCCTGGCATGGTCAGGCCTACCCCAAGCACTATGGGCCCTATGGCTTTGGAGCCAAAATCTGATCCACAGCTCGTATTAAGGATGAAAGATGTATGCACATGTTACTTTTTCTTAAGAAAACCATTCTATTTTTAAAAAAAACTGTTGTCAGTGTGTGGAAATCAGCACATCTCTGATCAAGGCAGTCACTTCTCCTAGCCTTTACCCAATTTTGTTGACAGTAAGATGTCAATTTCTAAACTGAAAGTTTGTTGTTGTTTTTAAAAAAAGAGATCCTAAAAAAGCATCTTTGGAATATTCTAAAGAGTCTTTAGAAACCAATAGCCTCTGCCAAGGCCATCTGATTTATTGGGGTCTATAAATGCTCGAAGCTTTGCCACAAGCTCTGGAAAGTTGATCTGTGTAACCTGATTTGTTGCAATAAAGAGTTTTGCTGTTATTTATGTCCTGCGTTGGGTTGCCAGCATGTCAGAAAGCCAGGCCTGAGAGGCACTGGGGGGGGGGGGGGGAGAGGGTGCTTTGGCATGGCCACTGGCTAGTCAAACAGCATATTACAACAGAACCAGTAAGGCAGCTTACCCACACTGGTGCTCTCTAGGCTGGGCCATGCTGGCGTTGCAGCACAATCAATCTAAAGGGCACCAGGTTGAGGACGGCTGATATATCGTGAAGTGGGTTAGAGCAGCAGTGGGAACAGAGTCTCTCTCCAGATGTTTTGGACATCAACTCCAAGCATTCCTGACTACTGGTCTTGGCTCAAGTTCAAACATCTGGAGATCAACCTTCTGCTCATCCCTAGAATGGTGTCAGACTAGGTCTGGGAAGATGTGGGGTCAAATAGTCGCTCTCAGCCATGACGTGCACTCTTCTCAGCCTACGTGTCCTCACAGAGCTGTTGCGAGGATGAAGTGGGGTAACTGCTATCATGCACAGCTCCTGAACTCTTTGGGGGATAAGTGGGGATGTGTCATGGACTGATCTCAGAGGAGACTTCAGATTCAGTCTAGCAGTGGTTCACTGCTGACCTGCACAGCAACTAGCTGGCTTCTGTCCAGTAGCAGTAACTAAATACCCACATCTCTGAGGTCCCTCTTCAATCTAAAAGGGCCTTTGCCACATTTCATAGCCCAGTGTCATTTTCCCCCTCTTGCAACTTGCAAAGCCAGAAGATCTCCGCCCTCCCCACCCCTTTTCCCTCCTGCGTTATGTCTTTTAGATTGTAAGACTGAGGCCAGGGTCTGCCTTACTGCTCTTTGTAAGCCACTTCGGAAACTTTCTTGGCTAAAGAGGATAAAAATAAGGAATCAATCCCAAGCGGTGGCAGCCGAAGGCGTCTCCTAATGGGACAACGAAGGCCCTGAGAACAGACACTTCCTCAGACGGTCAAGCGAGAACAGCACTTCCTTTTCCTGGGATTCTCCTGGAGACAAGTCCTGTCTTGGCCAACTCTCGGACATTCTCCCTACTGACTCCAAGCATGGGGGCACTCTTGCCTTTGCATGGCCAATTGCAGCCACACACAGAGGAAGGCAACTGCCATAAGCAGCCCTACTCATGACTGCCAACTTAACCTTCTAAGCAGTGCTGCCACCTCCCCCCACGTGCCAACCACTTGCGTTACACGGGTTCATCTTGGCCTCAGTTTACTAGCTGAGAACAGTACAGACGCAAGGCACTCTCCCATCTTCTACACGCCACCCCTCAAAAGACTAGGCTGCCGCTATCAGTTTTGGGACACATTAGCTCTTGCCAACTGGTCCTAACCCTGCAGATGGCCATTTCACCATCGCCATGGGGGCAGAGGGGATTGTGGGTTGTTGGAGAAGATCACACGATGTCAAGGACAGGGTGGAGCCAGAGGAGCTGTATAGAGAGCACGGTTTCCTAAGAACAGGTATCTGTGTTCGGACAAGGAGCTGGGCACCTCTTTTAGTCTGGGGCACATGAACCAGAGGGGGTGCTGCACTTCACTCTAATGGTGTTCATTCCATTTTGCTTGCCTTCTGCCAAGGGAAGGGATGCAAACTCCTGGAGAAGACCATCCAAACCAGGGGGAAGACTAAAAAAAAAAAGGGGGGGCCCTTGCCAGATCAACAGCCACGCTGCCCAATGAGATTACATCTGTTTTGAAAGACAACTGATCCATCTGGAACGTCTGAGTAAGGCCATCTCCCTCGCTTGCCCCACACAGGGCTGAGCTGCAGAGAGGTATGAAGAAAAAAAACACTGCTTCTTCTCATGTGAAGGAGTCAAAGAATCTGTTCCAACACAGGCAGTCACACACTTCGACAAAAGGGAGCCCGCGGAGGTGACCCAGTCATTACAACTGCAAGGTAGAGAGAACCTTCAGAGGAAACCCGTTGCCAATTTAATTTGTTTTCAAAAACAATTCGCGGAGGGATATTTGCAGCATTCCCCAGGGGAAGGGGGGGGGAATATGCTCCCATCTAAGCTGTTCCAGCAGCTGTGAAACAAACAAGCAAATTAGGAAGCCCTACTTAAAGAGGCAGGGAACATCAAAGCAACAACAGCCACTTCAGGTAGTCACTGCATTTTATTGGAAAACATTGATATAATTTTATTTTCACAGCTTGAACTGAACACAACACCACCTGCTTTCAAAGACGTTCTTACTCCAACCTTCCCCGCGCCCCCCCACCTCCCAAGCTCTCGGGGGAGATCCCCCCACCGCTGCTCACGTGGAGGTGCAGAAGACAGGAAATGTGGGAGGGGGGGGTCAAATCCGCCACGGACTACACAAAGCCCTCTTCTTTCACCCGGTTTCAGGGAAATTCTGCCGTCTGCTTCAATTTCCCCATCCAAAACTTGTTTTAATTGATTAAAAAATAAAAGTGAAAAAGAGAAGCAAGTCTGCAGCTCATGCTGTTTGCCGCAAGGAAAGGGGAGGGGGGGGGGGCAGGCGAAGTAAGGAAGCAACATTAAAGAGCACAGACATCGAAGCCGAAGTGCGGCACGAGCGTTAAATCGAGAGCCACTACGGAAAAAAAAGAAGCATTGCACAAGGTAGAGGGGGAGGGGAGGGAGAAACGGGCATGCTGGCGCAGTTGGCATCCACTCAGCAGCGGCTTCACGGTTTTATTGCGGTTCCGTTCCAATGCCTCCCCTCCTACGTCATTCCCCCCCCCCCTCAAGCTGCCAATCAAAAGCATCCGCCATTGCCACGCACGGGGCACACCCCCAAGGGGCTGGTAGCATCAGATATTTACATAGCAGCTCTGATGTCTGGACACAATGCTTAGGAAACTGTAAGGACATTTACAATTTATACAGGGTTAAGAACAGAGACAGGAGTTGAAATTGTGGGTGGTTGAGTCGGGTTTTGTTTTGTCAAAGAGCCAATTGTACAGTGTTGGACGCTCCCCCCTCCCTCCCTCCCTCCCTCCCCTCGATCAGCCTCTTCCCCAGATCACGCTGATGGAGCTCTCTGGAACCCACCTTCAGCCACACACGCACACCCAGATGGCGGGATAGCTCCCCCCTCCCACCCCTCCCAAGAAAACTTAAGAGGGAGAGGAAAAAAAAAACCGAAAACACAATTTCTTCCTTGTACCCCTGGTGTTCCTTGGGGCAAGACCTTCAGTGGCGACCGCCATGTCAACGCGCACGGCCACAGTGCCAGACACATGCAACACGATTAAGAAGGTTTTGCGCTCTCTCCACCCCATCATGTGGATTCTTGAAAGAAAGAGAAAGAATCTGCGCCCTGGGAGATGGGCCAGCCCTGACTGCAGAACAGAATACCCGATGGAAACAAAGACATCCACAAGGTTGGGTGTTCTCGGGGATTTTAAGGGATGCACCAGGAAGGAAGGAAGGAAAGGGGAAAAGAGCAAGAAGAGGAGGGAGAGATGAGTGCAATCATGCAGCTTGGGAAGGTTTTTTCTGTGTGTGTTTTTAATTGCTTGGTCAGATTTATTCCACAGCCGATTGTTTGTTTAGAGAACCAGGTTACTTAAGTAGAGAGAGTGTGTTGGAGAAAAGTATCGAAGGAAAATGGGCATTGCCAGCCACCCACTCTGCAGGCTTCACTTTGCGGTCATCATCTGCACAAACTCTGCAAGAGACAGAGGCCAAGGAAGCACAATGAATATGATGGCGCCAATCACGCTCCCACCCGTTCACGCTGGTCACCTCGCCTAGCTTCCTGAACCAGGTGATGGTCACACAAAGGGCCAGTTCATACAATCAAACAGCCCACGGTAGCTTATTGAAGCCACGGTGGGTTGCAGCACATGCGGTCAGCCGTTTTCAACATTCAAGGCTTGCCTTGTCATGTCATCTGAACAACCCTCACATAACCCACATTCCCTGGGTTCACACGACATGGCAAGCCACAGCTTTGGCTCGAATATACAGGATGGCGACCTGAAGAGCTGCAGCAATCGTTCAAGCCTGGTCAGTTACTTTATTTTAACATGCTTAAACTCTAGAGACTTCTGACAGCTTTAAGGTCAAAGAATAATGTTAATGCAATCACAGTACTATCTATTCCACCCCCTCTCCGGTATGTCTCCATCCAATAAAAACAAACAGGGAGGAATTCTGGAGTTTATCTTTCCCATATTTTCACTGAACATGACACTCATATGTCGAACGTGTGACCACAGGTATACTCTCCTGAACAAGGCCGTATGCACTACAAGAGAGCCTACATTTTAAAAGCAACCCAACTTCTTCCTATGATGAAAGAAAGGTGTCCCCCTTATTTGGGGGGGGGGTTTTGTTGAGAAAGTAAGCCAAGCATCTACAGATCAAACATATTCAAGGCCTACAGAGATAGTAAACACCACAGCCTTTAAATAAGTTGTGCATTTGCCTTATGCACTGACTCCTGAGGGTATCAAATTCTAGGTTATTTCCACATAGCCCAAAGCTAAAATTTGGTACACGTGCAGTCCCTCCAACAGGGAGACTCAAATGTACATCTGAATGTCTTTGGGGACTTCCACACCACCCAGAAAATTGAAGTATAGTGCACATGTTGTCCTAGTGAATCAGCAGAAAGGTCGAGGTCATACTTTATGGAGCTCCCTGTCTAAGCAGAAGTTCCAGCCGCCCAACAACCAATGGTTGCACAAAGCTGGTAAGGGGCAGGGCTCTCCAAAGCCCACCTTTACTCACCTTCATAGTTGACTTGCCCGTCCCCATCGATATCTGCCTCCCTTATCATTTCGTCCACTTCCTCATCAGTGAGCTTCTCCCCTAGGTTTGTCATCACATGGCGCAACTCAGCTGCACTAATGTAGCCATTCCCATCCTGGAAACAAGGAAGGCAGTTAGCGGGGAGGACAATCAGCGCCTTCAGCTTTTCTCTTGGCAGAATGTGTCCAGTTCTCCACTTTGCATGCTCCAGGTGTAGGGAAAGGGATGTAGTCATTCCCATCCCACTAGGGTTAAAAGTCTGGGACGCATTTCAGTACCACCGCCCCTCCCCAGTCAAGGTGGCTGGTAATCCCATTTCACCGCCTCACCTTATCAAACACCCTGAAAGCCTCCCGGATCTCCTCCTCGCTGTCTGTGTCCTTCATCTTCCTCGCCATCATGGTCAAGAACTCTGGGAAGTCAATAGTGCCATTCCCTGGAAACAGTAATTAGCACGGATGAGATGAAGCCGCCACAAGCCAAAGCTGTACATTAGGAAGGGCAACCTAGAATAGCCAGCCCTTGGGTCAAAAGCAGGCCTTGAAGACTGAAGCCCTGTTTGAGAGGAATGCAGCCCTGAAAGGCTGATGGAACCAGCAAGATTGCAGTATTTTAACAAGAGGCAGCCTATCTCCACTGACGCAGATGATTGAGGTTGGACTCATTATGCCAGAGCCAGTTTCTAGTTCCTTGGTTCCAGAAGGGAACACAGCCAGACACTGAAGCTAGTGTTGCCTAAAGGAGTCACCTGAAAAGCAATCACCAAGAATACTTCAATTTAGGGTTGTTGTTTTTAATTAAGCATCTTGGATAACACAGTTGAAAGGTCCCTTCCTCCCCTTGCCCCATGGCAGCCACTAACCCAGCCTTCCTCAACCTGGGGCGCTCCAGATGTGTTGGACTGCATCTCCCAGAATGCCCCAGCCAGCTGGCTGGGGCATTCTGGGAGTTGTAGTCCAACACATCTGGAGCGCCCCAGGTTGAGGAAGGCTGCACTAACTTGTCAACCCCAGTTTCAACTTTTACCATCAATGTATTCATTGGCTGCTATATTAAAAGTAGGATCATTATCATTTTAATTATATTATTGATTATTATAAGCTAGCATTCCTCCTACTCCTCATGTCTGCCTCTTAACTTACCTATCAGGACTAGAAAACTGACAGCCACCAGGAGCAAGCCAGTCAGAGAAGCCTGGCAAGCCAGTAACAAGCTGCCCTCTCACCTGCTGAAAACAGAGCTTGATCCCCAATCTAAACAAAATGATACCTAGCTGAATTCTTCTCCTGGCACCAAGCATTTTGTGGAACCCATGCATTTTGGATTGTTTGTTCTGCCTACGGAAGCTCGGCATCCCAGGTGCAGAAGCTGCGCGGGCCACTTACCGTCCGCATCCACCTCGTTGATCATATCTTGCAGTTCTGCCTCGGTGGGGTTCTGCCCCAGAGACCTCATCACAGTGCCAAGCTCCTTGGTGGTGATGGTGCCATCTCCATCCTTGTCAAAGAGGGAGAAGGCCTCCTTGAATTCTGGGGGGAAAGCAGCCTCGTTAAAAGCTAGACAGGCAGAGATCACAGACATAACATCAGTGGTTATCCTGGAATACTCAGTGACAAATGCCTTGCAATCCCATTCCAAATATTGAGGAGAGGGCGGAAACTAGGCCAAGTCCTGTGAGGTCTTTGAAATCCCAAGTGCCTCAAACGCTATTGCTTGCACTCACGTCTGTTCAGACCTTTCCAGCCAAGGTTTCACTCGGGTGGTTTGGCCTGCATTGTGCCCACAGCACTAGCAGCTCGGGAAATAACCTGTCTTACAAGAACTGGCCAGAGTTTGAGCTAGAATCCCAAGGTCCACTAACCAGACCCAGGTGAAAAACGGAGGCCAGGGGGAAGAGAGAAGAGAAGTGCTGAATTACCTACTGTTTCCCACGAACCATGCACTCCATATCAAATACAATCCTACACCTGAATTACTATAAATCAGAGATTCTAACACAAAACTCTCAAAGCGGCCAACGGAGCTGCAGAAAGACCCAGTCAAAGGCAAATTAATTAATACTCATATTTTGTAGGTGAGGGAAACCATAATTATTATTTCTATACTTCCCCATAGCTGAAGCTTTCTGGGCAGTTTACAAAAGATTAAAACATTAAACATCGATATACAAAATTTAAAACCATAAAAACAGACAACATACAAAGATAATATCCATATAAAAACAACTTTTAGATCTCAGCCAGATCTAAAGATAGATCTGGGGTCAATTAAAATTCAACATATGCTGTTAAATGCATGGGAGAAAAGTCTTGATCTGGCGCTGAAAAGTTAACAATGTTGGCGCCAGAAGGGCCTTGTCGGGGAGATCATCCCATAATTTGGAAGCACCACCGAGAAGGCCCTCTCCCTTGTTGCCATCCCCTGAGAGTAGGCACCCAGAGGAGGTCCTTAGATGTTGAGCGTAGTGTATGAGTAGGTTCATGTCAGGAGAGGCGTTATGTCAGGCATTGTGGTCCCAAGCCGTGTGAAGCTTTATAGGTTAAAACCAGCACCTTGAATCGGGTTCAGAAACATGGAGAGGGCCACAGTCCGTCTTATATGCTTGAACCTCCTGGTCCTCGTTATTAATCTGGCTGCTGCATTTTGCACAAGCTGCAGCTTCTGAACCATCTTCTAAGGCAGCCTCATGTAGGGTGCATTGCAGTAATTTAACTTGGAGGTTACCAAAGCAGACAACTGAAGGCAGGTTATCCCTGTCCAGATAGGGGCGTAGCTGGGCCACCAAATGAAATTGGCAGAAAGCACTCTGTGCCACCGAGGCTACTGTTTGTCCTCCCTCAAGAACAGGCAGATCAATCCAGCATGTGGGGGCGAGTAGGTGCTAACTAAGTTAATATTTATTGCCAGTGCAAGAGGAGGACTCACCTGCAATCTGCTCTTCAGTAAGCTGGTCAGCCTGGAAGCAGAGAAAGACATCCATTGCTAAGTCATTCATTGCCTCTTTGACCAGCCTCCCAGTCCAGAGGCCTTGTCATTTTCCATACTGCCATACAGAGACGGCCACTAGATGTTTGAGAAGCCTCCCATTAATGCTGCTGCTAGCCTGGGAGTGAAGAAACAAGGGGCAGGCTGCCCTAAGCAGCTGCTTTTGGCTTGGAGAGCCACAGGCTGTGCAGCCCCACCACCGTCTCTGCACCTTGTTTATTTATCTGCACCATTTATAAACCATTCACAACGTTAAAGCACAGCATAAAAAAACTTCCGACAACAATAAAAGAGCAGTAACATGATGCACTACCTCACAGGGTCCACATTGCTACTGGTCTGAAAATGGAGCAGCATCTCAAACCCCAGGGGCTGCAATGGGCTCCCAGAATAGGGCCAAGACCCTGTCCCACTCGTCTTTCAATATTTCCTCCCTGCTATTGCATGTACTGCCTTCTGTCATGGAACACCAAGCTATGCAATTCCCAGTCAAATATAAGCTAGAGCAGAACCGCAGCCGGAGTATGCTACCTGCATCATTTGGGCAAGTCATGAGCAGACAACTGAATATTTTGGAGAGTGCCACTCAGTTCTTTAACTCCACTGGATAACTCCTTCTATTGCATCTCTTTATATCCAGTCTATGCCTGCTTTGGTAAAAGCTGGCGCATCCCATTTTACCCTCTCTTACAAGTACCCTGGTGAACAGGAATCCTTTTTTTGCAAGTCTTCAGGTATTGCCAGGGAGAAGCATCAAAACCTGAGGAATAATTAGGGAAGATTTTTTGATGAGGCTAGTCCTCATCAGAAAACTTTCGACCCTCACAAAAGGCCACTGAGGCCAAGACTCTGTTCTGGGGGCAGTGGGGAGGAGCACCCACCTGCAGCCTCTCATAAGTCTGGGAAAGCCATCCAGGCCACAATGCGCTGAAAACAGATGCACTGCAAGAAGTGTTTACAGAAACCAACAGTGCCAGCAGGGTCATGGAGAAGCCCACCATCACCACCAAAAAGCTATGGGGTCACTAGCTAGTTTACAACACAATTTGTGGAATTCACTGCCACAAGATGTAGGAATGGCCACTGAATGGCATCTAAAGTAACGCAATAAACAATTTGATACATTCTGGTGAGTAAACAAATCTATGGAGGAGGACCAGCCTGTCTATCCATCCATGACTACTAGTCATGATGGCTACATATGGCCTCCAGGTTCAGAGACGACATGCTACTGCATACCAGTTGCCCCGTGGCAGAAGGACGGCCCTAGCTGCAGGCTTTCCTGAGGCATAAGCCACTGTGGGAAACTGCGTGCTGGTCAAGATGGGCCTTTATCTGATCTAGCAGGACCGTTCCCAATCAGACCAAGAGCATATGCAAAATTCACCCATTGGATTAAGTTGACAACACTCCAACAGCCTGAACTTTATTCTAGCAATTACTGATTGATTTGGGAAAGGAAAATCCAAGTGCAAACTCCCTCCACAGGCCACAACAGGGACTTCTGAGTCCTCCTCATACATGTCCTTAAACAGACCCAAACGGAAAGTGATAGACTTCTGTTTCCTACATTGTAAGCTTTTGGACTCAACTCCAAAATGGCAAGTGTCTTTAACAGCATCATACTGCTGATTCATTTCAATCGGGACCACAACTCTTCCTATTTCCTCAGTGGAAGCCAAACCCAGCAACTACTGTTTACTCCCCAAACAAGGCAAGCTCTTAAAGCCATAGACCCAACTACAAAGTTTTCTGGTTACAGTGTTGGCGTTTACTGCAGAAATGCGAGGCTTCTGGGATGAGACGGCGTGTGGTACAATCACTCGCTCAAGGCTTAGACTTTGACCAGGGACATATGGGTTCAAAACCCAGCTCAGCCATGGAAGTTGCCGTGTGACCTTGGGCAAGTCGCTAACTCGGAGCCTAACCTACCTCACAGCATTGTTGAGAGGACAAAAGCAGGGGGCAGGACATCATGTACACCACCCTGAGTTCCAGGGAAGGGGCATGGGGTAAAACTGAAAGTACCCTGGCTTAAGAAGTGCAGGTGCTTGCGTGCAGCATCAAGGTGCTAAGGAGAAGCACATCCTCAGCCTTGCATTAGCACATCAGAGGACTTCTGGTAAATCTGGACAGCAGCATCACTGCTGCAATCTCCCTGGCCCGGCCTTGCTCAAGTTGGCTGTGCCATTCCATCATGCTTCTGCATTGGCCAAGAAGCCGCCCGCAGCTCACACCCATTACAGTGCACTTGTCAAGAGTTCTAACATTCTGCTTCCATGCTTTTGGAAATAAGAGTTGCAACCCAAGGATCACTTGGATTACAGCCTCCACTGCAGTCCCCGGCTGCTCCAACTCTGCAGTACAGCAAGAGCCAGAGCAGAAGACACAAGGCAAACCTGATACTGTTGGAGATCTGCTCTTTGCAAATTGCAGAAAGCACCAAGGACTGCCAAGGGTGCAACATCCAGAATGATGCAGCCTGGGGAGACAGGAGGAAGCCCCAGACAAAAGCTCAAATGCAGCGATATCAACTCCTCCCTACCTACACATTCTGGATTAAGGCGGGAGGTCTTTCTGCAGACAAGCTATCGCTATATTGGGGTGAGCAGAGTGCTCAGCTGAACAGAGGCAGTGGACTCAGCAGCCCTCGGCTGTCAACAGAGGAAAGAAGGAAGCAATTCCAATCTAGCAACAGAGGATGAGAATCAAGGCAAGGTTTTATTACAGTGTGCCCCAAAGGGCCACAACGATACAGGAAGGAGGGCCTGCATGGCACAATGGTGCCTCTCACCAATCTTGCCCAATCCTTCCTTTGAGCTGAGTTCCAGGGGCAACAGGACAGGGGCCAGAACAACCGCCTGACTTTGACTATGGCCAAAGCTCCCTTCAAAGCTCTTCCAGCCACCCATGACTGGTGTTGTCAGATCTCATAAGCTACGCAAGGTCTGCTGGATGAGAGGCAAAAAGAGCAAAGACCATTGCTCTTAAGGTTTAGTCTTCAGGAGGGACTTGGCATTTGTAATCATCCCCCTCCCCACCAAGCAAGGCACAAGGCCAAGGCCCCTGGTTCAGATCAAGAGAAAGCAGGTCATGTCCCCCTAAGCATGTTGCTCCCCTTTCAGCATTGCCTAACATGCCCTATTATCATGGATTTATTACAGTAATTCACAGAGAGAGATGGCAGCCCTTCAGGGTAGCCTTTCTAGATGGCTTTAGGGAAATACACTCTCAAAAGTAGGTTAGCAAGACAAGGGCAACCAGCAAGAAAATATTAATCTAATGGCTTGGATTATCTTCTAAGAGCTAACAGAGGAAAACACAGACTAAAACAGGCAGACATTCTTCTATTTTGCAATGAGTTGAGGGAGGCTCCAGCAGTGGAATGAAGGAATTACTGCATCATGCACGTGCCGAAAGCTGCAGTGAGGAAAGGAAGAGAAGCTGGAGGGAGCCAGAAGACCAGTATCTTTAATGGCATTCTTCTCCCATTCCGAAACCTCTGCCTACACCAGGCTTCCTCAATCTGGCACTCCATAGATGTGCTGGACTATAACTCCCATAATTCTTGGCCTGTCCTACACAGCCTAGTAACCCTGCAAGGTTGAGACATCAAACCTTATACTGAAATCAGAGTTACATGCGTCATCAATCTGGAATAAAATGGCAGCACCCAAGTATACTAGGACATGCAGTGCAGGAAGATATACAAGACTAACATACCAGGACTACCACCTACATTGCCCTAACCAAATTCTTCGCCAGAAGTCAACCCCACACCACACAGTTCTGGGTTGCTTGCCTCATCACATCTCACACCACTACAAAGTAGTCTTCGTATTGTCTTCTTTTGCTGAATTGCTTGTTCTGATGCAATTGCCCTGTAAAATACACTATGATAACTTGTATATTTCACTGGAAGTGCTGACTGCTAAGTGGCTTTCAACTTCCACCATTTACAAGCCCCACCCAGCCAGTATGGGCACTATCAGAGGTGAGAGACTGAATCAGATGAACTGCACTGAACTGATTACTCCCATGTTCATACTGATGTCACAGACTCTTAATTTCTTTGTTCAGGCAAATCAAGATGGGTTCTCAGGCCAAGTGAATGGCTTGGGAATACCAGACGCTGCAGCACTGCTAAAGTTAAGCAGATGTGAAGCTGGAAAGACCACCAGGAGCCCTGTGTAAGAGCAGCAAATACATGTCATAAAGACATATCATTAAGATGGCTCCAAAACTCTAGGCCAGCCTGGCATTCTCCAGATGTCTTGGACCACAATTCCCACCAGCCCCAGCCCCACATGACCAATAGTCAGGGATTATGTGAACTGTAGTCCTAAACATCTGGCAGGTACCAAGTTGGGGAAAGCTACTTTAGGCTTACTAATTACTTGTCAGGACTCACACCCTTGGCATCCCCAAGACAAATCTGTCACATCCAAATATACATGATTTACCAAGTCCAACTCTCCTACCCCTCTAGAGTGTAAAATTCAGTTCCCACTAGCAACTGAGTCACACCATTTCCAGCCCCTGCACTACATTTTACCTTTTAGGGAGAAGAGACAATTTGGAAGTGCATCAATCCCATGCATCCCTATCACCAAATAATGACCTCAGGCCGCTCAATACAGCTTGCCAAATACACGCTTTTCCATTAGGCCTTGTAGTCCTGGAGATACCTGCAGGGTCTTTCAGGATCCCGTTAGCTCACCTACTCCAACACTGGACTGTTAACTCAAGTTCCCCTTTCATAAAATGCGCCCTTTCATTTGACAGGCAGTACCGCTTTGGCAACCCCAATGTAGGACGAAAATCCCCTATCTATCGTCCCCACCCCAAGAACCTCCTGTCGACAGGCACCATCCCCAAGGCCTTGTGATGATCAGCTCACATACAATTCGCTTTCCTCCAGCCCACCACCCGGTGCTCCTGCCACACGACACCCAGCCGGCTGGGCCTTCTGTCCACAGTGCCCACCCACCCCTCTACTCAGCAACTACAGCAGTGCCACCCTCTCAAACCCCTCCACCCTGTCAGGCAAGCGCTTCCGAGCCACATCCACCCCCTTGACAGCTCTACGTGCCCAGCCCCACATCTCTGCCCCACTAACACCAGTCCCTTCGCCTGCTTCCAGACCCCAGTGGCCAAGCAGCCAACAATTCTCACACCATCCGCATCTAGCCCCCCTCCCTCGCCATTTCCCTTAGAATTACGCCAACACTTTCAACCCCCTTCCCTCACCTAGCAGCCCACCCCTGCCCCATTTCCCTTGGCCCAACAGCCCCCCACTCACCTCTCCTGCTCCCCAGAGCCTCCAACCCCACATATGACATGCATACTCCTCACAGCCCCTCCCGCGCCAAGCTACCGGTTGTGTTATCTGTAATTCATACCCCCTTCCTTCTTATGAAGGAGAGCTCAGGAGAGAGAGAAATGGAATCAGCAGCAGCCCCCCACCTCACCCACCCACCCCCTAGCCTCGCACTGCCCCCAAGCACTTATTGCTCCCCTGCACTCCGTGGGTGGCTTCCTAGACCCCAAAACAGCCTCCCCCCCACCCCACCCCACTCCCCTGGAAATCCTCCCCTGCAGTCAATTCGGTTCCCTCCCAGCCCCCAACCCTCTGGCTCAGACTGTTCCCCCTCCAGAGGTCTTCTCACCCCACCCCCATAAAAGGCACTCTCCTACCCTCCTCTCCCCACATACACGCACCCTATAACGCTTTTAGTTCGCACTTAAAAGTCTGCCCCACACCTACACACAGGCACCTGCCACGCATATGCTTTGCAGTTTATTTCCTTCCTCCCTCCCCCCGCCCCAAATATCCCCCCACAGATCCCTCCCTCATGTATTTGGGTCCGCAATTCCCCCACCCCACCCCTCAAACGTGCCCCCTCCCTTTCCTCCACAACCCCCAAGGCTGGCCCGGCTAGACCCCAAGGGAGGGACCGCTCCTGCCCCCCTGCCCCACACACATTTAGCTTCCTCTGCCCCAGTTGCTTGACCCACGGCTTGCCCAGCCTGAACCGACCCCAAAGGGGCGACTCTCCCTCCCCCCTCACAAACGCACAGCTTCTTATCCCCCCCTCAGCCCCACAGGCTACCCTAAAATACCCCCCTCCCCATAAGCCATTCCCGCCCCCCTCCTCAGCCGTTACTGCCCCCCTCAGCCGTCCCACTGCCCCCCCGGGGCCGCGCCCCCGCCCCGCTGCGCCCCCTCACCATGTCTGGGCCCGGGGCGGCGGGAGCGTCGAGAGGCTTCGAGGAGCGGCGGCGGCGGCGGCGGCAGGAGGGAGGGGAGGTGGGAGCAGCACTGGCCGGGTCCCGCTACGCGCCGCCTCACATACACACAGGGCGCGCGCGGGATCCCTCCGCCAACGGCCTCGCCCGCGTTTGGCCTCTCACGAAGCTTAGCGAAGGCGAGCCCCGCCCCCTTTCCGCCCGCGCCGAAGCCGGCTCCGCCCACCTCCCCTCCCCTTTCTGGCAGGGGACTACTTTTTCTTTTTCGCCTCGCGCCTCTTTCTCCCCCCACCCCCCACGCTTTTCGCCCCTCCCTCGAACCGCCTTCCAGCGGAAGGACACAGTATTGTGACCGCTCATTTGTACCGCGCGCCCCCATTGGCTCGGGTGGTAGGCCCAGGATGAGAGTCCTGCGGCCATTGGTCGCCTCTCACCTGCAATGCGTCAAAATTGGAGCGGGCCATGTCGAAGAGGGAAAAAGGGGGAACGAGGGAAGGACCACGTTGGGAGGAATGGGTGGAGCAGCAAGATAGCCAGGGAAGCCGTGGACTTGTTATTTAATTTATTTCAATAAGGAGGGGAACCCTTCACATTCTCTTAAGTGGTGCAATCCAACCTTCCCCCCCCCTCCCAACAGAAATAGATCAATCTGGGTACGAGGGAGGAGTCACAATGACCAGCAGTCGGGCGAGAGCTCCGCCTCCTTCATACAGCCACGCGCTCATCGCGGTTGAGATAGCCACACCCCCATCTCTGGCCCCGCCCCGCCAGTTCTAGCCACGCCCTCCCGAGTATTTCTCCCAAATCCCCACCTGCAGTTTTTCCCTCCCAGCTGATAGATTTCCTGTAGTCACATGGAAGGGATTAATTGTTCACTGCTGCAGCTTCCCCCTGCAAGGGGATGCAGTACTGCTTGGGAGCTTTGCCAGTTGAACTGCTGCCTGTCATGCAGAAGTTCAAGGCGCCGATGCTCTCCGTGGCGTCTCTGCTGCTTATGTGGCCAAAGTAGGAATATTGGAAGCTTCTGGTCAGAACTCTCAGGGAAAGATGAGCGGCATCTATTTTCAAGCTGAAGTGGCATCTAGGCACTCTGGAAGGCTCCGCCTAATTTCTAAGCCTTCCACTATCATATTATCTTCAACATACTACTTCTGTGTTATTAGGGGGCAACTGTGGCCTGGCCCCAGACCTCTCACAACCTGAGAGACCCACCCCATGCTCCCTTGAAACATTGTAGAGCAGCCTGCTCCAACCTGGTGACCGCCAGATGTGTTTGAACTACAACTGGGGGATGCTGGGAATTGAAGTCCAACACATCTGGATGCCGTAAGGTGGAGAAGGCGGTTGTAAGTAATGGAGTACACGTCAATTGCAATCGAAGGACTGTGCGTCAGCACCAACACCCTGCTTTCCTATTTTAATAGTAATCAGGGAGTCATAGACTGACTGTGCGCATTTCAGCTTTGATGCGTTGTAGAGGAACCTAAATTATGTTGAGAATTCCCATGAGTGAAGCAGTAAAGCACACCTTCCCTATCCTGAGTTTTGGGGGATGAGGTGGGTTGGAATTACCAATCTATGATTTTATCTGTACGTCGCCCTAAAACCCCAGTGATAGAGGGCGGGATACAAATGCTTGAATAAATACATAAATAAAAAACATGCATAGCTTCAGGACATTGATAACTCCTATGCATCATTTTAAAAGGAGTAGAATCATAGATGATGATTATTAATAATAATAATATATTTATTTGTATCCCGCCTTTTGCCCAATGCTGGGCCTCAAGGCAGCCTTACAAACTTTAAAACATACATTGGGGGTGGGGGGGAACAAAACCATAAACGTTTAAAATACACAACAAAATTATAAGACATTAACATAGATGGAGGGGCAGATTATTCTCCAAAGGCCTGCTGGAACAAACAAGTTTTCGCCTGCTTCCGAAAGCCCATCAAGGAGGGAGCCAGCCTAGCTTCCCTGGGAAGAGAGTACCAGAGCACTGGAGCAGCCACCGAGGAGGCCCCGTCCCATGTTCCCAGCAAGCGTGCCTGTGAAGATGGTGGGACTGAAAGAAGGGCTTCTCCAGAAGATCTCAAAGCACAGGCAGGCTCATAAGGGAGAATACGGGCTTTCAGATAACCTGGACCCGAGCCATATAGGGCTTTATAGGTCATAACCAGCACTTTGAATTGTGCCCGGAAACAGACTGGAAGCCAGTGGAGCTGTTTTAACAGGGGAGTTCTCTGCTCTCTGTAACCAGCCCCAGTCAACAATTTGGCTGCAGCTCTTTGAACCAGCTGGAGTTTCTGAACACTCTTCAAAGGCAGCCCCACGTAGAATAGTAGAGTTGGAAGGGGCCTACAAGGCCATCGAGTCCAACCCCCTGCTCAATGCAGGAATCCACCTTAAAGCATCCCTGACAGACGGCTGTCCAGCTGCCTCTTGAAGTCCTCCAGTGTGGGGGAGCCCACAACCTCCCTAGGCCATTGGTTCCACTGCCATACTGCTCTAACAGTCAGGAAGTTTTTCCTGGTGTTCAGCCGGAATCTGGCTTCCTGTAACTTGAGCCCATTATTCCGAGTCCTGCATTCAGGGAAGATCGAGAAGGAATCCTGGCCCTCCTCTGTGTGACAACCTTTCAAGTATTTGAAGAGTATATAAAGTAGAATGCATAAAGAAAAGATCTATTGATGCCCTTCGCTCCACCATCACCACCCTGCAAGAGAGGCCAAGCCAGGCATACATGGATTATTTGATCAGCAAAATGCCCATAAGGAATTATGGGGCAAACACAGCAGAAATGAACTCTGGGATTTCTTCCCAAGAAACTGCTAAAAAACACACACAGAGAGAATCACATGATGAATGCTTTTTAAGTGGATTTGCCCTTGAAGTGGGGAGAAACATTGACTGCATGCTCTTATACATACAAAGTATGAAAGCAATACAGACATTTAGTGCTCACCGCTGAACAAGGCCATTCATAAAGTGTCTCACCTTGTTCAGCCTTTTTTTCCAGAGGCATTCTCCAAAGATAGCATTAAGAGCTCCAAAGCAGAAATTTGCCAGCAACCATTTTCGCTGCTCATAGAGAAGAGAGTGCCTCTGAGGATGTACAGAGATCCATTCGCACATCACCAAGACTTTGCCCTTAGGTGGAGAATAGCCTGCCAGTCAGTGATCTTGTTGGCTTCAAGGAATGAGACTTACATTGGGGCGATTTGAAAGCCTATTGGAGTTGCCTTAATAACAGGTCACTTTTATTCCTATTTTACAGACAAAACATAAGAGAGGGGAGTTTGTCCACACATTAAAACCATAGTAAAGGTGGGACATAATTTATTATTTTATTATTAATCATTATTATTCCTCATTCTTCAACCAAAAATGACTCCCAAAGCAGCTTGCAAATCAATTTTTTAAAAAAGTCCCTGCCTCAATGTTTATAACCTAAAAGGCACGACACTAAAGGAAAAGGTTCTGGTAAGGAGAAGGAGAAAAAAAAAAAGCAAAGTCAGGCAGCAGTTCTTAATTAGAAAGTTCTTACAAGTGATCTTTTGAACAGGGAGGAGGAAGCTCACTCCCTTACAGCTGTTCCTTTTCTGGCCAGTGGATGGGGGCAGGCTAGTCTTCTCCGGGCCATGATGTTGCTTGCTGTTTCCCCTGCCTCCTCCCGATGGCCCCTGGCCGGCAGAGACCAGAGGGTGCCACCATGACGCCTGGATTCAAGCCAAACACTCCAGATATTAATCAGAAGGTTTTAAACTCAGGTTCAGATGTGACTTTGCAGGAGGACAGGTCGTGGTCCATCCCTCCTCTCCTACCCTCCAATACCAAATGCAATGTTTATCCACCCACCTGCCTTCCTGGTGCCTCCTTTCCCCATCGCCCCCACCCTACACACCTGGCCTGGCGCCCGTCAGTATCCCGATCCCGCAGCTCGGAGATTATTAACGAGGTAGCAAATGGCTCTGGGCCACGGATCCTGTAACAGAGACAGCTCCCCTCCTGCTGACTTGTCTGCCTTTCATGGGCTGTAATGGACTTTCAGTGGGCTGAGAGAGGAGGATAATGTTACCCTGGCGCTTCCAAGTGGGATGGAGGAGACCGCAGCCTGAGACATGAGTCATGGGAATGTGCTTTTTGTCCATTGCTGTTTTTACAGCTCCCCGAAAAATAATAATTGACCTCGACGGATCACATCGTATCCGACCTCTCGTCTTCTGCACCTTTGTCTCGAAGAGGCAGCTGAACAACCATCTGCCAGGGATGCTTTAAGGTGGATTCCTGCATTGACCAGGGGGTTGGACTCGATGGCCTTAGAGGCCCCTTCCAACTCTGCAATTCTATGATTCTATGAATGTTAGGAGTGCAAGTTGGTCAGGGCCCACCTGGAGTCCCAGCAGAGTCCCAGAGCCCCAACCTGGTGCCCTCCAGATATGTGGGGCTACCATTCCCACCAGCCAGTATGGCCAATGGTGAGGGATCATGGGAGTTGTAGTCAAACACAACTGGAGCACCCCAGGTTGGGGAAGGCTGATCCAAGGCATTTTGGGGAAATGAAATGGCCGAGATTCTTGCCGCCACAGCCGCCATTGTGAATGGAAGTGATGAATGGAGGACCAAGAACTCGTTCCATTCATGCCCATTCGTCACTCAGTGGATTTGGTTGGGAACAAATGAAAACGGAACTGAACGGGGCTGCATTTCATAGAATCATAGAATAGCAGAGTTGGAAGGGGCCTACTAGGCCACCGAGTCCAACCCGCTGCTCAATGCAGGAATCCACCCTAAAGCATCCCTGACAGATGGCTGTCCAGCTGCCTCTTGAATGCCTCTAGGGTGGGAGAGCCCACAACCTCCCTAGGTCACTGGTTCCATTGTCGTACTGCTCTAACAGTCAGGAAGTTTTTCCTGATGTCTAGCCGGAATCTGGCTTCCTGTCACTTGAGCCCGTTATTCCGTGTCTTGCACTCTGGGAGGATCGAGAAGAGATCCTGGCCCTCCTGTGTGTGACAACCTTTTAAGTCTTTGAAGAGTGCTCTCATGTCTCCCCTCCATCTTCTCTCCAGGCTAAACATGCCCAGTTCTTTCAGTCTCTCTTCATAGGACTTTGTTTCCAGACCCCTGATCATCCTGGTTGCCCTCCTCTGAACCCGCTCCAGCTTGTCTGCGTCCTTCTTGAATTGTGGAGCCCAGAACTGGATGCAATACTCTAGATGAGGCCTAACCAGGGCCGAATAAAGAGGAACCAGGACCTCACGTGATTTGGAAGCTCAACTTCTATTAACGCAGCCCAAAAGAGCATTTGCCTTTCTTGCAGCCACATCGCACTGTTGGCTCATATTCAACCTTCCATTCGTTCCAGAGCCAATATGAACGCTTAAGATGCAGAAACGCCTCCAGAAGCTAGCAGCTTTCAAAGTTTCACCCAGTGTCGACTCCAGGTTTTGGGGAGCCCCTTGGGCAAGACACCCCCCCACACACACACTCAGTATGGCTACATCCTCAAAGCCATTGTCATCGGCTGCACTTCCTCCTCCTCATCTTTCTCATCATGGCCACCATTTGCTTGTTTGACAGGCAAAAAGCCCCGGGGGGGGGGGCGGCACCCAGGGGGCCGGGGCATCTGCTGCTCCCTTCTCATCCCCACCTTTTCTGAGCCAGAGCAAGAGGTAGGTGAATTGCAATGAAGAAGGGGAGAAGAAGCTCCAGGTGGCTCTTGTCAGTGGGCCCCCGCTGGGGTGGGGGGCACGCGTGGATGGCAGGTGCCCAAACCTACTCACCCTTGACGCCAGTCCTGGTTTCCCCAAATAGTTGGGACTCAAGGAATTATCAAGTGAGATTGGGCCGGTGCTCTTCAGGGCTCAGTGCAGACCTCTAGCCCAGAAGTTAGAGGAAGTCCCGCTCTTTAAACCTAAGTGTGGGGCACTGGGTTATAGTTCCCCGGTGGCCCTCCCACCAAGCTAGCCGCTCAGCAGAACTGTGCATGCTCAGGAGCTATTTTCCTCCATTATAGAACGCTGCTGCGTTCCGCTCGGACCTCTGAACAGGCCTTCTTCCAAAGGGTTTTGAGTTAGGGCCCTTCGGTTGAAGTATCTACTAGAACCCAGCTCCAAAATCCCGAGCGGCACATGAGGACTAGGAACTTGCTCTTTTGGACGTAATTTGGGAGAGAGCTGCCCGCTTCTGTGCTCCAGGTGGCCAGATATTCTGAAAGGCTCCCAGCCCGCTCGGGAGTACTTCATCGCCATCCCACGCCTTCTTCTAGCCACTTTGGGCCGGCGGCTAGTGCGTGGCGGGCCCGGTGTTATTGTTTGCAAACAGCACGCCCTGCCCATACTGGTTGTGAGCGAGTCGAGATGCCGCCTCCGCCCCAGCGCAGCCTCACCGGGTTCTCAGTAGCGAGAGCCCAGGGCAAGGCGGGCCCTGGCCTGCTCCCCACTTGTGCTCCGTCTTGGCCGGCCACCAGTTCCTCCTCCGGCTACAGCGAGGAAGCGGAGGAAAAGGAGGCAGAACAGGTCAGGGATGAAAAGCGGGTGCCAAAGGAGCCGAACCCCACATCCAAAGAGTGGCAGGCGGCCTGGGGGGGTTTCGCTCGCTGGGAAAAGGGAAGGAGGATCCACGCCAGCCTGGATCCGCCAGGGGCTGCGATTCGGGGCCTGCCAGTCAAAGCCGACCCCGATCGCAATCCACGGGGAGGCATGTCCCGGCCCAGCCTGCCCGCTCCTGGTGCCATCTTGAGAGTTCTGCTCTGCATGCACCCACGCCTGGGCACGTGTGTGGCACAGGAGGCGAAGCTGCCCCTGGGTCAGAGCCCCAGCGCCAATATCCTTCCTGTGGGGACTTGACCCCACAGGTCTCATGTGCTGACTCTTGAGTGGCACCAATCCCCCACATGCCCCGAGGCTGGGCAACAGGAGGAATCACTCAAACCAGGAAGGGTTGACAACAGGGCCGGTTCAGGGGGCACCTCCAGCCCCCCAACTGGGTGGCTTTCCCTGCGGGGCAGAGAGACCGCATCAGCTCTGAAGAAAGGCGTTTCTCCAGGAAGGGCTTCCCTGTGCGTGTGTGTGTGTGTGTGTGTGTGTGTGTGAGAGAGAGAGAGAGAGAGAGAGAGAGAGAAAGTACATGTGAGTGAGAGTGTGGGTGAGAGAGAGAGACGGAGTGTGTGTGTGTGTGTGTGAGAGAGAGAGAGAGAGAGAGAGGGGAGAGAGAGAGAGAGAGAGAGAGAGAGAGAGTGTGTGTGAGAGAGAGAGAGAGAGAAAGTACATGTGAGTGAGAGTGTGGGTGAGAGAGAGAGAGACGGAGTGTGTGTGTGTGTGTGTGAGAGAGAGAGAGAGAGAGAGAGAGAAAGTACATGTGAGTGAGAGTGTGTGTGTGAGAGAGAGAGACGGAGTGTGTGTGTGTGTGTGTGTGTGTGTGTGTGTGTGTGTGTGTGAGAGAGAGAGAGAGAGAGAGAGAGAGAGAGAAAGTACATGTGAGTGTGTGTGTGTGTGTGTGTGTATAAGAGAGAGGCACTGCCAGAGAGTGTCGCAACAGAGGGACCTGCCAGGTAGAGGGGTGTGGGTGAGAGAGAGAGGGAGAGAGAGACTGTGTGTATGGATGGGAGTGAGAGAGACTCTGTGTGTGCACACATGCGAGAGTAGAGCAGCCTTCCCCAACCTGGTGCCCTCCAGATGTGTTGTCCACGCTGGCCGAAAATTATGGGAGCTGCAGTCCGACCCATCTGGAGGGCTGCCCAATAGAGGAAGGCTGGCGTAATAAGAGGAAGGAGTGCAAGAGGCCGCCGGGTGGCACTGCAGCCGCCAGATCCGCAGGGGTTAAGTGACACAGGACAGGGGCCAGGAGGGTTCCACCTGGTCCTAGATAAATTCACGGCCTCAGGCCCAGCAGTAGAGCTCCTTCGTATGAGCAACCCGCCCCTTAGGCCCTGTCTGAACTGCTCACGGACCGCCCACCCAGCCCCCAAATGAAATTCCTTGCCAATCAGAGCTGAGGCAAATAAAATATTTACTCGTGGTTCATCAACCTCGCCCCCGGTACGAAAGAATCATCGATCATCCCTGTCACCATAAAGGCATCCAGAAGATCAACAACAACAAAGCTAGAAAGAAATCTTTACAGTATATTACAATTTAAATACATTCAGCTGGCTCCCTGCTGGGATTGGGGGCATCGTTATCCACCCGTTGACCGCCCCCCTACACACTATTAAGAACATCAGAAGAGCCCTGCTGGATCAGACCAAGGGTCCATCTAGTACAGGACTCTGTTCACACAGTGGCCAACCAGCTGTCGATCAGAAACCAATAAGCAAGGCACGGGTGCAACAGCGTCCTCCCACCCATGTTCCCCAACAACTAGTGTATGCAGGCTTACTGCCTCTGATACTGGAGGTAGCACTTAGCCATCAGGTCTAGGAGCCATTGACAGCCTTCTTCCTCAGGAATTTAGCCAGCCCCCTTTTAAAGCCATCTGAATTGGTGGCCATCTCTACATCTTGTGGTAGTGAGTTCCAGAGTTCAACTACGTGCCGTGTGAAGAAGTCCTTCCTTTTATCTGTCCTAAATCTCCCACCCATCAGTTTCATGGGATGACACACACACACACACACACACCGGGTTCTAGTATTATGGAAGAGGGAGAGAAATAAGTCTCCCTACCTACAGTCTCCACACTATGCATAATTCTGTACACCTCTATCATGTCTCCCCTCAGCCTCTTTTTCCCCCAAGCTGAACAATCCCAGGTGTTGTAACCTTCCCTCATTCCAGTTAGGATCAATGGGTTGTTTGATTCGGAGTAATTTATTATGATGATTAATAATTATTATAATCCAAACTGTGTGCAATAGAATAAGACTGGGTCATCCTTGCATTGTGTTCTAAGGACACAACCCTATGCAGGTTCAGCCAGGAAAAAAAGTCCTACATCTCCCAGCGTTTACCTGGCTGTGGAATGCTGGGAGATGTAGGACTTTTTTTTCTGGCTACACCTGCATAGGATTGCTCCTTAAATCTGCCTGCTTCTTCCTCGCCCACCCACCCTGTGAAGGGTATTGTTCAGCTCCTTGACTGCAAACCTAAATGCTGTCCAGCTGCTTCTTGGATACCTCTAGTGTGGGAGAGCCCACAACCTCCCCAGGTCATTGGTTTCATTGTCGCACACTGCTCTAACAGTCAGGAAGTTGATGGGCCAAGTGACATCAGTCTGGGGGCTGAACGCACCCCTGAAATCTGTCAGCTGCTGCTTCCTAGACAAACCAGTTTTGCGGAGCAGAAGTCCACCAATGGCTATGAAGCACCGTCATTTAAAAAACGAAGGACTTGAGTTTGGGGTGAAGCAGCAGGAGAAAGCTCTGCCTTCATGCCCCTGCACATGAGCTTCACAGGGCCGTCAGCCGAGGCAGAGTGCTGGCCTAGATGGACCTGGGTCTAATCCAGCAAGACCGAGGTTCATTTCTGCACCTGTGGAAAAGGGCTGGTTGATACTTAATGGCCTTCAGAGGCTCCATTCAGAAGACACCTTAAACCATGGCTTTAACCATGATGGTTAAGCCAGAAAGCCAGGCTGCATTCAGAAGACACCTTAAACCATGGCTTTAACTATGGTGGTTAAGCCAGAAAGCCAGGCTGCATTCAGAAGACACCTTAAACCATGGCTTTAACTATGGTGGTTAAGCCAGAAAAGAAGATACCTTAAGCCATGGCTTTAAGCATGGTGAATAAGGCTTTGTGAATAAGGCATGGTGAATAAGGTGAATAAGGCTGTGTCTTTTCTCAACACAGTGGTTGACAACGCCCGGCCAAGAGGGGCGCACAGATAGATCTTTGACTTCTGTGCGCCCACACTTGAGATATTGCTGGTGAGACCTAGTAGCCAATCAGTGGCCAGATCGAGGTAGGTGTGGCCGAGTTCCTCCAATCACAGTTCTCCTGCAAATTCTTTCCCCCCCCCTTTCCCTTTAGCAAGCAGAAGTAAGGGGAAGTGGTGACTTCTCAGTCCTCCGGCCAATCAGGACTCTACAAAAGTACAGCACAGGAAGCTGGGGACGCCACCTCTTCCCGGCTTCCATGTGGCCTTAGCCAGGCCAGGTTTAGTGGCCAGGGATGGGGCTTCCTTGCAGCTGCAGAACCAACGAGAGATCATCCAACAAGACAGCCTGTTGAACATGAGCCTGGCAGCATGTGACGTCTCACAGATCCTGGTCATCCCTGTCCTCTGTTTTGGAGAGGGGCAAGACAATCAGACAGGAATCCAGTTATTCTCTTCTGGTTCGGGCCTGCAGCCAACGTTATAGAAGTGGCGAGAAGCCTTGTATAAAAGGCCAGAGAGTTCAAATAAGGTGCTTTGGGGTTCTTCATCCCCTGATCCCTGGGCAGAGGGATTCCTCCACAGGGTCCGCGTCCCTCCCGGCTCCCTTCTCTCTCTCTCTCACACACACACACACATTCTCTCACACACACACGTGCTCTGCCACCTTCTCTCGCAAGGTCAGAGCAAAGGCCTTGGCGGGGCAGTGTTCAGTCGGTTGAGTTTGGCCCTCTCCTCGTTGGAGATGTCCGTCTTCGGGAGCCCGCCAGGAGTTCGCATCCCTGCCTTGACCGCCGCTCCCTCGTCCCTCAGGCCTTGCTCGGCGTCGCCGTGGGTGATGTTGCGGATGAGGCGAACGGCGGCGGGCTGCAGGCTGTTGTTGGCCGTGGGCTCCGGAGGCCCCGGCGGCGTCTGCCGAGATCGGCGGTGAATCCACAGAGCCAGCAGTGCCAAGATGGGAGCCACCAGGAAGAGCAGCAGAGCCAGAGGCAACGCCGTAGAGAGCAGGATCGTGCTGGTGCCTCCTAGAGGGGAGAGAGGAGTGAGCGAGGCCTAACCCTGAACCACCCCTCCTCTCGAATAGGCCTGGTTCGGATGTCACAACAACCCGGTTTGTGTTTTTTAAAAAAATCTGGGTTGTTGTGAACAAAGTGAGAGAGAGAGAGAGAGAGCCCTGATCGCTCCCACTGGAGCCTCGCTACAGTTTCTGGGTTGCTTAGCATGATGTGCGGACCGGGAATTCTGGATGGTTGAGGAGGAGACAATCCGGAGTTGTAACCCATGGTTCAACCATAGGTTACAACTCTGGATTCTCTCTCCCCAACAGCCTAGAGATCCCAGTTTGCAGGTGATGCTTAACAACCCAAGGCTGGCGCAGACGCGCAGTGGAGTTCCTGGAGTCACCATGAATGAATTTGGAATCATTTCTATAGGTCAGAATCCCCACTTCATCCAGCGACACAGTGGCGCCATCCGGGCGGCACGTTGGGGCGGAGGCCCAGGGCCCCGCTCGGCAAAGTCAGCAGGAGGGCCCTTTAAGATGTGACTTAAAGATTCCGACTTAAAGAGGGCAGAGTGCTGAGGGTGCAATCCTATGGATGTTTAGAGAAACAGAAGGCCTACAGGTACTCAGCAGGGCCTGCTGAGTACCTGTAGGCCTTCTGTTTCTCTAAACATCCATAGGATTGCACCTTAAGGCCATAAAATCCAGAGTCTAACATTATGGAACCACACCACTGTAGCAATTCCAAGCTAGATGGATCGATGGTCAGCCATGTTTTCTTTAGGGAAGGGCTCCGTAGTGGAAGCCCTGAGAGCGTGGAGAAAGTCCCAGATTCGATTCCCGGGAGCATCTCCAATTAAGGGACCGTTTAAACGGGCGAGGAAGAGTCCAAAGGAGAGGACCCTCTGGAGTTGCCTTTCCTAACCTGGCAATGTCCGCCTGTGTGGGGGAAGGCTGGAATAGAGAACCATCTGGCTTAAAGCACCCCCCTGCCCTGACTCCATACATCAAGGCAGTGCCAGATGATATCTTCTCCTAAAGAGCCAGTGTGGTGTAGTGGCTAAGGTGTTGGGCTGGGAGTCTGGAGATATGGGTTCTAGTCCCCACTCGGCCATGGAAACCCACTGGGTGACTTTGGGCCAGTCACAGACTCTCAGCCCAGCCTACCTCACAGGGTTGTTGTTGTGAGGATAACACGGAGGGGAGGAGGATTATGGGTTCCTTGGAGGAAAAAAGGTGGGATATAAATGTAATGAATAAATAAATAAAACAGCCTGAGCTGCCAGCTGAGAAGCATCACAGCTTTGGCCCAAATGTGGCTCCAGGCCAGCTCCGGGCACCCACCTTGGCACACGCCGTCCAGGCAGGGCTCTTGCAGCCTCTCGCAAATGGCCCCTTCAGGGCACGAGCAGACATAGCTGCCTTCTCCGCCCAGGCAGGAGGTGCCCTCCGGACAAGGGTTCGAGGAGCAGAGATCCACAAAGACCTGCTAGATCAAGAGAAAGGCACCGCTGGAGGCCCTCATCGGGGCAGTAATACTCTGGATCGCCAGAGATGCTTCGACGGACGTTGCCAGAAGGGAGGGTGGGAAATGTCTGAAATTTCAGAAAGCTGGGAGTTCTTTTAACAACAGGGCTGAGCAAACTTTGCATTGAAGACCTTCTGCTGCGTAAGTATTATGCAAGGGGAGCAAAACTGCATATGTTCTGCATAGTTTATTCAGCTTACTCTGGTTGTGGGGAGGGGCAAAGGCCTCTGGATGGCACTGAAGGCTCAACCCCACCCACCCCATCCATTGGGAAAGATGCTCAGCTTTGGAGACTTTGCCAAACATTGCTCTAAGAGAGGGGGGGAAGAGAGAAAGAAAAAAGAAAAGGGTGGGGAGAGAGAGAAGGTGGGGGAGACAGAAAGCAAAAGGAAGAGAAGAGAAAAAGAGAGAAGGTGGGGGAGATGGAGAGAAAGAAAAGAAGGGAGGGGAGAGAGTGGGTGTGAGAGAGAGAGAAGTACAGAGGGCGAGGGAGAGTAAGAAAGAAAAGAAGAAAGAAAGAAAGAGAAAAAGAAAGAAGACATAGAGAGAGAGAAAAGAAGAGAGAGAGAAGGAGAAAAAGAAAGGAAGAAAGAAGAGAGAGAGAAAGAAGAGAGAGAGGAGAAGAAGGAAGGAAGAGAGAAAAAGAAGAGAGAGAGAAGGAGAAAAAGAAAGGAAGAAAGAAGAGAGAGAGAGAAAGAAAGAAGAGAGAAGGAGAAAAAGGAAGGAAGAAGAGAGAAAAAAGGAAGCGAGATAGCGAGAAAGAAAGAAGAGAGAGGGAAGGAGAAAAAGAAAGGAAGAAAGAAGAAAGAGAGAGAGGGAGTTAGTTCACGCCGCACCGCTTTAACTCCCTCGGAAGTCCTGTTGCTTGGACGTCGCTGAATTCCCATCCCATAGAAGACCCATGTGGGGGACGGGACGGTTACCTCACAGCGGCTGCCGCTAAGCCCCGGAGGGCAGCTGCAGAGGGAGGTCCCGTTTTCTGTCTCCTGGCACAGTCCTCCGTGCAGGCAGGGGGCGCCACTGCAGGCACTCAGCTCCGTCTCGCACTCGGCACCTGTATATCCCGCCCGGCAGGAGCAGCTGTGCCCGCCATCTTTCACCTGTTGGGGACGTTTAAGAGGAGAGAGTTGGGGAAATGGCGCTGGGAAGCCACTGAGAGCAGTTGTGCAGGAGCGGGCTTTGGGGAAAAGGCAGCTGGGCTGGACAAAGGGCCCCTGGAGGGACGGGAGGACAGCTGTCGGCCTGGGTCGAAGCACGCGGACATTCACGGCAGCCTCCCCCGACCCAGGGCCTGCCAGATGCTTTGGACTTCAGCTCCCATCAGATCCAGCGAGCAGGGCCAAGGGTCAGCTAATGCCGACAGTTGCCGTCCTAAACATTGGGGAGGGAGGGACCAGGACCCCAGGAAGCCAACAAAGGTGTGGTGAGAAAACATCCCAGAGGTCAGTTTGGTGGAGACTGGAGCACTAAAACCCTAAAGACAGCAGCCTCTGATTCTTGATTTTTAAAAGGATTTGTCTCATTTCTCTCTCTCTCTCTCTCTCTCTCCCTCCCACACACACTTTTTCACATGCGCACACGCACACACACTGAAACAAACACACATTCTCTCTCTCTCTCTCTCTCACATACACACACACACTGAAACTCACACACATTCGCTCCCTCACACACACATACACACACTGAAACACACACACACTCTCTCTTTCTTTCTCTCTCTCTCACACACACAAACACACACACATTGAAACACACACACATTCTCTCTCACACACACACTGAAACTCACACATTCTCTCTCACACACACATTCTCTCTCTCTCACACAGACACACTGAAACACACACACATTCTCTCTCACACACACATTCTCTCACACACACACTGAAACACACACATTCTCTCTCACACACACACTGAAACACACACATTCTCTCTCTCTCACACACACACTGAAACACACACACATTCTCTCTCACACACACACTGAAACACACACACACTCTCACACACACACACTGAAACACACACACATTCTCTCTCACACACACTGAAACACACACACATTCTCTCTCACACACACACACACTGAAACACACACACTCACACACACACACTGAAACACACACACATTCTCTCACACACACACTGAAACACACACATTCTCTCTCTCACACACACACACTGAAACACACACATTCTCTCTCTCACACACACACACTGAAACACACACACATTCTCTCTCTCTCTCACACACACACACACACTGAAACACACACACATTCTCTCTCACACACACACTGAAACACACACACATCTCTCTCACACACACACACTGAAACACACACATTCTCTCTCTCTCTCTCTCTCTCTCACACACACACACTGAAACACACACACATTCTCTCTCTCTCTCTCACACACACACACACACCCCTACCTGGCAGGTCCCTCCGTTGCGACACTGTCTCTGGCATGACTTCTCTCCTGTCCAGAAGGGAAAAGATGGATGCAAAAGAGAGGGCGATATTTGTAAAGTCTGGCAAGTCCAGCAGCCGCCCTCCCTTCTCAGAGCGCAGCGCTGTGAAGAACGGCAAGCTTTCGGACTGCCAGACGAACCACCCTGGGAGAGCGTAAAGCAGGAGTGGGGAACCTGGCCGCAAGCGGAGCCCCGGCCCTCCCCACAGCTGGCCCACCAGCCTCCCTCCAGGCCCTCCCCCTCCCCTCAGCCTGCCCCCCACCCTGCAGTGCAGTCGTGGTGCCGTGGGGCAAGAGGAGGCTGCACGGAGGAGAGGGCTGGAACTTCCTCTCCCGGGACGCTCCCTTCCCCTGCACGCTGCTCAGCTGAGCAGCAGGAAAACATCCGCGGAGCCTCCATTTCCCTGCTCCTCAGCTATTTCCTAGCGATCAGCTGAGTGGCGGGGGGAGATCGCAGAGGGAGGTGAGATTTAAACCTCCTCTCCTCTGCATTTCCCCCCGCTGGAAAACAGCTGTGCGGGCCAGAGATTTTTAAGCGCGAGAAAGAGAGGAAGTGCAGGGTGGGCGTCCTTTCGGCTCTGGCCACACCGACTACCAGTATGTATTAGCTAAGAAAGAATCTGCCATTGGTATTAACAGACACACACAGCTTTGGAGAACAGATCCAGGGCTACAGGAAATAGATTCGCGGCCAGAGCCGTTAAATGGGTGCAGTTCAGCAACCCCCCCGTAGCACCTCACACCCCATTGGTTGCCCCCCCCCACTTCTTACTGAGATTGCAGTTTGGTCCCGTCCAGCCTTCCAGGCAGTCGCAGAAATAGCCCCCAATGAGGTTTTTACACCCCCGGGCATGGAGGCACGGGTTCTTCTGGCATTCATTGACATCTGGAATAAAGAACACAAGACAAGTCCTGCTGGATCCTTCTAGCCACCAGAAGAAGGGTGAGCTAGCCGAAGCAAGGGGTAAAGCCTCCTGTGATGTCCGATTTATTCCTAGCAGCAGTCACAGCCAAAAAGGACTCTGTACTATACAAGGTGCCAGGCGGCACACAACCACTCCAAACACCAATAAAAAGGGATAATGATCAGATAACCCATTTATTTGCAATTTGTAAAGATATGTAAAACAAACTGATGTGTCTCAAGGTGGTTAACAATCACAATGTTGGGTACTATAATAACCAATAATTTACACCATACATGAAAGAGTACCATTATAATACAGTCCAACAATATTACAGACTTTTATAAAAGTTTTACATATCTTTACAAATTGTAAATAAATGGGTTATCTGATAATTAAGCCGCCTTGAGGCCCAGCATTGGGCAAAAGGCAGGATACAAATGAATAAATATAATAATAATAATAATAATAATAATAATAATAATAATCACTTTTTATTGGTGTTTGGAGTAGTTGTGTGCCTCCTGGTACCTTATATAGTACTACTTAATAACTACTGCCTTCTATTACTTGTGCAGCAAGAAGGACTCTGAACATAGAATCTACCTGATCTGGGGCGGGGGGTGGGGGGTAGATGATATCACTTTTCAAGTTTCTAGGCTTCAGAGGAAAAAACTGAAACGACACAGAAATTAAGCATCTGGTCTCTTATAGGCCCAATAGGTTTTTTTTAAAAAAAACCTTCCACCTACAAGTCCTTCTCTAGCTAAAACCAGAAATTCTACAGGGAGGTAACAGAATGAGCACAAACATTCAAACTTCCAAGGAGGAAGAATCAGCCTCGGAATGTTGAAAAGCAGGGCAGCTGCAGGGAGAGAAAGTGGGAGGTCGGTTTGTTAGCAGGGGCCAAAAACTCACACAGGGCCAGGGAAGAGGAGAGGCGTGTGGTGCAGGGGAGCTGGGAGGCGGAGCGGCGGAGCTCCATGTCACGGCATGCAACAAAGGACAAAAGCCTCACCAATCTGGCAGGTCTTTCCGGTCCACTGAGGTGGGCAGATGCACTTGAAGCCTTCCGGGAGGTCTCTGCAACTCCCTCCATGACTGCAGGGCTCCGACAGACAGGCGGTTACCTCTAGGGAGCAGCAATACATGTGTTGTGATTAGAAGGATCAGCTGCAATGGAGAGGTTCAGGTATAGCTTCTAAGGGCGCAATCCTATGCATGTTTAGACAGGGGGGGGGAGTCCCACGACTCCCAGCATTCTTCCACTTCTTCCTAAACATGCAAAGGGTTGCACTTTAAATGCCTCAATAGCATCAACAAGAACAACTATAAAGTCATCTAAGGAAAGTGGTTGTTACCACACTTCTAGTGGCAAGGATGAACTCCATAAGTCAGAGGATGGGGACCAGCCGCCCTCAGCTGTTGCTGGACCATTATCCCAGACCACTGAGCATACTGGCTAAGGTTGATGGAAGTTGTAGTCCAAGAACATGGGGACAGCCATGGGTCCCTCAGCGCTGCTGTAAGTGAATTAATAGCGCATGCAGCAGAGAGAAGTATTGCAATTCTGCCAGAAATCACATTCAAGTCCTCCAAGTGCAGAATCCTGCTGACTCAGGGAAAACACACACACAGAGGTAATCATCAGTTTTCAAGGTACCAGCCCTCATGGTTACAAAGAAAAACCTCAAACCACACAGAAATCATCTCGATCCTTCGCCACAATACATTTCTTAGTCTTTAAGATGCCCCAGGACTCTCTGGGCTGGAACGTTTGTTTCTTGATTTGGTTTTATTTGCTACAACGGAAACGGACGCGGCTTCAGCGTTTTGACCATTTCCCATTCAGTTTTAAAATCTGCACGTGTGGGTGCTCGCAAAAACCTACACCAGCTTGCCCTACATTTCTTCCCTGACCCCCTTGCCCCCACCCCCACATTTCCACTAAAAGGTGCATTTGCTCCTTTCTACATTAGAAAAGTGTGTGTGCCTTTCGAAAGTTTGCCAATGAGAGGGCTAACATACACGTTTCTTCCGCAGAACATGAAGCGCATCCTTGAAATAGCCTGCCGGAGGAGACTCGTCAGCTTGACAGTCTTCTAGCGTTCAAGAAAGCCATCAAGACTGACCTCTTCCTGCAGGCCTATCCAGGGGAATTTTAGGATACTTTTAATATGCTTTTAGGATGTTTTTAACAGTGTATGCTATGTTTTTAATCAGTATTTTATGCTTGCCGTTGTTTCCTGCCTCGATCCAATCGGAGAAGCGGGTAAGAAATATTATTATTATTATTATTATTATTATTATTATTATTATTATTATTATTAAATACATAAGTAAATAAATAAATAGTATTTTCCTGAACTAAAATGATAACGAGTCCTGCGGAAACTTAAAACATTCTTCTCTAGCTGTGTAGGACTGCAACTTCCATCATTCCCAGCCAGTTGTGGTCCAACACATCTGAAAAACACCAGGTTGGGCATGTCTGCCTTGGATAAATTCCTGGAGGCGAAGGCTATCCAGGGCTACTAGCCCTGAGGGTTGTGTGCTATCTCCAGTATTTGAGGCAGTAAGCCTGTGTGCCCCAGTTGCTGGGGAACATGGGCGGGAGGGTGCTGTTGCACCACGTCCTGCCTTGTGGGTCCCTGGCCAATGGCTGGCTGGCCACTGTGGGAACAGAGTGCTGGACTAGATGGACCCTTGGTCTGATCCCACACCAGGGCTCTGCTGATGTTCTCATGGCTTAGGGGCTCTATCCTGTGCCTGTTTAGACAGATTGCGAAGTCCTATAGTTCCGCCCCTGCCCCAGCCAGCCAGGCGGGCTCGGAAACAGCAGTGGGACCAGACGTTCACATCCCTCCCTCCCTCCCTCCCAGCGCCGTTCCGCCAAGGTGGGAACCTCTTACCATTTTGACACAACTCTCCACTCCAACCTGGGGCGCAAACACATCGGGATCCAGACGGGCTCTCGAGGCATATTTCTCCATCGGCACAAAGCTTCGAAGCGCAGGTCAGTTCAGCGACAGGCAATGGAAGAAGAGCTGGAGTTGGAAGGAGTCCAAAAGAGAAGGCACAGGGCTTTCAAGAAAGCTTTGCAAATGAGCTCGCGCAAGTTACTAGTCCACAAAAAGGCCGGCCGGCTGCACACCATTGCCTGGCATCAAAGACAAAGGAACCCTCTTCCACAAAGCGTTTCTGTTCGCCTTGCGGAAGGGAGGGTTGAGAAAGCTGTGGCTCTGTGGTAGAGGCCCAGCTTGCAGGCAGAAGGTCGCAGGTTCAATCCCTGGCCTCTCCCAGGTAGGGCTGGAAGTGTTCTTGCCTGGAGAGCCGCCGCTGGTCAGTGTTGACAATACCAGCCTAGATGGATCATCAGTCTGGCTCAGTAGATGGCAGCTTCCTACATGGCTAGAAATCTGTTGGGCGACTTTGCTTATAAAAATAGATATATTAAAGAAAAGTGTGCACAGAAATGCATATAATGGGTGAAAGGATGCACGTTATATTAGGATGGAATTCCTTGCAAAAAGGGTGCTCAACAGGAAAAGTGCATGTGCGTTAATGTATATGAAATGTATATATCTGATGTATATATTTTGATGAACAAGAAGAAGAACCGTGGTGGTCTTAACACATCAGAGGACCCTTTAAGCTCTCTGCTTTGCTTCCCACCCAGAGTTAGAAAGAGAACCCCCCCCATGTCCCACCCCCCTCCTCTCCCCACTCCATCTGTCCCCCCTACTTCCCCTCCTGAAATGGGGGCTGAAGTCATTATCCTTCCCCCACACTACTCTGCTGACCCTGTAACCCTCTGCAGCAGACCAACTCCTAACTCCCAGCGACCCGCATCATACAGCTGAAAAAACAGTTCCAAAGCAAAGAGAAAAAGGTGGGGCGCTGGTCCCACCCTGAAAACCAACACTTTACAATTACAAATGGAAAGTGTGGGAAACCCGGGCTCTTCCTGTCTTCTGCGCCGCTGTTTAAAAAGCTATTTGCCTTCGGGGATGGCCTGAACCCACCAGTGACCCCCCGCAGTCCAGCAGGGCAGATGCATTTCTAGGGGCCCAAACCAAACAGCCCGTGATCAGCAATTCTCCCCCGCCCCTCCGCCCCGAATCTCTCGCAAGTCGACATTTTATTCACCACTCCTCCATGGTACATCTTCCCCAAGAATTGGAGAGTCGTGTACGTGGTTGGGGGCAGCTCATTTTAGCTTCTCAACAGCCCTGCGTGGGAGGCTTGGATGAAAGATGGTGGCCAGCTCAGGAGGCTCACTGGCCAAGTGGGGAGTTGAACCCTCGTCCAACTCTGAGCCTCCGTCTCAGGGGTGTTTAACCTCTTCCAACCTGAGGGCCGAATTCCATTGCAGAGACGCTTTCGGGGGCCGCATTCCAGAGGTGGGCGGCCCCAAAGTCAAAAGAGGCGGGACTAAACGACAGCCTATTGTAGCGTAAAGCTCTTACTGCCAGAAACGCACCCCCAGGAGAGGCGTTTCAAACTTTCAGGATGGGGGGGGGAAATGCAGAAAAGCTGGGAAAATACCAACTGACCAATGATAGGGAGAAAGGGGGTGGAGCCAACAGCCAGCTGGAGAACACGGGAAGACCAAATTGGGAACCCTGGAGGGCCGGTTTTGGCCCCCGAGCCTCAGGTTCTGCGCCCCTGATCTATCTACCTGTCACAAAAGCTCTCAACAATCTCTTCCCGCCCCAGAATTCTTTGCAGCATTGCCAAGGATTCTGGGAGGGTTAAACTCAGCCTTTGCGACGCAATGCCTTAGGGGAGAATTTTCCTTGCATAAGTGACCTGCTGCTCACCGTCCTCACAGTTCCGGCCCTGGAATCCCTCAGGACACAGACATTCGTACTCGTTCGGTTCCTTGTTGGCGCAGGTGCCGCCGTTCTTGCATGGACGGTGCGATCCACAGTAGTTCAGATCTGGGCGGGGAGAAAAGCAACGCTGTCTCCTTGGCTCCAGCAGGTCCCCCGTGGCTGCAATACAGCCCCCGAAGTCGAAGCGTCCAGATACAGGGGCCTCCCAGGGCTACCTTAAGCAAAGCCAACCGCTCCGGGACGGAAACTGGCAACAAGCCTACGTTTCGGCTTCCGTCTCCACCAAGGGAAAGTTTGCAGTGCCATAGAGCAGCAGCCTGGGAGAAGTTCTAGACCGGCCAGTTTCTCAGGGCCGCCAAGCCGCCTGCCCCGGGGACTCACCCTTGTCACACAGCAGGCCTCCCCAGTTGGTTTCGCAGTCGCATTTCCACGGCTCGGTGCAGCTCCCATGAACGCAACCTGGGAAGAGGATGCATTTGTCGCAGAGGGGACCCGTCCATCCATAATGGCACCTGGGAGAAGAAGGGAGCAGGGCGCGTTCACTGGTGGTGCAACGTGGCAGTTAGGAGCTGGAGCTGTGAGCCACGAGCCGTAAATCTCCCTGTTCTGATCTGAGCTAAGGCCAGGTGGCACTGAAATCATCAACAGGGAATCCAAAGCACTCATCTGCTAAGCGGGATGCCCGCTGCAGCTCTGCCCGAGTCACTGTCCTCACCTTGAGGGCTGCTATTTAGGGTGCCGAATACGAGTCCAATCTAACAACGTCTCTCAACAGGTGGTGATAGGCCCAGGGGCCATTTTACATTTTTTCTCGACTCCTCCGTGAACGGTCAAAGCCTCTTTGGCATGGGGAGGGTCCCTGGGTCCCATCCCCGCCTGGGCGTGTGAGTGGCATGGGGGCAGCCCGTCAGCTTTCTGACCCATGCCAGGCCTGCTCCATCCCATTTCCTCACTCGCCGCCACACCCCATCCTTATCAGCTCTGGAATCCAGCGGTGTTTTAATTTTCCTGGCTGGGAGCCAACGCTATACTCCCAGCTGGGTTTGGTTGGCTGTCTTGCTGCCCACCGGGCATTGTCCGGGCAACTGAGAGGAGCTGCAGGGCGTCTGCTTGTTGGGATTTGCCCCAAAACTGGCTCCTTTGTGTGCGCGGGTGGGAGGGGAGAACTGGAAAGGTAGGGGAAGAGAGAGGAATGATTCAGCACTTGGAAACTTTAAACGTGTGGGAAAGGAGTATCCTAACAGGAAATCCTAACAGCAGTAGTGCCATATATAAAAATCAATCTTTTAAAAAAATACACTGAAAATGTTGGGGGAAGGCCTAATGGGAGACCGCTCAAGCAAGGCAATTATTTATTTATTTATTTATTTATTTATTCATTTATTTATTTATTTATATAGCACCAACAACGTACTTGGTGCTGTACAAAATATAGAAATAAAACAGCGATACCCTGCCTAGAGGCTTACAATCTAAAATCACATTAAAACATATGAAGGGGGGGGGGGAAGGGGTTCACAAAGCAGAAACAAGAGAATAATCATAGTAATAAGAACAGTGGGTCAAGCTAAAATACCAAAAGCGATGGTGATGATTTATTTTTATATACTGCCCCATAGCCGAAGTTCTCTGGGTGGTTCACAAAGATTAAAAGGCTGGATATTAAAAATCAATATACAAAATTTAAAAACATAAAAACAGCTAACTTTTAAAACCATTTTTAAACTCTCAGCCAGGCCAAAGACAGTTCATCATATGCTATGAAATGCCTTTTCCTAATATTTTGTTTGGGTGAAGAGCTTCAGTGGGCTAGAGATACTTCTTTTTTTTCTTAGTGCGCATTGAGGGCTGGTGGCTAGTGGCTACCACATGGGCGCACAGACATCCCAGCTGCTTGGTTGGGGCTATAAAAAAAAATAGTATTCCGCCGTTTTTAATCCCGCCAGCAATAAGGTCTTGGCGGTGTACTCCAAGGGCATGCTGTTTGCTTGCCGAGAAACGGAGGCGGCTATCAAAAGCACTTTTCTCTGAGGTCCCGGCTTGCTTTCCTCCCCGTAAATATTTCCAAATGAACAGATATTCCATAAAAAGCCTGCCCTCAGAAGAAAAGCAATTTAAAATTTATTTCTGTGGCAGAGATCCAGTGTGGGGCAGTGGCTGGGATTCTGGACGAGGCCCAGGGACGCTTGTGTTCAAATCCCTGCTCAGCTACGAGCCCTCGGGCCGGTCGCCATCTCTCAGCCTAACCTACCTCACAGGGTTGTTGTGAGGGTAAAATGGTGTGTGACCGGGGAGAAGAATCACATAGGCATGCTGATTTGAGATATAAATGGGAAGGTCATAGCTCCTACTAATTTATGACTGCTAGCGTCAAGGATCAGAGCTGTCTGCTGAGAGACTGTACAACCCACCCCAACCCACCCCATCAGTTTCTTTGGGGTACCCCCCACTCATGCTTACCTGCACTCGCCAGGTTCCTCGCAAAACCCATGCGTTTCGTGACATCCCTGGCGACAAATTGCTGCAAAAAAAACAAGAAGGGCAGCATTTCAGGTTCTGGGGGCCTGCACTAGGGGCCACATTGCCCTAAGGAGACCCTCCTCTTTCTCACCCGCCCCCCTTCCCCAGGTATGATGTTGGGAAGACACAGAAAGAAAAGGATTCTCACAGAGGAAAGTTTGGTTAAGTGCACAGGCAGCGGAGGCTCCCATGTCAGTGGGGCGGTGAATCCGCTCCGGGTTTTAGTCAGAACTCTAAAGGAGCTGTCCAAGGTGTGAAGCACCTTGGACAGCTCCTTTAGAGTTCTGACTGGTTCGGACTGAAACCCGGAGCGGAATCGCCACCACACTGGCAGCGGAACCACCAGCCTCCACTAAGTTTAGTTACTCGCAGTAAAAGTGTTAAGCTAGAATACGCTGGGCTCAGCGATCAGAGGAGCAGGATGCCGTCCCCAGACAGGGATGGGAAATGGTGCCTAGCGGTTAGAGCCGCAAAAGGGGCAGTGGGCTCCCGGGTTCCCGTCCCTCCCCGAGTACCGCCTTGCCCTCTCCCCCCTCCCCACTGCAGCCGGACGTCCCGGGACGTACCCCGCGTACACTCGTCTCCCGTCCAGCCGTCCAGACAGACCTTGTTGCCCGCAGCGTCGCAGCTGTGGTGGCCGAAGAAATCGTGGCGGGGCCGGCACAGGAAGTTGCAGGCCGGGCCGTAGTAGTGCTCCTGGCAGCGCACGCGCACCCGGTAGTCCAGCGAGGCGGCGCGTCCGTGGTGCCACAAGCCCTGCCAGCCCTCGCCTGGGTTCAGCATGCCCGAGCGAGTCACCCGCTCCACCAGCTGGCCCGCTCCTGCAGAGAGAAGGGAGGATCTCAGAGCTCCCTGGGGACCCGGCTGGATCGGGCCACAGCAAGACGACTTCGGGAACGGGGCTGCCCACGCCGCCCAATCAAGCAGCCCACGACCGAGGCAAGAGCAGATTTTGCCGCCGCCACCCCCCCACCCCCCCGGTCAACTGCTATTCACAGGTAAACGGCCTCTTCACTAGGGACGTGCAGATTGTGTAAAATCCATCCTGTTTGTCTTTTGCGGCGCGTCAGGTGCCGTTCATTCCATCTCCCACCCATCAGAATCAGAATTTGTTTTCGCTTCCGAATTTGCGTAAATGAGCCCTTGCGCAAATTCGCACTCACAAAAATCCGCAAATCCCCCCCAAATGCGCATGTTTACACTTTAACCTATGGGGGAAAGGTGCATTTTCAGCTTTATTATTATTTTACTTTGCATACTTTTTGACTACTAAATTTGCTCAAAACATTAGAATGTTAGAAAAACGTCCAGCAAGTCTGCAGAATGGAAGGCTATGTCATCCACACAGCCCAAAACCGGTACCTCAACGGCTGGCGCCCCTCTCCACCCACACCTGTCTTTTTCTTCTGGCTTGGTTGCTTGGGCTAGGAGGCAGATTTGGCACAAGCTGAGGTTCCCTAAACCGTCTGTACACCAGCCTTTCCCCAATGGGACCCCCTCCAAATGTCTTGGACTTCAACTCCCAGAATCACTGATTCTGGGAGTTGAAGTCCAAAACATCTGAAGGAGGGCCCTAGCAGGGAAAGGCTGGTGTACGCATTCAGGAATTGGGGCACAACTTTCTAGGTTTGTCCCTGCCCCTTCCAGCACCATGGCTCCAGCCGCGGGTAAACAGGTGGGACCCTTACCTTGGCTGGTGATGTCCGTGGCATTGGCCGCATGCCAGGCCTCCAGAACCAACGAATACGAGCGCTAGAAGAAACGAGGCAAACAGTTACCAGAGCAGAGAGTTTCCATGCTGGTCTTCGCACGCAATGTTTCCCAAAGCTTGGGTATGGGGAAGGAAAAAGGGGTGCTGTCTTTTCAGCAGCTGTGCCAGGAAATTTGAGAACTGGGGCTAAAGAGCAGGAATCTGGGGGGGGAGGGCAAACAGGTGCACCCATTTCAGAGATGTTGCAACTGAGGCATGGGAAGGAGAGATGCCAGGAAAAGAAAATGCAAACACGTCCTCAGCACATTAAAAATCAATCTGCGAGCCAACCGCAAGATGAGAAAGCTGGCAGTAACTTCTACACAGTTTCTCCGACTCCCAGCTGTAACCCTTAGCCCCCACCACCACCGCCACCCTGAAGCTGGGAAAAAGATCCAGAAATATATTGGCTGTGTTTCTCACAAATTCTTTCTACCCACACAAAGATCCAATTTTGGCAAAGGAGAGAGAAAGGGGGAGCCAAAGGCAACATCTCCTCCGCACACACCCTCCGAGCTCCGCTGGTGAAACCCAGCTTGCTTACAATTAGCGCAGCTGGAGAATCGGGTCCCAGACATAATCCCGGGCTCCCCCTTTCCTCTCTCTCTGCTCATACAGAAGCCTGAATCTGAAATTGGATCAGATCCATTGGAACAGAGCTCAGGCGGGGCCTGTGTGGGAATCCCGACCCAAAAGTCTGTTTCGTGAGGCTCCGCCATGCTTGAAAATCCTACGGATGCAAACAGACCGAGAAAGTTGTGTTCCTGCTCCCCCAAACGGTCACGGTTCAGCCTGGGAAATAATATTTAAAAAATCTTTACGTATGTTATAATGCACAGCGAGGGACAGCAGAGTCTGAAAGAGACCTGGGTGGAAATCCCTTCTTTTGCTTTCTCTCTGCTGTGGCTGCCCTGTTGTAACCTTCTTTCTGACGTCTGTAAAATGGGAACTCCAGCAACATCCCACACAAGGGTGTTGTGGGGGCAAACGCAGCCAGGAGAGGAAAGGTTGGTACAAAATAGCGAAGTGTGAGGTCCATTAGACTTTCAAAATACCTGGTGGGGTGGGGAGGAATGCTTCTTCTGCCTGCGGTAATGTTCTGTGAAGCTCTAAAGCAGCCTTCCTCAACCTGGGGCGCTCCAGATGTGTTGGACTACAACTCCCAGAATGCCCCAGCCAGCTCTGCTGGCTGGGGCATTCTGGGAGATGCAGTCCAACACTCTGGAGCGCCCCAGGTTGAGGAAGGCTGCTCTAAAGCCTGCCCACTGCCCCCCCCCCACCTGCGAAGACCATTCCACAAAAGGTCTGCTTCACTGGCTTTGCGTCTCTCGTATTATCTATTTTATTTGAAGCATTTTCGGCCAACAAGGCTCCTGGACTTGCCTACACATAATCCTGTCCGCAGCCTTACAATGTAAAAAGACACGACACTCAAGAAAAAGGGAAGAGAGAGAGGCGGGCGGGGATAATTCAGTTTTTCAGCAGGGCTGGTGAAATGACCTTGCTTCCCCTTCTCAGCTTCCTCAATACAGCCTGCTGGAAGGGCTGCTGGTGGTGGTGAGAACTAATGCACGAGGATCCTTCATGGGGGGATGAAAATGGCAGCCACAAGTTCCACATTTAGGAAAAAGAAACCAAATGCACAGTTACAAGATGGGGGATACTTGGCTCAGCAATACTACAAACGAGAAGGATCTTGGAATTGTTGTAGATCGCAAGCTGAATATGAGCCAACAGTGCGATATGGCTGCAAGAAAGGCAAATGCTATTTTGGGCTGCATTAATAGAAGTATAGCTTCCGAATCACGTGAGGTACTGGTTCCTCTCTATTCAGCCCTGGTTAAGCCTCATCTAGAGTATTGTGTCCGGTTCTGGGCTCCACAATTCAAGAAGGACGCAAACAAGCTGGAGCGTGTTCAGAGGAGGGCAAGCAGGATGATCAGGGGTCTGGAAACAAAGCCCTAGGAGGAGAGACTGAAAGAACTGGGCATGTTTAGCCTGGAGAAGAGAAGATGGAGGGGAGACATGATAGCACTCTTCAAAGACTTGAAAGGTTGTCACACAGAGGAGGGCCAGGATCTCTTCTCGACCCTCCCAGAGTGCAGGACACGGAATAACGGGCTCAAGTTAAAGGAAGCCGGATTCCAGCTGGACATCAGGAAAAACTCCCTGACTGTTAGAGCAGTACGACAATGGAATCAGTTCCCTGGTGAGGTTGTGGCCTCTCCCACACTAGAGTCATTCAAGAGGCAGCTGGACAAGCATCTGTCGGGGATGCTTTAAGGTGGATTCCTGCACTGAGCAGGGGGTTGGACTCGATGGCCTTGTAGGCCCCTTCCAACTCTGCTATTCTATGATTCTATGATTTAGGCATCCTCCAGAGTATGGAGTATCTGAAAGACCACATTCTCCCATATGAACCTGCCCGTGCTCTGAGATCTTCTGAGGAGGCCTTTCTCTAGTCCCTCCAACATCCCTGATGGGTACGCGGGAGAGGGCCTTCTTGGTGGCTGCTCCAAGGCTCTGGAACTCCCTTCCCAGGGAGGCCAAACCGGCTCCCTCTGTGCTAAAGTTTTGGAGGCAGGCAAAAACATTTTTGTTTCAGCAGGCTTTTGGAACTATACTGGACCTGTGCTAATGTATTGGATCCCCCTCCCTTTTAAACTGCTACAGTTTTCAAATTTTTAACATGTTTTTAATTTTACTGTAGGTTTAATTCTATTTTAACTTTTGTAATTTATTTATTTACTTATTACAAAGCTCTCTGGGCGGTTCACAAAAATTAAAACCATGAAGAACACAGTAAAACAACCAACAATCTAAAAAACACAAATACAAAATACAATACAAAAAGCACAAGGCGGTTTACAAGATTAAAACATGTATTTATATGTTTTGATTGTACATGTTTTAATCTTGTAAACCGCCTTGAGTCCCAGTACTGGGGAAAAGGCAGGATGTAAATCATCATCATCATCATAGAATCATAGAATAGCGGAAGGGGCCTACAAGGCCATCCAGTCCAACCCCCTGCTCAATGCAAGAATCTACCCTAAAGCATCCCTGACAGAGGGTTGTCCAGCTGCCTCTTGAAGGCCTCCAGTGTGGGAGAGCCCACAGCCTCCCTAGGTAACTGATTCCATTGTCGTACTGCTCTAACAGTCAGGAAGTTTTTCCTGATGTCCAGCCGGAATCTGGCTTCCTGTAACTTGAGCACGTTATTCTGTGTCCTGCACTCTGGGAGGGTCGAGAAGAGATCCTGGCCCTCCTCTGTGTGACCACCTTTCAAGTATTTGAAGAGTGCTATCATTAATAAATAATGGAGCCCTAAGAAGTAGACGCACCAAGAACTTTCCCCACTATCTGCCAGGTATTATCGTAGAAACAGACAGAAATACAGCCTGAATGTCTGGCAAAAACTGACCTCTCCCATTGGCGATGATTATTGATTTCTTTGTTGCTTATATTTATATTCTGCCTTTCCTGTTCACTGGAGTGGAGATATTGAAGCAGAGACTGGGCAGGGACGCTGCAGCTCAGGGATGGCCAGCTTGTGGCCCTCCAGATGTTCTGGCCTACATATCTGCAGGGCCAAATTTGGCCACCCCTGTTGTAGCTGCATCCTGCATTGCAATGGCGGCACTGATCTGGCGGTGGGGTGGACTAGATGGTCTCTGAGATCCTGTAGCTTCCATGCTTTGTTAAGCACTTTGCGTGCACGTGCGTGTGAAGAAAGAAAGAAAGATTTTATACTGATGTTCAATCTGTCCCCAAGGTTTAATCTCCCAGAACTGAATATTCTGAAGGCTCTGACCTAGAATCCCCAAGCACGTGCAGAGTGCCTTTTCTTCACCTTCCCTGAACCTCGTCAACTGGAACTTCCAAGTTAGAAGAGGTGACATCTGCAGAGACGATAAACCCAACCACTCTCCCTTAAAAATTTAACCAACGATGGGAGACGCAGTGGTTAATTAAAAGGTGACGGGCATTGTCAGCGGTTAGAAATGACGGCAGTTCCCAGTGGTTAATTAAAAAATTAACCTCTGGAAAGTGGGAAGGTTTGAACACAGCAGACCTGCCCTGCGGTCAGCAGTGTCCGGCCCGTGGCAGACCCTGGCCGCAAAACTCGGCTGGAGATCTAGCGACAGGACCTCGGCAGGGCGGAGCAGATCCAAAGAGATCAGTCATCGTCTGGGCACGGGAGGGGAAGGGAGAAACGCATGCTGAAGGGAGGGAAGTGACTTTGCATCAATTAAGAAGAGAGGCTTTAATTAAGTTTTTTATCTCCTGATCTCATTGCTCTTCCCTGTTCTCCAACCCCCCCTCCCCTTGGGAGGGAAGGGCAGAAGAACACAAAGAGCTGACGGAGAGGGAAGGGAAGAACGGCAGGTCTGGCTTTGCCCTGGTAGCCCTGGAAATTCCCAGAGAGAGGGAGAGAGCGGCCACGATGGACTTACCTTTCTGCTGTGCACAGCATCTTTGCATCCCGACTCACCTTTTCAGCAAGCTCATTTCCAGGTCCCTAAAGGGCAGCCTTCTCTAAGCCAGTGCCCTCCAGATGGGTTGGACTCCAACCCCCATCATTCCCCAGCCGTTTGGGGGATGGAGGGAGTTGTAATCCAACACATCTGGAAGGCGTCAGGTTGAGGAAGGCTTCTTTAGAGCACGCAGGCATGAGGATACAGCGCTCTGCATGTGCTTAGTGGCGCACACTTTACTTTTTTATTCCCCCCCCCCAAGTATTAATTTTACAAAGACAAAGACATCATAGTGGGCCGGCCCAGAGCACTGGGGGCCACCTGGCAGCTGCCCAAGGATTCCAGGTTCTGGTGCTGGCCCAGTTTGTGTTGACAAACCTTGGGTATGGCCCTGGACCCAGCTGGGCAGGTCCGAAATGGTTTCCTAAATGATCCAGAGGACGGACGGAATAGGCTTGAGCTGTTACACAGAGCTAAATTAGTGCCCCCGCTGGGGCGATGCGTCCCTGGTCAGGGAGGGAGGGAGGCCTTTGGGGAGGGTCAAAGGTCAGCCATGCTCAGTGACCTTTCCCAGGGCCGGAGGAGAGAAACGGGCGGCTAGCCCAAATCCAGGTGGACGTAACGGAAATGGCACACGCCTGTCTAAAGAGGACACGTCTCAACGCTTGGATTTTTCAAGTTTGGGCTGCCACGATTAATCGGACCATTTTTCTATTAAGTCAGTTAAAACGAGATGCTGCAGAGTATCAATAAAATAACCAGGCAGCAGATTTTATAGGCGTCATATTTTTAATACAAGGACTTACAACGACTGCAGAGGGCAGGAAGCATCTTGAGGGGCCCTCTGCCCGCCCCTCAGTCAGCCCCTTTCTCTCAGTCAGCCCTCTCCCCGCCCCTCAGTCAGCCCCTTTCTCTCTCTCTCTCTCTCTCTCACACACACACACATCTATACAGGGAATGCGCCTTGCAAGGCGATGCCCGCTCCGGCAAGCATGTGCTTTGTCAAAACAAACATGACCCTGCCTTCTCCTGGCTCTGGAGCTTGTTTTTACCCGTATGCAAATCATAATCCATCGATTACAATTTCTTTGCTTGGGTGACAGCTGTAGCTCAGATCACAGCGCCCTAGGAGACACTGAGATATGGAGTTTAAACCGGCCCCAGGACAAGAACCCGAGTGCAGATCCTGCAGACATAGCAGAGTGAAAATACAGAGTCTATGTAATGCTACAGAGTGCCTTCTCCAACCTGGTGCCCTCCAGACGTGTTGGACTACAACTCCCAGAATCCCCTGGTTGAAGCCCAAGACATCTGGAGGGCAGCAGGTTGGGGACTCTTAAGCAGAGAGGGATTTTTGGTCTCCATTTGAGGCCAAACTTCATGAGAAGCCAACGCATTCACACCTACAAAAATGGGGGCAAAGGCATACGTTTTCCCTGCTGCACCAGGAAGGGTGCACCAGTGGCTCTACCCAGGGAGTCATTTCTCATAGCAGAGCTCCTCCAGGGGTTCCAATCAAGTGATAAGAACAAAGTGCCTTTGAGCATGTGCAAAGTGTCTTTCCCTCGTCACACGTGCCAGAGGTGAACATCAGCCCTCCTCTCTTTAGAAACTAAGCTCTGCACTCCCATCCCAAATGTAAACACAGAGCGCACGGTATGATGGAAAGTTTAAGAACCGCTTTGAAGGGAGAGTTGGGCCACCGTGCAACTTTTCCTCTCGCCATGCTGCAATAACAGGAGAAGTTGCACGTGACAGAATTCTCCTTTCCAAGCCACTCTTAAAGCGACAGGCGCACCCCTCCGCCCAGCATGTCCCAGGAACTCTGAATTCAGGACCAGCTCTACCTTTTTCATTTCCTGTGAGCCTTTGAGATTGTAGAGCAGCGATAGGTCTCTTGCTGCTCAGGTGTCACCCCCCCCCCCCAATTCCCAGTGAGACAACAGCATCACAGGCTTAATTAATTAGAATAAAGAAATCAGAAACACACACACAACCCTCTCTGTGTTTCTGGCATCAGAGGCACAAGACAGAAGCCCAGAAATCAATAAATCACTACACAGCCGGTTTATACAGGAGCTGTCTTGCCCAATTTATAATCCGAGCGAGATTCAGCATCTGCCTCAGTTCCCCCCAGGGGAAAAGAGTGTAAGCAAAGTCCATCTGGCTCCTGCTTTCCTCTTGCTTTCTCCTGCTCCCTCCCCCCTGTCTCTCTCCCAGAACACCTGGGTCCATCTCTGGAGAAAGAAGCTGGCTCCAATTTCACAGTTTAAAGCCTGCTCCCCCCCACACCCATCTCTGGGGGAGGGGGGAGAACTTCCAAAAGGAAAACAACACTTTTTGGGAGGAGAGAAAAAACTCTCCCATTTGTTGTAAGGGAGCAGGGGAAAGTATGCACACTTGCAGGTTTCACCAAATGCTACGTCAGTCCGACGTGGCATGATCAAGTGTTCTGTGAAATATTAAAGCTTGCATACTGGCTTCAGTAAAATGATGGAAAGACATTTCCCCTCCTTTGAATCTCTTCCTATCCTTTAGGGGCATCATCAGAGTTGAGCCTAGAATCCTGGTTTCTGGTAGGAGGAGGAGGAGGCCTAATAGCAAGGGCAACAGGGAGGTAGGGCTCAGCTTTGGTGCAAGGGAAGTTGGCCTCTGGGCATATGCAGAGTTCTGTCCCTCATCACCACGGGACACTATCGGCCACAAGGTGCTGTGAGCACGAGGACCTCCCTGTAGGGAAATTCACAACTCTGCGCCCCCCCACCCCGGCAGCCCCACCAAGGCAAGCAACCAGCGGCCCCCTCTTACCGGCCAGGCAAAGTCGAAAGGGACCACCATCCTGTTGGCATGGTCTGTGTGCTTCTGGTGACTGGCGGAGAAAACGTTGCCCCCGAGGACCGGGGTGGTGGCAGCGCCCAGGACGCACGGCCCCTCCGGCAGGGCCCGCAGCTGGTATTCCTTGAGGCAGGCCCGGAAGAAGGTCTGGCACTGCTCTGCCACGGGGCACGGAGGGTCCAGCCCTCCACGGCAGCACCGCCCGTCGGCCAACACCCCCTTCTCGTTGCGCACGGAGCGGACTTGTAGTTCGAAGGTGCCCATCGCTTCAGGGACCTGGAGATTTAAAACACCAAGTTAACATTTATTTATAGACTGTTAAAATGCTGGGAGAATAAAAAGGTCTTCACCTGGTGTCTAAAACCATATAATGTAGGTGCCAAGCGAACCTCCTTAGGGAGCTCATTGCACAGCCAGGGTGCCACAGCAGAGAAGGCCCTGCTCCTGGTAGCCACCTGCCTCACTTCCTTTGGCAGGGGCTCGCGGAGAAGGACCCCTGAGGATGATCTTAGGGTCCGGGCAGGTACATACAGGAGGAGGCGTTCCTTCAGATAGCCTGGCCCCAAGCTGTTTAGGGCTTTACATGTTAATACCAGCACTTTGAATCGGGCCCGGACCTGGACTGGCAGCCAATGAAGCTAGAAAAGGACTGGCGTGATGTGGTCTCGTCGGCCAGTCCCCGTTAGTAAACATGCTGCCCTGTTTTGTACCAGTTGAAGTTTCCGGACCGTTTTCAAAGGCAGCCCCATATACAACGCATCTGGCTATTTGGCCCAGGATCAGGGTTAATTTCGAACAGAGGCCTGGCCTCAGAAGCTCTTTTGAGCAGCGGAACTCGAGAGTTATGTGAAGGGCATCATAATAATGGAAAAGATGCCTCTGAGCATAGGGAGAATGTATTTCCCTACCTACAGCCACGGGCATGTATTTGACACAAGTGGCAGGAGTTTGAGGTCTCTGAGCACGTGCAGAGAGAATGCTCTTTCACTAGCGTCCCACTCTTTCGCACACACGCTGTGTACACACCCTGGCACACGAGCAATTTCCAGAGCCCCCAAATATTTCCATTTGGGCTATACATTAATGGACCTCCTCTCTGCACATGCTCAGAGAGTTAAAATCTAAGAAACAAGGAGGGGGAAAGGAAGAGCGAGGCTCAAGCTTGCATGGAAATGGTACTTGACTTCAGTGCCTTACTCACAAATATCGCCTGTGAGTTTTTGGCAGGGAAATGCACTCGTTATGTTCAGAGGCACCCTTCCCTGCAACTGTCATGTAACTGGCACTCAAATCAGATTCTGGGGCTGAGACTTTGTTTAAAGTTAGCTCCGATTCCAGACCTTGGTAGCCAGGCCTTTCTGCCTTGGGGGCGGGAAGGTTTGACCTCAGAATTCAAGGCCTACCCTCTATCCCACTTAAAACCCAGCCACTAACAAGGCCAGCCTGGGTTGCAAGGGAAAGCGATATACCCAAACTAGCAGAGGAGGGGTGGAAATTCTCCCACCTCCTTCCGTGCCCCTAGCTGGGGAAGGCAGGATCCGCTCCGCCACCCCACCCCACCCCGATGAGGAAATCCACCTTCCCCGGGGGATGCAGGGCGTTGCTGGAATTCAAGCAGGCAGGATTTCACCTCTGCACTCCTGTTTTGCTGAGGGGCCTGTTGGGAGGGCGGCTTCTCTCCCAGTCCTTTGCGCTCACCAGATGTGGAGCGGTTACGAGGGCAGAGGCTGCCAAGTCCCGGCACCCACGGGGGCTCGCAGCCCACCCACCCAACGTGCACCCCCCCTCCTCCTGCCCACGCCGCAAAACTCCGCACCGACACTCCGTGGTGAGAGAAGATGACGCATTTCTCAAAAGACGCACAACAGGACTCTGAGCCTTTGTTTGCAGAAAATTCAGCCGAAAAACAACCGTGGGCAGGGACCGGAGCCTTAGTGGAAAATCCAGGCAGTCTCCCCTCCCTCCTTCCTGCTGATTAATAGGGAACGAATCCACCAGGATGCTTATTTATAAGAAAATGTGTAAGTGGCCTTTCACCCCTAGCCAGGCACCCCAAAACAAAAAGAAAACATTAAAACCAAACTTTCGATGATGTAAAAACAGAGCAAATAAACGAATGCACACATTCCACCGGGAATCAAACTTTCCCATATGAAAAACCCAGCCCAAAAGAACCATTTTCATCGCCTGCCTGAAACTAAGCAGAGATACAGTCGGTCTACAGAAGGGAGTTTCACAGTCCGGGAGGGCTGGGGGCTGCCACAGAAAAGGCCCTGTTCCATTATCCCAGCAACCCTAATCTCCTTTGGCAGTGGAGATGGGGGCGTACAGCAGGGCCTCGGAAGAAGATCTCAGTCTATAGGCAGGCTCTCCTCCGGAAGCGCAATTGAAATGAATGGGCAATGCATGAGCACTTTTGCACATCTTGCGTGGGAGATGCGTGAGTGCTCTTGCACATCGCCCATACGTTCCCATCAGTCCTGCACAGGAGAACCAACCAGTGGGCTGAGCTCCATCCGTCGGCTGGCTCTCCTGCTTTTTAATGGCACCCAAACCTCCCTATCCGAAAAAGACACCTCAGTGCAGGCCCGGCTGGCTCCCAAGCAAGGCGTTTGTTTATCCAAAGCTTCCCTAACCTGCTCTAACATTTTGGGCACGCTGGCAGTCCTGGGGTGAAAGCGCTGTCGGTAGCCATGGTGCAAAATTGCCGCTGGAATCGGGTGACTGTTTCCCTCCGAGTCGACAGAGGCGGCTGCCTCTGGGGTGGAGCACAGCAGCTGGTGAACCGCCCCGCCGCAGCAGCTTTCGCTGAGAAACCAAGCGAGGTCCCACACCCTCTTGTCACCCCAGGGGGAAAACACTGGGAGGTCACAGGAGTTTCAGCATGGAAGTTCCCCGGACTTCACTTTGGGGCGGGGGGGGGGAGAGAGCGAGAGAGCTGGGTTCTAAAAGGCTCCAGGTCCCCCTAAAGAAAAGAACCCCCCACCCCCTCCCCAGGCCCAGCTGAACAGCGAGGGAGAGGTCTGCAGCGGCTGCCACACTGCCCTGCATCGGCCAAGCCCCATGGCTGGAACGGCACCAAAGACACCTTTGCTGCACTACAGACTTCGCCAGGCTGTAACCGTGTTTTCCACCTTCCTGGGCAGCTCTGGGAACTCATTCCCTGGTAGGCAATAAAATGGAGAGCTGTTTTTTGGGCAGAAATCCCACAAGTCACAGCAGGTTCCATGTGAAGCGTCTTGAAGTTTACACCCTCGGAAGTGTCTGGTCCCTAAAGGCCCTTGGATGGGGCGCTGCTGAATCAGACAAGCGTGCTGTGACCCCAAACTCCCCCTCCCCAATTCCAGGCCCCCGGAAACCATCCTCCAGTCCCCCCCATTCAGCCCAGAGACAGAGAAGGAGCCGAGAGCCTGGCAGGGCATCTTTGCCTCCATAGGGTGCCTGCCCCATCGATGCCCATCAGCACGCGGCCAGCCTCGGAGATGCCGCGCGTCTCGGGCTTACCAAAGTTCCCTTCCGTCAGAAAGGAGTGCTTTTTGAGGCTGGCTGGCTGGCACGTGCGTGGGTGCGATGATGGGGTGGGTGCTGTGCCAAGTGGGCTCCGTCGGGGAGGCCGAGGGACAGCCCCGAGATGGGCGCGGAGCCCACTGGACGGGGACGCTTTCCCCAATGGGCTGGATCCACCGGAGGGAAGTCAGCAGGCGTTGCCTGAGTGCAAAGAGGGCTCTGCCCGTGTTCCGACTGTGGCAGCCTTTCCCCAACCAGGCGCCCGCCAGATGTGTCAGGCTACAACCCACCCACCTCCGGGGATGCTGGGAGTTGCAGCCCTGACACATCTGGCGGGCGCCCGGTTGGAGGAAGGCTCAACTACAGTGAAGTAATAGAAAAAAGGCCGCTTCCTGCCCTCACATACCCCATCCCAGAACCCCAGACATGCCAGAAACGGGGGGCCCCTCCAGATCCACCCCCCAGGGAAGGGGAAGCGAGGCTGTATTTCGATGCCAAGGAAAACTTGGCATTCCACACCCCGCCGCCCAGCTCCTGTTGCTTCGGCCGCCTTCCCATTGCCGGGGGGGGGGGGGCGACCATTCCAGCCCACCCCTACCCCAAGAGCCAGGCTATTTGCGGGGGGGGGGGGGGTCGCGCCTCTCTGCTGCGTTCTGGGGTCCGCTTCCCGTCCGGCCGCAGGGGAGGGGGCGCCTTTGGGGGGGTGGGGGGCTGTTCTCTCTCCCCTCCCTCCCTCCCTCCCTCTCACCTGGGGCCTCATGTGGAGCAGCAGCAGGGTGCAGACAATGCCGGCGCTTCTCAGCCTCATCGCGGCGTCGGGGGTCCGGCTGCCCCTTGGCCACTGCCCGGCGCAGGCGAGCGCGGCGGCGCATAAAGGAGCCGGAGGGGGCTGGAGGGGGCCGCTGCTGCTGCTGCTGCTGCCGCTGCCGCGCGCTCTCGCCCGGGAACCGCCTGCCTCGCCTCGCCTCGCCGCTGTCTCCGGGAGCCCGGCGTGGTCCAGCCGCGGAGCTGCGAGCGCTCGCCTCGGCTCGCCCGGGCTGACATCACGCGCGCCGGAGGTGGGGAGGGCCGGCCCGTCCGCCCGCCCGAGCCAGGCCCCTTTTCCTCGGCAGCCAACGGCGGGGCGGCCCAAGGGGCGGCTCCCTGCCCCGGCTCGCCCTCGCCGCCGCCGCCCACTCCGGAGAGGCAGGAGGAGGAGGAGGAGGAGGAAGGGCGCGCGGGGGGGGGGAGCCCCAGGGTGGGCCTGGGCGGGCGCTGGACCAGGGGCCCAGGTGGGCCCCGCCCGCTGGAGCCGCCCCGGCGTGGCTTGCTCACCTGTGGAAGGGGGGGGGAGCAAGGCCGGGGGCCCTGGGGGCTCGCTTGCTGGATTCCCCACTGTGCGAACAGAACGCAGGGCTGCATGCACCCTGGCTCTGATCCAGCGTGGTGGCCTTTTGGCTAATGGTTACACTGGTAGCCCATTATTTTTATTATTATTATTGCATTTATTATAGCCCGCCTTTTTCCCTCCGAGGAACCCAAGGCGGCGTACATAATCCTCCTCCTCCTCCTCCTCTCCATCTGTATCCTCACAACAACCACTCTGTGAGGTGGGCTGGGCTGAGAGTCTGTGACTGGGCCCAAAGTCACCCAGTGGGTTTCCATGGCCCAGTGGGGACTAGAACCCGGATCTCCCGACTCCCAATCTGACACTTTAGCCACTACACCACACTGCCTTTTATATCAGCCTCCCCCCCCCCCCCGACCTGGTGGCCTCCAGGGGGCGTGGACTACAACTCCCACCCCCAAGGAACGCCACCTTTTACGCTGGTTGAGAAGAGACACCACTGAAGGGATCCCCAAGTTGGTACATTGCCCCTCTTCTTAAGGCCCCAGGAGTGGGTTCCCCTGGGCATCCTCCCAGTCTAACATGCGCCAGCCTTCCCCAACCTGGTGCCCTCCAGATAGGACTACAACTCCCATCATCCCCCATTCAGCACACTCAACAGCAGGGCCAGTGTCAAGGGTAGGCCTGGTTGGATCCTTGCCGAGGGCCCACGCAGGAACCCGCTGACTAGAGCTGCTGCCTCCTCGGCTGCATTCCCACCGACTTGTTCACCTGCTGCTCACTCTGGCCTGGGCAGCATTTGGGGGGGGGGGGTAGAAGGCAGAGGAGACAGCCAGGTAATTTTAGAGCCTAGAGTCCTACCCCTATCTCCCCTCCCTCCACCTTTAGACGCCATGTACTAGCCCTGAGGGTTGTGTGCTATCTCCAGCATTTGAGGCAGTAAGCCTGTGTGCACCAGTTGCTGGGGAACATGGGTGGGAGGGTGCTGTTGCACCATGTCCTGCTTTGTGGGTCCCTGGCCGACAGCTGTTTGGCCACTGTGTGAACAGAGTGCTGGACTAGATGGACTCTCGGTCTGATCCAGCATCATTGCTCTTCTGATGTTCTTACTTCAGGTACAAAAAGCACCTGGAGTGACCAGTTTGCTTAAAGTTCTGAGGATTTGGACAAATGAAAATATATTAACAAAGTTTTTCAATTTCAAATAAGTAGCAATAAATAACAACTCCCCCCTCCCTGCCTTCACGGTGGAACCAGCCCTTTGCCCTCTTTGGCGGTTTCTGAAGTTCCAGGCCTGCGCCTCGGCTGAGTACACACCCAATTAACATTTCTGCTCTCCGCCCCCACCCTGCGAGCTGCCATTTGATGCTTTAGAACGGCTTCTCCATTCCTGATATGTTAGGACAACAACAAAACTGTTTGCCAATCCCAATATATATTAGGGGGGGGGGGGCGTGACTTTGAGCATGTGCAAAATGTGCATGTTAAACAACAGCTCTGAGCATGTGCTGAGCTCATTTGAAACATGCAATTTGTAAAGTCACAACTCGTAGCACCATCAGGACGGCAGGAAGCAAATGGCACTTTGCTTCTGCGCTGGCTGCTCTCTGCACTGACATTTGGGGAGGGGGGGGTGGACTTCGGGACTCAGGTCTAACCTTAGCTGCACTACTGGGATGGAGGAGCCATGAGGAGGAGGAGGAGCTGGGGACAATAGCAGTGGGGAGACACACACCCTGAGGGAGGGGAGCATTGAGGGTGTCTTGTCCAATGGCCCTCCCAAACCTGGAATGGGGGAGGAACAGTGCTGGGGGTGGGATGCTTTGATACAGCAAGAGGAGGGAGACACACCCACACCCGCCCTGCCTGATGCTAAACAGGCCATCAGTGAGCATCTTTCATTAGGCCTGTCACCACCTTAAAGAAGAAGATGCCTGTGTGAAAGCCGCGTTTCGCCGATTGACTCGTTCTAATGGGTCCCCAGTGACAGGACCGGGCAGGTTGCCAGAGTGTTGCTATTACTGCTGCCCGGTCTTGTGGTGCTAAATGGGGAACGTCAAGAGCTCCTGCCCCCCGCCCGCCCCCAGAGACCCGCCCTCCCGCTCCCAGAGAATCCGAAAAGGCAGGCAGATGTGTGGAGGTCATCTCGCTAATCTAGCCCTGCTCAAGCGGGTACCCTCCAGATGTGTTGGACTGCAATGCCCATCATTCCCTTGCTGGCTGGGAATGATGGGAGTTGTGGTCAAACACATTTGGAGGGCACCCGCTTGGGCAAGGCCAATGTCATCTATATAACCAAATTGCTGCTGCAGCAATTAGTCTAATACCCATTTTTTTTTAGGATCAATTGAAAAATGTGATGGAATGGCGCTTGTGCTCCACTAACCACAAGGTGAAAGACACACAGGTTTTTAGGGACAGGGGATGGATAAAACTCCATTTTTAAAATTGTTTTAAGTTTTGAATGGTTATTTTTTTAAGGAAGGAAAAAATGCTTTGCTTTTTCACCTAGAGTGGTGAAGGAGTCTCCTTCACTGGAAGTCTTCCAGCAGATTTGTTGAGGATCCCATAGCTCTGAATTGCTTGCTTCAAGCAGGGGGGGTCAGACTAGATGGCCTTCAAGGACCATCCAAATCTTTGATTCTACGATTCATTCCTTAGGACAGCTGCATGCCCAAAGCCAAAAGAAATGAACATGTGTGCCTTAAATGGACAGTCCTATGATTAACACCTTCCCCCCAAAAATCACTGATGCTGTTGCCAACTATGTAAGTTGCCCCTGCTCCTGTGTCGTTTGCAGCAGCAGTGTGGAGTTGGAAGCATTAGCAAGAAAGTGCATTTATGTCCATGTCGAGAAAAGCTTCATTCACTGACTTCCGCAGATACGGGAGCAACATCTGCAGCTGGTTACAAAGTTGGCAGCCCTTCTTAAAATAGAACACCTCCCCTGAAGTTAATCAACCAAAAGTTCAGTTGATTAAACAAACTTCTAGCGAACTCAGGAGAAAGTGATTTAAACCGCCATTGGCTTGGCCAATTCTGAGGACTTGGCCAAATAATTTACTTTCGACTGTGAGAAATAGGTTACATGCAGAGCAGCAAGATTTGCTGTAGACACATAAAAACTGGGGGAAAATAATTATAACAAATGGCATAAAACGTCAAAATAGGCGCCTGCATATTAAGATGTAGCTTTGAACACATAGACTGCCTACAAGCACCCAGTTTACTTGCTTTTTCTTTGGTTGCACTTTAACTATTGATTTTATCTACTTACTGTGATGACAAAGACTTTTAATAACCCAATTCATTAAACAATAAATCATTGTCTGTCTGAGAGCTCATTTCTATCTCTGCATCTGTCAATAAACACACAGAAAGACTTCTTTCTTCTTTATATATTGCCATCAATGTACTTGGCACTTAACAAAGAAATGCAAACACACACAAAAAAGTTTGCTGTCTAAGTTTTGACATTGTGGGAGGCGCCAAGGGAAGGGAGAGGTGAGCTTTTAATTCTGATTCATGAACAGTTCTATGAAATGCCAAAGCCTGCACATTGCTGCATCATCCCAAATTTGGTTCAATCCGAAGTATGTGTTTTTTCATCCACTTTGTACCTCCTATCCTTTGGGCTCCGAAACAATAACTCCAATCTCCTGGTTTCTCTTTGCAACTCAAACGCACACATTTTTCCAATGGCAGCAATAGCTGCTCCCAAGAAAGTGTAACTCTTTCATAGAATCATAGAATAGCAGAGTTGGAAGGGGCCTACAAGGCCATCGAGTCCAAACCCCTGCTCAATGCAGGAATCCACCCTAAAGCATCCCGGACAGATGGTTGCCCAGCTGCCTCTTGAAGGCCTCTAGTGCGGGAGAGCCCACCACCTCCCTAGGTAACTGGTTCCATTGTCGTACTGCTCTAACAGTCAGGAAGTTTTTCCTGATGTCCAGCTGGAATCTGGCTTCCTTTAACTTGAGCCCATTATTCCGTATCCTGCACTCTGGGAGGATTCTTTGTGTGTTCCCGATATTGGCTGAATATTCACAACTGACAGCCATCATAGGTTAAATAAGCCATGCTGGGCTCCAGTGATCGTGCGAACCAGCCGAGAGTGTTACCATCATCCCATCATGCTCTTAATCTATAAGCAAACACTCCGGCAAGGAAAGTCACTTTTAAGACAGTGATAGGATACAGTCTCCCCCTGCTGGTCAACACCACTAAAAGCATTCACCCATCACACACTTAAAGACTTAAATCAGTTCCTATACTGTGCCTGGAATTTGACGACTTGTCCAGTTTTTTCCCCATTCTGAAAGATTGAAATACCTGTCCTAAGCCTACATTTCTGGCAACATGAGCTTTAATAGGCTGGTGTTTATGGATTTTCCAAATTGGTATTTGGCCCTCTGGTTGAAAAAGGTCTAAGCAACCCTGCTTGAAGACGTCACAACACTCTTGCTGGTTTTGCTGCAACACACTAACGCACCTACTCTGGAATTTCAAATGTAAAGTGAAGCTTCATTGGGTTGCTTTCTAGAACTGGTTGAATTTTAAATGTAGCTTTTAAAATGTTTATTTCCTGCATTTCATCCTTGCATTCACACGAGACATAAACAGAACGAATGAGTCAGGGCAAGAGGTGATTTAAGGTGCAATCCTATGCAAGTTTAGGCAGAAAAAAAGGCCTATAACTCCCAGCATAGGACTGGGAGTTACAGGACTTTTTTTTCTGTCTAAACACACCTAGGATTGTGACCTTATTGTGTCTTGTGCGAACAAAGGCTGTAAAAAAATTAGATCTTCTACTTTCTAGCCTGCACAAGAGAGGCTGAAAAAGTGCTTCTAGTGTCATGTGTAATTGTGGCCTCAGCTCTCATCGAGAAAATGAGCTCACTCAAAGCCTCAAGCCTCCACACAGATGATAAAAGCGGCCATTGCCAACTCTCTAAATTGGCCCTTCAATAGTGCATTACTTCATGTGCCTCAGGGATGAGTCATTACAAAAAGAAGCCCGAAACAGCTCATGGTGTTTGATCCGAGCCGGTTGGTGCTGGGGACCCCTGGAGGACAAAAGACCCGATGCCGGTGTGCTGGCCACTGGCCCCCCAGCTGGGTTGCCAACTTCGATGGTCCAAATGTTCTAACACTGCACCAAATCCCCCTGAGCATATGCAGAGAACCTTCCTCCAAAGGGGGGGAAAACAACATGTCGTGAGAGAGGCGAGAGAAAAGAAAAAGGTGTGGGCAAAAGTTACCTAAGGAAATACAGGATCCCTTCCTCCCAAGGAAAAACCAATTTGAATAATCCTCAAGAATCAAGGGTAAATTGTGTCTGGACATGTAGAAGGCTTCCCCCCTCCCCTTCTGACATGAAGCAGCTGTAAGGTTAGAATGACTCCCTGTAGGAAGGGTGTGTGTGCGTGCATGTGTCTGTTTGTCTCCTGGCTTTGCATCAGGACAGGTAAAAGGAAGGATTTCTTCACACAGTGCGTAGTTAAACTATGGAACTCACTGCCACCAGATGTGGTGATGGCCACCCATTTGGATGGCTTTAAAAGGGAATTGGATAAATTCCTGGAGGAGAAGGCTATCAATGGCTACTAGCCCTGATGGCTATGTGCTACCTCCAGTATCAGAGGCAGTAAGCCTGTGTGCACCAGTTGCTGGGGAACATGGGCAGGAGGGTGCTGTTGCACCATGTCCTGCTTATGGGTCCCTTCTTGACAGTTGGTTGGCCACTGTGTGAACAGAGTCCTGGACTAGCTGGAGCTTTGGTCTGATGCCGCAGGGCTCTTCCTGTGTTCTTCTCCTTATGCTCTTTCAAACTGGGCTGGGAGAATGAAATTCGGTCTATTCTGTCCAACCAAAGGAAGAAAGGGAGTTCTCCCAACCCATCCACGGCAGCTCTTTTGGGTTTGTTTAAGGCGTAAACAGAAATCGCCCCCTTGACATCTCTGCTCCAGCCTCAGCAGGTCCTCATAATGCCTCCTTTGTCCTCTTGGAGAAGGGGGGCGCGGGCAAGGCTGAATGAGCTTTAACGCTGGGAAAAGCTAAGCCCGCACCGGCCACAGCCAAAGGGTCAGCGCTTTCTCAAGCCTTCCCAATCCCAAGGAGGAATTAACGCTCAGCTCGCCAGCGGGCAGCCCTTCCGTTCCCTTCAAAAAACAGGGCAGTGATCTAACAGCTGCCTGAAAGCCAACCTCCCCCCCCCCTTCACATCTTTGCTCCAAGGTGTGTGTGGGGGTGTCATTTCAGGCAAACATTGGGCTGCATTAATAGAAGTAGAGCTTCCAAATCACGTGAGGTCCTGGTTCCTCTCTATTCGGCCCTGGTTAGGCCTCATCTAGAGTATTGCGTCCAGTTCTGGGCTCCATAATTCAAGAAGGACGCAGACAAGCTGGAGCGTGTTCAGAGGAGGGCAGCCAGGATGATCAGGGGTCTGGAAACAAAGCCCTATGGAGAGAGACTGAAAGAACTGGGCATGTTTAGCCTGGAGAAGAGGAGATGGAGGGGAGACATGAGAGCACTCTTCAAATACTTAAAAGGTTGTCACACAGAGGAGGGCCAGGATCTCTTCTCGATCCTCCCAGAGTGCAGGACACGGAATAACGGGCTCAAGTTAAAGGAAGCTAGATTCCAGCTGGACATCAGGAAAAACTTCCTGACTGTTAGAGCAGTATGACAATGGAATCAGTTACCTAGGGAGGTTGTGGGCTCTCCCCACTGGAGGCCTTCAAGAGGCAGCTGGACATCCATCTGTCAGGGATGCTTTAGGGTGGATTCCTGCATTGAGCAGGGGTTTGGACTCGATGGCCTTGTAGGCCCCTTCCAACTCTGCTATTCTATGATTCTATGAAACATTGGTGCACTCTGTCCAGGCTCAGAATAACTCATGCCATTTTCCTGAGGAGAGACCCAGCACTGAAAGCAGATTCTGAACCTGAAGGTAGAAAGGGATGGTCTTTCCTCCTCTAAAAGAGAAAAGTGTTCGGGACACGGATAAACCTCTCTCAGCCCGAAATCAGGGATGTGAGATGCCCTTTTCGGAGCAGAGACCAATTCCAAAGCTTGCCCTAAGAACGCTCTCCCTGCAGGGTTGCGCAGGGAAACAGCCTGCTATTCTTGCAGATCTGGGCGAGAAATTGCTCACACTAACCAGAGGAATCTAACTCTTCCTGATCCTACCTAAACAGCCGAGAGCAGAACCCTTGTGGTGGAGAGATTCTGTTGACTTCAGCTGGGTCCGAAGGCTCCTTATCCAAGCATCCTCCTCCAGAGAGGGACATTCCAGCATCTGTCTAGGCAGGTTGAGGCCTCCTCCAACCGTGGGCCTGGCCGTTTCTTCAATTTGAACCTGTTCCTTCTTGTCCTTCTTTCTGGAATTGTTCTTTTTAAATGCTTCCTTCCTCCCCCGTTTATAGCAATCTTTGAGGCAGGTAAAGAAGGGAGAGCCCGCTTATCTTCCTCTTGATCTTCTCTTCAACCATTTTTATTTCCTTCCTGAGGAACCATTTCCATACTAGCTGGTCAACCAACAACCCACAACCCCAGCATGCCTGGCCTGGAACCAATGTGAATGCAGAGAATTCTGGGTGGTGTGCTAAGGGTACACGCTTGATCTGCGTGCCAGGCAGCATACGCGTGCGCAGCACATTTCATTAGGTGGTTCGGCCAGGGATTTATTTTTTTTAAGGTAAACATTGATTGAATATACAGTAATAAAGGACTTTTTTTCCCATTCATCAAACAAACAAAATAAACGAAAACTGAAGTAAACTGTATTTTTTTTAATTAACAAATAATCTGTACTGCAGTGTTGTAATTATTTGATTGGGACTGAAGTAGAGGAGCACTAATTTTACTGTACTTATTGTCTTTAAATATGGTTAAATATCCCACAGTTACCTTGTTATCCTGTTTCTACAATTCTTTTTCTCCTGTCTTTTCTTCATCCTCTCTTAGTTTTCAGGCTGCATCCTATGCACATTTACCTCAGAGTAAGTTTGATTGATCTCAGTGGGGCTTACTTCCGAGTAGACGTACATAGGATTGTGCTGCAGCTCTGTTTTAAAGTGACACAAGACACACACGTACCATGTTTACCAAAAGAACGGCTTGAAAAAAGGGGGTTGGACCCCCTAAAATAAGCAAGGGCAGATAGGAATAGTTTTAGCAAGCATTCTGAAAAAGGTGCTGCTGAATGAACCCTCCTTAGCCAGGAGGTCCTGGGGGGCACTGCAGTTCTCCCCCCTTCCCCCTTTCTTTTCTCTTGCTGGAGTCCAGACTGGGGTGGGCAGTGGGGCAGCGATGAGGAGAGGAGGCACGTAAACAGACAGCTTCTCTCTCTCTCTCTCTTTCTCCCAAACATTACAGTACCTGCAGGGCTGATGACGAGAGGAGGGCAGCAGCTCCGAAGGGGGGAGAGCCCCAATCCGCAGCTCCATCTTACTCCTTACAGAAACAGCCCCCTCCTCGGTTCCTCCACGTGCTGCTTCCTGGCCCCAGCGTGGATGCTGCTCCCACCTTGTTCAGCAACTGTCCCGAGAGGTCAGGCAGAGCAGCTGGGAGCAGGGAGCAGATGAGTCAGTGAGCGAGCCAGCGAGCTGTGGGGGCAGCGGCTGCACCGGTGAATGAAAAAAAGCCTTCTGGAGGAGGAGCGGGGTGGGGAGCAGCTGAATTTGTCGCTCTTTCCTACAGCTAGCACCGGCCCTGCTACCACAACATGGAGGTGGCGGATTAGGGCGTTCAACTGAACCCTTTGAACCTGTTGTCTGTACACCACTGCCAGGCAGCTACAGTCTGATGGGCTTTCTCCATTGCCCCACGTGAGCCAAGCGTGGGTCCTTCGGCAGGGATGGGGAACTCCCAATTTATGGGCCTCGTAAGGCCTGTTGGCGTTCCTTATCTGACCCTGCCCTCACAGAGAAGGCAGCTTTTCCTTCCAGTCAGCTCAACTGCCTGTTAGCTACCAAACCACGTACAAGGTTATGCTATTATCCTATAAAGCCCTAAACAACTTGGGAGCAGGATACCTAGCAGGCGACCTCCCCTTATACGCACCCCGACGACAGTTACAATCTTCAGACGAGGTCCGGCTGCTGTCCATTCCAAAATGTACAGAATGCCACCACGAAGAACCTCGCCGGCAGAGCCTTCTCTGTGGTGTCCCCCACCCTCTGGAAAACCCTCCCTCGTGCAGTTCGGGAGGCGGAAGACGTAACATCTTTTAAACGCCTCCTGAAAACATACCTTTTCATGCAGGCTTTCCCTGGATTTTAACTTCACTGATTTTATATTGCTTTTTTTAAAAAAATGTTTTAAATTTATCCGACACTTGTATTTTATGGTTTTAATTGTGCACTGCCTAGAGTGCACAATTTATGCTAATAGGCAGCATAAAACTGTAATGAATGGATCGATAAATAAATAAGCAAGCATCTGATCAGATACAAGTGCTTTCCCTCACTTAGCACTGAAAAAGGCTCCCTTTCTCAGTGCTTAGCTGCACAGCCTTCCTCAACCTGGGGCGCTCCAGATGTGTTGGACTGCATCTCCCAGAATGCCCCAGCCAGCGGCTGGGGAATTCTGGGAGTTGTAGTCCAACACATCTGGAGCGCCCCAGGTTGAGGAAGGCTGGCTTAGCAGGAGAAAGCACTCTGCAGAGGGTTGCCGTGCTTACTCAGTAGTAGACTGATGCTTGTGCTTCTCAGTAGAAATGCCATTTGAGAGTGCACTTGAGTGATTCAGTCCTGCTTACTTCTGAGCAGACATGCAGAGGCCAGTCCCATTTACTTGTAAGTAGACACACTTCCTGCTCTGAACTGGTAGTAGTGGAATTTCCGGGGGGAGGGGGGGGCGATAGATGTTTCAGCCCCATCCACTTTTGACTGTGGCCCTGCCTTCCTAGAACTTAGCTCAGCAGTTGGGGCAAGTCATCTTTCAGGGAAGCTCATTCCTTGTGAATCTTCTCACTGAGGAAACCCCGGAGCAGGCCCTATGAACTGCCACAGGTAGAGACAGAACCCCCCGGGGTTCCTTCCTTCAGCGTTGTCTTGGGCCATGTGCTTAACAAGACCAGCCGCCTCTTCGCTGTCCTAATCTGAGTGCCAATTTTATCAAATCCCCAGTCGGCTAGGGCTTTGGGGATGACTGGAGTTGTAGTCCCATCTGGAGTGCACCAGGTTGAAGGGTGATTTCAGCCATCAGCAGAAAAGTTTTGCCAGGACTGTACCATTTTAAGATAACGGGGAAGAGTTTTATATTTATTTGCACAGCTGCCTTGAGTGCCATTTTTGAGGAGGTAGAAAGGTGGGGGTGCAAATCAAGTAAACAGCAAGTTAGGGTGAAGGATTAAGCTAATCCTTCCCTCCCTGACATGCAACTTCTCAACGTGTGTGGTGTAGGCCTGTTTGGAGGCCTCCAGCCTGACGTAGATCAGCCCAGGAAAAGGGCCATTTAATTCTACTCCTTGAGTAAACTGCCTTAAAGATTAGTACTAGGGTGGCTCCATTGGGCTCACGCATTCCGTCTATACTCACTAGGAGAGTGAGGCTTCTCATAAACCGGGACTGCGACTGTCAGGCCAAATCGTATTTAATTAAATCGTATTTAATTAACAGAAAGAAAAATGGGATCTAGCAAACACAGCCCTGCAATTCCTAGTACTTGGGGCAGGTGGACTTTTGTGTCTTTAAGAGCAGCTTCAACTGCAGCCACAAGCAGAGGAAAATGTTGATCTTCATGTATTATTATTATTATTATTATTATTACATTTATAATCTGCCTTTTTACCTCCTCCAAGGAACCCAAGGCGGCGTACATAATCCTCCTCCTCCTCCTCTCCATTTTATCCTCACAACAACCTTGTGAGGTAGGCTGAGCTGAGAGTCTGTGACTGGCCCAAAGTCACCCAGTGGATTTCCATGGCCAAGTGGGGACTCGAACCCGGATCTCCAGACTCCCAGTCCAACACTTTAGCCACTTCTTCCGGTACTTTTTTGGGGGTATTTTCATCTTGTACACTGCTTTGAGAAGGTTCTACCTTAAAGGCGGCCTAAACATCATTTTAAATCCCTACCCAGTGCCTGTTTACCCTACCCTTTGCCTGTTTGCATTCTCTTCCCCTCCTTATTGTTTTATTATGATTTTATTAGAATGTAAGCCTATGCGGCAGGGTCTTGCTATTTACTGTTTTACTCTGTACAGCACCATGTACATTGATGGTGCTATATAAATAAATAAATTAATTAATAATAATAATAATAATAATAATAATAATAAATAAATGGAATTATGAAGAGCTACACTTGCTATGTGACTGCTGCATGAATGGTGATCATCAGCCAGATCACCTCTACCATGAGCACAGGAACAAGGACACAAGAAAAGAAGGCGGCAACTCAAGCCGTTTCCCTTCCTCTGCCCTCTTAGATTTCTCTTTGGAGTTTTTGTTCATGTAATGATGACGAGACTTCAGTTTTGTTGTTTATTCGTTCAGTCGCTTCCGACTCTTCGTGACTTCATGGACCAGCCCACGGCAGAGCTTTCTGTCGGCCGTCGCCACCCTTAGCTCCCTCAAGGTCAAGTCTGTCACCTCCAGAATATCATTCCTCCATCTTGCCCTTGGTCGGCCCCTCTTCCTTTTGCCTTCCACTTTCCCTAGCATCAGCCTCTTCTCCAGGGTATCCTGTCTTCTCATTGTGTGGCCAAAGTACTTCATTTTTGCCTTTAAAACCATTCCCTCAAGTGAGCAGTCTGGCTTTATTTCCTGGAGTATGGACTGGTTTGATCTTCTTGCGGTCCAAGGCACTCTCAGAATTTTCCTCCAACACTGCAGTTCAAAAGCATCTATCTTCCTTCGCTCAGCCTTCCTTATGGTCCAGCTCTCGCAGCCATAGGTTACTACGGGGAATACCACTGCTTTAACTATGCGGACCTTTGTTGTCAGTGTGGTGTCTCTGCTCTTAACTATTTTATCGAGATTTGTCATTGCTCTCCTCCCAAGAAGTAAACGTCTTCTGATTTCCTGGCTGCAGTCAGCGTCTGCAGTAATCTTTGCGCCCAGAAATACAAAGTCTGTCACTGCCTCCACGTTTTCTCCCTCTATTTGCCAGTTATCAATCAAGCTGGTTGCCATAATCTTGGTTTTTTTGAGGTTTAACTGCAACCCAGCTTTTGCACTTTCTTCTTTCACCTTCGTCATAAGGCTCCTCAGCTCCTCCCCAAATCCAGAGATTCTGAAGTTTCAGCGCATTGAAGCAGTTGATTCTTCAGCCTTCAACCACTTGGTGGCAGCGTTGTTGACAAAGAATTCTCTCTTCTCCAGGGTGTCCTACGATCACCTCTGAATGAATGCTTGGAGGCAGCAATGGGCTGGATGAGGAGAAACAAACCGAAGCTGAAATCCAAACAAGACAGAGCTGCTCGCTGTCAAAGGCCGCAACCTGGGTTTGGAGGTGTGTCAACCGGTTCCGATTGGAGTTACACGCCCCCTGAAAGACTGTGTTCACAGCTAGGGGGTGCTTCTGGATCCGTTGCTCCAAATGACAGCCCAGATAGATGCGACAGCCAGGAGTGCCTACTATCAGCTTCGGCTGATACGCCAGCTGCGCCCCTTCCTAGAGTCGGAAGACAGCAGTGCACGCACTGGTAACTTCGAGGCTCGACTTCTGCAATGCGCTCTATATGTAGTGCTTCCTTTGTACCTAGTTCAGAAACTTCAACTAGTTCAAAATATGGCAGCCAGGTTGGTCACCAGCACACCTAGGGGTGACCGTATTACACCGACTTTAAAATTAGTTTCCGGGCAAAGCATAAAGTGTTGGTTGTTACCTTTAAAGCCCTACACGGTTTGGGTCGAGGTTTCCTGCGGGATCGCCTTCCCCCATACAATCCACCCCGCACGCTCAGGTGTTCTGGGAAGAATTTACTCCAGTCAGCTAAAACTAGGATGACATCAGTTTCCCAGAGGACCTTCTCTCTGCCACTCCCAGAGTGTGGAAGTGCCTGCCGGAGGAGATTCGTCAACTTAATAGTCTTTCCGAGTTTAAGAAAGCCATAAGGTCTGATCTCTTCCAGGGGGCCTACCCAGATGAATTTTAAGGTGTCTGATTGTTATCTTAATAGTGTATCAGTTTTATAGGTTTTTAATCAGTTTTATGCATGTTATGGGATTTTGTATTTAATGTTGTTCCCTGCTTCGATCCAGAGGGAGAGAGGAGAAATAAATAAATAAATGGATGATGATGATGTCCCACAGGGAGGAAGAACCTTCCCCAACAAACATATGATCCAGTGGGGTGTGAAATAGATGATGACCACACAAAATGGGTGCGTGTGCGAGGATTAGTTAGAGCTTTCGAAAGGAGAAAGGCAAACGCACGCAAGCCAACAGGTCTTTCAATAGTTGCTTTATTTTAACATCTTTTGTTTAATTACAGACAGTAAAATTACTCAATAGGTAGGAGGGCGAGTGGAAAGGGAATCCTGGATGTATAAGAACCCTCCATGGTCAGCATGGAGAAAAAAACATCCAAAGTGATTCTGGAATATTCGCTGGTTTCTCTTCATTTCGGCCGCAAAGGAAAAAAAAGCAGGCCTCGTTTCGGTTTGGGAAAGCCAAAATGACAACTACTTCCCAGAGCAAGAGCAAGAATGGGGGGGGGGGGGTCGCAAGGTTTGGAGGGTGGGAGAGAAAAGTCAGGGCAACCTCATGAACAGCCGGACGGCCCACCCACCCCCGACCCTAGTTCCCAGTTCCACGGGCCTTAGGCTGGCCTGGGATGCTGGTTTTTCTTCCCCACCTACATTTTCTGTGGATTATTTCTGATGAACAAAAAAACTTAAGAGGCTGGAGAAGGGAGGGGAGGAAGGAAGGATGGATGGATGGACGATCACCCACATAGAAGTTGGGAGCCAAAAAGCAGACCCAGCTCATCTCTGCTGCCAGACTGATATGATTTGGTTTGGTCTCTCTCTCTCTCTCTCTCTCTCCTCTCCTCTCCTCTCCTCCTCAAGCCCACTGAGATTTCGAAGCTAGAAGGTCCCTAGAAAGTTGGTCAAGGCACCAACAGCTTTGCAGACACCTAGAGGGAGCTCATCCTGGACTAAGGGGTTCCTTCTAAGGCAGTCAGAGGGAAGAGAGAAAGATCCCAAGAGATGCATGGTCTTCGAACCACATTCCCCAGGACACAAACGAAAAGAGATCCCCAAAGCCTGCTGACCTTAGGGTCGAAGAGAGGTAAAAATGCCCAGATGAGTTTTCCCCTCCTCCAAATGCCTACAGCGCCGGATCCTAGAGCAGAGGGTCCACAAGACGGACTGATGAGCTTGGAATGCAGAGAGTGCAGAAAGCTCCGGGGTCAGCGCGATCAAACTCTTCCCTTCCAAAAAAACCTCCCTGCCTCTACCCAAATTGCTTTAGACGTTGGCTTCCTGCTGCGAAATTGAGATATGATGGAGAAGAACTAAGAAGAACGGCGAGGAACAGGCAGCCCCACGGGCCGAATTGAGCGCACAGGTAAGTCGCTTGGGGCTTGGGGCTCATCTAACCATTCTCCAGAGCCGGCTTTGAAATGGAAGGAGGAATTCATTTACGCGCACGCGCACACACACACAAACACACCACTCCCATCCCGGACATGCTACTGACTGAGAAGTTTTGCCTCTCCACCCCAGGACAGATTTCCACACCTGCCAGGATCTTACAGACCGGGCCAGGTGTGAAAATACCGACGGCAGCTGCTAAGTACACAGGGTGGGTGGGAGGAGCAGGCAGGTAAGTGAGGTGCTGAGCCACGGCCAAACGCCTTCCCTTCCCTACCTGGCCAGGAGATGGCAGACCTCAGAAGGGCAGTGCTGCTTCCCGGGGGGGAGGGGGGGGAAGACACGGCCCGTCACCCGACATTGGCTTCCTGCTAGGGCTCCCTGACCTTCGAGGGGTTTGGCTCAGGAAGTGCCCACTGGACCTTTCCTTTGCTGCGATGGAACCAGATGCCACGCTCGGGAGCGGGGGACGTGGCCGGGGCGCCGGCCCCCTCTAACACAGTCACGCTCTGCTTTTCGGGACATGGGGCACCGCACCGGCTCCACCATGACAACCTCCCCCTCTGCCTTCGGCCTGCATGTGGGAAGGCCGAGTTTGACCAAGCGGGGAAGGGAGGGTAGAGAGCAGCAGCAGGAGAGGAAATCAGAGAAGATGGGGAATAAATACAGTCTTCCAATATATTAAAAAAGAAAGCAGTCACTTCTAACACTCTGGCTGCCGTTTTCTCCTTGTCTGCGCACGCAAAGTCAGCGAGGAAGAGAAAAACGGGCCGCCCTGGGTCGGTGCCTGCCTCCTGGGGATGGGGTGTGATGACCTAGGCAATCTCTTCAACAATCCCACCTCAACAGTAGATGCTCAAGGCTTTAGACACTTCCCCTTCCAACCTCCCTGCCCAAAACCCCTGCTTTGTAGTGAAGGCTGATATTGGAAGGAATTGTAAAAGAAATCAAGAAAACCGCGGGCGTTTGCCTCGCGCACGGGACTCCAGGCAGGGCGAGAGCGAGCTGGCAGGGGCGAAGGAAGGAGGCTTACATCATCCCCAGCTGCAGCAGCGAATTGGCATACATCATTGGCTTGACGTTCGGATGAGGCTGGGGAAGAAAAAAGAAGCAGCAGCAGCCGGGTTAGTCAACGCCACCCACGCTGCTAGCGAAATCTTGCCCGGACGGCAAGATTCCAGGAAAGAGAGCAGAAAAGGAGGAGCGGGGCGTGCCATTTTCGAGCACGCCACCCCAGAAGGGCCCTGCGGGACAAGGACTCACCACTGCTGTGAACTGGTGGAATTCCGGCCGCAGGTCTGAGCCTTGCAGATGGATGTAGGACCCTTTATTGCCCATCTGGTCACTGGCAAGAGAAAGTTAAGCAGGGTGGGAAGAGGAGGTTAGCACAGCACTGGGGTTGTGGCTGGAGTGAGACGGGGTGACCCGGGGTTCAAGTCCCTGCTCAGCCATGAAGCTCACTGGCCCAGGCTTTGGGCCAGGCACCGACCCCTCAGTCTAACCTACCTCACAGGGTTGTTGTGGTGATAAAAAGGGAGAGGGGCAGGACTATGGGATTTGTAACAAACAAGTAAATAAAAGCGGGCGCAGGGAAGGCATGAATGCACGTCGTGTGGGTAACAGGCTGGGGAGAAATGCCTCCCCAAAATGGAAGCTGGCTTTCCCCCTCAGGGTCCAAATAATGCCATTTGCTGTCCCCTCCCCCCATAAACCCGGAGCCTGCAGCACTCAGGGAGGGATAGATGCCTTTGACCCTTAGATCTAGTTCTCACTGAAGGGGTTGACTTGGGCCAGGACTGTACCACTTCACACGGGTGGGGTGGGGGCCTTGCATGACTGATGTTCCTTTACATCAGCCTTCCTTAACCTGGGGTGCTCCACATGTGTTGGACTGCATCTCCCAGAATGCCCCAGCCAGCAGAGCTGGCTGGGGCATTCTGGGAGTTGTAGTCCAACACATCTGGAGCGCCCCAGGTTGAGGAAGGCTGCTTTACAGAAACCCAAACAAATCCCTGCACACAGAAATACTAGCATGTCAGGGCGAGGTCAAGGCTTGCGCTCGTCTCCCTGCCATGCTAATTTTCTGTGTGCAGGGAATTGGTTTGTTTGTCTGGATGGGCATGCAGCCGTGCAAGGCTGCACCTGCGGTCTGAAGTGGTACGGCCTTGACAGCGGTCGACTGCCTCAATGAGACCTAACCCCTGGAGGGAGTGCCTTTCACCATTCCCATTCCCAACAATGAGGGACTAACACCTCTCTCTCTTTCTCTCTCACGCACACAACCACCTCAGTCAAGCCTCTAGGAAGGGCCCTGTCTCAGAGGTACGGCCTGCAGTTTTCCTGAAGAAGACCCCACATTCATTCCCTGGGAACGCCACTGAATGGATCTTCTCAGGAAAGCACTGCCGCGAAAGTCCCCAGAGAGGGAGAACTGGCACCCTCCGATGTGTGGATGGGACTACAACTCCCATCACTGCCACTGGCCATGCAGGCTGAGGCTGACGCAGCTGGAATCCAACATGTCTGGAAGATGCCAGGTTGGGGAAGGCGGAAGGCGGCCCTCCGATGGAAGGCCCCTCCACTTCTCTGCAAGCAGCCAGAGAGACCGCGGCGCGGCGCGCCTTCACTCACCAGTAGTTGGGGGCTGAGAAGACGGTGACACACTTGCCGTCGTGGGCCACCTCGTAGCCCTCGGGCTTGACCTCGTGGCTCCGGATGATGTAGTCTAAATGGTTGCGCTCCAGGAAGCTGTTGGTGACGTCTGGCCCAAACTGGCAGCTGACGCCACGCTTGCTGATCGACCGGCCGTTCTGGGCGAGATAAACAAGGGGGAAGACGCGGATGGTTCAGGGAGGGCAAGGCTCTGGCACGGAGGAAGGGGTCCTCGATGCTTGTCCGGGTAAACCTGACCCCCCGCGTCATCACGTTTCGGCCACCGGCCCCACTCCCTTGAAGAACGGACGTTTGGCGGGATCGTAGGAACACACAGGAGCCGGAGGGGCAACCAGTTTCGACGGTGTCAGAGCCACGAAGGCTCCCGAACGCTGCTTAAGACAGCTCGGGGATGGGAAGGAAGCACGCCCGAAGTGGGGCTGCCCTCCTTCTGGCATGCGTCCGTCTCCACTCTGCCGCCTTTCCCTAAACAAAGCCAGATCAGCGCTGGTTTCTTATTTGGACGGGGCTTTTCGCTTGGCTGGCCCATCTGGGTCAGCTTGAACTCCTGCCTTCCCGTGTCCCCATAGAGTGGGGTCCATAGGGGAGGAGCCGTGGCTCAGTGGCAGAAGGTCCCAGGTTCAAGCCCTGGCAGCATCTCGCCCGGGGCTGAAAACAACGGGATGAAATTTAATAGGGAGAAATGCCAAGTTCTACATCTAGGAAATAGAAACCAAATGCCCAGTTACAAGATGGGGGATACTTGGCTCAGCAATACTACAAACGAGAAGGCTCTTGGAATTGTTGCAGATCGCAAGCTGAATATGAGCCAGCAGTGTGATATGGCTGCAAGAAAGGCAAATGCTCTTTTGGGCTGCATTAATAGAAGTAGAGCTTCCAAATCACATGAGGTCCTGGTTCCTCTCTATTCGGCCCTGGTTAGGCCTCATCTAGAGTATTGCGTCCAGTTCTGGGCTCCACAATTCAAGAAGGACGCAGACAAGCTGGAGCGGGTTCAGAGGAGGGCAACCAGGATGATCAGGGGTCTGGAAACAAAGCCCTATGAAGAGAGACTGAAAGAACTGGGCATGTTTAGCCTGGAGAAGAGAAGATGGAGGGGAGACATGATAGCACTCTTCAAATACTTAAAAGGTTGTCACACAGAGGAGGGCCAGGATCTCTTCTCGATCCTCCCAGAGTGCAGGACACGGAATAACAGGTTCAAGTTAAAGGAAGCCAGATTCCAGCTGGACATCAGGAAAAACTTCCTGACTGTTAGAGCAGTATGACAATGGAACCCGTGACCCAGGGAGGTGGTGGGCTCTCCCACACTGGAGGCCTTCAAGAGGCAGCTGGACAACCATCTGTCAGGGATGCCTTAGGGTGGATTCCTGCATTGAGCAGGGGGTTGGACTCGATGGCCTTGTAGGCCCCTTCCAACTCTGCTATTCTATGATTCTATGATCTCCAGGTAATGCGGGGGGAACTCCTGCCTGAAACTCTGGAGAGGCGCTGCTGACGGTCAGTGTCGACAATACTGAGCTAGATGGACCCAGGGTCTGACTCACTATAAAGCAGCTTCCTACGCCTGAGCTGGACAGGGGAGGTGGGCGAGTTCCTGGGGTGACTGACAGATACCTCCAGGGGTGGTAGAAGGAAGAGCTGGGCCCCCGATCTAAGGTAGCCTGAAGACTAAGGGAAAGAAATGGCCAGCTTGGGCAGGAATGCCTACTCAACAGCATCCAAGGAGGATTGATGCCCGGAATACAGATGACGCCAAACAGCTGAGCCCAGATAAGGAGGCTCGCAAGCAGGTGGGTCAGGAGGGATGCCAAAGCAGGACTTACCTGGGGTTGAGGGTCTGACCAGAGTAAATCGCACATGGGACCTGCCAACAGGAAGGCAAGTGGTCAAATAAAAAACGCAAGGAGGAGGGGAAAGAGAGAAAAGGCTGCCGTGCTCCTGGCAGCTGTGAAGGGGACTAAACGTCCCGTGCTAAAACCCACCTCTCATGCGTTCCACCAGGCTCAATCGGCAAGGGCCTCGGGCCCCCACCTCTTTCCGACCCGCCCCCCAAGCGCTGCTTCTCCACCTTTAACAGCAGCCTGGCCTGCACAAATATCACGGGTGAATGTTCTCCAATTGCTTCGTCTCTAGGCCAGGAAAGCTTCGCCTGCCGTCTTTGGGAGCCTTTTTCATCCCCCTGCCTTTCCCCGGCCGTGGAATGACCCAAATAAAAAATAGTGGGGGGGAGGGGATGCCATCTGTAACAGCTATGGCGTGCCAAAGGGGTCAAATTTAGCTTATTTGCAAGCTAAACGTGACCCTTTGGGAACTGTAGCAGCTATGGATGCCATTTTTTTCCTTAAAAGAATAAGCATCATTCTTTTCTTTTTTTTTTTTTTTTTTTTAAAAAAGACGGGGTTCTGCCTGAATGCTGCCGGGGGAGGGGGGGGCTGCACTGGGAGCCACGAGCCAGTAATTGCCCACCTCTGATCAAACACCCCGTTGCCAGAAAGTAGGCTTTTTGGTGTTTTGAACGACTGCGGGTTTTGTCTCATGCGCAAATAATGCTCATTTAATCAATGAATGGGCTAAAACTAATCAAGATGAACGCACTACGGAGGTTTCTTGCGTTGGGTGATAGCCCCACAGGAGCAGCGGGGGGGGGGGGGGGAGCGTGCCCCAGCTAGAAGCACCGTGCACTCCACACGCCCCGGCCTTCTCCAGCCCAGCCCTCCACGCTCACCTGAATCTGGTGGTTGCCGATTCCTCTCGATCTTCCTGATATCGTCTAATGTGATGCCGTCTTCACTGAAGAGCCCTCCGTGCATTATCTGGGGGGCGGGAGAGAGAGAAGGAAGAAGAGCCAGGATCAGCAAGGGCAAGAATCTCATGCCCGAGGAGCCTCCGGCCACCTCCCGCCTGCCCCTTCCAACAAGCCCAAGCCCCGGCCTCCGTACCAAGACTTTGCCATTGATGCACTGCGCCAGAGGGAGCCACTCAAAGACCTCACTGAAGAGCTCGAACATCTGGGTTGTGTATTTGGCTTTGACCTCTCCTTCAAACCCGTAGATCTGATTCATGTTGTCTGTTTCGTGGTTCCCTAGAGGGCAGGAGAAATCAGGAGAAGCTAGAGGCCAAAAGGAAGCGTATTTTTTCGGCTGCCGCCTTCCACCAAAGAGATTTCCATGGCCGGGTATCGGCACAAACAGGCTTGGTACAACGGCACAAGTAACGCACGTGGCTGCTTTGCGGAGAAATCTCTTTCGGGGGCCCAACAAAGCCATGATGTGCTGTCTTGCAGATGCCTAGCAGACCGCCATCCCTTATACATACCCAGGCCCCCTTTAAGAACAGCAGAGGAGGCCTTGCTGGTCTTTTCAAAATGAGCAGAATGCTGCTGTGAAGTACCACGACAGCAGGGCCTTCCCTGTGGTGGCACCCACCCTCTGGAAAACCCTCCCTCGTGTGGTTCGGGAGGCAGAAAATGTAACATTTTTAAAACGGCTCCTGAAAACACACCTGTTTATCCAGGCTTTGTAAGTAAATGAATTATACTGCTCCACGTTACTGCTCCTTAATTTATTTTTTACTGTAGTTGGAAGTATTTTTTACAGAACCCTTGTTCTAATGCAGTGTTTTTAAGGTTGCATCTTAGTATTGTGAACCGCTGAGAGATTTTACTATATTCAGTGGTATATAAATGCTATACATAAACACCACAGAGGGTTCAGGAGCTCCGTGCTTCTTGGATTGGGTGAGGCAACCGGTACCCCATACTGGCTCCCTCCCCCAGCACAAAATAGAGCCAGGAGAATAAAACCGGATCTACTGGAGAGAAGCCCAGTCCCAATGAGTGACTTACAAGCGCTCATTTCCTGTGCTAAAAACCCTAACAAAAGGCACCTTGAAGAGAGGGGGACAGGGGGAAGCCGCGTGAGGCTGTTTTTAATTATTACTTTAATTTTTTTTTAACTTGACAGCATCCAGGAAAGCTTATACCAAAATAAATTTGTCAGTTTTTAAGATGCCACAAAACTCTGTTTTTTTGTTTTGTTTTTTTAAGGAACTAGATAAAAAGCAGGCAAAAAGAGGCTTTGAACAAGGGATAGGTGAGTGGGGCAGGCAGGCAGGTAGGGATCCACCTTGCCCCTTCTTCCTCTGCTGAGCTACTTGCGAGGAGGAGGCCCTTACCTCGAAGTAGGTGGAAATGATCCGGATATAGCAGCTTAAAACCGAAGAGCGTTAATATCACCTCCACGGAGAAGGAGCCACGGTCAACGAAATCCCCGTTGAATATCTACAGTGGGGAAGGGGCGGCGCTCAGGAAAAACAACAACGCTGTCCCTTTGGGAAACTTCAACCGAAAGACTTGACAGTCTTTTAGAATTTAAAAAAGCAATAAAGACTGATCTATTCCTCTTTGTCCCCCTGATGGCTCCGGCTATTGGGCGGTACAGAAATGTAATAGATAGATAAATAAATAAAATTTATTCCTAGGTCAAGTATGAGGCAACTGCAGGGGATGAACCAAATTCAGCTCCACTGGGAGACACAGTTAACAGATAGTTGATGAGACCATCTAGAAGGGGCTTACAACTTTCCCTCTAACAGGTAAAAAGAAACCTTTTGGTCTCAGCCGGCGAGATCCCTCGCACCTGTCAGGAGGAGGGGGGAATTGTGAGGAAACACAAATGTCGCCGCCCACATATGCCCCGGGGCCCCCAATCCTTCCCTCCTTCCAGGAAGCCATCCAGGGAGCGAAACAGCTCTCCAGAGCCTACTGTAACCTGGAAAGAATGACCAGGAAAGGATACGTATGGATTCGTTTCTGACGGCAGCCCATTCAATTCAAATATATTCAGAAGGTCGTAGTACTGCCCGTGGGTGTCTCCACAGACAGTGATTTTCTCTGTCTAGAATGAAGAAACAGGAAGAGAAGGCGGGGGGGGGGGGGAAATCAACGGAGGAAGGGGTGTAAAGCTGAGCCAAATATGCTTCTTTGAAAGTATCCCTGGGTGATTCTTCTCCCCCAATTGTTTCAGTGAGGCAACCACAGGAGAACGGGTGGCCCAGGCCCATGAGGAGGGGGAGAGGGGGAAATGCGCTTTCTCTCTTTCACCTCCATCCCACGAACAGCTTGGCAATTAGCACAGGACTCTTTAGAGACGAGGGCTGTGCTGGGAAGGGCTGATGGGAGTCGCTTGACCAAACCGTCCCGGGGAGCCACAAGGTTCCCATCCCTGCTTTAAGGGACAAGCAGACCACAGAATCCACAAGGACTCAGGGAACGGGCTGCAGGCCTAGGCGAAGGCGCCATTCAGATGACACGTTTCTCAACAGTGGTTTTAGAACTCCACAGTGGAGTTTTTACACCACTGTTGAGAAATATGTTGCCTGGCAGGAAAACTCCATGCAACGGTCAAGGTTATTTTGGGGGGAAACATTCCACGTGAAATATCCACAATGCGCAGAGGAGGGTTCCTGCACAACTGTTGTGTTGTGTGGTGGGCTCTGTGGAGTTTTCCATTGCGTTGACTTTTCCCACTGGCTATAGAGTTCCCTGGAAAGAGCAGCGAAAGGAGCGAGTGCCGCTCTAGGAAGAGCCACTGGGATTGTTGTTGGTTTTGCAGCAATGGCTGATGGGACACCATCAGGAGGACTGGGGGAGGAGAGAGGGGGGAGGAACTGTCAATCTGACACCGAGATGGATTTTACTCAACTCCACGACAGCCCACAGTCCCACAATGGTGGAGATAGAATACGTTGCGTGGGGAGTACCTCTTAAAAACTCAACCGTTGAGTGGAGTTTCCCCACTGCGTTGACTAACACGTTGTCTGAATTGAGCTGAAGTCAACTCCACCTAGCAGGATCCAGTTAGCAATGCATGGGTGGGATTTACTTTTTGGTTCAGGTGGACACCGGGAGAGTCTGAGTTGGGGCTTTTGTCATTTTCATACTAATAAAAGGTCTCTGGATTTTCCCCATTTGGAAACGTCAGGCGCAAAGAGACAAACTCACCTCTTTTAACGTGGTTTCTACGAGGGTGGGGAGTTTTGATAGCACCTCTTTCGCTTGCACCAAGATCTGCAAGAGGGGGGAAAAAGAAGTCAGTGAGAGAGTAGGCGGGGTTGGGTGGGTAGAAAGATGAGAAGTGTGTCACAGTGTGGGTGGGGTGGGCCGTCAATACACACTATAATAGGTATGGCTTAGATCAGCTTCCATTGTGGAAAGCGTTACAAAGATTAAATTAAATGGAATAATATTTCATTATTATTGTGATATGATTACCATATTGTAAACTGAAGTCTTCATGACCGGCCAATTTTTCTTAAAGCAAAAAACAGAAAAGAAGTCCTGCACACCTTGCAAACTAACACCTGATGGAGCAGACTTTAGTCTACCGGTGCTCATGCCATAATAAATTTATGATTAGGCTTCAAGGCACCACAAGACTCTTCATTGCTTTTGGTGCAGCAGACTAGCACAGCTACTCCTTTGGAAGGACCAAAGAAGAAGAGGAAAATGTACGAATTGCGGTACCTAAAGGCTAAAAAGCCAGTGCAGCTACATGCTAAGAAGCAAGACCCTAGTCTTCATGGCCTCTTCAGCCTTTTAAGATGTTTTAAGGGTGTTCTAATTATGTATGCTATGTTTTTAATCAGTTTTTAATGTGTTTTATATTCACAGTTGTTCCCCGCCTCAATCCAAGTGGAGAGGCGGGTAAGAAATCATCATCATCTCAACCTGAGGGAGGTTCACGGTCCCCTCCTTGCTTGTGCCACCAGACCCACCTACGAATAGGTGTCACCGACCCTGCATCCTCCCTTTGAATCAAGTGCTCCTGCAGCCCTAGCAAGGAGGGGGAAGGGCCATGGCTCCGTGGCAGAGCCCCCAGGTTCGATTCCCGGCTTCTCCAGGAAGGGCCAGGGAAGAATCCTGCCTGAAACCCTGGACAGCTACGGCTGCCGGTCAGCGTCGACAACACTGGGCTCGATGGACCCAGGGGTCCGACGTGGTATAAGGGCAGCTCCCTGTGTTCCTGCAAACAGCCCTCAAGGAACACAGGAGGACGGTTACCTGATAGGCACATTTCCTGTGGAGTTTCTTTTGATCCTTGTACCACTGCATTAACTCCTTCATGAACTCAGGCGTCACTTTCCCGTTGTCCAGCTTCGGGCCGCTGTACTCGTCCTCAATGGCTGGGGAGAGCAGAAGGAGCAGAAAAGTTGAGGTGAGCAAAGGAGGCAAGAGGCAAATCGGGCCTAGCTTTGCCCGCAGGTTTGGCCTTTGACAGACGAACTGGCGACCTGCCGCCAGGCCTCACAGGGAAGCCCCCGCGGAATGCTTCCTTCGCCTGTCCTTGCCTTCACATTTCCCAAATGGCCACCCATCAAAGGGATCCGGGCACCTCAACGCCTTCCTTTCAATGACATCAGGGCGGAAAGGAAACCAGGCCTGCTACCTGGTTTCTTTAGAGACCGCTTTTCTCTCTTGTTCCAGCGCAAGGGTCTCTTTCCAGTGGACCAACAGCTTTGAGAGCTTTTAGACCTTCTGTTCCACATCCCCTCATCTGCTGAAGGGATGTTCCACGTTCTGGGGCACGAGCTCAGGGGACACATGGGCCAGTCCTGCTGGGGCCTTTCAGCTTGTGTGGCTTGAGAGCGCGCCCGAGGGCACCCCCAACATTCCCCCTGCAGGAGAAGACAGGCAGAGGTGGACCTCCTGTCTTCCAGGGAAGGTTGCCCATTCTTAGTGATCTGCTCATTGGGGTATCCCTGATGAACGGGTCAAGGATCCCACAGTGCCCTTGGACAGAGACTGAAGTTCCCCGCAACTGACCCTTACCAGTTTTCCAGACTGTGGGGAAGGTCACCTAGAATCATAGAATCATAGAATAGCAGAGTTGGAAGGGGCCTACAAGGCCATCGAGTCCAAGCCCCTGCTCAATGCAGGAATCCACCCTAAAGCATCCCTGACAGATGGATGTACAGCTGCCTCTTGAAGGCCTCTAGGGTGGGAGAGCCCACCACCTCCCTAGGTAACTGATTCCATTGTGGTACTGCTCTAACAGTCAGGAAGTTTTTCCTGATGTCCAGCTGGAATCTGGCTTCCTTTAACTTGAGTCCATTATTCCGTGTCCTGCACTCTGGGAGGATCGAGAAGAGATCCTGGCCCTCCTCTGTGTGACAGCCTTTTAAGTATTTGAAGAATGCTCTCATGTCTCCCCTCAATCTTCTCTTCTCCAGGCTAAACATGCCCAGTTCTTTCAGTCTCACTTCATAGGGCTTTGTTTCCAGACCCCTGATCATCCTGGCTGCCCTCCTCTGAACACGCTCCAGCTTGTCTGCGTCCTTCTTGAATTGTGGAGCCCAGAACTGGACGCAATACTCTAGATGAGGCTTAACCAGGGCCGAATAGAGAGGAACCAGGACCTCACGTAATTTGGAAGCTACACTTCTATTAACGCAGCCCAAAAGAGCATTTGCCTTTCTTGCAGCCACATCTCACTGTTGGCTCATATTCAGCTTGCGATCTACAACAATTCCAAGATCCTTCTCTTTTGTAGTATTGCTGAGCCAAGTGTCCCCCATCTTGTAACTGTGCATTTGGTTTCTATTTCCTAAATGTAGAACTTGGCATTTATTCCTATTAAATTTCATTCTGTTGTTTCATTCCCTGCACAAACATTTTCTGGGGGAGAGGGAAACACATCACCCGGGGGGGGTGGGATGGGGGCTATGCAGATGTACGCCAGGACCGCGCTGCTCCCACAAAGTTTAGGTGCCTTGCTCGGGCACCCTTCCTGTAACTAGCCTGAACTGCCAACCTCGGGGCACAGCGATTCCCTTCCCTGCCTCTTCTTCTCCAGCTGTCTTTGAACACAGAGAAGTGGGGATGCCGTTTGGAGAGATCTTAAAAAGTCAGCATCCGTGGGCCTCCGGGATGCAACCGTGTCATCGCTCAGTCCAGACACAGGGATTAAGGGAGCCTTGCTCGTGCCAGCAGCTGGCCCACTGCGAAGCGCAATCTATTTATTTTCACTGATTAAGCCTCTCCGCGCTGAGATCTATTTATGATCCGAGATTTTGATCTATTTTGGGCCCTGGCAGGAAACCCTGGCGCAGCCACCCGTGCGAAATGGCATTAGTCACCGGCATGAGGACGGCAGGGCTCCCTTGGAAAGGAGGGATGCCATGAGAGGCAGGAGACCTGGCCCTTCTCACAAGCAGCTGTTTCCAGCCCGGACTCTCGGCAGGTCTCTGAGCAAGTCGGAAAGGGCGCAAAACTACCAAGCATTAGGGGGCTACGAGCAGCAGCCTTCACCCAGGGAGGTTAAAATCCTATAAGAGCAGGAGACCGACCCATTGCCGATATAACAAGTGATATCATCCTTGGTGGCCTTCATTTCAAGCCTCTGTACCTCTGGAGAGTGTTCCTTGTTTACAGGGCGTTAGTTCTGCATTCAGACAGTGTCCTGGAGAACCCTGGATTTTCCAGCGTGAAGATCAACAGCGGTAAAGAAACTTGCCTATTTTCTTACAATGTGAGCCCGGGGGGAAGTGGGGGAGAGATCAGGTGTTTTCTAGAGCACACTGAGCTAGAGAGAGTTCCAGCAGACCAAGGCAGACTTTGGAACATGCCCCAGAATCCTTTGCAATAAGCGGGAGTTCCATGACAGATACGAAGGGATTCTTCAAGGGCAGGTCAACGTTGAAAGGACACTCTGAGCATAGAACGTTTGAGAGCCGCTGTTCACGAATCCAACTGCAAAGGTATCTACTGCTAGCACAGATGCGACAGGCCTGAGCAAAAGCTGGAGACTAGCAGGAAGTGCGGGAGGCAACACTGTCATGAGTGAGCAAGGGATGCTGGGTAAACTGAGCCCTGGGCGCCAGCCACATCCAAGGGCAAGAGCACAGAAGGGCTTGTTCCTGCCCCCAGCAACTCTCTTCCCTTGCCCTTGAATGTTGCCATGGGGATTCGGTCTCCTCACTGAGCAGGCCCAAAATGCCCATCAGAATTGTGAATGCCGGCAGTGTTAGCACTGGGGGTGCTGATGAAGTCCCTCTGAAGCCCTCATACTTAGGCCAAGAGAGGAGACATGCAGCTCCCTCAAGGTCTCAGTCGCCTTGGGGCACGCTGCCTCCAATCGCTCCAAAGCTGCCACCTTGCCTTCACTACATTACACTTATAGAATCACAGAATCACAGAATCACAGAATAGCAGAGTTGGAAGGGGCCTACAAGGCCATCGAGTTCAACCCCCTGCTAAGTGCAAGAATCCACCCGAAAGCATCCCTGACAGATGGTTGTCCAGCTGCCTCTTGAAGGCCTCTAGTGTGGGAGAGCCCACAACCTCCCTAGGTCACTGATTCCCTTGATCTCAGCCAAAAGGCCCCTTCAATGCTCCCTTGAACAGTTCCCCCTCCCACCGCCACAACTCACTCATGCTCTCTATGTCCAGGGAGTCCACCACAGACCGCTTGTGCTCATCGCTGGCAATGGCTCGCTCAAACGCCTTCCGCTTCACGATCTTGTTGCACTCCTGGTACTTCATCTTGGCGTCCTTATCGTTTGGTTTCACCTTGACAACCTGGCCGAAGGGGGGGGGGGAAGAGGAGCTAGTTATATTTACACGTAGAGACCCTCGTAAAACCGTGGTTGCCCATTTGCATGTAATACCATCTCTACGTCCCTTTCGCCTTCTTGCCTGGGAACGCATATCATTCCCAGGCACATTCATGACTAACACACACCGTTCACACTCATATGGAGTTACCTAGCACTCTAGTTGTGGTGTCTATTCCCTCAGAGCCCCATCTGTGTCTAGACGTTGTGTGCTGCCATTTTTTAAAAAACTTCTGAGCAATTCGAATGTTCATAAACATTCTGTAACACCTCAGCGCCTGAGCCAATAGCTAGGATAGGCTCATGTCAGTCAATTGAGGATACAACTCACAGCCAAGAGCTGTGAAGCTTTCAAACACTGCAGTCTGCGTTTACTTAGGGGTGTGGTATTTTTCTTTTCCATTTTTGTACGTTTATCTGATTTTGTATGGAATACTGGGAGTTGTAGTCCAAGTTCTTAGTGAATTGAAGAGGACCTGGAGACACAAAGGGGATAGGGGTCTTCTCTCACTTTACACTGGAGTTTGGAGAACCCCTTGGTTCCACAAACTCACGCCCAGTGCCCCCCTACCCTACCCTACCCTACCCTATAAAAATCATTATTCAGACTAGTGGTTTTCAACGACCCACTAAGGAAGATAATAACAATAAAATTCAAAACAGTAACAATGAATGGAATATTCAAAATCCAATTACATTTTTTTAGTTTACTCAATTAAACATAATTGATGAACTTGATCCAGTGGTATCATCCTGTTGTTTCTTCCTGTATAATATTGCCAGGATTCGATCATTTTTGTCTGTCTCTTCTGCCAAGACTCTTGTTCATGCATTGGTTATTTCTCGGTTGGACTACTGCAACCTTCTTCTCACTGGCCTTCCTTCTTCTCACATCAGTCCATTGGTTTCTGTTCACCACTCTGCTGCTAAGATCATCTTCTTGGCTCGCCGCTCTGACCATGTCACTCCACTTCTGAAATCTCTTCATTGGCTTCCAATTCACTTCAGAATCCAATATAAACTTCTCCTGTTGACCTACAAAGCTTTTCACTGTCTAGCTCCTTCCTATCTTTCCTCTCTCATCTCAGACTATTGCCCTGCTCGTGCTCTTCGCTCCTCTGATGTCATGTTTCTCACCTGCCCAAGGGTCTCTCCTTCCCTTGCTCAGCTTTGTCCATTTTCTTCTGCTGCCCCTTACGCCTGGAACGCTCTTCCAGAACATTTGAGAACTACAAGTTCAATCGCAGCTTTTAAAGCTCAGCTAAAAACTTTTCTTTTTCCTAAAGCTTTTAAAACTTGAATTGTTCTGACTTTTATACTGCCTGTTTGGTGCATTCTCTTCCCCTCCTTATTGTTTTATTATGGTTTTATTAGAATGTAAGCCTATGCGGCAGGGTCTTGCTATTTATTGTTTTACTCTGTACAGCACCATGTACATTGATGGTGCTACATAAATAAATAAATAAATAATAATAATAATTTTAAAAAATCAGGAATCTCTCGCGCTGCTCAGGAGACTCCTGCTATTCCTTACTTTCTCCACACCCTAGAACAGCTTTCCCCAGTGTGGTGCCCTCCAGATCTTTCAGATTTCAACTCTCATTAGCCCCAGTTAGCATGGCCAAGATTCAGGAATGCTGGGAGTTGCAGTCTAGCAAACCTAAGCCGAAATCTGAGGACCCCTAACATATTATTCAAAGCTCAAACCAACCCACTTCCCCCGGGTTATGGCAATCCAAGATGCTTAAGAAGAATGAGGAAAGCCGCACGTGCCTCCTCCTCCTCCTCCTCCTCCTCCTCCTCCTCCTCCTCCTCCTCCCTTCTCCCTCCTCCTCCTCCTCCTCCTCCTCCTCCTCCTCCCTTCTCCCTCCTCCTCCTCCTCCTCCTCCTCCTCCTCACTTACCGTCTCGTAGTCCCGCAAGGCTGCCTTGAACTTGCCCAGGGCCATGTTGCTGGTGGCCCGCCTGTAATAGCCTTTGATGTACTTCTTGTCCAACTCGATGGACTTGGTGGCGTCAGCCAGGGCATAGCCATAGCATTCTGTCCGCAGGTAGGCCAGGCTCCGGTTGCCATAATAGATGGCATTGCTGGGGTTCAGTTCAATGGCCTGGCTGTAAAACGTCACGGCATTCTCGTAGTCCTTTGCTGGGAAGAGAGGGAGAGAGGAAAGCCATAAAAGGAGCTGTTAGCAGAGAGCCAACGCAGTAGCTATAAGCGACCCAAAGCGGCAAATAAATGAAGGCTGTGTCCGCACAAGCAAAGGTAAGGCCTGCAATGCTGCTCCGTGGTGGCTGTTCTGTGACATTTACACCCGGGAGTGGCTTTCACATGGAGAGATCAAGGACTGCAGAGAAATCAGGTCAGGATATCCCAGAGTTCTCCTCTCCTCTGCTTTGTCAAGAGGAAGAAATGCTCCTACAGGATCGGCAGAGGGAGGGCTACGCTGGAACTGTTCACCTAACAAAGAAGTACAAAGGTACACGTTCTTACTTAAAGAGGTGTCTGCTCTCCAGCTCTGTTCTTCGTCAGCAAGTGACATTAAGCTCTGTCTACGCACAACCTGCCTTCGCACAACCCAGATGATGATTCAGGAGGTGGCTCGATGGGCAACTCGCGGCCCAGCAACATTTTGGCTCCCAATTCCCATCAGCCCTAGGCAGCATCACCAATGGGGAGTGATGATGGGAGCTGGAGCCAGACGCAGCCTGGCCCTGCCTTAGTTCAAGCAGCTCCTTGCATTTCCAAAGAGAGTCAGACGAGGCCTTCAGACGAGCCCTCCACAACCTTCTCCTCTTTCTTCCTCAACCGAGTCCTGATAGACCAGGGAGGGAAGGGGACTATTACCCCATGTCCAGACTTACCTTAGAGTAAGTCCCCCTGAACTCAATGGGACTTACTTCTGAGCACACATGCTGTCAGACAGGTCTCGGAGGTCAATGAGATCAGGGAAGGGAAAAGATACTCTCCCAGATACTCTCCCATCTATGAACTACGAGTTCTAGCCTAGATTTTAAAAAGCGTTTGAAAACTCCTCTCTTTTCCATAGCTTTTGGAACACTAGCCTGATTTAATGTTCACAATGCTTCGATCTTTCCCTTATTCTGTCTTTGTGTAACCTCTCCCCCTCATATGTTTTAATGTGATTTTAGGTGGCAAGCCTCTGCAAAGGATATTGTTGCTGTTTTATTTGGACATACTGTACAGCACCAAGTACATTGTTGGTGCTATATAAATTATTATTAATAATAATTATTATTATAATAATGGGACATTTTCACATGGACAAACAATTCAGTAGGTCAGCCTTCCCCAACCTGGTGCTCTCCATGCTGGCTGGGGAAGATGGGTGCTGTAGTCCAACACATCTGGAGCGCCCCAGGTTGAGGAAGGCTGCTTTAAAGAGTAGTATGTACTCAAATTCTACCTAACCTTGCTCTAAGGGTGTATTCAAAATCACAATATGTGGATTATTTATTCGTACCCCGCCTTTCTGCCAAAAGAATGGCACTCAAGGGGGTTCAAAGAAACAATTAAAATTGATTAAAACAATGCATTAAAAACACAATAAAAACAAAGCAATGATAGAATAAAACAGCACCCAATCCACCAGACCCTTCTTAAATAAAGCGCTCTTTGCCTGACAGCGGAAAGACAGCAGAGAGGGACAAACCTAGCCACCCCCTGGGAGGGAGCTTTGCAGCCTGGGAGCAGCCACTGAAAAGGCCCTGTCTCCGGTCACCATCACCTCCCCCCCCCCCACCAAAGGCAGTGATCTCAAAAGAAGGGCCGTTCCAAAGACCTTAAGAGTTGGGCAGACTCATATGGGAGAAGGCGTTCTTTCAGGCAGCCTGGTCCCAAGACGTGCGGAGCTTTATAGGTTATGGTCAGCTCTTTCAATTCCGCCTGGAAACAGACCAACAGCAGCCAGTGAAGCTGTTCTAAAAAGGGCTCTAATTAGCCGGGGTCAACAGTTTGGCTGCAGCACTCTGGACCAGTTGAAGTTTCTGAACAGTTTTCAAGGACAGCTCCACGTAGAGCGCATTACAGTAGTCCAAACAGGATGTAACCAAGCCTGTGTGGCCATGGCCTGATCAGACTTTAGTTATCCCTTAATGCAGGGGTCCTGGTGAGCTGCTTTCACACACACCCCACTCCCACCCTAGCGTACCTGGGCACGGAGCGCCATCTCGCCTGCCCAGCCGAAGCAAAGCCAGGATGCGGGGGGGGGGGGGGGCGCCCAGCTTCGGAACGGTGCACCCAGCCAGAAGCTGCTCTGGGAGAGTGACTTCCGGGCACACCATTCCGAAGCCGCCTGCCCGCCCCAGCGTCCTAGCTTCACTTCAGCTGGGTGCCCACCCAGCCAAAGCAAAGCCAGGATGCTGGAGTGTGTGTGTGGGGGGGGGCTTCCCAAAACCATCCCCTCAACCCTCCCCCCCCCCTGTCCGTGGAAAAATTGTCTTCCACGAAACCAGTCCCTGGTGCCAAAAAGGTTTGGGACAGGAAAGGTGCAATTAACCACCTTTCTGTACCCACAATCAAAATGACAGAAATGTGGCAAAATGGGTGGGTTTCATGGACATTTGTAAATGAAGTGGGGATTATAATATGTGTTCAAGATTTTAAGCAAGTGGAACCAAGGAGGTGATAAAGCTAGGCTGATCGCACAATCAAATTGCACCCTGCACCCCCAATTCTCAAATATAAGTTAATACATGCACTGTCAGTGAAGACAGAAGCAATATGCGCTTTAAACTGAAATAACTATTCATGTGAACCTGGGGTGAGTTACCAGAGATTATACGACAAATTAGAAAATGAAGTAATGATAACTGAAAACAAACAGAAATGTGTACTTTTTTTGTATATAGAACCCTGTTTCTCACTTACAAGCATCTAAAAAAGCCAAAATTAAACATCACTTAAGAGCCTATAAAAACTTCTCGCTTCAGGGCATGCGTCAACATCACCAAGGATTAAAGGAGTCACATTCTGGAAGTTGGCAAAGATGCTAACAAACGCCGAGTCCAAGAGGCCAGAGCTATTTAATTACAGACTTATCGTAAGGTTAAGTACCCAAGGGAGCTAGTCTTTCCTAACTCATCTTAGAAATGGCAAACTCGTGGTCCGTGTAAGCGTGCATCTAAATGGATTTACTTCTCCCTCAAAAAAGCAACTGGACGTGAATCTTTATCAGCAAAGCCATCTTCCAAGAGCTGCAGTGGATCTAACCTGCTCTTCAGGAACAGCCTCGAAGCTCTTCAAATCTGCTGCCTACAGCAGCGGTTCTGCTGCCGCCGCCGCCACCTCCAGAGATTATGATCCCGTTGAACGGATCACAATGCTTCCCCCCACCCCACCCCCAAGAGATCATTCTAGAGGGTGTTAGGCCAATTTGTTGCACAAGCGCTGCAGGCTCACTGGGCACATGTCACAAGATGGAAGGCACTGGACGTAATTAACAGACTTCGTATAACGGGGAAAGGAAGTGACCCGGGCCAGGGACTGTTTTTTTATCAGCCGGTCAGCCATACCGAGGGCTTGAGCATCGCTCACGCAAGACCCGTGTCGCAAAAAGACCTTTGATCACATCATGCTCTCTCAAAAGAGGGGCAGCGGTCCGGCTGCCCAGTGCCCCTGGCCTTCTCCTGCCCCTGTGAGGGGCGTCCCACCCCTCACACGTCCCCTCCAAGACCACCACGCTCCCATCAACTAACCTCCCTTTCCCTCAGCCCCCTCTTCTCAGCAACTCTACTATGAAAGTCACACAAACCTCTCCGCACCCTCCAAAGAAGCTCTCTGGGGCACACCTGCCTATCCTTGGATTTACCACACACCCCCAAGAAGACCCCTCCCCACTGGCTCTTTCCTGTGACCTCTAACCCCAAATGATCAGACCCCAGACCCCCGCTGCAGGTGTTCGCGCTGGAGCGCCAAGCAGTGCTTCGTTACATCTCCCGCTTTGACAAGTTTCTTACTTACTTACCCCCCTCCCCCCCCCCGACTGAACCCCCTCCGCCCCCCCTCCCCACACACACCTGGCTGTTCTCTTCAAAGACGCCCCCCTCCCCTCCTCTCCTCTTGCTCACCTGCTGCCCCATGAAGAGCCTCACAGGTTCCCTCCCCCCCCAGGCATCCTCATGGGCTGTTTCCCCCCTCCTCAAGACCCCCCTCCAGGTGGCCCTTCCTCTCCCTCTGGGCAGCCTCTCCCCACAATGGCTGCCCCCCTCCTCCTTCAAGGAGCCCCCCTCTCCCCCCCCCCATTGGCTCCCTCTAAGGCAGCCCCACACCTCCCCTCACGAAGCAGCCCCCTCCCTTGAGGAGACCCCATTGGCGCCTCCCCTCAGGTAACCCCTCCCCTCCCCCACCATTGGCTCCTCCCCTCAGGCAAGCCCCGCCCCGCCCCCACCATTGGCTCCTCCCCTCAGGCAAGCCCCGCCCCGCCCCTCCCTCAGGGCGCCGTGCCGTGCCGTGCCCCGCCCCCCCGCCGCTGGCCGCTGTGCCCTCCCCGGCAGGCGCTACCTTTGAAGTAGTCATTGGCCTGGGTCTTGAAGGCCTCGGCTCGCTCCAGGGCCGCCGGCTCGCCCTCCTGAGGCGGCCGCCCGGAGTTCCCTCCATTGCCGCCGCTCTCCGCCCGTTCTCCCTCCGCCATCGCCGCCGGGCCGTAAATCGCGCCGCCCTGACAACCAGCGACGAGGAGGTGGGGGGGAGCGCAGGGGGGATCCCAGCAGCCGTCAAACGCGGCCGTCGCAAACCACCACCACCTAGCGGGAAAAGAGCGGGGGCGGAGCCAGCGCGGACGTCAGAGATGCGCTGGAGAGGCGGGGGGGGCTCATTAAAGCCTCTCAGAGACGGGGCGGGGCCCGGGAGAGGCGACTCACCATAGAGAGGGAAGGGAATCCCTCCCTCGGAGGCGCGTTCGAGAGGGCGGGCTAGAGCGTCCCCGTGGAGGGTGGAGGCGGGGTTAGCATCAAGCCGTCAATGAAAGGGGCGTTGCGCAATTGGTCACGGCCGTTCTCGGAGAGCGATGATTGGCTGCTTTGTCACGGCATGTTGAGCTATGACGGGGCTGTGCCGGGCGGGGATGTGATTGGCTCGTACGTCTTGGCTGCCGGTGGAGGACATCCAATCCTCTGCAGCGGTTATTGGCGTTATGCGGGAGGGAACGCCCATTTGGAATGGGGGCGCGGCCAGGAGATAGGGGCGTGGCCAGGGTACTGACGCAATGCTGGGAGAAGCGAATCCTAGATTTAAAAAAAAAAGGGAAGGAAGAACTTGGCTGCTTTTGCGCACCAAGTAAAACCCACTTTCTTCCCTTATGCAAATTCTAGAGCTCAGTCCTACCCAGGTTTTCCCTGGCAGAAAACATCTATGAGAACCTTGAACCCAAGACCTGGTGCCTGAGTTTGTCTCCTTTTTTTCCTCCTCCCTCCGCATCCCTTTTCCTTTTGTGTGGTGCCTTCTAGGTTGTAAAACTCAGGACAGGGACTGTCTTATTATTAATCCATTATAAGCAGACCCGGAGTTCGTTGAGACTGGTGTTTATGCAAGTTTACTTTGGGGTGAGCCCCATCGAACACAGTGGGACTTCTCAGACAAGATGCGTAGGGGTTGGGTTGTTAGTTAATCTATGCCATCCTTCCAGATGGGTTGGACATAAGAAGATCAGACCAAGGGTCCATCTGTTTACATAGTGGCCAGTTAGTTGTGGACCAAGAACCCACAAGCAGGACACACGGGTGCAACAGCATCCTCCCACCCATCTTCCCCAGCAACTGGTGCACACAGGCTTACTGTCTCTGATACTGGTGGGAGCACATAGCCATCAGGGCTAGTAGCCATTGACGTCCTTCTGCAACTCCCATCATTCCCAAGCAACACTGCCAAAACATTATAGTAGCAGCTATAAATAACTGAAAATAAATAGGAAAGATATTGAATTCAATTTATAGATGTCCTTGGAGTTTGTAATTGTATATTCTTCTAAACTAGGTGGAGGCAATGAAAAAGTAGCACCTTATACTGATTTTAACCTCAATGTCATCTGGATGCAGCTTTCAATTGCACCACGTGGCAGCTGTTACCAGACACCAAGGTCCATGTGTTTGCAATGGATCTATCCTGCTGACTGAACAATTGTCACCATTTGAATGTTTATGGTGGAGCTCACCATGACACAGGATAAAAGCTGCCATGGGGAACAAGTTAGAGCCATCTCGAGGTGGTGGCTGGAATGGGTATGCCAGCCTTTGCCCTCTTTTTATGGCAGCATGGCTGTACATGTTCAGACCTCCTCTGGTCCAATAAGGCATATTGGTTGTAAGCAGCCAGAAGGCCTCCAGGTCTCCATCTCAGCCGTGATCTCCACTAGGTTGGCCTTATGCAAGCCACTGATTTCTGAGCTTCAATACCCGCTCACCTGGTCACCTGTGGTGAGCAAGAATGGCCTCCAGGTGACCAGAAAGAGAAGTTTTTGTAAATTGAAAGGTAATGCCATCTTTCCATTTTCAGGCTTTCAGTGAATTTGTGGGGTGGGTGGCATGCAGGAGAATAAACACTGGGGTTGAGGAGTCACTTTTGTGGATCTGCAGCTTCTATACAGAAAATATTTGGGAAATACTGACAGTTGCCAACCTTAGTGACCTCATGCTGTATTTTGTAATACAGGTAACCTTTGTAGGTAATGTCTTCTTCTCTCTTATATTGCGTGAATATTTGTTCCTCTACCCCTAGGTGGTGCTAAATGAACAGAAAATTACTCAGACTATATAGACTGGCAGCTTTGCCAGGCTGCAGTGCAGTCCTATGCATGGTTACTTTGCAAGCTTTGCTGAACACAGTGGGTCTTCCTTCTGCATAAACGTGCATGGGATCAGTCTGCATAGCTGCTTCTGTCTATCATGCTCCTCTATAACCCCTGTTTATTTCAGGCTTGTGTAGCATAGGAAAATATTTAACTCAGTAGATGATGATAGAATCATAGAATAGCAGAGTTGGAAGGGGCCTACAAGGCCATCGAGTCCAACCCCCTGCTCAATGCAGGAATCCACCCTAAAGTATCCCTGACAGAGGGTTGTCCAGCTGCCTCTTGAAGGCCTCTAGTGTGGGAGAGCCTACCACCTCCCTCTGTAACTGATTCCATTGTCATACTGCTCTAACAGTCAGGAAGTTTTTCCTGATGTCCCGCTGGAATCTGGCTTCCTTTAACTTGAGACCGTTATTCCGTGTCCTGCACTCTGGGAGGATTGAGAAGAGATCCTGGCCCTCCTCTGTGTGACAGCCTTTTAAGTATTTGAAGAATGCTCTCATGTCTCCCCTCAATCTTCTCTTCTCCAGGCTAAACATGCCCAGTTCTTTCAGTCTCACTTCATAGGGCTTTGTTTCCAGACCCCTGATCATCCTGGTTGCCCTCCTCTGAACACACTCCAGCTTGTCTGCGTCCTTCTTGTATTGTGGAGCCCAGAACTGGACACAATACTCTAGATGAGGCCTAACCAGGGCCGAATAGAGAGGAACCAGGACCTCACGTGATTTGGAAGCTATACTTCTATTAATGCAGCCCAAAATAGCATTTGCCTTTCTTGCAACCATATTGCACTGTTGGCTCATATTCAGCTTGCGATCTACAACAATTCCAAGATCCTTCTCGTTTGTAGTATTGCTGAGCCAAGTATCACTTTGAAGTTTGTTTCTGTCTTCCAGGGTATTAGCTATCCCACCCAATTTTGTGTCATCTGCAAATTTGATCAGCGTTCCCTGCACCTCCTCGTCCAAATCATTCATAAAAATGTTGAAGCGCACTGGGCCCAGGACTGAGCCCTGTGGTACCCCACTCGTTGCCTCTCCCCAGTTTGAGAAGGTTCCACTGATAAGTACTCTTTGAGTCTGATTCTGTAGCCAACTGTGAATCCACCTAATAGTTGTTCCATCTAGCCCACTTTTAGCTAGTTTGTTAATCAGAATATCATGGGGCACTTTGTCAAAAGCTTTGCTGAAGTTAAGATATATGATGTCCACAGCATTCCCACGGTCCACAAGGGAGGTTATCCCATCAAAAAATGAGATCAAATTAGTCTGACAGGTTTTGTTCCTGACAAATCCATGTTGGCTTCTAGTGATCACCGCATTGATTTCAAGGTGTTTACAGATTGACTTCTTTATAATCTGCTCCAGAATTTTCCCAGAGATGGATGTCAGACTGACCGGTCTGTAGTTCCCAGGTTCCTCCTTTTTGCCCTTTTTGAAGATAGGGACAACGTTAGCCCTCCTCCAGTCATCCAGCACCTCACCCGTCTTCCATGATTTTGCAAAGATAATAGACAAAGGTTCTGAGAGTTCTTCCGCTAGCTCCTTCATTACTCTAGGATGCAGTTCATCGGGCCCTGGAGATTTGAACTCATTCAAGGAAATTAGGTGTTCTTTGACCATTTGTTTATCAATCTCAAACTGCAATCCTGCCCCCTCAACTTCTGCTTCACTTTCTCCAGGGGGGGTCATAGACCTGCTTTTGGGAGAAGACTGAGGCAAAGTAGGAATTGAGCATTTCAGCCTTTTCTTTGTCATCTGTTATCAATTTGCCATCTTCATTAAGCAGTTGAACCACCATTTCTTTCCTCTGTCTTTTACTACTCACGTATCTGAAGAAAGCCTTTTTATTGCTTTTAGCATCCCTCGCTAATCTCAGCTCATTCACAGCTTTAGCCTTCCTGACGCCATTTCGGCACTTCTGTGCCACCTGTCTGTACTCTTCTTTTGTAGCCTGGCCTTCCTTCCACTTCCTATATGTATCCTTTTTTGTTTTCAGGTCATCTCTAAGCTTTTTGTGGAGCCGCATTGGTTTCCTCTGTTGTCTTCTAACTTTTCTCCTTGTTGGAATGGTTTATAACTGTGCCTTTAAAATTTCCTTTTTTAAATACTCCCACCCATCCTGCACTCCTTTTCTCATTAGGCTCACTTGCCACGGGACCTTACTTATCATAGTTCTGAGTTTATTAAAATCAGCTTCCCTAAAATCCAGAGTACGTGTATGGCTACACTCAACTTTTGTCTCCAAGAATTCAAGTATGACGTGGTCACTTTCCCCCAGAGTTCCCGTAACTGCCACTTTATCCACTAAGTCATCCCTATTGGTCAATATCAAGTCAAGGATTGCCGATCCTCTAGTTCCTTCCTCCACTTTCTGTAGGAGAAAGTTATCACCCATACATGTCAGGAATTTCTTGGAAGGGCCGCTTTTGGCAGAATTTGTCTCCCAACAGATATCAGGATAATTGAAGTCCCCCATCACTACTACATCACACTTCCTTGAGACACTGGCCATTGTTTCATTGTTAATTAGTGGGAAAGGAGAAGGTTGCTACTAAGATTTTCCACATCTGGCAGTCCAACAATTTGGCCTAGCCCTAGTTTGCCTATGTCCTGCATACTGGCAATTACACATGTCTCATTTGTTAAAAATAAATAATGACTTCGAACTCTTATCGTAGGGGAGGTACATAAAAGCCTGTTGCTAACCAGTGTGCCTACATACCCCTAGCCACTTCCTTTCTTTAGATCTATTGTTTTATTACGGTTCTATACCACCCAATAGCGAAGCTCCCTGCACAGTTCAGAGTAAAATATAAAATAAAATATAAAAGCTTAAAACTACAGTATAAAATAAAAATAAGGCCTAGAAACAGTTAGTAGATTTAAATTAACTAGCAGAAACGGAGAGATGAAAATGTCTTTGCAAGGTTCTTCCCCCCTTTCTTTGGCTGAGTGGCTCAATGGAAACAAAGTTGCAGGGATCCCACAGCTTTTAATAGGTGTTTTGAGGATGGAACTTCCCAACGCTTTCAGCTTTCCTCACTCCTGCCCAATAAACAGCATTAGCTCAAATTTCCTTTTCAGCTCAGCTTTTACTGATGCAAGACCTCAATCTCTCCGCCTCCACCGCACCCCAGGCACACACAAAGCCCAGCTTCTCTTTTGTCCCTGCTGTGTGAAGGTTTGATCTAGAGCTAAACAAACTGTGCTGATTCTTCATTGTTTTAATATTGACTCTTCTTCCTCTGAAGATGAATGTTTGTGAATATTCAGTGACGTCACAGAAGCTCAGCCAATGGCAGGGATAGAGAGACCTACCAATGGGCAACCAGTATGTTTTTAGCCTATTTTACATCAGTTTAGAGCATAGGTGAGTGGAAGCAGGAGAAAACACCTCCTTTGGCAGCACATGTATGCACACACTTGATGTTCATTTTGCCCTCTTGAATAAGGGGCGTGAACTCCAGCAGAACCTGCTTCAAATTGGCACAGATCAGGCTGCAGCAAAACGTCCAGTGATCCGGGTTCATACTCTTCTCCAAAAGCAGACTTGTCAATATGCCGTGTGTTAGAGAGTGAGCTAGACATTTACTCACATGTATTTTGGCCCTATCCTACCAGCAGCACTGGCTCTCATCGTCTAAGGGAACAATGTTCCTGATTATTATGGTGTTTTATCTCTCACATCAGCCTATACCCAAACAACTCTGCAACTGGTAGCTCTTGGGAGACAAAGTTTTACTTTAATTGCATGAGCAGCACACTCTATTCTACCGTGTGTGTGTGTGTGTGTGTGTGTGTGCAGACAATTCATGGATCAGAATGCAGCTTGTTCTGCTAGAATGCTGCATCTGATAAACTCCCAAAAAACTCACAAGATCTGGGCAACAGGTACACAGATGGGGAAAATTGGTTTCCATAACTAACTGCAAACACGTCCTCCCCTCATATTAATTTAACTCCACCCTGTGCTGAACTCTCTGGTTTTCCATGCCCAATATAAAGTTTACCTTCTCCCACCCCCAAAACATACAAGGGCCATGATCTTCACTAGTATGTGCTAGATTCTGAAAATGTGTCATTTCTTTTTGCAAGCTGGTGAAAACAGCAAGATTGACCTTCAACTATCATTATTTTCACAGCATGTGTGCCAGTTAGGGAGGGCTGAATTTAGTTCCAAAAGAAACCACTTAACGGGTAAGTCCATTTAAATTGGGAATTCTAAAAAAAAAGAAGGGAGGGGGAATCCGTATTGTAACAGGAGGGCCAATCTAACAACAAAAACATCTACAATTATGACATCTCCTAAAAGATACTCCTAGTTTTCCTAGGTGGGTTTATGGAAGATGAAATGTTATCCTTTGCAAACTTCTTTGATGGGGCATGTACCACAACACCCCCGTGGCTTACTTAATTGGGTCCTTTCCATTACCATCCGACGAACCTTCCACAGGGGTGGGGCGGAAAAAAGACACACAGAGGCGATATATGTTACCAGACGCATTTTATGTTTCACAACAGCGATAGATACAGACGCGGCAGGAGCCATATCTGATCCTGCCACAGAGAGGAAAAATTAACCATACACGAGGGTAGAGGAAACAATATATATAAAAATTATATATAAACAGATTCCCTAAAGCCTTTAAAGACACTGGAGCCTCCAGCAACCTGCTCCCCTTTGAAGGAGCCCTTCCCACCCACCCCCGTGTCATAGCCAGCGAGCCCTTCTAGCGATAGTCCGAGCACTGATTTGATGGCCCTTTGAAGATGGTGTGGACCTACCGGCCAAGTGGAGCTTAACCTGGAATATCATGGCCAAAGAATTGCAGATTCACCACTTTCCAATCGTTCAAGAGCAACAGGGCAGAGAGGCTCCCTATGGAAGCCGCGTCCCCCATTCCAAAGTGGTTGCTATGCAGATGCCCAGGTGTCTTTCTCACGGGGAGTCCTACTTACCGTCAAAAGGTAGGAGAAACAGGCAGGTGGAAGACGTCTGTTCAAACAAACAGCAGCCTCCTCTTGGACATTTGGGTGCCATCTCCCAGTTGAGTCGTGTCCACCTTAACGAACTACAAAAGAACCGCAGCCTCACAGTTACTCCTAAATCAAGCCAATTCTCTGGGATAGGAAGAGTAGACCATGCCACATTTACATCAATCTGATCTTACTAGATGTCGCTCTGGATTTACTCTGCTGACAACAGTACCAGTTATACCAGCCTTTCCCAATCTGGTGCTCTTGAGACCTGTTGGACTGCAATTCCCAGCATTCCCAGCTATCATAGCTGGGGTGCTGGGAGTTGCAGTCCAACACTTCTGGAGGGCATCAAGGCTTTCGAGTTTGACTCTTTGGGCACACATCTATTCATGCCTATATAACTTCCAGAGCGATTTTGGCTCCTCCGTCTTGATCTCCAGCTTTGAATATTGTTCCCATTCTATTGACAGACCCAAGTTAGTTGCGGTTTATTTCTGCAGTCCCCAATGCTGCAACTAGGATCCTATCAGAAAAACTCACTGAAGGTATTTCTTGTAGGTCCTCAGGAAAAGCATGTAGCAACCTGGGTCCAACTGACAGTTTTCCAAAACGGCCCACAGAACCTACTCTTAATTTAAGAGTAACCTAGAAGCTACTGACAGTCTCAGTCCTGGAATTCACTTCGGGGCACAGTAGGCCTCCATTTTCAGATCTGTAAGGGCAAAGTCTCGACTTATCCCAGTGGGTTTCCCCCCTCAAAGAAATTGCCTTCAGGGAATCCTCACATTGCCAAAGATCCTAGGTCCATGTTCCAAGGCGCACACCCGCTTCACGCATGGCTCTCACCGGGCCATTCGGCCTCATTGCATAAAACCGACCTTAAGTCCTATTTAAAGTAAACCCACTGAAATTGACTTCAGTTAGTCCTGACTAATTCAAGTCCACTTCAGTGGGTCTGTTCTAAGCAGGGTTTCTGTCGGATTCCCCCCAGTATCACCCAAGGTGAACTCAGTGTGATACAGAACAGGCCCAGAATACTCTGACACGTGTGTCTCGTCTAGGTGGTCAGTAGTGGCGGGCGGCGTGTCTTCCACCCACCAGTACTGAATCCACCAAGGAGTTCAGTCCCTGGCGAGGAGATACCTCAGAAGGCAGTTTGAAAGCCACGGATCCCATCATTTAGTGCTGGCTGGCATGACACACATTTGGGGGGAGGGGGCAATGTGCGTGTGTAAGCGTGGCCGGAGGAGGGAGGGTTGTGTCTCTACAGCGCGGGGGCACACTTTGCACTGCGATGTAGGCCACGTGCTCTCCTTCAAACAAGGTGGCTTCCCACCCCAGCGTTGACCACGGGAAGAAGCCTTTGTGCGGCCTAGCAACCAAGCGCCATCCACGGATAGTCTAGCAACCACTACCAGAGGGAAGGAAGGCCACGTCCTCCGTGCGGCCCAGCCACCACCACCGCTAAACGGGAGGGGCGGAGCACCGGGGCCTCTCCAGCGGCTTAGCAGCTGCCACTGGAGACGGAGTCGCGTGTGTTTTGTTGTGTAGTGTTGCCACCTTCCGCACCCTTCCACAGGATTCCCCGGCCTCTTAACAGCGGCCTGCCGGCATTCAGCAAAAAGCCCTGGCTTGGGTTGCCAAATCTAGACCCGGAAAGGGCGCCTCTGACTTTTCCCGTAAACGCCACCACTGCACAGCGCAGGTGCTCTCTTCAGGTCTATGCCTGGCAACCTGTTGATAGTCTGCCTGTCAAGCAGACTTGAAACTGCTGCTGGAAAAAGGCCGGGTAGCCTCGTAATCACCATGGCTCTGTGTGTGTGTGTGTCTGTGTGTGTGTGTGAGAGAGAGAGAGAGAGAGGAAAAAGCACCATGGTGTTTGGTATGGGTTACCAACCACCAGTAAGAGGTCACATGTGGGAGAGCTGGCTGCCACAATCCCTGTATAGGCTAGCAAACATCGCAGGCATGTGTGGGGGCGGGAGGGGGGGGGCAAGAGCACCATGGCCACAGTGTGGCCCAGAAACTACCGCTAGAGACAGAACACCACAACGTGTGTGTAGTTTAGCACCTCGTGCCAATGTTGCATGACACGTCCCCAGAGGTAGATGTGGCAGGATTAGCGGCGGCCACAATAGATGCCACTGACGAGAGAAGTTGCCCCGTAAAAACAGGAAGGGGGGGGGCGGTTTGGGGAACAGGAGTGGGGGGAGAAAGAGACACAACCCCCCGCCCTTTTTAAGAAGTAGCAGGACTGGTTAAAATTCAAAGGAGGGTGGTGGCAGTGGTCACAGCGTCAGGCTTTGCGGGCAGACGAGAAATTAAAAAGCTACACCCCTACGGTAACAACAGCAACATCAACGATAATGAAAGGGCACCATAATCATTTCACCACAGTCTCTGGAAAAGAAACGAAACGAAACCATGTTTTAAAAAATTAAAAATAAAAATTAACAGCGGGTTGGCAGGGGAAGGGAAAGCAAGACACCCCCTGTGGCTGGGAATGAAAACAACAATTATAATTATTAATAATAATAATAACAATAACAATTAAACAAAAAAAAAAAAGAGAGAGGGAGAGAGGAAGGGAGAGACGCAACATCTGTGTTCTTCACCTGGCTTGGAGTTTCTATTGTTCTGTGCGTGTTATCAAGTGCGGCTTTTGAAAAAGAGCTGCCTGAGCCGGCTGGCGACCCGTCATTGTGAGATTGCGCGTGTTTTGTGTTGGCATTGGTGCGTTTGTGTCTTTGCGTATGCGTGCGAGAGGGTGGTTCGCCGTGAGATTGCAACAGTCTGTGTTCGTAGGTCTTGGTGCCCTACGCGGGCTGCCCACCCCACTCCCCGATTTCCCTCCCCTCATCAACCCCTGCCCCAAACTCCGGGCTTTTCAAACCGAACCGCTTGGAAGTTAAGGCAAGAGCAGGACAAACATCGGGAGAGGAAGCGTGGTGGAAACGGGGAGGTAGTTGAACAGGATGCACCCAGACCCCCCCTTTCTCGTTGAAAACAAGGGAGACCCCTGAACTGGGGAGCCAGGAAAATCTGCAGCCCCATTCTCCCGTGCCACTGACAGTCGCTCGCACCAACCCAGAAGAAATCGCAGGGGTTGGGGTGAACTTCTTGGTTGTTGTGTTTTTTTTTAATTTTTTCCTTTTGGTGCTGGTGAAGTTGTCAAGGTGAAGAAGGCACAGGTGAATGGCGACCGAGGCAAAAGTGGTGCGAGGGTGGCGTTTGCCCCTCTCAGACTGCAATTCTCAATGCGGCTTGTCAGGAAATAAAAAGAGAGAGCAAGAGCAAGAGAGCTTTCTCTTCCCCTCCCCACAGACCTTGCTAGGGGAGGCGTGATACTGGCATAGCTACGTTTGTACAAGAAAGGCCTCCCTGGCTGGATTCGAAGTAGGGGCCCAAGGAAATACCTGCAAAGCTCCGTGCTCAGTCAAACTTTGTAAACGCAGCTGTCCTCCCCTGCCACTTTCTGCGCCCCCATCCCCCCCCCCGGATATCGGGCAGGATCCAAAGACCTGCAGACGGCGCTCCACCCGTGATGCACCAACGCTGCTTTTCCTCTGTGGAGCTGCTCTTATCTCCGAATGAGATAAGAGCTGTCAGCATGATCTCGGAGAACAAGAAAGGCACAGCAAGGGAAGGGGAAGGAAAGGAAAGCGTGGAGAGGAGGTTTTATCTCTCCCGGTCGTTACTGAGCTGATGAACTGGCAGTGGAGGCTGGTGGCTCCGATGTCAGTGGGGCAATGGATCTGCTCCGGCTTTCAGTCAGAACTCTAACGGAGCTATCCAAGGTGCTTTGCACCCTGGAAAGCTCCTGTAGAGTTCTGACTGAAACCTGGAGTGGGTTCACTGCCCCGCTGATATCGGAGCCACCAGCCTCCACCGGAACCTGGTACGGCCCCAGCTGAGGAAAACTGGAATTGCTCAGCCAATGATGGCCAAGCTGGCCATCCCTTCTCACATACACATAACACACACGCACGCACACACCAAAGGGAAGGGTGAGAAACACTAGCTTAGCTTACACTGTTTCCTACACTCCATTTTCTCATCCACGGGCTTTGGACAGTGAGGGGCATGGGGCGGGGGCATGCGGAAGCAGCAAGTTGCGCGGATATAAGCCTGGTTTGGGATTGGGTGTGAAAATCCCATCTTTAACTTACCAAACCTGCAAAGGTTCTGTGGTTAAAGTAATGATGCCAAAAACATCTGAATTGTGTGTTTTGTTTTGTTTCAAAACGGAAAAAAAAAAACAGATTTTTTTCTTTGTTTTTAAATGGAGACTTCTGGGGAAATTTTTTTCACCGAATGGGCTTATAGCTAGGGCTGCCCCGGCGTCCCCTTGGGGAACGTGATCCTATGATTTTAACAGTTGCATAAATAGAAGAATTACAGCCAGTGACGCTTTGCCCACCATGGGAGAAACCGCTCTGGGTGGTATTTTCTTTTCTGGGCAACAATTAAAGGCAGAGGAGCCCGTTCCTCATCAATTAGGGGCAACCCTACTATGAGCATCAACTAATACTACTGTGGTCCTTTTATATCAAAAAGACATAAAGGAGGTAAGGCAATTTAATCGTTCACCAACTTTCGCTAGTGCAGGAGTATGCAAGGTTTTGAGTTACACAGAACTCTTCCTCTTGGGCAGAATAGAAAAATAGCTCAAACATTTATTTATGAACAGGCGCCTTTTAGGGGACAATCCTATGCAGCTTTAGACAGAAAAAAGCACTATTAACTCCCAGGATGCCCGAGCCAGAATGCTTGGCTGGGGGATGCTGGAAGCTGTGGAACTTTTTCTGTCTAAAAATGCATAGGATTGTGCCCTTAGTCACTTCTGAGTGACGGGGTTTTGCAACCCCGTCCCACCAGATTTCTTCATAGTAGCTAAGGATGAGTTATCTTTCCATGCTGCTCTCATATGATGCAGCTAAGGTTGCAATCCTAGGCATGCTGACCAGGAAGTAAAGTAAACCCATTGAGTATGAGACTTTCTTCTGAGTAAACATGCATAAGATCAGGCTGCAAAGCAAGGGTTGACGGGCAAAAACCTCAATCCTGTAGACAGTTACTTTGAAGTAAGACCCATTGATTTTTATGGAACTTACTTTTAAGTAAGCAAATTTGGGATCAGGATGTAAAAACACACGAAAGAGGGAGGCCTCCTCTTCAAGTTTTCATTCCCCCCTGTTTAAGTGGAATAATTAGATCAAAATATTGCCTAAAATGCTATTTCCTAGCAACATATTTTCAGGTTGATTCCTGATCAAATTCACTTTAACTGTCATGGAGATTTGCTCAAAAACCGGGGATTTCAGTGTTCAGTTGTCCACCTTGAAGTTTTCAATAACAACAAAGTCAGCCGTTCCCTTCAAATTCAGGGAACTTGCCTTTAAGATTGTCTTTAGAAGCTTCAGATTGCAAAAATAACATTTGGGCTCTATACAATTTGCCTTCTGGTTTGGGATTTAAAAAATAATCATCACTGTCCATTGTCCAGCTTCTTGTGGCTACCATGAGGTTAGAAACTCAATTTTTTGGTTCCTCCCTAATACGAAGCCAAGACTTGTGATTTGGTATTTTAGCACAATTCTCTCAACTTTGGGGATTTAAGGAACCAAAAAGCAAACCACCCCGCCTCCCCAATTGGTGACGGAGAAGCGGGGGAGGATACCTCTCAAGAGCTGGAAATATGTCCCATGAGGGAGGAACAAGATATAATATACTATTTTAAAAATAGGTTTTTAAAAAAATATTTCAGCTCCCCTTATCTCTACAATACATTCACTTTCTCTACATTTAAAAATGTGTGGCCTTGACCCTCAGAAGCATTTAAGAGCTCTTTTGTTATAAGCGTAACTGTAAAGAGTCCTCAAATCGGGTCAAAAATACGGCCGGAGCATTTGCCTTCATCTTTCTGTGGTAAATAATAACTTGAACTATTCGGCTTTGGGCCATTTCAGAAAAAATCAGTTTGGGCTACAGAGCAAGGGCCGAAACAAGATTCTACCCTGGCCAAAACTGTTCTCTCTCAGGTTACCTGAAGAGTTCATATGCCAAAGAGGCACCTGAAGGATTCTGGGAAATCATGATTAGGAGTCTCCTGAGAGGCCGAAGTGGGCATTAACGCCCCCCTCCCAAAGTCTTATAGAACGGACCCCCCCACTCACACACTTTTCACCTCCCAAGATTGGGTGGTCCCCCAGTTACTTCAAGAATAGGTGAATTCACGCCGGAAGCTGCAAAACACAGAGAGGGCATCGAGCCCTTCTGGGTGGGCGGCAAAAGCCGAGGGCAGCCGAAAGGGCATCGCGTAATGGATTCTGCACCTCTTGTTTGGAAGGCGCGGGCTGCACCTCTGTATCTAACCCTGACCACCCCTGGGATGGAGGCCTTAATGTATCGCATTGTAGTCTCTCTCTCTTCCTTGGGGTTTTTTGACAGAACGGGCTCTGCCCCACAGAGGCTGGACTGCGTGCTTAAAATAACCCCACTTCCGGTTCTCATCTCAGGGACACTAAGAGGATATGTAAGCACCGAATTGGGGGTGGGGGCGGGGAGCGCGATACGTTCCTATGAATGCAGGCTCCTATGCTCAGGTAGGCCTTCCTCCCTCGCCGTCTCCGGAAGGGAGCGGCTGCCCAGTGAGGGGGACAGGACTGAGGTAGGAAGAGGTCTAAGGATGCCGGCGGAGGGGAGGGGGGCGAGGAAGGGGTGGGGGAGGAGGAGGAGGAGGAGGAGGGGAGGGGGCGAGGAAGGGGTGGAGGAGGAGGAGGAGGAGGAGGAGGAGGAGGGGAGGGGGGCGAGGAAGGGGTGGAGGAGGAGGAGGAGGAGGAGGAGGAGGAGGAGGAGGAGGAGGGGAGAGAGAAAGGAGACCCTCCCGCCCTGCCTCTCATGGATGATTCGGGGGTTGGATTTGGTTCCGTCCGTCCCATCTGCGGAGCAAGGAGTGTGGGATGAAGGTGCGGCGGTGGCGAGCGGAGCTGCCTTCTCAGGTGGCCTGCTCCAGTTCCACGAGGAGCTCCTCGCCCAGCTGAAAGTGCTCCCCGCTACGCACGGAGGCCTCGTCCTCGCCGTCGTACAGGGCCAGCTGAGAGAGCGCCGGTCCGTCCACCACAAAAGGCAGCATGTCCCCCAAGAGGCCTGGATGCAGGGGTGGAGTGGGGAGGGGAGGGGAACCAGACAAGGAGAGAAGCGGGCTGTGAGTGTTAGCATAGGTGCCTCCATTTTCGAAAGGAAGCTATGAAGTAGCCATTATACAGCAGGCGAAGTGTCACGTACGCGAGAGCGTCTCCTTGGATGTCTCCTTGGGTCTGTCTTATCTAATGGAAAACCTAGCCTCGGCTCCAGTGCAAAAGTTAGCTTGCAGTAACTTTGCTTAGAGTAGAGCAAAGGGGATTGTTTAGCATAAATTAGCTATGCTCCAGTGTTACGTTCTGATTGGCTCATGCTGCTACTGGGCACTGCCCCTTTCAAGCTTCAAATGCTGTGCTGAATTCCCTATTCTCTGCCTGACTGCTCGCCTTCAAGAGACCAGACCTTGATGACTAATCAATAAAGCGCTTTGAGCCCTCTGTCGCTGGAAGTGTGGAGTCGTGCTTAGGAGCTGATTGGATCTCGTCCCTGGGTGAAGAACATTGATCTAACATGAGGAGGCCAACTCTGGCTTTGTTATCATCACGGGGCAGGCAGGCAGCGCCACAGGTGGAGAGCGCACGGGGCGAGCAGAGAGTTGGGCCACTTGAGATAGTGGGACCAAAGCCCAGCCTCGTACCTGAGACACCCCAAACCTGGGGGAAAGCCGCAGCGGGAGCCATTTCAGCGGAGGCCGGTGGCTCTGATGTCAGCGGGGCGGTGAATCCGCTCCGGGTTTCAGTCAGAACCAGCCAGAACTCTAAAGGACAAGAGACCCCACCCCACCCCACCCCCTGGACCTGCTCCTTCTCTGCCCCATTGCATCTGCTGCTTCATCTGCCTCTTAAGCTGGCGAAGACGATGGTGATGGTAGTCAGGAAGGAGGAGCCGGGGATGCCACGGCCTCCTTGCCTCGCTGGCTCTCTGCCTGCCAAGCAAGCAGGCAAGCAAGCGGCAGCCATGATGAGAAAGAGGAGGAGGGGGAGGAGGAGCGAGAGCAGCCGGTGACCAGAGGCGCGATCGAGGGCGCCTTGTCCAAGGGCCCTTGCAGCAGCAGCGCTGCTGGGGAAGCCCTCTACGTGCCCCTCGGGTTAAGAATCTGGACCGCTGACCTGCCAGCGGGGCCGTGAGCGTTCTACCAAGCATTCCCCTAACGGCAACAAGGAAGTCAGCTCAGAACTATGCCGCCGCACTCACCCATTGGTTCCTCCAGCGACAGAAGCTTCCTGCCCAGGGCCACCGTGCTGCCAAAGCCCCGCTCAGACCTGGTATCCAGACACTCTTCCACGCTCAGCAGGAAACCCTGGTGGGACAGGAATGGTGGAGGCAAGAGCGCCAGGTACACCCCGGGCTGTGGGGAGGTTCAAAAGCCCTGTTCCAGGATGCCTCCCTCCCTCCTTCCTTCCTTCCCTCTCTGCCTCCCTCCTGTGGTCGGGTAATTCCAGCACATACCAGGCTAAGGGAAGGCATCAGAAATCCCTCCGGCTCATGCCCGTGGGCACGCTTAGGGGAGCCCGCCTCCAGGAAGAGCTCCCGCTCCTCTTCCACGCTCAGCTCCCGGGCTCTGTCAGAGGAACGGCAGAGAGGGACATGAGCAAAGGCAACACAACAAGCCAAGGTTAGGCAGCCGGGCAAAGCAACACTGCAGAGTCTGGCCCACAAAGAAGAGGGCTCCAACCAACACACCACATTAAAAAAAAAAAAGGTTTTAGTTGATTACATTTTTAAGAAGTGGTTACTAAAGTCTGTGCCTCTCTCCGTACAAGTGTGCCAGTGTGGTGTAGTGGCTAAGGTGTCGGACTGGGAGCCAGGAGATCCGGGTTCTAGTCCCCACTCGGCCATGGAAACCCCCTGGGTGACTTTGGGCCAGTCACAGACTCTCAGCCCAGCCTACCTCACAGGGTTGTTGTTGTGAGGATAAGGATTATGTACACCGCCTTGGGTTCCTTGCAGGAAAAGAGGCGGGATATAAATGTAATAAATAAATCAAATAAATAAAAACATTGTTCCCAACCAGGGCCATAGCTAGATGGGGCTTTATCCCGGGGCGATCCCCGGGATCGTCCCCGTGCATTCACATGACGCACAGGGGATCCCGGGATCAGGGAGGGGTGATCCCTCCCTTGGCCCGGGATATGGCCCTACACTTTAGGCCCGCTTTATTGGCGGTCTCAGAACATTCCGAGACCGCGGAACGTGTGGCCCACCGCCACGGTTTGTCCCAGCTCCTTGCGGTTACTCACGAGGAGCTGGGACCTGCACACATCGGGGGTGGGGTGGGGAAATGTTTTAAAAATAAAAAAAACACTTAACTTTTGCGCAAGAGCGCTCCCTCTTTAAAAAAAATTGGCGGGCGCAATCCTCTCCCTCTGATGTCGGCGCGCGCCATGTGTAAACAGAGGGGGAGATCTCAGAATAAAAATACCACAAGATCTTCACCCCTCCGTCACGTCTAGCTGAGGCCCAGGTCTGTAACCAACCCCCCAACCCCACATCTGTTGATTTTTAACACGCAGATGGATTGCAAGTACCAGAGAAAGATACATCCAGTATTCTTAGAGTTGGAGCATTTAAATTTTATTAATCAGCTAGATTAAAGTGTTTGGGTTTTTTTAAAAAAATGTATCCATCTGAGCCACTGAGAAGTTCCCTGGTCAATGAGGCAGTAGCTTTTTTAATTTTTCAAAAAGGTATTCCTTTACATGCAAGTTATTCTAAGAATTTCAGGCAGCAAGGTCTATCTTAGAGAAGTCATTTACTCCTGAGTATGAGTAGGAGACAGTGCCCCTCTTAAGATACAGGTGCAGGTGGTCTCTAGGGACACTAGTTCTCCCACAATGCCTGGCTCTAAGGAAGTAGCCCCTCCGAGCCAGGCATTGGGGCGGGCTAGTTGTCTGAAGAGGTCTGCTAGCCACATTTTCAGCCCATGTAGCTCTTCAGAGAGCTTGGTTGCTACTCACCCTAAAAGGGTCTGCAAAGTGGGTAACGGTGGTAATGGGTTAGGGAGGGAGACATGGTGGGCGGGTGGATGGGGGGACAGACAGATGGGGCAGGCAGGGGGGTAAAGGACGAGACGAGAGGGGTGGCGCACGTGCTCATTCGCTTCAGGAGGTGGGAAACCTTGTGGTGGCAGCTTTCGCTCCTTTTCATTGAACCCAGGTGAGACAGAGGATGCTCTGAAGGAGTACCTGGGCATAGTGATGGGCTAGTTGACAGCCAATAAACTGGGACTCAATGGTTTAGCAATAGCAAAAGCAAAAGGGCCCTTTCCCCACCTCCAAAATTAGGCTGTCAAAAAATCAAAGAAGCCGGGGGGTGGGTGGGTCGTGAACAGGGGTAGATTGATGTGTTAAATGGATTTAATTTGTTTATTAACTTCCAGTATTGGGAGGAATGACAACAACAAGTGAGACCCTTGATTCATCTAGCCCAGTATTGTCAACACTGACTGGCAGCAGCTCACCAAAGTTTCAGGCAGGATTCCTTCCTAGCGAAGAAGAAGAAGAAGAGGAAGAGGAAGAGGAAGAGGAAGAAGAGGAAGAGGAAGAGGAAGAAGAAGAAGAGGAAGAAGAAGAAGAAGAAGAAGAAGAAGAAGAAGAAGAAGAAGAAGAAGAAGAAGAAGAGGAAGAGGAAGAAGAAGAAGAAGAAGAGGAGGAGGAGGAGGAGGAGGAGGAGGTTTTATTGTTGTTGTTGTTAATAATATGCAACATTATTATTGTTTGTTAGCCACTCTAGAAGTAATTTGCAGAAGATTGGCATATAAATCTCACTAGACAGACCTCTTCCTGCCTCCCACAGAGGCCCCCTGGCCGTTCAGATTGGTCCCTTCCTGCACAGACTGGATCTTGACAGACGCCACCATCTCCACCACTTGCCCTGCTTCGCACGGGATGCTTCCGAGTGGCTGGCCGGGCCGGGCTTGGCTCAGGCTGGTGTCGCTGCCCCAGCGTGGGAGAGCAGCCGGTTCGGGCGGGCGAGGGGACACCCCATGGAAGCTTCTGGACCGAGGCCGCGGGGGTGGAGAGGTTGGCCGGGTTCCCGCCCCCAGCTCCCCACGTTTCTCGGCCAGCCACGGGGGGTGGTCGGTGCTGCTGAGCTGGAAGTCATCGTCCATAGAGATGTAGGGAGCCAGCATCTCCAGGTCCAGGCCTTCGTAATCCTGCAGAGGGCAGTAGAGAGTTATCACCCGTCATGGAGACACACAGAGTTTGAAGGAGGGATTTCGGTTTGGTGACAGGGATTTTATCAAAGTGTGCAAAGTTATTCATATACAGGGCGGAAAGAAACCAACATTAAAAGAAAAATTAAATCTGGAAGAAACTGAAAGGGATGCATGTAGTGATGGCCACCAATTTGGATGGCTTTAAAAGTGGGGTGGATAAATTCCTGGAGGCGAAGGCTATCTATGGCTACTAGCCCTGAGGGTTGTGTGCTATCTCCGGTATTCGAGGCAGTAAGCCTGTGTGCACCAGTTGCTGGGGAACATGGGTGGGAGGGTGCTGTTGCACCATGTCCTGCTTGTTCATCCCTGGCCGAGGGCTGGTTGGCCACTGCGTGAACAGAGTGCTGGACTAGATGGACCCTGGGTCTGATCCAGCATCAGGGCTCTTCTGATGTTCTTAATTCAGGTACAAAAAGCACCTGGAGTGACAGGTTTGCTTAATTAAAAGTCTGAGGATTTGGAAATATATTAACAAAGTTTTTTGATTTCTTATGTTCTTACGATTCTTCAGTCCAGCAGAGGACTTTTATCTTAAAGCTCCTGGTTTGAATCACTCGTACACCCAGCCACATTAGTGCTGAATAAAGATTGCCAACTCTTTTTCTCTGGAAGACTCCTCCTCTTTTAACAGCTACATGTCAGGCGGGTGCAACATGGTTCTCTCCCTGCTGGGAATAGCTGGACCTACTGAATTTGACAGGGGCGGATGGGCGAGGATTTCCTTTCTGTTCGTTTTCGGTAAGCATTCATCAACATTTGCAAAGTTCTTCCTATTCGGCAGAGAAAGAACTTAAAGAATGTGAATGTGGGAGAAAGTGAAACGGATGGTTTCAGCTATCCCTCATCTCCTAAGCAGGTTTTCCTCGCTCAATGTAGCCTTCGGTTTCAGGTTGGAAGAGAATCAGCGCCAAAAGCAGGCTGAAGGGTTCTCTGCTCCATGGATGGGCACAGCTGGCTTCCTTGATGGCAAAAAGGAGGGGAAATGGGTGGGTGTCGGTGTACGTGGCTCCTAGTGTCTGAGACAGCATCCCGTGGGGTCCTCAGGTCAAAGAAGGTTTAGGGCATAGGAACATATGAAGCTGCCTTATACTGCGTCGGACCCTTAGGGCATGTCTACACCTCCCAGCGATCCGGGAGGGAGGGGGGAGGATCTCGCAATATGCTGATTGCAAGATCCTCCCCCTGTGTTCACATGCGGCACACGACATCCAGGGAGGAAGGAGGATGTCACGCTCGCCATTTTTTTAAAAAAAGAATTCAGGATTCTAAAAAAAAATTTAATTTTTACTTTTTTAGTTTTTCGCTGGAGCGCAGGTACGTAAAAAAATTAAAATTAAAAAAGCCCTGATCCCACCCCACCCCACTCCCGATGGCCCTGGACTCTTCCTGTCCCAGCTCCTTCTCTCAGATGACCCCCGCTATTCGCGGGGAAGAAGCCGGGACAGGCATGCACACCACGGGGTCGTCCTCGGGATCGTCCCGGGACTGCGGGGAAAAAACCGAGAAAAAAGGGTATGGCAATATCCCAGGGAAATGGAGGGATCATCCCTCCCTGCTCCCGGGATCCCCTATACGTCATGAGGCTGCACAGGGAGAATCTCGGGATGATCCCGGGGATATTGCCTGGTGTAGACATGCCCCTGGTCTATCTAGACCAGTATTGTCGACACTGGCTGGCAGGTTTCAGGCAGGAGTCTTTCCAGCCCTCTCTGGACATGCTGCCATGGATCGAACCCGGGACCTTCCTCATGTGAGGAATTCCACAGGCCCTTCTCACATCAGTAGCGAGCTGCAAGTGGACTCACGCTCCCCCTCCCTTCTTTGCGCATCAGAGGAGAAGAGAGAACGCTCCCCCACCGCCCATTACGTACACATTCAGGGGACGAAGATTTGTTGTAATGCTAGCGAAAGCAAACCAGGACATCAAAATGCAGTGAGGTGTCTTGTTTTCGAGAGCTCCCTAAGCTCATACAAAACAGGAAGCGGTGGTTTACTCAGAAGTGGAAGAGGAAGTTTTTGCTCTCCTTCTCTTGCATGCGAAGGAAAGGAGAGGAGGAGCCTTGGTCCCGGCTCACTTGCTGTTTCCCACTTAAGCGTTTACGTCAGCCTGCCGCCATCCAGATGTGTTCGGCTGTAACTCCCGCACACCTGGACAGCACCAGGTTGGAGAGGACTGATTTTTTAAAAACGGTTTTTAATGCTTTATGTGTGTATGTTCTGTGTTTTAGAATTTTAAAATTTTATATACTCGTTTTTATCTTAATTTTAGAATTTCTGTAAACCGCCCAGAGAGCCCCGGCTATGGGAAAGGTATATAAGTGAAATAAATAAATAAATAAACTGGTCATCTGAACTGGGCCGCTGTCAGTCCTCGAGGTCCCTCAACCACATTTATTTATTTATTACATTTATATACCGCCCCACAGCCGAAGCTCTCTGGGCGGTTTACAACAGTTAAAAACAGTAAACATTAAAAAAAAAAAGTATATAAATTTTAAAAAACTATCAGGAACATATAGACAACCATAGAAAAACGACATTATCCATTTAAAAACAACAGTTCTGGGTATTTTATTTATGTATTACATTTATATAATTACATCTCTCTCCTGTTGGATCCAGACCAGTCAGTCACACTGATTCCCAGTGACGTCAGTGTGGAAAGTTACACCGTGACGAATGTGTTGATTTCAACTGGGACCAAAGTGCAACTAACGTGGCCTCGGTCTAGAGCGGAGGTGAGGAGCACGTGGCTCTCCGGGCGTTGTTGGACTGCCACTCCCATGTGCTCTAGCCAATAGTAGCGGCTAATGGGAATTGCAATCCAAAAAACATCTGGAAGGCCACATGGGAGCGTTCTAGAGAACTTTTAAGCCACCCAGGTAGGAATGATCATAGAATCATAGAATCATAGACTAGCAGAGTTGGAAGGGGCCTACAAGGCCATCGAGTCCAACCCCCTGCTCAATGCAGGAATCCACCCTAAAGCATCCCTGACAGAGGGCTGTCCAGCTGCCTCTTGAATGCCTCTAGTGTGGGAGAGCCCACAACCTCTCCAGGCAACTGATTCCATTGTCGTACTGCTCTAACAGTCAGGAAGTTTTTCCTGATGTCCAGCTGGAATCTGGCTTCCTGTAACTTGAGTCCGTTATTCCGTGTCCTGTACTCTGGGAGGATCGAGAAGAGATCCTGGCCCTCCTCTGTGTGACAACCTTTTAAGTATTTGAAGAGTGCTATCACGTCTCCCCTCAATCTTCTCTTCTCGAGGCTAAACCTGCCCAGTTCTTTCAGTCTCTCTTCATAGGGCTTTGTTTCCAGACCCCTGATCATCCTGGTCGCCCTCCTCTGATGTCGTTCCTGAGTTCAGTGTACAGAAACCAACGCACTGTTGGCATTGATTGAACCGGAATTGAAATGCTTGTAGCATAGTGTCTCACTTAGGCTCCCCCTCTGACTTGTGAAAGTCCCAGAACCATAAGGACTAGAAACTTGATTGGTTTTGTTTTAAAAGAAAAGTGAAAGCTGGCATTCTATGGTGGCTGAATCCAGTACCAAACTGAACCTACACGCATGGGGAGGGGGAGCCAAGTGCTCTTGGTCCAACCCTGAGAGTCCTGCCCAACGCAAGCCCTTCTCTGACCCACAACCGTTCGTACCTGCAGCGCGGTCTCCATTGACTGCACCTCCTTGTTGGAAGCGAAGAGCTTCTGGACGTTCTCCATGTCAAGAAGCAACTCTTCTGGCAGGTCGGTCTGGAGAGAGAGGAAATGAGATGAAACGGAAGAAGATCAGTGCGGATGTTCCATCCCCGTGCCAACTTCTACCATAGAATCCAGCATTTTTGCCGTCCCCTCCCCACAGCACTAGGTCAGATCTCAAAGAGAGTTCGTTCCTTCCAGGAAAACTGACCATAAGGTGAGATGTACAGTGTGAGAACACAGATGTATTCTCCTCCTCCCTCAGAGCCTAGGCTCAGGTCCAGGTTATTTGAAAGCCCGTATTCTCCCTTATGAGCCTGCCCGTGCTTTGAGATCTTCTGGAGAAGCCCTTCTTTCAGTCCCACCATCTTCACAGGTGCGCTGGGTGGGAACACGGGAGAGGGCCTTCTCGGTGGCTGCTCCGGTGCTTTGGAACTCTCTTCCCCGGGGAAGCTAGACTGGCTCCCTCCTTGATGGGCTTTCGGAAGCAGGCTAAAACTTGTTTGTTCCAGCAGGCCTTTGGAGAGTAATCTGGCCCTCCATTTATATTAATGTCTTATAATTTTGTTGTGTATTTTAAATGTTTATGGTTCCCCTCCCCCCAATGTATGTTTTAAACTTTGTAAGGCCGCCTTGAGGCCCAGCATTGGGCAAAAGGTGTGATACTACTACTACTACTACTACTACTACTAATAATAATAATAATAATAATAATAATAATAATAATAATAATCCCATGTATTTAGTATATTTTTGAATATTATTGTGATGTTGTTGTAGTTTTATATTGTTAAATATTGTACATTGTTAAATATTGTTGTAGTTTTAATTTTTGTAAATCGCCCAGAGAGCTTCGGCTATTGGGCGGTATAAAAATGCAATAAATGAAATGAAATGAAATGATACAGGCCTATTGATTTCAAGCACTTTTACTCCGCTCTTCAGCCGAAAAGGCTCCCAGGGAATGGCTTGCAGATCAATTCAACACAAGACACAACCGTTTCCTCATCTTGCAGTAGAGGGGTGTGCAGTTTTTGTAAAATCGGTTCCATCTACATTTTGCAGATTGTCAGGTGCCTTTCATTCCGCCACTCATGGATGGAATCCGTTTTTTTCCAATTTCCCACATTTGTGAAAATTCACATTTGCGCGAATCCCTCCCAAAATGTGCGGTTTCACACTTTAGCCTTTTGGGCAGTGTTTTGGTGGGTTTTTTTACATATTTTTCAGACAGCTAACTTTAAGTAAAACTTCAGAAAGTAAAAAAACACCAGTCCGCAAGGCCACAGAGTCCGTGTGACTCGGGAAAAGTCGGTCCACGGCGGAATCCCCAGTTCGGAATCATGGAAATCCAAACGCACTGGATTCCATTGCGATTTCCCTGACTACCCTGTCATACATCGCTCCCTCCTCTCTCTCAGGCCATCAGATGTGGCCCAATCTCCACAACACGCCTGCAACGGAGCACCCCACCCCCACCTCCAAGGTAGCCCCGACATGGGCCATCAACTTGCCCAGCCTCTACGAAACCCAACCTGCCGTTCCCGTCAACAGACCACCCCCACCCCCACACCCCATCCTGCCATTTCCTTACCGGGCTGCTTCTTCCAGAAGCCTTCTTGGCAACCGGAGCCGGCTTGGGAGGTGTGGCCATGGGCCTCGCCCGCAAAGCCCCTCCTGCTTGGCTCTGGGCCCCAGGGGGGTCGAAGATGGGTCCCAGCAGTTTCTGGAGGTCGGGGCTGCAGAAGCGTTTGGGGTCGAGCTGCAATTCCTCCTCGCTGATGTTGGCAGGACGCAGGAAGGCCAGGATTTTTGGGCCGCGCAGCTCTGGCAGGGGGGGAAGGAGAGAGAGCAGTAGTTTATTTATTATATTTACAAGATATAATTTATTACATTTATTATATTTCAGTGCGGTATACAAGAGAAAATGAAAATAAAAACAGAATAAAACAGTTAAAACAAATTTTAAAAGATGTAAAAACAATGACGCAAGGCTGGCTATTAAGGAAAGGCTTCCTGGAATAAAGATGTTTTCAGGAGGCGCCGAAAGGAGTACAAAGTTGGCACCTGCCTGACCTCCAGAGGCAGGGAATTCCACAGGAGGGGGGCCACCACGCTGAAGGCTCTGCCCCTGGTGGACTCCAATCGGAGGACGGGTCTATGTGGAACCACCAGGAGCAAGCCCTCGGATGACCACAGTGACTGGGCAGTTTGGTAGGGGAGAAGGCGCTCTCTCAGATATCTCTCAGGTAGTTCTGAGAGGCGGGTGGGCCTTGCGTATTTCCTCCCCTCAAACTGCCCACCCTCCTCGCCCAATTGCTCAACCGCCATCCTTCCTTACCGAAGCTGAGGTTGATGATCGTGTCTCCCCCGTTGGGGTCCAACTCATCCAGAGCCCCATCGGAGTCCAGTCCTTCGAGGGAGGGTGGGGGCAGCCGGCGATGTTCCCCTTGCCGGTCCGTCTGCTCCAAGGACAGCACCAACCCCATCTCCTCCACTTGGCTGCAAAAAGGCGTCAAGGCAAAGCGGATGTTAGCCAAGCACCGCTGGGCCGGCAACACGCCCCCTCCCTGCAACCAGCCGAGGCCAAGACCGTGTTGCAGCAGGGAGTGTTACGAGACGATCCACTTAGCCCACTCAGCTCAGGGGAAAGCCGTGTCCGACTTGCTGCTTTTAAAGAATTCCCAACCATCCCCAAAGTGTCCAAGAACCAGACTACCACCGGTGCGGTGGACCCAAGGCTCGCAGGGCCACAGGGCCGGCAGGGAGGCTGATGTCATCGGCAGCCCCCTGAGAATTCCCGGTTCCCTCTGAGCTGGGGGTGATGGGGACTGTAGTCCAACACCTTTGGAGGGCACCAGTTGGGGCAGGTTGCCCTGCCTCCTGGACAATCCACAATATGGGTCTTATTGAAAAATATCTAGCACAGAATCATAGAATAGCAGAGTTGGAAGGGGCCTACAAGGCCATCGAGTCCAACCCCCTGCTCAAGGCAGGAATCCACCCTAAAGCATCCCTGACAGGTGGTTGTCCAGCTGCCTCTTGAAGGCCTCTAGTGTGGGAGAGCCCATCACCTCCCTAGGTCACTGATTCCATTGTCGTACTGCTCTAACAGTCAGGAAGTTTTTCCTGGTGTCCAGCTGGAATCTGGCTTCCTTTAACTTGAGCCCGTTATTCCATGTCTTGCACTCTGGGAGGATCGAGAAGAGATCCTGGCCCTCCTCTGTGTGACAACCTTTCAAGTCCTTGAAGAGTGCTATCATGTCTCCCCTCAATCTTCTCAATTTGGAAAACGTATGTCGGGTTGGGTTTTCAAGAGGTTTTGACAAGGTAGTTCAAGGAGATCTGCTCGTTCCGTCCCATTCATCCGCATCTCCAACCAAAATCCAGTTAAACTCTTCACATTCATTGTTCCTACAACCTCCGGTCCAGGCTTGCTTGTCCTTTCCCCTGTGCGGACAGACCGACCAAACCCCACCGCCCCGTCCCGGAATCTGACCTCAAAATGAAGTGAACGCAGACGATGCTCTCGGGCTGGGAATTTTTGCTGCTGGAGATGACTGTGGCTTGGGTCTGGGTCCACAGGTAGCCGCCGTTCCTAGCCAGGAAACGGTACTGCCCGGTCATGGCCTGCCCTTTGCTCAGCACTACCAATAGGAAGTGAAACACAGACAGTCTAGAACAGACAGACAAACGGATGAGCTGGAAGACAGGGGAGGAGACAGTGAGCCGGAACAGGATTCTCTTACTCTTTCTCTCTGTTAAGAAATTGCTTGCCAGAACTGGGAAGTCGTCCCCCCTCCCACCAGGGGTAAATTTAGTCTCCTCCCTATATGACACAGAAGTTCCCAGCCTCTATCATGCCTGCCGCCCTCTAAGACCAGCCTTTCCCAACCTGGTGCCATTCGGACTACAGTACCCATCACCCCCAGCACACACATATGCACACCATGCTGCCTTGGAATGATGGGTGTTGCAGTCCAACACATCTGGCAGGCACCAGGTTGGAGAAAGAGGGTCCTGTATGGACATATCCGGACTATGTAAATTGGTATGACATTTGCCCCCCTCTTCCTGGGGAAAAGTGGGAATTGTAGTCTGTGAAAGGAGGTGCTAAGTGTAACGCTGGTTCACATGATCAAACAAGCTGCTGTGGGTTTAAATAACCCTACAATAAGCCATGGGTTATTTGTGGGTTGTTTTCCCTTCAAAGAAGCTTTGGCGCCCGGGTTCAGATGACATGACAATTTACACCCGAGTGGGTAATTAGGGAAATGGTTCCCGGCATATTAAAATGTGGTGGTTCGTTTTGATCATGTGAACCGGGTAAGAGACTTATCAGCACCTCGCCAGGCTATAATTCCCAGGATTCTTTGGGGGAAGGCAAGGCTGTTAAAACAGACACCAAATCGATGTGTCTAAGCAGAGGTGTGTCGTTCTGTTTCCTTTCAAACCTTGAGGGGTGTTAAAATCAAAAACCACAAACTTGTGTTATGATAAAAATTAAGCAATAAGGCCACATTCTTTTCCTGTTATGCTCTTTTAACTATATTTGTTGACTCACCAACAGCCCTACTCTGTCGCAAAAGTTAGCTTAACTCACACAAGAGCTGGGTTCTTACAAAAAGCTCTGCTTTAATTCTTCTAAAGATGAGTTCAGTTGAATTGCTGAAGTGGTTAAGCCACTAATTAGATATTTTGGGACTGATAGTGTGAGCTGCCCCATTTCCTCACTCTGTCATCTTTCAAAGGAATTCTGTGGGGGGTTTCGCCACTTCCCTGTGGCGTGTTAAGACATTCACCTGAACAGCCAGCCTCCTTTCATGCTAGCTCAGTCACCTTACAATTCACCTCCAGAGCTAACACCAACGGAAAGAAAGGAAGGCAAGAACCCACGGGGAAATTAACCGGTGGAAATGCACAGTGACGTGGGGAAATCAGGGGAACCAGGAGCTGTCTGTCGAAGGAATAAACCAACATGCTTGTTTCCTAAGCCTCCACTTCCCATTTGTGTCTCTAAAACAGTAAGGACTAGGAGCTTATTTTTTAAAGCACATGCAGAAAAACTGAGAATGGCAACATTTTAAAGAGGTCAGCTAATCTGCACTAGAATGCCTAATTCATAGAAGGCCACGCACCACGGTTCCTTCCTTCCTGTAGCTTCAGCGCATAATTTATTTAACCTTATGGTCGCTGATTTACCACAAGAATAAACGTAGGACTTCTTCAAACTGTTTCTAACTGTGAGATTCAGGAATGCCAGAAACCACAGCCTAAATGAGCCCTTTCACCTACCCTACGTTCCGGGTTATATATACTCTCGCGTGCCTGCTTATATATCCGAATTCTGCATGAAGCTAAACCCCCTGACCTGCATGCATTATGCAAGGTAAATTAACATCTAACTATTAATATTGCATCGTTGAATCTGCTTTCACTGGCCATAGCGAGAGAACAAGGAATAAGCTGTTTGGTGTCTGACATTTCACCAGATTCCTCCCACATATCTGCAAGCTTCTCTTAGCCATCTTAAGGTCTAGAAACTTAGTTGAAAAGAAATGAAAGCCAAGTCAGCCAGTGTTGATTTCAGTTCTCGATACTACATTTAATTTTATTTATTTATTTATTTACTTACTTACTTAAACATTTATATCCCCGCCCTATATCAATGAGATCTCAGAAGACGTTTACTTCTTGGGAGGAGAGCAATGACAAATCTTGATAAAATAGTTAAGAGCAGAGACACCACACTGACAACAAAGGTCCGCATAGTTAAAGCAATGGTATTCCCCGTAGTAACCTCTGGCTGCGAGAGCTGGACCATAAGGAAAGCTGAGCGAAGGAAGATAGATGCTTTTGAACTGTGGTGTTGGAGGAAAATTCTGAGAGTGCCTTGGACCGCAAGAAGATCAAACCAGTCCATACTCCAGGAAATAAAGCCAGACTGCTCACTTGAGGGAATGGTATTAAAGGCAAAACTGAAGTACTTTGGCCACACAATGAGAAGACAGGATACCCTGGAGAAGAGGCTGATGCCAGGGAAAGTGGAAGGCAAAAGGAAGAGGGGCCGACCAAGGGCAAGATGGAGGGATGATATTCTGGAGGGGACAGACTTGACATTGGGGGAGCTAGGGGTGGCGACAGCCGACAGAAAGCTCTGGCGTGGGCTGGTCCATGAAGTCACAAAGAGTTGGAAGCGACTGAACGAATAAACAAAACCTATATCAATGAGATCTCAGGGTGGTGTACAGATAAAAGTACATTCTGCACTCTGCCAAGGCTGCTATAGAGCAATCAGAGAAAGTGCTCTCTTTTTTTCCTGCAGGGAATGTTTATTTCGAGATCGGGATCTCACTCTCGAAAATATGGGGGAGGAAAGAACAGGCAAGGCTTGGGGCAGGCATGACTTACAGGTGTTGATGCTCTTGCTGACGGAATCGGAGTCCAGGGCGTGGATGTACTCGTAGATGGAACAGCCAAGCAAGTCTTCAGGGGTGTAGCCAGCCACCTCCGCAATCCTGCCCAGGGAGACAGGGAGTGAGGGACACCCAGAATGAGGCAGCGATGCAGACTTCCCACGGCTGAGGCCATGATTCCAGCTTGCCTACACATTTAGAGAAACTGCCACACCCCTATCTTTTGGGCTCAGGCACCCCAAAGACAGTTCCCTTGCTGGCAGGAAGTGCTTGACAACGCCAAGGCCTCCTGCTTGTCCACCGTCCCTTCTTAACTGGGGTATCCGAGGATCTCAAAAATCGATGAAGCGAAGGAAGGTGGGAGACACACACGCACACGACAGTGCCGCCAAACCCCCACCCCACCAAACTCAACCAAGGGGCAAGCGCTGTGGTCACCATTCATGGACAGTGCCGGATACCCACCCATTCCACCAGCGTGTACAAGAAGGCGCCCCCAAATCACCACTTCACAAAACAGTCACAACCGTTCAGGGCAAGATCATGGCAAAGATTAAAATTCATCCGCTGGAAGTCCACTCTCGACGGGAACTTTGGCAGACTAGATTTGGCCTCTTCCTTGGCTGCAGTCACAGATGTCTGCGTGGCAGCAACAGCAGTGATGGCAAATTTATTGATTTGTTTTTATTTAAACAGCCCTTCTCCGTGAGCCCCTTGCAAAGGCGGCTACTAGGAGGAGGGCCTTCTCCGCTGTGGCACCCCGGCTGTGGAATGAGCTCCCCAGAGAAGTCCGCCTGGCGCTGACACTGTACTCCTTCCGTCGCCAGCTGAAGACCTTTTTATTCTCTCAGTATTTTAACACTTAATTTTAACTTAAATTTAAATTTTACAGTTCTAACTCTGTATTTTAATCTCATATCAATTTCTGCTGCGTGGTTTTTATCCTGGTTGTGTTTTTTATACTGTATTTTTTGTATTTGTGTTTTTAGACTGTTGGTTGTTTTATTATGGTTTTAATTTTTGTGAACCGCCCAGAGAGCTCCGGCTATTGGGCGGTATAAAAATGTAATAAATAAGTAAATAAATAAATACATTTCTTGGGCGCCTTTCAGGGCAGAATCCCTCCCAAGGCGGCTTGCAACCATACACAGAACGGTATAAACGTTAAAAGCAATAAAATCACAGGCAGTAAAATATCAGTTAAAGACAATAAAAAGTTAACAGTAAAAACTAACAAATAAAAACAAGAAGGGGGAGTAGCAGCAAAACAGTATCCATTTTTGAGAAGGCCATAGTAAAATAAGACATTTTTAAGGCCTTCTCAAAAGCCTTTAAGGATGGTGCAGGGCGGACCGCCAGTGGGAGGGGCCAAACCCGCCCCTAGAGGGGTGGGTTTGGCCCCTCCCTCTGCTGTTGACGACTGTAAAGCCCAACATTTCCCAGCATGCACTGCCTTCTGCTCACCTGTCATCACAGTAGGTAAACTTCATGTCCATGGTGTGGCGGCTGAGGAAGGTGCCGCTGTCCAGGGGTGTCTCAATGTTGGCCGGGTGCGGGATGGCCTCACAGATCAGCACCAGGCACCGTAGCGGGGGCTCCACGAAGCCATTCTCTGCCTCCTTCCCCTCAGCCGGCTTGGCAGGCACGTAGGACCGCATGTGCCCGGCGCAATGCAGCACCTGCAGGGACAGGAGCACGGGGAAGAACAAGCAGCGCATCAAGGCCGCTGCTAGGCCCGGAGGGCTTTTGCCTAGGGTGACCCTATGGAAAGGAGGACAGGGCTCTTGTATCTTCAACAGTTGCATAGAAAAGGGAATTTCAGCAGGTGTTGGTAAAATGAGTACCCAGTTAGCTGGGGGAAAGGGAATCACGGCCAGGGAAGGCAACGGCAAACCACCCCACTATAAGGCCTGCCAAGAAAACGTCAGCGACTGGCGTCCCTCCAAGAGTCAGTAATGACTCAGTGCTTGCACAAGAGGTTCCTTTCCTTCCTTTTCCATTTGTATATAGGGAGAACCTGGTGGAATTCCCTCTTCATCACAACAGTTAAAGCTGCAGGAGCTATACTAGAGTGACCAGATTTAAAAGAGGGCAGGGCACCTGCAGCTTTAACTGTTGTGATGAAGAGGAAATTTCCCCAGGTTCTCCATATATACAAATGACACCTGCTGGAATTTCCTTTTCAAAACAGCTGTTAAAGATCCAGGAGCCCTGTCCTCCTTTTCATATGGTCACCCTACTTTTGCCTCGCTCACTCATCCAGACACGCCCCCTTCAGACAGAAGGGTGGAGGGGCCGTGGCTCAGTGGCAGAGCCCTTGCTTCGCATACGGAGGGACCCAGTTTCGAACCCCGGCATCTCCAAGTAAACCAGGATAAACCCTGCCTGAAACCCGGGAGAGAGCAGCTGCCAGTCAGTGTTGACAATACTGGGCTAGACAGACCAAGGATTGGACTCACTGTGCCCTAAACCAGTGGGACCAACTTTTTGGGAGCTGAGGACTGAGTGAGATGTTGGCTTGGGGACTGGGAGCCTCATTCACCTACACGTTTTCCTCCTTTTTGCCATCCATAATGGAGCAGGGAGCTGCTGCCAGCCAGTGTCAACAATACTGGGCTGGATGGACCAAGTGGCTTCCTATGTTCCTAGCAAGCAACCCGTGCTGGCTGGGGAGTGCTGGGGGTTGCAGGACTTTTTTTTCCTTTTGGAGCATGCATAGGAGTGCACCCTTAATATCTCCCCCAATCTGTTCCCCCCCCCCCGCACCCCACCCCCCCAGCTCCATGCGCACCGCTTTAGACACTCACTTTCCAGGTAGCCGACTTGAGGTTGACGGTGCGCCCCCTGGTGGTGAGCGTGCTCTTCATGCGCAGAGAGAAGTTGCGTTCCGTCTTCACTTCTTTCTTCTTTGAGAAACCTGGGAAGGATCCGGGATCACACGTCCATCAAGATGTGGGGCACCTGCGCCCAAAGGATGGGGCCGGAAGAGGGGAGGAGTTTGGTGTGTGGTGGGGGGCGGGGGGCGGGCACAGAGAGCGGGGAAGGGGCTGCTTCTCTTCTGGCATGAAATGGAGAACGGGAAATCTAGTTTGAGACGCTGAGAGTTTATTACAAGATGGTGACTTTGAGGCATTCAAAGCAATTCCCCTGCGTTTTTGTCTTATGTACTTATTTATTACATGTATATACTGCCTCATAACCAAAGCTCTCTGGGCGGTAATCCCTACAACCACCCTGCAAGGGAGGATTCGTATTCCTGTTTTGCAGACAGAGGTCTGAGGCTGAGAAAGATTAATTCCAGCCAGCCAGGCCTTCTTTGAGGATACTCCATTCCATTCCCCCTTCCTGGACCGGATTTTTCACCCTTCTTGCTTCTGCAAAGGTCACTCAGTGTCCTAGGCACTGAGCTTGCACAGCCCTCACTGGGCTGATTTCCTAGCCTCGTGTGGCGCAGAGCGGTAAAGCAGCAGTTTCTGCAGCTGAAACTCTCCCCACGGCCTGAGTTCGATCCCAGCGGAAGCGGGTTTCAGGCAGCCAGCTTGGGTTGACTCAGCCTTCCATCCTCCCAGGGTCGGTAAAATGAGTACCCAGTTAGCTGGGGGAAAGGTAATAACGTCCAGGGAAGGCAACGGCAAACCACCCCGCTATAAGGCCTGCCAAGAAAACGTCAGCGAAAGCTGGCGTCCCTCCAAGAGTCAGTAATGACTCAGTGCTTGCACGAGAGGTTCCTTTCCTTCCTGTCCCCTTTCATTCCTTTCCCCCACATTAATCCCCCCCTATTTTTAAGAACCTTGGAGTTCCCAAAACCTGCCAATCCCTCCCTCTCTCTTGTACGTGGATGGTGCCATTCTGGCTACACAAGATCCACACTCAAGAGGATGAGTTCACTATTTACATCGGACGTAAGAAGAGTCCTGATGCTGGATCAGACCAAGGGTCCCTCTAGCCCAGCACTCTGTTCCCACAGGGGCCGACCAGCTGCCCACGGGGAGCCCACAAGCAGGACATGAGTGCAACAGCACCCTCCCACCCATACCTGGAGGAGAAGGCTATCCATGGCTAATAGCCCTGATGGTTGTGTGCTACCTCCAGTATCCGAGGCAGTAAGCCTGCGTGCACCAGTTGCTGGGGAACATGGGTGGGGTTGGCCACTGTGTGAACAGAGTGCTGGACTAGATGGACCCTTGGTCTGATCCAGCAGGGCGCTTATGTTCCCCAGCCACTGGTGTACACAGGCACACAATGATACTGGGATGAAGGAGTCATTGGCCAGAGATCCAGAAAGCGCATCACGGCAAGGGGGTGACCAACTTGGCCCCACCTATCAGCCACAGAGGGAACAGCTGCAAAGAGGAACACACTGACACCTCCCTGGGACTGCAGACTCTGGCCTCCTTCATCAGCCAGATCCAAGGGCCACTTGGAGGCTGCACCCCTCTGACTCCCAGGATAAACAGCATGGCACGGAGGAGACCGACCTGGCCTTATACGTTCAGCCAGAGAAGGAACTACTGCAGGGAGCCTTGCTTTGCCCCTTTCCCACCAGAAAGAACGCGTGTAAGAACTTCAAACTAAGAAATGGTGCCTGAGTTTTGCTTTTTTCCTCCTCCCTCCCAGTCGCTTTTCTTTTCGTGCCGTGTCTTTTCGTGCCTGTAGACCTGAAGGCAGGGACTGTCTCATTAATACGCTCTGGGAACCCTTTGAGTCCAAAGAGCGGGGTTAAAATACTGTGAATGAATAAATCGATGTGTGCATCAGGGAGGGGAGATTGCAGACGCGTTTTCCCCAAGGACAGGATGGTGAGTAGAGACTCACCCTGCCTGGGGCTCAGTACATCTTGAAGCTCTTCTTGATCGCAGGGATGAATGAAGTCAAAGACGCTGTGTCCAATGAGCTCCAGCTAGTGGAAGAAAGGGGGAAAGATAATCAGGGACGTCAGAAAGCAGTCGGCGGGGGGGGGGGGGGGGAGGCTGGAGGCAGCGCACTGTCTCCGCTAAGCCGCAGCGGATAAGCACAGCGCCATATGCTAGAACACGTGCCAGCGACAGCGAGTCGCCAAGAGCTCACCGATTGGGCAGGGCTCCCCAGAGCCAGCCAATCAGAAATCCCACCCCCTCCCTATGTTCCCTTTCATCCTCCCACGTAGGTCATTAAGAACTTTGAAGCCAGATCACATATTGGGAAGAGCACATTTCCTTGAACGCATTTGACCTGCTCGTTTGAGACGTCTCCCTTTCGTCTTCAGTCCCAGCTTTTGCGAGCGTTTAAGACAGCCTTCCTCAACCTGGGGCGCTCCAGATGTGTTGGACTACAACTCCCAGAATGCCCCAGCCAGCTCTGCTGGCTGGGGCTTTCTGGGAGGTGCAGTCCAACACATCTGGAGCGCCCCAGGTTGAGGAAGGCTGGTTTAAGAGCTGGTGGGTTAGCAGAAGTTCCTAAAATCACTGGCTGTGCTACAATTGGTACAGTTAGGCAGCGGTAAAAAATGAAACTTCCAGTTGCCGAGACCGGTTTGGCAGTAAACAAACTCGCTTATTTTCAGCAACGACGTGATTGCTTTTCCGTTACAAAAGGAGGAAAGTTGAAGCAAAAGCAGAGAGGTTTGCAAAATACTTAAGAGTGACACAGTTGGAGCAAACAGAAGATCATTCCATTTCCATCAGGTTTTGGCGGAGAAGCAAATTCCACAAATGTTGGAAGTGCAAATTGGAACATTCGGTCCGGCTCTCTTAATGTTGTTTTCCTGAGAGCTCCATTCCCCCCACAAAAATGGGGGGGGGGATTCCCCCACTTATTTATTTATTTATTTATTTTATTGCATTTCTATACCGCCCAATAGCCGGAGCTCTCTGGGCGGTTCACAAAAATTAAAACCATTCAAAGTATAAAACAACAGTATAAAACCATAATGTAAAATACAATATAAAAGCTCAACCAGATCAAAACAGCAGCAATGCAAAATTACAAATTTAAAACACCCAAGTTAAAATTTATTTATAGACTGTTAAAAGGCTGGGAGAATAAAAAGGTCTTCACCTGGCGTCTAAAAGCATATAATGTAGGTGCCAAGCGAACCTCCTTAGGGAGCTCATTCCACAGCCGGGGTGCCACAGCAGAGAAGGCCCTGCTCCTGGTAGCCACCTGCCTCACTTCCTTTGGCAGGAGCTCGCGGAGAAGGACCCCTGAGGATGACCTTAGGGTCCGGGCAGGTACATATGGGAGGTGAACCAATTGTGCTGTGAACACCCCATTTTAAAGGTCACTGTTTCTGGCCCTAGACACTGATATTGCTTGGAGTGAGAGGACGTGGCCACATTAAGTCCATAGTTTAGCATTGCAAAAATGAGCAGCAGCAAACCTCAGGCCGTGCACTTCCCCAGTCCCCTTTCTTTCTCTGGCACAGCTGTGAGATCAGAAGCTTGTTGCTCCCATTTTAGATTAGCAACGGTTTACTAGGTCGTCGAAACCCTAAACTGTGGTTTACATTAACTATGGTTCGTGGAAACAAGTCAACTTCATAACAAACTCAGTCTTAACCATGGCTTGTTTCAAACAAACCATGGTTAAGACTGAGCACAGTTTGTTGAGTTTGGACGACATGGGACACTGTGGTTGGTCTGAAATGGGGGGAAAAGCTTATTTTTTTCCTTGCAGCTGTGCCAGGGGAGGGGGAGGCTAAACTCATTTTCGGAATGTCAAACTATGCTTTAGCCTTTTGTCTGAACATGGTGGGCTGCTCCCTTCCTCCTGGACTCCATTATAAGGAAGTCACCACCTGGAAAGAACAGCTTGGCATGATCTCTCATCCTGAAATCAACGTTGCAAGTTTGAGGAGCCAATTTTCCAATTCCTTTGCTGTCTTTCTATTACAGGCCAGGGCTGCCTATGCAGAAATTCCCAAATGTTGATAAAAATGGTTTGCCACGACCCCCCACATCAGAGATTCACCCCTCTTTCTGCCTAGACTTGCTGAGAACCTACCTGTGGAATGGATTTGAGTGGGCACACATTCATGTGCGGTGGGTTAGTTATCTATCCATGGTGCAAACTGAGTAACCCTTCAGAGCTGAAGAAAGACACTTCCTGCTGTCACCAAGAATCACATGAACCCCAGGGAAGCTCTCTCAGCACCGGCTGAGGGAGAACCAATGCCTGTCTGCTGAGAGATTGGGAGTCATCCAGTTTCCTGCTTCCTTCTCCTGCCACTGGCGAGGAAAAGAGACAGACCCCCCCCTGCCCTGAGGAGTTGGCAACCGAAAATTCCGACAGGAAGAGGTCTCCCCGCGCATCCTGCTGTCCCCCAGCATCGAGAGCCATCAGGAGTGCAGCTGGCACAGACCACAGATGCCCAGCAAGGCAAGCTAGCTCATCCCAGGTCAGACTCCTTGCCCATCAAGCCCAAAAGGGTCTAACACAGCGGTGCTGAACCAGCCCAAGAGTCAAATTCAGTTTCAAGGGAACTCTCCGGGTGCTGTATTCTGGCCAGGGGGCGGGGGCAGGCAGAAGACAAGCACCTTCTATCTTAAAGCTCTTTCCGCCAGGAACTAAAGCCTTAGGAGCGGCATTCCAGCCGTACAGAATGAACAGAGAGGGAAACACGCAAACGCTGGGAAGCCAGTGGTTGGTGGAAAAGGGGCAGGGGCGGGGCCATGTGGGGAACCCCGGAGGGCAAGACTGGGACTGCAGGAGGGCTGGATTTGGCCCACGGGCCCAGGGTTCCCCACCCTTGGTTTAATGGCTCTCCAGGGTCTATGGCAGACTTCACCTGCTATTGGATCCTTTTAAAACTAGGGATGTCGTGGAACAAACTTGGGGCCTTCTGCAGGCAGACCAGGTGTCCTGCCACCAACCTGATATAGGCTACAGGTACTCTGGCCAGCGTGCTGGTGCTGCTGGTCCCGCAAATCCAACCTGAGTAGCTGCAGCCATAGCTCCCTCCGAGCTTTCGGCTGGGCCCTCCCCCTCCACACTCCGCTCTGGATCAGGTTGAGATTTCACTGCTTACTTGTCGCGACCTGCCCAAGCCATACATTTCCAGCCGGTTTTGCGGGACTGCAGGGGAGCGCAAACTCTGCCCCCTGTCCTCGGGGCGCTTCCTACCGGGATTCCCACCCGGGTGCCTGGCCGGATAACAGCGCCTCACCTGACTGAGGCCCAGGTGTTTGTTGACGTTTTCGGAGAGGTAGATCATGTCCCCTTCCTCGGTCAGGACCATGAGGAAGCCGTCCAAGGCCTTCAGGTAATAGGCATCCACCTGTTCCTCTGCTTCCGCCTCTTCTCTCCATTCTCCTGTTTTACAGAGAAGCAGGAAAGAGTTGCTTCAGGGCAAGACTGGATTAATGGGTAGCTCAAGCATGTCACAGCGCAGGCCAGAATCCCAAGACTGGTTTGCATGGAGTTGCGGGCCTCAATCCTTTAAACGAAAGCCAAGACTCTCAGCTCCAGTTATCCCACCGATCAATCCACAGACATGCAGGATATGAGCAGGTCTACCTCTATAGGTAAGGTACCAGTCTTCCCTGCCTCCGTTGTAGGGGAATTTAAGGCACTAAGAGCATAAAAGCAACCAAGGCTTCTCTAGCTTCACAGGTTTAAGGCAGAAAATTTACAGGGACAGGGTGTTTGCCTTTGTGTGCATATATCCAACAGCTTGAATGCCAAGGAAGTTTTGAAAGAGGCAGGGGCAGGCTTAGGCATTGAGCAACCTGTTACGGACAGCGGAGAACAAGCGTCCCGGCCCAATTTCCCCATGGCCCAGAGATTCAGGTGCTTCGTGTATCTTGAGAATGTGGATCCTTTGGTTTCCGGTTTCACTGGCTGGAAACGTTACTGGAGGACCCCCGGATGACACAAGGGAGAAATACTAGACCTCCCACCCTATTGCCCAATTCAAAAACAAAAAACAAAAAACTGGTACTAGAAATAACCCAGATGCTGCATCAGCAACACCCGGGTCCTGCGATTAGAACTGTCCATTACATTTTCAAGCTTTGGCACTGTAGCCACAAAGGTCTAGAAACTTGCTTTTTCAGTTTTAAATGGAGGCGGAGACTCTCAGGTTGACAAAGTTAATCCAAAGCGGTCCTTCTGTTGGCATCAGTGCGCATGTGCTCCTCACCATGTAGCAGTCATTTGCTGAGACGCCCAGGTCTACCGGGGGGGTGGGGGGGTGGAAAGGAAAAGGTTCTAGCAATTGCATAGGGGTGGGGGGGCGGGTTTAACTGAAAGTTTTAAGGGTCAGCATCCAGGGCTGCTAAGCTCCATCCAAACTCTTTTCTTTTTCCTTCTACCCCTTTCCCATCCAGTGCGTCTGAGGTCATATATTTTTCCTCTTCCCCCCACACCGTTTTTCCTTGTGTGCCATGTCTGTTTTCTATGGCAGCCCTGCAGTTTAGGGATTGTTTGTTTACTGACTGATTGTGAGCCTTTTTTTGGCTGAAGAGCAGGATTAAAAATACTCTAACTAAATAAAATTATAGCTAGGCTAGCAACTGAGGCCGTAGCTTAGCTGTAAGGGGAAGACAGCCTGAGATGATCTGTAGCCCCCTTGAAATGCCCAGGGCTCAGGAGTAATGACGGCACAAGATTGGGTCTTTGGGGAAACAGTTACAGCCTCCCACGACCTCCCATCCCTGCCCGAGAAAGGAAGGGAAGGGGACCCAGCAAGAGAAGACGGTGGTCCTCACCAGAGTTCAGCAGCTTGTGCATCCTCAGGTAGCTGATAGTCAGGCGCATGATGGAGGCTTTGTCCAAGTGGGCACTGACGCCCCGGGCAAAGGGTAGGGTGTGCGCCAGCTGGTAGAAGACCTCCGTCTCTTTGCTGCGGCGGCATCGTGCCGCATCCCGCGATTTCTCCTTCCGGATCTCTGTGGTTGATCTGCGGAAAAGAAGGGAGGCACCAGGTGAAACACCAGCATCCGAGTCAGTGCTTCCCTGGTAGGCCACAGGGCAAGCACTGTACGATGGGGTCCCTCCGGTGTAGTGCAGCGGAGAGCAGGTCCGGCTAGGACTGGGGAGATCCGGGTTGGAATTTCCACTCAGGCATGAAGCTTCCTTACCCTGGACCAGTCTCCTCTCTGGCCATTTCTACACCAGCCCGGTGTAGAGGGAGGGAGGGGGGAGGATCTTGTGATATCCTGATTGCAAACTCCTCCCCTCAGTCCACATGTGGGCGTGACATCCTGGGAGGAAGGAGCGTGTTGCGCCCGCCCATTTTAATTTTTTTTAAAGGAGATGAGCGCACATGCGCTCCAGCGAAACATGAGTGTGTTGTTGATTTTTTAAAAAGCCCCGACCCTGCTCCCCCCCCCCCGATTCCTCCTGGCCTCCCCACTACTCACGGGGAGGAGGGAAGAAGCCAGGACGGGCGGCCACACCTCCCGCGGTCTCTGGACAATCCCGAGACCGCAGGAAGAATCAGATTTTCCCAGGGAGTACTTATCCCTGGAGAAACCTGTTCTCATCGCTCCTTCCTCCTGGAAGTCCCTGTGCGTCATTTGGACACACAGGGACTTGGCCGTAACCAGCCCGCATTTTCGGGGTGGTGTAGAAATGCACCCCCCTTCTCTATCTGCCTAATCTACCTCACTGGGATGTTGATTGTATGGATAATGATGGTGAGGATAATAATACAACAGAGGAAGGAACTACGTACACGGCCTTGAGTTCTTTGGAAGAAAGGTGGAACACAAATGTAAATAAGTAAATATAATAACAAATAACAACTTGCCTCAAGGGCTTCCGTTACCTGCCTGGGTTCTACTCCCTGCTCTAGGCTATGACAAAAGGAATGGTTGAAGTTGTGTGTTTGGTTTTTAAAAAGGGACTTGCGTTACAAGAACAAGTTTGATAAGAATTGCTTGCGCACTGTAAACAAACAATTAGATGCCGTTGTTTGACAACAAAGCAACTATTCAAGTTTTTGTAAGGTCATAATTTAATTACATTTTTATGCTTGCCTTCCTCCAAGGAGCTCAAGCAGGGACGAATATACAGTCCACTTTATCCTCATAACAACCCTGCGAGGTAGGTTAGGCTGAGAGAGAAGAGGCTGGCCCACGGAGCTTCATGGCCGAAGCACAGCTTTGGAGTTGGGTCTCCCTGGTCTGAGTCCAGCACTCTTGTTTCTGCTTTCATTCAGCTATGAAAGGGAACCGGTGGGACACTCTGCCTTCACTATGAGTCTAGGTTTGGCCCCGGCTGCAGCAGGTTTCGTTTAGGGGACAAGCATGCCTCCTCACTCCTGCCCTTGCTAACAAAACGATACCATAATAAAATTAAAAAGGTAAGTGACATTCTTGAAATATTTGACTACAGTTAAACATTAGACAGTCAATTGAGTGTAGCTGACAGATCAATGGACTGATGTCATGAGCCCACCGAACCCAGATCTAAAGAGACAGAGGAGATAGGTCCTACAATTTGGGCGTTTATTCCCAGGATCACATATGGAAAGGAAGAGTTTGACCCTCTGAAGCAGCTAGCCAGTTCTTAATGCTCTTGGCTGAGTTCACACAACACACTAACCCACCAGTGCATTTTCTGCAGGTTGGGTTATCGTGCTGTCTGAACACATCACTTTTTCTGTAGGGTGGTCTGTTCACTATGCAGTGTGGTTTATTTTACTCAAACAAGCCACCTTGAGAACCCATGGCTTGTTGTTGGGTTGTTCAGGGTGGTTAACAGGCCATACATTGCATGGCTAACAAGCAACCTCATGGAAAATGCGCTGTCTTCAGACTAGGGTGACCCTATGAAAAGGAGGACTGGGCTCCTGTATCTTTAACAGTTGCATAGAAAAGGGAATTTCAGCAGGTGCCATTTGTATATATGGAGAACCTGGGGAAATGTCCTCTTCTTCACAACAGTTGAAGTGCAGGAGCTATACTAGGAGTGACCAGATTTAAAAGAGGGCAGGGCACCTGCAGCTTTAACTGCTGTGATGAAGAGGAAATTTCACCAGGCTCCCCATATATACAAAGGACACCTGCTGAAATTCCCTTTTCAATACAACTGTTACAGATACAGGAGCCCGGTCCTCCTTTTCATAGGGTCACCCTAGTTCAGACAACACAATAACCCATGGTTCAACAACAACCCACACTGGGTGGGGTAGCAGGTTGAGTGAAGCCAGCCCTTGTCTAAGGCCATGTTAACAACCACTGCTTGCTTCAACTAAACAAAAACTGAATGGTACTTAACTTTTTATCTGGTTTAAGAACAGCCCAGAGAGCTCCGGCTATTGGGCAGTATAGAAATGTAATAAATAAATAATAAATAAATAAATAAATAAATAAAGAGCCTAGGTCAGCCTTCCAAAACCTAGTACCCTCCAAACATGTAGGACTACGTGTTCAGAAAACACATGTAGTACAACTCCCCCGAGAATGTACAACTTTGGTAGTGAACAGGGAGGTAGGCTTGCATGATAGAGCACTTCTCCATGTTAAGAACTCCCTGCCCAGTAAAGAATTAGACTTCCAAGGAGAAAGGTTTCATCACATGCCACACATGCAATCTCCAAATGCAAACTTCGGCAATTTAGTCCTGCCATGCAACAACACCCACACGACTGCATTTCCCTGTCAGTGAGATTTTCATGGCTAGAAGCAACCCACACAAACACACCACGTTTCGTAATTTCACCATGTAGGCACAACTGCACAGCGGCATTCGTGTTCTGCCTTCTCCATGGAACCCCGCACAGACATGACACACGCAGACCCAGTGCGGTGAAATGGTTGAAGTGTTGGACTGAGGAGAACCAACTTCTAGTTTCTACATGGCCATGAAGCCCAGTGGGTGACTTTGGGCCAGCCACTGACTCTCAGCTTAATCTACCTCACGTGGTTGTTATGTGGATAAAAAGGAGAAAGGCAGGATATAAATGCAGAAAGAAAGAAAGAAAGAAAGAAAGAAAGAAAGAAAGAAAGAAAGAAAGAAAGAAAGAAAGAAAGAAAGAAATTTGCAGCACCCAAAACCTCATTCACGGGCTGATTTATCACACGTGGCTCCCACTTTTCCTTCCAAGGAGCTCACTAGGACAGCCTACCTGGGGGGGACCTCACTGTTATCCTCACAACAACATCACCCCGCTCAACAACCTGTCCCAAACAGCACTAGAGGCCTCTGGCACCTGCAGCCCAGACTCAAACCATCCCAGAACCCACCAGAACGGAAGAACCTTTGAGAGAGAGAAAAAATGACACCCCTCTATTTAAATCATCACCTCAACAATGCACACCAGGCAACCCACAATGCCATTACTCTGCTGTCGAAATCAAGACCTACCCCCTACACTTCTCCAGCTTCTACCATTGTTCATACACCTCCATATTCTGCCCTAAATTACTTGACTAGGATAAACCTATACAGATTTCCACAACCGTGTTGCCCACCGCCCGACCTCCAGGTGAATAAATTCCCCCCTCCAATTCCCACTGCTATCTAGAATCGAGTTCTCTTCATTTCTCCACCCCCACAACCGCCCCCACACACCCATTCTGTTCTAACGACTCTATTTGGTGGGCTTCCAGACATCTTGTTTCCCCCCACCCCTCAAAAAAAAATAATACACGTTGACATTTCACAAAGTTGGAAACATCCCCAAGCATCACAGACACCCCAGAGAACCCCTACAGAGCTACATTCCCATAGTTTGCAAAGGGCATAAGAAAACACACACACCTTGTTCATGAGAGATGGAAACGTCCACAGCTCTATAGATTCCCACAAACACACATCGCACAAAACCAGGCAACTACACAACAGAGAACCTTCCCATTCTATGGGGCATCAAAGAGAGTAACAGCCCCATAAGCACCAGGAAAACAAATGTCCCCACAGTTCCACAGATTTCTGGCACAAGTACAGTTAATTTGTGTATTATTACAATTTATAGACCCCGACCTTCTGTAAAGCTTACACCCAAGGCAGAGAGGAGCCTATAGCCCCTGACCCTGAGAATGCCATGAAACATTTGCCGCGGTCCTATGGAAGCCCACCAAAACACTCCACGGCCACCATCCTATGAAGGAGACACTGTGCAACACTTGGGCGCCTCAGGCCCGAAAATCTACATAGAAACCACAGAGCCCCACAGAACAAGCCCCACAGGTCTACAGAAAGCCACAGAACCGTGTCGCTTCAAAGCGTGAAAGAACACCCTGTCAACGTTCATCAGAGAACCCCAACGTGTGTCCAGCTCCAAGCAGCGTCACCTTCCCTCGTACCTCAAAAGCGCACAGAGACCTCACCTGTACCATCTCCTGCCCCTCGGCCATTTCCGTCGCCGGCGCATAGCGGCTGCCTCGCTCTCAGTTCGCTCCCTGAGTCAAATGAGCCGGACTTTGAGCTTCCCAGTCCTCCCACAGCGTCTTTCCACCATCCCTCCCTCTCTGGTCCCATTAAGGGTACAGGCTGTTCCATTTCTGTCCCTTGGCGCCGTGCCCATCACTCTAGGGCTGTGGGTTGCAGAGAACAGGCTGAGTTTCGCCACGAGGTAGAACAGTGTCTTATCTCGCTCTCGGTTTACTCCCAGGCATTGGGTTCACCAAGAAGGCATGGCTACTGGCCAGGTGGACCACAGGGTCACCAGACATGGCTGGCAAGAAGCAGGGGGGATCCTCATGGGCAGTCACATGCACGAGACCAGCGCACATGCGCACAGGAGTGGGAGCTGGGAACGATCACAACGTCAACACAGCAGCGAGCCGAACGAGAAGCACGGGGACGATTCTCATGTAACTTCCTCTCCCCCCACCCCCAGGCCCCCAACCTTGCCTTCAGAGGAACACGTGTGGAGGAACTGCAGTTAGGCAGTGGTCAGTTTTTTTAGAAAGAAAGGTGCTGGGGCTCACGCTTTTCTGGGAATTATATCCTTCACCGTGGAAGCCCTGCTCACTCTTCCCAAGTGTGCATTCCTCAGAGGCTTAATTACATGCTATGTGCAAACGTGGGTATTTCAGTCTCGTGCCAACGCTTCCTTTCATGTCATCATTTTAGGAACATAGAAAAGCTGTCTTAGACTGAGTCGCACCTTTGATCCATCTAGTTCAGGATTTTTGGCACTGATTGGCAGCAGCTCTTCGGGGTTTTGCGGGGCTCTTTCTGAGGCACACCTGGAGATGCAGGGGCTGAACCTGGGAGATTTTGCATCCAAGGCATGTGCTCCACCAGTGAGCTGCAGCCCTTCTCCGGAGAAGAGAACAGGGTGACTGAGGCCACAGCTAGACCTAAGGTTTATCCTGGGATCATCCAGGGTTCGCCCCTGCCTGAGCACTGGATCCCCTGTGTGTCACCTAGATGAACAGGTTTGACCCCTGGACGATCCAGGGATAAACCTTAGGTCTAGCTATGGCCTGAGTTGCTCCTCCCAAATGGCTTCCCCCACCCCTATCAGATTAAAAGTCAGTCTGCCCTAAAAAAGTGATAAGGCACTCTGTATATGATCAGGCACACTCTTGATTAACATCCCCCACGTTCCAAAATTAGGCCCGTGGCTTTCCAAACGCCTTCCAAGATGAAATCCCGACACATTCAGCAGAACATTAGAATTTTGCCTGATTTTCATACAGATCTTTGCTGCAAATTTTCCCATTTTTCCCCATACAGATTTTCCGCTCCGTTGATGAAATTGACAAGATTTTAAAAAGCCCTGTATTTGGACGAAGGGTCCATCTTTCCTGTTTCCAAACAACGGTGAGCCAAATGCCCCAGCTAGGAGGGCATCAAGTAGAGCGTAAAGGAGATGGCCTCAGTCTGTTATTTGCCCCTGGCATTTGGCATTCAGAGGCATGAAGGTCCCATTTAGCTACAATAGCTAATCACCACTAATTAGGCAAACTAGTTCTTTAGTCACGCCATCAGGCAGAGTTCTCCGCTATACAAATTGATAAATTATTTTGACATTTCTGGCCCTATCCCAAAGCCCAGCTACTGTAACAGTCATGTACATCATGGCACTACACAATTTGGAACTGGGTGCAGAATACAGCATTGCTTTTGCTTAAAAAGAAACAGAAAACCAAGCTGCTAGTCCTTAAGGCTGCCAAAAACAACAATAACCAACAATACTGGACTTGAAAGCTTGTGGACAGCCTTTGGAAACAAGCTCAGTCTGTTTATGTAATATTATACATTTTGTTGCTGTTTTAACTGTAAACATGAAATAGAAACTATTCATGAGAAAAAGAAAATCCCAAACCATAGTAGGGTTTATACAGGTTAAATACCCTGCACTGCTTCCTCCCTGTGCACCTGTTGTCAGGGCACTGTCCTGGAGGAAATTTCCAGCTGCGGGCACCAGGACCCAAGCCCCATCCCAGGAGGAGTTCATTCCTCTGCACTATGATTTTGCTTGATAAAAGCAAACGACGCCATTCTCATGGGCATCACTGTAGCCTTCTGCTCGGAGCACGCATCTCTGACGTCAACTTCCTTCCTCCACTGAGAATATCTCCGCTTCGCACATGCAGCGTGTTGCCGCCTGGCCGCTCTGCACACAAATTGTTCCCCACCCCCCACGCACACACTTAATACCGTAGCACAAAACTGGAAAGGGAAGGGGGGGGAGAAATGGCGTAAGCAGGCAGAAATAACATCTCCTGCAACCCACCATCCAATGAGATTCCCCACGGCAGCAGTCATCTAAGGTGTCACAGCAGTGCGAACAGCCCCGTTCAACTGGGACCAGCAAAGGCTTTTAAAGGATTCTTTGTTGATCCATCGTTTGTCTTTCCATGAGACACAACCAGGGGAACGCGGCATGGAGATTTGGAACATCCTACGCTTAGGAAGCCGGCTGTAGCAAGATTCAAGGAGTTGATTTCTTCATACACACACACACACACACACACACACACACACACACACAAACACACACCCCTTCCTCTGGGGCCAGAGGGATCTTTAAAAAGAGAGGAGGTGGGATTGGGAAGGCGAGCATCACGATATCATTCCCCCAAGGGATGACATCCAAATGGGTTGCGAGTTCAATCAGGGTTTGACTGATCTTCAAGGGAAGGAATTTCATCCCCCGCTGCTGCAAAATGAGATTGTCCTAATTGAGGGGAGGGGAGGGGTATCCTGCAATATGAATGCATAACTTGGACTGCGATGGGAGTTGATGAGTGGCTGTCCCTGCCTAGGAGCAGGAAAGCTGGACTAGAATCATAGAATCATAGAATAGTAGAGTTGGAAGGGGCCTATAAGGCCATCGAGTCCAACCCCCTGCTCAATGCAGGAATCCACCCTAAAGCATCCCTGACAGGTGGTTGTCCAGCTGCCTCTTGAAGGCCTCTAGGGTGGGAGAGCCCACCACCTCCCTAGGTAACTGATTCCATTGTCATACTGCTCTAACAGTCAGGAAGTTTTTCCTGATGTCCAGCCGGAATCAGACTTCCTGTAACTTGAGCCCATGATTCCGTGTCCTGCACTCTGGGAGGATCGATGCTTCGATCAACCCCTGCTGCACATGACCAGTCCTATCCCTCACCCACGCCCAGGTATGGTTGCATAAATAAGCACTGTTCACTCCACCCAGAGTTTCTAACCTAAGAGCCGTGAGGGCTCAATCCTGCTTGCCCTCCACCTTGAACGCCTTTATCCCCGGTTCCAGATCATCCCCTTGAGCAGCTAGACGGCTAATCCCATCTAGCTATGCGAACTCAGTGTGATGACAGAAAAGCACTTATTCCATGCGCAGAGTCACCCTCCCCTTGGTAATTCCCTGCACTCCATAGATGGAATTTGGCATGGAAACGGGTCCCAGAACTGGGAAGACACCCACCCACCAGCTCATATCAAACGTCACAGGGTGTGTGTTTTTAAATCTCCAGCTTGGTGCACTAATCCCTGTCCCCTTTTAAAACATATCCTCCACCCAGCCAAATTCCTAAGGCCATTATATTCTCAAGTTCACTGTGCAGGGCAAACTGTGACAAGCAACTTCGCTTCCTTCTCCTCCCAGGGCCAGCCCCCCTGTGCTCTCTCCACCCACCCCTATCACAGATCCAAGCCCCTTAATCGCCGCCCTGTGTGTGTGTGAGTGTCCGTCCCCCCCTGCCCTCCAAAGCAGGAATCCTGTTGCACGTGCTCTTGGCAACGCCTTTGGCTGTTCTGTCTGCGTCCGTCCAGGACACTGTGTACTGTAGACAGGGACTGATGCCAAGTACTCATCACTGGAGGAAGGAGGAAAGGGGTGGGTGGGAAGGGAAGAAAGGGTACTACTACTGCTGCTGCCAAGGGGAGGAAGGGGAGGAGGAAGGCCACTTTGATCGCTTCAGCCAGCTCCCCACAAACCTTTGGCACAACCCTTAAAAAGAAGGGGTGCTTCCCCCCCCCCATGGCACTTTGAGGCCCACTGAAATTCTACCACCCTCTCCTCCTCCTCCTCCTCCTCTCCCCTATAAATAATTTTACTATACCACCTTCAAGAGGGCAGGTTTGTGCTATAGAGTTTATTCCTGCCTCCCCAAAAGAGTACGGTTTGGTGATCCCACCTCCTTTTTTAATTCTTAAAGGCAGCTCCGGCTCCCATGTAATTCTAAAATGCCAACACCACATCTGAGCTGGCAATGGCCCTTGTTTTTCTGCAGGAGTGTGTGTGTGTGGGGGGGGGAATAAGGGAGCACTTGAATGGCAATTTCTACATACACACACACACCACTGTACACACACACACCCCACTGTACAACCCGCCCGCCCCTCTGTTCCCTGTTCCTCACACCCACACAAGGGCCTCTTCCCTCTGGGTTGGGTGGGAACGCAATGTTCCTGGCAAAGGACTGGCCCCCTCCGCCCTATAGCTTTACATCTGGAGAGTGTGTTTGTGTACATAAAGGAGGGGCGAGCTACCTAATTTACCTGAACCAACTCAGGATGGTGAGGCTGGGCTGGGCTGGGCGCACCGGAGAACAGGTTGCCGCTCTGTGCTTCCAAGAGCCATCTGCCAGGATTTAAAACTTTATATTAAAGCACCGTTTAAACTTGCAAAAGGCATTCCAGATTCATCGCCATCTTTCGACTCACTGTTATTTCCATTTTACAGGCTGCAAACTGAGGCCAACGGCACAAGGACGAATCCAAGGCTATAGAGCAGAAACTAGAATACAGTTCTAAAGCTTGCTGGCCACCTTCCCCAGACTCTACACACCTGGTCTCATCTGTTTTCAGGGGAGGGGGCACGCTCACAATTCTTTCACGTGCATTAGCAACTTGTTGAACATAATCGACAGGGCCGACTCCAGAGAGTAGCAAAGCGGAGAGTCCAAAACTGCCAAAGGGCACCCCGTTCCCACAACACGGCCCTTCTCCTTTTGCTAGGTGCACCCAAGAAGAGGCAGCAGGAGAGACATTACATACACACGTATCCCGCTTGCTCAGGTTAAGGAGGGCCCCTTGCATGAGTCTCACCCCCCCACCCCAAATCGTGTGTGGGCAATCCTGCAACGAGCGGGCAATTGTAATTCTAGAATTGTTATTCTAGGGGAAGAGCCTTCAGCGTGGTGGCCCCCCTCCTGTGGAACTCCCTGCCTCTGGAGGTCAAGCAGGCGCCAACTTTGTATTCCTTTCGGCGCCTCCTGAAAACGTCATTATTCCAGGAAGATTTACCTTAAGGACCGGCCACGGTTCACTGTACATTTTGCTTCTTTTAAAATCTATTTTAAAGTGTTTTATTCTGTTTTTATTTTATTTTATCTTGTACACTGCTCCGGAATTTTCAATGGGGGAGCGGTATATAAATATTGTAAATAAATAAATAAATAAATAACACACACAGTGCCAACAAGGGTAATTTCCCATCTGTGGGCTGACGACTGGACACCATCAGTTGATAAAGGACTGGACACCAGTCTCCTTACCATTTAATTGTCCCTAAGGAAGGGAGGGGGGAAGCCCTTTGCAACTGTGCTTTCACTTTCAGGCATCAGGAGTTATCGTTCACATTATGCATATATGAAGATCAGCACCTAAATGCTGATTTTGGAACATTACCACAGCGCTGAGGCTTGCAGCTTCGCTCTTGATGCCAATACAAGAACTGTTCCGAGTTACAGGGCAAAACCAACCCGTTCGTATACTGGGATTCCTTGTCGCGAGCTGCTGTTATTATTATTATTATTATTAGTATCTCGCCTTTTGCCCAATGCTGGGCCTCAAGGCGGCCTTACAAAGTTTAAAATATACATGGAGGGGGGGAGGGAAACAAAACCATAAACAATTAAAAAATACACAACAAAATTATAAGACATTAACATAGAAGGAGGGCTGGATTATTCTCCAAAGGCCTGCTGGAACAAAAAAGTTTTAGCTTGCTTCTGAAAGCCCATCAAGGAGGGAGCCAGCCTAGCTTCCCCGGGAAGAGAGTTCCAGAGCACGGGAGCAGCCACCGAGAAGGCCCTGTCCCATGTTCCCACCAAGCGTGCCTGTGAAGAAGGTGGGACTGAAAGAAGGGCTTCTCCAGAAGATCTCAAAGCACGGGCAGGCTCATAAGGGAGAAGACGGTCTTTCAAATAACCTGGACCCGAACCATATAGAGCTTGATAAGCCATAACCAGCACTTTGACTTGTGCCCGGAAACAGACTGGAAGCCAGTGGAGCTGTTTTAACAGGGGAGTTGTATGCTCCCTGTAACCAGCCCCGGTCAACAATCTGGCTGCAGCTAAATATTGCTATTTGCTGAATGGAGTAGTATTCTGCCTTTCCGAAATGCTCTTTGTGCGGATAGCAAGTTGCAATTGGGGCCGTGGGTTTAGTGCGTGCACCCCCTACGGAATCTCCAACTGGCAGAAGGGGCCTCCCAACCCTCAGCAACGTTCCACCTTGTTGTCCCAGAGAATCCCGAATTCCCGAGACAAACTGGAAAAGGCCGGGGCGCTTCTGGCATTCCTTCGGGGTGGAGTGGGAAAGCTAGCTGCCGACAAGGCAGCCTCCACTTGGCCCGTTTCCATGGCCTGTTCTCTGGCTGAGCCAGCAGAAGAAGCCAAGAACATACATAGCGTGTGAATAAACAGAGAGCGCCGGAACAGAAACCCCTCTCAGCCAAGACAGAGCCAGAGACGTCCGGCGCAAACCGTGCCAAGGCCAGGACAGCCGCTCTTGCAGATTCACCCACTGCCCTATAAAACACACATTTCTAAAAAGAGAACCCAGCAGCCCTGGCGCTTAGCTGTAACTATTATACCCTACTGCCTCCCTAAATTGAGGCATAGTCCAGACGTTCATATTCCAAGTGCCTCTCTTCAACCAAAACACCCAAACAAACAAAACTGAGCTGCATTATTATTATTATTATTATTATTATTATTATTATTATTTATATAGCACCATCAATGTACATGGTGCTGTACAGAGTAAAACAGTAAATAGCGAGACCCTGCCGCATAGGCTTACAATCTAATAAAATCATAGTAGAACAATAAGGAGGGGAAGAGAATGCAAACAGGCACAGGGTAGGGTAAGCAGGACAGGGTAGGGTAAAACTAACAGTATAAAGTCCGCACAACATGTACTTCTCATCGCACAAGTTTATGCCACTAGGCTCCAAGGCAATCCCCAACTCGAGAAAATAAACCAGGAATCCAGATTCCTTCATTTTATGCACAGTATCTGTGGCAGAAAACCAAAAGTCTCTCTCAGACGCATGCACACACATGCGCCCATCCCGGAACAAGTGGAGTTCCAACCTTTTCCTCGGCAAGAACAATTCGGCTAAGTTAGGGCCAGTGTAGCCTAGTGGTTAGATATTGGACCAGCCTCAGGAAAAACTGGTTCCACATCCCCGCTGCTCAGCATAAAGCTCTTCAGGTGACCTTGCTATAGGATTGCTGTGGGGGGTAACATGGGAGGTGATCTTGTCCACCACCCTGAGCTCCTTTGGAGGGATAAAATAAGCATGTGCGTAGCACTTTATGAGAACAACGGATCCCTGGTGGTTCGGCAATGGTTCCAAAATGCAGAATGCGGACAACATGCACTTTAGCGGCTCATTGGGATGAGTCAGGCACAGATAGGACCTCCGGGGTCTCTGGAATCGAAAGATAGCGCCTAGCAAGTCAGCTCCAAGCACAGGATGAAAAACAGGGAGAAGAGAAGCACACAGCCGATATAACTGTGCCGATATTGAGCCATTCATGGTGTGTGTTTATTCGGTGCCTGCACGGTTAGGAAAATGTGACGGTCTCTGCGTAGAGGCTGGCTACGGCCTGGTAACAGAATGGGCCTGGATGCCGCGGCGGGCACCATCTGCCACCTTTGGGAAACGCGCCCCCACATTGCATCAGCAGCCCCAATCCCCTGGGCACCGGGTGGGCCTGGACTTGATGCGAGCTCCGCTGAGGCCTCAGGGACCGTCGGCCGTGGCGAGGCAGCCTAGCTCTCTCCTCTGGCTCGCAAAGCAGCAGCAGCCCTTCCCAACCACCCGCCCCCACCTTCGCTTGGAAGGCCGCCCAGAGGCCCCTCGCTCAAGCCGGGCCTACGTGAGCTGAGCAACGGGAGGGGGCCTGGGGTAGGCCGGGAGCAGCCAACCAGCGCCCGGCCTTTTTCCTGTTTGCCTGCTAATTTCGGCTGGGAACACTGCGCTGCCATTGGGCGCCAGGCTACAATGCGCAACGCTTGGGCCCTTCGCCAGGTGGGCTGGCGTTGGCAGGATCACCAATCCTCTGCTACGGGCGCTGGGGGGGGGGCGGATGGCCATGGTGGAAAGGAGGGGAAAATGAGCCCCAAACAGAAGAATCAGGGGAAGGGATAGAGGGGAACTATGAATCGCGCGATAAAAGAGTCCTTCCAAAATCTCCCAAGATTAAATATCACTCTCAGCTCTCGCCGATATTCAAATTCTCCTCACAACAATTAAAATGCACGAGTTGCAGACAACTTTTTCGAGGGAATACCAAAAATAGCTTCTTTGCTGCTGCTGCTGCATTTTCAGTTGGATTCTAATAGAGTGCAATTGCCCAGGCCTGCATTTTAGCGTCACCGAGGTACAGATTCACTCCGCCGTACTTACAGTAAATAACTCCCCCTTCCAAAAATAAGCTGAAAATGCATTATTCAACAGCGAATAAGCTGAAGGCCGTGATATGACAGGCACGAGATGAAAAGCTTTGAGCGAGCACCCAAAATGGTTTCATCACATAGACTAGATGTGAGGAATAAGAGGGGAAATGGTATCCTCTCATTTCATATACACACTCCAGCGCCCGCCTGCCCCAACCTCAAAGCCATTTTGATAATATTGGTGGACACATGCATTACTTCTGTATCTTAGGGATTTTCATCACTTCTACCACATACTCAAGTGTGCAGCCAGGTAAACTGCAGCAAGTAATCTGGAGTAGTTTCCACCACGTGATTCAATCAATACTCATGACCACCAACCCAGAGCGCCTACTCTTTCGGTAAACATGTAACCAAAAGGGGAAGAAAATGACCCTTTTTGCACTCTTTAATAATTACCCTTTGAGTACAGCTAATTAAGGAGTAACTAGTCTGTGTGAATTGCTAAGTACTCTTGAGTATGTGCCTAGAGTTGCCAGTTGTAAGGTAGTTCCCCTGGCAGTTTGGTATTTTTGCCTTGGGTTTGGAATCAGAGATTTTATTTAATAAACCAGACACTTTGTGTGAATAATGGGTTAATTTTTTCCCCTATTACTGTGTTTCTTCTATTCTAAGACGCACTTTTTTCTCCATATAAACATCTCTAAAAACGGGGTGCGTCTTAGAATCGCGGGTGCGATTATTACTCTTAGAATCAAAGCTTTTTTTCTGTTGGTGGTACTGAAATTAGTGTGCGTCTTACAATCGATGGCGTCTTACAATCGGTAACTCCACATATTCCTCCTATTAACGCCTCAAACAGGTGAGGCTCCAAACCGGACTAGCCAAAAATGCCAGGCCCCAGGCCCTGACTGGCCAGACCCTACCTCTGGCTCTGCCATACGACCAGGTATGTTTAAAATCACGTATCAGTAGCCCTGCATGTGTCTGGTGATGGGGTGTGTGTGTGTGTGTGTGTAAGAAAATAGGAATGATTTCTCTCACCTTTTTCCATTTAAAAAAACTTAGGGACACCACAGCGTCTGTAGGTCTTCTATGTCAAGGAGGGGGTACTCTGTCAACCACCAGAAGTTGACCAAGGTCCAAGCACACTTCAGCCCCCCAGAAACATGTCTGGAGGAGGGGGGCATTCCTCAATTATTTCCCTCTCAATGACAATCAAGTTTAATGCAAGAACCTCTAAGCACCTTCTGAAGAACCACCAATTCCAGCAGGACATTTTTCCGCATTGTGTGTTTAGGATTGCACCTTACAGGTCCCTAGGTGAACTCGTTCAAGAAAACACTCTACACGGTTACTGTTTCCTCACAGCAAGCCGTTCTCATGCCGCAACTCACTTCACTGACTGCACAAATTCAAACACAAATGCCAAAAAAAGAACGCTTTGCAGACAACTGCAGGCCCCATCGGCATTTATGTGGACAGGACACCCAGTAAAATGGAGGCTGTAACATTTTAGCTTGGCAAGCTGGAGTTAATTTGGGGGCCGGAGACAGGCAATGATTTTATTTATTTATTGTTGTTGTTGTCTACAGAGAGCTGAAGGTGGCTTGAGGATTGCTGTCCATGATGTGTCAGAGGATCCCTCTTTCATTTCTAATAGGTTTGGTAGGTTTTCGTTCCAAAGACATGTTTGACCCGAGGCAACAATAGGATGAGAGGGATTTGTGTGCAATATCATGAGAATAAAAGTCTTCAACTCTCAGACATTGTCCATCTCGAGGAAAACTGGGGAAGGAGGTAGCGAAGGTGACATAACCCAGGGCACCATGACATTTGCCAGATGCTTCCTGCTACTTTAAGGGGCCATAATATACTAAACCCACATAGACTTGGCCTCAAACCAATTTATTTATTTAAAATATTTCTAGGCCACCTTTCAGGGCCGGAGCCCTTCCATGATGGCTTACAACCAAAACATTAACTATAATAGAAGACTGATACAGTAATAAAACAGCCACCATTCACAAAAACAACAAACACCAGCATCAAATATCTGACAGTTCTAAAAGCCTACAAAATAATTGCAGTTGCAACCCAGAACAGCCCAGCAAAACATAAACAGGGCAAGGCCAAAGTAAGCAAGAAATCTTCAAGGCCTTCCTAAAAATCTGCAGTGATGTGAATAAGCAGTGACGTGCCTCAATTTCATGCCTTTTTTTCTGTCTCTCTCATACACACACACACACACACACACATTATAAATCTCTCATTTCAATCCTGGTTTGAGCCAAACCATTGCTTGCCCTTTCATCAATGGCTTGAACTTTTCCAAAAAGCCAGGATCAAACCATGGTTTGCGATCCTGGTTTGCAGGCCAAGCACAAAGCACTGCTTGTCAGTTCGGACAAAAGGCTAGGCTACAGTTGGCCTCAAACCAGGATTGGGAGGAGGGAATCGTAGCTCACGAGAGCAAATGAATATTCAGATAGCAATGAAAAGGAAGAGTGCACCAAGCAAAAGTTAGATGCTGACGAATTTCTAACTACTGAAATTTCTTGAAAGGATGCCACTACATTTTACAAAGGCAGAGGAAAGTGCACCCCCTCGCCCGCCCACCCCCCAAAAAAATCCATTACTCAGAAGAGAATCTGGGGCAGTGAATCTTCTGGTGCTCCAGCATGTCTGTTAAATCAATGTTTACGATGAAACACAGATGAGTAGTGGAAATGTCCTTGACCCTCTATCAGGACAGCAGTTACGCCGTACAGATGGAGAGACATTCCCCCTTTAAAGGCAGGGAGGGGGGCTTTGGTAATCTATAATGGGATACGGGTGATGAGAGAAGAGCAATTTATCCTCAGAAATGAAATGTAGTATATCTGTTACAGCTGGTAGCCAGCGCTCTTAGATTTTATTTCCCAATTCTGGGGGGAAAGTAAGAGTCCAGTGATGCCTGGAAGACAGGACCTCTAGTTCTTGAAAGAAAGGGTACTGATTGGAACCACCAAATACACAATTTCAATCCTTCAACACACCTACCATCTTCTGGTTCCATACCCACAAGCTGCTGAACTTTGCTAGCAGTCTTGAGTAGCACAACAGCGTGATGGAAAATTCTCACAAAGCTATAAACAAAAAAGAAATATAATAATGTGGACTAGAACCTCTGCTCTACTTATAAGCATGTATTGAAAGGGTAGCCTTTTACCAGCCTGGATACAAAAGGTATAGGCCATGTGAATTACTCAATCTTGAATAGTCAATGCTCCTGAGTTGTTGTTGTTGTTATTATTATATTATATAATAATAATATCCCACCTTTTTCACAATATTGGGACTCAATGTGGCTTTGTTCTGTCTCCAGTTCTTGAGAGTGAATGGAAGAAACTTCCACAGATTAAATTATAATTGCTATTCACTCTGTTATGGATAATAAACCTTCAGTGTTCTAGTTGTTCAGCCTACTGTACACATAAATTATCTCATTTGCTCTCACAACCACCCTGTCAGGTAGACCATGGTAGAGTCCCCATTTTGCAGATTGAAAAACTAAGGCCAACAACTAGAGTGACCTACCCAGCAGTATTCAGCAGAAGGAGAGGAGGCTGGGTAGAAATGGCTCCATTTTTCTCACAGACATACACATGAATGTACAAAATTGAAGATAATGTCTTTGAGAACGTAACTGAGTATTTCCCTCTGTTGCTGCATAATCACAGTCCTCCTCCTTCTCCTTTCATCTGAGATTTGGGGCTTCCAGGAAAAGGGTGATAAATCCTAGCATCACCTCTATAATTTCATTTATTTACCAAATCTTCGCCCATCCAAATCTCTCCTGTTCCTTTGCACCTAGGATATCATAGCTCATGCATGGAGAAGATGGTGGAAGGAATCTACGGTGGGTATCCCCAATAATCTGGGCCCTGACAAATGCCCAACTCTGACCATTGCTGGGCAAGTCACACTCTCTCAGCCTAACCAACCTCAACGGGTTGTTGTGACAATAAAACAAGATGACCCGGTGCAGCCCATCCTGAGTCCTTGGGAGGGACATTCTCTATGGATAGAGGCAGAGATGAAGATTTAAAGGCAAACCTTCCAAAACTCATTACTGGGTAGTAGAACATTTCACGCAGAAAGTACTTTAACAATCTTTTTTATGTAGTGCTCACATCCACCCTGTAAGATCGATCAGTATTCTCTCTCATTTTAGGGATTTGGAGCCAGTGTGGTGTAGTCTGGTGTAGTGGCTAAGGTGTCGGACTGGGAGTCGGGAGATCCGGGTTCTAGTCCCCACTCGGCCATGGAAACCCACTGGGTGACTTTGGGCCAGTCACAGACTCTCAGCCCAACCCACCTCACAGGGTTGTTGTTGTGAGGATAAAATGGAGAGGAGGAGGATTATGTACACCACCTTGGGTTCCTTGGAGGGGGGAGGAAAGGCTGGATATAAATGCAATAATAAAAATAAATAATAATTAATCAGTGCCAACAGAAGTGTGCCAAAGAGGATTAAGGAGATTGAGCATATCACATATGAGACTCCTGAATCCGCTCCCAAATATAACGCCTATATCCTACCTCAACGTCACTTTGTGCTTTGCTGCTCACAGGGGGCTTAATTTGAACCAGGCCTCAGCCATAGAGCTTGCCCTGGAACAAGCAAAGTAGTAAAAATGGTGCCTCTGAGCATGTACAGAGAGCATTTACCTCATCAATGAGTAATCACAGCCAGCCCGGCACGGCTTCTTTCAGGCTAGCATGAGACCAGATACTTATTTTAGAAACTTAATCACTGGGTGTCTGAGAATCATAACCTCTGAAAGACCTTGCAAGTGGGCAAGAATTCTTGCACAGAAGGAGCTCTTAGCTCTACGAGGAGAGAGAATCACTCCTCTGTTAGACTCTGTTAGGCGCATTTGGCATCAACAAAACACTCTTATCCCTTGTTAGCTTAACACAGAGAGAGAGAGAGAGAGAGAGAGAGAGAGAGAGAGAGAGAGAGAAAGCAGATAACTGCCCAAAGCCACAATGCTCATGCCCTAAAGGACAAACTCTGCCCCATCCTTTCCCAGCACCTCCTGCTGGCTATTTTCAGTCACCACCTCTTCCCCAGACATGCGGCTGGAACACCAATCCCCAATTCTCTATAGTTCATCCAAGAACACAAAAACTGAACATTGACAGGACGCGTAAAAAAAAAAATTGTGTCCAGTCAGTATCTGTTTTCCAATTCACCGGAGGGGAAAACTGAGGCATTGCTTCAAAACTAAGGGTACGGATTAAGCTTGCAGTAAGACTCGGGAAGAGAACCCAGGAGTCCTGATCCAAATGCTTGATGCAGCTCTATGCCTCAGGCCCAGGAATTCCGAGGTCTGCTCCAGCCTCATCTCCGGAAGCCACTAGCATCCCACAAATGGGCAAAAGAATGGTTATGCCTTTATGCCCATTCACCCTACTAAATTGCCAAGGGGAGAGGGGGACCCATTTGAAGCAGATTTCTCTGTTCCCATCGGCAGAAGCAAAAAACCCAAAAAATTTCAAGAGCACCACCACTTAAACACACTGCTCTCCAGCTTCTGATGATCCAAATGTGGGTTACAGATAAGGAGTTCTAGGTTTGCACACATCACCCTGAAACTACGCAGGTTCACGAGTTTAGGAGCCAAGCCTTAAAACACACAGACACCCATTCTGCATTGCCGGATTTCTCCTACCATCTTCTATCCCTGCACAGACCAAGACTGGCTTGAATGAAAGCCACAACAGTTTGGGTCAGCTGGGCCTGGAAGCCATGAACCCTGAAACAGATCGAGCCTGGGGAAGGATCGGGAGAAGTTAGAAACCGCAAAAGGAGAGAGAAGCAGTAACCCCAAAAGTCAACAAGAATGACAGAGGGAACACGAGTGGCTGAAATTTAAAAATGCCAGAAAGGAAACGTGAGAAAAGGAAAAGGAGGAAAAGAACATGAGAAGAAGAATGGGCAATAAAAAGAATGGGACGTGGAAAGGGAAGGGAGGCACAAAGGTAAGTTGAGTAAACACGCAGATAAGAACGCAAACACGTCTCCAAAGGAAGGAATAAAAACAACACGTGAACAAGAAAGTAACAGAACAGAACAGGAGGAGACCGTGAATAGAGGAAAGGGGGGAAATACAGAACAGACTCCAAAGGGCAGATGCATAAATGAGGAAAGTAGGAAAACAGACAAAGAGGAAGACATGCAGGAGATAGTCAAGAACAGATGAGGGACGAGGGATCAAATCAAGAGGAAAGGGGGAGAAAGGGAGGAACGTGAACAGACGGGAGCAGAAGTTGGACAGAAAGCAGAAAAGCATCATGGAGCGAAAGAAAAAGATAGCAGGGAGGGAAGCCAGCAGCTGCTCCCGCTGCCTTTTGCCCCCTGGCAGTGCCCACACTCACCATCCTGTGGAGCTCCCCACGGGCGACGGGCCCACAGGGCCTGCTTCCTACCCTGTCCGCCCCCGCCATCCGCTGACCGCCGACTCGCTGCCAACCCCAAGCCGAGAGGGCTCCTCTCCATATAGGAACTGCCCCCTACCCCCGCCCACCGCATCACGGCCTGGCACAGGGCCGGGTACACGTGATGTACACAAGACCCGTCATGTGTTCGTCCTCCGGCACACGAGGGCCACCGGCTTCCCTGCCTGGAGGGAAACAGTCAACAGCAAAGGCTGCGGAAGAAGGACATGTGCGAGGAGGCTGGGTTGGGACAGATGCCAGTCAATCCGCCTGCAAGTGGAGAAATGCCGACGCAAGAGTGAGCGAGTTCTGGGAATGCCACCAGGGGGCGTTGGTGGACAGGAGGGGGACAAGGACGGATCCGTGGAATTTGCGTGGAGGCAGGAAAGAGGCGAGGCGTCACGGCAGCCAGGGTGCCGCTAGGCAGAAATGTCTTCCCAGCAGGGAAAGGGTGAACCACATTAAAAACTCCCCCAAGCCAAGCAGAACCAGTCTTCTGAAAGGGACGATGAGCAGAAGGTGCCAGAAACAACGGGCGCGTGGCATTGCAGGCGTTTGTCTTCAGTGGGACACGCAGATATTTAAGGCAGGCGAGAGATTCGGCAGGCGGAGTTTCTTCATGGAAAGCTCAAGTGCCACAGAGTTAGCTTGCAGGTCTTTGCCCTATGTCTGGAAGGCTTTAAAAAGAAAAGAAAAAAGAACATGGGCAGTCCCTACCCCAGCCAGCAGGGGGCAGTGCCAGGGCAGGCAGGAAAGGTGACCCGTGAACGCAGCTAGGATCCACCTGTAGAATAATTCTGGGTTTTAAAACGGTCGGGGCTTTAATAGATCACATGGCTTGCCGTTGGGGGAAATAAAGTCTAGGAGTTAGAGAATGGAGTTGAGACCTAACACCACTGGGTTCTTTCTCCCTTTCTCCGGCAGGAGTGGCAACCAGCGCTTAGAGGTTTTCATAGGATTGACAGGTGCCAATTCTTTTAAGGGCCGTTCTTTATTCCAGAACGTCGGAGATCCAGAGAAACATAAGAGAGAATCTTGTTTCAGAGTACCAAACGTTCCCCTTACTTTTGACGAGACAACCCTGAATTATACTCTCATTTTGGGGGTGTTGACTGAACACATCTGCACCCAGCAAGCTGTCCGTTCCTGGCTTAGCAACAGTTAACAAGAAACCTGTAGCTTGTGAAGCAAAAAGAGAGAGAGAGAAAGAAAGTAAAAGACAAAAATACCCACTTAGGACTAGGCTGGCCTCACGCCCTTGTGACGGGTGGCACGGTGCCAGTTTTGTCCTACCCAGCGACAGAGGCCAAGATCCTTTGTGGGACATCCAGCACGGCAAGTTCTGCTGCCCAGGAACCAAGCGGAGCAACAGGAACGACACACCCACCTGGGCACAGCGGCTCTGCCATGGCCACAAACCCTGCCTACTCCAATCGATTCAGCCAAAGTCACAACTCCGCACCCGAATGACCGTACCGCGTTCCGCAGATCAATTTTTCACAGAGCTGAAAAGCACACGCGACAACGGGACTTGGCAGAAAGTTGTCACCTTCGATACCTGGGCACACACACGCACACACACACACACACACCCGTCCCAAACCCAGCTCAGCCACCTTCTTCCCACTCGCCGTGACCCAATTCTGGGATGATCTCCATGGGTTTGACCTACATCTCAAGCGTCTCTTGTCTGCCTCCACGCTGCAGGAGCAGAGTTGTTCCAGGACCTCCTGTCACTGCCTAATTTTAAAAGCCCTTCTGAATGCAAAAGCTCACACTTGCTTGCCAACAATACTGTAACTGTCCCATAAACTCTTTTTCTTCTCCCTACTTTGTTGGCAATTTAAAGTCCCACATGAGCAAGCAACCTCTCCACCGCAGTACCGAAAGCCCCCTGAACCTCCAACATCCTAATCATGTGAGTTTTGAAAGGAAACCCATTTTTCACCGTTGCAAAGGGGTTCTTGTTGTTATTATTATTAAGCAATCGGCTGTGCATTTCGCTGTCCCAACGTTTTTCCTTTTAGAGGTTCCCCCCCCCCTTTGCTACTGTACAAAGATTCCTGCCAATTCACGTCTGCCAAAGGCAAACAGATTTACAAGCGGCGTTCTCTGTCCACCTTGCTGGCTTTCCTTCCTCACAAGTGTATTTTAAATACATGAAGAAAATCAGAATGCAGCAGAACTACTAAAGCAGAAGAATTTCTAAAAATATTTTTAAAGCACTTTGGGGGTTTTTTCTTGTACTGTCCCCCCCCCCCCGCCCCATCTAATCCGTACGATTAAATTACCCAGCTGGGGTCTAAAGGCAGTCAGAAGAGAAGCCATGATAGAAGATTGCAGCATTGTAAACAAGGTATGCGGGGAGATTAAACTGCATATACACAACCACAGGAGAGAGGCACCGTCTCTATCTGTCGTGACATTTCTGGGCCTGGGCCACATACACCTCCCTGTCGCGGCTGGCAACAGAGGCAGAGTTAACCTCCCTCCTGCAACACTGTAAGTGCCGATTTACACTTGGCACAGGTCTCCACTGTAATCTACTAGATTTCCTTGCAGCCAAGAGGACATTTTTCCACCCTTCCAGCTCTGCAGAAGAACACATTCCAGGCACACAGACATGCACAGAGATGCGCCCATCGGATGACATTGACCAGCCAGGGGCAAAACCTGGGCACTTCATTAATTAAAATAAAGAATGATCATAATAAGGTCACACACACCCAAGGCCCCCCTTCCCACGGATCAGATGCACACCTCACCACTTCAGGGAAGTGAAGACATCTAGAAGTTTTTTTGTGGGGGGGGGGGATTAAACCTTCCCAAAACAAATAGGGAGGAAGGAGGAAAAAATGGGGGGCTCCAACTAGCACCCTGCCCTCCCCCAAAACCCAAGCACACAAATGGGCTCACGGAATCTGCTGAGTCTGCAATTTCCCCCTCGCGCTATGGGAGGCTTTGTTTTGTGGGTGGGGGTGTTTTTTAAATCGCCCATTTGTTGGGCGTGGGGGGGGGGTGAAGAGACAGACGACTGCAGAAAAAGCGTGCAGCCGCCTCTTCCTCTTCCTCCCTCTGCACCCCACACCCCCCTCCCCCAACCTGGGCGCCGGGTTTGCACATTTTCACGCGCATCCTTGCCTGCTAAGGGTTAACAGCGGTGCTCAAAAATCCAAGTGGTGGGGGGGGGGAGGCTCGGGAGCCCCCTTCCTTCTTGCTTTACCTTGGACATTGCAACCCATTCTCCATGGCTGGAAGGTCTCCTTCTCCCTGGTCCGGCTGCCTGGCTTCCCTCGGCTCTGCGCGCGCTCTCCCTCCTGCCTCTCTGCCGGCGCTCCTGTCGCCCCCCCCTCCTCTCCTGAAGCCCACTCCCCTCCAGGCTACTCCCACCGCCCCTCCCCCATCCATGCCATTGGCTCCCCCTCCCACCCCCAAGGTTGTCACCCCCCCTCTCCCTGCCATGCAGATCCAAGACGGTTTGGCACGCCTCCTTGTGATTATGCGCGCGGCGATTGGGCGCCGGGGTGTCACTCTGCGACCCAGGGGGCTCTCCCCCCCTCCCACCCATCTGTTGGCAGATGACTGGGGTGAGGGTGCCCCACTGCGGCTGCGGATGGGACCTTCCGGGGGGGCGGGGGGCAAAGGAGAGTGGTGGGCGTGGAGGGGGGGGGAGATAGGCAGAGATTTCAGCGCAGGCAGGCTGGTTGGCAAGCGCAGATCTCTTCCAGTCTGGGGTTAATCCGGAGTCACACGTATTTGTTTGTTTGTTTGTTTGAACAGGATCTGAGCTCTTTTTTTCTTTTTTTTTCCAGAGGAGGTTGTTTCCGGCATTTACCTGGGAATAAACCGCGTCAGTAGTAGACTGTCCTCCACACACAAAAGGAAGTGACTCCGGATTTAAGCTGCAAACCTGTACACGCTTGCTGCTGGCAACGAGCCCTTTAGAGTGCGCTTTTGACGAGATTCCGAAACTAGCCCTCAGCCCAATGCAGCAAAATGGCACGAGGTTTTGATATAACCCTATCAGGGGAAAGAAAGGTCCTGTGCAAAAAAAGGGAGTGACTCCGGATTACATTGGAGTGGATTCGGATTTAAATCGGCGGCGCCGGTTTTCTTTTTACTCTGTGTTCAGGATTAGAGATGGATATCGGTGATAAATCCATATTCTATCCAATATCTTGTGGGGGACGAGGGAGGAGTTGCTTTTCAGAATTAAGGTAAATCAAGTTTACACTGTGACTTCGAATAGTGCAATCTCACACGTGTCTCCGCAGAGGTAAACCCCTGAGTTCAATGTGACTTCCTGCAGGGGGTTGGACTAAATAGCCTAAAACAGGGGTGAGCAAACTGTAAATCAGGACCGACTAGTTGATCTCTGGGCAAGAATTTCTGACTCCCGATTACTGAACAATGTTAACAACAAAATGACCCTCCTCTCAAGTTATATCCCAGAAATGAAGGAAGTGTGGCGTGTATTTGTGTAACTAGTAGTGGTTTTGTGCGTGTGTAAGGACAGTTAGCTCACTTAATTTCTGGCACTCAGGATCAATTTCCAGGCTCAGAATTCGTTAATTCCACATGTATGCCTTTTGCGCTTGGCTCAGATCTGGGTTCTAGTAAACACCAAAGTACATCCCTCAAGACTGAAGTTTGCCCGACCTTGGGGGCTTCCAAACAAGACTTTATCCCACCATCGCCTTGGCTCATTCACATAATTTTACAGGGAACCCAGATGTCTCTTCTTTTGCTCTTCCTGAAGAAAGTCCCTTACAGAGAAAAAAGACTGAATAGCTGCACAGTGCCCTGCTAATGAGGGGGCAATTTGTGTAATTTATCCAGGGCCCCCACAGATTGAAGAGTCCTCTCTGTGAATGGTTGCCCCTGCCATACTCCTCACTAGAGCCCCACATGGGCTTTGTAGGGGGCATCAGCAGGGTTCCCAACAACACACCTGTCCCAGGACCCATAAACCTCTGGATGACCGTCCGCCCAGGTAAGTGTGTATCTAGGCGCCTTAAAATAACTCCCCTAGAGGTTAGAATGATTTTATAAATGCGCCCCCCAGTGGTGAGAGGACATTTCAGTCATCCATGTTTTTGCAGCAACCTTTCCAGCATCTGAAATTTGTGGCTTTACCCCTCTAGAGGACATTTTATGCAATTCTATGCTATACAATATTTTTGCACATATTAAGCCCTTATTAGCCGCTCTTCAGCCGAAGCTGTCAACAGCAGCTTGCAATACAATAAAACAATAAAATCTCTTAAGTTGAATCACAGCAGATCAGCTTTGAAATAAAGTGTCATCATAAAACCACACTAACCATATGTTACACCCTCGCTAAGCACCCAAAATGACTGAGCTTTCAAACTTCCTGGATGGAATTTAAATATATAATAAGATTGTGAGTTCAGATGTAGCTCAGGTTTAATTGTACTGGTGGGGTCAAAACCAGATCTACTCATTTATTTATTTATTTATTACATTTCTATACTGCCCAATAGCTGGAGCTCTCTGGGCGGTTCACAAAAATTAAAACCATTCAAAGTATAAAACAACAGTATAAAACCATAATATAAATGTCCTTTTTATTCACTCAGTATTTTAACACTTAATTTTAACTTAAATTTAAATTTTACTGTTTTAACTCTGCATTTTAATCTTATAATCAACTTTGCTGTGTGGTTTTATTCTGGTTGCGCTTTTTATACTGTATTTCGTAATTGTGTTTTTAACCTGTTGGATGTTTTTTTGTGGTTTTAATTTTTGTGAACCGCCCAGAGAGCTTCGGCTATTAGGCGGTATAAAAATGTAATAAATAAATAAAATAAATAAATATAAAATACAATATAAAAGCTCAACCAGATAAAAACAGCAGCAATGCAAAATTACAAATTGAAAACACCAAGTTAAAATTTATTTATAGACTGTTAAAATACTGGGAGAATAAAAAGGTCTTCACCTGGCATCTAAAAGCATATAATGTAGGTGCCAAGCGAACCTCCTTAGGGAGCTCATTCCACAGCCGGGGTGCCACAGCAGAGAAGGCCCTGCTCCTGGTAGCCACCTGCCTCACTTCCTTTGGCAGGGGCTCACGGAGAAGAACCCCTGAGGATGACCTTAGGGTCCGGGCAGGGTACTCTGGGCTAAGGCAGAATGTGAGTGAGTGCATAAGAACCATGGATGTAGTTTCAGCTCTGTGTACACACAATAAGTTTTTCCGATTTCCAGAGGAATAGCCGTATTTATCTGTTGCAGCAGAAACAACAGTGTGTCCTGTGGCACCTTCAATGCTAAAGAATTTATTATGGCATGAACATCGGTGGATCAGTCAGATGCATGGAGTGTTAGCGTTAGTCGGCAGCTATGTAGATATAGAGCTTCACCCCACGTACCTGCTTCCCTCGGATTATCCCCGTAGCGCTAAGCTTTTGCAGTTGTTGTTTTTGCTACCGGGCGACAGCGATCCTTTGCATACCAGGAAGTGAGTTTAAGGGGGAGGGGATGTAAAAAATCATAAAAAATCAACGGATGAGCCAATTCAATTCAAATTCGATATGCTTAAAGCTCTCCCTAATATCTATTACTGTGCCAATTTTGTTGTCTTTATCTTTAATGCTTACACAGATGAGAGCATTTGTTTAAAATCCTGCTCCGGCACCTCAGCGCCGGCTCCGAAGATACGCTCAAAAAGTAGGGGCTAAATATAGCGAATCTTTTTGCTTTATTGCACAATAATAATAATAATAATAATAATAATAATAATAATAATAATAATAATAATAATAATAGGAAAGGAAAGGAACCTATCGTACAAGCACTGAGTCATTACTGACTCTTGGAGGGACGCCAGCTTTCGCTGACGTTTTCTTCGCAGGCCTTATAGCGGGGTGGTTTGCCTTCCCCGGCCGTTATTACCTTTCCCCCAGCTAACTCTCCTCTCCTCTCTATCTCTCCTCTCACACTATTCCCCCGCTCGTGCTCTTCGCTCCTCTGATGCCATGTTTCTCACCTGCCCAAGGGTCTCTACTTCCCTTGCTCGGCTTCGTCCATTTTCTTCTGCTGCCCCTTACGCCTGGAACGCTCTTCCAGAACATCTGAGATCCACAAGTTCAATGGCAGCTTTTAAAGCTCAGCTAAAAACTTTTCTTTTTCCTAAAGCTTTTAAAACCTGATGTTGTTTGGACTCTATACTGTTAGTTTTACCCTACCCTGTGCCTGTTTACCCTACCCAGTGCCTGTTTGCATTCTCTTCCCCTCCTTATTGCTTTACTATGATTTTATTAGAATGTAAGCCTATGCGGCAGGGTCTTGCTATTTACTGTTTTACTCTGTACAGCACCATGTACATTGATGGTGCTATATAAATAAATAAATAAATACATAAATAAATAAAAATAATAATAATAACTGGGTACTCATTTTACCGACCTCGGGAGGATGGAAGGCTGAGTCGACCTGAGCCGGCTGCCTGAAACCAGCTTCCGCTGGGATCGAACTCTACCCGCCTCTCCCTCTGGATCGAGGCAGCGTTCAACACAAATAAAAACACCATAAAATACATAAAACTAATTCAAATGTTGGAAACCAGTGCGTCATTAAAAGCAGCACACGATTAAAAAGGCATCTTAAAATTCAACTGGGTAGGCCAATTAAGGCAGGATGCATGGGAGTACAATCAAAGCAGCTTTAAGGTGGCAAACTTCTGAGTCCTTTGCATGCAATTCACAGTGATTGCACAATATAACACTGGTGTGATAAAGCTCATACAAGGGGGAAATGATAATATGTGGGATTAGATGGCAATGAAATGTGAAAAGTACTATTCTTTAAATTAGAACTTAAGCATTCACAACAGCAGTAATTGGTGCTGACAAAATAATCTTAGCGTGGCGGAGTGAATTAATGTTTGTAGTGGGACAGGAAACCATGGTCTGCATTCAGACCCAAACAAATAGAATCAAACTTCATTATTAGTTCCAATTCAGCTGTTTCACACCGGAGCCGCCCTTTGAAATTCTGTTGATTTGTCGTCTTATTGAACGAATCACAATGCCTTAGTTTATCAAACCTACATCTTAATGATAGGGCTGCAGTGTCCAAATAGGAGCATTTCATTTATTCTTTAATCTTTTGAGTTGAGTAGAAATGTGCCTCTGATTAATTGGGTGGCAGATTGATTGTGTCAAAATTATTAATTTTAATGCAAAAATTCCAGGCACCATCTTAAAAGAGGCCTTCCTCCTTCTCTCACCCATAGGAAATAATGCCTCTTTTAAGAGGATGCCTACAAGCAACACATCCCTGCATCTATGAAAGCAAGGTGTTCATGGAGGTTTTTAACCTACATGCAGATTACATGCAGATTTATGGTAATTTAATCAATCAGTCAATTGACTGAAACTCATACAATTACAGCTTCTAATGTGGAGCCAGTGGGGTGTAGTGGTTAGAGAGTTAGACTGGGACTCGGAGATCCAGGTTCTAGTCTCCACTCGGCCATGGAAGCTCAGTGGATGACTTTAAGCACGTCACTGACTCTCAGCCTAACCTACCTCATAGGGTTGTTGTGAGAATAAAATGAAAAGGAGGAGTTGTTCACCCCGAGATGCCTCCCCGTCAGCCCCGGGACCCACAAAAACTCTTCCCTTCCTCCCTTGTAAAAACAGTCTGCTGTCTATCTCTTGACATCAGGGGTGCCCAACATCAGCCCTGGGGTCCTGATCCGGCCGAGATGGCCACGCACCCTTGCCACACACCCTTCCCACCCCCCTTGCAGATTGGTGTTTTCCTGGCTTGTGTTGCCGCCACCCCCCCAATTATAAAACCTTGAAATGCCTCTCTTAAGGCTGAGTTACTGGCAGTGAGTGCGCTAAGCCGAAATATGCTGGCATTCTGGTCATGTCCCTTTGGGTTCGCCCACCCCTGGAATGCCGGCACAGAGAGCTTTTCTGAAATTGAATTTGTCCCTCAGGCTGAAAGGGGTTCTGCACCAGGGATTTAGATATATAGTTCTTCTTTGTATAGGCTTCCGCAAGACAGCTTAGCCCCATTTTATGCATGAAGGGCGGAAACCAATTTATATATACTAGCTGTACCCTGCGTAACATATGCCGTTGTAGCATATCAACCTTGGGCCGCCCGCCCAGCTCACATGGGATTAGGACGGGGCCTGGGCTCGCAGCAGGCGAGCGGCCTCCCACCTGGCCACCAAGGGCCCCGGCCGTGCCTCACTCTGTGGCGCTGTCCCCTTCGTGGGGGGGGGGGGGGGGAGCGAAGAGGCAGAAAGAGGGGTAGGATTACTTTGGAAAGCCCAGAGGAGTCGGGCGAGGGGCTTAGCAACCTGTATCAGCTGACGTTACACGTTGTTACTGTTGCTTAGCAACCTGTGTCAGCTGAAGCCTTTACGGAAACATACCTAAGCGTTTTATATAGATAGATATAGTCTTCTTTGTATATACTTTTGCAACACAACTTAGGGTGGAAACCTATGCATGTTTAGATAGAAAAAAAGTCCTACAACTCCCCGCATGCCCAGCCAGCCATGGATAGTTGGAGCACGTGGGGAGCTGTAGGCTGTGTTTTTTCTGTCTAAACATGCATAAGATTACAATTTTAGCCTCAGTTCATGCAATGGGTCCCTGAAACTAAGGCAGTCACTTGACCATGGCGACTCCACAAATTCCTGCCAGAGGCAAATCTCAAACCCAGAATCTCCAACACCCCAGGCCAAGTCTTTATTCACTGCACCCTGGTGGCTTCACTTAGAAAAAGGCCCTGAACCAAATTAGCAACGGCAAAGGAAATTCTTCTCCATCTGCTGCTGTTCCTGCGAAGAATCCTGAAGCTCAGAAGGTGTGGACCGAAATGCCTGAAAGTTTGCCTAAAACTGATTTGTGAAAGAGTTGTTCCTGATACAACATAGTCCCAGATCCACATTTGACTTTCCAAACCCAGGGGAGAACAAACTCCCTCCTCTGATATGTACTGGCGCACTTCAGTGTGAGAGCCTCGAAGGAATATACTAACATTGCCCACCAGAGGGCATTGTTGCTTCACTGCTCAGCTTTCCGCAACCTGATGGTGACTGGGAACGATGGGAATTGTAGTCCAACACATCGAGAGGGAAACAGGTTGAGGAAGGCTTTTTGTTGCTACATTGAAACCAGAGAAAAGGGACCTTATCCACATGTAGCTAAAACCGCATCCTACTGAAAAACCCCTTTTCCTTCAAAACTGGGACTGTATCACAGCTGAAGTATGCTGCTCATATATTTAGTTTTTCTACCGAGCAAGGCAGGGGTAAATTTACAACGTTTATAAATTTTCAAATTAATATTTTTCTGAACTTTCCCCTATATTTTCTTAATACACAAATAACCCATCAACATTTGTCAAATCAAATTAATCCACACACTATCCAGCTGTGCATCAATACATTTACGCAAGTGCATTTTTCCTCAAGACTTTTCTAGAACACAAGGCCACCATATTCCATAAAATTATCCGACTAAATACTCTTCTCTCTTAACATAATTACCCAATTAAGGCTCAATCCTATGCGTGTTTAGACAGAAAAAAGTACTACAATTCCCAGCCAGCCATGAACTTGTTTTGGACAATGAATCTGGTGCAAAAAGCATTGCCTGGATCCATCCCTCAGCCCTACTTACAGGGCCGGCGCTACCATAGAGGCCACTTAGACGGCTGCCTAGAGCGCCAAGGTAAGGGGGGCACCGAAAGCCGCACCCGGAAGCCGCTCTCCCACAGCGCTCTGAGAAGGCGGCTTCCAGGTGCGCCGTTCCGAAGCCACCACCACCCACTCCAGCATCCTGGCTTCACTTCGGCTGGGCGCCCACCCAGCTGAAGCAAAGCGAAGCCATGCCTGCCTCCTCTCCCACTCCAGCATCCTGGCTTCGTAACAGCGTGCCCGGAAGTCGCTCTCCCAGAGCAGCTTCCGGCTGGGTGCGCCAATCCGAAGCCCCCCCCCCGCCCCTCCCACTCCAGCATCCTGGCTTCACTTCGGCTGGGCACCCACCCAGCCGAAGCGAAGCCATGCCTGCCCCCTCCCCCACTCCAGCATCCTGGCTTCACTTCGGCTGGGCACCCACCCAGCTGAAGCAAAGCGAAGCCATGCCTGCCTCCTCTCCCACTCCAGCATCCTAGCTTCGCAACAGCGTGCCCAGAAGTTGCTCTCCCAGAGCGGCTTCCGTCTGAGTGCGCCAATCCGAAGCCACCCCACCTGCGCCCCCACCCCAGCGTCCTGGCTTCGCTTCGGCTGGGCGGGCGAGATGGCACCCCGCACCCAGGTACACTGGGGTGGGGGTGGGGTGAAAGCAGCTCACTTGCCTAGAGCGCAAAATAGTCTGGCACCAGCCCTGCCTACGTATGTCTTGGTCTTGCTTTACGCCCACAAGCAGGCTGCAATTCAGGTGCCCTGTTTATGGGAATATCTTGTTGATGGATAAATCCTGTCCATTTTCACCAGGTGGCCAGGAGGCAGCTGGATCCTTTCTTGACTTTTCACTTAACTAATGAGGTTGCTGAAAGCAGGCCCTTTAGCAGAAATCAGTAACCAACCCCAGCAGGACTGGTGAGGTTGAATGATTGCTCCTTGGGGTGTAGCTGGATGAGAGGAAATTGCTATGGTGAGCAGCAGAAGAAAACCTTTCTGCGGTCTGTGACAAGGACAGGGAGTCATTGGAGCCAGGGGGTTGTTTAGTGGTCCAAAACGTCCCTTGTCCAAGTGTTTTTTCCATGCTCACCATTTCCCCAAGTAGTGGGAAATTCCATTGGTTTCCTGGTATAGGGCACAATCTCATGCATGTTTAGACTGGTTGGCTGGGAAATGCTGGGAGCTGTAGGACATTTCCCCCTCTGCCTAAACGTATATGGGATTGTGCCCTTGGTTTCCTTTCATAGAATCATAGAATAGTAGAGTTGGAAGGGGCCTATAAGGCCATCGAGTCCAACCCCCTACTCAATGCAGGAATCCACCCTAAAGCATTCCTTACAGATGGTTGTCCAGCTGCCTCTTGAAGGTTTCTAGTGTGGGAGAGCCCACAACCTTCCTAGGTAACTGGTTCCATTCTCGTACTGCTCTAACAATCAGGAAGTTTTTCCTGATGTCCAGCTGGAATCTGGCTTCCTGTCACTTGAGCCTGTTATTCCGTGTCCTGCACTCTGGGATAATTGAGAAGAGATCCTGGCCCTCCCCTGTGTGACAATCTTTCAAGTATTTGAAGAGTGCTCTCATGTCTCCCCTCAATCTCCTCTTCTCCAGTCTAAACCTGCCCAGTTCTTTCAGTCTCTCTCCATAGGGCTTTGTTTCCAGACCCCTGATCATCCTGGTTGCCCTCCTCTGAACACGCTCCAGCTTGTCTGCGTCCTTCTTGAATTGTGAGCCCAGAACTGGACACAATACTTCAGATGAGGCCTAACCAGGTCCGAATAGAGAGGAACCAGTACTTCATGCGATTTGGAAGCTATACTTCTATTAATGCAGCCCAAAAGAGCATTTGCCTTTCTTGCAGCCACATCGCACTGCTGGCTCATATTTGGATTGGTAAAGTGATGTAAGTTGGAGCAAAACATCCAAACTTCATGTAAACGCTGATGGGATCTGAACTAGTGGTGACTGATCATGAAAGAGATCTTGGCATTGTGGTGGAAAGCTCGGTGAAAACGTTGACCCAGTCTGGGGCTGCTGTGTGGAAAAGGCAAATTCTATGTTAGGTATAATTAGGAAAGGAATCAAAACTGAAACGGCCAAAATCATGCCGCCCTTATACAAATCTGTGGTGTGACCACTTAGAATATTATGTACAGTTCTGATCAGCGCACCTCAAACAGGAAATTGTAAAGTTGGGGAAAGGGCGAGTAAAATGACCAATGGCCTGGAGCAACTCCCCACTAAGGAAGGGTTACAACATCTTGAACTGTAGCTTAGAACAAAATGTGAGTAAATGGTGTACAAAATGATGCATGGTGTGGAGAAATTGTATAGAGAGACATTTTTCTTCCTCTCTCCTAATACTAGAACCCAGGGTCATCCCAGGAAGCTGATTAGAGGGAGATTCAGGACAGATAAAAGGAAGAACTTCTTCACACAGCACATAGTTAAACTATGGAATTCACTTCCACAAGGTGTAGTGATGGTTACTAATTTGGATGGCTCTAAAAGGGATTGGACAAATTCGTGTAGGATAATGCTATTGATGGCTATTAGTCCTGGTGACTATATGTTACCTCCAGTATCAGAAGCCGTAAGCCTATGTACACCAATTGCTGGGGAACATGGGGAGGAGGGTGCTGTTGCACTCATGTCCTGCTTGTGAGTTTCCCGTGGGCAGCTGGTTGGCCACTGTGGGAACAGATGCTGGACTAGTTGGACTTGGGGGGGGGGATCTACACTACTGCTTTTAAAGCGCTTTAAAGCACTTTGAAAACGTTTTGAAACCTGTATATGCAGTGTGTCCTGGGCCTAAACAGTTGTCAAAACTGTTATAAAGCGCTTTAAAGCAGTAGTGTAGATCCCTCTGATCCAGCAGGACTCTTCTTACGTTCTTCTGAGAGGGCATTAAAGAGCTGAGGTTGGAGATTTAGGAAGTACAGATAAAAGGAAGTACTTCCTCACGCGGCACAGAGTTAAACAAGACTAGGCATCAGTGTGCCATGGCTGCTCCCAACAGACTGTGTTCCCTTCCAGAGGCAATTTGCCATGTCCTGAACCAACTGCAGCTTTCTAACAATGTTGTAGAAGAGGCCGACTTCTGCAGGACAACTGTCAGGTCTCTAACAATAGCCAAAGGGTGCAGCGTTCCATTTTGGAGGCTTTAGGAACAGACGCGCCATCTACGTCAGCAGCAGTTACACTCAGCAGCACCAACGTAGCACTGTCTGTGTTCACGTCCATTGAACATAGGCAGGTGCCTTCTGCAAAGTCAGGCTGTCGGTCCACCATGCAGCTTAGTAATGCATACCCAAACTGGCAGCAGCTCTCCAAGTTCCCCCAGCAGGCAAGAGTCTTTTACCTGCTTCCAGTGGCTATTTCTAAATGGAGACACCAAGACGTCAAGGGACTTTCAGCATGCAAACCAGGTGCTGTACCACCGAGCTACAAAGCCTCGCTCCCTTTTATACCATTTTGGAATCCTCGAACGACGATACCCTCCTTTTGCTCGAAATCCTCTTACGCGGAGGGGAAGGAGAGAAACCGTAGCCTCCTCTTGCAACATAGCAGCTGCCCCCTCCCTCCCTAGCAGGGTTGAAAGGAGTGTAGGGTTTCCCACTTCTCTTCTCCACGTCTGTTCTCTTGCCAGGGTGGGGCGGGGGGGAACAAACCCCCAGCCTTTGCAACTCGGCTCCCACAATGGTGCCGCCTAGAATTCACATAGATGAATGTGCAACCAGATCCTTTGTGTGGTTACGCAGAAGCAAATCTCTCTAAGTTCAATGGGGCTTCCCTCAAGGAAGTGTGCAAAGAAGAGAGAGAGAAGGAATCTTTTCCCCCTACAATTAGCTGAAGTTGGTGTTTTTATGAGGGAGGACAATCCTTCGTGTGTTCATGTAGAAGTGAATCCTGTTTGTATGCTCAAGCGAAGCAGGTCTGGGTTTCTTTAGTGCCTGGATGGGAGACAGCCTGAGAACCCCACAAACACCGCCTTGGATTCCATCATGGAAGGAAGACAGGATACAAATGTACTAAGTGTACATACATAAATATGCATTTTTTTTCTTCTTCCAGGGAAGTATGCATAGAGTCAGTGCACTGGTGCTGCACCCAGAATTCTTGTATATTTGGGTTACAGGAGTTCCACGTCCCTTGTCCAGAGAGCCCTTGATTCTCGTACGTGATGTATGAGAACTCTTGTACAAGTAGCAACACTGATCACAAACCTTTTTTAAAAAAAGAAGAAGTGGATTGAACGCCCAGGTCTCTTTGTCATCGCCTTTGCTTCTTGGCAACCGGGCACCTTTTGTCTGGGCAAACAGAACCAGTTGCCAAACAGGTTTCATCCCTTTGTGTTTAAGGAATGGAAAGGCCTGCGCTGCTCATAATAGACCAGACTGGTTGGGGTGGGGGCATCAATAGAGGTTATTGCCACGTCTTTGTCCTTTGTACAGATGCTTGAGGTTTTCGGGACCTTTGTCTGCATTAAGTCGAAAATATATCATGGCCTGGGAGAATCTGTCTGTTTTGAAGAGGAAGGCATTCATCATAAAGGAAGATTGGGGAGCTTGTTCCTTGGCCACGCCTGAAGCTCATCTGAGGCATGGCAGCCCATAATGGTAGTGCTGTAAAAGGGTTTGGGGACACAGCAAAGAGCAGTCAAGATACTTACAAATGTTAAACAAACTAGTTACACTAAATTGTCTTGTCACATCCCACCTGAAAATAGAAATGGTTGTGTAATAGCACTGAGGCTAAACTCTGGAAGGCCCTGCATCGGTTGTCAAATTCAAGGGAACCTTTATTTTTTTGGTCCCCATTTTGAAGTCTGGATGAAATGCCAGGAATTTGAAACGAGGTCAATCCTCCACAACATCTATCCTACTTCCAATGGGACATAATGGGGCCTAGAAGCCTCCCACCACAGATTGGGGCCCCAGACAATAAAGGGCCATAATGCTACGGGTGGGGCTCAGAACCAGGCCTCTTATATGCACCCATAACTCTCTGTCTGTTGAAAGTCTCCCGCATCACACCGTGCGGCCGGTACAGGGCCATCACCGAGACAACATATGATAAATAGGAACAGTTGCTGAGGAGAAATTTTCCCTCCATTTTTGTTGTGCTAATGGCAAAAATAAAGAACGTTAACGGTTGTCTCTGGCCCTTGGGTAGCCCTCAGGTATCAGGGCAGTAGTCGCAGCGGGGGGAAGCCTGCCGCCTTTTAAACAATTTTTGTCAGGAAACTGATCCAAGCCAAAGGGGAACCGAGGCAAGCCGCTCCAGCTGCCCAGATGTTGAGAGACAGGGAACGAGGACGCAGAGAGGGGACTGCCAAGTGTGGAGAGATGGCGAGGGTCTGGCAGGAGACGGGGTGGTGGTGTGGAGCTGAAAGAAGTGGAGCAGCAAAAACACGGAGCAGAGGGAACAATTAGGCCCTTGACAAAGTGGTGTTTTCAACAGAAGTGAAAGGAACTGACAAAATATACCGGGGAAGAGACGGCAGCGGGGAAGTCTCAAAGTTTGCAACTGCAGACCCTCCCATGATACCTATTTCATAGGGGCTCAACTGCAGCTGAAGCCATTTGGGGGTGGAGGTGAAAAATCAATATGGCGCCACCAAGCAAACGGGCCAATGGGGCAGACTCTGGCATGAAGTTGTCTTCCTGCATAATGAGTAGGTTGTACAGCGATTGGTATATATATATATATATATATATATATATATATATATATATATATATAAAAGAGAGGATCATCTGTGTACCTCTTTATTATATTTATTTCATTATTAACATCAATATTCTGCCTTATTTGCTATAAAGCCATCAAGGTGCCGATGGCTCTTCTGTATAGTGAGGTTGCAACGGAAGATGACACACGTGGAAATACAAACCTAACGGGAAGAGAAACGTGAAGCATATTTAGTCCCAAAATGAGGGCTATTACTTATTAAATTCTCCTTTCAAAACCAAGTTGTTTTTTTCTACCCCAGATCAAAACCAACAACGCCATGAACAATATTTTTAAGTGTTTGTGTGGGATGTGAAAAGGTAGATAATAATAGAACAGATCCCTTGTCTTGAAAAAGGCAACTTGATCTAAAGTCAATTTTTGTTTCTTTCTCAGTTCTTATTTTTCCATTCTTAGGTTACCGAGCTGTCAAATGTCACTGGAGATCTTCATAAAGACCCAACTTGTGAAACACACAATAAAAGAAACTGAGAATTTCGTTTACATGGACAAATAATTAATGGTTCTCTGAATCTTTCAAACTGTGTTCTACAATGCAAGTAAAATTTTGATTTTGTAAATCTTATGATGTTAAAGTCGGCTTCATAGTATATTTGTTCAGATCCACAAAATTAATTCAATTTCTTTCTTTCTTTCTCCCTCCATAACCCTTTGCTATTTTTAATTTTAGAAAAAAGAAATGGTTGGTTGGTTTCCCTTTTAACTTTTATAAAGACATTTTCCAGGCACCTACAATCCCCTTTTTCTTTTCTTTCAAAACAGTCCATTTTACAGAGAACAAAAATTTCCGCTATAAATCATCCTTTAATTTGAATTATTTCTTTTTTTTTTGTCATCTCCAAATTATTCAAACTGACTTTTCATTAAAAAATAAAATTTAAAACGATGTTATTCTCAATAGAAAGGTTATTTCCTGCTGTTTTATTTTCTGATTAGACCTTTTAATAATAACTTGGGAGGGGACTATTTGAAATGTCTAATTCTTACTTGCAGGTTGTAGTGTTAACACAATTGTGTTTTTCCCCCCTCTCAGCTCTCTTAGAGAACATTTATCTTTCTTTCTTTTTTAAGTATAAATTAAAACTCGCAGGGAAAAAAGGTACATAGTGAGACACGTAAAGAAGTTCCAAACTAGGATTACTAAGCAATTCCACGATTAAATTCCATCTAAAATTAATACATGAAAAATTAGGAACGACCTTTGGGGCGCAATCTGGTAGTAGCAAGTTTTCCTGTGCACAGTCCATTGAAATAAAGGGAACGGGGAGACACCTTTGTGCTCCTTTACAGCTCCATTCATGCCAATGGAGCTTACACTGGAGAACTTGCCCCAAGGTTACAATCAAATCCAGTCTAAATTAATGGCAGATTTCCCCCCTTTTCTGCAAGTGGCAGTTGATTACATCCTATAGCCAGGATCTGAACCATTATAATCAAGCCCAATGACTTTACTTTCTGTCTTTTTTAGAGCAAACCCGCTACTTTTGCAAACCCGCTATTATAAGCTACTTTTAAAACTCATCTCAGTTTCTCAAAAAGCCTATCCATCTGGCTAGAGAGACTGCTGTTTGTAAACAGAATCCCTAAGACCCCTTTAGCCAAATGGAACTAGTGGGCTAGTTAATTTGATGCTAGTCTTGTCTAGAGATCTGAAGGCATGGGGGGGGGGACATAAAAATGAGAGGTAAAAAATGGGGGAGGGAACAAGGGGTGCTTTTTTCCACCTCCTCTTTTTCCTCAGGGTTTTTTGGAAAAATTGGGGGGAGCCTTTCTTTTTAATTTTCCTTTTCCCCACTCAGTTATTCCCCCAAACCTGCACATCATGTTCCCAAATTAAGGAATTTTCAGGATCTTTTTAACTGAAGAAATATCTGGAAGATACCCATTCAGCAGTTTCATTTAATTGTTTCTAAGAGATAGTCCTTAAGAAATTGACCATGTAAGTAATTCGTTACGGTAAAAATGCCCCCCGACAAGATTCTAGAGTTGATGCAAGTTACCTACTATTCAAGGATGGTTACTGAAGATCTAAGATGTTGTTAAAACCATTAAAGGAATGGAGACGTAATATTAGCATTATATTATGAGAGAAGGCAGACCCAAAAGGGATATATGATTCATTAATTTTGGGAGAAATTATAAAGATTTCTTAGAGGTTCTACATCTCTTTGAAAACAACTACATGCATTAATTTGGAAATGGAGGGAATTATCAAATTAGAATTTAAAAGCTAGATTTTATTTTATTAAAAAATAAATCTTTTTTTAGATAGGGTTTAATTAACTGGGTTGGTTCACTATCTATGCAGCGAAAATTTTGATACACATTATTTTGTATTGTCAAAGAAATCATAACTAGTTTTAAAACATACGTAAAATATTTGTGTTATCTCAAATATATTGTAGAAATAAGTAAACACACACACACGGAAATCCAAGATTAGCAAATATAAAAGCAGATTGCAATTAAATAGCTGGGGGTTTTTCATACTTGTCACAGAAATACTCTAGTTCAAAAGTGTCTGGTCTAAGTGGACATCAATTAAAATTTGCTCCAGGAAAATAATTTAAAATCAGCATTAATTACAAACCACTGCACAGGGTTTTTTTGTTTTTCTGTTTTTGTTTTAAGTCTGATGTGATGGAGAAAACTCAAAATCTTACACAAGTAGCTCAAAACACACATACTGAAAAGATGAGATGGTATAAGCATGGCTGGCTGGTGGATGCTGGGAATTGTAGTCCAACTAATCTGGAAGGCACCAGATTGAAAACGGCAGATGTAAGCCACTACACATCAGGAAGTTTGCATTTTGCATCTGCCATGAGTTCAAGGATGGCTGGCTCCTAGCATTGTTCTTCCGTTGTAAGTGACAAGCACAATTACAAAAGCCCTATTAAGCGTCGGTCTTTGTGTACATCCCTCTATATTCCATCCATGTTACAGAACGTGACAGTGAAAGTACAATTCACCAGAGCAGCAATGTATTAAAAGCATTTTGCCCAATTATTTAATTTGTATTACAGTGCTTATTTGTTAAAGCACTGTCGTCCGATTGCTGTCATGACCTGTAGAAAATGCTCAAACATAAAAACGTCCTTGTTGTTGTTGTTTATTCGTTCAGTCGCTTCCGACTCTTCGTGATTCACGAAGAGTCGGAAGCGACTGAATGAATAAACAACAAGGACGTTTTTATGTTTGAGCATTTTCTACAGGTCATGACAGCAATTGGACGGCAGTGCTTTAACAAATAAGCACTGTAATACAAATTAGCTGTGTCTTTATATCACGAGTGTTTTGGAATGGAAACGTTTAGCTGAAAAACAAATAAATCCTAAAATGGCAATGGTTGGAAAGGCAGCTGGTGTGTGTGTGTTTAATAATGTTTGATATTAATGCTATTAGTTTCTCTCTAGTCAATGAAAGTGTATGCAGTAATAAATGTATTAGCAGTTATTAAAAAAAACATAATGGGGTTCTGTCGAGCAATAATTCACTGCACAGATTGAAATTGAGCCTTGTCTTGGAAAGAAAGAAGAGAAGACTGCACTGTTGTCCAGCTCTTTAAAACCAAAAGTCAGATTATCTGCAGCCTGGGAAAACACAGCACAACAGTGACATGTGGTGCTGTCAAATGCAAGGAAATGAAGTTTGGTTATTCCACCCTAAATGCCTGTTGTAGAACATAAGCACTCCCGGCTGCCTTAAAGAAGCCCCTCCTTCTCAACCTTGGCCTGTCAGGGTCCTACTGTCCTACTTTCAAGGGTTGTTGTAAATATGGTATATCTGTGAACAGTTTCGAACACTCATCAAAGAATCAGGTCACCGGATTTTGTTGAATAGTTAATCTTGATTCAATCTTGCTAAAAGAGGCTCCTGTGTTTTTAGTGATTTTTAATAAAGCTATATTTTGAAATGGCTTTAAATTTTTTAATGTGCTGTATGTATGCATTATTTTAGGGTGACCCTATGAAAAGGAGGGCAGGGCTCCTGTATCTTTAACAGTTGCATAGAAAAAGGCAATTTCAGCAGGTGTCATTTGTATATCTGGAGAACCTGGTGAAATGCCCTCTTCATCACAACAGTTAAAGCTGCAGGAGCTATACTAGAGTGACCAGATTTAAAAGAGGGCTGGGCACCTGCAGCTTTAACTGTTGTGATGAAAAGGAAATTTCACCAGGTTCCCCATATATATACAAATGACACTTGCTAAAATTCCCTTTTCTATGCAACTGTTAAAGATACAGGAGCCCTGTCCTCCTTTTCATAGGGTCACCCTAAAGTCATTTCACTCGTGCATGTTTCACGTCCCAACTTGGTGGGGCAGAAAGGGGATGGGGCGAAAGCAGGATAAACATGTAAAAATAAACACACACAAAAACAATGTTACTATATTTTCCAAGGGACGTTTTAAAATACACACATTTGATATTTCTTGGGAAAGGAGAATCGGTTGGATTTCATCCAATTAATTATTCATGTTGTTTTAAGGCAAGGGGAATATTATTTTGCAAAATGGATTCAATCTGTCCCTGGTGGTTTGGAAAGCAGAGACCATAAGACTCTGTCTTGTTTGTGTAGAAGATATTTTAAAACATTTAAAAAATGTTATTTCCCCCCACCCCCCTTACATGTCTTACAAAATACTGGTGTTCCGTTGCTGGGTATACACCTAGTGATGCATTTTGTATCAAATCAAAGGAACTGCGGTGAAATTAGTACAACAGGCTTACTCAGTACTGATGGAAGAATGCAGACGGTCATTTTGATAGTTGCCATTGTATGATTGATCAATCAAGAAGCAATTAACAGGAATGCATACCAATCAACAATCAGTTGCTCCCTCTATTAATTATCCTTTAAGCTAAGAAACACAGATTGGAGAGATTCTCAGACTAATCTACTCCTTTGAAGAAAGGGTGAGATTTAAAAGGTATGTATTTTCTAAAAATCTGGGCAAGACAGCATATATACACTTTTTTTGCAGGGGGGGAAATGAGAAACTCATCATCACTACAGCAAATCAATAGAGTATTAGAGGTGGAAATGAATTGCAACATAATGTGGGGATTCCACAAAAAGACTATGAAATGCTAATTTGTATCATGCCATAATTTAGGCTGTGGGCTTAAATTTTCTCCCTGATGTAAATAAGTACCAATCTCACCAGTGTGCAATGACTACCTTGGTCATCAAAGCTAGAGAAATGTACTCCATCTCAACGCTGCTCACCAGTAAATGGGAAAGGAGAAGGTGTGGATAACAACAATGTCCAGATGGGATTGGCTAAAGAGCAAGACGGCTAGCCATCTGATTGGCTAAAAAGGGAGGGAACTTTGGTGATGGCAGTGGCTGACATGGGAGTGGCTACACTGACCCAGCGTTAAGCAAAATATCCAGTTGATCTGCCGGACAGGTTGGCCGGGGCTGTTGACTGTTGTGTGGACCCAAGAAGTCCCATCTACCTCCACCCTCCCTTGTCAGCAATGGAAGGGTTAAATGCAAACAGCTGGGTCTTGAAATCTCCCTTCAGCATCACCAACCTCCTTCAAGATGTGGCCTCAAGCGAAGGTCCCGCGGGATCGCTGTCATCGCCGCTGGGGGGAGAAGGGAACGGAATGGCAGCCGGTGAAGAACGGCAGAGGTTGGGGAAAGACAATCTTTCCGTGGAAAGGCGAGGGAAACACGAGAAGCCGCCTTTCAGTTACAATGCCCTGATTATGATGGCCATCCGTCAGAGCCCAGAGAAGCGTCTCACGCTCAACGGCATCTATGAATTCATCATGGCAAACTTCCCTTACTACAAGGAGAACAAGCAAGGGTGGCAGAATTCCATCCGCCACAACCTCAGCCTGAACAAATGCTTCGTCAAGGTGCCCCGGCACTACGACGACCCTGGCAAGGGCAACTACTGGATGTTGGACCCGTCCAGTGAGGATGTTTTCATTGGAGGTGCCACCGGCAAGCTTCGGAGGAGGTCGCCTGCTTCCCGGGCCAAGCTGGCCTTCAGGAGAGGAGCTAGGCTAGCTTCGGCTGGGGTGACCCTCACTGGATCTCTCTTCTGGCCTCTGCCCCCTCTCTACGGGGCCTCCTCAGCTTACCTGGGCCATCACCCGAGCTCCTTCTCTTCTGTTTTCTCCCATCAGGCTATTGCGTCTCCAGGGATGCAAGGACATATTGAAGGAAACGGTCCTTATGGCCACCGTCAACACATTGCCACAACGATGTTGACTTCAGCCTTACCCTGCAGCGTCTCCATACCTGACCGCCTGGACTCCTGCTCCGTCAACGTCTTAGCAGGCCAGGCCAGCTACATCTTCTCTCAGAGACACCACCACACCTTGCCAATTAGCCCTCCAGCTAGCCTCCCATCCAAATGCACTGGAGATCTCCTCGGTGAAGTTCCTCCGACTTTCCCTGGACGGTTTTCTCCAGAGTTCCCAAACTACTTCACTTTCCATAACCAGAGAGCTCCATTTAATCCAAGTCTGCCTTGAATATATCCCTTTCCACAGTCTCGTTGCTAAAATTACATCTTGCCTGCTAATATTGAAACCCAAAGAGACCCTGTGCATCAAAGACCGGAACATTTGGGTGCATTGTGCTCTATGCTTCATTGGTTTCCATCCATTTTCCGTGGAAACTCAGGAGAAATTTGGATGGCTACTCTATCTTAATCCATGTATGCTTCTCCTTCACTGTCTTCTCTGATGAAAGATGCAAAGGTATCCACCATGTGTGTACCAATATGAATAACTTCCTCTAATATTCTGAACTGGGAGAAACCGTCGGAAACTTTCTGTTGTAAGTCCAAGCACCATTTTGCTATTGCATTTCGAACCGAGACTGGCGCTCCAAAACTAAGGTGAGATAGAATTTCCCTTGTGGGTGCCAGTCAAAGTCATTTCTATAATTTGTGCACATTTTTTACCTGCACTGTCTGGGCTCCAGCTCTGCCTTTCTAGCCTCTTGATTAACATTCTGATTCAAAGGACCAACTTCTGAATAGGCACAAATCAATAATCACAGCCCTCCTGCTTCATTGCAAAAATACTCAGTGGTTTCTAATGAATATCCTGACTGTTCTCTCATTTTGGATGTATGTGCAAAAAAAAAAAATCTTAAAAGGTATGAAATGCCTGAACCCCACTCATTAAAGACTTAATTTAGCTGGGCTGTGGTTCATCCTCTAAGCTTCTCCTCGCAAGTAGATTCACATTATTTGAGTTGTGATCCTGACCACACTTAGAAACCAGGGCTATCAACATCAGTAAGATTTACGCTCAACTAAATGAGTTTAAGGTTGACGAGCCAAACACAACGGATCTAAGGCCTGTTTAGATGGTAGGTTCCAGGGATTGCTGCTGTTGTTGTTATGACTGTTCATTTATTTAGCTGCATCAGTCTACATGGCCTTTCCCCATATTTCATAAGCAAAAAAGCCAGATCGCTGTCTGCTGGCATCTTGCAATATAAATTTAAGCCGTGCAGGGAGATAACAGAAGGAGGAAATTGAAGCCAGAGAGAGAGAGACAAAAGGAGGAATGTGACCAAATGCAGTCACATTACGCTTAATTCCAACCCTTCTCATCTGGTGCTATAGTGCATGACCCTGCAATACGATGTCACGCATATCCCACTTCTGAGAGTGGCAAGAATTTCCAGGGGTGCTGCTGGGCTTGCAAGGGTGCACTGGAGGCTTATTTGTGTTTTGTAATAATTGGTTTATTTAGAAATTTGCAGGCTGAGCATAAACAGAGGCATAGCATAAATGCTCTACCAGACAGCACCGCAAGATGCTTCCAGAGCCCCGAACTCAGCTTTCTGTGTCTGCTCTCAGTCTGCCTCAAACTGCAGTTGTCTTTTGCTTCCTTATCAGTTTAAAAGATTTGCAAAATGATCCTGTATCGAGAAGCAAACGGTTAACTATGTTTTCCCATGGCAAGATCTCACCTCTAGTTTGCCTAACAAACAATTATTATTATTATTATTATTTATTTATATAGCACCATCGATGTACATGGTGCTGCACAGACCACACAGTAAATAGCAAGACCCTGCCGCATAGGCTTACAATCTAATAAAGTTGTAGTAAACAATAAGGAGGGAAAGAGAATGCAAACAGGCACAGGGAAGTGTAAACAGGCACCGGGTAGGGTGAAGCTAACAGTATAGAGTCAGAACAAACTCAAAGTTTAAAAGCTATAGGGAAAAGAAAAGTTTTTAGCTGAGTTTTAAAAGCTGTGATTGAGTTGGTAGTTCTCAAGTGTTCTGGAAGAGCGTTCCAGGCATGAGGGGCAGCAGAGGAAAAAGGACGAAGCCGAGTAAGGGAAGTGGAGGTCCTTGGGCAGGCGAGAAGCATGTGCCAAGCCAGGGCTATTAAGGTAATCCCAAAATCTCAATCTTGAAATCATAGACTCACCAGTTTGGAAGTGTTCCTAGGGGTCATCCAGTCCAACCCCTCGAGCTCACAATAGAAAGAATAGGCAAAGGCAAGTATGTTTCCCCCCAGAGCACCTCTGCTAGACCCTGCAGGGAGCCACCTTATGTTGATCCACACAATCCCCAGGGCTCGTCTGAGAATGAAGCACCCCATATTTCTGGATTGGCTAGATCAGCACAGAATATAAAAAAATGCTTCCCTGATTCAGACCGAAGGTCTATCTAGTCTAGCATTTTTTCTTCAGCATTGGCCAGCCTCAGTTTCCCCAAGAAAGCATACAATTCCAGGATATGTCAAAGTCAGTCATCCTCTATTGTTGCCTGCTGCACCTTGTAATCAGAGGTATACTGTTTCTGCGCATGGGACGCGTAAACTCTAAATATCATGGCTAACGGTCATTCACAGACTTGCCCTCCATCAATCTGTCTAACTTAAAAAAAGAAAAGCGAATTAACCGAATGACAATGTGTTCTGTAAAAGAATGATGCAAAGTTAATTATGGGAAGTGTTTCATTTGTTCAAGAACTGCCAAATCCATTTCACTCAGAGAGCCTAAAAATCTAGTGAACGCAAGTTCTACTGAACTTGCTCAGTGGGAGTAATCCAAAAGAGTGTCAGATATGTTCAAATTAGTCAGAACTGGATTAATTGGTTTGTTAATCAGGCTTCAGTGTGTCTACTGATTACGGTTTTGCTTAATTCTGAGTAAGCACACTTTGAACTGCAGCCTGATACCCTCCGGTCTTGAACACGTTTTCACACTGAATCAAGTCCCATTGATTTAAGTGTTGTGCGTTTAGGATCAGTGTGTTTGAAAGTGGATTCAGCAGCAATCAATTTCTAGTATATTTATTCCTAACTTTTTGCAGTGATTGTTATAGTGTTGTTATTTAGTAGTTGTTACAATGTGTGTGTGTGTGTGTGTTTAATTTTCCTTCCTTCAGAGAAAAAACAAACCCTTCACTTGCAGCCCGAACATTAAATTGCACAAGTCACACCATAAGGGAACAAAGTACAATTTCTATCATTCAAGGCTTCTGATTTCTATTTTAATGTGCTTTTTTGTTTAAGAAAGATCTGGGCGCTGGACGTGGGAAGTGAGGCACGATATGCTCCAGAGAGAATACAATTCATGTTTTATGATATTATCTTCCTCGTCATCTTGACTATTGTTAATGGAAAAGTTCAAATATGCACGCTAATTTTTAGAGTGTTCTGTTAATTATTTCCATATTGCTGGTGTGAATCAAAAAACAGGGACGCAATCCACCAAGGATGTCTCCTGCTCATAAACATTATAGACATGAATGTGTGTTATGCAGGAAATGTGTGTTCGGTAGACACTGTGCCTAGCAAGCTTTGATGAAAAGATTTTTTTTATTATTATTTTTTGCATGGCAGAGAGAGGATCTATGGAATGCACCTTAAACTTCTGTTACTGCAAACCATGAATTAAATTTTGCTTGCGTGAATAAAGGCCACAGGACTCAATAAAGATACTTACCTGTTTTACAAAATTGGCAGTTGTGTTTTATTTTGAACATAATTCTTGTGTCGTTACAAGAACTGAGGACTGTCAGGACCAATACAGGACAATAATTGTGGCAAATTTGTTCAGTCTTTCTCTAGCCCCATGAAATGGGTGAAAGTGTGTGTGTGTGAATAAATATTCCGGTCCAGAAGCTGTAGCTTGTGCAAAATGCGGCGGCCAGATTGATAGCTGGAACAGGGAGGTTTGAGCATATAACACCAATTCTGGCCTGCCTGCATTGGCTGCCTATATGTTTCCGAGCCCAATTCAAGGTGTTGGTTTTAACCTATAAAGCCCTACATGGCTTGGGACCGCAATACCTGATGGAACGCCTCTCCTGACATGAACCTACCCGGACACTGTGCTCAACATCTAAGGTCCTCCTCCGAGTGCCTACTCCGAGGGAAGCTCGGAGGATCACAACAAGGGAGAGGGCCTTCTCAGTGGTGGCCCCCTGACTGTGGAATGATCTCCCCGATGAGGCTCGCCTGGCGCCAACATTGTTATCTTTTCGGCGCCAGGTCAAGACTTTTCTCTTCTCCCAGGCATTTTAACAGCATTTAACAACGTTAAGTTTGTTTTTAATGGACCCCAGAATTGTTGTTTTTAAATGGATAGTGTTGTTTTAAACTGTTTTTATGTTTTTTTAATTTTTGTATACTTTTAATGTTTACTATTTTTAATTGTTGTAAACCGCCCAGAGAGCTTCGGCTGTAGGGCGGTATATAAATGTAATAAAATAAATAAATAAATAAATATCCCATCTATCTGAAACATCAAGGCAGCATACAACATAAAGCACAATCATATACAAATCTTTATCATCTAAACACTTCAAAAACACAGTCACCTTCACCTAAACCCTGAGAAATCACCCTTGTAACAATTTTACAGAAGGTATTTTAGATGAACAGCCAATTCACTGACTAGTCTGCACTGACGGGTCTCCAAAGCGCAGTAGGCCAAGCTAAATCCTTGTTCCAGCCACTTGGATTCCCACCAAATCGCCGAATACCCCCTCACCATCCTCAATTCCATCCCCACTGACGGCATGCAAAGGACGTAAGCAAAGCGGGCGCCTGCCCTTCAAGGGAGTTGTCTGGACAGGCAGACATGCGAGATGGAAAGGCAGCTGACAGTAACTAGAAGCTTCTGCTGATTAAACACGAGCCGAGGTCTCTTTCCAGGACTGGCGTCTGTTGACTTTTATGGTCCTCAACACATCCACAAAGCACCTGTCTCTTCTATGCCCCTCAGGAAGTGCCCACTACTCCTAAAAATGTGTGCAGAGACTCGCTGCACAGCAAGCATTTACTAGTTTCATTGTCATAGCTCACCCCATTGTCCTAAGAAGCGGTGAATATTTAAATTCTGAGAAGGGCAATTAATTTTTGTAACCAAGAACTGAACAGGATTCTTTTGGAACTAGTGTGATCTATACATCACAGTCCTATACATGTCTACTCAGAAGTCAGTCCCATTGAGCTTGATGGGACCGACTCCCAAGTAAGTAGGTATAGGATTGCAGCCTATGAGTGTTACACTAGAAAGTACACCAGTTGCTGAGGAACACGAGGGGGAGGGTGCTATTGCACATGTATTTGTGGGCTTCCCAGAGGCAGCTGGTTGGCTGCTGTGTGAACAGATTGCTGGATGACACAGACCTATGGTTTGATCCAGCACAGCTCTTCCTGACTGTTAGAGCAGTGCGACAATGGAATCAGCTACCTAGGGAGGTGGTGGGCTCTCCCACACTAGAGGCATTCAAGAGGCAGCTGGACAACCATCTGTCAGGGATGCTTTAGGGTGGATTCCTGCATTGAGCAGGGGGTTGGACTCGATGGCCTTGTAGGCCCCTTCCAACTCTGCTATTCTATGATTCTATGATTCTATGATTCTGATGTTGCTACGTTTAGGGTTGGATTTAGAAATCCAACCATGAAGTGCATTTCTCAGCTGTGGCGTGCACAGGTTGACCTTGGGTCACATTCTCCCAGCTGAATCCACTTCACAGGGTTGCTGTGAACACACATTCATACACCCCGTGTATAGAATCATAGAATAGTAGAGTTGGAAAGGGCCTATAAGGCCATCGAGTCCAACCCGCTGCTCCATGCAGGAATCCACTCTGTAGGTCAGAGCTCCTTGGCAGAAAAGGTGGGGTGCAAAGTGTGATGGATAATATTTGATATAAGAGCCACGCTGGATCAGACCAAAGGCCCATCTAGTATCGTGTTTCCCACATTGGCCAACCAGCTGCCTAGGGGGAGCCCACGAGCAGAACAGGAGTGTGACAACATCACCCCCAATCAAGTTCCCCAGCTGGTTGGCTGCTGTGTAAACAGAGTGCTGGACTAGATGGACCCTTGGTCTGATCCAGCAGGGCTCTTATAGCCATAGAATCATAGAATAGTAGAGTTGGAAGGGGCCTATAAGGCCATCAAGTCCAACCCCCTGCTCAGCGCCACTATGACTTGTAGCCATTGATAACCTCATCCTCCATGAATTTGTCTAATCCCCTTTTCAATCAAATATTATTATTTGTCTTATTGTTGGTATCTCAAACACCCACACCACCAAACAAAAAGAAAAGCCAATACACCCCATTGGACTTACTTGCAAGATACTCAGAAATCTGAAATATATATCAGCTATGAGTGGAAGATGACAACGGCATTTGGACCTTCGGGCGAAATTCTGTGAATGAGGCAGGGCAATGGTGCAATAAAAAGTTCATCTCGAAGCACCTCAATAGAAGCATCAACATGGTGTGGTAGAAAAGACTGTCAGTTTAGCTGCAGGAGAAGCATGTTTAAATCCCACTGAGCTGCGAAACTCATTGTGTGAGTCATTCTTTCCACATAACTTACCACTTCACAGGGTTGTTGTGTTGAGACAAAACGTGGGAGAGGAGGAATGATACCAAGTAGGCCAACTTGAATTCCTTGGAGAAAAAGTGGGATATAAATGTCATAAATATAATAGTAAAAGATTTCTTATGCTATTTTTGCAGCTTTCGTTTTGGCTTATGCTTTAAAATCATTATGCTCTGGATTTATTTATTTATTTATCGGTAGCTAGAATATAATATTTATTTATTTATTTATTTATTACATTTCTATACCGCCCAATAGCCGGAGCTCTCTCCCATATCCTCCTCCTCACATTCTCCATTGTGCATGGCCTTTCTTTAAAAAAATTAAAAATAGAATTAAAAAAACCAGGTGCTTTTTCCAATTGTTACTAATAATTACTTCAGTTGTTACTTAGTTACTGCTTAAGGATATTTTTCAATACGGTAAGCAGTACATAAATCTATATTTTTATTATTATTAAAAACATTAAAAAGGCGGATATTAAAAAAGGGAATTTCAGCAGGTGTCATTTGTGTGCATGCAGCACCTGCTGAAATCCCCTCTTCATCACAACAGTTAAAGCTGCAGGAGCTATACTAGAGTGACTAGATACAAAAGAGGGCAGGGCTCCTGCAGCTTTACCTATTGTAATGAAGAGGGGATTTCACCAGGTAAAGATACAGGAGCCCTGTCCTCCTTTCCATAGGGTCACCCTATATATAATGTTAATAAATCTTCAGCTTACACAGCACACTCCTCAGCAAGTGCGTTGAGGAAACCGAGTTTACAGCGAAGAGTTTTGTCTCCTCCCGCTCGCCGTAGCCATAGAGACCGTCCTGCGGGAGGCAAAACTGGCTTGGAAGACGCGGCGCGACCCGGAAACGGAAGTCGTCCATCGGAAGTCGCAACGGAGTAGTTTCCCACACGAGTCGACGGTTACCTACGAGAGACCGGCGTCGTCACCGTCATGTGAGGAAACAGATGAGAGAAATTTCGGGGGCTACGGAAGGAGGGGGGGGTGTTATCTTAAACTGTACCGTAAATATTTGAATAGGCGCTCCTTGTTTGGAGACCGTTGGCGCGGAGTGATTTGGAGGGAGGAACTATTTTTGCTGCTTCTCCCCCCGCCAATTTTTTTTTTAAAAGACCCCATCTGTGCCTTAATGCCCAGAAATGCTTCCTCCTCGGCTTCCTCCGACGGTGCTTGATCTTTTCCAATGGCTGGTCAAATCGTTGTGCTTGTTGAGATAGGTGATTCCCACGTTACCCTCGCAATCACGTGTCTCAGCCCTCTTTATTTGCATCTGCAAGGTGTTTTTTGTTTTGTTTTGCCTAGAAGGGCTTCCAAAGTGCTGCACGACATGATAAAAGATAACCATAGAATCATAGAATAGTAGAGTTGGAAGGGGCCTCTAAGGTCATCGAGTCCAACCCCCTGCTCAATGCAGGAATCCACCTTAAAGCCTCCCTGACAGACGGTTGTCCAGCTCCCTCTAGTGTGGGAGAGCCCACAACCTCCCTAGGTAACTGGTTCATACTGCTCTAACAGTCAGGAAGTTTTTCCTGATCAGAGAATCATAAAATAGCAGAGTTGGAAGGGGCCCGCAAGGCCATCTAGCACAACCCCCTGCTCAGTGCAGGAATCCGCCTTAAAGCCTCCCTGACAGATGGTTGTCCAGCTGCCTCTTGAAGGCCTCGAGCGTGGGAGAGCCCACAACCTCCCCAGGCAACTGGTTCCATTGTCGTACTGCTCTAACAGTCAGGAAGTGCTGGTCCCAACCTCCAGAAGAAGGGAGAAGGCGGAGGCTTCCTCCTCCTCCTCCTCCTCCTCTTCTCCCTCGGTTCCCTATCCCAGCAGGCAGCCCTGGAGTCTAGAATTTGTGTATTTTCTTTGCTCCTGGCCAAGAGAAATTTAAGTTCACACCTTTTTACAGTTCACACTAACTTCTGTATTAAGTTTGGAGTGAAGTTTCTTTAAAAAAAAATCTTATTGCTAGTGATTCCTTTTAATTACCAACACTGAATTAATTACTAATACTTGTTACTGTTCACCATTGTCAGATTAAATATACATGTCTTTCTAGGGGTGGGGGGAGGTGATGTAAGCCTATGCGGCAGGGTCTTGCTATTTATTGTTTTACTCTGTACAGCACCATGTACATTGATGGTGCTATATAAATAAATAATAATAATAATTTAGTTTCCTGTTCGTTTAGTAGTCTGGAAGCTTATATTTATGCTTTTTTAAAAATCCTTGATGAATAATATTTTTTGTATATTGTTTTTAAGTGTTTTTATCTAATGTGAACCGCCCAGAGAGCTTCGGCTATGGGGCGGTATACAAATGCAATAAAATAAAATAAATAAATAAAAGTTATTACTTGATTATAAATATTTATACACCAATCTTCATCTCATGGTACCAAGGTGGTTTACAATTAAAACCCAGCTCCACACTCAGTCCCATCAGCTACAGCTTTTAGCAGCCTTTGCCCCCTGTTTTACAGTCATAACTTCCTTGCTCAGGGGGGATCTTGGTAACTTTCCAGATACAAAGGAGAAAGCAGACACTTTGTCTCCTAACAACCTTTAGCAACCTTCCTGTATCCACAGAGAGAGAGGTTAAACTAAGAACATGAGAAGAGCCCTGCTGGATCAGACCAAGGGCCCATCTAATCCAGCACTCTGTTCACACCAGCTGTCAACCAGGGACCCACAAACAGGACACGGGTGCAGCAGCACCCTCGCACTCATGTCCCCCAACAACTGGCATATATAAGCTTAGTTTCTAGCTGTATAAGGGTTCCTCACAGCACAAAGTTCTCTATGAACTCCCATGTTCAGTGCTTGCTGATGGGCAAGGTGAGGTCTGTAACCTGTTGATGACTGCAAACGTACTATTAGGATGCTGATTATTCTAAATTGTGCAGAATACATGGTTTTGGTCTTAAGCATGAGGGGTTAATTATGAATGGGAGAGATCTTGCTTCATGTCATCGCATCGCTTCCCTGTTCGGGAGACAAATTAGATGTGTTGTGATTTTTCTCCCTGCAAATGTTTTGAAGGCAGGGTCATGATTCCTGGTAGTTGGGGTCTCTCCCTCCCTTGTACTTGGGGCAGGAGGATGGGTTGTATAACTACAAGGAAGTATTTTAGAAGATCAGTTGCATTTAGCTGAAGCTAGTTTATTTATTTATTACATTTCAATACCACCCAGTACCTAATCCTGGAGCTTTACGAGAACTGTTTTCTCTTCCCTCTTCTCAGGAGCCTCTTAAACAAGCCTAAGAGTGAGATGACCCCAGAAGAGCTGCAAAAGCGGGAGGAGGAAGAGTTCAACACGGGGCCACTTTCTGTCCTCACGCAGTCTGTCAAAAACAATACTCAGGTGCTGATCAATTGTCGCAACAACAAGAAACTTCTGGGGCGCGTCAAGGCCTTTGACAGGTAGGATCTCACCTGTGGCTTCTTCTGTTCTGCAGATTATTAATGGTGGTTTTTAGCCAATTTCTAGTTTGCACTGAAACAAACCACGCTAGATTAGTTTTAAGATCCCTAAGTAAGTTGCAGCTTTCCTGCCTGTTAAGATTTCTTATGGGGGTTCTCATTTTGAATAATCTCCCTTGGGAGTGAAGATCCCAGCTACATCTGCCTGAAGTATTTCTGGTCCCATATAGCACATGGGGGGTGGGAGCGCGTTGCTTAGCAGCAGAGGGTGTTGGGCGGCGTTCTGCTCTCTCCCCACTTCTCAGTAGCAGGAAGGGGAGTCCTCGTGTCCATGTAACATTGTTGTTTTCCTACCAGGCACTGCAACATGGTTTTGGAGAACGTCAAGGAGATGTGGACAGAGGTGCCTAAGAGCGGGAAAGGCAAGAAGAAGTCTAAGCCTGTCAACAAGGATCGCTACATCTCTAAGATGTTCTTGCGTGGTGATTCAGTCATTGTGGTGCTGAGGAACCCCCTAATAGCTGGAAAGTAACCAGCTGCCCGAGGGCTGTGAATGCTCCAGAGCTTGGTCCAACAGGATGCTGTCTCCAGAGTCCCGTCCCCCCCAGGACACTGATATAGTTTGTTGATGGTTTTTACCATTGGCATCTCCCCGTACTTCAGAAGTTTTTTGTCCAATGAGCATTGTGAAGAAAAGTGGCTGAATGCTTTTGTTGTTGTTGGTAGAGCTGGATAATGGATTGTCCACTTCGCAAATGCACCATAGTTACCGTATGTGGCCCAAACTCTTCTTTTTGTAATAAACATTTTGTTAAATTTCTTGGTCTGCTTTTTTCTGACACAGGCTTTTCTACTTCGGGCTCATCGACACCAAGCAGGATATTCCACTATGAAAGCGGTCTGAAAGCGTTATATAAAAGGCAGGAGCCACACCACTGCTTTATAGTGATATTGAAGTGCACTGCAGGATCTACACGACTGCTTTATAGTGGTAATTTATATTTATTTTTATTTATTTATTACATTTTTATACCGCCCAATAGCCGTGCACAATGAAGTGCACTGACAGCTGGTGGAGCCCATTGACACATCTACACCAAGCAGGATATAACACTATGACAGCGGTATATGGTCTGTGTCAATGGGTCCCAACAGTTGTCAGTGCACTTCAATACCATTATAAAGCAGTCGTGTGGCTCCTGCCTTTTATATAACGCTTTCATACCACTTTCATAGTGGAATATCTGCTTGGTGTAAATGAGCCATTAGTGAGTTTTTAATGGCACTGGTGGGGATGGAAGACTCCAGGTAAGCTCAGCTGTCCCCCAGCTGTGGGTTATATACTTGGGACCTGAAGTCCTTTGTGCTCAAGACAGTGTGAGGCATGCCAAAAAGACCCCTCTTGTAAGGCCTGTAGCTCTTGACTTTTTCCCAGTGGGATGAGCCGTAGTCCTCTCCTCCTTTCCGCCCCTGTTACTTCGCCTTCTGCACTACAGTCGCGTATTAACTGTGGCAGAACATTTTCCTTGTCTGGATCTAGCCTCAAAGGTTACCAGAGCTGAAGCTGTGTGTCGGGACCACGTGGCTGCAGCTGATGTGCTCGGAGCTCCCTTGAAGTCCCACAGATTGGGGTGGCGATGGATGTTGCCACATAGGATTTAACTCAAGGGCAGGAAAAGTTTTGTGTTGATGTTTTTTTTGCTTCTGTTTAGTTTTTTAAATTCTCCCTGCCTCCTTAAAAAAAATGCCAGACATTTAAAAACATCAGCTATCTTGTTCGGAGTAAAACCTGGAGAATAAAGTAAAATTAAGCAAACATATTTGTATCTGAAATGAATTTTACACCAACTGGAAATCTGGGGGATTTCCTAAATTCAAACCTGGAAACTCAATTTTAAGGTAACTATTAAAGAAATGCCTTGTTCACTTGTAGGGCAATCATATTTAAGTGTTCCCACTTCAGAATTCCACACCCTATTTTTTAAAAAACTGGTAACATAAGGAAAGCTGAGCGAAGGAAGATAGATGCTTTTGAACTGTGGTGTTGGAGGGAAATTCCGAGAGTGCCTTGGACTGCAAGAAGATCAAACCAGTCCATACTCCAGGAAATAAAGCCAGACTGCTCACTTGAGGGAATGGTATTAAAGGCAAAACGGAAGTGGTATTAAAGGCAAAACTGAGGCCACATAATGAGAAGACAGGATACCCTGGAGAAGAGGCTGATGCTAGGAAAGTGGAAGGCAAAAGGAAGAGGGCAAGATGGATGGATGAAATTCTGGAGGTGACAGACTTGACCTTGGGGGAGCTAGGGGTGGCAACGGCCGACAGAAAGCTCGGGCGTGGGCTGGTCCATGAAGTCACGAAGAGTCGGAAGCGACTGAACGAATAAACAACAAAACGTCCCTAATGAGTGCTGTAAAACCATTCAAACGAATAATATGAGTTGAAAGAATTTCCCCCAAGTTCATTTTGCCAGGTTGGATGCTATTAAGTGTGCACAAGGCATGGACTCGTTTGGAGAAGAAAACAGCCATTTATATTGAAGTCCCTGAATCCCCACCCAGTCTTAGCTTTATTTCTGTCTCTCTGTTTTCCATGCCGCTCTGACTGCTAAGCCTGGTATCTATTCCTGCTTGTCTTGTCTGTGTGTGGCTCTTCTCTCTCTTCGCCCCCCCTCCCCATGTCAGCATGAGCTCATTCTTTAGTCCCAGCTGTCTTTCTCTTCTTTCGTCCCCCCACCCCACCCCACCCCCAGCTTGAAACCCTAATCCTCCCCAGCCTCTGAAAGTGACTTTGTGTTGCTTTGATACAGGACAAACCTTTTACCGCCTCGTGCATCTTAACAGTGATGTCTTACGGAGCTGCAGCGTTGCTTAAAAACAAATTTACTTAAAGTATCAATGACTCCCCAGGGAGCAATCAATTGTCCATGTGCCGCAAAATCCTGCTGCCACCTTGAGGGGAATTTTATATAGGGACAGATGGATTTGTCAGAAGATTCCTAGCAGAGGAAAAGGCTCGGCTTCATGGGGTGCCCCACGGGGAGAGAAATAAGGGGGAAATACCTACAAAGAACTCAAGGTGGCATATAGAGGATTGCCAGGTTGTCGCTCATCTCACAAAACTCAGACCTGTTTATTTTTAACAGCTGTCCTCATGTGTTGAGTACCATCCATGGCCTGTCTTTCGGACTGTGCCATCACAAAAGAGGTATGGCAACGCAGCCTGCAAGCAGGTTATGGGGGCAGAGAGTCCATTTTCTAAGTGACCCTCCAGGAAATCGAGTTGCTGACTGGCCTCTATACAGATGGTCACAGGTGTGAATCACTCGTTCACATGTCTGGAGAGCTACAGTTAATGATGGCTTTGCTGGCCCGTGTCGTCCTTGCAACTGACCTGTGTGGAGGCTCGACAGTATGCGACAAGCGATACCCTTAATTCCTGTGTTTTGGAAGGCGCGAAGCAACCCTTATCAAGGCATTCGGACATGTTTCAAGGTTCCCCGTTAAGCAGGGGCTGGCAGGAGACCCAGCTCCTCATCTCTCCAGGTCCCCAGAGCGTTCTTCATGGTCCCCCCCCACTCACCCAGGCAAGAAGATCCAGCTCAATATTGCAGCTCAGGTTTAGCGCAGGCCGGGGCTCAGATTTCGACAAGTCAGAGGTTTTTGCACAGGCGACAGCTTCAGTTCAGGAAACGGGGAGACAGCCGAGTCCTGATGATTAATTCAGGATGAAAGGGAGAGGAGGGTGTTGGCTGTGATTGATACGGGGATGTGTGATAAGGCCAGATCCTGGGCCGGGGGCAGAACCTCTCAATACCTCCATGCCACACCAGCTGGGAACTCGAAACCTCGAAGGAAGAGGACACTGTGCAACGAGGAGGCCAGAACTACCAAGAATATGCAGGCCAACGCTCTTCTCTCGTGCCTGATCTGGTCCCTGTCGACGGGGCTTGTGTCCAACGCTCCCTGTGGATTGCAAACTCTTTGAGTGGCAGGTCCAGCAATGAGTACTAGCTGCGGTGGTTGTATGACACAGTGTCAGGATCTATGCTATACTGAGTGCTTGCAGGACCCAGGCCTATGCTGTACTGAGTGCTTGCAGGACCCAGGTCTTCGGTCAGGACCTGTCCTGCTGGGGTGTTTGCAAGCCTCAGGCCCCTGACTAACTACATGCAAGGGGTGTGATTGGAGTCCAGCTGGGAGGGGCCAGGGTGAGAGCTATTTAAGCACTGCACTTCTTGCTCAACCCTTGCCACAGCAACACCGTTCCTCTACTTCCTGCGAACCTCTACGCCCATTCCTGATCTTGTTGGTTCCTGACTTCTGGACTGCCTTTGGCCTTCGCCTTGCCCCTGCCTCTGCCACACCTTGTTGGTTCCTGACTTCTGGACTGCCTTTGGACTATGCCTTGCCTCCGCCATGCCTTGTTGGTTCCTGACCCTTGGACTGCCTCTGGACTACGCCGTGGTTCTGCCTCTGTCTCGGCAGACGGTACTGGACCCTCGTGCCGGTTCTGGGACGTTGCTCTGGCTCGGCCCGGACTCAGGTTCAACTGTGCCTGTGATCTCTTGCGCGCTACAGGAGGAGGTCTCTGGCTCTGGCCTGGCACACGCTAGTGACGGTCAATAAAGCTGAACACTTCTTGATCCCACTTCAGTGCGGCGTTCTCTTCTGCCTCACTCCCCCGGGTCCCAGCAGCCCAGCCTAGCTCCCTGCCGTCCACACCCCGAACATAACACACAGTCAGGTTCAGAGGCAGCCCGTGTTAGTGGCTCTTGCTTTCATACTCTGTTTCTGCACTTCCCAGAAGCATCTGTTGGGCCACCGTGGGGGAAAGGATTTTGACCCAGCATGACGCTTCCATTGGGGCAGGCGGGAGCCTATGGTAGTTCTCTCTGTGTGAGTGTTTCCCTCTTAAAACACGAAGTACATCAATGACTTTATACACAAGCCATGCCTAGGAGCTTGTGCGTAGATGAGCAAGGGAGAGTTCGGTGAGGTGGGGACATCGGAACAGCCCCGCTGGATCAGACCAAGGGTCCATCTAGTCCAGCACTCTGTTCACACAGGGGCCAACCAGCTGTCGGCCAGGGACCAACAAAAGAGGACATGGTGCAACAGCACCCTCCCGCCCATGTTCCCCAGCAACTACTGTATACATGCTTACGGCCTCTAATACTGGAGGTTGCACTTAGCCATCAGGACTAGTAGCCATGGATAGTCTTCTCCAGGAATTTATCCAACCTCCTTTTAAAGCCATCTAAATTGGTGGCCAGCACCCCATCTTGTGGTAGTGAGTTCCAGAGTTTAATTCCGCACTGTGTGAAGAAGACCTTCCTTTTATCTGTCCTGAATCTATGGGAGAGGGAGAAAAATGTCTTCCCATCCACATTCTCCGCACCATGCATAATTTTGAACACCTCTGTCATGTCTCCCCTCAACCTCCTTTTTTCCAAGTTAAACCATCCCAGCTGTTGTAACCTTCCCTCATAAGGGAGATGCTCCATTGCTGCAGCCCTTTGATCATTTGAGTTGCCTTTTTCTGCACTCTTTTCCCATCTCATTGGGGAACAGTGGCTTGCACCAGTTGGAGAGGGTCCACTGACCCATTTCTCTCCCCCCCCCCCCAAAATACGATAGAGGAGGAAGCATGGCATAACTTTCTGGATGCAAATAGCAGGAAACCCCCCCCCCCCGTGCCCTTAAAAGTGTGCTGGAAAGGGGGGGACGTGGGGATCACAGAGTGTTGATGGTGTAGCCTTTTCGCAGAGCATGGTGAGAAGCAGCCAACTCTGGGGTGGAGTAGCTGTTCTTAACGGGGTGTGGAAATAGGGACTAGTTATTAGCCCTGCTGCATTACAGTCAGAAGGCAAAGGTTAAACAGCGTGACCATTCGCGGCAAGTGTGCCGGCCTCATTAATAATCCACAATGAGAAGTCACTCGATAAGGTTTGAGCTGTGATTGGGGAGTCTGGATTCTAAACTGAAACCTTCTCTTTCAGATAGGCAGAGTGGTTTGCTTGCACAGAAAGCCAAATAGCCACGGCCATGAGCACTGCCGGTCCAGGATCTCTTTCCCAGGGCCCCGATCTATTCCACAGAATCTTCTAGGTTCCTGAACTCTATCCCTTTTCTCCTAGGCGGGTGCTACTGCCTGTGCTTATTCAATAGCAGTGCTTTGCACCTCAGATTGGCCTGGAAGCATCACCCCCTGTGCTAGAGGCCCCCCTTGCTATGTCCCATGTGAGGACTGCAGTTATCAAGATGCTCTGAACCTGCTCATCCGTTCTTCATAAGTTCCACAATTGAGCCTAACTTTTAAGAAACGATCCCCTGACGAATGTACTCTGCACAGGCTCAGATTCTTAAAAAAGGTGAAGCCCTTTTTATTTCCAAGGCATTTTAGGAACTGTTTTTAGTGCTTTTAGAAGATTCCAGGAGTGAGGGATATTTTTTGGCCTCAGGACAGGGCCAAAGGCAAAACTGGCAGGGCTGAAAATCCCCCTCCAAAATGTCATTGTTACCACTTTTTAGTAGGATGCAGGTTTACTCAGAAGTAAGCATGAGCAGTATTTCTACTCACAAGTAAGCAGGCCAAGGCTCTGCATATCTACACAGAAGTAAGGAGGGGAATCGCTCAGTAGCACTTTAAAAAGCATTCTGAACACCCAAGTCTTTGCATGTGTGCTCAGAAGGAAGCATGTGTGTCACGTCTCTTCACAAGTAAGGAAGGAGGACAAGGCTCAGAAGAAAGCAGGACAGAATCACTCAGCAACTTCCTCCCAGGGGAAAGCTCTTCTATCAGCACCCGATATGAGTTGAGAACTTTTCCCTATAAAGCAGAGGGAGCAAGGCCAGGGAGAGAAGCTGCCAGGTAAATGGGAAACCCCTGCAGCCTTATCAAGCTGGGGACTGAAGGTTCCCCCTCAACCTTTCAAATCTTTGCACGGTTTTAACCCTATTGCTGGTTTTATTTTATTTTTGTTCTGCTATTTCCCACTCACCCCCCATCACTATCTGACTTGTTTTTTAAACATTCCTTTATTGATACTTTGTGTTTTATGTTTTTAGTTTGTACACTGTCCAGAAAGTGTAAACTTTGGTTACTGGGTAGTATTAAAATGTAATAGATGCATAAATATTTATCTTCCACTTTGCATGTCAGGCTGTGCACTGGTTTTGAAATCAGGTTCTGGAGTGAAACACCAGCAATCTTTGGCCTGGACATGAGGAGTATGTTTAAACCTGGGGGAGGCTACCTAGTTTGGTGTACTCCTTGCAAGCTCAGAAAATATTTGTACCTCTCAGTGACATGCATAAGGAAACAATCTGGTTCCTCACAGCCAGTCTACTGGCGCTCCCATTTTTTGCAGGGCTGAAAGGGGGCGAAATACTAAAAAAGTACATGAAGTCTTAGAGCAAAGCGCCCTCTTGTGGAGAACACACATACAGGCTCCCAGACAGCAACTAATTTATAAAATTAATAAAAGTCTTGATGAGTGTTGGTTGGGGATAGGTGGGTTCCTTCCTCCCTTACAGTTAATGATGGCCGCATTTACCCTGAGTGAATTCCTGATTGACTCGGAAAGTAACAATTCCGTCTAGGTGAGATTGAAGAAGACCTCTTTTAATATGAAATTTCGCTTCGTATAAACAGAGGTTTGCGCACGCACTATTTATTTATTTATTCATTACATTTATACCCCGGCTTTTTTCCTCCAAGGAACCCAAGGCGGCATACATAATCCTCCTCTCTATTTTGTCCTCACAACAACAACCCTGTGAGGTAGGTTGGGCTGAGAGTCTGTGACTGGCCCAAAGTCACCCAGTGGGTTTCCATGGCTGAGCGGGGACTAGAACCCAGATCTCCTGACTCCCAAACCAGCACTCCACACCACACTGGCTCTGCAGACAATGTGAAGGTGCATCCTGGGAGTTGTGGTTTGGAATCTCGTTGTGTGGCATGACATTATACATCACCATGTTAGCTGGCTGTCTTTCGGCCTCGTTGTTTTCACATGGCCTGCCTACATAATGCCATGTGGTGCTTCCTCAACCAGTCTCTCATATGAAGATCTTGGAATTGTTGTACATCACAACCTGAATATAAGCCAACAGTGTGATGTGGCTGCAAAAACAAACAAAAACAATTGCTATTTTGGGCTGCATTAATAGAAGTATAGCTTCCAAATCGCACGAGGTACTGGTTCCCCTCTTTCGGCACTGGCTAGGCCTCATTTTGAGTATTGTGTCCAGTCCTGGGCACCACACTTCAGGAAGGATGCAGACAAGCTGGAGCGTGTTCAGAGGAGGGCAACCAGGATGATCAGGGGTCTGCAAATAAAGCCCTATGAAGAGAGACTGAAAGAACTGGGCATGTTTAGCCTGGTGAAGAGAAGATTGAGGGGAGACATGAGAGCACTCTTCAAGGCCTTGAAAGATTGTCCCACAGAGGAGGGCCAGGATCTCTTCTCGATCCTCCCAGAGTGCAGGACACAGAATAAGGGGATCAAGTTGCAGGAAGCCAGGTTCCAGCTGGACATCAGGAAAAACTTCCTGACCGTTAGGGCAGTACAACAATGGAACCAGTGACCTAGGGTGGTTGTGGGCTCTCCCACACTGGAGGCTTTCAAGAGGCAGCTGGACAACCATCTGTCAGGGATGCTTTAGGGTGGATTCCTGCATTGAGCAGGGGGTTGGACTCGATGGCCTTAGAGGCCCCTTCCAACTCTACTATTCTATGATTCTATGAGCCCTGCAGAGGAGTCCTCCAAGCTGGAGCTGCTGTGGTGGCAGTGACAATGGAGGTAGCTATTGCGACTGCTTCAAGGAAGTTTGCAGGGCGGGGGAGCAGTCTAGTCAGCGGGATGGCTGAAAATTTGCTGGGGAATCTGTGTGCTTCTTCCGTATACTTGCTCCATAGTTCGCAATCAATCTCGAACTTAATAGCAAATTTGTAATACATCAATCCAGGCTCACTAAAAAGGTAAGCATTACAAATGGAATGAGTTTCGATCAATGGGCTGACAAATTATGAAATTCGGTAGCATCACGTCTCACAGTGCCAAAACTCAGGGGAGTTATCCAGTTAAAATGATGTGAGATGGAAGTCCTCGATCACACAACAGACAGCAAACGTTCCAATGTAGCAGGTTTCCCCAAACTGGTGCCCCTCTGATGTGTGGGACTGCAGCTCCCATCATCCCCCAGCTGGGTGAGGGATGCTGGGAGTTGCAGTCCAATACATTTGGAGGGTGGCAGGTTGGGGAAGGCTGTGTTAGACCACGAAAAGGGCAAGTTTCTAGTCTTCATGGCACAAAGATATGCTCGAAAGGTTGGGGGTAATGGCTGCTGAAATCTTAGAAGGCAAAAAAGTAGCTGAGCGAGGTTCCTATTGGCTGAGGGTGTCGTGTGTGGGGCATCAATGCCCCATATAGCAACTTGCTTCTCCCTGTGAATAGTAGAACCAGAAGGCATTATGCAAAAATGGGAGGAATTATGCACAATTGCTCAAAGCGTCCAGCCTTTCTTGGTGCAGCAAAGGGCCGTGGTTCAGTGTGATACAGCTGCTGCTTTGCATGCAGCAGGTCCCGAGTTCAATTCCTGACAATCTCCGGTTAGAGCTGGAAAAATCCCTCCCTGAAGCCCCATAGAGCTGCTTATTATTATTATTATTTATTTATATAGCACCATCAATGTACATGGTGCTGTACAGAGTAAAACAGAAAATAGCAAGACTCTGCCGCATAGGCTTACAATCTAATAAATAGCAGCTTCTGCTGCTATTCAGTGTTGACAATACTGAGCTAGATGGATCAAGGGTCTGGCTCCATATAAGGCAGTTTCTGATGTTCATATGATTGCCTTTTAAAAATATCGTGCCCTCTCACCCATCTGCAGTGAGAAGTTTACCTTCCCCATTCGGTCTTCAGCCAATTTTACTGGATCTGAAAATTCCCCCTCGCTTGGCGACAGGCTGACAATTACACCAGGAATCAAGAGTTTTCCATTCACTTCCCCGGAAGAAAGGTATTCCGGAGCGGTGGCACCTCCGATACGTTGGACGGCATCATCCCAGATCCGGAAAACACGCCCACGCCGGTGGAGTAGCAGATGCAGGAGAAGGCTCCTTCCAAGGCCTTCCGGAAGGATCTCACGCGGAAGACGTACACGACCGGGTTGATGGCAGAGTTGGCGTGGGACAGGATAATGGTGGCCAAAGTGAGCTGGTTTGGGACACAGCAGCTAGGACAGAGCAGCATGACGGTGTTGAGGATGTGGACCGGGAGCCAACAGATGACAAAGAAGAAGAGGATGATGAAGAGCGAGGTGGCCGTCTGCAGCTCCTTGCGAACAATGATCCGGCGCCTCTCCTGCGCGCTGACGTCGACCTCCCCCTCGGCTACCTTGCGGATCTGACGCTTGACCTCCAGGAAGATGCGTCCGTACAGCACCACCATGGCCAACAGAGGCACCAACATGCAGGCCATGAAGTTGAAATAGACCATGTACGTGTCTTTGATGATGCTGTTGAACACACATTCCCCGCCGGCGGGCAAGGGGTCGTGCCAGCCCATCACAGGCAAAAGGCCGATCACGATAGCCAGGCCCCAGCAGGCCACGATAACCAAGAGGGAATTGCGGGGACTCATCAACGATTTGTACTGGAAGGGCTTCAAGATGGAAATATACCTCTCCACTGCGATGGCCAACAGCCCGAACACTGAGGCCTGCGTGAAGACTAACAATGTGCACAGCATCCAGAGGCAGAGCTGGGGCTTGTATCGCGGCAGCCCCATATCGGTAAACTGGGCACAGGGGATGGCCACCCCCCCAACCAAGATGTCCGCCACAGCCAGCGAGACCAGGAAGTAGTTGGTGACGACGGCACGCAGCTTCCTGTTCCGCAAGATGACCGTACAGATAAAAAGATTGCCCACGATGGAGAACAAAGCTGTCAAACTCTCGCTGAGTAAGTAGGGGACGTTCAGAACAGGCGGGGATGTTGCATTTGCTCCTGGGTGGCACCGCGGCACAGATGACAAATTGTCTGGGTCAGCCATTATGGGGCATCCGCCATGTTGAGTCTGTTAGCAAGAACCTTCTCTTTGGGATGTCCAGTCTCTGCAGAATGCTGGCCCGTTATCCTCGAGTTCTGGGGAAATCCAAGAATCTGCGAAATGGGGAGGGGGGGAGAAAACATCCTCTGAGAATGCATTCAAAGTTAATCTCCGATTTTGTTAATATAAGGACCATCGTGTTTTTCTGCACTACTGCGCTGTGCCAACTCAATCTGTGTGTTTCGCCCAAGGCAAGAAGAAGGCCAGAATTACAGCCAGGCTTTGTATTTGTGGAAATGGAGGTCATGGAAATGGAGACCTGTCTACCCCAAAATGCATTGAGAGTGTAATCTGATAACTGCAACACCTACGATGGATAATTCGTTTAGACTGCAAATCTCCATTTTGAGACTGGGTCCACCTAAACTGCAGACCTCATGACTGCAACTTCTGGCCAGACTTGTGGATTTTGATCCCTACTTTTGATACCACCTAATCTGATGAAGAGTTCTGGAATACTCAAAAGCGTACACATTTTTATTGTTTTGAATAATGGTAATGCCCGATTGTGGAGTTTAGACTTTTGTTGTTGTCATTCTCATGGACAAGTATGGCTATTGTAGTTTTTAAACATGTATGAGGACGCTCCTGGGTTTTATCAATCTTTGGACCCTCTCCTGTACTTTTCAAAGTGTTTTACATTCAGCAAAGGAGAACATTTTCCCCATGGACTTTCCTGTTAGCTGACTGGGGGATGCTGGGAGTTGTAGTCCAACATATCTGGAGGTCACTGGGTTGGGGAAGGCTGACCGAGCCCAGGATTGTCTAGAGTCTGACGGACAGAATCTCTCCAAGGTGTTAAGCAGAGAAGGGACACCAGCTCCTGAGCCTTTTTTAAACTGGAGACGCTGGACATTGAATCCAGGACCTGTACACCAAACAGGGATTCTACCACTGAGCTGAATGGTCCCTACCCAAGAAGATAAACCTGGTTAACGGGAAGGCTTTTAAACCAACAAAAACAGAGTGGCAAAAGAGTCCCCAACCCCACACACATTTTGAATCATGGATGTCCTGTAACAGATTTTCACCAGACTTCTCACAATACGTGTGCGTGTGTAAACACATAAACAAAATTGTGTTTATGTTAGTCAGACCAAAGCATGAGAACAGAGTACAAGAGACAGCTGAAACAAATACTGATTATAGACTGCGCAAAAATAGGGGTACAGTTCCTCCCACTAAAAGGTAGGGAAAATAGTTGGGGTTAAATGGATTTCCCCCCCCCCCCAACACAGGCATGGAAAGGAGGGGGTGGTTTCACAAAGGGATCACTACAAAGGATGTCACATTTTTAAAGGCCGATTTCAAACCGCAGCCGCCTCTAGTGACACTTCCCCACCCTGTTGTCAGCCACAAGTAATCCTTCCACGGTCACCACTTTGCTAAACCCTCCCCATGTTTATTCTTCGTAAGGATCGTTTTTAGTCGTCCAAACCTGTAGTCAGGGAGCCTCAAAGAGGCGAGGCGTGTTGGTTGGGGGACGCAGCCCTCCAGAGTGGTGGTGGTGGGGAGCCAGTGGGGTGGCCGGACCCTCTTTTGAGTTTGGAAAGCTGCAAAGGGGAGGTTCTACTGGGGAGCAAATAAAAGCTTATCTCTGACTCACCCACCAATACCATTTCCTGGGGTGCCTGCCTGCTACCTCCCCGCGTAAAAGCGTGTCATCCGAAGGCCAGAAGAAGGCCTGTGGGCCCCCACGGTCACATCTCATGCAAGCAGAGCCACCCTGATCTACCGTGGCTGGCTTTTTTGCCGCTTCCGTTTTCTGATGTTTATAAAAATTAGATCTGATAAGTGGCACTCGGCATACAACAGCGCCTGGATTTTCCGGGGAAAGGAATGGACAAAAGGGCCGGGCAGCAGAGAGAGCGCTGGTCTGGCTGCAACAGGAGAAGGGGGGGGAGGGGAAAGCCACAGGTGCAGAAGCAACAGACAGGTGTATTTCAGGTGGACGGTGGTGGCGAGGGATGCAGGATAAACGGATGAGGTTTCAGATGCTCAAGGTCAGCCAAGGTAGCGCGATGTAGCAGCAGCTGGGGAGATGTCGCCGAGCTGTGAAATCTGGGGGGTGGCAGCAGCAAATCGCAGCTAGCCAAGAGGATTAGAAGAACTAACCATTTTCCCAGGCCTCACATTGGCCGCTGCAGAAGCCGGAAAGAGTACGGTGGCCAACGTTTTGGGCTTTCTAGGCTCCCAGGCCTTAAATAGCGTCACCATGCATGGACGCTTTTCCCAGCAGGGAGACCTAATGGGAGGGTAACGGTAGCACCTGCTAACGTTTTCTTTGGCCTGTTATATCGGCCGATAAACTCTCAAAATACTAGAACCCAACGGGGTCACCCCTTGAAACTGATGGGTGGGAGATCCAGGACAAATAAAAGGAAGGACTTCTTCCCACAGCGCAGAGTTAAATTATGGAACTCACGACCACAAGATGTAGTGATGGCCACCAATTTGGATGGCTTCAAAAGGGGGTTGGATAAATTCCTGGAGGCAAAAGCCATCAATGGCTACTAGCTTTGATGGTTGCGTGCTGTCTCCAGTATTTCAGGCAGTAAGCCTGTGTGCACCAGTTGCTGGGGAACATGGGCGGGAGGGTGCTGTTGCACCATGTCCTGGTTGTTCATCCCTGGCTGATGGCTGGTTGGCACTGTGTGAACAGGACTCTTGGTCTGATCCAGCATAGCACTTATTACGTTCTTAACTCAGCTTCTTTCTGCCCGAGGGCTGCGTTCGATTGTGGAGAAGCTCTTGAGGTGCGCGTTCCTGTGGCGGGCAGTTCCCAGGTCAAGAGGCAAAGGTGATGGGCCCAAAATACAAAAAAATAGCAGCCGTTGTAGCTTAAAGGTCTTACTGCCGGTAACTAAGCCTTACGAGAGGCATTTCAACCTTTTCCAGTGTGAGGGGCGGGTAGGGAATGCAAGAAAGGCAGGAAACCACCCAATGATCAGTGGTTGTGGGGAAGGGGAAGGGCGTGGTCATTTCGGGCACCCTGGAGGGCTGCCGGCTTGGTGCTCGGGGCCTGAGGTTCCCCACCCCTGTGTTAAAGACACAGGTAACCTGCCAGAAAAGAAGTTGGCCACCCTGTCTGCCCTAGCATAGAATTCTGAAGGCCACATCAGTTCTCCACCTCGGAAAGGTTAGCAAACGAGTCTCTTTTAATTTCATTTTATTTAAAAAAATATTTACTTTTACGTCAAACAAGCCCATAAATCTCTTATCGGGGATGTGTCTGATGAGGGGGAAAAATCAAAGCCTTTGTGAAAAGCTTTTATTGAATGGATGGCTCATTAAACCCGTTAAGCTTCTAAAAATGGCGAAGGGAGCAGTAGATACAGAGACTGGATCAATAAATACACTTTCTTGGCAGGAGATCGTGAGTAGAACCTAGGAGATATGAGCTGGGCTAAAAAGGCAGAAGACACGGCCTGCTTTCATGTCCGAAACTAAATGTGTTGCTTCCTTTTTCTGTCTGTGCGATAAAGCTCAGAACTGGATTTCTGTTTGTTATGCAGTTCTGGTCTATGAACACTGCTATTGCCTTGGAGAGCTAAGTCAATATTGATTAAATAAACACCATACATTATGTGGGAAGAAAAGAGGAACAGGTTTCCAAAGAAATTAATGGAGCAGGGCGAAGACGCCAGCTATTTGTATAGCTCTTTCCCCCTCCCTGAACATGTTATTTTATATACTTCTTTTCCATCTTTCAGTTCACAAATGTTTAGAGGTAGTTTAAAAATAATAATCTGGAAGGTTTTTTATTATTAATTTCTCGGTAATATTGTTTTATGGCCATTATCTGTAAGCCAACTTGTGAGATTCCCCCCGCCCTAAAGGCAGGATATAAATCTGTCAAGAATTCCAGAATCCGAGGCAGTAAACCTATATACACCAGTTGCTGGGGAACATGGGTGGGAGGGTGCTGTGGCACCGTGGTCTGCTTGTGGGTTCCTGGTTGACAGCTAGCTTGGCCTCTGTGTGAACAGAGTGCTGGACTAGATGGACCGTCGGTCTGATCCAGCAGGGCTCTTCTGATGTTTTTAAGAAATAAATAAAATAAACATTTTAAACCAGGGGTGTAGAACTTCTTTCAGTCCTTGGGCTGGATTATATTCCAGAGAAGCCCTCGGGATCGGAGTTCTAGTGGTGGGCAGGGGTGTGGCAAAAGACCAGGGGAAAAGGACCACCACATTTTTAGCCTAAAGCTCTTACTGACAATAATTGAGCTGTAGGAGAGGCATTCCAACCTTTTAGAATGAGGGATGGAGTATTCGGAAAAGCCAGAGATCTTCAGCTCTCCTACCCTCTTCCAAATCCAATATTCCCTCTGAGGGAGATGAGAGGGGGAAGCAAAGCCATTCCACCAGCACTGCTGAAAAAATATTATTTTTCCTCTTCCCTCTCCATCTCTTTTTCCTTGTGTGTCGTGTCTTTTAAGGTTGTAAGCCTGCGAGCAGGGACTGTCTTCTTTGACTGATTATGTGTAAGCTGCTCCAGGAGCCCTTTTGACTGAGTAGCAGCATGAAAGGCCTTTAATAAATTAATTAATTACAGAAACAAACAAACAGCATATTAATGTTTCGATATATATTGACTTTAGACTTGTTTAGTAGCAAAATACTACCTTCTTTAGTGCCCTGCCCCCTTTCTCTTAAAAATGATCACCGTCTTGTCTAGGTTGCCAACTATGACTCCGTTTTTTCCTGCCCCTGTTCCTGTACCTTAAACAGCTCTTTGACAGGCAGATTTATTTATTTATTTATTCATTCATTTTTGTTAGCAGGCGAAGCTTTCCTCCAGGCTTCACTGGCTCAACTCCTAAGTGTCACGACGTTTGTTAAAGGCACAGGAACAAGGGCAGTATAATTCCCTTAAGACGTTGGCAACCAAGCCCTCCATCCAGCCGATTGCAAGAGGAGGGCAAGAAGATCACAAGCTGAATAGGAGCCAACAGTGCGATATGGCTGCAAGAAAGGCAAATGCTCTTTTGGGCTGCATTAATAGAAGTATAGCTTCCAAATCGCGTGAGGTCCTGGTTCCTCTCTATTTGGCCCTGATTAGGCCTCATCTAGAGTATTGCGTCCAGTTCTGGGCTCCACAATTCAAGAAGGATGCAGACAAGCTGGAGCGTGTTCAGAGGAGGGCAACCAGGATGAACAGGGGTCTGGAAACAAAGCCCTATGAAGAGAGACTGAAAGAACTGGGCATGTTTAGCCTGGAGAAGAGAAGATGGAGGGGAGACATGAGAGCACTCTTCAAAGACTTGAAAGGTTGTCACACAGAGGAAGGCCAGGATCTCTTCTCGATCCTCCCAGAGTGCAGGACACGGAATAACGGGCTCAGGTTGTTTAAATGGCTGCTGCTGTTTTTATATTGTTTCCATGTCTCTGATGGTTTTTAAATTTTGTATATTTTTAATGTTTACTGTTTTGAGCTTTTGTGAACCGCCCAGAGAGCTTCGGCTGTGGAGCGGTATATAAATGTAAATAAATAAATAAACAGGACGTCAGATCCATTTTCCTGGACATCAGGAAAAACTTCCTGACTGTTAGAGCAGTACGACAAGGGAGGTGGTGGGCTCTCCCACACTAGAGGCCTTCAAGAGGCAGCTGGACAACCCTCTGTCAGGGACGCTTTAGGGTGGATTCTTGCCTTGAGCAGGGGGTTGGACTCAATGGCCTTAGAGGCCTCTTCCAACTCTGCCATTCTATGAGTCTATGAGAAGAGGGCATCCGTATAGCTTCAGCGGCAGCTCTTGAGCATGCGTCCGAGAACGGCGCATGCTCTGTAACGTTCCCTAAGGGAGGGGGGAAGATCTTTGACGAGAGATTGTTGTTTTTTTGGAACGTTACGTCCTTTCTTCTGCCCCGCCTCCTGCCGCTGAGGTGACCAACCAGCAGGCCCGTCCACGCCGCTCGACAGGCCCCGTCCCCGACTCTCAAGGCCACGCCCCCTCGCTTTGCCCCACCCCTGGCAGCGGCCTCGGTCGCGCGCCCCTGGATTTCGCGGGCCCCGGGCTGAGGCGGGCTCGCGCTTTCCCCTCCCCCACCTTGCCTCTCCCTTGCTCAGCTGTAAGCAAAGGTCTCCCTGAGGGGAAAAGATAGCGCTCGCCTCCTCTCCCGCTCCCCTAATTAAAGTATTTTATTCCAATTACCATTATATTGGAAGGATTCGGATTCTCCTCATCAACCTCTCGCCTTCCTCATCCTTCAACTCCCCCCACAAATACTCCCATTCAATCCCTCTGGGTCAAATCCCGTCCTTCCTTCGTATTCAGAATAACCTCTTCCAATGTCCCCATTAAATTTCAAGAAATCGTCCCCTCAAAAACCAACAAACCATCATTTCCCTCACCTGAAGAGCCAACTCAACATGAAAACCCAATATTTACCCTTTCCTGCTCATGGCACTGCCTTGATGGCTTTTTAGCAAATAAGGCAATATAAAAGGGTTAATAGTAAAATGCTGAATAAATACGATTCTATGCCACTTTTAAGTGAATGAAAACCGGCTCTCAAAACTAAATTTGAATGTCAAGAAATGTTTTACCCTCCCCAGTGCCTGTTTGCTTTCTCTTCCCCTCCTTATTGTTTTATTATGGTTTTATTAGAATGTAAGCCTATGCGGCAGGGTCTCGCTATTTACTGTTTTACTATGTACAGAACCATGTACATTGATGGTGCTATATAAATAAATAAATATAATAATAATAATAATAATAATAATAATAATAATAATAATAACATATACCTTACCGCTTTTCATCATAAGAGCTACCCATTAATTTCTCCCACCTCAAAATCCCTCCCCGTTGACTCCCAAACCTTAAGGAGTATCTCCTTGCCCCAACCTTGCGCCCACCTACAATTTTAAAGGGGGGAAAGATTCCCCTTACCCTCGAAGGGACCCCTACAAACTACAAAAGCCTGATATCCTTCAGTCAGACCCATTAGCACTCCTCAGTCATGCCAAGGAGAACCCCCAAATTTCTCCCCCTTCCACAGGCGTCCCTCGCATAGGACTTTGCTTCCAAATGGGAAAATCCTCTCTAAACCCAAAGGAAAACTTCCCTCTTCACTATTACTGCATCTAAACTGTTCGCATTGCCCCGTCTTGGGGAGAGCTATTTTCCGCTCACACTGGATCCCAGGAATGAACCCTGTTCCCAAATATCTCTGGGAAGAACCCTAATTGAGTCTCAAGAGGCCAAAGTCTTGAGGCCAAAGTCCTGAGTACTTCTCTTGCTCTAACCTTCAGGTGCTAACAGCCAAGGTCAATGTCCCTTGGGGAGATTGGGAAGGTCAGCTTTCCAATGGACTCTTCAAGCCCATGAGAGGACTCTCATGGGGGACCCCAAAAAGAAATCCATTTATTAATGCCCCACAATGTCTCCTCTCACTAGCCCATCCAAAAGGCACTCCCCCATTTCCCCATGTCCTTTGGAGAGACCTTGTCGTTAAGATTCCTCAACCTCGACCACCATTTTGAATCCTGTCATTGCTGTTCTCTATACACGGACTCCAAGCCCCCGTTCATGGAAGTTCCACTCCATTGCTCCCCTCACACTGTTGCCACCACAGGACTCCCATTTGCCCGTTTCCCCTTGACATTTTAATTTCCACACAACATACCACATTACCTGTTTCCCTTCGTCAGATCCCAAAATGGAAGCACTGCAATAGCTGTGGTTTGTTTTGCCTGTATTGGGAGTTGGGATGTTGTTCTCAGCAGCTCTTTGAAAATAGCATATTTTAGGTCTCTTTGAAGATAGCATATTTTAGGTCAAGCCTGCACAACTTGTGACCTGCCAGGCCAAATGCAGCTCACCCCCCATGTATTGCAGCCTGCCAGGGGTTTGACAGCTGCCTTGTTATTGAACTCCCAGGCAGAGAGCAAAATGGTTTGAGGGCTCTATCAGTTTTGTGCCTCACAAGTTATGTAGGGTTGTTTTACATTCAGCAAGTACTCTGTATTCACCCTGAAAGAAAGGGAGCATTCTGTCTTCTGCGCTTCTTTATAGAGCATATTTTATTTGTTTCAGGTTTCTCCCACCATTTCTCTGCTGTTTATACCACCTTGTCCTTTCTCCTATATGTTAACTTTTCCAACACTCTCTTCACTTCCTTTTTATAGAAATTTCTCTTTCCCCTCACCTCTCTCCATTATAGATGTGGGACCAAATTGGACGTGTTTGCCCTGAGGAATTGCAGCCGAACAACAAAAAAATCAAACAGAATTCTGATAGGTGAGGGGGCCGAAAGCAAAAAACTTGGAAACTGTCTTCCTTTAAACAACAAAAAAGAATGGCAATGTAGCAGTAGATATGCCTAGAGTTTTGCTGTAAACATGGATGTGACTGTTGCATTGATCCAGAGTCCTGTATGCAGAAATGCCTCTATGTAAATGAACTAGATTTTGTTTTCTGCTTTTGCTAGACCTGAGGGAGGACAGAAAGCAATGAAAGGGAGTGAAACCACTTTCAAGTCTGTCTCTGCATCATTGAAGTTTAGAAACTTTAAAATTAACAAAAGAAAAGAACACTTATGCGGAATCTTTTGCTTGGGCAGTGTGACAGCAAAATCCGTGTAATCATGTTTGTTTATTATTATCCAGTTACTGTTAGAAAATAAATGCCAGCAGGCATTTGCAATTTCTTTTCATTTGTTGTAATGCTTTTTTAGCAACTGAGTTTGGAAGGAAATGTCTAACAGCATCTCCGCCTTTATTCTCAACAGAAGAAAGCACAATAACTATACCAGCACACTTAAAGAACTGGCTGAGATGTTGCCCATTCCTTTGCGGACAAGCTACAAGAGGTTAACTAAGGTATCATACCACAGATTTTACCATGTGTATTCAAGAAGCTTTTTGATGATGATGTCTGATTAACACAGCTAAAAATTGGACTTGGGTTTGCGGCAAGTTTAATATGTGCAAAACCTGGCTCTGCAGTGCTGCTGTTCTCAAATTGTGTTCTCAAAGTGCTGGTATTGACATTTAAAGCCCTAAATGGTTTGGGGCCAGGTTATTGGAAGGAATGCCTCCTCCCATATGTACCTGCCCGGACCTTAAGATAGGGTGACCATCAGAATTTCAACAGATACTGTATGCATACAAATGACACCTGCTGAAAATCCCATTTCTCTACAACTGTTAAGGATACAGGAGCCCTGTCCTCCTTTTCATATGGTCACCTTACTTAAGATCATCTACAGGGGTCCTTCTCCATGAGCCCCTGCCAAAGGAAGTGAGGCAGATGGCTACTAGGAGGAGGGCCTTCTCCGCTGTGGCACCCCGGCTGTGGAATGAGCTCCCCAGAGAGGGCCGCCTGGCGCCTACACTGTACTCCTTTCGTCGCCAGCTGAAGACCTTTTTATTCTCTCAGTATTTTAACACTTAATTTTAACTTAAATTTAAATTTTACTGTTCTAACTTTGTATTTTAATCTTATATCAATTTTGCTGCGTGGTTTTATCCTGGTTGTGCTTTTTATACTGTATTTTTTGTATTTGTGCTTTTAACTTGTTGGTTGTTTTATTATGGTTTTAATTTTTGTGAACCGCCCAGAGAGCTTCGGCTATTGGGCGGTATAAAAATGTAATAAATAAGTAAATAAATAAATAAATTGTACATGAATAAGAACTGCTAAAGTTCCTCTTCCCACTCCAGCTCATATTTGCTTTGCATTCTTTGACTTGAACAGAAAGAAATTCTTCTCCGAGTCCTTCATTACATTGAACACCTGCAGGCGAGCATTGATACGGCCAGATCGCTATTCCAGGTCCGTTGTGAGGAGCAAAAAGGTAATGCTGTGCAAATGGAGCCAGGAAAGACAGTATTACTTAACAGGAAATGTTGTGAGTGTCATGGAGTAAAAAGAAGGAAAAGCATGCAGCTGCTAAAAGGTTAAATAACCTGTCACAGAGGTCTGTCCAAGTATGATCAGGAGGTAATGGGAGAACGGCTGCCCAAGGGAAGCCAAAGAGTGAAACAAGGTAGCCTATAGTGCAGACTTGTAAGTAGCTGCTCTCCTGGTTGTCTGTGGTGAGTAAAACTTACCTCCAGGTGAGTAGGCAAAAAATGTTTACAAAAGTTGGCTCCCTGATGTCTTTGAGCTACAATGACTGATACAGATATACAAAAAGCAAAGCTATCCATATTGGCCATAAGCAAAATTTCAAAATCCATATTAGTAGAATACCTTTATTAGGCCAACCTCTGATGCCATGTTTCTCGCCTGCCCAAGGGCCTCTACTTCCCTTGCTCGGCTCCGTCCATTTTCTTCTGCTGCCCCTTACGCCTGGAACACTCTTCCAGAACATTTGAGAACTACAAGTTCAACCGCAGCTTTTAAAGCTCAACTAAAAACTTTTCTTTTTCCTAAAGCTTTTAAAACTTGATGTTGTGCAGACTTTATACTGTTAGTTTTACCCTACCCTGTGCCTGCTTACCCTACCCTGTGCCTGTTTGCATTCTCTTCCCCTCCTTATTGTTTTACTATGATTTTATTAGATTGTAAGCCTATGCGGCAGAGTCTTGCTATTTAATGTTTTACTCTGTACAGCACCATGTACATTGACGGTGCTATATAAATAAATAATAATAATAATAATAATAATAATAATAATAACAACCAAAAGATCACAAAAAATGAGTCTGTTTTCGAGATCTCTAGATCTCAGTCAAGATGTTACAAGTGGGGATGGGATGGACAGAGGAGGAAAAGAGAAAAAAGAGCTGGCTTGACATTGAAGTCATGGTATCGGTATGATTACAATCATGGAATGGAAGGGGAAGGCTCTGCAGACATTCAAGGAAGGCTCTAGCACAGGGGAGGGCGACCTCTGGCCCATAGAGGTTGTTCCATCTGGCTTCAGAAGTTTCAGAATTCCTCCTGTGGCAGCACGTGACCTCCAAGCCCTACCCCCTTGGAGGAATCGTCGTTGCCATCCCTGATCTGTGATTGAAAATAACAGCAGATTTGCATGGTTGCTCAACTGAGGGGCTGTCTAAATGGCATCTTTGCCCTGCAATGACTGTGAATCGGCGCTGCATTGGTTATATGACGCAGCTGCTGATTCGCTGCGACTATGGGGCAAAGAGACAAAGATGCCCATTGGAAAAGTTGGGGACAGTGCATAGTTAACTATGGAATTCACTACCACAAGACAGAGTGATGGCCACCAATTTGGATGGCTTTAAAAGGGGGTTAGACAAATTCCTGGAGGAGAAGGCTCTCAATGGCTACTAATCCTGATGGCTGTTTGCTACCTCCAATATCAGAGGCAGTATGCCTATATACACCAGTTGCTGGGGAACATAGGCAGGGGGGTTCTGTTGCACTCATGTCCTGCTTGTGGTTTTCCCAAGGGCAGCTGGTTGGCCATTGAACAGAATGCTGAACTACATGGACCCTTGGTTTGATCCAGCATGGCTCTTCTTATGTACTTAAGAAATGTTGACATCTGCTAATGCAGAGGATAGAAAAAATAGAAATACCTTTATGACTTGAACTGCTCTTTCTTTAAAAGCAGGAAAATCTGACCAGATGGTGATATCTGCCCTAAAGAGAGGACGAAGAGAAACTACTCCACGGGCAAAGAAAACCAAGCCACTGGGTGTCTGCAAGAAACCCAGGAAGAGGAGACGTACCCGCAAATCAGGTCGGGGAAGGATTCTGCAAATCCCTCTTTGATGTGTTTCAATCTGTGGCACTTTCTTTCCTCCTTCCTCTGCATGTTTGGCACTGCACAGTGTCTCTGATTCCCGCAACTCACACCCAATAGTCATGGGTAGCTTCAGTTTGCACAAGATTTTGTTCCCACCCCGCTCCCATGACCTATGAGGCTGATGGCAAGGACCGAAGTGAGGCAAGGGCAGGCTGTGGATTGGGCACAACCCTTTTGGTGCAGGGATGCTCTGAAGTACCTGCAATATTCAACTAAGAGGGAAAGTAACTGGACTTATACACCTCCAGGGACAGAGAAGGGAAGTGTGTATGTGTCAGGGGGCAGGGGTGAACTTGAACCAAGGAAGATTGAGGGAGCAAATGAATGCTAAACTGCTGGGGTTTTCTTACATTTTGCGCCATGCAGTGCAAAAGTTCTTGACTCTAAAGCGCCTGCTGAAACAAGGCAGACGGGCACGGTAGCCAAGACTAGTCTCCTCCCAGATGCTTGTATCACTTGTTTTTGTAGAACGGCAAGGAGTAAGCAAGAAAGCATGCAAGTGCCTTGCTCTGGAGACTGGAAAGAGCTCTTCCCAAGCTCATGAACACAAGAAGGAGAGCCTGTCTGCATTGAGAGATGTGTCCTCTATTCTTTCATCCTCCCAGAAGCAATCACCTTCTTTTCCCAGCTTCCAAGTTCCAAGGCTAGATTCTTACCAGCCTGCAAGTGCTACCTTTCTAGACATCACCAAAGGTGGAGTTTCATTCCACACTGCAAGTACTTTCTTTTGTCTGTTTTTGGCCAATCATTTTTATTGGGAGACCACTATAAGTTCTGTTTTGAGCTAAGCAGAACTCTTCTTTAGACAGAATAGAATGAGAGCTAGTGGGTTGCATAGAGAGAGAAAGATGGGTTACAAATGTAAATGTTTTTGGTCATTTGAAGTAGATTTCCTCATCAGGCATGCCTAAGGTGACCCTATGAAAAGGAGGACAGGGCTCCTGTATCTTTAACAGTTGCATTGAAAAGGGAATTTCAGCAGGTGTCATTTGTATATATGGGGAACCTGGTGAAATTTCCTGTTCATCACAACAGTTAAAGCTGCAGGTGCCCTGCCCTCTTTTAAATCTGGTCACTCTAGTATAGCTCCTGCGGCTTTAACTGTTGTGATGAAGAGGGAATTTCACCAGGTTCTCCATATATACAAATAACACCTGCTGAAATTCCCTTTTCAATGCAACTGTTAAAGATACAGGAGCCCTGTCCTCCTTTTCATAGGGTCACCCTAGGCATGCCACACTTTGACAGCAAGCGGGCTGGTCTCTGCTAAACACACTGTCCTTAACTGGTCTGATTAAAAAAAATATCACCCTGAATTATTTGCCTTTCTCTAGAATTAGTGTGGGAATTAGTCTGGAAATAGTGTGGCATGTGCTTAATTCTCCCTCTCCTCTTCCAAAATCAACAGAATATAAAAGTGCTGAACTTTAGCTGCTGGACTATGCTCAGACTTTTAAAGAAGAGCGTTTCAAATATATGAAATATTAACCTGTGAAAAAGAGAGAGAGAGAGAAAGGATGCATCCTTCTAAAGGATGTCCAGGTTTGGGCTTTATCAGACTTTGAAAGGGAGCTCTTAATGTTGGGAAGGGGACACTAGAAACTGTTCTCTGCGTGCTGTTCCTGTTTGTACTTGGCTGTAATAAAATTTGCTTTCTGTAGCTCACAGAGCATGAACTAAATAGGTTCCAAAAAGCTTAACAACTTTTCCCTCATTCCTTGTAACTGTTATTGGCAGATTGGAACTTGGGTAGCAACCATAAAGAAATCAAGAACGATGCTGATGTGTTTTCTGTTTGTGCAGCACAAGTAGGTTACAATGAGCTGCGTCAATACACCGAAGTGCCTGCGCATTCATTGATGGGGTAGGAGCAGAGAGCAGATAAGTGGCATATCATACAATCAGGTTCCTGTGAGGCTCTGTGTTCAAACTAGAATTGGGCAAAGGCTTGAAGGCCAGGAGCATTGGCTTTGTCCACAGACTCATTTTGTGAGACGCAGAGCTTTTGAAAGCTCTGCTACTTCCTTTTATTTGGTTCTGTCTTGGCTCTTTCACAAAACTCAGCATAAAGATGTGGCAGTTAGGGTTAAAGAGCAATTTGTCTGCATCCCTATTTATGCAAGACAAGTTGCCTACACTGCATAATATGGTGTGTGTGTGGGGGTCTTTAGTATTTGGGGAGGAGTGAATAAAGGCTACATGGTGTGTGTGTGTGTGTGAGAGAGAGAGAGAGAGTGAAATTGAGCCCCTGTGCCATTAGATACCTAACCAATGTAATATAGAAAATTGCTTTATACTGAATCAGATCATTGGTCTACCTAGCTCAATACTATTGACACTAACTGGCAGCAGTTTTCCAGGGATTCTTTCCCAGTCCTACCTGGAGATGCTGCCAGGGATCAAACCTAGGACCTTCTGCATGCAAAGCATGTGCTCTACCATTGAGCCACGGCCCCTCCCTAATGTAAACCAACAACAGTCAATTTGTCCAACACTGAAAGGCATACAAAAAATATATTAAAAAATACCATAAGCCCAAACTGTGACCTTGTGTCCATGAGACCCACCCACCCTCCCAATTAATCTGGCATCTTACCACCTGGTGACTATCCCAATTGTGCTTTCAGACAGGAACTGGTGTATTACCATTCCTCTTGTGAGGAAGAAGAGGAAGAAGGACCCAGAGCCAATCCTTGGCTCTCAACCCAATCCCCTGTGACTATCTCCCATGGTGAGCTGCACATGAGTCTGTGGAAAGGCCCAGGACAAGGCATTGCCGGAGAGTAGGGTGTTGGGACATTGATGTAAGGAGGCTGAAGGGCCAGGAGGGGTGAAGTTCAAGCTGAGGCATGCAGTGCAATCCTAAGCATGTTTACTCAGAATTAAGTCTCACTAAGTTCAAGGGGATCTACTCCCCAATAAGTGAGTTTAGGATTGCAGTCTAAATGCCACTGAGAGGCAGGTAACAGATGCTGTTCATTGGGGTTGCTCCTTGCCACCATTTAGTATCCTCCTAAAAACTGGATGCAAAATAACTCCATAAACCACACTCTTTTCTCAGCAGGGAGCATGCAGCTGTGTTCCCCTGGGGTTGCAGCCCAAAGCAACAGTTGCTCGGATTTGGGGCTGAGCCCTTCACTTTTCTCCTCTCCTGCTCGGCTACTTCCCAGGCACATCCTCCAAGGTGGCCAGGAGGAACTTTCCCCAGGTAAAGCAGCAGTAAGGTGGGTTCACTTGTGCTTGTTGTTCCAAGTCATGCTGTGTGCTTCATCTCGTAGTCTCTGTGATTCATTCTTGTCTGAGTTGATAGACAAGGAAATATTGCCCCCTTCTCTCCAAATATGAAAAGGATAAATTGATTTAGAAGAACAGCCTCTTGGATTTTGTGGCAGCTGACTGTGACACTGGCCATATTCCTGTCTTGTGTACTGTGGCTCATTGAAGCCAAGACACAGTCCAAATATTACCCTTTAGGGGAGGGACTTACGTTGAGGTAATTGCGACATTTGAAAGACCCGAGGAGAGAGAAACCTGAGAGCAAATGACAACACTGGTACTTGGTTAATTTTTCTTTGAATGTGGGACTTACGTGCACACATCCTGGGAGGTGGAAGGCCTTCTTTGAAAGTGCTTTTTGAGATTTAGAAGTATCTTTTTCTTTCCCTGCAGTGTTGTTTGAAGACGTGTATCTGTCCCCACAGTCTAGTAGTTTTTCTCAGTCACTTTCGGGAACCCTGTTAAGAAAGGTAAGTGCTTTACCCCTCAGTTTCATATATTCTTTCTCCTTCATTTATGATTCCTTTTCTTTAAGGCTATTTTACGAGTGCCATCTGACGAGTGTTTTATTGCACAGAGTTTTCTCAGTTCCCTCACGCGACGTCATCTACCTCCCATGTGCCTTCCGGCCCTCCTGGCCTTCCTTTCATGACAAAAAATCCCCTGCTTAAGTCCGATGTATTTTTAAACACGGAATTGCTCCTTTCTCCTGCTGTGTGCAGGAGAAGCAGTGCCATTAGAACAGCGGACTGAATGGACCTCATGCTCATTGTGTAGGTTTTCCAATAATTTTGTACCACACAGGGCCGGCGCTACCATTAGGCCAACTAGGCAGCTGCCTAGGGCGCAGACCTCAGAGGGGTGCAGTACTGCCCTTTAAGGGTCACAGTTTTATACAAAGTAGCTGTTCTAAGAAAAAAACATAATAAAAGGAAAATATAATAGTTCAGAAACTCTTCTTGAACAGGTGAATCGAAGTTGGCAATTTTTTTTTGGTGTATGTGTGCAAGTAGCTCACCTTGCCTAGGGCACAAAATAGTCTGGCACCAGCCCTTGTACCATGTGAGTAGTTAGACTGTTCTAGGCCTCACTAAATTACAATGAATTAAGGGCTAGTGGAATTTCATCTAGGATCTTATACTGGTTTGATTGTCAACACTGATATAAGTATCTCAGTTTTGAGGCAAAACCCGTTTCAAATATAATGTTCCTTTCTTTCACTCCTTCCATGCACTACCACCTCCCTTTTACTTCTACTTGCAACGGTCCTACCTCTGATACCTTCCTTTATCTCTTGCAGTCAGCATTCACACTAGATCACTGCTACCTTTCCTACAGCGAAATGGGTAAAAGCGATTCCAGCCCGGTGTCAAGAGTGAATGAGACGGCATCTTCATGGAACAAACCATTCCTTCAAGAGGTGGCAAGGAGATTATGGGGGTGTTATTTTGTGTGGCAGAGGAATCAGGTCATGGAACTAGGGCCTTCTAGTTCAGGGATTGCAACCAGGTGCCCTCCCAATGTTTTGGACTACAATTCACATTATTTCTTACTATTGGCCATGCTTACTGGGGTTGATGGGAACCGGCATAGCCAGTGATTTCCTACCCCTGCTCTGGTTCTACTACCGGAGCCTAGCGTGACTGTTAAACTAAGGAATTTGCTAACAGAAGATGCAGTGATGGCCAACAACGCAGATAGCTTTAAAGGTGGATTAGACACATTCATGGAGAATAAGGTTATCAACAGCTAATAGGCATGATAGCTAAATACTTTCTCCAGCATCAGGGGCAGCATACGTCTGAATACCAGCTGTTGGGGAACAACATCAAAGGAGAGCTATTGACCTGCTTGTGCGCTTCCCAGGGCATTAGGTTGGCCACCATTGGAAGCAGGATGGTGGACTAGATAGGCCTTTGGTCTCATAATCTAGCAGGTCTCTTCTTAGGACTTATTTGTTTACTACTACTATTTGATGATGATGATGATGATGATTCCTACTCCTACTCATTTGGGGGCATAACCAACCACAAAGATTAAAAATAAGTTAAATATTATCCCTGAACCATTGTAATGGTGGTGGTGGGTTTTTTTTTTTAGTTTTGAGGCTTTATTAAAATGTCTATTTATGTATTTATGTATTTATTATTTATTAAATTTATATACCACCCCATAGCCGAAGCTCTCTGGGCAGTTTACAAAAGTTAAAAAGAGTGGACAATAAAAAAAGTATACAAAATTTAAAACCATCAAAAAAATACACACAAAAAAAACAGAATAAAACAGTATCCATTTTAAACACAACAGTTCTGGGGTCCATTAAAAAACAAACAAACTTAGCATATGTTGTTAAGTGCTGTTAAATGCCTGGGAGAATGGTGTTGGGGAGAACTTAGTTAAAATAAATGGGAGGAATGTAATCAAGAGATTGAATTCTAGATACTCCAACAGGGGATAAAAGCTTTAATTAAACAACATAGTAGCTATTTTGTGATAGTGTGGCTGTAAAGATAAAGATGTGTTAACCATTCAGTGTGTGTGTATGTTTTTTAAATTCATACCTCAAGGCAGTTTTGAGTTGAAGAGATATGGATATGAGTAAGATATTGCTGTCTGTTTGTCTGTGAGACCCCACAGAAATTAACATTGAGGATCATGACAAACCCTAGGTCAGAGCTTTCCAAACTTTTCATGTTGGTGACACACTTTTTAGACATGCATCATTTCGCGACACAGTAATTCAGTTTTACTAGCAAACCAGAGGTTAAACTAACCCCTTATAAGAGATACGGACACATACATAAATTTTAATAACGAAATGTATGGGGACACAACATATCTCATGAAAACCTTTCATTTATATATTTAAAAATATATGATTTGCAAGATAATAACATACATTTCCAAGACTTTTCACATTGAACCAATTTTGTTGAGCGGCGATCGAGCGGCAGTTGAGACGGTGTTCTATCAAAAAACTGGACCCATGGAATTTCTCGAATGCATCACTTCAGGTGCAGCTGCGTCACCGGAAGTGACGCAGAATCAGCTGTTTCGACCCGATTATGCATACTGCGCATGCGCAGTACCTGTATGATCCCTCGACCGTGGTGTGCATACACGGATACGACGGAAGGGGAATGTACCAGTGCACCATACTAATCGGCACCTTTGCTGCGTAAAAATGCATGCAAGTCGGTATTGCTTATTTCACATAGACTCAGAGGTTTCTCGTTACGTTCGCATGACACACCTACACACTGCAGCTGACACACTAACGTGTCGCGACACACAGTTTGGAAAGCTCTGCCCTAGGTACTAGACCTGCATTTGTTATATGTAATACTTCTGAACAATTATACAATTCATATGTTTGCATTAAACAGGAGTGATTTCAAAGACATCACATTAAGGCCAGATCTACACCAAGCAGGATATAACACTTTGAAAGCGGTTTGAAAATGGTATATGGAATGTGTCATGCACCCCAACAGTTGCTAATACTGTTAAAAAGCACTATAAAGCAGTGGTGTAGATCCTGCCTAAGTGTGTTTAAAATGATTTAAATAGGGATCTATTTGACTCTGATGTCAGGTTAGTGATTTCATTTTTGGAAGAGTAGTATGGTTAAATTACTTCATTTCTGGGAGCTTTCCTATAGAAAAAGTTTCAAGAATCATAAGACTCTGCACATCGTTTTTGCTATATCTGATGACACAATTTCACATGCCTCTTTCTGCATTGACCAACCTGACCTTCACCTTGTCCGATCAGGAGGCTGCCATCATCGGGCCTGAATGCACTTTGTCCTCCAGTGATGAGAACAGTGATAGCACCTGGACACCATGCAAGAGGGTGAAGCCATCTCAGGTAGCCTGTCAGAAGAAGAAGAAGAAGAAAGTGGGCAGGAGGCAGAGGCGCCAGCCAGTAGCCTGTGAGAAACGCAGCAGCTCCTCTCCTCTGCAGCTGAAGAAGAAATGTGTGAATGGCTTTATCATGTTCTGCCGCCTGAACCGCAAGCACTTCATCCGGTGAGATTCAGAGGACCAAACTCTTTCGGAGTGACTAAAACCCATCTTTTTAATAGGTTTCTTCCAGCACCATATTTCTGCGCACTACACAGAAACCTTGATTTCTTTTCAAAGTGTAACAGTAATAATTGGCATGCGTAGGGTGACCCTATGAAAAGGGAGGACAGGGCTCCTGTATCTTTAACGGTTGCATAGAAAAGGGAATTTCAGCAGGTGTCATTTATATATATGGAGAACCTGGTGAAATTCCCTCTTCTAGCATCATCCCACATACCTGTTTCCTCGAATTATCCCCTACAGCGCTAAGCTGTTGTTGTTGTTGTTGCTACTGGGCAGCTAGATCCTTTGAATACCAGGAAATGGGTTTAAGAGGGGAAATGTAAAAAAAACATTAAAAATCATTGGATGACCCAATCTGATTCAAATTTGGTATGCTTAAAGCTCTCCTTAATATCTATTACTGTGCCAATTTTGATGTCTTTATCTTTAAGCTTACGCAGATGTAAGCATTTGTTTATGTTTTCTTCAAATCCTGCTCCTGCACTCCAGTGGCCGCTTGGATGATACGCTCGAAAACTAGTATCAAAGTATGGCGAGGCTGTTGCCTTTGAAGTATAATTAAAGCAGGATGCATGGGAGTACTTCACAATATAAGCTGGAAAACTTCAGCGTCATTTGCATGCAGTTCACAGTGATTGCACAGTATAACGCTGGTGTGATAAAGCTTGATATCACCACAGTTAAAGCTGCAGGAGCTATACTAGAGTGACCAGATTTAAAAGAGGGCAGGGCACCTGCAGCTTTAACTGTTGTGATGAATAGGGAATTTCACCAGGTTCCCCATATATACGAATGACACCTGCTGAAATTCCCTTTTCAATACAACTGTTAAAGATACAGGAGCCCTGTCCTCCTTTTCATATGGTCACAACTAAGCATGTGTATAGAATGTCAGAGTGTTCAAAGCTCTTCACTTACATTTCTTCAGTAACCCCTAAAACAGCCCTGCAATGTAGACCATTGCTCTTATCTCCCTCACATTGCAGAGAGAAGAGTGGTTTGTTAAAGGCCTCATAGTATGCTGTTCATGGGTATTCTGGGATTTGTAAGGTTGAACTAACAATGCTTCCAAAAAGTGTTCTGGATTGAACTTTGGCGAGTGTGTAATGGGAGGATTCCACAATTCAGGGTGGAGGCAGCCACTGAGAACACTTTTCTTTACCTCAATCACCTTTGCATCTGCTAACCGTGCAACTCTTTATAGCACGTACAAAAGATTCCGCACTCACCCACCCCTGCAGTCATAGAATAGAATCATCAGAAATTTGTTTTAAAGCCCAAATTCTAGGACTATGTGCTTGTAGATCACAGGTTGTATATGTGTGTTTCTCAGCACTCTGAAGGTTGATTGCTACATATAATTTAATTTCATTTCCCTTTCTCTGGAAGTTGAGATTCTGATGATTTTATAAAAAAAACCTGTAACCAGGGACCCGAAAAATGTAACATCACAAGTTGTGCCTGGAGACCTCAAGCCCAGGCCTAGGAAAAATGCAATCCAGTGCTTCCATATTGTTAAAATTCTAGGTTCGTCTAAGGCTGGATATCGTCTGCAAAAAATCCTTGTTTCCCTGGGCTGAGGAGGTGTGTGTGTCAAGGAGGTTAGGTTTCATTCAGTTTTGTGTTTGCTAGGCATTTTTAACTTTGGTCTCTGTGGAGAGCAAAAAGCTGGCCTGGCAGGGGGTTACCACAGCAACCTGTTCTCTGGAAACCTTGAGGGGACATGGGGACATTGGCAGTGCCTCGTGTGCACGCTTCTCATGAGTTTGAATGACCAAATTAGATTTTCTCTTGGCAGTGCTTGCCCAGGCATGGCCTCCACAGCTGCCACGAGAGAGCTGGCCCAGCTGTGGCGTCTGATGACGAAGCAGGAACGGAAGCCCTATTGGTAGGTCTCTGGCATTGGTCAAAACCAGGGGTTTTGGGATTAGGCTGCGTTTTGGGTGATTCATAGGCCAGATTCATACGTAACTCATTGGTAGAGCGATCCCACAACATCTTAAATTAAAGTGACCGGGGAACAAGTAATGGGATGGACCTCTGTAGACCAACTACTTGCTAGACTAGACAATATTGGGCTGGGTGGACAAATAGTCCAAGCAGGTATAAGGGAGATTTAGGGCCAGCATCAAAGGTAGGTATGGTCAGGCGCCTATGAGGCCCACTGACAAAAGTCCCCTGGACTTGCTCCTTTTCATCACTGCAGCCTGCTTGTTCAGCTGCCTCTCTCTCTCTCTCTCTCTCTCTCTCTACTTGTTCACTGGCTCTCTACCTGCCAAGGAAACAAGTAGTATCAATTATGAGAAGCAGCTTGAGAAGCAATAGCAGCTGGTGACCATGGCAATGAGAAGACAGACTCACTGTGGGAGGGGAGCCGTTGAAGATGACTTGCTCAAAGCACCTCAGAATCCTGGAGATGGTACTGGGCAGCTTTCTGCATTCCTGTGTGCACCTCTGTATATCTCAGGGTACTATTTGCGTGGAGATGGATTTCTAATACATTTCTAGCTCCCTGTGAACCTAACCATGAAAGGAAATAGATTCCATTATCGCCACCCCTGTCTGGTGCCCCTGTTTTGGTGAATTTGTGTAAAAAAACCCACCATCTATCATATGATAACTGCTTAAATGCCAGTTGTATACATCCTTCATGTATTATTCCCTCTATCACATAGTAAGGCAAATAGTATTATTAGTAATTTATTCTATTTATATTGTGCCTTTTTTAAAATTGGTATTCATTAGCTAACAATAGAAATCAAGTAAAGGTCAAGTAAAGGTTGCCTATCATCCCCTGTCACTTCATGGCAAGTTGCTAAGTGGATTTACCTTCCATGCTAATTCACATGACCTTGCTTTATCACATTATAATGGCAACTATCATATGGTAGCTTGGTTGTGTGTAGCATGTGTTGCAGCCTGGCTATTACAGATAGCTGTCAACCGGAAATAACTCATTAAATGATAAGCTTATCTCATAAGTTTTCTCTTTTTGCCTTTTAGCATGAAAGCCCGGCGATTCAGCCGCCTAAACAATCGCATTGTGAGAGATGACTTCTCCAGCGGGGAGGAGGAGCCAGAGCCGCCCAAACCATTCCATCTGCTGCTCGCTGAGAAGTCCCTCTCTGGCATCCCGAATTTTGGTGACTACTCTTTACTGGAACTTATTCCCTGACTCTTCACACTGGAATGGTAATGGCATATCCATCCACTGGAAAGACGGCCCCTCACTCTGGTCTGCTACTGATGGTTACAGAGCTTCCCAATTGATGGGTCTGCAAAGTAGTGTATACTATCCCTATTTGTAGCAACATACCAGGTAACAGGAACTCCATGGACCCCATGGGCTGGGGCACTGTAGAACAGTAGCATAGGGGGGAGGGAGGGGGCCATATACTCTTCGTTGCCACCTATAATGCATGAACCTTCCTATTGTTTGCAAATATTCCCCACTCCACTACCAGTGTATCACTAGTTTCTTTGTCTCTGGCTTCCAGAAGCTGGTTTCTAAGGAGAAGGAAAAGCACATGGATGTGCTCTTTTCAATACTTCTGGTTTCCCCCAGGGACCACCATGTATGTTATGTTCTACCCACTGGAGCCCGAAGTTGGTCTCTGGTAGTCTTGGACATAGTGATAGCTGCTGTAGTGGCAACATTGGCAAAGGAAGTCCGTAGGTCTGATTGATAGGGACCATGCTGGGCCACTTGTATATTTGCATGGCTCTTAACCTTTGATCTAGGGATGCTATTCCGTTTGAAATGAGTGGATGAAATTTTGAAAAAGGGAAGGATCTGTGTGGCTTTTAAAAAATAACCCTTGTTTTTAACCATATGACTTTCCCCAAAAGAAGTCTGGTGGGCTGGAAAACTGGGTGTCTGCTTTTTAAAATAAATAAATCCAAGTCTATATATTGCCAAAGTTTTTAGCTCCTCTTTTCTTTCACCAGGGCTTAGCTCAGGGAGTAAGTTTCACCACATCCAGCCCAGTTGGTTTAATTACTGGTGGCTCAGCTCCATGGGTCATTTTGCTGTGGCAAAAAAGTGCAGTTTTTGAGGCCCACAATGGTCTCTCTGATGCCATGGCAAATTCAATGCTTTGTTACATAGTAAGTTCATGTGTTTCTTTGCTTTTTCCTGGAGCAAATTAATGTGTTCAAAATGTGCTCTGGAAAGGATTGTGTCCTCACTGACCCCCATATCTAGGCCTGTACATCAGAGTTCCTGAAGAAGGGCTAGTTCTGTAAATTAGGCCTGTGGGAGTCAGGAAGTTTCAAATACTTACTTAATTCTGAGCTCAGAACGGCAAATGTCTCACACTGAGAAGGTAGAATATCAGGATTGTACTTCTGAAGGCATAGATTAGTACCTCTCTATACAACATTTCTGGTTGGTTCATATCCTGATTAGGGAGGAACTCCTCAGTAGCCTATCCTCTACCCACCTCTTAAATTGTGTCCCCGCCTCACCCTCTGCCACGTTCACAACCAGTTTGTGTTTCAAAATCTGTTACAGGCTTGAATTGGTTTTTCCACTGTTGTATTTATCTATTTATCTATTTATTGGTAGGGCTTTTTCCTCGCCTCTATTTATATTTAAAATAAAAGCTAGTATTAAAATTAACTCTCGGTTTTGATGGCTCTGTACGTCTCCTCCCCATGATCTTTTAAGATCTGAACCCAGTGGCTTTGAGTGTGCAAGGCAGATCCGCTCCCAGGGAGGAGCGAAGAATTGGTAGAGAAGGTGTGAGCTCCTCTCAAAATATGTCTTCATCCGGCTCAGGAATCAGTTAATTATCAGTGTGGCAAATGATGGAACCAACTTCCTGTCTCTTTCAAAACAGTTATTCTTTGGCAATTTAAAGCATGCTGGAGGTTTGCATCATAACCTGCTCCATCCACTGTCTGCCTCATTGTTCTCCCTAAGCAGAGCTTTTTCTTTGGGCTGCATCCAAGGAGCATTTTATTGCATGCTCGTTACTGGGCACTCACGGAGTTTGCTCAGGTCCCTCACATGACGTCATCTGCCTTCCACTCACCTTCCGCTCCTCTGGCCTTCCTTTCGCGACAAAAAAAAACCTGGTTAAGTCCGATGTATTTTTAAACATGGAATTGCTTCTCACTCCTGCTGTGTGCAGGAGAAGCAGTGCCATTAGAACAGCGGACTCAATGGGCCTCGTGCTCGTCGCTTCTTCTCGTGGAGAAGCAATGGTAGGGAGCATGTTTCTCCCCAGTGTGATGGAGCTCTTTGTCTTACATTTGTGGACCCCTGGGCTCTTATTTCTTATAGCTGCTCCTCATTCCGGTAGTGCAGAGAGCAGAACTACCAACCAGGCCTTAGCTTTGGAACACGGCGTTGTTACACCTGGCATTTATATAATGTTGTAGAGAAGCCTTCCCCAACCTGGTGCCCTTCAGATGTGTTGGACTACACCTCTCAGTGTCCTGAGCCAGCACTTCATAAACATGTATCTCAGTCATCTTTCAAAGAACCCTGTAGAGTAGGACAGTATTACCCCAAATGTAGGTCTGGGAGAACAGTGGTGTGCCAAGTGAGCTCATATCTGTGTTAGGGACTTCCTGGTTCATATGTCATTCTCTTACAGCACAGTCCTGTGCATGTCTACTCAGAAATAAGTCCCATGGTGTTCAGTGTGACTTACTTCTAGTGAAGTGTGTATAGGTTGCAGCCTCCATCTCTACACTCAAGAAACTCTCAACGAAGTATCCCTGTGCACGTACAGAATGTCTTTCTTTCATTACCTCCATACATCTCGTATTAGGAAGCAAAGCACTCAGGTTAGAGGAGTGGTTTCCATGAAAAATGGAGCCTCAGCACACACCCCTTTGAAGTTAACCACAGTTGCCAACAGAACCTTTGTAGATAGGGAGTTTGCATGGGAGGTTTGCATGGGAAAAAGCAAATGGCAAGTGGGGTTCTTGTCACTTGGGTACAAGCAGCCCTGAAATTGGCTAATCTGCCCCTAGAAAAGCATATCTTTGTGTCATTGTTCAAGAGGACACTACCCTTTTCAGTTTTTCATTTATTAGAAAATTGGCAATACAGACACAGCATAACTTGGCTTGGTGGGCTAGATAAGAGGGCCTGGCAGAAGTAAGTAACCAAAATAGGCCTTGATGTCCATCCCAAACTCTTCAGGAAATACATTCCAGAAACATCTCCAAAATCCAGTGATTTTGTCTTGCAGAACTTTCCTGCAGAAGGAGCTGTCAGCTAGAACGGCTGTAAGTAAAATGTAGACTGGAGTGGGCCACCATTCCCCTCTCCCTCTTTTCCTGGTTCCATTCTAACGCCCACAAAACCATCAGGCACTTCATTAAAGTTCTCCGTCAAAGTCATTAAAGGTTCTTGGCACCTTTGCAAGACACCTAAATTGCTCTTGCTGTCTCCAGAGGATAGGTGTTTGCATGTGCTCAGCTGCCCAGGCCAAAGTCCTAATTAACCTTCTTAATTGGTTGCTTTCCAGTTTAAACAGAGGCTGATGCTGCCTACTGCTGCATGTTGCTTTCTACTCCTGTTTCTACACCTTTTGTAACTATTGCTACTTCATTTTTTCTTGGTCGCATGGGAACAGAACTACCGTGGTTTTTCCACGAGGTACATTTCATGTTGTTCTTTTAAGAGATAGGAAGGCTTGTCTTCATGGCCAACTGATGTATAGAGCCCAGGGAGATTGAGACCTTATGTGTGGGAGAAGACATCCCACGTTCTGACAGCCACCTCCACCCCACCCACCCCCATGGTGTTTTTTGACTAGCAGGGGGAAATGCTATTTTCCATAAGCACAAAATGTTTTTGCTTTTTGTAAAAAGCAAAAAGTGAAGCTCTGCTAGGACTGTAGCACAATCTCTATATTCTAAACCTGAATTTTGGATTGTGGGGGCATGGCAATGTGGATGCCTCTCATGACTGCCCCCCAACATAAGCCAGGGAGAGACTTTGTAATGAATGGTACTATAGCAATAGTGGTTGGACAGGAGAGTACTTAGAAGTCTGGAAGGGCTAGCACAGAGGAGCCATCCACTGAGGATGGGGTATGTATTCCACTTTACCATTTCAGGATCCCAGATCTACAAAGGTGGAAGTGAGGGGACCCAAGAGGCTGTTATGGAGTGGCTGGTGCTGCAGAAAATCCACCCTTTGGGCACTGTGAGTGGAGTTTCCCGGGGGAGCGGAGAGTGCCAAGCCAGGGTAGAGCAGTGAGGGACTGGATGTGTGGGCCGCAGGGCTATCGATAGGAGAGCTGTCATCATCGGAGCTGGGGATGACATGTCTCTCTCGTGGCAGGCCCCGTCCATCCTTCAAAGTGCCACCTTCGCTGGTCTCCCTGCAGAGAAGGAGAAGAAACCCAAGAAACAGTGACCCCAGGTGCCAAGCGGTTAAGAAATCAGTCCCTCCTGGGGTGCCGAGCAGGACAAAAGTTCTTGGGGGTAGGAGGCTCTTTCGTCCAGTTGGTAAGGCACGTTAATAAATGATTTAGACCAGTAAACTTCAGGCTTTTCAGACTTGGAACTTGCTTTTAAACCTAAATGTCAATACATACATCCCCTTTTAACTATTTCCCCCACCTGCATCCCAATTTTCTAGTCTTTTCTTCATGCCAAAGCAGATGAGATGAAGGAGATCTGTGTTTTCTGCAGTTGGATCTTCAAAATGGTCACCTAGCTCATGGGAACTGCATGAAAGCGTTAAGCTCCCCTCTCCCAGCACCTCTCTTCCAATCAAATTCTGATCCCCCCACCCCCAGGTACATTTAGGTAAAAAAATAAAGAGGCTGAAGATCCTGATTATAGATCTCCTGCATCCTGTCTAGTTCAACCCACTCTCTTTTGCTCTTGTATGCTCTTCTCCTTCTGACCCTCCTCTCCTCTTTCTCCTCTCTGTCTCCCTTTCCTAACATTCGTCCATCTAGTCCAGTATTACAGGCGGCTCCCCAGAGTTTCAGGCATGAATATTTCTGGCCCCACCTTGAATCTGTGACTTTGTACATGCAAGGCAGGTGCTCTGCCACTGAGACACAGGCCCTCACATGCCAGCTTGAACGGGAGTGTGAGCAGAAGGCCAGTGGAAAGAGGGCACCTTAGAAAAAGTGAGAGAGGTGGAGAGAGAGACTGCAGATAGGCAAGCGAGCAAGGTCTTTCTTTTTGGTTCCTGCCCCCTGGGAGTATCAAAGAAGCTACTGTTCTCATCGACCACACCTAGAGCCTATGGATTCTGGAGTTTTGATCCACCCTAGCCTTTTTCTGTGGCATCTGGACCTCCTTTTTGCCCCTTGCTGTGTCAATAGACAACAAGCACCTATGTTTGCTTTCACAGCAAAGCCTCAGCTGTTGTGTTCCAACCCCACGTTAGCTGAGAGGCCCCCTCACCTCTCCTTGGTCTCGGCTGCACGGTCTCTCTGGCGTCGATTTTTGAACCAGTTGCTGACCTGGGTGGTGGTCAACCCGGTGGCCTCCGCTAGTTCCCTCTTCTCACGTGGGGATGGGTAGGGGTTGTGGATGTACCACTCCCGTAACACACTCCGGGATTTCTCCTGTATTGAGAGCAGAGGGTGTTAAGAAAGGCACTTAAACGAAGCACCTAGTCAAACATGAAAGGCATGTTGATCTGGAAAAATAGGAATAAGGAGGGGTAATAGAACTCACTTTCTTTGCTAGTCATAATTTTAGAAGCCCTCTTCATATCCCCCCTTCCCCCACCAACTTTTGAACTAAGAGTCCCAAAATCTCCAGCTTTGCCTCACAGAGAAAGCCTTTCTTTAGTTTAGTAATCCTTTCCTGAGCATTTTCCAGGGGTATGATACCCTTTTAAAGATCATAGAATCATAGAATAGTAGAGTTGGAAGGGGCCCATAAGGCCATCAAGTCCAACCCCACATGTACACGTCATTCTAAATGTGGCCACATCATACATATTTATATATAATAGCATCATCATATGTTCCCTTTCCTAATAACACTGACTTGGTTTCGTTTTTGCTTCTTTGACTTCTCCGGCCCTACAAGTTGACTCATTCAGTGAGCTTTTCTTGTGACCCCAATATCTTTTCCCTGGGTTGCCGCAGCCAATTTCATCCCCCTCTGTTTGTATGTGAAGTTTGATTTTTATTTTTAATCTCACTGTGCATTGACAATGTGCAGTTACTTGTACCCAGTTCAGGTGAATTGATATAATATAACCAGCAGGGGGCAATGACACTCTTCTGCCTTATTAGCTGTATATTCCCAAAAATAAAACAGTCACCAACCCCTTATTTTATTTTTAATCCTAGATATCATTTTGTGAAGCCTTAAAGCTTGGCTGGATTTCTGTAAGTTAATGGTGGAGGAGAAAATACTTCTGAATGCAATGTTTAAAGCTGTGGGCAGGGGAAGAGCACGTGCCCATTAAAAGCTAGGGAGAACTATGTTTTCATGAGAACTATGTTATTCGGCAGGGTTGCCACCTTCTCCTCTTGATTCTGCCAGAGCTGCTGTGCAGTTAACAGGTTTATAATGACCAGAAGTTTCCCCTTTGCAAAGGTGTATAGGTTGAATCTCTGTCTCTCACACAGCTATTAAAATCACAGGAGCCCTGTGAGAATGACACCACCTTATGTTTGCTCTTACACCCTTCCTGGAGGAGTATAGCCCCATCTTTATTTTATTTATTTATTTATTTATTACATTTTTATACCGCCCAATAGCCGAAGTTTCCCCTTTATCTCCATGATTGCTATAGTTCAAGTTTCACAGATATTTACAAAATCTCAGTAGATACTCAATTATTGTTGTTATTGTGATTACTTCTCTTACTACCACTAGTATTACTTAATATTTATTTAGCTCCTGATACTATGCCAGGCACTGTACAGAATGCAGAAGTGACCAAATCCCCACCTAAGGGGCTAACAGTCTAAGGTTGCAATCCTATGCCTATTTTGACAGGAAAAGTCCTACAACTGCCAGCATTCTCAAGCCAGATTTGCAAGCCTTTTTTTTTTCTGTCTAAACATGGGATTGCACCCTAAATAACAGAAGACCAGCGTGAAGGGGTGGTTGCCCAACACAGGGCGTAATAATGGAAAAGTAAGGACATGGTGGTATTAATGAGGTGAGACTAGTACATGATTACCAGGTGAAAGAAAGAACAGAAGATTTCAAATCTTGGTGGGCCAGGAAAAGATTTGTGGAAGAAATAATTTCATTTATTTATGACATTTGCATACTGGGTTCCCACCATTCCCCGTAATCTTAAAGCACCTTACATTTAAAAACAGCGATGCTTAAACATCACATGAAGTAGAGCAACACAAGAATTAATAACAATTCAACAGAACTCCACCCGCCCATCCACCCCGTAGATTAACATGAAATCTCCATCCCCCAGTCAGTCATAAACCTCTTCGCTGCAAAAGGCCACACAAAATAAATGAGTTTTGCAACTCTTCCAGAATGTGCTCACAGATGCATACTATCTGACCTCATTCAGGAGGCTGTTCCAGAACCTTGTGTGGGGTGAGACATTTGAGGAGGAATTTTAAGGAGAGGGGAGATGGCATGAAAGACAGAGTGGAAAGCTGTTTGTTATACCATAGCTCAGGAACAAGGGACCTGTGACCCTCCAGATGTTTGACTTTAACTCCCATCAGCCCCATCCAGCATAGCCAATGGCCATGGATTATGAGATTTGCAGTCCAACATCAGGAAGATCACAGGTTCCTCACCCCTGACATCACAGAGTATCATGCTTATAAAGTAAAGCAAACAAAGACAGATCCCTGCCCCAAAGAGCTTCCAGACTACATTTTGCCAGTGTTGGAGAGAACAGTGAGAAGAGAGGGAAATGTGATAGGGGAGGAACAGAAGCGAACATGGTTACATGTCCCATCCCCAGCTGAAATGGTTCAAAGAACAAGTCTTAACAAAAAGTGGATGCTGAGAAGGGATTTGAAAGGGCAGGGAGTCTGAGGTAGCACCACATAGGTGGTCTCGACAGGATTTACAACACAAGGAGGTGGGTGGGACGGAGAAGGAGACAAAGGATGGGGTTGTGCTGAGTGGAGGGGAGATATTGGCGGGGGGGGGGGGAGAGAGAGCATGAAATGCAACGATTGGAATTTTATGCCAATGCTGAAGGGAGACGAGTCAACGCAGAGGCTTAAGGAGAAGAGGGACACATAACTAGTATGTGTAAAAGAAAGAAAAAGGTTATTTCAGTGAGGCTGTTCTGAACTGAGCGCAGGGGACAAGCTCAGTCTAGCGAGGGAAGGCTAGCAAGAAGAAAGTTGCAGCAGACTTATGTAATAAACCAAAAGTAAGTCAACTCAACTGAATACTAACTTGCTAATCCAAGACATAAATGTTTTTAAAGGAACGACGGGAGGGTTTTGTGCCTGCACGACGTGAAGTACTTGGTGGTGGAAGTGGAGGTTTCTTTGTTCCACGTCAGTGAGTGCGGCTGTTGTCTTACCTTGAAACAGTAACTGGTTTCCTCTCCATCCCAGATGGTCCGAGGCAGGGGGAATTTGCGCCGGACCCTGTATTTCCCCACAGCCCCCAGCGGTCTCCCACGCAACTTCTCTGCTTCGATGTAGTGGGCCTTGAGCCACAGCTGCTGCAGCTTGGGGTGGTTGTGAGGCGAGAACTGGCAGCTCTCTAAGATCTTGTAGAGCTCCCGGAAATTACCCCGGTGGAAGGCCACCGCCGCCTTGGCCTTCAGCACGCTCTCGTTCTTGTGCAGGTGGTCGCAGGCTGGCAGCGACCAGAGGAAGCGGCCCAAGCGCTCGATGTTGCCCCCTTGCTGCAGGACTTCACACACGCATGCCACTTGCTCCTGGGTGAAACCGAAATTCATGGCTGAGAGAGACTCAGGTTAGGTTACCCTTTCCCAGAGCAGCGGGGACAGGACTCCAAAGCTCTGTGGCTTTCGAAACCGGTCTGGGAGGGCCCAGCAAGCCTGATTTACTTCTGCATATGGAAGGCAATACTGTCCTTGGAGCAGAGAACTGGAGCTGGCCCTGCCTCTCTTTGGAAGAGGAAACCAAATCTGTCCCACTAAGGCAGGAGCGTCCAAGATGAGCAGGAGGCAAGCCTGGTGCCTGCCAAGTTTCTCTCTGGGGTGGCCATGTCCCCTTTTCCTCTCCACTCCGCCGTGCCGTCAGGGCTCCCTCTCTCTGTCTGTCTTCTGGCTCTAGAGACAGTCGCCCAGGGTAGATGTCTAGGGGGTATCGGTTACAGGCCCAGCCCACGCAGCCTGCAGCTGTGGCCAGCCAACCCCGCAAGAAGAGCGAGCGAAAGGGAGGCTTTTACCACCGTCCCCCTTGAATGGTAAACCTCTCTGCAGAGGGGTCGTCAGGATATGGAAACGTGAGATGCCCCCTACAGAGGGGGGCAGAAGGAGGCAGGCCGAAGAGGAAAGGCCCCGTTTCCTGCCCAAGTCTGCCTCTCCCTTTGCCCCCCCCCCACTCCCCTGCTCTGCTCAAGCCAGCCTGTTTGTCCAAACCTTTTAGAGTTGCACCTTACGTGCCAGAGGTTTGAAACATGGATTGTAGTTCCCATCCTGTTAATTATGGGCAGGAGACAAAGACCTTTGCACGGCGTGGAAGCTTTCCCCATAACCACTGGAAATGCTGCTCAGGACCGCTCCTTTCCCACTGCCCCCAGCGCCTGAAATTTCACCATGCACACATCACCTGCACACTTTCCAGCTTACTTTAGAATCCCCAAGGGCTGGAAACTTTTTTTTAAAAAAAGTTTATAAGTAGAATGTTCTTTATCTGCTATTAATGCAGTACTTTCTCAAACTGGGTTGATTTATTTTTATTCTTCCATGTTTTAAACCGGAGTGTGGCAGCCAGGGGAGGGGAGATAATCACTACCAGTTGGTTGCTTTTTAATATCCCTGCTTGTGAGCAAATTGCTTAACGTTTTTCACGGGGTGGAGAATCTGCATGAAGAAAAAAAATTCTGTCTCCCTTTGTTCTTGGTCCTGCTGCCAGGTGACAGATCAACCCCCAAGCCAGAGCTGCTGCCGTTGCTGCTTCGCTGTCTTGCCCCCTTGCTCTTCCCTTGTGGAGATCATGTTTCCCACCAAGCTGGCAGCCATTCACAAGACAAATAACCTGTTGCAAGACAAATAACAAGAGGCCGGGAGAAAGCAACATCCCTTCTATCGCGAGGGGTGGTTGGGGAGAGATGCTTTGCGTAAGGAAATTCCCAGGCAAACGCAAGGTACCAGTGCCAGCTCCAGGTTTTCGAGGGTCCTTGGGCAGGACACCCTCAGTGGGGGACCTCCTTCAGTGAATCAACCTTCGCTGCCGTTATCACCAGCTTCTGCTGCTCCACATCCTCTTTTATCATTGCTACTGATAATGAAATCTGAAAAGCCCACCTGAAGCCCCTTACTCCAATGTGAATAAAAGTACAAAAGCATGCACACTTCTGGCCCTGGCCCCACCTGCCTCCTCATGGAAAATCATAGAATCATAGAATAGCAGAGTTGGAAGGGGCCTACAAGGCCATCGAGTCCAACCCCCTGCTCAATGCACGAATCCACCCTAAAGCATCCCTGACAGGTGGTTGTCCAGCTGCCTCTTGAAGGCCTCTAGTGTGGGAGAGCCCACCACCTCCCTAGGTCACTGGTTCCATTGTCATACTGCTCTAACAGTCAGGAACTTTTTCCTGATGTCCAGCTGGAATCCGGCTTCCTTTAACTTGAGCTTGTTATGCCATGTCCTGCATTCTGGGAGGATCGAGAAGAGATCCTGGCCCTCCTCTGTGTGACAACCTTTTAAGTATTGGAAGAGTGCTCTCATGTCTCCCATCCGTCTCCTCTTCTCCAGGCTAAACAGGCCCAGTTCTTTCAGTCTCTCTTCATAGGGCTTTGTTTCCAGACCCCTGATCATCCTGGTTGCCCTCCTCTGAACACGCTCCAGCTTGTCTGCGTCCTTCTTCAATTGTGGAGCCCAGAACTGGACGCAATATTTATTTATTTATTTATTACATTTTTATACCGCCCAATAGCCGAAGCTCTCTGGGCGGTTCACAAAAATTAAAACCACAAAAAACATCCAACAGGTTAGATGATGTTTTAGAGTATTTATCAATACTCTAGATGAGGCTAACCAGGGCCGAATAGAGAGGAACCAGGACCTCACGTGTCTTCACTTGAGGCTCCAAGGTTGTCCTAAACCCTTTGCCCCACACCCGAAAGCAGAACATACCAGAGAAAGAAGGCCTTGGAACTGGAAGCAAGTCCCATCCCTTCTAGACACAGAGGCACCTCTAAGCCTTATCTACAAGACCCCCACCCCAAGGGGCACTGAGGAGTGTCTCATAGCTGGCTGGAGACATCCTTGGTCAACCTCGGCAGGGGTCTTAGCAAAAGCACAAGATGTTACATACGAGGGACACAGGTGCCATAACATGAAACATTGTTTTTCTTAGGAAGGTTAGTTTATAGAAAATGTAGAAAATATCTAATCAATCAGAAGATGGGAGGAGGGACTCTTGTATAACGCATGGAGGGGCTTGGAAGGTTATAAATGTATGTGGCTAGGGATAATGGTTAGAGAGTCTCTGCCATCGGTTTGTACAAGGTATGGGGCTTTTTTCCTGTGTACACTGAAAATAAAGAATCTCTGTTTCTGGACTGGTTATGAAGTCGTCCCTTCCCTACCAGGTTAAGGGAATTTCCCTAACACTACCACTTGCTTGCCGGAGTGGCCAAGAGCCAGTGAGCAAGCTGGCAGTGACATCTCATAGAATCATAGGAGAGTTGGAAGGGACCTCTAAGGTCATCGAGTCCAACCCCCTGCTCAATGCAGGAATCCACCTTAAAGCATCCCTGGCAGAGGGTTGTCCAGCCGCCTCCCACTCCTCCTTTTAACCACCACCATTCTCTGAGCCAGAACAAGGTGAACAAGCAGGGGGCTTGTAAGTGGGGGCCCTGCTGGGGTGTAGGGCCTTGCCAGGTGCCTGGTCATGCCAACCTAACCTCAGCTCCTCAGTAGGTGCAAGGGGAGAAGAGCCACAATCCTTCCCACCAGCTCTGCCTTCCTAACAAAGCTGGCTCCGGATTTGGGGTGTCTCCAGCAAAATGCCTCCTGGTGGTCCCTCACAAGGGTCCCCTGCCCCCTGCAAGAATGGCTCTTCCTCCAAGGGAGGATCAGGCCCATGAGTGGTAGCCACCGCTCCTTGCCTGCCAGTGTTGTTACTTGCTCAGCTGGGGGCCACTGGGCCACTATCAGTGGGCTGCCCTCCTCAGCAACTCATAGCCGTTTGCAGGGGAAATTGCTGCTCCTCATTCAGCACATGAGAAAGCAGCAACCGTGCCAAGGAGAGTGAATCCATTCCTTAAAGGGGTGGGAGGCAGTGCCAGCTTCTCTGATTCAGTGTCTCAGGGTTCTGCAGCGTGCGGATAAGCAGTCTAGCATATTTAGCGGTTGCTGGTGGAATACGCCTAGTCTGGAAAGTACCAGGGTTTATTTAGAGCGGTGTGCTTCAAAACCAAATAAACTCTGCAACCTGTACCGATTGTGCCAGAGGCCTCTGGCATGCTGCAAAAAAAAAAAGTACTGCTCTCCCAACGGCATCTTTATTCGAGGTCAAAAGAGTGATTTTGTGCTTTGGAGCTCAGACCCCCCACCTCTGCCTTGCGCTTAAGTTCTAGGGCAAGTTACTTTTCTTTTATGCTCATCAGTTTGCCTTCTGGGAAACGGGTGTTTTGTGACTGGCTGCCCCACCATAGCAGGCTTTTTGGCAGCCGTTTCTGTAAACACCCATGACATGCTGTCAAAATTCCAAAGGGTGCCCACCAACACACACACACACACACCCTAAATCTGGGAATGGGAACAGCTGTATTATGCAAATATACATCGATATCAATATGCCTGCTTAGTTGATTCCTATGGCACTCAAGGCAGTTTACAATAACTGATAAAAACAGCAATAAGGAAATACGTTAAAACACAATTAAAAATATTCCAAAACAAAACAAATGACACACACACCCCAGTTTAGAATTAGAACAGCTTCCTTGTTTCCACTAGACGTAGAGCGTCGTCAGATTTATCGTATGCTCGCTACTGCCCACTTACGGATATTTGCGTCCTTTAGGCTCATTTCTCCGTCGCAAAACAGACCTCTTTCAATATGTCTTTTTAATCATCATCATCATCCCAGAATGAACTGCCATTTCCTGTTGTGTGCAGGAAAAGCAGCACCATGTCCTGTTTGATCATCCCTGACTGATGGCTGGTTGGCCCCTGCGTGAACAGAGTGCTGGACTAGGTGGACCCTTGGTCTGACCCAGCATCAGGGCTCTTCTTATGATCTAAACGGCCCCTGAATGGGCCACGTGGTCATTGCTGCTTCCTCTTTCTCTCCCCATATAAAAAGACCGTCGCTATTGTGGGACAGCAGCAGGAGGACATTGCGGTTGCACCCTGATTTAGGGATGAAATTTTGTGAAATCTCCAATCTATCACTGACGCCACAACCTTAAGGCCTTAGAAACTTGCTTTCCAAGCTTTTTTTAAAAAAAAAATTAAGGACATTTGCTTTTTTTGATATGCTGATTTCTTTATTCAATACCTCTGAGGGCAGTTGCAGAGTACACTCAGGCCAGGTTTTACAGTATCTTTGGGTCTCCATATAGCAGCCCTCCCCAACGTAGTGCCCTCCAGGTGTGTCACACTACAACTCCCAGGATCCCCCCCCCCCAGCCAGAGATCCTGGAGTTGTAGTCCAACACATCTGGAGGGCACTAGGTTGGGGAAGGAAGCCCTATACCCTTCTGTGAAGCAACTACCTGGGATGCCTTATTCCCTCACGATGTACTGCTACACTGATCATGCCGCCTTCTCCAAATGCCCATGTTCATCTCTACAGCAACTTTAAAACCTGCCATCCTTCCTGTATCACCGGTTTTGCCACGAATGCAGGATTAAACTCCCCTACAAAGGGTTAATCATGCCTGGGGTCTCTCTCCCTCCACCCGCCTGCTTTCCCACCTAATGCAGGGACAAGAAAAGCCCCCTAAATACAAGCACCCCAGACGGTATTGCTTACACAGCCATCTGAGTAACACTATCCAACCTGGATCACCTTACTTCTTCCAAGCAACTTAACAGCCTCTCAGGAAAGGGGGGGAAAGCGCTTTGTTTTGGAGCTGAAACAGCAGCAGCTACAGCAGAAAACCCACTCTTTGCAGAAAATTAATCAGAGGCTCACTCACTCCATCTTCATCTAACCCATTTTTCCCATAGGAAGGCCTCCCGCCATTGTTCCAGAACTGTTTGCTACTTCTCTAAATGGCCCCCTGAAGCCCCTTCTCATCAACATGTTTTCTTGGGCTCACGTGATCAGTATCTTGAGGGGGGGGGTAACCCTGTTTTATCTGAGAGAATTCAGTGTGGCAATGGCCACTGGGTTGGATGGATGGCTTTAAAAATGTGCAGGGGTGTTGTTGTTTAGAAACGTAGAATCATAGAATAGCAGAATTGGAAGGGGCCTACAAGGCCATTGAGTCCAACCCCCTGCTCAATGCAGGAATCCACCCTAAAGCATCCCTGACAGATGGTTGTCCAGCTGCCTCTTGAAGGCCTCTAGTGTGGGAGAGGCCACAACTTCACCAGGCAACTGGTTCCATTGTCGTACTGCTCTAACAGTCAGGAAGTTCTTCCTGATGTCCAGCCGGAATCTGGCTTCCTGTCACTTGAGCCCGTTATTCCGTGTCCTGCACTCTGGGAGGATCGAGAAGAGATCCTGGCCCTCCTCTGTGTGACAACCTTTTAAGTATTTGAAGAGTGCTATCATGTCTCCCCTCAAGTTTAGTTTTTTTACAAATTAATGCACAGACAAATTAATGCACTTATCAGGCAGTGAATCAAAGTTCAAGTTGCTGAAGCCATAACTGAGGCTGTCTCTTGCCTTCCTGCCCTGCTTTGGAGGGTTCTAGAGCAAAGGTGCAGGACCTATCAGCCCAAGAGCCAAATTCTGTTTTGGAGATGTTCTCAGGGGCGTCATTCCAATGGTGGGCAGAGCTGAAGGCAAAACGGGTGGGACTAAAATACCAGCAAATTTTAACTTAAGGCTCCCAGCAACAAAGGCTTAGGTCAGCGGTCCCCAACCTTTTTGGCACCAGGGACTGGTTTTGTGGAAGACAATTTTTCCACAGACCAGGGGTGGGGGTGAGATGGTTTTGGGAAGCCCCACCCCCACCCCACCCCAGTGTCCTGCCTTCGCTTTGGCTGGGCAGGCGAGATGGCGCCCAGGTACACTGGGTTGGGGGTGGGGGATGGGTGAAAGCAGCTCACCTGTGCGGCCCGGTTCCTAACAGGCCATGGACTGGTACCGGTCTGTGGCCCGAGGGTTGGGGACCCCTGGCTTAGGAGACACATTTCAACCTTCTAAAATGGAGGAAAAACAAAGCAAAAGCCAAGAAGCTACCAAACAATTGGTGGTTGGCAGAAAGGGGGTGGGCCAAAGGTTTGGGGCCTTCTGGGAAACGCCGGAGGTCTGGATCGGGACCTCAAGGGCTGGATATTGCCTCTGTGTTCTGATTCAGAAGAACAGTATGGAGCTGGCAGCCTTGATAAAGCACCAGGCGCAATGGACAGAAGACGGCATTCGGCATCACCTCTTGCGGGGTTATCTGATCCAGCCCACAACAAATGTCATAAGGCTTATTCCCCAACCCGCTGTCTTCTAATGTTTTGGACTACTACACCCCCAACCACTGCCTGTTCTGGCTGGGGCTGATGGGAATTGTAGTCTAAAGCTTCTGCAGGGTGCCAGGTTGGGGAAGTCTGCCATAAAGCTCACCCCCCCTCCCCATGACCCTTTCCTTGAACCTAGTTTGCAAAAGCTAGGCTCCTGCATTTCCCTTGCAACCTCCCCGGTTCTGACTGCATAATCATGTTTTAATTACCAGCAAGCTAAATCGAATCGCCCTTAAGAGACCACCGAGTGTCCATCAAACTGAAGGCGCTTCCTTCCTTCAGCCTTCTCCAAGTGTTGGGCAAGCCAAATCAGCAAGTGCAACAGCCCCAAGCCTCGCCAATCCCCATGGCAAATGCTGCATGTTGAAACTTACCTGTGTAGCCTTAAGGACTAGCTACTTGTAGTAGTAGTAGTAGTATAAAAAACCCTCAACCGAGATTCTCAAGATGCTGAATTCCATGTCCCATATCGGTTTTTCCACTTGTGATTATAGAATATACACAAACCTGAAGATTTTGTTTAAATTCTGGGAACTTAATAGTCTGTGAACATAGAAACCAACAGTTTTTGGATCCTCCCAAACATTCGCCTGCTCTCCTAAACAGCATATCATGTCAATTTCCAGCAGAGCTTGAGACAGTAACAGGATGAATACACACAATATACAGAGCTTTAGGATAAAATATATTTATATATATAAAATATATATAAAAGACACAAATACACATTAAAAACAACAAAAGATAGAAAAATATCTTGTAGAAATGATTGCTTCTCACAAACTGTGGAAAAAGGTGTAATTCTGTTGTAGTACCTAGTTGGGGGAAAAAGAGGGGGGTGGGTGGCTAGTCAGACTACTGAAATGATCGTGGAAAAGGCAGCGGGGAGGGAAAGAACACCAATCCACCATTTTGCTGTTGTGAGGGGATTTTTCTCCACATAGAACTTCCTCGAACAGCTGTTTTTGTACAGATTCAACCTCAGTGAAAACCTGTGCGGATACTGAACTCCATCAGACGAGTGTTTTATTGCACGCTCGTTACTGGACAGTAACGGATATTCGCGGGTCCCTTTTGTGACGTTGTCTGCCTCTCGTGCGCTTCTTTGCGTGACAAAAAAACCCACATCCCAGTAAGTCTGACTTGTTTTTAAAGACGGAACTTGCCGCTCTCTCCTGCTGTGTGCAGATGCAGCAGGATCAAAACAGCCCACTGAATAGGCTACGTTGCAGGTGGAGAAGCAACGGTAAGCAAACGCGATTTCCCCATGTGAAACCACTCGTTGAGTGGTTCTTGAAACAGGATCGAGGGCGCATGGGCCCATTAGCAAAGAAGGGGGGAGCAGAAGGCACTTTAGCCAGGAATTTCTGCCCTGGAGGACTGAAACAAACTTTTCCCTTCTGTAGAATTGTCTGCACTGTTTTCTAGGTCTAAAGAGCTAGGAAGCGACCTCATGGCAACGCAGACCTTTGGTTCAGCTACCTGAAGATGATGCAGTTTAGAACAATATACTTTTGCTTGTAAGGTACATAGATTTCTTTCTTTCTTTTTAAATGCATTAGAAAAACAAAGGTGCTTCTCCTGAACAGACAGTTTTTATGTTTCAAGCTGCTGGGTTGCTCCATGATGGCTTGAGACCCCCCCCCCCACCTGCCTTCCGAAACTGGCTCTGTAGAAAGTCCTTTTATTTACAAGAAGTGCCAAATTCATTCCCTGACCAGGACAGGTTCAATACTTCAAAAGTTGCTAAAGATCTTAAAGTTCCCCATCAATTACACGGATGTAGTGTAAGAAAATGTTGTGCTGTAGTTTATTTTCCCTCTTCTATCCTCATGATAAAAAGACCATTAAATAGATAGGAATTAAAGTTGCCAAGGGGTTATAGAAATTACATGGAAATAGTGGATTTTAAATAACCTTTCTTCTAAAAATAGATTTTTATATATATGGCTTCTGTGTCTTAAAAAAAAAGCCAGACCACTTGCTAATTTTAGGATTTGGAAGTTAAGTTATACTCAAGTTTGCAATCATATTTTAAGGGGTAGTGATCACTTATGTCCAACTGCATATTCCTGTTTTTCGAAGTATCATCCCATCTTCAGGTGTCCCTAATTAACGTGTGTCTATTTTTCCCAATCCCAAATATAAGGGGATATTATGGTGTAGCTAGAATTCATTTTACTGTGGCTTAAGAGACTAATAGCACAATCCTATACATGTCCACTCGGAAGTAAGTCACACTATGTTCAATGGTACTCACTCCCAGGTAAGTTGGCATAGGATTGCACCTTAAGTAACTCGTTGTTACTGTAGCTTAAGAGACCATGAATTTATTAGGGTGACCCTATGAAAAGGAGGACAGGGCTCCTGTATCTTTAACAGTTGCATAGAAAAGGGAATTTCAGCAGGTGTCATTTGTACGCAGGTAGCACCTGGTGAAATTCCCTCTTCATCACAACAGTTAAAGCTGAAGGAGCTATACTAGAGTGAGCAGATACAAAAGAGAACTCCTCCTGCAGCTTTAACTGTTGTGATACAGAGGGAATTTCACCAGGTGCTACCTGCGTACAAATGACACCTGCTGAAATTCCCTTTTCTGTACAACTGTTAAAGATACTGGAGCCCTGTCCTCCTTTTCATAAGGTCACCCTGAATTCATATATAAAAACTATCTGCATGTACCTTTTAATTGTAGGACTACCTTGTGCTGAATCCAACCCCACTTTAACAAATGTGCTTCTTGTACTCTTGCTGCATAGGACTGTAGTCCAAACTTTCCTTTGTTCTGCCACCTACATGAAATGCTAGAAAGCTATTCTATAACCAAAGCATGGGCCCCTGAAGACAGGAAAGGAAAGGAGACACTCTAGCCAGGCTTTTCTGCCCAGGAGGACTGGAATAATGTCTGCATTGTTTTCTAGCACCGGTGTTCCAATTTAGAGCAGAATATTCTGTAGGACTGCATGAATATCTCCACCCACGGTACTAACAGCCAATGCGAAGTGAAGTATGAACGAGAGCACACAGGCCTTGTCACTCCCTAACTGGAACAGGAACCAAGCGCTGGGTAAACGGGCGATTCTCTCTGCCCCTCCAAAGTGGGATTTGGGGTCATAGTAACACCTGAAGCCCATCCCTAGCACCATGGAGGAGGGGAAAGGAAACCCCACCTTGTCATATAAGTGCTCCCTGCCCCCTGGGAATGGGGATTTCCTAATTTTCCAAGCTACATCGCGTCTTGGAAGCGACTGGATGAGTTTCTAATAGGCAAGAAATGAAGGCGGGCCACCCACACCCCTCATGCTGGAGCTGAGGCGACCTCCAGAGTGAAGACAGTGCTTGCTACTCTCCCGGCAGCCACAAGGCGGCACTCAGGTTGGACAGGAAGTTGGACGTTGCGGTTAGTGTATATGCACGTGGGGTGGGGTGGGGTTGCTTATTGCCCCGTGCGTTTCTGTACTGTAGTGTTTGTTCACCCTGCAAAAAAGGTACAACCAGCCCTGATTGCAGGGGCGTGGGGACAAGGGTTCACACGTGCGAGAAAGCGTTTCCCTTATCAAGGCACTTCTAGCATCCCCAAAACAGGAGCTGGTGTGGGGAACGGCCGGAGCAGAGGCCGAGGATTACAGGTTAAAAGGAACGTCCCACGGGGCAGGGGTCCACACTTCCACCCACGGTACCCAAGCCCTCTTCGCCTTATAAGTCCAGAGGCTCTTCAACCGGCACCGACTGGAGCTGCGTCAGGACTTTCTCCTCCGAGTCGAGCGCTTCGGGACCCAGGGGGTCGTCCCCAGAGGCATCCAGCAAGAGGCCTTCTCCCTCGGGGAGCCGGAGCAGGCCGCTTTGGTCCTCCATGGTGCTCTTGTCCATCTCAAACAGCCCCTCCGAGCTGGTGCCTTGCAGGTCCATGCTGACCGGGCTGGACCACACCACCTGCTGCTGGGACAGAGTCAGGCCTTCTGGCTGGGAGAAGTTTGAAAGGAGGCCCGCATGGCCAGGGTCTGTGCCGAACGCCAAGTCGGCCGGCCCGGCCCCGTCAGAAGCCGAGAGAGGAGAGACTCCGGACGGCAGCACGGAAGCCACCCCCGGGAGCAACACGCCGCTGCCTTCGTTGACCTCCAGGGCGGCTGGGGCGCTCACCGGCACTTCCTGCTTGATAGGGAGGGCCAAGGCTGGGGCTGCTGGAGCCGAGAGGATGGGGGCCATCAGCATGCCGGCTGGGAAGGTGGCCGTCAGGATGAGCTTGCCCTGCTGCAGAGCCAGGCCGGTCATGATGGTGCTGCTGCCAGTCGCTGGGTTGGTCAGGAGGATATTACCTAGGTTGGAGAGGAAAACACAGGAAAACCCTCTCACGTTTCAGGCAAGGAAAGATCCCTGGTGTCCTGTCTCTCCCTGACCACCCAACCAGTAAGCATGGACCCTGCCTACTTGCCCCCAGTTTAAACCACTAAGGAATTTTTAAAAGCCTAGCAGTCCAGGCCACGGCACTGGAGAACCTTTAAACTGGCAGTATCCGGCAGTCCCAGCGCCAGGGGTCAGCCTGGTTGGGCACTTGTCCAGGATCCACATTCCAGCAGGGGCCCCCTGACCCGAGCCCCCTTGGAGTTGCTCCCTTCTGTCCCCCATTTCAACCGGCTTGTTCCACCTTGCCTTTCTTTCTAGCCCAGACAATGACGCGACTGTCTTCCTGCTCACTGGCTCTCTGCCCGTCAAACAAACAAGAGATAGCAATGATGAGAAAGGCGATGGTTGAAGGCAGCTGGTGACCATGGCACTGAGCAAACAGACTCACTGAGGAAGGTGTGTGTGTGGAGGCCGGCTTGCCCAAGGGGCCCTCCAAAATCTGGAGGTGGTGCCAATATTGAAAATCTGATTTAAAAATCTCCGCACCCCAAATTGCTGAGCTTTGACCCCCCATCTGTCTGGATAATTTGGTAAACCTTGGACTTTTCCTTGCCTCTGCATCAGGGGAGGGCCAGTTGTGGCCCTCCAGCTGTTTTGGCTTCCATTATCCTCACCGCAGGCTCATGGTAACGAAGGCTGATGCGAGTCAAAACATCTCAAGGGCTACTGATGTGATCTACACCCTTTTAGCAACGAGGCTCTGCTTTAGCGGCAACAATCCTGCTTCTCATTAATGGTCAGTTCTATTGACTGCAAGAGCCTCGTGTGGCGCAGAGTGGTAAGTGGCATTTACTGCAGCCGAAACTCTCCCCACGGCCTGAGTTCGATCCCAGCGGAAGCTGGTTCTCAGGCAGCTGGCTCAGGTCGACTCAGCCTTCCATCCTTCCGAGGTTGGTAAAATGAGTACCCAGCTAGCTGGGGGAAAGATAACTATGACTGGGGAAGGCCATGGCAAACCACCCCGTTACAAAGTCTGCCAAGAAATGTCAGTGAAAGCAGGCATCCTTCTAGGAGCCAGTAATGACTCAAGTGCTTGCACAAGAGGTTCCTTTCCTTTCCTTCCTTCTATTGACTGCAGGTTTGGCACAGGTGCCACCGTTGGTAAAATTAGGGTGGTTATTGATCAGAGCAACCTTCCCCAACCTGGGGCCCTCCAGATGTATTGGACCACAACTCCCAACAAGCCAGGCCAGCCACAACTGGCTAGGGATCATGGGAATTGTGGTCCAACACATCTGGATGGGCCCTAGTTGGATACAGCTGCTTCAGAGGGTAACTAGTCGCCCTGCAGATGGTAAGCCCTGATTCCGCCCCAGGATAGTTCTGGCCAACGTCTTCAGGCGCTCGTCTTGTTCTCCCAAGCCTTCTCAACCATCCTCCACCCACGGCAGATACCTGGTGCGGCACCCTGGATTTGCAGCGCCGTCATCCCCATGTTGGTGTTGATGAGATGCACATTGCTTTGGCCAAGGTTCCCTCCTGCCACGGTTGCTTGCGGCGTCCCTGCCACGGGACCGAGTTTGATGGGGGCACCGCTGGTCAGGATCTGGATGGGGCTGCCCATGCTCTGCTGCAGCGTCACGACCTGGGAGGTGGGCACCACTTGGGGCAACGAGATTATCTGGGACCCCTGGGCCGCCTGGGGCAGGGAGATGAGCTGAGGGGCAGGCGCCCCCTGGGGTACGGTGTAGATCTGGGTGGGGGACATGGGCACCATTTGAGGTGGGGAGAGCACCTGGGTCCCCGAAACGGGCTGGGACAAAGGTACCACCTGGGAGGGGGGCGACACCTGGCTGATGGGGACCAGGGGTGGGGCAGGGACGTGGAGAACGGTCGCCTGGGCCGGAGAAGGACCCGGGATGGAAAGGAGCGGCGTGGCTGTGCTAGCGGGAGATGGCGTGGCCAGGGAAACCTGGCCACTGACTGTGGCTGCAGGCAGGACTTGAGCAGCAGAGACTAGTTTGGCAAGGGGGACAATCTGAGGCGTGGACGTGACCGGCGGTTGAGGCGCTGGGGGCAGGTGGGCGGCTGCGGGGGCCTCTTCGTTGGACGGGACGACTTGCGACATGGAAACAGCCGCCAGCCGGGGGGGCTTGTGGTCAGAGAGGAGCGCGGAGGCATCGGGGAGAGACAAGAGCGGCGGGACGGCCTCCGACTTCACCTCCACGCCAAACGCCAACGCCTCGGCCGTTTCCAACTTCACCTCCCCCTGGAGAGACCCTGGGCTGAGGAGGACCGTGGCTGAAGCTAGAGGCTCCTGGGGACCTCTGGAGGCCTCCTGGCTGTTGTTGGCGGCCGAAGACTTGCCGCCCAACAGGGTGGGGGAACCGTTGAGGAGGATGGGAGGGCTGGGTGCCGCCACGGGGCTGAGAGTAATGGTCTGGTTCTCCCCGAGAGCCAAGCCGTTCAGGATGACGCCGCCGCTGGGCGTCTGGATGACGGACCCGCCATTGAGGAGCATGGTGGGAGAGCTGGCGGTGATGAAGTTCCCGTTAAGAAGGATGGAAGAGGCGCTGGAGCAAGCGGCCGGCAGGAAAAGGCTGCTGGAAGTCGGGACCCCTTCAGGGGTGGTGGAAATCCCCATGGCCACTTCTGTTTCCTCGGGACCGTGGCTGGACTCGTCCTCTGTGCTGGGATTCCCGTCGGACTCGCTGTAGGAGACGAAAGACTGGGTGAAGGATTCTCCCCACAAAAAAATTCCAACTGTGTCAAAATAGCAGACTATACAATGGTAAGGCCACCTTAGAGCAGCCTACCCCAACCTGGGGCTCACCAGATGTGTTGGACTACAGCTCCCATCATCCCCAGGTGGTGGGAGTTGTAGTCTAACACAACTGGAGGGTGCCAGATGGGAGAAGGCTTCTGCGGAGTACTCAGCATAATCGTTAACAGCTTTTATCGTTAACTGAGCCAGTATGACACAAGCTTTCGTCGGCCTATTTTATAAAGTGAATGAAGCAGTTGGAACAGAATAGATCAGCTTGTACTATCCTGGTGCCCCCACAAGTCTGTTGGATTATAATTCCCAGCATCCCCCACCAGTCATGCTGGTGGGGAATTCTGGGAGTCGTACTCCCAACACATCTGGTGAGCATTTTGGAGAAGGCTGGAGAATGATGATAGGAAAACACACACACAGAGAGAGTGAATCAAAGTACTTGGGACAATAAACCCCAGTGATCTTTACTTCCCACCCTCTTAGCGTGACCCACACAGCCAGGAAAAGATCCCAAATACAACGCCAGCTGATCACGCTGAGCCGATCATGTTTGCAGGTTCCGGAGGAGATGAAGCAGCCACAGCAAAGTAGAGGGAGCTGGGTGAAAAACTTCCTAAACTTTAAGCAAAGGGGAGGGAAAAAACATCCCCCGACAAAGGGTCAATGCCCCCACCCACGGTCCTAGTTCTGAGAGGACACCCTCCACACACACAGCCACTCAGACAAGCCCAATTCCTTAATACAATGACAAGCAGCTAGCTCCTTTCCAGACCCAGGTTCTGGGGTTTATTTGAAAACATAAAAAGAGATGTGCTGGATCAGGCCAAAGGCCCATTTAAGCCACCCTGTTTCCCACCGTGGCCAAGCAGGTGCCCTGGGAAGCCCACTGGCGGAACATGAGCGCAATAACTCCTCTTCAGCAACAGCTATCCTGCCTCTGATATAAAGGGTCCATTGAGCTATCGTGGCTAAGAGTTCTACATCCCTGTGCCGGCTGGGGATAATGGGAGTTGTAGACCAGCCAAACTGGATGGCACCAGGCTGTGGGAGGCAGCTGGAAACAACCCTTAGATGGAGCAACTCTGGGTTCGTTGGACAAGGTGATGGCTGAGATTTCCACCCTCCCAGTGGGAAAGGAGGGGACAGGAAGAAAAAAAAGAAAGCAATCCAAAGGAAATTCAAAGCCCTGGGTTCACATTTCACAACAAAGGGGAAGAGCTAGGAGCAGCCCTGTCCACGTTGCTGCTGAGTGCAGCTAACTAAGTTTTAACCCAGAGAGAGAGAACTAGAGAAAGGAAGAAGGGGTGAAGGCAATCCAGCTGCAGGAACATCTGGAATAGCCAGCTTGGCTGTTCTCCACCCCACCCCCTTGAACAGTTGGTAACAGAGGAATGAGCTGGAACTTTCTCAGACTTAAGTGGTTTCTAGCTTTTGTTTGTAGAGGGAAGGGGAGCAGCTCTGGCAAAAGCCAGACTCTTTTTTTAACCTCCTCTACACAGAGGGAGGCAGAAGAGAGAGAAACGCGCGTGTGCGCACACAGAGAAGAGATCCTCCTTAGAATCATCTCGTGCTTTTTTTTTGCTCTTGTGGGTGCATCCTTCCCACGTCACCCAGAACAGACTGGGGAAGGGGGTTGGAGAGAGGGGTTGTTCAGTAAGGCCCTTTATTACCGACTCCCAATTCCTGCATTACAGCCCAATCCAATGCAAGTTTACTTGCAAGTCAGCATTCGGGTGATCCACTGAGGAGTGTGCAGAAAGCGTGGCTGTGTGTGTCTGTCTCTCTCGCACAAGATGGGGTTGTGCTTTAAGGTCCTGTGTGTCCCCCCCCTGTAGTTTTTGCCATGTTTTGGCCTTGCTTTGCCTAATTTGGAAGGATCCCAACAAGATGTACAAAGGACAGGGTTCCCTTTATTCAAATTGAACATCTTCCATCCCCAACCTGGCATCCTCCAGATACGTTGGACTGCAACTCCCATCACCCCAAGCAGATGATAGGATTGTAATCCGACCCATCTGGAGGGCAACATGAGGAAGGCTAATGAATATTTTCTAGAATGTTAGGGAAAGAATTACAGAATTCTGCTCCATCTCCAGAGCCTGCGGATATCCAGCATTTCATAGAATCATAGAATAGTAGAGTTGGAAGGGGCCTATAAGGTCATCGAGTCCAACCCCCTGCTCAATCCAGGAACCCACCCTAAAGCATCCCTGACAGATGGTTGTCCAGCTGCCTCTTGAAGGCCTCTAGTGTGGGAGGCAGACACCTGTGTACACCAGTTGCTGGGGAGCATGGGTGAGAAGATGCTGTTGCACCATGTCCTGCTTTGTTGGTCCCTGGCCGACGGCTGATTGGCCACTGTGTGAACAGAGTGCAGGACTAGATGGACCCTTGATCTGATCCAGCGGGGCACTTCTTATATTCTTGTGAGACAAAACATCTGGAAGGCCACAAGTTGCCTACTCCTGGCATATGGGGTGATGTGTGAGTCTTTTAAGGGCAGAAGAAGAGTCCCAATGGAGGCAGCTGGACAACCATCTGTCAGGGATGCTTTAGGGTGGATTCCTGCATTGAGCAGGGGGTTGGACTCGATGGCCTTGTAGGCCCCTTCCAACTCTGCTATTCTATGATTCTATGATATGACCCAAGGTCATAAGGACATAAGAAGAGCCCTGAAGCTGGATCAGACCAAAGGTCCATCTAGTCCAGCATTCTGTTCCCACAGGGGCCAACCAGCTGTCCGAATGGGAAGCCCCCAAGCAGGACATGGGTGCAACAGCACCCTCCTGCCCATGTTCCCCAGCCACTGGTGTACATAGGCATATTGTCTCTGATCCAGGAGGTAGCATATAGCCATCAGGACTAGTAGCCATTGATGTCGTTCCCCTCCAGCAATTTAACCCAACCCCCTTTTAAAGCCATCCCAATTGATGCCCGTCACCACATCTTGTGGAAGTGAATTCCATAGCTTCACTCTGCGCTGTATAAAGAGCTCCTTCCTTTGATCCTGACTGTCCCACCTATGGCCCACGACCCCTGCTCCCTCCAAGGTAAGTCCCGCCAACTTTAATGCACATCTCAGAGGTGATGCCCTCCAGATGTTCAGTACTTCAACTCCCTTTCCCCCCACGCCCGCCAGCATGGCCAACGGGATCAGGGATGATGGGAGTTGTAGTCCAAAGCCTCTGGAGGGGCCCAGGTTGGGCTAGGAGCGGCAGTCCCGTCTTCCCAGCGCTGCCGGCCGCCGGCCGGCCAGCCAGCCAGCCTGCCTCTGCGCGCCCGGCTGAGGCGCGCTCTGCCCATGCCCAGAGGCCTGCCGCTGGGCTCTCACCTCTTGCTGGGCGTGCCGGCGCCTCCGCCGCTGCGATCGCGCTGCCGCCGGTTCTTGAACCAGTTGCTGACCTGCGTGAGCGAGAGGCCGGTGTCGCGGGCCAGGCGGCGCTTCTGCTCGGGGCTCGGGTAGCGGCTGCGGCCGTAGGAGTCGCGCAGGGCGGCGCGGGAGCGGCGCTTGAAGCAGTACACCGTCTCCTCGCCGTCCCAGATGGTGCTGGGCAGCGGGAACTTCTTGCGCAGGCGGTACTTGTCGACGGCGCCCAGCGCGCGGCCCCGCGCCGCCTCGGCCTCGCGGTAGCGGGCGCGCAGGTAGAGGTCCTGCAGGAAGGGGTGGTGGGGCGCGCCGAAGGGCCGGCTCTGCACCAGCCGGTACAGCTCGCCGAAGTCCCCGCGCTGGAAGGCCAGCAGCGCGCGCGCCTTGGCCAGGCTCTCGCCCGCCGGCGCCTCCAGGCAGCGCGCCTCGTCGTCGGCCGGCAGCGAGCCCAGGAAGCGGCCCAGCCGGCCCGGGTCGCCCGCCTGCAGCAGCGCCTCGCACACGCACGAGACCTGCTCGGCCGAGAAGCGCGGCGGCGGCGGCGGCGAGGAGGAGGAGGCGGCGGCGGCGGGCGGCGAGGAGGACGGAGACGCGCCAGGCGCCCCCGCGGCAGCCCCGCCCGACACGCCGCCGCCGCCGCCGCCGCCCCCGTCGGGCTCAGCCGGGGCGGGCGGCGCCGAAGTTGGCCGAAGTTTGCGCGGCTCCTCGGCGGCGGCGGCGCCCTCCGCCCCCGGCGGGCCTCGGCCGGGAGGCTCTGCGGGATCCGCGGGGAAGGAGGCCATGTTCGGGCGCGGGATTCCGGCCCCCCTCGCCTACCTCCGGCCCGGTCCCCTCCCCCTCCGGCCTCCCCTCCTCCTCCTCCTCCTCCGCCTCTCTCCCCTAGCCGTGCGGGTCTCCTCCCCCTTGGGCGCCGCCGCCCCCTTTCCACATCCTACAAGGCACGAGCCGCTCCCCCCGCCCCGCCGCCCCTCTTCCAGACGGGAGTTTTCGCCTTCTCTGCACCGGGAGCACCCGCTCCCCCCCCCCCCGATCCTCCGTGTCCCCCCACCCCGAATCTCCCCTCCTCGGGTCCTTGCAACTTTGCGCAAACTGCAGCCTCCCCGATCTCCCCTTTCCTTCTCCTCCTCCCCTCCCCTTCTTTCCTCGCCAGCCCCCGCTCCCCGCCCCACTTCTCCCTTTACTTTCTCTCTCTCTCCCCCCCCCCCTCCCCCTCTAACTTTCCTTTCTCCTCCTTTCGCCCTTCCTACTTTTTCCTCCCGGGCTCCTCCTCCTGCTGCTGCTGCCGGCGCCACCACCAGATCTTTCTCTGTGTTTCTTACGCACTCCTACCCCCACGCCGTCCCGCTCCTCTGCAAAGGCTGCTGGCGGCCGGGAGCTTTGCAAATTCCACGCCCCGTTAGTCCTCCTGCCCCCCTCCCCTCTCCCCCCCCCCCCAACCACGCCGAACATGGGATTTCTGCAAAACTCCGGCTGCCGCCCCGAACTGCACTTTTCGGGGGCATGGGGGGGAGCGAGACCCATTGAACCGTGTGGGACGTTCTTTGCTGGCTAAACGTGGCAACCAATTGCGCTGTTGGTTACTTTTCTTGGGGAGGGGAAAGGGGGGGCTTCCAGTCACTCTACTGGCTGCCAATTAGTTTCCGGGCAAAGTGTTGGTCATTACCTTTAAAGCCCTAAATGGTTGGGGGTCCAGGTTGCCTCCGGGATCGCCTTCTCCCATACAGTCCTCCCCGAACACTCAGGTCCTCTGGGGTGAACTTACTTCAGTCAGCTAAAACTAGGCTCACATCAGTTTCCCAGAGGACCTTTTCTTCTGTCGCCCCCAGATTGTGGAATGGCGTGCCGGAGGAGATTCGTAAAATTTCTGTAGCTTTCTGTAGACAACTTCACGAATGCTATAAAGCCCTGAGGAAGAACGCAATTGCGTTCGAAAAGCGTAGGCACCTTGGCACTTTAATAAAACTTTTGCTAATATTTATGTTTGAAGATTACTTGGTTCCACCCTTGCCTTTGGCTAGCTTTAAAGACTAGCCTTTTCCGGCAGGCCTATCCAGATCAATGTAAAATCAAGAATTTTTAAGATGTATTGATTCCTGTTCTAATCTAGAGTATTGCGTCCAGTTCTGGGCTCCACAATTCAAGAAGGACGCAGACAAGCTGGAGCATGTTCAGAGGAGGGGTCTGGAAACAAAGCCCTATGAAGAGAGATGGAAAGAACTGAGCATGTTTAGCCTGGAGAAGAGAAGATGGAGGGGAGACATGATAGCACTCTTCAAATACTTAAAAGGTGGTCACACAGAGGAGGGCCAGGATCTCTTCTCGATCCTCCCAGAGTGCAGGACACGGAAGAATGGGCTTTAACACGGGATAAGTTAAAGGAAGCCAGATTCCAGCTGGACATCAGGAAAAACTTCCTGACTGTTAGAGCAGTACGACAATGGAACCAGTGACCTAGGGAGGTTGTGGGCTCTCCCACACTAGAGGCCTTCAAGAGGCAGCTGGACAGCCATCTGTCAGGGATGCTTTAGGGTGGATTCCTGCACTGAGCAGGGGGTTGGACTCGATGGCCTTGGAGGCCCCTTCCAACTCTGCAATTCTATGATTCTATGTTGTTCCCCGCCTCAATCCAAAGGGAGAGGCGGGTAAGAAATAAATAAATTATTATTATTATTATTATTATTATTATTATTATTATTATTAAAAGATATCGCGCAGCCGAGCAGAGAATTCTTGTGCCACCCATTAGAGACCCGTTTGCGCAAACTCGCCACCATTGCAGTGGCCAATTCCCAAGTTCGGCCCCCCATCATCGCTGTCCCTAAGGAGAGTCCAAAAATGCCAGCAGCTGGAGTGATCTATATAGAAACAACGCAGCTCTAGCCGTTTCCATCTCCCACCAGAAGCAGGTCTTTTGTAAAGCCAAGGGGTCTTCATGGCCCGTTCCAGACCAAACCACTGCAAAAGACTTTGCATTACAGCTGAGAACAATATATTGTAGTTGGGAGCCTTCAGTTCTTCCCAGCTGCTGTGAGGGTTGCAGCTAAACTCTGAGGGAACAGGGATGTCGGGGGGGGGGGCAGATGATGTCAGCATCCCTGCTACTTAAGAAAGTGGTGGTGACCTGCCCCTGTGAGCCCTGACACCACGACACCACGGGCCTCCAAACGATTACACCTTCAGCCCCCCTGAATGCCTGTGTGCTGGTGTTTCCCAGGCCTTTTGCCTGGCTCATCATCTTTTCCCATTCAGTTCAATGTGCCTTGCGTTGGAGACCATCCTCTTGGTGGTTTGGGATCCGACGTGCTTCGGGCGCCAACGTGCCTCGGACCCCTTGCAGGTTGCACATCCCCTCCCTTGACCCTAGCCAGGGCTCTTAAACGTTCTGACAAACGAGAAGGATCTTGGAATTGTTGTAGATCACAAGCTGAATATGAGCCCACAGTGCGATATGTCGTTAGTTGGATGGCTACCAGAGAGGGGGGCCTTGTTGGTGGCGGCACCCAAATGTCCCTCCCATCCTAGACCTGTTTACCTGGTACCTTTGGTTGCGATCTTTTAGTCACCTGCGAAAGTCTGTAATGGCATCTTTATCTAGCCTTTGGTGGCTTTTAATTGGTGCTGCTGATGTTTTTTAAATTGCATGTTGTTTGCTGCTGTTTGTTTCTCAGAGGAGTTTTTTAGCAGCTGGCTTGAGGGTTGTTTGTTTGTTTGTTAATTATTATTATTATTATTATTATTATTATTAATTTATATAGCACCATCAATGTACATGGTGCTGTACAGAGTTAAACAGTAAATAGCAAGACTCTGCCACATAGGCTTACAATCTAATAAAATCATAGTAAAACAATAAGGAGGGGAAGAGAATGCAAACAGGCACAGGGTAGGGTAAAACTAACAGTATAAAGTCTGCACAACATCAAGTTTTAAAAGCTTTAGGAAAAAGAAAAGTTTTTAGTTGAGCTTTAAAAGCTGCGATTGAACTTGTAGTTCTCAAATGTTCTGGAAGAGCGTTCCAGGCGTAAGGGGCAGCAGAAGAAAATGGACGGAGCCGAGCAAGGGAAGTAGAGGCCCTTGGGCAGGCGAGAAACACGGCATCAGAGGAGCGAAGAGCACGAGCGGGGCAATAGTGTGAGATGAGAGAGGAGAGATAGGCAGGAGTTAGACCGTGAAAAGCTTTGAAGGTCAACAGGAGAAGTTTATATTGGATTCTGAAGTGAATTGGAAGTCAATGAAGAGATTTCAGAAGTGGAGTGACATGGTCAGAGCGGCGGGCCAAGAAGATGATCTTAGCGGCAGAGTGGTGAACAGAAACCAGCGGACTGATGTGAGAGGAAGGAAGGCCAGAGAGAAGAAGGTTGCAGTAGTCCAACCGAGAAATAACCAGTGCATGAACAAGCGTTTTGGCGGAAGAGACAGACAAAAATGATCGAATCCTGGCAATATTATACAGGAAAAATGGCTGTGAAAGAAAAGAGGCCATGCTGGGGATGGATGGTCGTCCAACAGTCCCTTTTGTGTTTTGGGGAGAAGACGGGTCTCCACGCACTGTGGAATTAGTAGAGTTCTGAGGGAGCAGAATGGACCGTCCCACTTTTGCTTTTGGGGAGGCTGCAAGTGCTTTGGTTGCTGTGCTGATTTTCTATCTGCAAGCAGATTTTAATGCATGGGAGAATTCAAGGATGGTGCAGACTGAAGGGGGACGGTCCACCTAGTTCTGCTGTTACACCAATGGACTTACTTGGTGGGGGTTCCCCCCCCCCCCCAATGCATGCTTACCGCATTTGTAGCCTTTGAAAACAGTCCGGAAACTTCAACTGGTACAAAACAGGACAGCCCGTTTACTAACAGGGACTGGCCAGCGAAATCACATTACGCCAGTCCTTCTACAACTTCATTGGCTGCCAGTCCAGGTCTGGGCCTTAAGATCATCCACAGGGGTCCTTCTCTGTGAGCCCCTGCCAAAGGAAGTGAGGCAGGTGGCTACTAGGAGCAGGGCCTTCTCCGCTGTGGCACCCCGGTTATGGAATGAGCTCCCCAGAGAGGACCGCCTGGCGCCTACACTGTACTCCTTTTGTCGCCAGCTGAAGACCTTTTTATTCTCTCAGTATTTTAACAACTAATTTTAACTTACATTTAAATTTTACTGTTTTAATTCTGTATTTTAATCTTATATCAACTTCTGCTGCGTGGTTTTATCCTGGTTGTGTTTTTTATACTGTATTTTGTATTTGTGTTTTTAGATTGTCGGTTGTTTTATTATGTTCTTCATGGCTTTAATTTTTGTGAACCGCCCAGAGAGCTTCGGCTATTGGGCGGTATAAAAATGTAATAAATAAATAAATAAATTTTGCCATTTTAATGTTCATTCTCCCAGCTTGGAGAGGTCCTTTGGCAGCTCTTCAGGATCACTTTTCATTTTTACCACCTGAAATAATTTGGTGTCGTCAGCAAACTTGTCCACTTCAGGGCTCATCCCTAACTCCAGATGATTTATGAACGAGTTAAAAGGCACTAGTCTGAGTACAGATTCTTGTGGGAGCCTGCTGTTTACACCCCTCCATTGTGGTTTGGATTCCAGGATGATGTACAATAACATAGAAATTGTTTATTCGTTTATTATTAAATAAAATAAAAGACACATGGTTCAAATAAATGAATTGTTATTCTCTCTCTTGAATGTTCTAATTGTAAACTACTTCACCATGAACTGAGATGAACTTATAAATAAATTGCAGATGTTTGGGTGACAATTATTACTACACAGCTATTTTTTTCAATGTCTTTCTTGGCCCTGTGATCAGGTATCCCATGCACACCTATGGATCTGCTGGCATTTTAAAATATGGAAAAGGGAAGGCCTAAACTTCTGCTTTCCAGTGCTGTCAGCTCTCTGCCTACCATGGCTTCTCTAGCCTCCACTTTTTGTTTCACAAGTGCACGACAGGCAGAAGTTCAACAGGTGAACACCCTCGCTCCCATCTCCAAGACCTTAAAAACTTTACCAGTTGGCTTCCCCCCCCCCGCCTGTGATGCGCCTCTTAAAGGAACAGGAGCCCTTTGAGGGAGGAAGTGGTGGCAACTCTAATCGCTGCTTTAGCACGGCTTTTCAAAAATAGCCCCTGCATTTACACAAAAGCAAAGGCTGCAGAATAAGATTAAAAGCAGCAGTGCTTAGGGGGAGAATTGGCAGGGGCCCTGGCACCAGCAAAAGTTATCACGAACTCAGCAGTTGACCGTAGGCAAGCAATTTTTTTCTTAACCTCATTTTCCGTCCCCAAACCGCAATATCTTATATAAGAAGACATCCGCGTAACAGGACCTACCAGACTGAATTTGGTCATGTTTTTTAAAACTAAAGCGTGAGCAGTGTAGACATGCTGAACATTTTGAAACTTCGAAAAAGTTCAAAGCTCAAACTTGAGTAGCAAAACAGTATGTTTATTTGCAGTGTGCCAAACAGTGGCTGATCTGACATCATGTGTTTTCAACCTAAAACTTAGATGCTTTTGAAATGTTAAAAAGAGCATTTTTCCCCACTTTGCAGGTTTAGTTGTGTAACAGACAGTTTTTGCTTATTTTTGTTCAGTTTTCATCTTTGAAAAAAGCAGGATTCAGTGGTTTTGGTTTCTCAGACTACTAGCCCCGTGGTGACAAACGTTAAGTGTTATTATGATTTCGATTTTGCTGTTTTTGACCAAGTCTCTGCCTTCTAGGTTTGGCTGAGGTCTGCACAACTTCTGACTCACCAAATCGAATACGGCTTTGCTTCCTTGACTGGGACTAACAAAACTGGCTCCCAGAATTAATTTTTAAACCCAGAGTGAATAGAGCTTTTCTGTTGCCCCAGAGCGACAGTAATCCCTCCTCACCCCAGTCCTCTGATTTAGCAATGTATTTAGTAATTTTCTTTCTTTTTTGCAAAGGCTCTGAATCCTGAACCTGGCGTCCTCTAGGTCGTCAGACTCCCAGGACCCCAGCCGTGCTCTTAAGAGCTCTTTCCACCTGGAGCCATTTCTCTGACTCCGTTTCTACAATGCCCCGTGCTGAAAAGCATCAGAAACAGAACCTCTTCTCCGCTCCTCTTGAAAAAAAGGAACACCAAACAGACTCTAAAGAAGGTTAGAAGTCTATGAACCCATTTTAAAGACCTCTCTTGAGAGACTACCTGCCCCGAGGGGGGCTTTTCCGTCTCCAAAGGCAGGTGTGGGAGGGCTTTTTAAAACATGGCTTTTTAACAAAGCTTTTAATGGTTGAATTCACTGGGCACATTGTTTTAACTGTTTTAATAGTTTTACTGCTTTTAAATTATGTATTGTTTTAACTTGGTTTATGGTTTGATTTGTTTTTAGCTGTGTATATTTACTGTTTTATACTGTATGGTTTTATCTGTAGAGCCTTGTGTGGCACAGAGTGGTAAGCAGCAGTTACTGCAGCCGAAACTCTCCTCACGGCCTGAGTTCGATCCCAGCGGAAGCTGGTTCTCAGGCAGCCGGCTCAGGTCGACTCACCCTTCCATCCTTCCGAGGTCGGTAAAAAGAGTCCCCAGCTAGCTGGGGGAAAGGTAACCACGACTGGGGAAGGCAAGGGCAAACCACCCCGGTACAAAGTCTGCCAAGAGTCAGCAATGACTCAAGTGTTTGCACGAGAGGTTCCTTTCCTTTCCTTTTATCTGTATGCCGCTCTGAGATCTTATTGATATAGGGCGGGATATAAATGTTTTAAATAAATGATTGTGGAGGGGTCAAAGGGTGACAGAAAGGGCATATTTTGCATTCTTATTTATTTATTAGTAATACCGATATACTGCTTAATATAATAAAACTCAAGTGGTTCATCTATCTATCTATCTATCTATCTATCTATCACATTTAAATACACTATTAGAACAATATCAACTGCAGTAACAATACAAACCTACCTCCCAGGATCGTTGTGAGGATAAAATGGAGAGGTGGAGGAGCTGCACGCTGCCGGGTTCTTTGCAGAGGAAAAAAAGGGCAGTATATAAATGTAAAAAAAGGGCAGGATATAAATGTAAAAACAACAACAACACAAATCACATTTAAAATACACTATTAAAAACAATTCCAACTAAAATAACAATACAGACAATACAAGGAGCAGTAAAGATGGACCAGCTTATGATTCATTGCAATTAATTATTACAAACCTGGGTAAACAGGCTTAAATTCTTAAATCCTATCACCGCTGGAGACACCTGCTAGGCTCCCCCCCCCCTCCAGCACATTGTGAAATAACATGGGTGTGTCTTTATATAATTCAGCCTTCCCCAGCCTGGTACCCTCCAGATGTGCTGGACTACAGCGCTGACGCATCCCTTCTCCACTAGCCCGGTACTAGTATTCCCAGTAATAGCTTGACTCAAATCCTTCCTCAAAGCAATGCAGCAGCAATGGTGCTGTCTTTCACCCTTTCCACATTTTCTTCTGTCCCTTGCAACAAGGAGAGAGGAAAACAATATGCCTGAAACAGTGATTTCAGATAATGGCAGCACTTAAAACGGAATTCTTGTTGATCTTATATTCTATAGCTTGCAGCACAATCCTGTGCATGAAGTAAACTTGCCTGAGTTCAGTTCCCAAGGAACTTTTTTGGATGGCAGCCTTGTGTTGAAACTGTTTTAATGCAAACGACGAGAGGTAAACCCTCTTTGGCACCCAGCTTTTGAAGCAGAGAGGCTAAAAATGTGAGCCAGGAAGTCCTGGGTTCAAATCCCAGCCTAGCCAAAAACTCACAAGGGTACCTGTAGGGAAGTGTGGTGTTTCGGCCTTGCCCCAACAGAAAAATGGGGGATAATTACATTGGGCCAGCCTTGCAGGGCTGTTTGTAAGGATTGGTGAGGAAATGAATGTAACGCACTTTGAAAGCTAACAGAGGGATGATATGCAACATTTACTCAACAATAAGCCAGGCTGTGTTCAGTGGAACTTACTTCCAGGGAATTGTGCACAGGATTGCAGTGTCTGTGTTGCTACGTGCCATAATAACTCTAGAGTATCCCGTAAGCTTCAGAAAGGACACAAGATGTCACTGTTGCACATGGAAGCTGGTCTAGTCAACACAGGGATTAAACCTACAAATTCCATACCAGGCTATTATCCAGGAGTTGATAATCAGGGGTAACAATCCCTGTTTGCCCGGACAAGGAATTCTATGGGTGTGTTTATCACATCTACTCAACAGGGGTGGAATTTGGGGGTGGGGCAGAGCTTGGCTTACCTAGTTATTTTAAGGATAACTCCAGCCTACTGACTTATTATTCCCTTGGAATCTCAGTATTTGACCTTTTAATCGTGTTGGGTTAACAAAAAACACACACAATAAAATATTTATGAATTGAACGTTTATTCAAACAACTAGTTAGGCCTCTTCTCCCTGCCAGGACTGAATTCCACCTCTGATCCCTCTGATAGTTGCTGAGGGGATATGACAAATATATCATACATACTGTGATCGGAGGACTATTTGTAGGTGGTCAGGCATTTGGCAGCAAACTATCTCAGAACCATCTCACCCCCAGCTGCAACATCTTTTTGGGACTGGGAGCTTACGAGGCAGGCTCCTGCTACCTGGAATCATGTCCATCTGATCCAGCCAGGAGAGGAAGCCTACAAACCAAGGGGCCAGTCAGCGGCTGCTGTTGTCCTGCCTTGGGGGTTTGCCTAGTCTGGGGAACCTCCAACGGCCTCCTAGCAGGCCCAGGCTCCCAGCACAGAACCATCTCACGCCCAGCTGCAACAGCTTTTTGGGACTGGGAGCTTAAGAGGCAGGCTCCTTTGGGGGCGGATCTGCCACTAGCAGGGTCACCTCCGAAGGGGGTGACACCAAGGCGCGGGCCTGCCCCCTTGTTTCCTTGTTTAGTTTGTTTCGTTTTCTCCCCCTACTGACTTATAATTTTGTTGTGTATTTTAAACTTTTTTTTTTTTACATTTCTTTTCCTATGTTTTAAAATGTATGTTTTAAACTTTGTAATACCGCCTTGAGGCCCAGTATTGGGCAAAAGGCAGGATACTACTACTACTACTACTAATAATAATAATAATAGGTTAATGTGGGCTATGGGCAAAGCCTCTTCCATTTTCTGTAATCAGTGTGGTTGGAGGTTGTCAGTGTGACATGCAAACCTGGGTTGTTTAAGGGCTAAATCCAGCGGTTAACCCTAGAACAAACCATAGGTTAACTGCTGGGTTGTTTAGCCCCCCCCCAAAGAAGCCATTGGCCTGGGTTCGCACATCTCATTGATAACCTCTGAAGCCTAGATCAGAGGTTGTTTACAGAAACCGGAAGCGGCTCTCAGGCAGTGCAAATCTCACTATTGTGGGTTAAATAATCCACGATTTGCCACTGTGATATGTGAACTGGGTTAAAAATTCGCTGCCACCCCTGCCCCAGTTCCTGTGACAATTGCAGCTAATTGAAGAGGGATCAGGGAATTCTGAGCGGGATGGCAGGTCCTGTCAATCTCGCTGCTAAGAAAAAGGTGCTGGAACTGCATCCCTCAGAGCTCTGGTTCCACTACGCCACACCTATTGACTTTGATAGATTCCCCTGCTATCACCCACCTATGGGCCCAAGTGAACATTCTCCTCCTTCACCACCACGCTGCTCCCCCCCCCGCCCCAGATAGCCGGGCCACTGCTGGGGAGGGGAATCACTGTTTGTTATCTTTGCCCCTCCCCTCCTACTCGGCTGCAGACATATGGAAAGGGCTCCCCTCCTCCAAGGGAAGAAGGTTTGCGAAGTACTGCGTTAGAACAAATCAAGTAGCTAGAAGAAGGCGAGGGATATAAATTAAGCAAATGCTGGGGTGGAGGGGAGGAGGCGGGAGCCAGCACAAGCCGTCCCCTGGCAGCCAAAACTCCTGGCTCATGGAATGCCTCTGTTGTTCTAAACTTAGCTCGGTGGAGAGCGGCCAGAAGGACAGTGAGGATGTGGGGTGGGCATCCATGCAGCAGAGTCTGTGCCCCCCCCCCCACAGTGCTTCAGGAGGGCCCAATCCATGAACATGGGCCCAATCCCCCATTTCTCTGAAGGCCCAGGAGGAGGACAGGCGCTGGGTTTGGCTGAGCATTCCAAGATATCCGAGGTTCCTCCCTGGTTATTTTATTTCTTTTTGCAGCTGCACCTCTTTCTGCCCGTCCCTGGTTTTCCTCAAGGTTTGGACCATCTTTGGCAAGTTTGTTTGTAGTTCATACCATGGCAATGTTTCATATCTAAATTGAGAGGCACTCCAGCCCCCCCCCCCCCAATCCTTGGTGACTCCCCAGGTGCTTATAAGAAAGCTGTTGTTTTTAACTGGTGACAAGGCTGGGCCTCCACTGTACGTGCTCAGAGGCACGTTTGGAATGCATTTCACCTGTAGGTTGCATACAGGTGCAATGCACAGGGATTCTGAGATGGCATCTTTCCAATCACAATATATCTATATATCTATGATTCACCCTTGATCATCATTTCAACTTTCTATGTTTTCCCTTTCAGCCTCCTGGCTTTTGAAAGCCTACTTGTCCCTTCACGGGCTGTGGCATTCCAGTTTGCAAGAGTGATCCCTTTCCCCTATGAATTTCAGTCATTACTTGGGGTGATGAATATTCAAGGCCCTTCACCAGCTAACCTTTTGTAATGTGAGACGTTAACCCATTGTTGCTGTTTCTGCGGTGGGTGGCTCTCACCGCCTCCTCCAAGTGCCCACCTCCAGATGTGTCCGAATACAACCCCCATCACAGGCCGTACCAGCTGGGGGGGGATGGAGGGTTGTAGTCCGTCCCGTCCCCCCCCCCCGGACCTGTTGGGGGATGTCTGGACGCTTGCCATTAACTTTCCACTGTGTTTTGATGCCACAAAACCTTACACCTGTTTGTTTGGGAAGGCAATCCTGCTGACATGGATGGGAGCGAACCCCGAGTAAACAAGGCTGGTTGGGCCGGTCGCCCTGATTTCAGCGCAGGGGGTGGGGTTAGGGTGCAGGTGTTGGGAGCCCAGAAGCAAGAGGCACGCTGTGCATTATTCGCCATGAATTAGCCCCGGGGAGCCAGGAGCAGATCTACACCAAGCAAGAGACAACACTTTAAAAACGGGTTGAAAACGGTATATGCAATGTGTCCTGGGCCTGAACAGTTGTCAAAACCATTATAAACTGTTATAAGCAGTAGTCTAGATCCTGCCCAGGAGGACATAACCTAATCTACACCAAGCAGGATATTGAACGATGAAAGCGGTATATAACTCCTCTCTCCTCTCACACTATTCCCCCGCTCGTGCTCTTCGCTCCTCTGATGCCGTGTTTCTCACCTGCCCAAGGGCCTCTACTTCCCTTGCTCGGCTTCGTCCATTTTCTTCTGCTGCCCCTTATGCCTGGAACGCTCTTCCAGAACATTTGAGAACTACAAGTTCAATCGCACCTTTTAAAGCTCAGCTAAAAACTTTTCTTTTTCCTAAAGCTTTTAAAACTTGATTTTGTTCTGACTTTATACTGCTAGTTTTACCCTACCCTGTGCCTGTTTACCCTACCCAGTGCCTGTTTGCATTCTCTCCCCCTCCTTATTGTTTTATTATGATTTTATTAGAATGTAAGCCTATGCGGCAGGGTCTTGCTATTTTATTGTTTTACTCTGTACAGCAGGCGCCACACCACAGCACTATGAAAGCGGCATATGGTCTGTGTCGGTGGGCCCCAAGAGTTGGCAGTGCCCTTCAATACCGCTGTAAAGCAGTCGTGTGCGGCTCCTGCCTCTTATACACCGCTTCCATAGTGCGATATCCTGCTTGGTGCAGATGAGGCCCTTGAGTTGCTGAGCGGCGCCAAAGCCCCCCTCGCGCGCCCCAGCAGCTGCAGAGCTGGCCCTCGACGGCCCGCGGGGCTTCTTCTGGCCCAGACCCGCAAGGGAGCGAAGGGGTTAACGAGGAGGCCAGCCCCTTGGCCTCGGACTCCATTCCTGGGACCTTTAAATGGGCATGGGGTTGTTTGCGCCCGCGGCTGTCCAGGCCCTGGCACGGCGGGGCGGGCGGAGAGGCCAGGCTGGGGCTTCAGCAGGGGGTGGGGAGGGGGCCGCTTGGGCTGGCAGGCGGAGGGGGAGGGAGGGGGAGAGGGGGGAGCGGAGGAAGGGGAGGAGTGCTGGTGCTTCCCCCAGGAGCGCAACCGCGGAGCCCGGACAAAAGGGCTGTGCTGGATGCGCGCGGAACTCAGTCGAGGCGCGCGAGGGCAGGCGAAGGCGCAGAGCCGCGTGTTCGCAGCGGCCCGGGGCACGTCGGAGCGCGCGAGGCTCCTCCGGCGCCGGCAGGAGGCGCGGGTAGGGGAGGCGGGGGCGCCGCAGCGGGACCGGGGAGGAAAGTTTGCGCCCGGCGCGCGCGGGGAGAAGTTCGGCGCCGCGGGGCAGAGGCGCGGGAGGGACTCGGGGCGCACGTGCGCGCGGGAGCCGCCGAGGACCGCGCTGAGCCCCGGGGCGGGGGGCTTCGATGCGGAGCCGCCTGGGCATGACCTGCGGGCCCGCGCGGGCGTGAAAGGCCTCCTCTCGCCGGCCCGCGGGACCCCCTCGGCCCTCGCCCCCACTCTGGAGCAGCCCGTGGACTTCAAGCAGCCGGGTTGATCGCCCAGGAGGAAGATGCCCGCGGCCTCCATGGGGCAGGGGGCCGCCCGGCTGGCATAGGCCCCGACGGCGGCGGCAGGCCGTCGCTGGATGCGGCGGCGGCGGCGGCCCCCGGAGCGACCCCCGCCCTGGCGGCCGAGGTGCGGCTCCAGATGGAAGCGCTGGGGCTGGAGCGCGGGGCCGTGGCCGTGGAGACCCTCGTGGACCTGCTGCTGTGCGTGCACCACGAGCTCAGCACCTCGCCCCTGGCCCAGGAGAAGTACATCATGGAGTTCCTGCAGTGGGGTGAGTCCGCCTCCGGGCTTGTGAGCAGCCGCTGGCCTGTGCCCACCCGCAGCCAGGCAGAGAAGAGCCTGGAAGAGAGAAAGGCGGCTGAGGTTTTTCTCTTTCTTGCACCCCATCCCTTCTTTTCAGGCTGTTGATGTGCCCGAGAGAGAGAGAGAGAGAGAGAGAGAGAGAGAGAGAGAGAGAGAGAGAGAGAGTGAGTACTTACTTAGGCACAGCTAGCTGTTACAACTAGTCATGCGGGAGTTTGCAAGATCCCCTTACCCTGGTGTGTTAGATAAATTCTGGGTTTCCTGGGGTTGCCCTCTACCTCTGCAATTTGAGCCACCCCCTCTCTTCCGTTGCACTTGTATTTTATCTAGCATTTTGTTCACATCCATTATCTCCGCAATCGTACGACAACCTGACAAGGTAGGCCATGACTACTAGCCGTTGATAGACTGCTCCTCCATGGATTTGTTTTTAGTCCCATAAAGTCACCCAGTGGACGGTTTTGTGATAAGGACTCTTGATGTTCCTATTTCACGGAGAAGGGGCCACCTAGCAAAGGTCTTGGCTGGGATCTGGATCTGTTGCCTTCATCCAGGACTGCTTCTGTTTCCAGGAGTCCCCGGGCTTATTAGCTTGCAGAAGTGGTGGCAAAGATTCTGGTTGTCAAAGGAAGACTTTGCTACAGATGCTGTGAAGCTGGGTGGACAAATGTGAACATTTATAGTACCCATCCTAAAGCGGAGTACTAAATGTCATTTTGACAACTTTATTATTAATCAGTTGTCTTATCCAAACACAACACATGTCCCTACCATCACCTCACCACACACCCACGAACACACACACACACACACACACACACACCTACTCCTTTCTCAACATGTGTGCCTTGGTGTGGAATATTATTTAAAGGTTAACCATCAACTCTCAGCTTGAAAAGACAGGCACAGGCTGCCTTCCTTGGGAAATATGCAGGGCACCATTCCACTTGCAAGAGAGATGGTCTGTTTGAGACCCTCAATAAAAGGTCCAGGTTTGGGTTATCTAAGATTGCTCCTTCCCCAGTGAAGTACTCATAGAATCGTACAATAGCAGAGTTGGAAGGGGCCTACAAGGCCATCGAGTCCAACCCCCTGCTCAATGCAGGAATCCACCCTAAAACATCCCAGACAGATGGTTGTCCAGCTTCCTCTTGAAGGCCTACAGTGTGGGAGACCCCACAACCTCCCTAGGTCACTGGTTCTATTGTTGTACTGCTCTAACGGTCAGGAAGTTTTTCCTGATGTCCAGCTGGAATCTGGCTTCCTTTAACTTGAGCCCGTTATTCCGTGTCCTGCACTCTGGGAGGATCGAGAAGAGATCCTGGCCCTCCTCTGTGGGACAACCTTTTAAGTATTTGAAGAGTGCTCTCATGTCTCCCCTCCATCTTCTCTTCTCCAGGCTAAACATGCCCAGTTCTTTCAGTCCCTCTTCATAGGGCTTTGTTTCCATAAGACTCAAGGGATTGCAGTCTTATGCAGGCTCCTTGGGGAAGGAAGACTTACGTCTGAGTAGTTATGCCTTGGATCTGGCTGTGAATTGGCATTTCCTAAACTTTAGGAAATGGCACGCCCACCCCTTTCAATCGAAACTGAGTAGGTCTTTTTTATTCCTTCCCAATTTAGAAACCTGGTTAGTTTTTGCACACTCCCAGCTCTTTCACTCCCCTGACCTTCTCTCCCACCCCCCACCCTTAATACTGTCATCTCATCTCCAGACCTGCAGTGTCCCAAACTTTGGGAAACCCCAACCCTTGACCGTTGTGTAGGAGTGTTGCCAGGCTAGTCAGCTACGTCCCATTCTGCAACCTTGCAAATCAAGTCCGCTAAAGTTGCTTGCCTCCAAACAAGTTTTGTTTGTTCCAGGGTACCTACATTCATTTTGGCATGTTGACAGCTCAAAAGGAAAAGCTCTCATAGAGCCGATGAGGTTTGCCTGCCTGGTTGAGCTTCTTTCTTTCTTTGACTGCCTGTTTACAAGCCTGGCTTAAGGCAAGGTGGTGGCGGTGGAGTGTTATTGGATAAAAGATTGATCAAGAAATTGCACCAATAAACCCTTCCAGGCCCAGTCACCTTTAAATGCCTGCTCTGTCTACAATCTGTGATGGAATTGCCTTTTTGCCATCCAGGGTTACAAAAAGCCCTCTCTCTTTCCCTCCCCCCCCCCCCAATCTCTGTAGGGGACATTTAAAAAGAAGAAGATGTAGATCAGGTGAGATTGACAGGCTGGAGGTGGGAGTATGTGCAATTCTGAATGATCTTTTCGCTGTTCTGCTTCCAAACGGACGTTGAAAGTTCTTGTTGTCTAGATCATGAGGCCTGGAAACCTGGGTTTTTGGCATTGGTTTTTGCAGCTCTGTGTGCCCCCTTTTTAGGCCCTTGAGGAGGCCCTGGGGCACTGTCTCTGTTCACACCCTCGCTTCCCTTTAGCTTCATTGTGGATCCTGTTTGCAGAGTTGTTCTTGCCAGAGGAGTGGGAGGCTGAACCCTCCTTGCGCTATGCTCCTGAGGAAATCTGTCTGCTGGCATCAGCATGTCCAGTGTTGTTAGGAACTAAGAAAGCCCAACTATTTATTCACCTAGAAAGAGACGGCTTGTTTGCTACGTTCTAGCTGTTGCTGGGGTGAGGCGCAACAAGCCTTGAACAGCCATGAATAACGACAAACAAGGAGGTTTATTTATTTATTTATTTATTTAAGGTTTTTTATGCTGCCATTCAGCCCAAAAAGGCTCTCACGGCGGCTTACAAAAGTATTTCTTGACAGTCCCAGCCCACAGGCTTACAATCTAAAAGACATGACACAAAAGGAAAGGGGACTGGGAGGGAGGAGGAGGAGGGGGGAAAAGGAAAGCAAATTCAGGCACTACAATCTTAGTTGCAAAGTTCAGCAGTTACAGTTGACAGCAGGAGGGAGGGGGCTCTCAGCTGGAGCTGGACCCAGGCAGGATGGAGAGGTGCCTGGCTGCTGCTTCCTCCCTCACTGGTGGCCTCTGCAGTGACAGTTGGTAGCAGGAGGGGGGGGCTCTCAGCTGGAGCTGGACCCAGGCAGGATGGAGAGGTGCCTGGCTGCTGCTTCCTCCCTCACTGGTGGCCTCTGCAGAGACAGTTGGTAGCAGGAGGGAGGGGGCTCTCAGCTGGAGCTGGACCCAGGCATGATGGAGAAGTGCCTGGCTGCTGTTTCCTCCCTCACTGGTGGCCTCTCCAGACACAGTTGGTAGCAGGAGGGAGGGGGCTCTCAGCTGGAGCTGGACCCAGGCACGGTGGAGAGGTGCCTGGCTGCTGCTTCCTCCCTCACTGGTGGCCTCTCCAGAGACAATGGGGCTAGCTGGAAAGACTGGCTTTGAAGTGGTGGGATGGGGCGGCGGGATATGGTCTTTTTTTTTTTAATTTAAAACCCACCCACCCCAATAATGTAAGTTAGAGGAGGGGCCCAAATAAAACCACATTTGTCTTATTGAGTGAATAAGGGCTTAATTCTGGAATGGAGATCGTTTCTTATGAATATTGTGAACACTCCTAGGTAGAAAGAACGGGAAAACGCAGTGATGCACCAGCAAGAATTAACTAGGCCTGGCCAACCTAATTTCCTGTTGTCACTTCAGCGGCGTGCGTTTGTGAAAAATGAAAATGTTCATGATATCCAGTGCTTAATCTTAACAGTTCAAATATGCCTAGAATAACCCTCTTCCCTAACTCCAGATTTGGGGTGGGGGTGGGAGGCTGTAGTTATTGAACAGCGATAGAAGCACTTTGCACATGCTTGGATGTACTCTTGTTATCGCAGTTTTGCCGATCCCAGAGGTCTGAGCCCTGGCACTGAGCCACGTCCTGGGGATCGACATTTTATGGTCATATAAATAAGAACCCCTTGGAGATGAACGGTGCGGGAAGTCCTGACTGGGGAGCTTTAAAAGCTCAAATCTGGCATTGCTGATGTCTCTGATGGTTTTTAAACGTTGTATATTTTTTTTAATGTTTACTGTTTTTAGCTTTTGTAAACTGCCCAGAGAGCTTTGGCTGTGGGGTGGAAATAAATAAATAAATCTCTGGAGCGGCCAAGGGAGCCCGCTGAAAGGCCGCCTGCCCCCTTTGCAAGCGAGGAATACGGCACCGGTTGCTTTAAGCGACCACGGTTCTCTCGGCGTCTCCAGCAAGTTCTGTGTTCACTGCAGCAGAAAAGGCAGAGAGGGAGAGAAAGAGAGAGAAGCTCTGTCAACTGTTCTGGCAGCTTCCCCTTCGACAGGGCTGCCTGCCGCCACAGCAAAACAAGCCCCAAATCTCCACCCCTTGGCGGTGCACGCTGCCTTTTGTGGACAAGATGGCACAACCCATCCCCCAACCGCCCCCCCCCCCCCGGCCATCCACACCCCCTTCTTCCCAGAGAGTTCCAGTTCTGTGCATGCTACTGCCGGGCTTGCATGATGTGTTGCCGCTCTGCTGGGACCTTGCGAAACGCCATAAAAGGCCACCAGCTTTCGACACGCTGTGCTCCCCCTTCCCCCCTTCTTCATCCCTTCCTCCTCCTCCCCCTCCCTCCCTGGCTCCCCCACAGTGGCCTTTATTGGGGGCTCAGTTCCAGGCTCAGCACAGGCCTGCCGATTTCTGTCCTCTTCATTGCAAGGCAACGGTAGTGGGAGTGCCGGCGGATCAGGGCCAGGCCCCACCGTGGAACAAAGCAAAGTGGCCTTTTGCCCAGGACAGATTTTTTTGGGGGGTACCCGTTAACGGGGCAACAAACTGTCCATCACTGAGTCTGTTGTTATATTTTCGCTGCCTCCCAGCGTTTGGATGAAGGCGTGGGCTGCATTTCTAAAAGAAGAGGGTGGCAGCGCCGTCGTGCTGCACATTCTTACTTAGAAGCAGGGCTTGCTCTCTAGTGCTTGCAGCCTAAGTGACTGGCTGGTTAATGCTTGGTAACAGGCACTCTGCACATGCTCTGAAGCATGCTCATCTGTGCCGGGGCTGTCAGCATCCCAGGCTCGTGTGGTCTGACTGGGAAGAGGTTTTCGGAGACGGAGCCCAGCTTGAGACAAATACCCCGAAGCCCCACCTTTGGGCTCTGTCCGTTTGCGTACTGGAAAAGTTTCCGTGCCCAGGAATTCCTCACGCACACCCTCCTTCCCCCGGCAACCGAGCGCTCAGTCTCCCAGGGCCCTCGCTGGAATCTGAGAATCGCTGTGAGCCCAGATTCCCAACCCGCCTTGTGCCCGAAATAGGAACCCACCAGAGGGGAGCAAAACGGCTGGTTTTAGGAGAGTCTGGCCAATACCCCAGGTCAGCTTGGAAGAGAGCTGCCTCGGCCCAACACCCCCACCCCCCCCAGCTCTTGGCTTGGAGGTTGTGTGTGTGTTTAAGTGGCCAAAAATATCCCTGTATCTGGTCTCCTGTGTGTATTGCTTTCTATTGAGGCAGCCGGAGGCCTTTGCAAGGCACGCAGCTGACTGATTCAGGCAGGGCTGGTGTCAAGGCTAGGCATAGTTGGGCCCTTGCAAAGGGCCCATACCCCAACAGGGGCCCACTGAAAAAAAAAAGCCCCCTGGGCTCACTCCTCCTCTTCCTCATTGCAACCTGCTTGTTCACCTGCTGCCTCTTGCTCCAGCCCAGACGCTGGTGGAGGTGAGATGCTATGGCCTCCGGGCACCTTTGCTCTCTGCCTGGCAAGCAAGCAGGTTGGAACAGTGGTGGGAAAGAGGAGGAGGAGGAGGAGCAACAGAAGCTGGTTGGGGGGACACTGGGGGCTGTAGTGGCGGTTAGAATGTTGGACTGGGAGTCGGGAGTTCCGGGTTCTAGTCCCCACTTGGCCATGGAAGCTCACTGGGTGACTTTGGACCAGTCACTGACTCTCTGCCTAACCTACCTCACAGGGTTGTTGTGAGGATAAAGTGGAGAAGGGGGAGATCATATGAGCCACCTTGAGATCCTTGCAAGATGAAAAAAGGCAGGATATAAATGAAATAAATCCCCCCCCTTAATTCACGCAGGGGTCAAAATCCAGCTTTCATAGAATCATAGAATCATAGAATAGCAGAGTTGGAAGGGGCCTACAAGGCCATCGAGTCCAACCCCCTTCTCCATGCAGGAATCCACCCTAAAGCATCCCTGACAGGTGGTTGTCCAGCTGCCTGTTGAATGCCTCGAGTGTGGGAGAGCCCACAAGCTCCCTAGGTAACTGATTCCACCGTCGCACTGCTCTAACAGTCAGGAAGTTTTTCCTGATGTCCAGCTGGAATCTGGCTTCCTTTAACTTGAGCCCGTTATTCCGTGTCCTGCACTCTGGGAGGATCGAGAAGAGATCCTGGCCCTCCTCTGTGTGACAACCTTTTAAGTATTTGAAGAGTGCTCTCATGTCTCCCCTCGATTTTCTCTTCTCCAGGCTAAACAGGCCCAGTTCTTTCAGTCTCTCTTCATAGGGCTTTGTTTCTAGACCTCTGAGCATCCTGGTTGCCCTCTTCTGAACATGCTCCACCTTAACATTTTTTGAATGTTAAACTATGGGGAATCTTGGGGCAAGAACTGGACATCTTTTAGGGCAGAGTTTGCAAGCCCTTGATCATCATAGCGTGTCGCAGTGCCGCGAACTGATTTATGACGTTTCTTACAAGCGGCCCCGTTTGTTGACAAAAGAGGCTGCTCTGGATTTCTCTGGCCAGGGCTGCTTTGGCAGATGGAGAGGCCAGTTGGCACCTGGGCAACTCGCCACATGACGGCTAGCTTTCTCTGGGATTTTACAATGCTTTCCCTAAGCCAGCAAAGATGGGGAAAGTGACAGAGAGAAAGAAAGAGAGATGGAGGAGAAGGAGGAGAAGGACTGGAGAGAATGAGAAGAGGAATGGGAAATGGGGCAGACCAGGGAGAGAAGGTGTACTTCCTTTCAGTCCTGTAAACAAAAGAAATTAGTCGCCTTTGGCCACCTGAATTTTAGCACCCTGCTTGTTAAGATATAAGTGGAATTTCCCTAGAGGTGCTGAAAAAGTTTCTTGGCTACTGCTAGACTGATGCTTTGACTGTTTCGTTGTTTGTTTGCTTAAATCAGCCTTCCTCAACCTGGGGTGCTCCAGATGTGTTGGACTACAACTCCCAGAATGCCCCAGCCAGCTCGGCTGGCTGGGGCATTCTGGGAGGTGCAGTCCAACACATCTGGAGCGCCCCAGGTTGAGGAAGGCTGGCTTAAAGCAATTTGACTCTGCCCTGCAAATGAAAAAGCTTACAGAACAATTAAAACTCAAGACAGTCCCTCCCTTTGAGCTCATGATCTAAAAGACAGCAGAAAAGAAAAAGGGGATGAGAGGAAGGGGGTAGAAACAAACTCAGGCCACAGTTAGACCGAAGGTTTATCCTGGGATCATCCAGGGTTCGCCCCTGCCTGAGCCCTGGATCCCCTGTGTTGTTGGGTTATTGTGCCAGAACTTTTCTCCTCTCTGGAACTCTGTTTGTGCTCAGAAACAAACACACATCACGCAGGTCTTACACAGCAGAGCTGGTTTATTTCCTTCAGGCTTCTGTGCAGTTCAATTCAGATCAGTTCAGATCAGCACACTGAGGCATACACAGAGAGCAGTGATCAGAGAGCAGTGATCAGTAAGCAGTGATCAGAGAGCAGTGATCAGTAAGCAGTGATCAGAGAGCAGTGATCAGTTCCATTTTACACAAGTGAGAAACTATATACACATCTTACACAATTCTTATCTACATTACATACAGCTGTGATGAGGCTAACTTAGAATCTTGGCAAGGTTCCCAGAACAGCCTCTATCTCAAGGTAATTGCCCACAGATAGACTTTCTCTGTTTAACCCTGAGATAGCCATACACACACAATTTTAATGACTAAGCAAGTATTTCTTTTCATATACTTAACAGTCCTCCTCTTGCGCATGTTGTTTAAATTGTGTTACAATCTGAGACCCAGCTTTAAAAGCATCTCTTTGTGTTTTACCATTGATACGTTCCACCTGTCCTTTCTCATTTTGTTTTACTTTGAATACCCATTTACAGGTAATGGCTTTACGACCTTCAGGTAAAGGTACTAGCTCCCACGTTTCATTTTTTTCCATTGCTCTGATTTCCTCTGACATTGCTTCATGCCAGCCCTGAGCTTCTGTAGGTTCCATTTCCTGAATTTCCTCAAATGAAGTAGGTTCATAGGCTATTAGTAAAGCTCTATGAGAAACCTGTTTGCTTTGGTATTCATCTGAATAACGAATTGGAGCTTTGCGTTCCCTTTCTGATCGTCTTGGCATAGTTACAGGCATAGTTTCCTCCTTTACAGTTTCTTCCCCCTCCCTCTCTTGCTGAGATTGTTCAGGAATTTCTTCTGTTTCTACAGCTTTCTGTTCTACAGGCAAACTTACATACTGTTTTGTTTCCTGCATTTGTTCATGAAAAACTACATCTCTGCTCACAATTACACTTTTGTGATATGGAGACCACAAACGATAGCCTTTTGTTTGTGTATCATATCCCAACAGTTTACATTCCAAACCTCTCTGAGCTAGTTTTCCTGGTCTGTTTTCTTTCTGAATATGAGCAAAACATTTACTTCCAAAAACCCTTATATGTGACACTCTAGGTTTTCTTTTGTAAAACATTTCATATGGAGTTTTTTCATGTACAGAGTGGTAAAGCCTGTTTAACAAATAATTTGATGTGGACAAAGCTTCTGCCCAGAACAGATTAGACAATCCTGACTCTTTCAATAGAGCTCTTAACATGTTCTGCAAGGTTCTGTTTTTCCTTTCTGCAACTCCATTTTGAAATGGTGAATATGGAGCAGTAAGGTTATGTTGTATACCCTCATCACTGAGGAATTTTTTTAATTGGTTGCTAAGAAATTCACCTCCCCGGTCTGTTCTTAGATTAGCTATAGGTTCTTTAAATCTATTTTTACTCCACTTAACAAAGGCTTTAAACTTTCCAAAAGTTTCACTCTTCTGTTTTAACACATACACAAATCCAAATCTACTGTAATCATCAACAATAGACAAGAAAAATCTGTTTCCTCCTTGACTTGTCTCAAAAGGACCTGCAAGATCTGCATGTATTAATTCAAAAATTCTTTTTGTTGTTCTCTCACTATGTTTTGGAATGTTTGACTTATGACACTTGGTTTCACTGCATACATTACATTCTACATAGTTAGAACATGGTTTGATTTTCACCCCTTCACACAATTCTGGAATCTTAGAAATTGTTTTATAGTTAGCATGACCAAATCTTTTATGAGTTAAATGGATACACTCTTGGTGTGGTTTGCAATTGGCTATTGTTTTTGTTGTGACTTTGCTGGCTACAACTTCATTTTCTGTACAAGTATTAATCACATACAAAGATTCTTTCATTATTCCCTGCACACACACCTTGTTTCCCTGTTTTATAGTACAATTTTCTTCAGTAAAACAAACCTCATACCCCATTTCTGTTAACTGAAACACACTTAGAAGGTTTGTTTCTAATTCTGGTACATATAAAACACTTTGTAGTTCAACTCCCAGACAATCAAAATATACATTACCCACACCACAAATCTGGATTTTTGTTCCATTTGCAAGGGTAACACACTTTTGCTCTGAAGTAGAAGTTTCCAAGGTTACAAATGAAAGTTTGTCTTTTGCCATACTTATTGAAGCCCCAGAGTCCAAAAACCAAGGATTCATTGTCTCTTTGATTCTTGCTAGAAGACACTTCTTTGTTGATTCAGCTTCATTCATGTTGTTTTCTTCTCTCCACTTTGCTGTCAACAGCTTTTTCTTCTTGTTGCAATCCCGCCTTAAGTGTTCTGTGGAACCACAGTTAAAGCATTTCCTTGCCTTTAATGCAGCCACCACATCAGAAGTTTTATGGCTTTGTTGAAATTCAGCCACAGGAAGTTTAAGGCTCTGTTGTTTTGAAGCTTGTCTTCTTTCATAGGTTTCCAGTAGTTTTCCAGCTACATACTCGAGGGTTAAATTTTTCTCCTCTTGACTTTCCATCATGGTGACAACCGCGTCATACGATGAATCAAGACTTGACAAAATCACATAGACTTGGTGTATAGTTGTAAACTCCATCCCTCGTGCCCTGAGTTGATTGAAGATTTCTCTCATGCTTTTCAAATGGTTTGACATAGACTCCCCTGGTTTCAGCTTCATTCCATACAGCTTCCGGGTTAGAATTACTTTACTGCCCGCTGTTTCTCTTTGATATACAGCTTGTAGCGCATTCCAGCACTCTTTTGATGTATTCAAAAACTGAATGAAGGAAATTTGAGAGTCTTCCACAGCTAATGCAATAACTGCCATTGCTTTTGCATCGTCCTTAAACCATTTAGCATTCTGTGGATCTGCTCTATCTGGTGGATCCTCTGTGACTACATACCACAGTTCAGCCTGAATCAGATACATTTGCATTTTGTAAGACCATAATGCATAGTTAGAGTCATTCAGCTTTTCTAACAATTGATGCAAACCAGACATATTAGCTCCTGCCATTTCCTCTGCTTTAGGAATTGGTATCTCACCGTCCTCCTGCTCAGAGTCCTCCTCAGAGTCAGCCGACTGAGATTATTCCTCACTTTGCAGCACTGGCTTTAGCTTGATGTCTTCCTCCATCAACAGTCTTCTGTTTTAGCAGACTCCTGGTTCTGATACTGCACCGTTCCCACCAAGTTCTGGTTCTTCTGCCTGGGTTAGGCTGGCGTAGGCTTCCTGGACTGGACTGGGCCCATAACCTTTGTTGGGTTATTGTGCCAGAACTTTTCTCCTCTCTGGAACTCTGTTTGTGCTCAGAAACAAACACACATCACGCAGGTCTTACACAGCAGAGCTGGTTTATTTCCTTCAGGCTTCTGTGCAGTTCAATTCAGATCAGTTCAGATCAGCACACTGAGGCATACACAGAGAGCAGTGATCATAGAGCAGTGATCAGTAAGCAGTGATCAGAGAGCAGTGATCAGAGAGCAGTGATCAGAGAGCAGTGATCAGTTCCATTTTACACAAGTGAGAAACTATATACACATCTTACACAATTCTTATCTACATTACATACAGCTGTGATGAGGCTAACTTAGAATCTTGGCAAGGTTCCCAGAACAGCCTCTATCTCAAGGTAATTGCCCACAGATAGACTTTCTCTGTTTAACCCTGAGATAGCCATACACACACAATTTTAATGACTAAGCAAGTATTTCTTTTCATATACTTAACATGTGTGTCACCTAGATGAACAGGTTTGACCCCTGGACGATCCAGGGATACACCTGAGGCCTAGCTATGGCCTCAGGCACTGGCTCTTAACATCACAGTTCTTATGACAACCAGCTGGATAGGGGCTGTGTCAGTTCGAAGGCTTGCAGCCATTTTCGACTGGGGTGGAGGCAAAGCGGGCTCCGGTTTTGGGGAGCTCTTGAACAACTTGGGCCCGAGGAAGGCCCGGCCTTCACTCTTAGGGGCGAGTGGGTAGGAGGAGGACGTGAAGGGTAGGAGGAGGACGTGAAGGGTAGGAGGAGGACATGAAGGGTAGGAGGAGGACGTGAAGGCACAGCCAGTGACGTGGAGGAGCAAGAGACGGGAGCAGAGGGGATTACTCAGACACACCCCTAAAGGTAGGGTGGGCTCCCACTGGTTGTAAGGCCTCATCAGGATGGAGGTGGCACGAAGCCACAGCTGAGACGGCGTTGGTCGGTGGACCCCTGAACACAGCAAGGAGGCCTAGTAGTTGCCCAGCTCTGTCAGGCTGTGATACCGGGCCAGGGACGGGGACAGGAAAAGGCTGAGGAAAAGGGAGCCCTGCAGCCAGGACGGCGATGGCGTAGGAGATGTGTTTCGCCTGGGGTTTGTGTGTGCTTTTTTTCCGCAGCCCCAGTTTGCTTCCTATGAAATGAGTCTCTTGTGCGTCGAAGGGGGCAAAGAAACAAAGCCCTATGAATGAAGAGAGACAGAAAGAACTGGGCATGTTTAGTCTGGAGAAGAGAAGATCGAGGGGAGACATGAGAGCGCTCTTCAAATACTTGAAAGGTTGTCACACAGAGGAGGGCCAGGATCTCTTCTCGATCCTCCCAGAGTGCAGGACACGGAATAACGGGCTCAAGTTACAGGAAGCCAGATTCCAGCTGGACATCAGGAAAAACTTCCTGATTGTTAGAGCAGTACGACAATGGAACTGGTTACCTAGGGAGGTTGTGGGCTCTCCCACACTAGAGGCATTCAAGAGGCAGCTGGACAACCATCTGTCAGAGATGCTTTAGGGTGGATTCCTGCATCAAGTGGGGTGGGTGGACTTGATGGCCTTATAGGCCCCTTCCAACTCTACTATTCTATGATTCTATGTGACGCGGCAATTGGAGCTCAGACCCCTGCCCCTCTCTGCCTTGCACTTCGGTTCATGGCCAATTTACTTTCCTTATCGTCTCACCAGTTTGCCTTCTAGGAAACTAGTGTTTTATGACTGGCCAATGCCCACCATGGCGGCCTTTTTATGAACAGCCAAGCCCCGCCCTGTGGCAGCCATTTTGTAAGAGTGCCCACAACACTTTCAAAATTGCAAATGTGTGCACTGCCTCCTGCTCTGAGGTGGAGGACAAATAGGTAGCAACTACTCATTAGCATATTCTGACATATGTAAATCTATGCGCATTTTAAACTATCGCCCACGCCCCTAATGCAAATGGCCGTTCTCACCATCTTGTTGCAATTTTTAGGCTTCGAAAGAGCTCCGTGTTTTACAAGGGTTGGCAAAAACTCCACATCTCCTCAGCTGTCAGATTGTCCTGGCTCTGATGTATTTTTTCCATGAGTTCTTTTTTTAAAAAAGAGTTTTGCTGTTTTGTGTTAGGGTGGGTGGTGGATAGGGGAAAGGACTGATATTAAGCCTAGTCCTGCTGGTTAACTGTGTCTGACATGTTTTCTTGGAGAAGAATGTCTGTTGCTGTTCTCCATCAGAGTAGCATGGTTTGGAAGCAGATGGGGGTGGGTGAGTAGAAAGACACAGAAAGATGGAGATGAACAAAATGTCTCCCTTTCACCCTTCTCCTCTCTGCTGTTCCGCCTGTTTTATCTTGCTTTCCTCCCAGCTAACTCTGGATTTCATCCCTCTGACTTACTTTCTGCCAACCTGCTGTCTTATCCATGCAAAATGTTTTACAAGACAGCTCCTCTGCCATTGAATTCCCCCCAAAGCCTTGACGGCTGCATGTTCTTTCAGATAAACTTTGCTGAACCTGTACTACTCCATATCTCACACCTCAGGTCTTGCAAGGCATTAGCTTCTTTGCCAACAAACTGCAAGCAGCCAATGCCTGGATGAGAACTTAAAGAGTACAGTCACCAGACCACAAATGTCTTAAAATATGCATTAAAGCTTCGCCTTAAACTATGAGGCATCTTAATCTTTTAAAGCATCTATTAAAAGTGTTTGGTGGAAGAGGTCAGAACATCAAATATAACTGTTATTTTTAAGCTGATAAGACAAGTACTTTAAAGGAATGGAAATAGAATCCTGGCATACATTGCTGTCCACATTTACTCTGAAGTAAGTCCCACTGTGTCCAAGAGGTGCATAGTGTTCGTTTTTTACATTACAATAGTTATATAATGTTTTTTATTGAAACACGGTGCTATGATATTAGCTGTGCTTTTGATTAGAACCTTGTTGCGTAAGTTGTACCTTCAGAAATGCAGCCTGTTGCTCAATGGGTGGATGCATCGCGTCTTCAAGAAATACCAAAAACAAAGGAAAAACCCTAAACTCAAAACAACCCCAAACTCTGTTTGTTTTCTTTGCACCCTTGGAATTTCTTCCTGTTTTTGTGTGTGCTTTGCTGGTGCCAAGGATCAGCCCTTGGCTGGCTGGCCGGCCGGCCGGCCATTCTGGCCTCTTGCGGTGGGACAGTGAAGGATGTGGCGGTTGCCTAGCAACCTCTGGTGAAGGATGTGGCGGTTGCCTAGCAACTTCTGGCCTGCAGTCGCCCCATGCAACTAGGTGACTTGGAGTGTTTTTTGCCATCGCTAGGCAACCACATAGACTCCTTGGAACCCTTCCATCAGCAGGTATCATTTGTATATATGAAGAACCTGGTGGAATTCCCTCTTCATCACAGCAGTTAAAGCTGCAGGAGCTATACTAGAGTGACCAGATTTAAAAGAGGGCAGGGCTCCTGTAGCTTTAACTGTTGTGATGAAGAGGGAATTTCATCAGGTTCTCCATTTCACCTGCCGAAATTTCCTTTTCAATACAAGAGCCCTGTCCTCCTTTTCATAGGGTCACCCTACACAATTTGCGGCCTACCACCGAGCCACTCCCACTCAGCCGATGCTGTTTCCAGGTCATGGCCCCCCCATGGCTGGTTTGGGGATGATGGGAGTGGTAGTCCAAACCATCTGGAGGCCACCTGGCTGGGGAAGGCTGAGCTAGAAGGTCTTGCATTCATACCAAACCTTTTCCTCCTTGGCCTGTCTACTTATTTACTCAGCGTTTTGCAATCCCAAACAAATCCCATTCCAAGCCCCCTTGGTCACATCCTTTAAGCTATTTATAAACTGTTTCTCTCCGGGCTCTGAGCCTTTCAGCTGTCCCACTGCCAAGCAGCCGGTCGCACATCTCGCCACCCCGAACATCTCTTTGCTTTATCTTTCCGTCACCATGTGAGGAGATCATTATAGATTCCAGGGATATATATATATATATTTTCTTCCAAACACCACATCTCCAAGAAATGATTGCCGTGCAAGCCGGCGGCTGAGTCACCTGGCTGACGCCATTTGGGAGGTCACGTGGCCCGTGTTACCGGCTGTGGGTCACGTGATCTCCCCCCACCCCAACCCACCCCACCCCACAGTTGGCCGCACATTTATTTTAAGGCATGTGCTCAGGCCTTGGGGGCAGAGAGCCCTTCCTACGAAACTTCTGAGTCATGCTCACCCAGTCTAACGTTGGTGTTTGCTGTATAAGGGAAGCTCAGTCTGGCTATTAATACGTGGTAGAAGGAGCAGGACTGGGAGCCTGGGGGCAGAGGCCACGGCAGGTGGGCTAAAAACACACATACACACACACCACACACACCACACACCACGTTTCACTTCTTGCTCAGCACAGACGGTAGTTTAGGGGATGGAAATAAACATGAGTACATCGTCCAGCAACACAGAGTTTTAAAGCGGCGCTGTTGAACCTCTTTTGGCTCTTGGGATGGATTCCATTTTGGATAAGTTGTTGCAGCTGGGGAGGGTGGGGGGAATGCCAGAAATAGCAGCATATTTTAGCTTAAGCCTCTTACTGCCAGGAGCCAAGCCTTTTCAAACGGAGGGGAGGGAGCAGCACAAAAGTTTTTTGGGGGGGGGGGGAGAGAGAGGAAATCCCCAACAATTTGTGATTGGGGGGAAAGGGCGTGGCCTTTTGGGGGAACCCTAGAAAGGGCAGGTTCAGTCCCCGCCCTGAGGTTCTACGTTAAAGTGACTGTACATCAGCGTTCCCCAACCTGGTGCCCTCCAGATGTGTGGGACTGCAACTCCCATCATTCCAGAGGCCACGCTGGCTAAAAGGTTGAAGTGCCTCTTTTAAGGCTCCGTTCCTGGCAGTTCCTGCTCTGCGTTCTCTCTCTCCCCCCCCCCCCCCCCCCCCCGTTATGTACGACAACAATTGTTACCCTGCATTTCAGCCTCAGGATTTCCTGGCGTTTTCCTTTATTTGTTTATTTATTTATTGCATGTATAAATCTCACCCTCGGCCTCCCAGGCACCCGGCGCAATGTGCAATACAAATAGGATTCCACCTTCCCCGAAAACCCAGGAAACGCAAGGTGCAAAACTAAAACAAGCCATAAAATGTGAGAGGAGAATTAAACCGGAAGAGCGACAAAACATTGGAGACTAGAGAAGAGATTTTACTGCCTGAGTGAAATTGGTCCCTGGTCAAATGCTGGACTAGACGGACCCTCGGTCTCATGCAGCAGGGCGCTTCTGAAATTCTTAATAATTATTGCTGTTATCATCGTCGTCCCCATCAACATTACTGTGTGCTTTTAAAAATAATCTATAATAATCAAAGAAGACGTGTATCTGTCTGTTGGCGTCACAGCACCAAGATTATGAAAGCGAGACACCTGACACTTGGCACATGTAATAAAGGGACCCTGGGTTGTGCAGCCCATGGTGATTTTGTTTTTAAAATGCAATAATAATAATAATAATAATAATAATAATAATAATAATAATAATACAAAATTATTTGTTAATAATACAAAATTATTTGTATAATAATACAAAATTATACAACACAAATGCAAACGCCATAAAATACATATAACTGATTAAAACATTTAAAACTAATACATTATTAAAATCAGCACAGTATTAAAAGGCATCTTTTAATTAATTTTTAGTCTTTTAGGGTGCAATCCTTTGCGTGTTCAGACAGAAAAAAAGTCCTGCAGCTACCAGCATTCCCAGGCAGCTAGGGAATGCTGGAAGTTGCAGGACTTTTTTACGGTCTGAACATGCATAGGAGTGCGCCTTTAAAGGTGTCCGCGTAGTTGAAGCCTGCAGTAACATCTCCAGCCACTGGAGGCAGGCTTTGCGTCCTATGGGGTTTGAAGCCAGTGGGGACAGAGTTATACGGCCATCCGTGGGGCCCTGAAGCACCTCATTGAGACCTCAGTTTGCCTGGCACGTCTCCCCTCTGCTCCCAAACATGACTTTGCTTCTCTTTCCCTCCAGCGGAGCCGGTGACAAACAGGCTGAAAGAACTCCGGCTGCAGCGAGAAGACTTTGAGATCTTGAAAGTGATTGGCCGAGGAGCCTTCAGCGAGGTGAGCAGGGCAGGCGCCGCGCCAGCCTCTCTGGGTAGGCCGCTCTGCTGTCGCGTGTCACACCCATGCCCAACCCTCGGGAGGGCTAAATTAAAAAAACAACAACACAGGCCGTTCTACCTGCTGTGTGTTCTCTGGGGCGGACGCGGCAAACGCCGTCTGTCGAAATCACTGCTTAAAAATGTCTTGTCTTCTTCCCCCTTTGTCTCTCTTGGCCGTATTTCACCTGTGCAGGTGGCAGTGGTGAAGCAGAAGAGGACGTCCCAGGTGTACGCCATGAAAATCATGAATAAATGGGACATGTTGAAGCGAGGCGAGGTAGGTGAGAGGTGGGCATGAACACAAGCAGGGCCCTGATGCCGAAGCAGACCAAGGCTCCATCTAGTCCAGCACTCTGTTCCCACAGTGGCCAAACAGCTGTTGACCCACAAGCAGGACATGGTGCAACAGCACCCTCCCGCCCATGTTCCCCAGCAACTGGTGCACACAGGCTTACTGCCTCGGATACTGAAGACAGCACACAACCCTCAGGGCTAGCAGCCCTTGATGGCCTTCTCCTCCAGGAATTCATCCAACCTCCTTTTAAAGCCATCCAAATTGGTGGCCATCACCACATCTTGTGGCAGTGAGTTCCAGAGTTTAAATATGCTCTGTGTGAAGAAATGCTTCCTTTTATCTGTCCTGCATGGCTCTCCAGTCCACCCCAGGGGTGGTTTGAGGGCGGAAAGGATGGTGCGACGTGCCGCCACAGTTCGGGGGAGTAGGCCGATTGCGCCCCCGAGCATATCTGGGAAGGTTGCAAATCACCACACCACAACTCAGAAAGTGGGGCACCCAGAGAATTAATTATTACATTTATATGCCGCCTTTTTTCTTCTTCAAAGGGACCCCAGGCAGCTTACAGGGTCTTCTTCTTTTCCGTTTTATTCTCACAACAACCCTGTGAGGTAGGTTAGGCTTAGAGTCCGTGACCAGCCCAAAGTCACCCAGTGAGCTTCCATGGCTGAGTAGGGACTAGACCCTGGGTCTTCCCAGTCAGTTACTCTAACCACTACACCACACTGCCTCTCGAGATCTTGATGGAGGAGCAGATTGATATGGGTGTACCCCTTCCGATTCCCCAGGCTGAGATTTTAGGCTTGTACAGATCAGGCCCAGCGCTCTGGGCAGTATTCAATGGTAGTCCTATGTAAACTAGCCCCATTCACTTCAATGGGTCTACTCTGTGTAGGAGTACCATTGGATACAGCCCTCTGAATCGTACCTGGAAATACTGGGGAATTCTTAGTGTCTTTGGAAGGGTAGAATGACCCACATTATTTACATTAACTTCTATAGTGCTTTTGGCAGCATGGTGCAGTTCATGGTTATTTTCTTCTTTGTCTGCACAACAGCCCTGCGAGGGAGGCAGTTATGTTTCCCATTTTGCAGACCGGGGAACTGAGGCTGGCGGACAGTGACATGCCCAAGGCCCACTAGAATCCACAGCTGGGCTTTTACCTAAATGCGCCAGGCGCTGTACAAAGCACAGAAGCCGTTTCCCAGAAGTCTGCCTGAAATCTTGATGCTGCTTCCTGCAGGTTTCCTGTTTCCGGGAGGAGCGAGACGTCTTGGTGAATGGAGACAAGCGCTGGATCACGCAGCTGCATTTTGCTTTCCAGGACGAGAATTACCTGGTGAGGAGGGGCGGCTGCCGCTGGGGATGACATTTTCATCAGAACCTAAGGAACCGTGGTGCTGGGTCAGCCCCAAGTTCGGTGCTTCCACACCAGATCTGCCTGGATGTGTCTGAGGACGTTGGGGTGGGTGTGCTGGAGTGGACAGAGCACTTTCCATTTCTTGGGCCCAGGGGTGACAGTCAGCTTTCTCCAACCTAGTGCCCTCCAGATCTGTTGGACTGAGCATAGTGAAACTATGGAACTCACTGCCACAAGATGTAGTGATGGCCACCAATCTGGATGGCTTTAAAAGGGGGTTGGATAAATTCCTGGAGGAGAAAGCTATCAATGGCTACTAGCCCTGATGGCTTTGTGCTACCTCCAATATCAGAGGCAGTAAGCCTACGTGCAGCAGTTGCTGGGGAACATGGGTGGGATGGTGCTGTTGCACCCTGTCCTGTTTTGTTGGTCCCTGGTCGACAGCTGGTTGGCCACTGTGTGAAAAGAGTGTTGGACTAGATTGACCCTTGGTCTGATCCAGCATCAGGGCAATTCTTATGTTCTTAACTCCCATCATTTCCAACTGGGAATAACAGGAGTTGCAGTCCAGAAGATCTGGAGAGACCAGGCGGGGGAAGGCTGGTTCAGGATCTATGAACAGCCTTGCCCGAGGGAGGGATCCCAGCCTCCTTTTCACCTTTCCTCCCTCCCTGTAGTATCTGGTGATGGACTATTACGTCGGGGGCGACCTCTTGACACTGCTGAGCAAATTCGGTGACCGCATCCCGATGGAGATGGCTCGCTTCTACTTGGCCGAGATGGTGATGGCCATCGACTCCATACACCGCATGGGTTACGTGCACAGGTAAGCGGCCGGGTGGAACCGGAGGGCTGGCTGTCGTGGCCCTGCTGCAGGATAAAGTGTATACTGGTTCCTGGGGAACGTGGGCGGGAGGGTGCTGCGGCTTGTGGGTTCCTGGTCAACAGCTGGTTGGCCACTGGCCTTTTCCGGCCTTCTGGCTAACAGAGCTTTGGTGTGCACTTAGCATAGGTTTAACGCCTCCCATGCAAGGCACACACCTGGGGCTTTTCAAGCCTAGTCTGGCAGCTTCGTGGAAGTCGTGAACTGGGCTGGGAGGCATTTTTACAAGCCTGAGAAAATAGCTGGTCTGGGACGTCCATGAGTATTGTTTGTTTAGCACTGGAGGGTTGCAGGAAGTACTATCCTCCCCTCACTTCTAAGGGCTTCCTCCTGTGTTGCCCTGAAACTATGGAATGCGCTCTTTCCAGAACAATTGGCCCTTACTCTCTTGGGGCTTTTCTACATGAGGCATTTATCGTTCGCTCATCATTTCCTACTCAGGGTTGTTTACAGGTTCTTTAGATGACGCCATGACTCTCCAGTTTCTCTCCTGCATCGGACCAGCACCTTCAGCAAGTTTTTAGAGCAAGGAAAATGCGGCATTTCATTATAAAAGGGGAAAAAAGAGCAATTTCCTCTCATGTATTTGTGCCATTTCCGCTATACCACGGTGCCATCTAGAGGTTATGTAGTGGAAAAGCAAGAAAGGAAACGCTCTTCCTACAGTGCTCAGACCTCAGATCTGTGATGAAACTGAAAGTAGATGTAGAAAACTCTTAAGTAAACGCTGCCAGTTCAGGGGGGTATAGGATTCCTAGACTGCACCTCTCTCCCTTTCTACCTGTCCACACCCACGTGTTCACCTTCCAGCCCCGCCTCTCCAATCTGTCACCCTTGTCTCTAACTCTCAGAATGGACAGAGCCCAAATCTGGTGCTTATTTATTTATTTATTATATTTCTATACCGCCCAATAGCCGAAGCTTTCTGGGCGGTTCACAAAAGTTAAAACCATGAAGAGCATAATAAAACAACCAAGCAATCTAAAAACACAAATACAAAATACAATATAAAAAGCACAACCAAGATAAAACCACACAGCAAAAATAGACATAGGTTAAAATATGGAATTAAAACAGCAAAGTTTAAAATTTAAGTTAATAGGTGTTAAAATACTGAGAAAATAAAAAGATCTTCAGCTGGTGATGGAAGGAGTACAGTGTAGGCGCCAGGTGGACATCTCTGGGGAGCTCGTTCCACAGCTGGGGTGCCACAGCGGAGAAGGCCCTGCTCCTAGTAGCCACCTGTCTCACTTCCTTTGGCAGGGGCTCGCGGAGAAGGGCCCCTGTGGATGATCTTAAAGTCCGGGCAGGTACATATGGGAGGAGGCGTTCCTTCAAATAACCTGGCCCCAAACCGTTTAGGGCTTTAAATGTCAATAACAGCACTTTGAATCGGGCCCAGATTGAGTCTCAGTTTGTTAGCCCTCACCCAGTCCATTCCCGTGCCCAGGCACTGGTTCAGAACAGCCACTGGCGCTTGTGGCTTCTCTTCAGTCCCCGGAGCTTTCACTGTTTTCTTCTTCTTTGCCCATCTGTACGTCTGATACAGAATTTTTGGGGGAGTCTCTTGAAATTTCTGGAAAATAATCTTCTTTATAGCTCACCCTTTTGTCACCCGGTTTGCAGGCTGGATGGGGCAGGGAGCTGAGATTTAGGCCAAGGCCCCTCTTCCTGAGCCTGGCGTGCTGCACGGGGCCTCCGTGGGGCCGCTGTGCTCCAGCAGTGATTAGGACATGCGGAGGCAGGGAGAGGGGAGCATTCCTCCTCCTTCACGACCAGCCCCGCTCCGCCCCGCCCCCTCCCTGCTGGGCCCATGAGTCTGGCTCGGCTTCCGCGCGTGCAACTCCGTGCCTTCCCTTGCCAAGGCAGCCATAAAGCAGTTGTCCTAGATTCATAATCGCCTAATTCATCTCCGGCCGAACAAGGCAGGCTGGGCGCCCCTCCAAGCCACGGGACCGGCCAAAACTTGGGAACGTGGCCGGGACGGCCATGGGGGTGGGGGGGGGGGAGAGAGACTGAGCGAGGTGAGATGAGTCTGAGAAGGAGATGGGGGGGGCGGGGAGTTTGGTGGCAGTGCCGCCAGGGCACGCCTAGGGGGCAGACCTCCAAGGCCCCACTCAGCAAAATGATTTGGAAGCCCCCCCCCCCCGAATGTAGCCAGGGCCACAGGGCCATCCCACCACCCTAAGACCATGAAGTCCAGCGCCTAACATTTCCTAACGGCGTCACTGTGGTTTTTTTGGGGTGTGTGTGTGTTTAGGGCTATCCTTTCCCTGACCTGGCTGGGGTTGATGGGATATGTAGTCCAGCCCATCTGGAGGGACGCTGGGTTGGGGAAGGCCGCTGTATCTGTACAGATTGTGAAAATATAGCCACAGGTCTTAATTCGAGACCCTCGCTCTGGGATCAGCTATAGAACATGCGGTGCCATTGCCTCCGAGCGGGTGTAGAGCCTGCCTCCTCCATTGCTCAGTAAACTCCCTGAGCAGATGAGGGCGGGGGGGGGAGGCTTTGAGGAAGGGCTGGGACCCTCCCCTTCTTTTGGGAGGGGAACTGCCCATCTCCAGCCTTCTGATGGGCCCCCTCCCTCCCTCCCTCCCTCTCTCCCTGACAGAGACATCAAACCGGACAACATCCTCCTCGACCGATGCGGACACATCCGGCTGGGCGACTTTGGCTCCTGCCTCAAGCTCCGCGAAGACGGGACGGTGAGAGGCGTTCGTCAGGGTAGGGCTGGGGGCGAGCCCACTGACACCCGAGCCACCAGCCTCCACTGGTCTGGTGGGGTCTTGGCTTTCGCAGAGTTTTGCCCCCCTCCGCCCCCCCCCCCCGGTTCTAAAAGGTGGAAATGCCTAAAACTGAGCAACTGGCAGTGAGCGCTTTAAGCTAAAATAGGCCGGTCTTTGGGCCCGCTAGAAGGTGGCCCCTGCTGAGAGTGTCTCCAAAATTGGATCCGGCCTGGACTGAAAGTGGTCCACCTCCACCCCCCTGACTTAAAGGTGCAGCCTAGGGCTGCTGGGCAAACAGTAGATGGTGCTCCAAGGCAGCCCATCCCTGAATTTCAGTGGCTGTGGGGCAGAGCTCCCCCCCCTCCCCCGGCGCTGCCTGTGGGCTTTGCAGAAGCATCTCTGTTGGAAACGGGGCACTGGACGAGGCGGGCCATTGGTCGGATCCATCAGGGTGTTTCCTTCCTGTGTCTCGCGGCGTCAGGTCTGCTCGACGGTGGCGGTGGGCACGCCCGATTACCTGTCCCCCGAGATCTTGCAAGCGGTGGAGGACGGGGCTCATTCGTACGGCACGGAGTGCGACTGGTGGTCCCTGGGCGTCTTCGCTTACGAGATGTTTTTCGGCCACACGCCTTTCTTCGCTGACTCCGTGGTGGAGACCTACGGCAAGATCATCCATTTCAAAGTAAGCGATGGCCGGCAGATGTGCGGCTTCCTGGCCTCCTTTAGAGTAGGGGTGCGCAGAAAGATCGCCTAGCACAGGGGGCAGTTCCGGCCCACCTGGGTTTCCTATCCAGCTATATGTACCGGCCCCTATTTTAAGGTCATCTGCAGAAGCCCTTCAAGTCCCCCCTCATTCTGAGGCTTGGAGGGGTGGCAAGAAGAGACAGGGCTTTTTCAGCGGTGGCCCCACAGTTACGGAATGCTCTCCCAAGGGAAGTTCGCCTGGCGCCCACACCGCTATCCAGTGGAGGCCGGTGGCTCCGATTATTGCTGCATAGGCACATTTATTAGTTCCGTATCGTTGATTTTATTGTGATTCTGTTTGTATTTTTACCATCCTTGTAAAACGCCGAGAGACGTTTATTTTATGAGGCATTTAATAAGTGTGATTAAATTAATTCATGGTATGACCCGTCTGGAGGCGGCTCTTGGGGAAGGCTGCTCTTGCCTGACTCCATAGTTGGGATAATGTCTCTGATCACCATTTCGCCCTCTGTGCCCTTTTTCAAATTCATTTGAAATGGGGAAATGGAAAGGATTGACAGATTGATAACTCTTCCTCAATTCTGTGGGTGGTGGTGCATCGCCGTTCTTAGTTGGTGGAGCAATTTGTCTGGTTAATTCCGATAACGAACGAGACTCTGGCATGCTAACTAGTTATGTGACCCCCCCCCCCCGAGCGATGCGTTTAGGATGTTTTTTTAATAGTGTAAACTATGTTTTTAATCAGTATTTTATGTATTTTCTGCTTGTTGTTGTTCCCTGCCTCGATCCAATCGGAGAGGCGAGTAAGAAATATATTATTATTATTATTATTATTATTATTATTATTATTATTATTATTTCCCAAGGAGCATTTCCAGTTCCCTCTGTCGGCGCCAGACGTCCCGCCAGAAGCTCAGGCCTTAATCGAAGGGCTGATCTGCCCCCGAGAGACCCGGCTGGGACGGAACGGCCTCCGGGACTTCCAGGAACACCCCTTCTTCGTAGGCGTGGACTGGGAGAGCTTGCGGGATTGCACGCCGGCGTTCGTGCCCGAATTTGCCAACGCCACCGACACCTGCAACTTTGACGTGGTGGAGGACTGTCTCACTGACATGGTGAGCGGGGGAGGGGTACGTGCCTTTTTATTTTCTCCTCCCTATACCTTCCCCTCCCCCTCAATGCTGATCCACCTGTAATCACAGCCTGCCTTTGCACTGAGTGGTTTCCAAACCTTCTCTGCCTTTGGAGAACCTCTTTCCGTATTGAACTGACCCCAGAGGGAACTCCTCACGATCTGTCGCGGAAACCCAGGGTGCTGCAAAGGCATGTTCTAGAATTTTATTTATTTATTTTTATTTATTGGTTGCACTTATATACCGCTCCCATAGCCAGGGCTCTCTGGGCGGTTTACAGAAATTCTAAAATTAAGATAAAAACGAGCATACAAAATTTAAAATTCTAAAACACAGAACATACACACATAAAGCATTAAAAACTGTTAAAAAACTAAACATGTGGGTGATTAAGATGTGCCGCCATATGCCTGGGCAAAGAGGAAAGTCTTAACTCGGCGCCGGAAAGATAGCAGCGTTGGTGCCAGGCGAGCCTCGTCAGGGAGATCGTTCCAGAGTCTGGGGGCCACCACTGAAAAGGCCCTGTTCCTCGTTGCCACGCTCCGAGCCTCTCCCGGAGTAGGCTGTTTGCCTAAGGAGACTGGGTTTTGTTTTTCCTTTTACTTCTGTTGCCAGGGTTGTGCATCCTCCCTGTGGGCCTAATTAAATCGGCCAGCCTAATCGATGAGATTTCGAGTTGGTTTGGCATTTACCTGGCTCTTTTAGCCAGTTTTATGTATTATATCGTATTTAATGTTGTTCCCTGCCTCGATCCAGAGGGAGAGGTGGGTAAGAAATAATAATAATAATAACAATAATAGTAATAATAATTTCTGTTTAAATAAAACTGCACCTTCCTAAAACCTCAGGAGAGATGTCTTTTGAAGTTACCAAAGCAAGCGTTGCGACTTAACGGTTCCATCCGCAAAAGTGACTTGCTCATTGCCTGAAGGAAAGGGCAGCTTTCGGATTTTTCTTTTGCATTTCCCCTTACGCCGGAAGCAATAGAGCAGATTCCCCAACCTGGCACCCTCTGGCTGGGGCCTGCTGGGAGTTGTAGTCTGACACATCTGCAGCGCACCAGCTTAGCGTGAACCTTTGGGGCCTTAACGTGCGGCTCCCTCAATTCCTCAAGGGAAGCTTTGAGGACCCGCACGCCGCGTGTGCATCTGCCGAGAGCCCCCTGTCCGTCGCAGAGGACTCGGGGGAGGGCTTGCCTTGCACCTCCGACCCCCGCATGGAGGGAGAGTGCACCCTAGCACGCAATCACTGCCTCTCCTGCAGTTGTGCAGGGCAAAGAGGGGATTTTAGTAAGGTGGAGAACTCCATGGTTCACAGGCAGGGTTGCCACCTGCCATTTCCCCTGAACCTTTAACAGCTCAATAACGGGCAGAAATGTCACAGGTGTAGTCTGCCCGCGCCCATCTCCATGGCAGGGGACAGCTGCATCTGTTCCAAAGGGGCTGCAGCCACTGCGGCATTGTCAGGAAAGCACCACGCTGCGGCTCTGATTAGAACCGACCCCAAATTCCATGCGCTTGTACCTCCCTCTCCTAGGAGACCCTCTCGGATGTGCTGGAGAGCTCGCCCCTGGGAATCCACCTGCCCTTCGTGGGATATTCCTACACCTACACAGCAGTGAAGTAAGAAGCCCTTTGGGTGCCGGGTGGGGTGGGATTTGAAAGGGAAGCCCAGCATCAGTGTCAAAGGTCAATTCCAGCCCTGGGATCCTGGCGTTTCCTTTGACGTGCATTTGCTAGGGCTGTTTTCCCTCCGTATCTGCAGGCTCTCTGGGGAGGGGACCCCTGAGCATGTCTAGAAGTCATGTATAACCCACCACGTACTCCGACCCCTCTCCCATGTGTTTCCGGGGGAGGAGGGCGAGGGAGGCAGGGAGGCGTATTTTAATTCTTGGTGCGTCTGTGTTGCATTCCAGGGGTGGGCAGGGCCATGGGTGAACGGGGCAGGCCCCAAATGCCAGCCTATCCTTGCTTAAAGCTCTTACTGCCCATAAGTGAAGCATTAGGGGAGCATTTCAACCTTTTAAAATGGGGGGGGGGGAAGCTGTGGAAACATCAAACAACTGGAAAAGCAGGCGGGGCCTTCTGGAGACCCCCGGAGGGCCAAATAAGAAACACAGGTGGGCCAATTTTGCCCCCCCGATCCTGGGGTTCTGCACCCCTGTGCTAGGTGCCCCTTCTGCTCACCTGTGCTCTAGAGGAGGCCAGGAAGCTGCAGGTCAGGCGCAGGTCCGGGGTCCGTGAGAATCTCCCTTTCTCTCAGACAGAATGAGCCCGAGGAAAGAGGCCGCGGGGACATCACCATGGAGGTGGATTGCACCAGGCGGGCCTCGTCGGGGGAGCAGATACCCCAAGAGCCCCCCGAGGAGCTGGTAGGTGGGGGGCGTGGAGGAGGGGGTGCCGAGAGCCAGCGGCGGGGAGAGGAGTCCGTCCTTCCTCCCTTCTCCGGCTGCTACACAGAAGCCCCTTCTGTTCTCGGCCAGGCGTGCAAACTGCCCGACGGACAGAAGTTGGATCTTGCCACTTTCCTGGAGCTGCAGTCGGCGTTTGAGGAGGAGCTGAGGAGCCAGGAGACGCTGCGTCAAGAGCTCAGCGTGGTCAAGGTGGCCAACCAGACCTTCGCCAGGTGAGAGGGCAGCTGCGTCCCGTCCCGTCCCGTCCCCCCCAGCCATAATCGTCCCCTTGGCAACGCCCCCCTCTGACCGGTGCCAGATTGGGACGCGTCCAGGGGAGAGCGATGGAGCTGGTTGGGAGTCCCGGTTGGAAAGGCCTAAAAGAGGCCACTTATTTGACTCAGCGGCTCCTGCCACCCCCTAAACGCCCCCAATCCATCCATCCATGCAATCCAGACCTCAGTGAGCCCCAAAGTAGAGGGAGGAGGTGCATTGCTAAAGGAGTCGTAGAATCCTAGAATGGTTGAGTTGGCAGGGATCCCAACCCTCTGCAACGTGCTGGAAAACCCATTAAACTGTCCACGAACGAGAGCCTGGACGACAGCCCCCTCTCGTAGAAGCTGTGATTCTCGGAGAGGTGGCTGTCCAGCCTCTTCTGAAAAACATCCAGAGATGGAGAACCCACAACCACCATAGACTGATTGTTCCACACTCGTACAGATCTTACCATCAGGAAGTTTTTCCTTACATTTCATCGAAATCTAGGTAGCTGCAACGTAGACCCGTTATTTCGGGTCCAGCTTTCTGTGGCGGTGGAAAATAGTTCTTGACCGTCTATCCTGCAGCACCCTTTTATGTACTCGAGCACTGCAAATGTGTCTCCCCTCGGTCTCCTTTTCTCCAGACTAGAGGCGAAGGCTATCCAGGGCTACTAGCCCTGAGGGTTGTGTGCTAACTCCAGTATCCGAGGCAGTAATCCTGTGTGCATCAGTTGCTGGGGAACATGGGTGGGAGGGTGCTGTTGCAGGATGTCCTGCTTGTTCATCCCTGGCTGATGGTTGTGTGAACAGAGTGCTGGACTAGATGGACCCTTGGTCTGATCCAGCATCAGGGCTCTTCTGATGTCCTTATGAGACATCCCAAGTTTCTCCAGCCCAGCCTTCCTCAACCTGGGGCGCTCCAGATGTGTTGGACTGCATCTCCCAGAATGCCCCAGCCAGCTGGCTGGGGCATTCTGGGAGTTGTAGTCCAACACATCTGGAGCGCCCCAGGTTGAGGAAGGCTGTCCTTGCAGGGCAGGCAGAGCAGATACACGCAGGGTGTTTTGTGGCAGGAAGCCAAGTCACACGCCTTGTATGTTTAGACAGGAAAAAACGTCCTACAACTCCCAGCATTGCTGTGGAAGTTGTAGGACGTTTTTCTGCCTAAACGTGCACAGGATGGTGCGTTAAGTCAGTTGGTGTGTGGGGTGGTGGTGGTGAAGCGAGGACTTCACGGCTCGAACGCCTCCTCCCAGTGACCCCTCTGTGCCTTTCCAAAGCCGCGATTCTCCCATGGAGTGCGAAGTTTTGAACTGGAGAGAGGGTTGTTCCGTGAGCATCGCTTTTCGCTCTGAGCAAGTGAAGAGCTGAGTCATTTGGGGGCAGCGAGGAAGGGGAAGGGCCTCTCTCTCCCCCCCCCCACTCTCACTTTCCCAGCAACAAAACCCGTTTTGTCTCGTCTTTCCCCACCCAGCCAACTAAAGGAAGCCGAGAGCCGCAACGTTCAACTGGAAGCGCAAATCAAACGCTTGGAGGAGCAGATGGAAGGGATGAAGACGATGGGTGAGGAAGGCGAGTGTCCGCCGCAGGGGCAGCTCCTGCCCCGTGACCCTTCCCAGTCCGGTTTATAGAAGGGTGCAGGAGTGTGTGTCTGTGTGTGTGTGTTACAGAGTAAGGGAGGGCAGATGTCAGTTCTTGCAGCATTTACTGTGGTTTTTGCTACTAAAATCCTGAAATCCACCAGGCGGAGCCAGGCGCAAAAGACATTCATTTAGAATTAAGGAATCCTGAGCCCCAGAATTTAGTTTCGAGTACCAGGACGGAACTGAGTTTGGTGGAATCTTTCCACGCATTTGGTCGTGGGGACAATTCGGAGTGATTTTGTTGCTGCTGCGGTTAAAACAACTGGGAGGCAGAAATCCTGGCCGATGAGACGTACCAGTAGATCCTCCTGCCCGTCTCTGTTATAGAGGAATGCATGTTCTTGCACCTCCAGACTGGAGTGTGGATTAACAGGGGTGCGTGTGTGGGGGGGCACCCCCCTTAAAAGACGTGCCGGTCCCTTAAGCAGCTCTTTTGGAGAAGGCTCTGCGCGGAGGTGTGTGTGGTTTGGCTAAAATACGGGGGACTCGGGGTGAGGCTTGTGGAATGCATGAACATCCCCTGCTCTTCTCTCCATAATCTCTTGAGAGCGAAGGCTGCTGCTGGGTGTGGATCGGGGCCTGGGGCGAGGCAGCCGGCGGGGGTGTCGAACTCAGCCTGGAAACGATTGTACCGCGCCTTTGAGTTGGTGTTAAACCATCGGGACACTCCTGGCAGAGAAGCCGAGTGTCTCTCGGTCACCCTCTGACAAGAGAGGGCGACGTGGAACAGGTGGTTTCTGGAAGCTTGCAGCGCTGGGGGCTGCGTGCGTGTGTCTACAAGCTCAGCCCGTTTCTGCCAGGCTGTGGGGTGGGGAGAGGACGGCCCCTGCCTCACCTGGTTGAAGCCCAGCGCAGAAGAGTCATCTCGGATAGGTAAAGGGGAGAAGCAGCCAGTTGGCGGGAGAGGAAGCGTGTTCTCATTCTCCTAGCCTTCCTCCATTCCCCTTCATGTTTCTGCCTGGGCGTGGGAAGCTGCTGGCCGTGTGTACGTGTGTGGTCCCTGCCGCGCTCCCTGGATCCTCCTCCTTCAAACCCTTGCCCGTTGGGAGCAGCACATGCATAGCTAGTTAATGGCACTCGAGACGTTATGGTGTGTGACATTTGGCCGCCGCTGGGCTTATGGGGTGGGGTGGGGGAGAAGCCGGCCTACGTGCATAGAGGTAAGCGTTTGCACGCGACGTGCACAGCGTGGCGTCGGCGTGGTGTGCTTCGTTGCCCGGCACACCTGTGGCATAACCGGCATGCGCGTGGACGCCTGGCTTTCCTGCACGCGTCGTCCTCTTTCCCCTCCGTCGCCCCAAGGCAACTCGGCCCCACGTCTCTCTTTTCCTTCCAGCTGCTCTGGGGTGGAGCTCCTGCTGGCCCCCCAACCACTCCCAACCTTACTTGTGCCGCGTGGAGCGCCCGGTTGATGTAAGCCTGATTCTGCAGGGTGCCAGACCACATGGTGGAGAAAGGGGGCACCCAGGGTAGGGCTCCCTTCTGGGCAAAGGAGGGGGGGGGCGGCCGGCAGAGCTGCGCAGGAAGCTGGGACAGTGGGAGGGGGGGGGAGGCGCTGCTTGCTCCACCCTACTGACGCTGTGGGTTTACATGCCTCTGTCTGGGGAGGGGGGGAGCGTGTCTGGGAGTTCTGTGCCTCCATTTCCACAGCCAGACTCGTCCCTGAACCTTATTTAAGTAACTCCCGTGCAACTTTTCCTTCTGCCATTCGGTGGTATGATTCAAATTCACTGTAGAAACAAAACGATAGAGCGACAGGCAGGAGAAGAGGGATGGGAAGAGATCAGAGAGAGGACTAGAAACTTGTTTCAAAGAGGTGCTAAAATCCCACGCCACGAATAGCTGCTGTGGGGTTGCTGCTGGGTCACACCTGCCCGGGATACACACACAGCCCCCCCCCCCGCCCCCGTTGCCTGGTGCGCATCCCGGCTGACCGTGACCTCTGCTTTCTCTTTCCAGCAAGGCGGCACCATGGCATCTCGGCTCTGTGAATACCCGCTTGTGGTACCTCTGTACCGGCACTTGCTGCTCTTTTCCAGGGTACGTCGGCTGCCGTCCCTTTGCGCGCATGCGCCCACGGGCACACCTCTCCCTCCCCTCTGGCTCTGCTCTCCTGAGCACACGGTGCTGGTGCTTGCTTTGGCCGGCCCCAGGCCCCCCCCTCCCCGGCACTGTCTCTCACGGCGTTCCTTCGCACACACCCATGCGCACCGCTCCTGACCGACAGCCATCGAGGGCCTGGTTCTGCCCCACGCAGAGATGAGGTTTATTTTATTTATTTATTTGAGGATTTTTATGCTGCCATTCAGCCCAAAAAGGCTCTCACGGCGGCTTACAAAAGTATTTCTTGACAGTCCCTGCCCACAGGCTTACAATCTAAAAGACATGACACAAAAGGAAAGGGGATTGGGAGGGAGGAGGAGGAGGAGGGGGAAAAGGAAAGCAAACTCAGGCACTACGATCTTAGTTGCAAAGTTCAGCAGTTACAGGGGACAGCAGGAGGGAGAGGGCTCTCAGCTGGAGCTGGACCCAGGCACGGTGGAGAGGTGCCTGGCTGCTGCTTCCTCCCTCACTGGTGGCCTCTGCAGAGACAGTTGGTAGCAGGAGGGAGGGGGCTCTCAGCTGGAGCTGGACCCAGGCACGGTGGAGAGGTGCCAGAGCAGCAAATGACAGTGACACAGCGGACGGATTTCTCCCAGGGAAGAGTGTTGCTTTCAATTATTTGCTCCGCTTCTTTCTTGCGGCCCACGATCCGGGAATAAACCGAAGTCTAGGGGATCGTGTCCTCACATTAAGGACATGCCATATACAAGCCGCCGCTGTCTTACGAGTCCGAACGTAGGCCTGGCTAGTCCCGTGTGCTCTCTGCTCCAGTAATTCCCAGCACACGCATGCCAGGAGACACGTACAATGGGCTCCTCTGAGGTCCGCCTCTGCACGGCGGACTGTTCTGGCTTCTCTGCCTTCCCACTGGCTTCCATCACGGCAGCTTTGTTCACACATGAAGAAAAGCAGTGAGCCGGGGAGAACAAGTCCAGCCATCTTCCAAGCATGCTGTGTGTGTGTGTGTATGTGCGTGTCCAGGGGTTTTATTTTAAGGGCGAGTATTCAGCTGTGACCACCCCCACCCCCACCCCTCCTGCAGCGTTACAGCAAGGACTCAATTGAACCAACCCAGTGAAACGTGGCCTGCCCAGCAGGTGCTTGTAGCAGGAAATGATTGAATGCAAAAGGCAGAAAGGAGCCCCGGGCCTCTCTGGCTCTGCACACCTTTGCTCTGGATTTGGAAGACACCCAAATCAGTGCCCGTACTCAGAAACACGGGAGCCGGCAGGTGGGGTGGGGGCAGAGAAAAGACAGGGCTGCATTCCTACGTACAAGGGCTCTTAGATCATAGAATCATAGAATAGCAGAGTTGGAAGGGGCCTACAAGGCCATAGAGTCCAACCCCCTGCTCAATGCAGGAATCCACCCTAAGATGGCTTTCCCTGACCTGGTGTCTTCCCCCCTCCTCCGTAGATGTGGACTACAATTCCCATCGCCCACACCTAGATTAGCTAAGGGAACCAAGTCAGGGAGAGACTGCTCTTACAGACCTGAAAGCAACCTCTTCCAGGTGGGACCGCGTATGCTTCCAATTTCAATCCAGACAGAGGCCCCCTCTGGCTAGCAGCAGTTCTGGGCGACGGGGGGCCTGCTTCAGCTGGCTGGGGCTCTCCTAGGGCTCAGGCGGAGTTCCTGCAGTGGGGCACAGCAGAGACGGCACCTGGGATGGTCGATCTTCAAGGCAAGTTCTGGCCCCTGGTCGCTCCAGCAGCAAGGGTCGGCTGAGCCTTCTCTCCCCAGCCTGTATTTCCGGCTCCGCCTGCATCTTGACCGGTCTGTGTCCTTCCTTCACAGGTCCATAGGCCCTGCATTGTCAAGGTGGGATACCTGCTCCTGTGCACTGGCGGATTGGTACCGGAGGCCTCCAGCCGGAGCCCGGTGGACGTGGTTTGAATGCTGCCGGGGGAGAGGGCAGCTGGGCGTGGCGGCCGCCTGCAGTTGCCTGGTGAACCCTTGCCGGGCGTTTGGGACACCTCCCGTTACCAGAGGCCTGTTACCCTGGAGGCCTCTTGGGCCCAGAGGCGTGAACGCCCAAGTCCCCGTGCCCCAGCCGCGAAGGGGACCCTTCCCACTCCTGCTGCAGCCTGCAGGGCTCAGCCTTGCCTCCGGCTTCTTGCCCAGCCATTACTCAGGGCTCCCCTTTCCCGTCCCCCCGACAGCTCCTGCAGCTGCTTTCCCCGGCCTCCCCGGCAGCAGCCCCCCGCCTCATACTATTGGTAGCTACACGTGCTCTGAGGGAGGCTTTCCTCGAGGAGGTGAGCAACTAGAACATCCAGCCCGACTCCAGGACCTTTCGGCCATCCCCGCCCTCCTCTTGGCTTGTGCAGAGTGCGCCAGCTAGAGTCGAGGAAAACATCTTGGAACCCTGCCTCCTAGCACCCTCAGACTCCGTGAGTCCTGACACCCTCCGTGTTTCACCCTTTAAATCCCGCCTCTCTCAGGTGCCTTCCAGAACCACCCCTCCTTTCTACTTGACTTCCCTCCCCTACCCCAAGCTGGGAAGAAAACGCACCAGCTCTAACCCACGATTCGCCATGCACATTGGACAGTGAAGGTGCCCGCTGCAGGGTCCCAGGCAACGCGTGAACAGGGCCTCCTTCAGGGCTGCACCTTGCCCCCAGTTGTTTTGTTGGAGGGCCGTTTCTGCTGCGGCAAAGATCTCTACTTCCGCTCACCTCTGTTTCCGGCCAGCCAGGAGACTCCCCTAAAGACTTCTGCTCTGATGACCTACGGCCTCTTTGCTCCAGGTGCCCCCAGGGAGTTTGATAGAATGGAGGCACGGCTGATGGGCAAGGACAACTGCAATCGCCACTGGACCTGAATTCTGGCCTGCCCGTTGGATCCCCAGGAACTGCAGCTTCCACAGGAGGAGGAGGGTGACAAGGACCCTGCTGTTTGGGGGGACGTGGCCCCTGTCTCCTCAGCGTCAGTGGATGGTTTGGCTCAGAGCAGGCACGCACAGCACTGGCTATGCCCAGTGCCTCCAAGACAGGCTGAGGGCCAGGAATTTGCTGGGCTAGGGCAGCCTCTCCTGAGAGCCAAGCCAGGCCATTCCCATTTCTGCTATAAGGCCTAAGCGTGACCTTGGATAAGGTTAAAAAGCCACTCGCCTGAGCTCACTTGGTGGTGGCCATGGGGACGCACTTATTGCGCCACCAACATTTGAGTGATACCTGCACGACTACACATCTGACACCTGGTGGCAGCACCAATCTCTCCCCCACTTCCGGCACACACAAGGTTCTTCGTAATTTATTTGGAATTGTGGTGTTTAGCGGCAAATCTTATTGCACCTCCGCTTCCCCCCAGACAGGAGATAAATCTTTGCTCCCTACCTGTCCGAAAGCAAACCATTTCGTGTGTGCCTGTTTCCAAGACAAAAGTGCACAGAAAAAGATTTGGCTCGAAGGGAGCAAAACGGGGTAGTTTTTAAAGTTTTTGCACTATCTTCCTCTTGGGTCTCCTGCTTCACCTCCCCCCGTATTTATTTTTAACTCCCCCCCCCCCCAATGTAATAAGGTACATTTGGCTGGATGCATGAGAACACTGTACATTTGTGGCAATGCGAGTTTAAGGAAACTCCCTCTTTAGAGATGAATAAAGTTGAACTATTCCATGTTCTTTGTCGGACTGCTATCTTGGGAGGGAACCCTTAAAAGGCTGCAGGCTGAAAGCAAAACCAAAGCATTGAGAGAGAAGAGGGCACAGAAGTGGGGCCCGGGGGAAGACGCATGAAGGCATTTTCACAAGCAACTCCCAAGTTTTCACAGGTGACACAGAAATGACTATTTACACTTTAGTTGTCTCATGGTTTGATTTTTTTTGCAGAAGTGAGCTCTGTCCATTTGCTGAGCGCATCCATCATCACCGGCATTTAGGCTTTACAAGCTCCGCCTCTTCCCTCCACGGCCCACCCACCACCAACATTTAGCGGGGAGGCTGTGGTGTGAAAACTGTCTCTTTAGTATAAATAGTTCACGATTCTATAATTTAAACACTTTTCCAGACACAACAGTAACAAACGTTTAGAGCAGGTAGTAAAGTGACGAAGGCACGGGGGCAGCGTCGGCAGCTTCCAGGCGTGTTCTTCTGCGGACTCGGGGCGAAGGGGGGGATGGGGGGGCTACCAGACACCAGCTGGCAGGCACGGCCGCAGGGGGCCAGATAGAGTGGGAGGGTGACATGCGGTTGGAGGGAAGGGGAAACGCAAAGAGCAAAATTAATACTGTCCTGCGAGGTCCTTGCAATCCCACGGGAAAGGATCCGAGCAGACCTGAAGCAGATCCGGTTTCTCTCCTCTGCTCCCACCACCGCTGCTGTTCTGCTCTCGCCAGGCCGGGATGAAGCCGCTATAAATCGTGTGCAGTGGTTCTAGACCCAGTATGGCTTTTTTTTTCCTGGGGGAGGGGAGCCAGTCCCGAGGTGGTGAATCTTTCCTGTTGAAGAGAGATTTTCATCTGCCCTGGTGGGAGAGGATCTCCTGGAGAGCCGGGTCAAATTATGCCAGATGGGAGAGGTGAACAGGGGTTCACAGTGAGAGGAGGAGGATGGGCGGAGGACTCCCTGCCCGTCTGGCCACTTTCCTAGGTAGATGGTATGAACAAAGGCGACGACCTGTGACGAGTGCAAGTACTTTTGAGCCTGGCCGAGTCCCCCGACTAGTCTTCAATCCCAGAAGGTGTGACATTAATTATTATAAGTATCCCTCTGAGCACGCACAAAGCAGACTCCCTGAACACACTGTGAAGCCCACAAACGCAGCCTGATTCCCAGGGACTTGCAGGCTTCGTTCGGCACAGGAACTTGTGGCTAGAAAGCAGCCGTGCAGAAAACGCACCTGCTCAATTCATCCAAGGTCGTCTCGGCCGGCGGCGCAACAAAACAGAAGCTCTGTTGAATCTGCAAGCGCGGCCGAACCTCGGCACACCCTCCGGGCCGCCGGCAAAAAGACTTGTAGGCAAAAAGCCCACACTCTCTCCTTAAGGAACACACCGACCGGGGGTGGGGTGGGGGCAGCGGGAGATGATTCAGCATTGCATCTACGGAAACCCTGCTTCATATACGCGTCCTGTGGATCCGTCAGCTGAAAGCGCGGATCTGCAGGACAGCGGCTGCGATGGAATGCCAGCCCCACGGGGAGGCTGCCCAGCACAGCCACAAGCCTTCCCCAACCTGGTGCCCTCTAGATTTGTTTAGACTGCGACTCCTATCATTCTCAGCTAGCTTGAACATTGGACTTGGAATCATGGGACTTGCAGTCCAAGGCATGGGCAGGGCACCAGGTTGGGGAAGGCCAACAAGTCGCCCCGCAGAGCTCCAAGTTCCTCACTCCCAAGCGTCGGAGGCAAAACTGTTCCTAGGACCTGTTCACCATCCTAGGTCTCAAACACAGACATTCCCTCTGGGGGAAGGATGTGCTGAAGCAGAAGGAAAATAGGCCAAGGGCTCCTCCCAGAAGCTTGGTGGCGCTTTTTAACTGAAGGTATTGAGAAATCTTTTGCCGCTCGAGTTCATGCACTAGCAATCCCGGGAACAAAACCCTGCATGTGCTACCCGTTAGTAAGTAGTAAAAATATCTCCTGGCATCAGCATCTTTAGAGGCAGGCAAGGCGCCACCATAACAAGAGACCGGTTCCTGGCTCTAGCACTCGGGAAGGGGACTACAGAAGTTGCATAAGCAATGCAACGCGGCACCCAAACAGAGCTGTGGTGAAAACAGACTCAAAGCCATCCAAAACTTGGAATGCATTCAGTTCTTCTGCGCCAATAAATAAATTTAACACACCCAAGGAAATAGTGCGGATATCGTTGACACGAAGTGCCATCAATATTCCTTCTGGGCATCATTGCAATGTATTATATATTTGGCAGCAGCCTTCTCCAGCCTACTGCCTTCCAGATGTTTTGGACTACAACTCCCAGCAGCCCCAGTCAGCATGGCCAAGGATCTGCAGGGATGAAGTATCTGGTGGCCGCTGGATTGCGGAAGGCTCTTCGACGGTTTTTAAGATTGCTCTAAAGCAGCCTTCCTCAACCTGGAGCGCTCCAGATGTGTTGGACTGCATCTCCCAGGATGCCCCAGCCAGCAGAGCTGGCTGGGGCATTCTGGGAGTTGTAGTCCAACACATCTGGAGCGCCCCAGGTTGAGGAAGGCTGCCCTAAAGCGTCAGTAGGCTCAAAACACATTTGGGACGTTTTAAATGGCCACAGATTGGATTGCATACAAGTTTTAAAAAGATGTTGTTTGCCTCGAATCAGTTTTCACACCAGCTGTTGCTGTACACCCCATCATGCGAAAGAATGACCCAGTTCCTAAGGAAATCAGTTTCTGAAGGCTGACATTAAGCTGTCCAAAACCTGCCCCTAAAGGGACACAAGCTCCCAAAGGCACGTGCGTCCAAACACACATGAACCCGGCATGCTGTCAGTCAGCTACCAAGTCAACAGGTGCCGAAATGTGCCTGCTGCACTGCAGACGCCAAAGGGCAAGGTATAAATACGCTCTGCATCGGCGCAGTTCACATGTAACGACAGCGCACGGGTTAAAGAAACCACGGGCTGTCAGCAACAAGCGGAAGGGAGCAGGCAGGACGCCAGCCCCTTCGACTTTCAATTAATAACCTACAATCAGGCCAGCCATAGGTTGAAGAGCATTATCTGCAAACTTAGAGCACTGGGATTGTTTAGCGGGTAAAGAACCCAGCGGTTAACTCAACAACAAACCATGGGTTAACTACTGGGCTGCTTAGTCCCTACACAACCCAGCCCTGCGGGTTCACACGTCACGTTGAACGATCTAAGAACGGGCTGATCGTAGGTTGTTGAGCAAAAGTGAGTGCGTAGGAGGCAGCATGGTCACTTCCTCCTGCTCATGCACGGGCACCCCATGTCATTAGACTGCACTCAATTCTAAGTATTTACTGCTTGCTACCAGTAACCACCAGCTGCATCTACGGGAGGAAAACTACTGTGCCTAAACAGGGCAGCCGAAATCGTCTCTCTGGAGAGGTGGGCTACCTAGACCACACAAGTAGCTTCACTTCAACATAAAAGCTTCTTCCTTACTGTGAAAAGTCTTCCACTAGCACCTGCATACTTTTTTGTGTGTGTGTGTTTTTTTAAAGGAGGCCATCTGTCGCTCCTGTATTTTGAACTACAGCCAAGGATTTGATACCTTGGTCTCCGAGTGGCTGAAATGGCATCAGGGTTTCCAGCTCAGCTTCAATGTTAAGACAACTGGCTATTTAAAATTTTGCATGAACGCGTCTGTGCAAGCAGACACAGCAAATGCTGGAGTCTCCAAAACGCAAGCGAATAAATCAATCTGGAGGGTAGAAAAGAAAAGAAAAAGCCATGGGGAAAATGGGTCGGGGGCCGTCAAGGTAACGAGATCCAGTCCAGAAGCAGATCCTTGGCAGAACAGGGCCGGCAAACGGAAGAAACCGCCGCCGGCAAACCGCCTTCAAGTACAAGACCAACCAGTTCAAAGAAAGGGCCGTTTTGCTTGTGCGAAAACTGCAGAGAAGTGATTCGGATGAAGCTGTGAGGATGGGGGAGAACAGAGCAGGCGGGCAGCTTGTCTGGACCCCGACACCGAGAAACAACGTTGGTGGAAGGATGGCAGGAGCTCCCGGGCAGTGCCTTGCTGGAACTTGAACAGTCAGCAACATCTCTCTGGGGATCAATTGGTTGCAGTGAGGGGGGGAGTGGTGTTCCGCTGTTATGACTGATGAGACTGTCTCCTGGCTGTTTCTTCAAGTAAGCCGAAGAACTGGTACATTTTGTGCAAAACACACACAAAAGTGGGACTAAAATAGACTTTAAAAACTGGAGGGAAAAGAAAACCGAAAGGCAGAGGCGCCTTTGTAAATGGAAGGGGGGGGGGGTGTCATTTCCCCTGTGCAAACGGGATTCCTTACGCTTTCTTCTAGAAACTGGTCTGGGTGTAGATGAAGATCAAGACAGATTCAGCCAAGTCCAGGGCAGCGCAGCTGAAAGGCAGTTAGGAATCCCTGCTTGGGAGACGGAGGGGAGGGGAGGGGGTGGGGAGGGCAGCTCAGTTCACCCTTGTGCAAAATCTGCCCCTTCAGCGGCCTGTGCTAAAATCTTAGCTTTAAATAGGGTTCATTACTTAATACTCTTAAATAGTTGAGAAGTGCAAAGGGTCCTGTGCTACATAGGTCTCAATATATTAATTAACTCTGTTAGTGTCTCTCTTTCCATACAGTTAGTGTCGTAGGCGAGGGGGAGAGGAGGGAACAACCTGTACATACAGCAGATACTGAAGAGCCAGAGAGCTTCGTCGTCTTGGCCCAAGGGCCTCGGCTGGGCCCGGAACCAGCGGTACCTGCTGGGAGATCAGCCGACTGAGATTTTACGCCGGGTTATACTACTGTGCCACTTGGAGAGCCACCGTTCTGGGAGTTCAGGGTCTGAAAAAAGACAACATTTGGCCAACAGTTGAAGTGCTACAATGGCTGAGCAATACCACGAACAGAGCCTAGAGATGTAGAGGCTAATGAAGGATGAGAGAGAGAGAGGGAGAGAGAGAAATCTAGGCACGTAGCCAAAAATAAATAAAATAAATGGCATGTCAGGAAGAGCAGTTGAACCCTTCTCCCTGACCACGACCGAGGCGGTTTGAGAAGGCTGAGGCCCTGCATGATTTTCAAATGGGAGTGACACCCTCTACCACATAACTGTGGGAACTGCAAAGTCAGCCCAATTAAATCTCCAGGGTGCATACAGCAGCTTGCATTGGCCACTGACGAAGACTTTGTGTTGAAACGCGTTTGGCCTTTTTATTCTACCTTGTTTCTGTGCAATATGCTATTGCACTTTTATTGCAATGTTACTGTCAATCTTAGTTTTATTCTTGTACATTAAATACTATTGTTCTACTGTTATAAATATCCTTAACTTTTTGTTTAGTATTACGTGGTTGTTTGTTAAGGACTTCACCTTTCCTTGCTCGACAGTTGAAGTGCTACAACGGCTGAGCAATCCCACGGACAGAGCCTAGAGATGTGGAGGCTAACTAAGGATGAGAGAGAGAGAGAAATCTAGGCACATAGCCAAAAATAAATAAAATAAACAGCATGTCAGGAAGAGCAGTTGAACCCTTCTCCCTGACCTGCTATTTTTCTAAATGCAGGGAGGCTTGTCTCACGGGAAAGTGTTCAAGCAGTCCAGGGAAAGCTTTACTTGTTGATTGCCTGAATGGGCCCGTTGTTTTTTCAGCTGAAATAAACTAGTGCCAAGCTCGTGTTGTCTGTCCTCCTGCTCCAGGATTAAAGCCAGGGAGAAGAAGACAGACAGACGGCTGCCGCCCCCCACCCCCAAAGGAACAAAAGCCTTGAGAAAAGGTGTCATTTACAGGGGATGAGAAGCAGTGCAGGAGGTGGCTGTCGGGGAAGGAAGAAGCACCAACTGAATCCCAATTCACCGCAGCGGCCACTTGACCTGCACCCATTTCATACCAGCCTCTGCCTTCTTTGGTCATGCTTCTACTTTAAAGAAAAAGGCATGGATGGAGATAGTTCCTGTGCTTGCACAGAGTGTGTTCCCATTCACCACTGGGAATCTTCTGCCTGCCCCTACAGGCTCAGGATTAAGAAACAGGGCCTTCCTTCCACAGCACACGGTGGGGCTCCCACACAGGGCTGAGTGCCAGAACCGCTTTCAAAAGCCCACCTTTCTTGCCAACATGCTGAGAACAGAGTCCAATCCCCCCTCGCCCCAACTTAAAACGTCTAAAGTTTCTCTTCCTGCACCACCTCTAAACTTTTGGCTAGTCCTCTGTGTTTACCTGTACCAGTGTACTTTTGTCATTGACTAACATGTCTTTAGGGGCATCAGAGACCGCAGTGTGGGGTCTGGGCAGGGATCTCACCCCCCCTCTTTTTACAGCATTCCCTCTAGTATGTGTCTAGGCTTACTTGCCTGCGTCATCTGAAGGGATACATTGCACAAACCGCCTTGCTCCTCTTTGGAACGTGCGGCAGGCCACGGGGCTGAACTAGGGAGGAAGGCTGGTTTATTGAAGATCCTACCTCAGGGAGCAGGGAATTGGACTCGCTAACGTCCCTTCTAACCCAACGAATACGGCAGGCCAAATTCCCACATCATGGAGCAAAAAGAGAAATGTGTCGGGCTGTGGTTCCAAAACCGCACTGGGGCAAAAGACCTGTGGAACGGAAAGCAGCAGGCATCTAGGACGCCGCCGATGAATCCAGCAAAAGCCACGTTAACTTTCCATACTCCCGTGTAACATTTGCCTTGAGTGTATTTCTTACTCTGAGAAACATCGAAAGCTGCTTCGCCCAGAGTCAGACCACTGGTTTGCCTACGCTGAATGACAGAGGCGCTCCAGGGGTTCATCAGAGGGGGGGCCTTTCCAGTCCTACCAGGAGACACCAGGGATGAAACCTGAGACCTTTCACATGCAAAGCCAGGGTGACCCTGGTGACTAACCCACTGCCCTTCCCCAAACAAGCAACTTCTCTAGGCCGGAACCAGCCGCTTGTGAACGCAGCTCAAGCAGCGAGCTTGGAAACTGACCGCAGCCTCCCTGCCAGCAGGGGGTGCTGTTTTACTTACTGCTTTCCCCGGCCTGGCCCACGTGCAGATGAGACCTTCCTGGCAGGCGGTAATGATACAGTCCTCCAGGAAGAGCAACACCGTCAGCCTCTCGTGGGCGATCTTCTTGCAGACGAGGGGCTCCAGGAGGGGGACCTCGTTGATGCGGGGGCACAGGGCCGTGCCCAGGACCTTGGCGGTATCCAGCTTGCTTTTGGGCACCACGTTGAGCTTGTCGTTGCTCTTGCTGATATTGCCCAAGCTGTGGTAGCGCTTGTGCTCTTTCTCGGCATTCTTGTCCTTCCGCTCCTGCAGGGTGAGGGTGGCAAACTTGCCGATGCTGAAGGGCACCGCGCCGTCGGCCACGTGGCTCTTGGTGGCGCTGGTGACGGCCGGGTGGGGCAGGCTATTGGAGCGCGACAGCGAGCGAGGGAGGACGCCCCCGCCCGATTCGGCAGCCAGGTTGCTCCCGCCGCTCCCGGACGGGGGGATGCCAGCGCTGAAGGTGTTGGTGAGCGTTCGGGCCCGGGAGAGCGGATGGTGAGGGTACAGGACGTCCTCCGTTAGGTCCCAAAGGCAGAACTGGGTGTCCTGCCCGGCAGACCCAAAGCGGTAGGTCACCGAGGGGGTGCTTTTGGTGCTGTGCTTGGAGAGGTGGGACAGGGTGCTGCTGGTCCGCACCCTGCCGAAATTGGTAGAGTCCTGGATGTCCTCGTCGCTCCCGCTGAACTCCCCGCTCTCGTCGTCCTCTGTGCTGGTGGTGAAGGGGTCAAAAGCCACGGCGTTGACCCACGACTTGTGACCGTGGCCCCTGGCAATGACCCGGCCCTCAGCAAAGGACCAGACTGTCACCAGGTCATCCTCGCCCCCAGTCACAATGTAGCGTCCGTCGGGGCTCCAACAGACGCACAGCAGGCCCCCGAAGTAGCTCTTCATCATGCCTTGCAGGAGCATGGAGTCAAAATGGAAGACGCGCAGGCAGCCATCTTGGCTGACGCAAGCCAGGTAGCGGCCGTCGGGGGAGAAGGCAAACTCGTTCAGTGCTCCTTCGCCGACTGCCCACTTCAGCAGCGGGTTGCGGGCGCTCTTGCTCTTGCAGGCGTAGACTGTGAAGCCCTCGCCTTGCTTGAGGAGAGTGTACTGAGGGGAGGCGGAGCCGCAGGGGTGCTCCACGTTGTACAGGTACAAGTGACCACTGGCATGGGAGGCCAGGAAGAGAGACTCCGTCTCAGGGATCCATTTCACAAAGGTCACCTTGGTCTTGTCAATCAGCCTCTGTCAAGGAAAGCACCATGAGAAGGACCCCAAGAATTCCAAGCTGCCAACAGCACCCCTTACACACCCATGCCCCACGAAATCCGCCCCGGGTGCTGCAGAAAGATTTAACGAGCGCAGAGCAACATTGCCCTTAGATGGGGACTGCGACGCCACCCACCCTCACACAAGGCTTTGACGCGCACACCTCCCTCAGGCTAAGCACCACCACTTAAATACCCGAGGAAGGGTAAAAAGAAAAGTATGACCTTTCCCTTATAGCAGAGGGAAAAGCTAAGGAGATTTGGAAAAGGCTTTTCTGTGAATATAGCAGGCTGGAGGTTTAATGCAATGTGTTTATTTATGAACCAACAGAGCAGGAGACACAGCCAAACTGACACATGGTTTTGCGGTAGCAAAATAAAGAAAATGTTTATTGTTGTTTACAGATCTTAGTTCCTTCAAATTCTATTCAACTCCAGTATTAAGAATACTGGTAGAAACAAATCTAATAATAACAATCACACAGCTAAACACATCCACCCTCCAAACCCAATCACCAACTGAACCCCTCAGACCACTCAGCTCCCCCATATATAGACTCCTCCCCCTTTCCACAGCATCACCAGCCACACCCACTCAGTCCAACATTCCACACTTCCTAGACATACTCAACCAGACATACCAAAGGGAATAGAAATGTGGGTAACGTCACAGAGACCATCATCAACACAGGCCGAGGAATTTCAGAAGAGCTCATTTTAGAACTGCCGCTCTCATTTTTCAGCCCTTAAGAATACACTCACAAGTACTCTTGGCTCTACCTCTTGTGCCAACTTTGCTGTTAGCAACGTCTTCTGTTCCATAGTTCTAGTGCAATTAATTTTAAAATGTCTCAATTACCTTTCAGACAAAGCTCTCAAGGCAACATGGAATAAGCTGTAAAACTACTACATTAAAACCATGCTTTGATTAATCCACTGATTAAACCAGCTAAAGCTAATGGCCTTAAAAACTATAAGCAGCAACAACAGTGATTAAAAGAAGACTGAAATAGAAAAGGAGACCCCCCAACTCAACCACAGTGACCTGGGGGTGGGGGGGGGGAAAGAAAAAATTCAAACTCAGATTAATCTGCACCAACTCGCTCCAATGTTGCTTCCCCAGAACGTTTTAACTTACCTCCTCATTAAACAGCTTGCTGGTGTCTTTCTTGATGAGATCCAGATACTGCACTTGCCCTGCTGAGAATCCAACTAGCAGCGAAATGCTTTCCGAAGCAGCTGTGAACTGGTTGAAGTCATGGCAAGTGGGCTGCGTCCCTTTATATATCCGCTTGTCAACGGGTTTCTTCAGATCAATGGACTGGGAAATCAGCAAAAAAATAAGAACAGGCAAGACTTTAGACTGCAGGAATCAAGAGCGGGAAAGGAATCCAGAGGTTCTCTGGGTTTGAGAGATGGCAAAGCTGTTTGACGCTCCTTTACTCTGTGTATGAACCGCTGAGTGCAGTCTACAGCTGTACGGATCATAGTGAAAGACTTAGAATCACCACTGTCAGAGCTAGGCACAGATCCCAGGTTTCTTGGCTTCCAGTAACTGTTGTTTTTAAGCCATTTTATACTGACTGTGCTAAAAATAAAAATTTAATTCTGCACTAAGAAAAGCTAGTTTCAACTACCTGTATCAATCTTGCAAGCCAGCCCAGAAACATTATAAGCCCACATATCTGCATTAGTCATTTGCGATCTAAGAAGCAGGGAAAAAAAGGACCTTCTGTCAAGCTTCCCTGATTGGTTACGTAGAAGCAATGATTACCTGCCACAGGAGGCTACAGGCTAAGTGAATAGGCAGGCATCGTCATTTTACATCATTTATCTGGCTTTTCATAGTTGTCAGGAGAAACAAATACCTGGTAACTACTAGAAGCCCTTTTCTCCTCCCAAATGATTCCACCCACCACTGGGGTGCGTCTGAGAATAGCTACCAGTCAGTCGCCTTAGTTCATGACTTCTTCACGCTCTGAAAACACACCACGACCATCTGCCGTTGCCTGCCACCCTCCCCACCTAGATGTGATTGTTCTCCCAACCCCCATTCACCCCAAAGCCCCCTTCTTCCAACCCCCACAGCCTTGTGCCATCTTCCACCACCTGATGCTCCCCCCCCCCTGCCCAGCACCCCCAAACCTCACTCTTCTTGCCTGCCCCCCCCTCAGGACTGAGCAGCCCCCACCTGAGCTCCCCCTGCACCCTGGGGTCTCTGCCATTCCCTGGTCCCTCCCCAGCCCCCCATCTCTCCCTGGCGACCCCACCCCTCCTGTCCTACTCTCTCCCGGTGCCCCCATCCCCTCCACGCCCCCCATCCCCCTGGGTCTCGGCGGGCGCTCACCCTGCGTCCCCGCCCGGGCGCCCCCCCGGAGCCCGAGTAGAAGTACAGCTCCCGGCCCAGGTTGAAGCAGACGCGGCTGCGCTCGGCGGCGAGGGCCCCCGGGTCGCCGTCCCCACACGGGTCGCCGCCCCCGCCGCCGCCGCCGCCCATCACCCCCGCCGAGCCCAGCCGCACCAGCGAGAGGCGCACGGGCGGCAGCGACGGGGCGGGCGGCGCGGGGGCTCCGCCGGGGGGCGCGGCGGGCGGCAGCGACGGGGCGGCGGCCGAGGCGGCGGCGGCGGCGGCGCTGGGCAGGGCGGCGGCGGCCGAGGAGGGGGCTCCGGCGGCGGCCCCCGGCGGGGCGGGGCGAGCGCGGGGCTCGGGCCCGCCCAGCAGCCGGTAGGAGCCCTCGCGGGTCCGGAACTGGCTCTTGATCTCGTGCAGCGGCGGCTGCGGCGGGGCCAGGCCTCCGTCGGGGGCCGGGGCGGGAGGAGCCAGCGCCGCCGCCATCTTCCCGCCGGGCCGGGGCCGCCGCCTCCTCCCTCCGCCTCCTGCCGGAAGTCGCGACCCCTCGCTCACCTCGCCGCGCCCGGAAGCTGCGCGGCGGAGCCTAGGCAACGCCGGTGAGGGGGGGACGTTGCTCGGCAACGGGGGCGGGCGGTATGGCGAGCCTCCGCGAGGGCGGGAGGCGGCCCTTAGCAACCGAGGGAGGAAGGATGCTGCCCTTAGCAACGGGGCTTCCGCGAACGGGTCCTCACTTGGGACCTTGGCAACAGCCGGAGAGAGGATGCAGCCCTTCGTGCTAAGGGCAGCCTGGAGGACAGATGCAACAGAGTGAGGCCCTGGGCTATGAAGCAGCAGTAGCCTAGCAACCGGGGAGGGGTTGGTATTATTATTATTAATTATTATATTTGTATCCTGCCTTTTGCCCAATGCTGGGCCTCAAGGAGGCCTTACAAAGTTTAAAACATACATTGGGGGGTGGGGGGACATAAACATTTAAAATACACAACAAAATTATAAGACATTAACATAGATGGAGGGCCAGATTATTCTCCAAAGGCCTGCTGGAACAAAAAAGGTTTCCGCCTGCTTCCGAAAGCCCATCAAGGAGGCAGCCAGCCTAGCTTCCCTGGGAAGAGAGTTCCAGAGCACTGGAGCAGCCACCGAGAAGGCCCCGTCCCATGTTCCCACCAAGCGCGCCTGTGAAGTTGGCGGGACTGAAAGAAGGGCTTCTCCAGAAGATCTCAAAGCATGGGCAGGCTCATAAGGGAGAATACGGTCTTTCAAATAACCTGGACCCGAGCCATATAGGGCTTAGTAGTGGAACATGAGCCCTGTCTGCAGCTAGGCAGCAGCCTCTTTGAAAGCTGAAGGGAACAGGATAGCCTAGGCCAGCCTGGTGCCCTCTAGATGTAGGACTGCATCTCCCAGCATTCCCAGCCAATGATGGGAATTCCAGTCCAGCACATCCAGAGAGCAACAGGCTGGGGAATGCTGGCCTAGGCTACCCTACGCCGTCTTCTCTCCAGTTCTATGAGTAGAAACATTTTGCCTCTGAAATAAGATCACAGAGGTTTACAACAGCTGGATCTGTCAGGGTCATCAATTCCCTAGTCTGCGCCCTGATAGGGTTTTCATTGCACAAACTACACCACAAGCAAGGAACAATCCAAAACAGAAGGACCAGCAGATGGGATCTGAATTTTTTAATTTAGAAATCTAATCTTTGCCATTTCTCTTTCTGGCCCCTCCCCCAGTCTCTTTATGCTCAATCCTTTTCTTTGGATCCTCTTCTCTTCTGAATCATCAGTTGTCTGTTTTCTTGTCTTCCTCTATGCTGGGATCTGGCTGCTCCTCCGATGGGCTGGGTGACTTTGCCTCTGCTGGCTGGCTGTCCTTTGCAGGCTCCTCTGGTGAGGGGCTTGCTTGGTTGACTGCAGGTAGTTTGCTTGATGACCCCTCATCTGAGCTGCTGCTACTGGCTGGGCCTTCCTTACTCTGCAGTTCCTGGGGAAAGACCAAAGAACAACCATCAGAATGAAGAAACTCCAGACCCTGTCCCAGCTTGAAAATGGCCGCCAAAGACTATGTCAAGGTGGAGCAACCTCAAAATGCACACCACTTGCAAAGTCCAACAGCAAGGCATATATCCTAGGAATTAATCTGGCTTTCAAGTGGATATCTGTTTAAACCAGACACGGTTTCAGCGGCACACACTGTATCTATAATCCTCTTAGCAGAGAATGCCTGAAATCTAAGACAGAAGTGCAATACTTCTGCAGCTGATAGCACCCCCAACTGACAGCAAAGACGATGAGCTACCTTGATGGGCCAGGGCTCCTCCAGACTGGAATCCAACAGGGAGCTATCTCCACCAAAGCTCTCATCTTCTTCCTGCATGCTGATGAAGATGGTGGGCGTCTCGGCCTCGGGGACGTCCTCGCGCAAGTCCACAGACTCCTCGGCAGGGGGTGGGGTGGGGGTGGTGGGGGCTGCCGGACGGGCCTGCTGCTGCTTCAGCTTCTGCTCCTCTTCCAGGTGGCGCTTGAGGGCCTTTTCCTGTGCCAGGCGCAGGGCAATCATATCCTGGGACACACGAGGTAGGAGGGGCTGAAGCTCCATTTCTTCCTGCAATTGGGAAAGAACTCTGTCAGGCCCTGCAGGAAAAAAAAACCCCCTTCCTTCACATCTCAGCTAGTTCAGGGTATAAGTTCAGGACGTTCAGGTTACTTGGGCACCCATTCTCTCACTTGCATCTGCATTTCTGGGACTGATCCATCCCCATGCTGGGAATCCATTTCCATCTTTAGTATTGCTTTCTTTGCAAAAGTATTTCAAAATGTATGGATAGGAATAAACATTAGATTAATGCTGCTGCCATAAAGTTTGGACTAATCCATCCTACTCCCAAATATTGCAAGCAAGTATTTGCAAAAGGAAGGTTCAGTTGCACCATTCCTCCCATTTGGAAACGCTGCGTCGTCGTTGTTTTAAAAAGGGTCATACGGTTTAATGACACCTAATCCAAATCTAATTTGGTAACCAATATTTTAGCCAACACTGCTCATATATATATATATGTCCCTAAATGTCTCCAAAGACCTTAAGTGCTAGAACCATGACCATTTAAAAAAAAAAACACAACTAAAAATTAGTTGAGTCTTCTACCAAAGCCACTGATTTCCACATGAAGAAATGGGCATGTTTAGCCTGGAGAAAAGATTAAGGGGAGTCATGATAGCGGACTTCAAATATCTGAAAGGCTGTCATGCAGAAGATAACAACAGATTCGTTCTCTGTTGCTCCTGAAGGCAGGACTCGAACCAATGGGTGGAAATTGCAGGGATACAGATTTTGGCTAAACATTAGGAGAAACTTCCTAACAGTGAGTGGGACAGACTGTCTTGGGAGGTAGCGGGTTCTCCATCACTGGAGTTATTTAAGCAGAGGCTGGGTGCCCATCTGTCAGGGATGCTGTAGCTGCAGCCTGCAGTGCAGAACCTGTGTTGAGCAAGGGGGTTGAACTAGATGATCTCTGAGGTCCCTTCCAACTCTATGATTCTAAGACTGAAATGGAAAACAAAACCTGTCCCTTCCAACCCCCTCCCCCCCACCATCAATCATGCACTTGTCCCAAGCCTGACGACTGAAACTTTCATACCAAATCAGTGAGCTTAGTATCTCCATAGCAAAGACGATGAGGACGGGATTAAATGTCATGTTGGATATGACAACAGAGCTTCTCTCCATTATGCAGGCTTGTCCAAGCACATACACCCTGCCCCAGTGTTCTTTCCAGCCTCTCCACAGCGCTTCACTCCATCTCCTGTCAACCACTACAGCTGCAATCCTTGGCACACTCGCCCGGGAGGAAGCCCCACTGAGCACAACCTACTTCAGAGTAACCCTGCACAGGATTGCTCTGCCAAGGTTACAGAACCAAAGCTAGAAGGCCCCTTGTAGGCCCCTATTCCAGCTGCCCGCTCGATGCAGGAGATCCTAAGCTTGAGCACCCCCAACATTATACCCGGTCACTACGTTCAACATCTAAGGTCTTCCTCTGGGTGTCTACTCCGAGAAAGGCTTGGAGTGTGGCAACGAGGGACAGGGCCTTTTCGGTGGTGGCCCCCAGACTACGGAACGATCTCCCTGACGAGGCTCACCTGGCACCAACACTGCTATCTTTCCGGCGCCAGGTTAAGACTTTCCTCTTTGCCCAGGCATATGGCGGCACATCTTAACCACCCACATGTTTAGTTTTTAATGGTTTTTAATGCTTTATGTGTGTATGTTCTGTGTTTTAGAATTTAAAATTTTGTATACTCGTTTTTATCTTAATTTTAGAATTTCTGTAAACCGCCCAGAGATGGGAGGCTATGGGAGCGGTATATAAGTGTAATAAATATAAATAAATAAATAAATATATTTGGCTGCCCAGCCTGTGCCTGAAGGGCCCCTAGCCAGGGAAAAGCCCACCACCCCCTTGGCCATCCGCCCACACTGTTCTCCCTCTTCCCGCCAACTTTTCCGGCGCTTGCAAAAACAAATGATTGCTACACAAGGGTGCTCCAACCCAGCAAAACCCGCAGTGGTTCAGTGCATTGAACCACACACACACACACCCTTCCGTGCTCTAACCTCTCTCTCTCGTCTCAGGGCCTTGGTCCTGGGAGGGGGAGCGCCCCTCACATCCTCCAGCGGCTGCAGCTCCTTCCCTTCAATGTCTTGCTTGCTGCTGGCTTCCAGGATGGCCATGGTGGAATTGGGGACATGGGCTTGCTGGGGAAGAAAAAGCAGGCGGGAGAACCCTGCCGTCAGCATAATTCACAGTAATTAAGACAGCGTGTATCACTGGAAAGGCTGCTTCTGTGAGCTGGCATCTTTGCCATCAGTGGAGCCTGGTGTATAAAGGCTTGCTGCCTCTGATACGGCAGGTAGCACATAGCCATCAGGATGAGTAGCCATCGATAGCCTCCTGTTCCTTCAGGAATTGCTGCCCTCTCCTCCAGAAAACAGACACAGTCCATGGCCGTTTCTCTTCCCTTGGCCTTTCAAGCTACTTGTCCATACTGACTCCTAATATGCATTATCCTATGCCTAGTCTGCAACTAAGCCAAAGTACCTGTCATTGAGATAATCACATGTCCATCCCCCTCTCTTGCATTGTCCCCCAGTATTTACTTCAGACTGCAAGCCCCTTGGGGCAGGGCCCTAACATACTCCTGTCCTTTGTAAAGTGTCATGTGCACAGATGACGCGATGTAAATGATTATCAGCCTACAAATATACTGCAGTGGAGGTGGGAGGCTCCGATGTCAGTGGGGCGGCAAATCCACTCTGGGTTTCAGTCAGAACTCTCGCGAGTTCTGACTGAAACCCGGAGTGGATTCGCCGCCCCACTGACATACGGACTCTTCTTTAACACCCCCCCTCTCTCGCAGTGTGAACCGGTTAAGAGATAACTAGCACACGCCGAGTGATGAAAGGAGAATGCCGCTAGAGGGGCACAGCCTGGGCTTTCATTTGACTTTCACCATCTTCCTCTCTGCTCACCACACGGTCAGGGCACCCTGCCGTTTCCCAGCCACCTTTCAGCCCGTACCTGATGAGGGGTGAAGGAGCGGACGTGGGCCAACAGAGGTTCCCGCAGCTCCGGACACTTCTCAAAGACCGCGCTGAGCTGCTGGGGCGGCAGCTGGAGGATCACCTGGAAGGACTGGGGCTTGGTGCGCTGGCAGCATTTGATGAAGCCCTCCCAGACTTTTGGGTACTTCCACACCTGGGGAGGAAGCAGACAGTTTAAAGACACGGCCTCAGCGGCCAGATCCTTCTCGGTGTTTTGTCCCTCTGGGCAAGGGTAGAGGATCGGCCTTGCTGGATCAGGCTAAGAGCCGTCTAAGGCAGCCTTCCTCAACCTGGGGGGCTCCAGATGTGTTGGACTACAACTCCCAGAATGCCCCAGCCAGCTGGCTGGGGCATTCTGGGAGATGCAGTCCAACACATCTGGAGCGCCCCAGGTTGAGGAAGGCTGGTCTAAGGGATCACCCTGTTTCCAACAGTGGCCAGCTACATCCTCTACACGGTCCACTAAGCAAGGGAACGTTGAAGGGAACGGATTCCCCTTATTATTTGCCCTAGAATCTAGCAGCAGTATTGCACATCGGTCTCTCCAAGTTTAAGACCGCTATAAAGACTAGCTTCTTCCGGCAGGCCTACCCAGATGAATTTTAATCCAAGGATTTTAAGACGTCTTGATTGTTATTTAGATATTGTATTGGTTTAAATGCCCTTTCAATGAATTTTATGTATTTGATTTATATTGTATTGTTTGTACTAATGTTGTTCCCTGCAGGTAAGAAGTAAATAAAAAAAATATTATTATTATTATTATTATTATTTGTACATACATCTATTTATCTATCACAACCAAGAGCTATGGGTAGATCTATCCTCAATGAGTTCTTTTTTAAAGCTACTGATGTGAGCAGCCATCACATAGTGCGCAGTGACCTGCTACTCCCACCCTCTGTCTGAAGATCATAGAATCATAGAATAGCAGAGTTGGAAGGGGCCTACAAGGCCATCGAGTCCAACCCCCTGCTCAGTGCAGGAATCCACCCTAAAGCATCCCTGACAGATGGTTGTCCAGCTGCCTCTTGAATGCCTCTAGTGCGGGAGAGCCCACCACCTCCCTAGGTCACTGATTCCATTGTCGTACTGCTCTAACAGTCAGGAAGTTTTTCCTGATGTCCAGCCGGAATCTGGCTTCCTTTAACTTGATATTTTTGGCTCTATAGGATAGGAAAGTCCCAGCTCTGTAGTAAGAGAACCCCAGGTGGATTCACCAAAGCACTCCCTTTCACAGAATCAAAACATTGCTCCCGAGTGCTAAACTCTTGCCTGCCCTGGGTGCGAGAAGGGAAAGATGATGGGAATCCGACTGCAAGGAAGAAGGCGGATCAAGGCCTCTTCCCTGCCTACTTCTCACCTGCTTCAAGATGAGGCGGGAAAGGATGTTCATGACAAAGCCGCCCAGGCGCGGATACATGGTCAGCGACTGGATCACTGTCCGCATGAGGAGCATGGGCAGCGGATTCTGCTCCATGAGCTGCTGCATCACCACGGCCAGCACCTCTGACGTGTATACATTGCGCTCAGCAAAGCAGAGATTGGTAGCTGCATGCAGGAAACAGAAAAGATGAGCGCACCGCAGCCATAAGATTCGTCCACAGAAGTCAAAAGGTTGCCAGTTCCTTTAGGTGGAGATCACACTGACATTCTTACTCCCAAGTAAAGGTACACAGGATCGGGACGTAAAATAAACTTTAGTGCTTGCCCTAGCGCCATCACTAATCACAGCTCATGGCTAATTCAGAGGCAAGAATTTCCTCCGTGGCTGTCGCTCCCTGGACAGCACCCACGGAAGAATGCACGGAGGGATTTAAACCACGCGGTGTCCCTCTTTGTCACCACAGCAGCCAGAAATACTGAACACGCAGCACAGCAGCAACACCGGGAGGCATCTAGAACCGATGCCCAATTCCACCCTGCCGAACGCGACGGTGGCCTTGGCGCTTTCACGTAAGTTTCGTCTGCCCCCACAAGGAGGTTACTGAGCGGGAGATGCAGGCGTCTAGGCCGAGGCAGCCTTACCTTTGATGATGGACTTCATGTCACACTTGGTGGAGTCGATGTTATGAAGGGCAATCAGCAATTCCCCAGGATTCAGAGGAGAAACGGCAGAGTTGCCTTCACCTGTGGGAATAGTGGCAAGTGATCATTGTAGATTCCCCAGCTGTCTTAGGAGAACCGCCACTGGCAGAAGAGACCCGTAAAGCCATCTGGCTGATCACTTCCAAGTCCGTTTTACAGATCCGTTGACTACTCGGATGCAAATCAACGAGTCAAGTTCTCTCTCCGCCTCTTCCCAGCCTGCTTTCAATAGCTGCCGCAGAGATCCCACCAAAGACCACAGGAACTCAGGGGCCTGCTCGTGGCCTGGGCCCTTACCGTGCTGCGTTCCCAGCAGGCGGTTGAAAACCTCCTTCACCACGATAGGGTTCAGCTTGATGAGTTTCGGCAGGGCCTGGATCACCTCTTTCTGGAAAGAGACAAGAGGAAGGAAACTAAAAAAAGAAGAAGATTGGCACAGATTCCCACCACAGCGGACGGCCCTCAGAAGAGCATCGGAGGAGCCACGCCGCATCAGACCACAATCCGTCTAGTCCAGCAGTCCGTTCACTCCGTGGCCAACCAGCTGCCTGTGAGAAAGCCATGAGGAGGACCCCCCTCTCCTACCCATGTTCCCCAGCAGCTGAAGTACATAGGCCGACTGGGCCAGTTCCACCACCAGACACTCTGCACTGTGCACACACACACACACACACACACACACACAGAGAGACACACACACACACACGGGAAAGGGTTTAGTTGGGGATACCTAACGATGAAGCGGAAGGAGGAGGGACTGAACCATTGGCACAGGAGCCTTTAAACCAGCCTTCCTCAACCTGGGGTGCTCCAGATGTGTTGGACTACAACTCCCAGAATGCCCCAGCCAGCTGGCTGGGGCATTCTGGGAGTTGTAGTCCAACACATCTGGAGCGCCCCAGGTTGAGGAAGGCTGCTTTAAACAAATTGCAAGAGCACATCTCCTTCCCTTCTCCTCAGCAGCAGCATCTCAAGATTGGACACAGAAGCCAGCTCAGCTGTTAGCTCTCCTCATCTCTTTTACTCAAACCAGCTCCCACTCTTGTCTTTTAAGCCTCTTCTCTTAAAAACACACACATTCCCCTCAATTACTCATTCAAGCCAACCTAGAAGGGAAAAGCTATTCACATAAGCCCTGTTTTCTCGACTTCTGTTCTGTCAAGTCTTAGGTTTGCACAGGATTCTCTAAAGTGCACAGCAATAATAAATAAAAACGACTTGGACTAATGGTGGTCATCACGACATCTTGCAACAGCAAATTCCATAGTTTAACGATGCACTGTGTGAAGATCTATTATTTATTTATTTATTTATTTATTTATTTATTTATTTATATAGCACCATCAATGTACATCCATCCTGAATCTCCCACCGCTCAGCTTCACAGGATGATCCTATTGGGTTCTAGTATTAAGAACATAAGAAGAGCCATGGTGGATGTATCTAGCCCAGCACTCTGTCCACATGAGAGGCCTTCAAGAAGCAGCTGGACAGCCATGCTTTGTGGTGGATTCCTGCATTGAGCAGGGGGTTGGACTCAATGGCCTTAGGGGCCCCTTCCAGCTCTACTATTCTATGATTCTGTTCACAGTGGCCAACCAGCTGTTGACCAGGGACCAACAAAGCAGGGCACGGTGCAACAGCACCCTCCCACCCATGTGCCCCAACAACTGGTGTATACGGGCTTACTGCCTCTGATACTGGAAATAGCATCTAACCTCCTTTTAAAGCAATCCAAATTGGTGGCCATCAGCACATAGAATCATAGAATAGCAGAGTTGGAAGGGACCTACAAGGCCATCGAGTCCAACCCCCTGCTCAAGGCAGGAATCCACCCTAAAGCATCCCCAATAGATGGTTGTCCAGCTGCCTCTTGAAGGCCTCTAGTGTGGGAGAGCCCACCACCTCCCTAGGTCACTGGTTCCATTGTCGCACTGCTATAACAGTCAGGAAGTTTTTCCTGATGTCCAGCCGGAATCTGGCTTCCTGTAACTTGAGCCCCTTATTCCGTGTCCTGCGCTCTGGGAGGATCGAGAAGAGACATCCTATTGTAACTTCTCCCAATTCCCTTTCTCCACATCCTGCATGTTAGACCCCGCTATTATGTCCTCTCTTAGTCACCCTTTCTCTAGACCACACAGCCCCAAATGCTGTAACCTTTGCTCCTAGGGGAGCTGCTCAAGCCCCCTGGTCATTTTGATTGCCCTGTTCCTGCTGTACATGGACCCTCTGAGGTCTGGCAACCAGAACTGTACATAGTATGCTAAGTCCATTCGCACCACAGATTTCTCTAGAGCAGCCTTCCTCAACCTGGGGCGCTCCAGATGTGTTGCACTACAACTCCCAGAATGCCCCAGCCAGTTCTGCCTGGCTGGGGCATTCTGGGAGATGCAGTCCAACACATCTGGAGCCCCCCAGGTTGAGGAAGGCTGCTCTAGAGGCATTACAAAGCCGGCAGTTTTGTTTTCAGCCCCTTTCCTAACGATGCCTGAACACGGAACCTGTCTTTTCTTACAGCTGCGCTCCCGTTGGGTCGACAGCTCAGACGTCTAACCCACGGCCATTGGCTGCCCCACATTCATTCCAAAGAATCTTCCGGACCCCACTGAAAACGTAGACTGAAAGGGCTCACGACCGAAGTGACGACCAGCCTGATAGGGGTGGGAGGGTTACGGATCATTGTGCTAAGTATCACACAGTACCTTTTCCAAGCCATTGAGTACAGGGATCAGGAATCGAACGTCCGGAAGCCTCTTGTTGTACAGATCTCGAACTCGCTTCACTAGCTCCGGAGATGGAGGGACTGAATGGAGAAAAGAACGTTACAGACCAGCTGACGTCGAACCTGCATTACCTCTGACAATGCAACTCCTGGAAGAGAACCCATAGCCTAAGTCCAGCCTTCCCCAACAGGACGCCCTCCAGACATTTTGGGCCACAACTCCCAGAATTCCAGACTATTTGCCATGCTGGCTGGGGCTGATGGGGATTGAAGTCTCCAAAACATCTGGATTTATTTATTTATTGCATTTCTATATCGCCCAATAGCCGGAGCTCTTTGGGCGGTTCACAAATTAAGACAATTCAAAACAAAACAACAGTATAAAACCATAATATAAAATACAATATAAAAGCTCAACCAGATAAAAACAGCAGCAATGCAAAATTACAAATTTAAAATACAAATTTAAAACACCAAGTTAAAATTTATTTATAGGCTGTTAAAATATTGGGAGAATAAAAAGGTCTTCACCTGGTGTCTAGAGGCATATAATGTAGGTGCCAAGCGAACTTCCTTAGGGAGCTCATTCCACAGCCGGGGTGCCACAGCAGAGAAGGCCCTGCTCCTGGTAGCCACCTGCCTCACTTCCTTTGGCAGGGGCTCACGGAGAAGGACCCCTGAGGGTGACCTTAGGGTCTGGGCAGGTACATATGGGAGGAGGCGTTCCTTCAGATAGCCTTGCCCCAAGCCGTTTAGGGCTTTAAATGTTAATATCAGAAGGTTATGAGAAGGCTGGCTTAGTCCTACAGTATTTGCCAAGAGTGTATGAAACTGCTGTAAGCCACCATGAGACAGCACTTAAACCGGTGAATGCAAAAGTCCTACTTGTACCTTTATCTGTCAGGCTGTGCAGGCACCGGGTCACCAAGGTCTCTGCACCTTTGGGGCAGTTTTTAACCAGTTTGAGCAGCTCCTGGGAATTCATTCCCATCCCACGGATCTGGAGGAGATTGGGAAGAGTGAACAAAGGGAAGACGGGGAAGAGGGTGGAATTTTTTGAGGAAAGGGAAGCCAACTAGAAAATAAAATTTATGCCAAAGAGCGCCAGCCCACTCACCGGCTGCTCTATCACCCTGAGGATGGTGCGCTTGATGTCAGCAATTGCCTCGGTGTACACAGACGCCAGCTCGTGGATCAGTTTGTGGTTCTGAGGAAGAAGGGCCAAGTAGAGATAGAGACAGTGCTTGATGGTCTCTTCTGTCCAGGGAGCAGCCACTTCTGCAAGGCAAGAGAGGTACGGAAACGAAGAGGTCAGCCATCTGGTTGCCAGAAAACAGCTGGGATAGATTAATCTTGGGAGAACTCAGATAACCAAGGAGGGAGGGGGAAGGTGCAACTGTCACAGCAGAGGCCACCGGTGAGGGAGGAGGCAGCAGCCAGGCACCTCTCCATCGTGCCTGGGTCCAGCTCCAGCTGAGAGCCCCCTCCCTCCTGCTACCAACTGTCTCTGCAGAGGCCACCAGTGAGGGAGGAAGCAGCAGCCAGGCACCTCTCCATAGTGCCTGGGTCCAGCTCCAGCCGAGAGTCCCCTCCCTCCTGCTGCCAACTGTCAACTGTAACTGCTGAACTTCGCAATTAAGATTGTAGTGTCTGAATTTGCTTTCCTTTCCCCCCTCCTCCTCTCTGGGCGGTTTACAACAATTAAAAATGGTAAACATTAAAAGTATACAAAATTTAAAAACCATCAAAACATAAAAAACAGTATAAAAACAACAGTATCCATTTAAAAACAACAATTCCGGGGGCCATTAAAAACAAACTTAATGTTGTTAAATGCTGTTAAAATGCCTGGGAGAAGAGAAAAGTCTTGACCTGGCGCCTGAAAGATAACAACGTTGGCGCCAGGCGAGCCTCATCGGGGAGATCATTCCACAGTCGGGGGGCCACCACCGAAAAGGCCCTCTCCCTTGTTGCCATCCTCCGAGCTTTCCTCGGAGTAGGCACTCGGAGGAGGACCTTCAATGTTGAGCGCAGTGTATGGGTAGGTTCATGTCGGGAGAGGCGTTCCGTCAGGTATTGCGGTCTCAAGCCATGTAGGGCTTTATAGGTTAAAACCAGCACCTTGAACTGGGCTCGGAAACGTATTTAAAATTAAAATTACCTGTATCTTTGTCAGCACCAAAGAGGACAGAGGGAGGATTGGGGTGGACCAGGAGCTGTAAGTAATTCAGGGCAAACTTCTCCACGTATTCCCGCAGCTGGTCCTTCTCGTACATCCGCTTAATGAAAAGCAGTGCTTGCTGGCGAACCTGAGAGGACGGCAGAGAGAATCACAGTAAATAGGGCACTTTAAATCCCTGCAAGAAGTTTCGAGAATTCTAGGTTTTTTTAAAAATTAAAAAAATAAACTCCAAATCTGAGAATTAGTTGCCGTTTATTTCCCCACTGTGGGCAAATTCCCTTTAGGGAATACTGACCCTGAGGAGGAAAGACCAGAAGAGAGACAAATAGAGGCAATCAAGATTATTATTTCAGGCCTCAAGGTTCTTCATAGGCAATCGTTCATCCTTGGGCGTGGCAGTCCCAAGGCACTTGGTCAGGGTGCTATCCAGCCCCTCTTGAAAGACAACCAAAACCCTCCCTCTTTTCCTTTAAACAAGAGCAAAGTGTCCAAAAGGGGCTTCAAAGTACAGTGGAGTCTAAGAGCTATGGCCTCAACACTGGTCAATTTATTAAAGTTCTTTATCGGCCACTCTTCAGCTGTGGCTTTCAGTGCAACTTCCAGAATAAGACCATAAAAACACAGTAAAATCCAACACGTTGAGCAAATCCCAGCATGTAGTTAAACATTGCAGCGTAAAAGAGAAAACAAAAGTAAAAGATCCGGGAATATAAGAACCTTTCCAACTGGTACTGAACAGACAGACATCGCCAGGCAAACCTCTCTGGGAGGTTTCCAAGTCTGGGTGCCACAACTAAAAAGGCCTTTTCTCCAGTCATCAGACACTTTGCTTCGGATGACGAGAAGACAGAAAAAGGGCCTCCGAACTTGATCCAAATAAGCAGGTACGTTCATAGGAGAGCAAGTAGTCCTTTAGGTTCCCTGGTCTGTTAAGAGCGGTTCGTGGCTTATCTTTATGGTTTAAATCTGCAGACAAGTTGGTTTGTGGACAGCGAGTGACTGCAAACTCACTGGCCACATAGTACTCACCTTGTCCTTCTCATGGGAGCTGAGGTCCAAGAGAACGTGCAGATATTCAAACTGTCTAGATGGGCGCTTGAAAATCAGGTCCCGGAGAGTCGACATGCCCAGGTACGTCCGGCTCTACAAGACAGTCACAGAAGAGCTCTGAGCGCGTGCAGTGCGTGTTCCAGGCAGAGAAAGGTCCCCAAGGAGGCCGTGAGCTTGGGGAAATTTACATTTGAAATACACCAACTTTCCAATAGGCCCGTAAATACCATATTTCTTCGATTCTAAGACACACTTTCCCCCCCATATAAACATCTCTAAAAATGGGGTGCGTCTTAGAATCGCGGGTGCGTTTATTATTTCTTAGAATCAAAGCTTTTTTTTCTGTTGGTGGTACTGAAATTAGTCTTACAATCGATGGTGTCTTAGAATCGAAGAAATACGGTATTTACTTGCTCACCTTCAGAAAACTATGTGTGGGGGGGGAGGCCCAGGAGCAAAAAGAAACCCTAAAATGAGGGGTGGGGGATGGAATTCCCTTCCCAAGGACGTTTTCTGAAACATTTCCAACAGAAAAATTGGAAATTTGGGGGAACACCGCAAAAATAAAAATTAAAAAGGCCTCCTACAAAATAGTTTCTTATGAGTGAAATGCTTTTTAAGACAACGGTTACTCTTTCAGAGACCCTGTTTGGACCTAACGGCGACATTCAGCAGTTATTTGTGGGTTAACTGCGAACTGTGGGGATGCGTGCCCTGAGCAAGCAACTTGCAGGTTCCAACAACAATCGCATGATTAGGTTTTCCATGATGTCTGAACCCAGGCACTTGGGGTTGTTCATGGGTAAAGAACTCCAAGTTAAGCCATGCTTTGCTCTTGGGTTAACTTGGGGTTGTTTAACCCATATCCAACCCCACATGCCTGCACATGGACAGCACGGGAACAATCTACAAATGACGCATTCATAGGTGATTGTTTGGAAAACAAGCCGCTCTTGTGCCTCCACATGCAATTCATTGGTTGGTTACGTGCAAACAGGGCTAAAAGGCGTAGTCATTTATAATGTCTGCAGCATTGAGGGAATGGTATTAAAGGCAAAACTGAAGTACTTTGGCCACATAATGAGAAGACAGGATACCCTGGAGAAGAGGCTGATGCTAGGGAAAGTGGAAGGCAAAAGGAAGAGGGGCCGACCAAGGGCAAGATGGATGGATGATATTCTGGAGGTGACGGACTCGACCTTGGGGGAGCTAGGGGTGGCGACAGCCAACAGAAAGCTCTGGCGTGGGCTGGTCCATGAAGTCACGAAGAGTCGGAAGCGACTGAACGAATAAACAACAACAATGCTGTAGTAAACATGTACAGCAGTCAAGTCCATGACAACTCTCATCATTTTCAGCCAGCATGACCAATGGGGATGATGGGAGTTGCTGTCTAAGGTCGGGTTGGGGAAGGCTGGACTAGCGGAAACCTGTGTTGGCATCTTTTGGGCTACATACCTCATCTTCGCAGTACTTCCGGATCACTTCCAGGGCACTCTCGGTGATGAGCGGGGCTTCAAGAACAACCTTGGTGAAGATCCTGTGTGGGGCAAAACCAGAAACAGGCTCAGAACAATCTAGCAAGAGATCTTCTATCCCTGGTCCCTCCTGCATGTCTGGCAAGGCCAAGTACCCACCCATCTTTCTGGTCAGGCTTCTCCTGAAGGCCGGAGAGCAACCCGATGAGACACTCGTCGTAGTTGTTGAGGGAGCCCGTGGGGTATTGGCTCAGGTAGGCGTTGTACTCCTGATAGAGCCAGGCAAAGGCCAGGTCCAGCCGGCTGCGGATGTCATCCAGAACGAAGGCCAGGACCTCTCTCTTTAGAGGGACCTCAAACTGGGTCACCAGGGATGAGAGGATCTTCACCCGGGCCTGCAGAGGTGAGGCAAATATGTATTATTTTTGTTCATTTAAACTACTTACAGTGCAATCCTGGGCGTGTTTAGACATGCTGGGAGTTGTAGGGCCTTTATTATTTATTTATTTATTTATTTATATCCCACCTTTTGCCCAATGTTGGGCCTCAAGGCGGCCTTACAAAGTTTAAAACATACATTGGGGGGAGGGAAACAAAACCATAAACGTTTAAAATACACAACAAAATTATAAGACATTAACATAGATGGAGGACCAGATTATTCTCCAAAGGCCTGCTGGAACAAAAAAGTTTTAGCCTGCTTCCGAAAGCCCATCAAGGAGGGAGCCAGCCTAGCTTCCCCAGGAAGAGAGTTCCAGAGCACCGGAGCAGCCACCGAGAAGGCCCTCTCCCATGTTCCCACCAAGCGTGCCTGTGAAGAAGGTGGGACTGAAAGAAGGGCTTCTCCAGAAGATCTCAAAGCACGGGCAGGCTCATAAGGGAGAATACGGCCTTTCAGATAACCTGGACCCGAGCCATATAGGGCTTTATAGGTCATAACCAGCACTTTGAATTGTGCCTGGAAACAGACTGGAAGCCAGTGGAGCTGTTTTAACAGGGGAGTTCTCTGCTCTCTGTAACCAGCCCCGGTCAACAATCTGGCTGCAGCTCTTTGAACCAGCTGGAGTTCCCGAACACTTTTCAAAGGCGGCCCCACGTAGAGCGCGTTACAGTAATCCAATTGAGATGTAACTAAGGCACGTGTCACCGTGGCCTTTCCCCCACCCCATATAAACATGCTGTGAACGTTTGAGGCCTACAGAGGCAAGGTAATAGTCAGGCTTAGAGGCTTGAGGTTTCTTTGTTGGGAGGGGGTTTTCTGCAGTTAAAATTCATTTCTCTGCTTAAGTTTTATTTTTCTAGTTAAGTTTCATTTCTTCAAGGCTGGAACAATACTTTCTGTTTTATGGGAAGAGGGTGTAAAAAGCCAGCCAAGGAGAGAGCGATACAAGACTTGAGCATGAGGAAGCAGCGACTGGAAAAGCCTAAATGCAGCTAGGGTAAAGGACTTACGTTTTTGCAATTTTTATTTTCCTTTAATGCCTTTTATATCATTCAGCTCTTTTGACTGACCTTTAATTGTAAATTACTTGATTCACTTTACTAGTAAACTGTTGTGTTAAGCCACAAGTGTCTGGTGTGCCAATCACCCCACGTCAAAAACCTAAACCCCACGTTACAGGGAAGGGGAAGGTAAAAAGGAAGAAGGCGAGGCTCTTAAGGAGGCGAGAGATCCTTAAAGAGTTGCTCAAGGGGTCTAGGACGCAGAAGGAACCTTGCCAGAAGCACAGGATTGCACCCTTATATACCGCGTGTGAGGGAGTGTTGCAGAAGGTGGGTGTTACTAGCGAGACGGCCCACTTATGTGCCGGTGCCTGGAGACACACCGTTGGTCATGGGATGACCAGTAAGGACTCCTCAGAAGGGTCAATTTGTTGTGTATAGAGGCGAACATAGCAAACCAAATCGGGCACCCACCAGGACAAGGTTCCAAAACACTTACGTGGGCCGCCCCACTGCAGGCCACAGCCTTCTCGGAGCGCAAGATCCGCTTCACAGCCGCCAGCTTCAACTTGTCCTTCTGCACGTCTGTAAGAGGCTTGATCACATCGCTCAGGCGGAAGATTTTCTTGCGGCCACTGGCCCCGGCCAACCTGAACCGAGGGGCAGGGAGAAGAAACCACAGGTATAAGCCTCTGAAGACTGGACATTTCCTCCAAGAATCAACGCAAGGAACGAGGGCGCTTAACCCAAGGCGCTGGGGGCTGCCAGGTTCTAGCAGTGCTCAACGTACTGCGTCACCTCTGCAGGAATTTGGGGGAGATCCATCCAATTATGCAATAGAAATGGAAATATCAGGAGGATGAGCAGAGGGAACCTGGAGAACTCCCTACTGCTGGGAACAGAGGCTGCAAGGTGAATCTGGAGCAAGTTCACAAAGCTGAAGGAGCAGCCTGCTCTGACCACTACTTGCTCCAAGCACCTGTCCTCTGCTCTCTGCCCTCATCCAACCAAAGAGATCAGTAGTCCAGGTGGCCTTTAGCTTGGAGGTTTATTGATTTATTTATTGCATTTCTATACCACCCAATAGCCGGAGCTCTCTGAGCGGTTCACAAAATTAAGACAATGCAAGTATAAAGGAAAGGAAAGGAACCTCTCGTGCAAGCACTGAGGCATTACTGACTCTTGGAAGGACGCCAGCTTTCGCTGACGTTTTCTTGGCAGGCCTTATAGCGGGGTGGTTTGCCGTTGCCTTCCCCGGCCATGATTACCTTTCCCCCAGCTAACTGGGTACTCATATTACCGACCTCGGGAGGATGGAAGGCTGAGTCGACCCAAGCCGGCTGCCTGAAACCAGCTTCCGCTGGGATCGAACTCAGGCCGTGGGGAGAGTTTCGGCTGCAGAAACTGCTGGTTACCGCTCTGCGCCACACGAGGCAACAGTATAAAACCATAATATAAAATACAACCAGATAAAAACAGATAAAAACAGCAGCAATGCAAAATTACAAATTTAAAATACAAATTTAAAATACAAATTTATTTATAGGCTGTTAAAATATTGGGAGAATAAAAAGGTCTTCACCTGGTGTCTAGAGGCATATAATGTAGGTGCCAAGCGAACTTCCTTAGGGAGCTCATTCCACAGCCGGGGTGCCACAGCAGAGAAGGCCCTGCTCCTGGTAGCCACCTGCCTCCCTTCTTTTGGCAGGGGCTCGCAGAGAAGGACCCCTGAGGATGACCTTAGAGTCCAGGCAGGTACATACGGGAGGAGGCGTTCCTTCAGATAGCCTGGCCCCAAGCCGTTTAGGGCTTTAAATGTTAATACCAGCACTTTGAAACGGGCCCGGACCTGGACTGGCAGCCAATGAAGCTGGAAAAGGACTGGCGTGATGTGTTAGGTTGCCCTCACGTATTTACATCGTGCCATCCATGTGCGTCTTCCAGAGGGGTAGCCGTGTTAGTTTGTTGCAGCAAAAACAACAGTAGAGCTTTGTGGCACCTTCAGGACGAAGAAATTTATCCTGGCATAAGCTTTCGTGAACGCTGCCCACTGTATCTGATGAAGTGAACAGCGTCCAAGAAAGCTCACGCTGTAATAAATTTGCTAGTCTTTAAGGTGCCATAAGGGTCTTTGTTGTTATCTATGCACACACGGTGCTTTACCATGACTAAGAGGTCAGGTCCCTGCCCCTAGGGGGTTACAATATAGAAAATGACACAAATGAAACAGCAGGGGAAGGAAATTAAGGCGGGGAAGATGTAGTTCTATTTTTATAAAATGTCTGCATTGTTCATCACAACTGCTGAGTCTCCAGTGACCCCAGAAGTCCCATCGCATGACACCCATACAGCAGCCTTGACAACCTTTTAAGTATTTAGATTAATGGTGTGCGATCGCTTGGCTTTTGAACTCGCGCCGAGTTGGGAAAGTCCCTTAACTGAAACCATTTTCATCATAGGAAGAAACACGTGTCCCTCTATGGATGAAGAGGCTTTTGCTGGCTCTCACCTGGGCTGGGTGGAGGGGATGATGGGTTCTGGGCGTCGTTTGGCCTGTGGAGCTCCTGGCTCAGCGACAACCGAGGAGGTGGAGCTTTGAGCCCCCACCACCGAGATGGCCTGGCCTGAGTTGAGAGCGGAGATGCGCCGTTTGATCAGCACACTTTCAGGTTTGGCGATTTTCTCTTCTTTTATGGCCTCTTTGGCCTGTTTGATTTGCTCCACACCTACATAAGACAGACAGAGAGAAAAAATGCGTTAGAGTCTGACAAAACACCGAATTTGTCACTTCTTTGAATTTTTATATACAGAGGCACAGTCCCCACCCGACTTAAATACAAACATTTAGGGGGAAACTGAAATCTTGCAAATATTTACTTGATTATCAGTATGTGCTCAGCTTTCTTATCTGGGCTTGGAAATAACATATACAAATAAATCTGCCATACCATACCAATGCAATCACAACAGAACATTTGAGAACTACAAGTTCAACCACAGCTTTTAAAGCTCAACTAAAAACTTTTCTTTTTCCTAAAGCTTTTAAAACTTGATGTTGTGCAGACTTCTACTGTTACTTTCTACTGTTAGTTTTTCCCTACCCTGTGCCTGCTTACCCTACCCTGTGCCTGTTTGCATTCTCTTCCCCTCCTTATTGTTTTACTATGATTTTATTAGATTGTAAGCCTATGCGGCAGGGTCTTGCTATTTACTGTTTTACTCTGTACAGCACCATGTACATTGATGGTGCTATATAAATAAATAAATAATAATAATAATAATAATAATAATAATAATAATAATAATAATAAGAAGAAGAAGAAGAAGAAGCACCTGAGGAAATGCTTTAAGGTGGATTCCTTCATTGAGCGGGGTGGGGTGGGGGTGGACTTGATGGCCTTATAGGCCCCTTCCAACAGTACTGTTCTATGATTCTGAATACCCTGCTCAGCTGTGCTTATGAACTCTCTCCCACCACACACCCCAATTTCATTTTTTTCCTCACTGGACCATGGGGAACCCCCCCCAAAAACCTTGCAAACACAGATACCATGTACTGATCATAAGAACTGAGAGATTGAAGTCTACAACATGAGAGGTACATAGCAACTCTCCCCGGGAGTCCCCTGTGCAGACATACCTGGTCCCAGGCCAGCTGCCGTCATCTGGGTAGCCATTAGCCGGGCAAGGTGTTTGATCTGGACTTCTGTGCCAGCCGATTCCACGGGTGTATAGGTAGCTTGGAAAGAAGCAGGCATGTTCTCAGGCAGGTATACCATGCTGATGAGGACCTGGGGACCGAAGGACACAGATCAGAAGAAACTGGCAGGGCCCAGAATGTCACAGCCAAGTAGGAAAACAGGCGACCTTTCCCAAAATGCCTCCCCTACCAAGTTTTAAAACCAAAGGATCAAGCGTGTCAGGCGGACTACTGAAATGCAACTGGACTTATCCTGCTTCTGGAATGTGTATCTTTTGATCAAACAATGGGGTTCCTCTCTTGCCGGTGCCTCGCCTACTCTCTCTGCCACTCTGAAAGCCCAGGGTTGTAGCTAGGGGTGTGCACGGACCCCCCGATCCGCCCTGTGGGCCGATCCGAAAATTTTGGATCAGGCCCACTCCGCTCCGCGCCGCTCCGCCCATAGTCCGCTCCTCTTCGCCGCAGAGCTCCAGCTCTGAACTGGAGCTCCGCAGTGGAGGGGAGTGGCGCCAGGTAAGGCCCCCCTCCCTCCTCTCCCTTACCTGCAGAGCTCGGTAAGGGACCAAGGGGGAGGGGGGCCTTACCTGCATCCATCCGCAGTCCCTTGGCTTCTTCAATTGAGCCTGTGGCTCAACCAGGAAGTCTGGGCTGCAAGTGGGGCCTAGACTTCCTGGTTGAGCCGCAGGATCAATTGAAGAAGCTGACAGACCGCAGACGGACGCAGGTAAGGGAGAGGAGGGGGGGGGCTTACCGGGCCCTGCCGCTGTCGCCGCATGGGCGACAGCGACAGAGGCAGGGACTGGTAAACCCCACTTACCTTTCTTGCGGAGCTCCGGATCGAGGCGAAGGATCCGCCTTCACCTCGATCCTCTTCGCAATGCTCCGCCGGCCCCCCAATCCTCTTTGCCTCCGCTTTAAGGGGAGGCGAAGCACCCCGCTCTGCTTCTAATTCACTGGTCCGATTAGAAGCGGAGCACATCCCTAGTTGTAGCCCTCCTTACCCACAAGGATCTCCCCTCCTAACTCAGCAAAGAACCCGGCCAAAGAGCCGTTACAACAGCTAAGCCTAGGAACACGCACCAGGTTGGCCACGTTATCCGGGGTCAAAAGGGGCTGCAGAAACTCGGCGGTTATGTCGGTGTCCGACTGCGGGCTGACTTGCATGGAAGGCTTGGGGGCTGGCACGGCCACCTGCTCCAGGTCTTTATCCTCGTCATCCTCTCCAAGGGACGGTTCTGCAGCCACCGGGAGCGAGACACAAGAGAGGGGGGTAGGGTGGCGGTTGCCAGGTTAGGATAATCAAAACGTTTGGAAAAGAGATTGCCTCTCTGAAACAGGGATGGGCCACGTCCGGCCCACGGGCCACGTCCGGCCTGCGGAGGTTGCTCGGTCAGCCCGTGGAGGCTTGGGCTCCCGTCACCCTGTCCTGATTGCCTGCCCCTGCCCAAAAAGAACCTCTCCCAGCCTGGCAACCTCCAGACATGTTGGGCTGCAACTTTGGCCACGCTGGGTGGGGATGGCGAACGTTGCAGCCCAACGTGTCCGGAGGATGCCAGGCTGGGGAAGGACCCTCTGAAAGTCCATTCCTGCCCCTCTTTGGCCCACTCACCAATCTTCATCTTCTTCAAGGTGGGATCGCTCTCGTCCCGCGGGCGCTTGCGGAGTTCCTTCAGGTTGGGCATGTTGCGGGTGATTTCGGCCTGCTGGGTCCCCAAGTCCATCAGCAGGGTGGTGATCTGGGCCTGGAACTCCACGGACGCCGGGTGCTTCAGGACACTCAACAGGTGGAGCTTGAGGTTCTTCCGCACGCTGCTCACCTGGGACTTGGCCAGCGTCGGAGGGAGGTTGGCTGCCAGGAGGAAAACACCGGAAGTCAATCAAGCAGGCGGCCACATTCGAGACGGGTCCAGGCTCCTCCCGAGGCGAAGCCTTTCGTGCGATGGGATTAGGGCGGAAGTGACCTTCTGCTACAACCCCCAGGGTCCCTGTCAGGTTGTATCTGGCTAGCTAACCAATTAACAGAGCAGTCCTGCACATGCCTACTCGGAAGCAAGCACTACTGAATTTAAAAGGCCTTGCTCCCAGGTATGTGAGTAACGGATTGCAGCTACATCCATTAGACCAGCCTTCCTCAACCTGGGGCGCTCCAGACGTGTTGGACTACAACTCCCAGAATGCCCCAGCCAGCTCTGCTGGCTGGGGCATTCTGGGAGGCGCAGTCCAACACGTCTGGAGCGCTCCAGGTTGAGGAAGGCTGCATTAGACATTGCAGCTGAAATTCAAGATGATCTGAGCCATCAAAGACGGACTCTTATTTATTTTTAAGCACCACATATGCCCCCTATTCTGGAACTGTTCCTTCATGCAAACATTGCTACGGCAGGAAAGGGAAAGGAACCTCTCATGCAAAGCACTTGAGTCATCGCTGGCTCCTAGAGGGACGCCTGCTTTCGCTGATGTTTTCTTGGCAGACTTTGTAGCGGGGTGGTTTGCCATGGCCTTCCCCAGTCGTGGTTACCTTTCCCCCAGCTAGCTGGGGACTCATTTTGCCGACCTCGGAAGGATGGAAGGCTGAGTCGACCTGATCCGGCTGCCTGAGAACCAGCTTCCGCTGGGATCGAACTCAGGCCGTGGGGAGAGTTTCAGCTGCAGAAACTACCGCTTACCACTCTGCGCCACACTATGGTAGGGAAACCTGCAAGTATGTCGGAGGTCATTAGGAGGTTTCTCACTTTCGAAGAACGGGAGGGTGATATTTCCTTAGCTCCAATCATGGGAATGGATCGCGGCTGGATCACTCCGCCTACATCCAAGTCCCAGGTGCTCTGAAAGGGGCAGGCTTACCATGCAGCGTCTCGTAGGCCTGGATCACCTCTGACATGAACATGGGCCGCTGGCGGGCGATGGAGGCCAGGGAGCCCAGTGCTGCGGTCAGGTTGATGCTGGAGATGGCCGGGTGGACCATGAACTTTAGCAGCTGTGCCAGCGCTGTCTTCCCTTCTTCCCACAGAGCGTCTGAGGGGACAGAATGGGAAAAGCGAGGGAGAGCGAGTGGGTGGGTGGGGAGGGAGGGATCAATAGCGTTACTGCCTTTGCAAGCACCACGCCACAGGGCAACGGATGGTCCGGGAAAACGGAGAGGGCGTTTGGGGGCAGACGGTCCCTTCCTGGGGTGCTGAAGCTTTGGCAACCCCTCTTGCTGTAGAGTGGGGGGACGGGGCTTGTAATCCAACAACATGGTGGAGAGGGAGACATTTTTCTCCCTCTCTCAAAATACTAGAACCCAATGGGGTCGTCCCATGAAACCGATGGGTGTGAGATTCAGGGCAAATAAAAGGAAGGACTTCTTCACACAGCACATAGTTAAACTATGGAACTCACTACTACAAGGTGTGGTGATGGCCACCCATTTGGATGGCTTTAAAAGGGGGTTGGATAAACTCCTGGAGGCAAAGGCTATCAAGGGCTACTAGCCCTGAAGGTTGTGTGCTATCTCCAGTATTCGACTGTGCACCAGTTGCTGGGGAACATGGGCGGGAGGGCGCTGTTGCACCATGTCCTGCTTGTTCATCCCTGGCCGATGGCTGGTTGGCCACTGGGTGAACAGAGTGCTGGACTAGAAGGACCCTTGGCCTGATCCAGCAGGGCTCCTCTTATGTTCTTAACATCTCAAAGGCCACAACTCCCATCGTGCCTGACCACTAGCCATGCTGGCTGCGGATGATGGAATCCAGCATTTGGAGGGCCACACGTTCCCCCTCCGCTGTTCTACAAGGCACTGAGATGAATCCAGCCCTGCCTCCAGATCACTGGAACATAAAAGAGTTCCCCCCAAAGCCACATCCCCTCCCTCAGGGCCACCCACACACCCTTCCCACTCCTCTCTCCCGCCTCCTTACTGTATTTTATGTAGGTGTGATCCGTGGGAACGCGGTCCAGGCTGATGTCATTCTCGTGACGCTTGGGCACCTCCGACTCCGGCATGCGGGGGGAGAGGGTGATGATCAGGGCCTCCACAAACTTGATGGCGTGGGTGCGGATGCCGTCATTATCGGAGTCCAGGAGCTGGATGATTTCGCTGGCCATGGCGGACACCATTTCCCAGCAAGCCTCTTGCATGTCGTTGATCACTCTGGATTTCACCATCCACTGTGGGCCAGGGAGGGGTTTGAGTTAGCAGCCTCAGGTTCCAGAGAGGCAGACAAGATACAGACACAGGTCTCGAGCGAGCGGGGGACACTTGGGAGCCCTCAGAACAAGACATGGAAGCCGTATGACCACAATGTACCCCCAACCCCACCCGTCTTTTCACTTAGGGCAGCCTTCCTCAACCTGGGGCGCTCCAGATGTGTTGGACTACAACTCCCAGAATGCCCCAGCCAGCTGGCTGGGGCATTCTGGGAGATGCAGTCCAACACATCTGGAGCGCCCCAGGTTGAGGAAGGCTGACTTAGGGGCACATGGCACGAGCCCTGAATGTGTTTTCCAGAACCAAATGCAGCCTCCTAACAATGGCAGGTTTCAGTCTCATCTTTTTCTAAGCCAAGTCTCCTTTTGGTTACAGAAACGAGCTTGGACTTTTATGGATGCTTCTTCGTGTTTTGAAAGTCGGGGGAGAGGAGTTCAGTGATTGGGGTAGCCCTCATCAAGTCTCATTTGATGTTCTGTAGGAGGTGGGGGCATTAAAGATTCCCATATTGGCACAGTGCCTTTGCTACAACGGCCACCCTTCGGTTCAGCCGCAGAACTCCAGGGTAAGAAAGAACAAGGCGCAGTTTTGGGTAAATGACTCTCTCCTCTTCAGCTGGATGACAAGTGACAAACAGTGAGCGATAGAAAGAATAATGGCTCCTTTTGGAAGGGCAGATGGGAAGACATAGACAGTAAGGAAAAACCTGAAAGGGAGTCTGTGTGTGCGTGCACATTTGTATGTGGTGGGGAAAGACCCGTATTCTGGTCTCTGATGTAAGAAGTGGGATCGATCCTGCTTTCCTGGAAGTTGCACCATCTGTCCTGGGAGACCTACTTAGTAAGCCTGCTTCCCAGATGTGAAGTGTATAATTGGAATTATTCATTAAGAAAGCAGAGAAGAGCTCCGCACATGTTCAAAGGCACTATTTTTTACTTTGCATGCTCAAGAGCTGGGACACAGCATTACACACACACACACACACACACACACACACACACACACACACAGCTCAGATTAAGCCTTTGGAAAGAGCACCTCATAGAGCCCAAGTTGCACATGGACGATGACCCCCTCGTGATCCCTGCCCTTGTTACTACGGTGGCCTCAGGGACCATTCCCTTCAGCCCCACCCGCTGCCGGAGGGGCGGCTCACCTGCAGCGCCACCTTATACAGCTGAGTCATGGCGAGGATGGCCTTCTTCACCACGTTGACGTTCTCGTCCCTCAGCAGCATGTTTAGGTTGGCAATGAGCTTGAGCAGCAGCTCCGTGTCCCGTTTGCTGGAAGCAAGAAGTGGCAAATTTAGAGAGAGGGGAAAGAAAGAAAGAAAGAAAGGGTCCCCCCTTGCAGGGTCTAACTCAATGGTTCCCAAAGTGGGCTGTACTGCCCCCTTGGGGGCGGTGGGATTGCATAGGGGGGCGCTAAGAGGCAAGGTGGCGGCAGGGGGGCACTCAAGGTGGCCTTTTCTGAGAAGCGCCTCTCCAGAAGGTCTTAAAACCTAGGGACATTTTTATGGGAGAAGGTAGTTTAGTCCCAAGCCATATAGGGGAAGAATCCACACATGTATTAATACCAATTAAGAAGAGTCCTTTTAACAGTGAATTGAAATGTTTCAAAAGCACCAAAATGCTAATGAAGAGACATACCCTGCTTGGTGTGCCCTGCCATGCCGGCTGCAAAACAGAGGCGTTCACTCTCTTTTCCCTCCCTCCCTTGGCAAGCCTACAGTGGGTGCTTTGGATTTTGAATAAATATTCAATTAATTGTTACTGTTTTAAATTTTGTTATTATCTTCCTTAGTGGGTCGTTGAAAACCGCTATTCTGAATAATGATTTTTATAGTGTAGGGTAGGGGGCGCTAGGCATGAGTTTGTGGAACCAAGGGGGCGGTGACCTGAAAAAGTTTGGGAACCACTGGTCTAACTAATAGGTCACTAGTGACACAGCAGGGAGCAGCTTAGGCACCAGGCCAAATGGTGGGATTGCCAAAGCCCCCCAAAAGCTGCTAGGGGAAGGCTGAGCAGGAGAATATCAGGGCGGCAAAACAACCCCGCCTACCAGGCTTCCTCTATGAACCCGATGACGAACTTCCGCACCTCCACAGACTTGTCTGCCTGAAAAGCAATGATCTCCTGCAACATAAAGAGAAGGGCACAAACAGTCATATCTCTTTGACCTCAGGTCTGACAACAACAGGAGAAACTTCGCTCATTCCTGAGCCAGGCCAGGCCACAACACAAGGAACGGAACCGGGTAAGGATGGAGGAACAAGGCCGTTCTTGCTGTTGCAAGCCCTTACGGGTGATGGCACGAAGAACCGCGAAGCAGAGACAGAGGGGTGGAGAGGTTACTTCTAGCACAGGCCCAAGACATCTCCCAGCGATACTCACATCCAGGAAATTATCCAACAACGTGGGGTCCTTGTTTATAATCAATTCCTGGACCTGGGAAAGAACGGAAGAAGATAATATAGCCAAGCAGGGAAGGAAAACAGAGAAGAACACCTCTGACATATTTTTAGGCTATCTGAGCACTCCATACACACCAGCCCTCAAGCCTCATCCACAAGAGTAGCAACAACTTATAGAATCATAGAATAGCAGAGTTGGAAGGGGCCTACAAGGCCATCTAGTCCAACCCCCTTCTTCTTTACAGTAACCTTGAAGACTAGTCAAGGCAGAAGGGCAGGGAGTTTTACATGGTGCAAAATCCTTAACTACTCAGGGACAGATTAATTCATCATGTCCTGAATTTAGAAACAGCCCCCTCTCCCAACACAAGCACTCTGTTCCAAAGTCGCTTAAAGTACCATCACTATGCAGTCACGCATTGAAATGTAACATAGACCCAAGATTAACTTCACTTAAGTCCATGATGACAAATACTTTCCAAGCCTGTGGCTTTGTTGAATGCAAGGTTCTGGCTTCTAGGGAAGGGTTCAGGGGATTTTATTTATTCATTTATTTATTTTCATTACATTTATATACCGCCCCACAGCCGAAGCTCTCTGGGTGGTTTACAACAATTAAAAATAGTAAACATTAAAAGTATACAAAATTTAAAAACCATCAAAAACATAAAAAACAGTATAAAAACAACAGTATCCATTTAAAAACAACAGTTCTGGGGTCCATTAAAAACAAACTTAATGTTGTTAAATGCTGTTAAAATGCCTGGGAGAAGAGAAAAGTCTTGACCTGGCGCCGAAAAGATAACAATGTTGGCGCCAGGCGAGCCTCCTTGGGGAGATCATTCCACAATTGAAGGGCCACCACTGAAAAGGCCCTTTCCTTTGTTGCCATCCTCCGAGCTTCCCTCGGAGTAGGCACTCGGAGGAGGACCTTAGATGTTGAACGCAGTGTACGGGTAGGTTCATGTCGGGAGAGGCGTTCCATCAGGTATTGCGGTCCCAAGCCATGACTCACTAGGCCAGAGACACACCTATAGATGGCATTGCCCTGCTTAGGGAGAAGACAGGTTGCTTCCCTTCCCCAACCCCACCTGACAGGAAATAAATGATTCTTTGAGATTCACTACTAGTTGGAGATTCCAGCCATGTTAGGCCATGCTGTCAATAAAGCCCTGTAATTACCAGAAGCCCAATTTTACCATACAAGCCTGCTCCTTTTTCCTCTTTCAAAAACTTTTCAAAGCAAAAGAAAAGATTTTTTTTGGGGGGGGGGATTCTGCATACACTAGAACAGCCTTCCTCAACCTGGGGCGCTCCAGATGTGTTGGACTGCATCTCCCAGAATGCCCCAGCCAGCTGGCTGGGGCATTCTGGGAGTTGTAGTCCAACACATCTGGAGCGCCCCAGGTTGAGGAAGGCTGCACTAGAAACTTATTCCTAGACTACTGAGGCTATTCAAACACAACATCTATAAAAGGGGCCGAGTTCATGGAAGCTCACCTCCCATCTAGACTAGTACCAATGCCTCTGACCAGCTGACCAGAGGCGGGTCTTACATAACCTTGGTAAACAAGATCATTTAACTGAGAAACTTTGCGGCACAAACGTAATAAATGCAAAGGCAGTAATTTCACTCACCTGCTTGAGGATTGTGATTTTAGATTCATTGCTGATTAAGGCAGCCTGGTTTAGCAAATCCACAACCTGTTCGTTTTTTAAAAAAAAGAGAAAAGGATGTCAGATACAAGGCAGAAGCATTTCCTGATAAGCCTATAGCAATCTATGTGCAAACAAGACTATTGGTGGGGAGAGATATTAAGAACTATGAGCAGAAACTGAGAACAGTCTGAATTTCTATTTTTTTTAAAAGTGATTTGTTTTGTTGCAGAGATCTGGTTTCTTCTGCACTACTAGGACATTTGTCTTCCCTGGCGTTGACAGAAATGGAAGGAGGAAGCACGAAACTCATGAAATGCAACGGGGATCAGAAGAACATATGGAGAGGAAGATAGCAGTTGGAAGGAGAGGTGAAGGACTGAGAAAGAAAACATCCTGACGTTCCCTCTAGCCTTCATTAAAATGGCCAACGAAGACATGGCTGATACGCCAGCTGCGCCCCTTCCTAGAGTCAGAAGACCTAAAGTCGGTTGTGCACGCGCTGGTAACCTCAAGGCTTGACTTCTGCAATGGGCTCTACATAGGGCTACCATTGTACCTAGTTTGGAAACTTCAACTAGTTCAAAATATGGCAGCCAGGTTGGTCACCGGTACATCTAAGGGTGGGCATATTACCCCAACGTTAAAATCACTCCACTGGCTGCCAATTAGTTTCCAGGCAAAGTACAAAGTGTTGGTCATTGCCTTTAAAGCCCTACATGGTTTGGGTCCAGGTTACCTGCAGGATCGCCTTCTCCCATACAGTCCGCCCCACACACTCAGGTCCTCTGAGGAGAACTTACTTCAGTCAGCCAAAACTAGGCTGACACCGGTTACCCAGAGGACCTTTTCTTCTGTTGCCCCCAGATTGTGGAACGGCCTGCCGGAGGGGATTTGTTAAATTAACTGTGATTTTAAGACAGCTTTAAAAACTAGCCTTTTCCGGCAGGCCTACCCAGACCCAGACGAATATGAAATCAAGTATTTTTAAGATGTGTTGATTCTTGTACTAATGTTGTTCCCCGCCTCGATCCAAAGGGAGAGGCAGGTAAGAAATAAATTATTATTATTATTATTATTATTATTATTATGCCTGATGTTTAGACCCATATCATCAGTTCAGTGTCACAGCAATACCATTAGATCCATTTAAAAAGAACTATTCTAGGGTCAGTTAAAATACTCAGCATATGCTGTTAAATGCCTGGGAGAAGAGAAAAGTTTTGACCTGGTGCCGAAAAGATAACAACGTTGGTGCCAGGCGAGCCTCGTCAGGGAGATTAATTGAGGGGCCACCACTGAAAAGGCCCTCTCCCTTGTTGCCATCTTCCAAGCTTCCCTCTAGCCTTCATTAAAATGGCCAACGAAGGCATGACCCACATTTAGCCCCATATTATCAGTTCAGTGTCACAGCAATGTTAATTCACCTCCAACCTCCCTTGCCATGGGGATCTTACCCTCTCTGAGGTAGTCATTGTGTCTATGCCAGTAGTCTCCTCCCCAGCAAAGAACTGGGACGCGATGCTCGTCCGGGAGAGGCCAGGGTCCCCCATGCCGCCAACGTTTGCCATGGCTACCCACGCTCGGTCTACTCAACGGACAAAATCCACCTACTCAGAGCGAGGCCTAGAAATGAAGCACCCAGGGTGACATTAGAGCAAGCTGAAACTCAAGAGGGGGAAAAGTATTTCTAAGCCTTAAATTGCAAGGTTACACTGAGAGAAGCTGGTTGCTCAAGCCTGTTAAGTCCAAAGCAAGTGCCTGTAGATTGGCTTCCCCGCTCGTGTTCTCATCAAGGTTATTATTATTATTATTATTATTATTATTTATTTATTTATTTATTTATATAGCACCATCAATGTACATGGTGCTGTACAGATTACACAGTAAATAGCAAGACCCTGCCGCATAGGCTTACAATCTAATAAAGTTGTAGTAAACAATAAGGAGGGAAAGAGAATGCAAACAGGCACCGGGTAGGGTGAGGCTAACAGTATAGAGTCAGAACAAACTCAATATTTAGAAGCTATAGGGAAAAGTTTTTAGCTGAGTTTTAAAAGTTGTGATTGAGTTGGTAGTTCTCAAGTGTTCTGGAAGAGCGTTCCAGGCGTAAGGGGCAGCAGAAGAAAAAGGTTAGTAGCCACTGATGGCCTTCTCCTTCGTGGATTCGTTTAACACCCTTTAAACGACGTCCCCGGTGCTCAAAGAAAGAAAGAGCACAATAAAATTTTCTTTCTTTCTTAAGAGCACCGGACTTCGCCTCCTCCTTCGTCGTTAGCGTACGGGGCCTTTCGCTCCACATTCGTAATACCCCCTTTAAAGCCATACAAGTTGGCAGCCATCACTGCATCTTGTAGCAGAGATTCCACAGTTTGAGCATTTATTTATTTATTGCATTTCTATACCGTCCCAACTGCCGAAGCTCTCTGGGCGGTTTGCAAGGTGAACTAGAGAAGCATGTACAAATAAGTATTTGTTGTTGTTGTGTTGTGGAATTGGATATTGCAGAGTGCGTAGCACACACAATAGCTGGCTCACTAAGCTGCTGGCTTGTGAGGCTTACTGAGGAAAAATCAATACTCAAAGACGTTCAGTAAGAATAATTTTACTGAACAAACTTTCATTTCACATACGGTCATCAATATATACAGCACACTTCACCTAACAGCAACATACAATGATAATGACAATAACAGTGACAACAAGACGCCTTTAAACAGGGACATCTTAAATACTTTTTTCCCCTTTGGTTGGTTCAATTAACCAATTGTCTCTACTCCAGGTATTGCAGGTAGGACATTTCTGCCAGGCTCCGGTTTGAACACCTGCTACTGTCCAGAAACAAATCTGCTAAGCACTTTAACTCTTTAAAAGTCATTTCTATCCTCTGTGGAGAAAGATTCACCCCAACATGTTGTTGTTATTTTCCTTATGGCAAGCTACTCAGAGTGCTCTATCCCTTTGAAAGGATGTAGATACCCTATTTCTTCAATTCTAAGACACACTTTTTTCCTCATATAAACGTCTCTAAAAATGAGGTGCGTCTTAGAATCACGGGTGTGTCTTAGGTTTTTTTTTTCTGTTGGTGGTACTGAAATTAGTGTGCGTCTTACAACTGATGGCGTCTTACAAGCAAAGAAATACGGTATATCAGTATTATTATTATTATTATTATTATTATTATTAATTTATATAGCACCATCAATGTATGGATAATACCTCTCCCACCAAGCCGTGTTCATAGAATTTATTACATTTATTTATTACATTTATATCCCTCCTTTTTTCCTCCAAGGAACCCAAGGCTGTGGGGACATAACCCCCCCCTCCTCTCCATGTTATCCTCATAACAACAACAACCCTGTGAGGTAGGCTGGGCTGAGAGTCTGTGACTGGGCCCAAAATCCGCCAGTGGGTTTCCATGGCCGAGTGGGGACTAGAACCCGGATCTCCCGGCTCCCAGTCCAACACCTCAGCCACTACGCCACACTGGCTCCTGCAACAAACAACAAAACAAGACACAAATGGTACACAGTTAGGGTGACCCTATGGAAAGGAGGACAGGGCTCCTGAATCTTTAACAGTTGTACTAAAAAGGGAATTTCAGCAGGTGTCATTTGTATAGATGGAGAACCTGGTGAAATTCCCCTCTTCATCACCACAGTGAAAGCTGCAGGAGCCCTGCCCTCTTTTAAATCTGGTCACTCTAGTAGAGCTCCTGCAGCTTTCACTGTTGTGATGAAGAGGGAATTGAGAGCCTTTTTTGGCTGAATGGCGGCATAAAAATCCTTAAATACATAAATAAATAAAATAAATGTCACCAGGTTCTCCATATAAGCGAAAGATACCTGCTGAACTTCCCTTTTCAATACAACTGTTAAAGATACAGGAGCCCTGTCCTCCTTTCCATAGGGTCACCCTAATGCAGTAGAGCTGGAAGGGGCCTATAAGGCCATCGAGTCCAACCCCCTGCTCGAGGTTGCCTCCATGGTGCCGCAATTGCCCCCCAAAACACTCCTGATCCCACTTCAGTCCCCCCCACCGCCACCCCTGACGCTTCCGCAGCACCCCCCCCAGAACTGACCTCACCCCCCCAAAGTTGTCATGACAACACCCCCTCCGCCCGGTCTCCGAGTGCCCCTCCGTTGCCATGACAACCACTAGGCCCTGAGCCTGCCTCCCCGGTTCCCCCCCGCTCTTCCCTCTCACATTAGCCTCCTGTTACCGACAAAGCCACGCCAGGCTATTCCCTTCCCCACCGAATGCAACCTAGCTACCTTTAAAGAAAAGAAAAATTAGCCGGGCCTCCTCCACAAAACCGCCATGTTGAAAAACGCAAATTCCGCTTTCAGTAACTAGAGCGCGTGCGCGGGGGGCAAAGCCTCTTGGGTAGTGTAGTTTTCTTCCTCCAAAAGGCGGCGCTGTCCGCTTTCCTCCCCTCGCTATAACAGTAGGAGAACGCGAGCGCGACGTCTTTAACCTATCAGGAAGTGCGCGCTGCTCGCAAAGATTTGTGGTTAATGTAGTTCTTCTGAGCAGACGCGTCGCGTTTACGTTAGCCTTCGCGTCATCGCGCGAGGAATCCCGTAGTTATATTCCACCGTGAGGAATGCCGGGAAATGGAGTCCTTCAAGAACCTTCACCCTCACCTTTCATTTGAACAGCATTTGGAAAGAGTATGAAGGCTGCAATCTTATGTGCTCGTTTTACTTGGGAGTAAGCCACATTCATACTTTTGTTGGGTTTTTTTGTAACTGTGTTTTTGTGTTTAATTTGGAAATGCAGGTAACAAATCGTTGTAATTATAATAACTGAATACACTGAGATTTACTCCTGAGTCAATGTGGATAGGATTCCACTGCAGACCTGTGCAGCGGAGATGCACAGATACAGAAAAAAGCCTCATTGCCTTATGACCATTTACTATTTTCTTTGACCCCTGGTTAGAGTGGCCATTTTAAAGCAGACTTCACTGTTATCATTCTTACTATTTTACCATATGACTCCTTTATTATTATAAAGTATCTTACCTGAATGATGAGCAACGGTGGAATTGAAATGTACATATTATTATTATTTATTTATATAGCACCAACAATGTACAAAATATAGAAATAAAACAGCGATACCCTGCCTAGAGGCTTACAATCTAAAATCACATTAAAACAAATGAAGGAGGGAAGGGGTTCACAAAGCAGAAATAAGAGAATAATCATAGTAATAAGAACAGTAAATCAAGCTAAAATACCAAAAGCTATTGAAAACAAATGAGTTTTCAAACACGTTTTAAAATCTACAATGGAACTCGTGGTACGTAGTTGCTCTGGAAGAGCATTGCAAACAAACGGGGCAGCCAGAGAGAATGGGCGAAGCCGGGCAAGAGAGATAGAAACTCTTGGGCAGGAGAGCAACATAACATTTGAAGAACGGAGGGTACGAGGGGGGTGGTAGAGTGGAATGAGAGAAGAAAGATAAGTAGGTGCAAGACCGTGACATGCTTTGAATGTCAGCAAAAGAAGCTTATACTGAATTCTATATGGGATTGGAAGCCAATGAAGAGATTTCATCGAAGGAGAAACATGGTCAAAACGACGAGCCAAGAAAATAATCTTGGCTGCAGAATGGTGAAGAGAGACCAAAGAGGAGAGATGTGCATAAGGAAGACCAGTCAAAAGAAGATTACAAAAGTCCAAATGGGAGATAACCAATGCATGGACAAGGGTCTTAGCAGACGATTCAGATAAGAACGGACGGATCCTAGCAATGTTATATAGCAGCCTTCCTCAACCTGGGGCGCTCCAGATGTGTTGGACTACAACTCCCAGAATGCCCCAGCCAGCTGGCTGGGGCATTCTGGGAGATGCAGTCCAACACATCTGGAGTGCCCCAGGTTGAGGAAGGCTGGTTTGGAGGGTAGATGTGTTTAGCTGTGTGATTTCTGGTCAGGAGTTGTGTGAGGAGTGAGTGAAAATAAGATCCTAGGGACTAAGGGTTGTTATTATTGGAATTGTTATTACTAGAATTCTTAAGAATTGGCAGGATTTGAATAGAATTTGAAGGAACTAAGAACAGTCAAAAGAAGATTACAAAAGAAGATTACATATCCATAACCAACAATTAGCGTATGAAATTAAGAACCTAAGAGGAGCCATGTTGGATCAGACCAAGGGTCCATCTAGTCCCGCATTCTGTTCACGCAGTGGCCCACCAGCTGTTGACCAGGAACCCACAAGCAGGACACAAGTGCAACAGCACCCTCCCACCCATGTTCCCCAGCAACTGGTGTACATAGCAGTTCTGCCCCCAGGAGATTTTTCTGTCATCCCACCTCAGACAGAAATGCCTAATTGGAAGCATTTGACCCTTTAACCTCAGACAAAACAAGGCAACAAAGTGTGTAAGGATTCCAGCTCACCCGAGGTTAGGAACTCTGTGTAGGTTTTGGCATGCACACCACCAACCAGGGCCACATCACCAAAGTCAGGGATCATGAGCTGCATCTGGAGGGCAACGCATTGGGGAAGGCTGTCTGGCTGTTTCAACTTCTGTTCTTTGAAGGACTATGAGAGAGAATAGAGCCCCCCCCCCAAGTATCTGTACTATCTAGCAACCAGGACAATGTAGCATCTGATGTTTTTCTCCCTACGAAGACAGAGAAACTCTTCACATGGGCAGTTGAACGATCTGCAACTCCTGGCCTTCCCAGTTGCAGGGGGACTTGATGAAGAGTGGAGGAGGAGTGCATAATAATGAAAAAATGTCCCTTCCTCAGGCCTTCGATGTTGCAAGTTTTTAAAAATTATTATTATTATTATTATTATTATTATTATTATTTATTTATATAGCACCATCAATGTACATGGTGCTGTACAGATAACACAGTAAATAGCAGGACCCTGCCGCGTAGGCTTACAATCTAATAAGTTGTAGTAAACAATAAAGAGGGAAGGAGAAAGCGAACAGGCACAGGGAAGTGTAAACAGGCACAGGGTAGGGTGAAGCTAACAGTATAGAGTCAGAACAAACTCAATATTTAAAAGCTATAGGGAAAAGAAAAGTTTTTAGCTGAGTTTTAAAAGCTGTGATTGAGTTGGTAGTTCTCAAGTGTTCTGGAAGAGCGTTCCAGGCGTAAGGGGCAGCAGAAGAAAAAGGATGAAGCCAAGTAAGGGAAGTGGAGGTCCTTGGGCAGGCGAGAAGCATGGCATCAGAGGAGCAGAGAGCACGAGCGGGGCGATAGTGTGAGATGAGAGAGGAGAGATAGGCAGGAGCTAGACCGTGAAGAGCTTTGAAGGTTAACAGGAGAAGTTTATATTGGATTCTGGAGTGAGTTGGAAGCCAATGAAGAGATTTCAGAAGTGGAGTGACATGGTCAGAGCGGCGGGCCAAGAAGATGATCTTAGCGGCAGAGTGGTGGACAGAGACCAGCGGACTGATGTGAGACGAAGGAAGGCCAGAGAGAAGAAGGTTGCAGTAGTCCAACCGAGAGATAACCAGTGCGTGAACGAGAGTCTTGGCAGAAGAGACAGACAAAAATGGTCGAATCCTGGCAATATTATACAGGAAGAAACGACAGGATTTAGCTACTGCCTCGATGTGAGGAGTAAAGGAGAGCGAGGAGTCAAATATAAAGCCAAGACTACGAGCTTCCGTGACCAGAGTAAGCGTGACATCGTTGACAGTAAGAGAGAATGAGAGGTGAGGAGAAGGTTTAGGAGGAAAAACAAGCAATTCAGTCTTTGCCATGTTAAGTTTCAAACGACAATGAAGCAGCCAGGCTGAGATATCTGAGAGACATGCCGAGATACGATCGTGAACATCAGGAGAAAGTTCCGGAGATGAGAGATATAATTAAGAAGGAAATTCTGCAAGAAGGAAAACAGAGCCTCCAAATCCGCACGGATTATGGAAACGTGTGTCTTTCCCGCCTCGTCTTGCATGGCTCTGTAATTCTTACCATTTTGCATCAATGAAGACTCATGGCATGAGGCAAGGAGCTCTACAGAGGATATTGAACACGTGATCTCTGAGTGGTGGAAACCTCATTCAGCTGTTTCTTCTGAGATTTCAGGCATTACTTATTCACTTTCAAGAATATTGTCAACCATGAGGGCGAGAAATGTCTTTTAATATATAATATGTACACACACGCATTTAATGAAAGTTGAGATTCTTGGGGAGTTTCTAGTATGTGCCTCCCCCTGAATTCAGGCTGAGAGACAAAGAGCTTTATCACCCCAGCGTTATACTGTGCAATCGCTGCGAATTGCGTGCAAAGGACTCCGAAGTTTTCCAGCTTATAATCTGCTTTGATTGTGAAGGACTCCCGTGCATCCTGCTTTAATTGCGCTTCTTAACCAAAAGAAGTGCAATATTTTGCTACTAGTTTTCGAGCGTGTCGTTTGTTGTTTTCCGAGCGGCCACTGGGGCGCAGGAGCAGGATTTGAAGAAAAATTAAACAAATGCTTACATCTGCGTAAGCTTTAAAGATGAAGACATCAAAATTGGCACAGTAATAGATATTAAGGAGAGCTTTAAGCATACCAAATTTGAATCGGATTGGGTCATCCGTTGATTTTTTTATGATTTTGTTACATTTCCGCCCTTAAACCCATTTCCTGGTATGCAAAGGATCTAGCTTGCCAGTAACAACAACAACCATGACAGTTTAGCGCTGTAGGGGATAATTCGAGGGAAACAGGTACGTGGGATGAAGCTCAAAGAATTCACAGGCATTCAAAGGGACGGAGGCCTCAGAACGTAAAGACTTCCACGCAATGGAATTGTGTGTTATTCAGTTCTAACCTGCCCTTCCCTTTCTTTTCTTATTCTTGACTTTCTGATGGTGCAGGTTTTGTGCCAACAAGAAACTTTCCCCAGGGGCTTTTGAGTTTCTCTGCCTGGAAAAAAAAAAAAAAACAACCCTCTTTTTCTGTCCATTTGACCAGCCGGTCAGATGGACTTTTAACATGCATGTTTGCTCGTTTTAATCTGGTTTCAGGAGCCTTATTGTGCAATGGGGTGCAGCTAAGATTGGGTTACAGGCCTCTCCTCAACTAGGGATTACGCGGGGAGGATGTAATTAGTTAATTGTGCCCTCTATTCCTGCTTTCTTTTGTGGTTCTTCTGGATCCTTAATCCGGGAACCGGAGGCTAGATCAGGCATTCTCCTGACAACGGCTGCGGGAACCAGGGAACCGGCAGAGGTAACGGGAGCCTCTTAGGAAATATGATTCGGGGTGACAAGGACACAGCGAGAGGAGGAGGAGGAGGAGGAGGAGGAGGAGGAGGAGGAGGAGGAGGAGGAGGAGGAGAGCACAGCGGGGAGGGATGCAAGAGAACTGGAAAGGATACGGCTTCTCCAACCTGGCACCCTGCAACTGTGTTGGTGTGCAACTTCAGTTGAAAGAGTTCCAACACTTCTGGACTAAGGGGTCGGATCAAAGGCATCACAGATGAGGAAGCCGTGGGTCTTAAGCTGGGTTTGTATGGAACAGAGCAAGCTGACATCACATAGGATGGAGTTCTGGGCCTAGAGGGCAGCCAGGGAGAAAAGGAAGCACCCTTCAAGGGAGCAGAAGATCATCTGCCTGGCCTTGGGAAGGAATTGCAGGCAGAAGGGGCAGCAAGAGAGATAGAGCAATCCGAAAGAGCAGGCGGTCACCCCCAGTGCGTGTCCTCTCCAGCACAGTCCTTTTTTTTTTTTTTAGTGGTTCACGTATTCAGCTGCGAGTCTTCAAGTGTGGAAGCAAGAAGGGACCAGGCCATCTGGAGGCGAACAAGCCCCTGAATCTGTGGCTAGCTTGAGATGTCTGAGGCGGTTGCAACGTCCGTTACGCTCTGAATACTTTGTCACGGTTTCCAAGTGGCTATAAGTGGCCGTCGCTTCTCCCAACCTGTGGGACACACGAGGGAAAGCTGGGCTTCAGCCAAGCCAGGGCCTGGGCCCCTGAATCGGTCTGAAATGCCAAGACTGGGCCGTGGGACCCCAAGAGCACATAAAGTGTGTTACACGAGGCATGCGCAGAGTGCCTTTCCCTCTCTTCTGAGAGGCCGCCGCCGATCGCAGCTTAAGGAGAAAGGCTTCCAGGCCAAAGATGTGAACTCCCGGGCACCCTCTTGAGCCCCCACACCTCTTGTTTTCGAAGTGAAGCACCCAGGATGCCAAGGGATCCAGGCCTCGCTGTTGTACCTAATGGATTCCTGACCTGGAGGATCAGATGTCTGTTTGAAGCCCCCTTCCCTGTAACAGGAGGACATTCCCTTCCGCTAGGTGCTCTCCTGTCTTTGACCCCCGCAGGCCCGGCCCCTGCCAGGTAATCTTATCCCTCCTGAGCCAGCCAGGGGATTGGTCCCACGTAAATCCCTTGCAAATCTCCCTCTGTCTCCACTAGCTCAGCCCCTGGCTGTTAAATAGATGTTGCTGGGATGCCCCCAGGCGCTGTTTTTGCTCCTCGCCTCCAGAACCCGTTGGCTCAGCCCACCGAGGAAGGCTCCCTTCAGCCTCCAAGAAGGATGGCCAACATGACCCTCTCTAGCGTGGACGGCCCGGGGATTCTCCCCGTGTGGCCCTTTTTCAACCGAGAGGGGCCTGCCACCACCACCACCGCCTTCGTCTCCCAGATGCATCCCCTGGAGCAGAGGGGTCACCCCGCTCCACAGAGGACGAAACCTCCTCGGCGCGTAGCCGACTTCTCCATCCGTTCCATCCTGGCTCCGGATGGTTCTGAAGGGGAAAGAGAGAACCGCGAGGAGCCGGTAGGAGGCACCGTGGAGTGGGCTGGAGCCCCTCAGGGCTACGCCTGGATCAGCTGCTCCCGTTTCAAGCCTCCCTTCATTCCAAGTAAGGCTCCGTCAGCATATGCTCTCCCTCCCTGACTCTCTCCTTGTTCTAAGTCAGGCATAATTAGCGCTCCGCCATCCTTCCCTCGCCAAAGCAAAGTCATGTTCTTATTAATATCATTGCCCTTCTTGCTTCCCTGCAGAGATGAAACGGGTGGGCAGTCCGCGGCCGACATCCCGCAGCCCTCGAGTGCCTTTCTCTGCAGCTCAGCTGGGAACGCTGGAGAACAGCTTTCAACAAACCCGTTACCTTAGTACCGGGCAGGTGAGGGACGTGGCTCTACTCCTGGGCCTCACAGAGAACCGGGTAAGAGAGCCCTGCCTTTTCCACCTCTGTCTGTTCAAGTGGGGATTGGGCCCTCGTGGGGCCCACTAATAGCAACCTGGGAGTCCTCCTTCCTGTAGCATCTCCTCCGGCTAGAGCATCTCTTTGAATATCACCCTAGGAGGGTTTGTTTATTAAATTTATATAAGGCTGCCCAATGACCTCGTTCTCTGGGCAGCTGTCAACGTGAAATGGCAAAATACAATAAAAACACACACCTGATATTGTAAAATAACGATTTGCATAAGAAGAAGAGCCCTGCTGGATTAGGCCGAGGGTCCATCTCGTCCACGGGGAACCCACAAGCAGGACATGAGTGCAAAAGCACCCTCCTGCCCATGTTCCCCAGCAACTGGTGTACATAGGCATTCTGCTTCTGATACTGGAGGTAGCATAAAACCATCAGGACTAGTAACATAGTGTATATATTTTTCAGGCAGAGAGAAGCATAAAAGCAAGCTACCAAAGAGAGGCATTACAGAATCAGTGGTTCAGAATAATAAGACCCAGCCTAACATCTACAAAACCACGAAAGCTAAAGAGATGAAAGGAAACCTCCTTTCCCCCCTTTTTAGAACAATAAGATGACAGCTCTTACACACACAAAAAGATCCGGAATAATAATAATAATAAAAAAGTCTTCTAATTCCCCCAAACTCCTACAAAAGAACAGAAGGACTCCTTTTCATGACAGTTGAATGAACCAATTGATGTTAGTGGTGCGGACACTTCCTTAGAGTATGCCGTAAAAAGAGCTGTTCTTAGAGCGTTCCCTAACGATTAAATCTGGGATGTGTAGGTTTACACTGGGCTTGTCTGGAGGCTCTGCGCCGTCCTGTGTTCCTGTGGAAGAGGGCATCATTAACCCATTTCCACTTTTCGGAGGGCTTCCCCAGAGGGTAGAATTCAGACGATTGATTTCCTCTTCTTGTTGCTAGGTGAAAATCTGGTTCCAGAACCGTAGAGCCCGAGAACGGCGGGACTTCCTGAAGCAGCATCCAATCAGCAGCATGGGTGTGAAGGGCAACCCGCTGCAGGACCAGCCCCCCTTCAAGTGGCGCTAATAACTTGGGGGGCGGCGGCTAGAGAACAGGGACGAAGGTTTGCATAAAGTTCAGCAACTGCCTGGTCTTTCACTCATCTGACCCCCATTGCTCAGTTCCATGACTTTTGTTGAACCAGCACTCAGGTCTGGAAAGCCAGTGAACAGACTCCAGCATTTTTCAGCCAACACTCATAAACGTGCCAGATTTCACCCCTGGCCCCACCTGTGGGCTGTCAGACTCCATCTTGCCTCCTGCATTTACCTGCCGGGTTCTCTCGCAGCTCCACCTGCCTGGTGACGTCCCGGGCACGGTCCAGGGGGGGATTCCACACGTCGTACTGAGGGCGCTTCCATGCGCCCCCAGTGCGCCCCCAAAGCGACCGTGTAGCTTGCCTGTTCGAAGAGACGAGGAAGAGGCGTCCTTGCCGCCGCCGCCACCCACCTACCTCCTCGCCGGCCGGAGACCGGCCGGCGAGGAGGTAGGTGGGTGGCGGCGGCGGCAAGGACGCCTCTTCCTCGTCTCTTCCAGGCAAGCTACACGGTCGCTTTGGGGGCGCACTGGGGGCGCATGGAAGCACCCTCAATACGACGTGTGGAATCCCCCCAGGCACCCCTGTTTTTGCAATTTGGCAGTCCTAGTCTAGGAAGCTTGCACTTTTTTCCCTTAATCGGCAGCTTAGACCTCAAAAGAGGAGCTGTCTCAGAGGAGACCTCCAGATCAAGTAGCATTGCCAACGGACCAGAGAAAAAGCAGCCTGGTCTGCTTTTGTGCCTCTTAGCAGCGGCTTGATGCGTAGAATCAGCAGCAAGACGGTACGTGTAGCACAGAGGTAAATTCTGTGAGTTTCTAATCCAGAGATGGGGGGACGTGTGGCTCTCCAGGTGTTGTTGGAGTCCAACTCCTATCACCCCTCACCACTGGCCAGGGCTGATGGGAGTTGCAGTTCAAAAACATCTGGAGGGGTGCACTTTCCCCACCACTGTTGGAAAGTTGGCAACCCCTTAATATATTTCTGTTGCCGGAGAAGACAAATTTGTGTGTGTGTGTGTGTGTGTGTAAGGAAAAAGGAGAAAGGTCTGCATCTTTTCTAAACCAGCAAACCTCAAAGGACACTGGAGAGAGGGAAAAAAAACCACATTTTATTTGTGAAAGCGCTCCAGTCATTCTGCCTGGTGGGTTTTTAGCGTAACCGCTCTTCATCAGAAGCAATACTCCTTTTGTCTTTGAGCAGAGCAGCTTGTACAAGGCTTATATGTCGTGTTGTATTTTATTTTTGGCATTTATATCGTGCCTGTCTATGAAATATCCAAGGCTATTTACAACTAAAAGTAAAACAATTCATTTTTTATTTACTTATTTCTTTAACGTGTGTATAAACCACCCTTCATAGTATTTATCTCAGGGCGGTTTGTAATGCAATATTTTGTAAACACAGTACTAAGATAGCAATAGTACCTAGGTATATCACAGAAATAAAACCCGAATTATCAGCACGTTATTCCTTTTCGAATTGGGCCAAATATGTTCTTCTCCTTGCTTCTTTCCCCACACCCTGTTCGGTCACCCATACTTAATTTTAATCAGAATATTGCTTTTAATTGAAAGTACCGCTTGCTCAGAAAGGAAAGGGGTGTATCCCAACGTCTGTTACTGTAGTGCCGCCTTGTGGCCAGTGACAATAGAGTGACCATACTTTTCTCTATACTTTTTTTGGGAGGGGGAGACATATAGACAGATTATTGTCGGTGGGGGAAACATATAGGGAACCTCACTTTTAAGTTAAATTCATTTGCTTTTTTTTTTGCTTTTCCAAATTGACCATCAGCAGAATCTTGATGTTTTAACCAAGCAGTTAACCCAAAGTTTCATAATGTGGTTTCTGAATTTGCCATTAGCAAATGGTCATCCCAGTATACGGTCCGTGGGGTGGAATAGGTAACTGGCAATTATTTTTTAAACTATTTTTGAATGCATGTTTTGCATTTTTGATAAGTCTTTCTGTAAAGCATCTTGGGGCTGTCACAAAAGATAGGGTATAAATTAGGAATGTATGAGAAATGTGTTTCAGTTGGGTTTTGATCGGGGTTGAAGCGGTTTGCATCTTCCGGACTGAACAAGGACTTTTGCCATCTGCAGTCAGAATTTGTATGTTTTCTAGCTTGCAGTGTGATTCGCGGACCAAAAGAATAGGTTCGACACTATGCATACTTTTGAAAAATGCGCACAAAAAATCGCTTTCATCAATGGGAGAAGAATGTGTACATGCGTTTGGAAAAATGCACATAAAAATATGCATGGATTTTCATGCCTCTTCCAACATGTCCTTACCCGTACACTATGTGCATCATCTAAGGTCCTCCTCCGAGGGAAGCTCGGAGGATGGCAACAAGAGAGAGGGCCTTCTCCTTGGTGGCCCCCCAATTATGGAATGATCTCCCCGACGAGGCCCGCCTGGCACCAACACTGTTATCTTTTTGGCGCCAGGTCAAGACTTTTCTCTTCTCCCAGGCATTTAACAGCATATGCTGAATTTGTAATTGACCCCGGATCTGCTGAGAGTTCATAGTTGTTTTAAATGTGTGTGTGTGTATGTGTATATATTTATTTTTTCAAAATTTTGTGCTTTTATGGTTTTAAATTTTGTATATTGATGTTTACTGTTCAATGTTTTTAATCTTTGTAAACCACCCAGAGAACTTCAGCTATGGGCCAGTACATAAATGTAATAAATAATAATAATAATAATAATAATAATAATAATAATAATTTTCATACACAAAGAAAAAACAAAGCTTGCAACCTGATATGGACTTGAGTTGGAACAAATTTGAGATGGAATTTGGCAGACTTCAGCAAGCTCAAGTTTTGCTGATTCGTGCCTCCTTAAGCCGCCTTCCCCAACTGGTGCTCTTCAGATATTTTGGACTATTTATTTATTTCTCATCATCCCAAGCCAGCTGATGGCTAGGGCTTATGGGAGTTGTAGTTTAACACACCTGGAGGCTGTTCTAGATAATAATAAGAGCTAGCTGGGGTGGGTGTCAGTAGATAAGCGAACATGGACAATTACTTACAGTAACTCATGGGCCATATACTGGGATGACCTCCATATATTTTAAGAGTTTCATAGGCTGCTTTTCAGCCCCCAAAAGGGCCCCTAAAGTCTCTTACATAAAAGCAGGATAAAAGCCAATTAAAAACCACGACAAGACTGCACACAAGTACAAATCTACGTCTAGTTGACGTTGTCTGGTCGGACTAATTGTCTCTCTAGCCTAGTATTGTTGACTTCAGTTACTCCCAACCTTGCAGCCCTTCAGATGTGCGGGACTACAACCTCCATCATCAAGCATGGCCACTGAGAGTGATGGGAGTTGTAGCCCAATGGACCTGGAGGATGCTGGAAGCTGGTCTATATCTTGCAGTGGGTCTCTGGGGTTTAGGCAAAGAAGGGTCTCTTCTCATCATCTGTTACCTGATCCCTTTTCAACTAAAAATACCAAGGATTGACGCTGGCGTCTGCTCTATACAAAGTATGTGTTCAACAATTGAGCCACGGTCCCTCCGCTAAGCTGGGATTCTAACACACAGCTCTAGAAGACCTGCTCAAGTAATACTCCCATTTTACAGGTGTGGAACACTGAGGTTAAGAAGGGGGAAGCAAAGAGCACATAAAGGCCAGCTCTGCCAGAGAATTTTTACACAAAGGTGCTGCCGTTAAACCACGGGGAACTTACAACGTTTGCTCACGGTACTATCCATGGATCCCGGTCTGTCTCCTGCCTTTCCCTGTGTTCAGGGTTAACGTGCTTGCATGAAGTTATCTGGAGGTGTGTTTTGCAATGCAAACAGCCCCCGGGCTGCAGCGGGAAGCCCCCTTCTAGGCAAGGGGGCGCCCCTCTCCGCGGAGCGTTTCCCCCTAACCTCCTGGCCCCTTGGCCTCCAGAGATAAGGCAAACACAAAGTAGAGCCTTATGGCTTAGGGTCCAAAGTCTCTCCCTGAATAATCAGCTTCAGCTGGTGGTGTGTATAGCTGTGGGCATATGTAGAGTTTGCCTTTCCTATTCCCCATATGCCTTCTCTTCTTGGGATTCGCGTGGCCAAGTTCACAGATTGAGGGCGACACGGAGAATTTAAGCAGGGCAAATGTGCCCTATCAATTTATCGCCAGGCCAGGAAGACTCTACACCTGCTAATATTTCTGAATGTTGGGCTGCTGTTAAAATGACACTGGCAATCCTTAACCTGAGACCGTGGTGAGAAGCAAAAAATATTACGGCATTCGAGAAAAAATATTTCGCCTACACTGACTGCTGAATCTTCAGTCCTCACATCCTCCAAAAGCAACATATAAACCAGTTCAATCTCTAGGCAGTCGCCAAGGGAAGGTGGGCAGAGTTACTGATACCCCTTTTCAGCATTGAAAATACGCAGGAGAGCTTCCTGCACCCTCCATATCAAAGTCCACCCCTACGAATAGCAAGTTTATGCAGTCATAAAAGATGTATGAATTAGAGGTGCATCAGGGTATCAGAAACAATTGGAGAAAGATCTTGGTATGTTTTTATCAGCAGAGGTTTGACAGTGGATATGGGATAACACTGGAAGAAACCTCACACTAATTGCTTTAGGGTTGTTGTTTTATTTAAAAGCATCTCTTTTTATGTACTGTATGTAAACAGTTGTCCTTCTTGGAAGAAATTTGCAATGCCCACCGGTTGACGCAAATAAATTAGGTGACTGATGCAAAAAAAAAAAAGAGACTGATTTACCGAAAACAGACAGCAGAAAACTGGGATTGTCCCTGATAAACTGGACGGTTGGCGTGTGCATCATTGAGTAAACACAACAGGCAAGGTGTGCAATTGTGGACAGGACGTCCGAGAGGGAAGGTGTGACTTCTAGGTTTGCTTGAGCCCCAGCACCTCTCTGTATCGCAGCCTCAGCTCTGGATTTGCTCTGCCCAAGTTTGGAGGGAGCATCAGGGCCTAACTACGTGTGATGCTTCGGAACTGTTAACGTGTATTTATTAATAGATTTCTATCCTACCTTTTCTCGTAAGATTCCAGAGCAGTTTAAAGGCAGTGAGGCTATCAGGGGCAGGACTTTGGAGCAGATGTCTACAGTCCCATTTGGTGGAATGCACAGGAAGGTCCCCAAACGCAGAAGGGTTGGGCTGGCTGACCATATTTTGAAGTAAGGGAAAATAATAATAATAATAATAATAATAATAATAATAATAATAATAATTTCTTACCTGCCTCTCCCTTTGGATCGAGGCGGGGAACAACATTAGAACAGGAATCAATACATCTTAAAAATTCTTGATTTTACTTTGATCTGGATAGGCCTGTCGGAAAAGGCTAGTCTTTAAAGCTGCCTTCAAATCACACGGAGAGTTAATTTTACGAATCTCCTCCGGCAGGCCGTTCCACAATCCGGGGGCGACAGAAGAAAAGGTCCTCTGGGAAACTGATGTCAGCCTAGTTTTAGCTGACTGAAGTAAGTTCACCCCAGAGGACCTGAGTGTGCGGGGCGGACTATGGAGAAGGCGATCCCGCAGGTAACCTGGACCCAAACCATTTAAGGCTTTAAAGGTAATGACCAACACTTTGTACTTTGCCTGGAAACTAATTGGCAGCCAATGGAGTGATTTTAATGTTGGGGGAATATGCTCACCCCTAGATGTACTTGTGACCAACCTGGCTATGTGAAGAGGGAGGATCTCCCATAAGAACCATTAAGTCCATAGGGTCTAGGAGGATCATCAGATGCGCGTTTTATAGCATACTCGTTACTGGGCACTCACAGATTTTCGCGGGTTCATTTCATGACGCCTTCCGCTCCTGGTTGTTTTCCCATTTTTTAAAAAAAAGACCTCGGAAAATCCGGTTTTTCCTCCTACAGCGAAATGTGCCACTATTTCCTGCTGTGTGCAGGGAAAACAATGCGATAAAAATGCCCACTGAATGGGCCATGTGGCCTTTGTTTACTTCCTCTTTCTTCAGCATGTGAAGGAAGAGGAAGCTACAAGTCCCTATTTCCCCTGCGTCTGAAGAAGCTCTAAAATGACCTAATCGCTCTATTGTTTGCAGGATTAAAAGAACAGCAGCAAATATCACTAGAGAAAATTCCACTCATAAAATAGCAACGAAAAGTAGCGTAAGAACCACATCAAACAACTGAAAATCTGAAAGTACAGGAAGTTCTTCACCCGATGCCAAAAAAGATAGCAAAGGATTTCATAGGAGCATAGGGTTCTCTGTATTTTATTGAACAGCGTATATTGGCCGTGTGTGAAGGGGGCAGACGTATTTGGGTAAGAGCCACAGCGCTGCGGGAAGGGCGTTTTGACTTTGTACCCCTGTGCCATTTTCCTAATGAAAATTGCCTTCCCTCAGTGTTCCTGTTTGTCTGCAGGGGCAAGCGTGCAAGTATCATACAGTAATATTTACAATTCAGTAAATCAGAAAAGGAGGAGGGCCTTCTCTGCTGTGGCACCTCGGCTGTGGAATGTGATCCCTAAAGAGGTTCTTCTGGCACCTACACTATACTCTTTTAGACGACCTTTTTATTTTCTCAGCATTTTAACAGCTTATCAAATTAATTTTAACTTTGCTGTTTTAACTTTGTATTTTAAATCTGTATTAATTTCTACATGTGTGTTTTTATATTTCATGTTATACTATGCTTTTATACTGTTTGTTTCATATTTTTCATGATTTTCATGGTTTTCATTTTTGTGAACCGCCCAGAGAGCTTCAGCTATTGGGCGGTATAAAAATGCAATAAATAAATAAATAAATAAATAAATAAATAAAATTTGGGGGGGCTTCCCAATCTGTATATATTTGTGTGCATGTATCTTTTAATAACAAAGCCATGGGAGAAAAGTGCCCTTTGAGACCATTAGAGGGCGATAGTTCCCCGGGCTGGGTAAACCTCCTAGGCTTCTGCAAATGCAAAAGAAAAGCGCTGTGCTTCCAAAGTCCCCTATGGGTACCACTCTGGGATGATTGGTTGGGTTGCGAATGGACAAGATCATAGAATTATAGAATCATAGAATAGCAGAGTTGGAAGGGACCTACAAGGCCATTGAGTCCAACCCCCTGCTCAATGCAGGAATCCACCCTACAGCATCCCTGACAGATGCTTGTCCAGCTGCCTCTTGAATGTGTGGGAGAGCCCACAACCTCCCTAGGTAACTGATTCCATTGTCGTACTGCTCTAACAGTCAGGAAGTTTTTCCTGATGTCTAGCTGGAATCTGGTTTCCTTTAACTTGAGCCCGTTATTCAGTGTCCTGCACTCTGGGAGGATCGAGAAGAGATCCTTGCCCTCCTCTGTGTGACAACCTTTTAAGTATTTGAAGAGTGCTATCATGTCTCCCCTCAATCTCCTCTTCTCCTGGCTAAACATGCCCAGTTCTTTCAGTCTCTCTTCATAGGGCTTTGTTTCCAGACCCCTGATCATCCTGGCTGCCCTCCTCTGAACACGCTCCAGCTTGTCTGCGTCCTTCTTGGATTGTGGAGCCCAGAACTGGACGCAATACTCTAGATGAGGCCTAACCGGGGCCGAATAGAGAGGAACCAGGACCTCACGTGATTTGGAAGCTCTACTTCTAATGCAGCCCAAAATAGCATTTGCCTTTCTTGCAGCCATAGCGCACTGTTGGCTCATATTCAGCTTGCAATCTACAACAATTCCAAGATCCTTCTCAATTCCAAGATGCAACAGGGTGTTCTTCAGAGGGGGAGCAGGGTTTCACCTCCATTTTTTATTTGAAATATTGTGGCTGTTGCATTTTTGTTGTATCATTTCGTAAGCCGCTTTGAAGGCCTTCAAGTGGAAAAGTGACCTATAAGTGCAGCTATAAGTAAATATCAATATATAGCAGCATAGGGAGCTGCTTTAAACAGAGTCAGACCATTAGCCTATCTAGCCCAATACTGTTGATGCTGAATGGCAGCAGCTCTCCAGGAGTGACCCTATGGAAAGGAGGACTGGGCTCCTGTATCTTTAACAGTTGCCTAGAAAAGGGAATTTCAGCAGGTGTCATCTGTATGCATGCAGCACCTGGTGAAATTCCCTCTTCATCACAATAGTTAAAGCTGCGGGAGCCCTGCCCTCTTCTGTATCTGGTCAAGAGGGCAGGGCTCCTGCAGCTTTAACTGTTGTGATGAAGAAGGAATTTCACCAGGTTCTCCATATATACAAATGACACCTGCTGAAAGTCCCTTTTCTATGCAACTGTTAAAGATACAGGAGCCCTGTCCTCCTTTTCATATGGTCACCCTACCCTATGGGAGATTGACCCTGGGACCTTCTGCATGCAAAGCTCTATCATCACACTGAGCTACAGCCCTCTCTCCCTTCCTGGTGTCCCTGGGGACATTTCCCACAGAATTCGCCAGTGGTCCTGCTGAGGTTGTGGTCAACTCCTGGAATTGGAGGGTGACTGGGACCGCTTTGAAGGCCTTCAAGTGGAAAAGTGACCTATAAGTGCAACTATAAGTAAATATCAATATATAGCAGCTCACTCTTAAAAGTTCTTGGCCAAACTGTAGAGTTCTCTTGGCCTCCTTGTATTCTGAGGACCTGAGAATGGTAAAATGTCAAGGCTGATTACTCGAATGAAGATGGCAGAAGACTTGAAGCAAAGATGACTGAACACAGACTACTGCCCATTCTAGGGCCTACTCTCTGTCAGTGATGTTGGCAAAGAAATGTATTCCTCCACCACCCTTGCATCTGCGCATTGTCGGCCCACAGCGCTCTTTTAGGGGATCTGGGGCCGCTAACACCCAATGGGTCAGCAGCTAGAACCTCCGAAGGCCTGTAATGGTCAATTCTCTTTACATTTTGCAGATAAAATGGTTTGTATCTGCTCTGATCTGGATGCTCTAGTTTTGACAGAATTGAAGATGGATGTAGCCATGGCTGATGAAGAGTTCTGGAGAACTCGAAAACTTGCATGTTTCGAATTTTGTTTAGTCGTAATAAAAGTATAGCCTAACTGTAGTTTTTGTCCCTACCCCACCGCTCATGACCAGCATAATTATTTTTGCTCTTTTTTCTTTTCTTTTCTTCTCAATTTGAGCAGCCTGAGAATATTGACCCTCCTGGATAGTAAAATCGGCCGGGGCTGGTCTTACAGTATAGATATCAGAAGTGGTCAATGCCTCGTCGAGGGATGCTCTAGCAGCAGTGAAACCACTGTTGAAGAAGCCAACTTTAGATTTAGGGATGTGTCAGAAATTTGTTTCAGTTTGTTTCTGATCAGGATTTACCCAGGATTTAACCTTCTGGACCGGAAACGAATTTGAACACATGAAAAATGCTGCTTTTACAAAATGTGCACAAATATGTTTTAGTCCCTGGGGGAAAGAATGCATACATTACAAAGATGCACGCAATTGATGTTTACGTTTGGAAAAACGTGCACAAAAATACGCACAGATTTTCGTGCAAAAAGAAAAAAAAATCTGACATGAGTCGAAATTTAGACACCTTCGGCAAGCTATGGCTTTGGAGAATTATCAGTTTCAAATCTATCATTTCTGAGCCAGCATTTGGAGTGGGGGGTGTTATGTCAGCTCCAGGCAATTTTGGATGACACTGATTATTTAGGTCCATTTGGGTCTGGTTTCTGCCCTGCGTTTGGGACAGAAACTACCTTGGTTGCCCTGGTGGATGACCTATGCACAACAAGCTGATACTTAATCTGGATAAAATGGAACTATTGTGGGTTGAGACATCTGTTACTCATGCTGGAGGTTTCAATTTTACTCCGGATGGCGTCCCATTCCCTCTGAAGGTCCAGGCACACCGTCGGGGAGTGTTCCTGGACTCGGCACTGTCTTTGGAGGCACAGGTGGAGTTGATGGTCATGAGTGCTTTTTACCAGGCTGGTTTGGTAGCTGTGGCCCTATCTAGAGAAAGCTGACTTTGACACATGGCTTAGTCAAGTCCAGGTTAGACTACTGTAATGCATTCAACGTAGGGCTGCCCTTGAAGAGTATTTGCAGACTGCAACTGGTACGGAATGCAGCCGCTGGAATATCTGTGGGAAATAGATGCGCAGATCATATTACAGTTATTATGAATTGATTAGATTTGTTTCTGGGCCCAATTCAAGGTGCTTGGCTTGGCCTTTAAAGCCCTAAATAGTTCGGGGCCAGGTTATCTGGAAGATAGCCCATACCTGCATAAGCTTGCCTAAGAATTAAAGCCCTCCTTTCTGGCTCAACAGCAAGAGTAATTTGTACTAGGGAAAGGGTTTTCTCACTAGTGACACTACTCCATGGAGATACATATGACCTCTTCACTGCTGGCTTAAAAAAAAATCCTCTGAAGACACATTCATTGCATTTGATTGAATTGTGCTGAAACTGTAAAAATCTTTAGCTTCTTCTTCTTCTTTTGTACTTAAATAATGTTGTGGTTTAAATGCTGGGATTAGAATTCGATTTTCATGGATTTTAGAGGCTTGCAACCTGCCCTGTGAGGGCACTGTGCCCTGAAAGGTAGGTTTAAAATCTTTTAAATAAATACATTTCCCCAGACTCCCTGGCAAAGAGCGGCTACCTTCTACAGGCATGCTCAAAAGGGATGTGAGATTTTTGACCCAGGTAAGATAAGGGGGTTGTGAGACGTGCTGCTAATTAAGGATGGTGGGAACAGACCAAGGCCGAGGGGGTCCAAAGTGCCATTGCAGGTTTCAGTAATTGGGGTGGGTGGGTGAAGGGAGGCGACGAAGAGTTTCCAGTAGGAGGGAACAACAGGAGACTGAATTCCAGGCAGGGCCGGTGCAAGGCTATTTTGCGCCCTAGGCAAGGTGAGCTACTTTCACCCCCCCCCCAAAAAAATGCCAACTTTGATTTTAAAAAACATGTTTCCTGGAAAAAATAAGAAGCACAAAACTTGAAACTGCTAACTTTATTTTAAAGTGCAAGAAATGCATCATGCCAATTATAGCAAACAAATTGGAAAGGAACGTCTATGGGTCTAAGATACATTATTTAATAGGAATATCACCTCCAAATCATCCCCCCAACTCACGCATGCGTGCACACACACACTCAGCATCACTCACTCCAAACAAACACACGCATGAACACATGCATTCACTCAAAGACCTCATGCACCCATACATTCTCTCTCTCTCTTCCGGGCATGTTCCAGAAGTCCGAACGTGGAGCCGTCCCACCCCCCACCCCAGCGTCCCTGGCTTTGCTTTGGCTGGGAGGGCGCGGGGCGCCATCTTGCCCACTCAGGCCCGGCTGAATCCTCGGGCTGATGCGGCTCACAGCCAACGTGCGTGAGTGCTGCTCTGTGCCCAGCGCCCCTCTTAGCTTGGCGCTCTAGGCAGCCGCCTGAGTTGCCTCTATGGTAGCACCGGCCCTGATTCCAGGGGCTACCAGGCTAACTGGAAAGACTGAGGGTGTGTGTGTGTGAGAAAGAGACAATCCCCCATGCCCTGCATTCCAGGCTGTTACCCCCTTTTGCCTTCCTTTATATACAGGTGAATAGAGTGGCTATTGGCAGGGCCGGTGCCAGGCTTTTTTGCACCCTAGGCAAAGTGAGCAGCTTTCACCCCCCCACCCCACCATACCCCCCACCACCCCAGGTAGGCGGAGACAGGCGGGATGAGGCCACGTTACCTATCCCTCGCCTGAAGGCCTCCTGGCTTGGCGGGACGCTGCGGTGGAGTGCACGGGCGGGCGGTGTGGAAGTCAGAACGTGGAGCTGTCCGTTGCCCCCCCCGCCCCAGCATCCTGGCTTGGCTTTAGCTGGGAGCGCCCAGCCGAAGCCAAGCCGGGAAGCTGGGGGAGGGCAGTCAGATGGCTCCATGTTCTGACGTCTGGCGCGTGCCGGAAGTCAGAATGTGGAGCTGCCCCCCTCCCCCCTCCCCAGTGTCCCAGGTTGGCTTTGGTTGCTGGGCGGGTGCCCAGCTGAAGCCAAGCCAGGGACGCTGGGGGGGCGGGGGCGGAAGGCTTCGGAATGGCGCACCCGGAAGCTACCCTCACTCGGCCAGAGCGGCTCTGGGAGTGGGAGGGCGACTTCCGGGCCCACCGTTCGGCGCCTCCTTACCTTGGCGCTCTAGGCGGCTGCCTAACTGGCCTCTATGGAAGCGCCAGCCCTGGCTATTGGCATTGATATTTTACAGTGCGATCCTATCTATACATGTCTACTCAGAAGCAAGCCCTATTGCATTCTATGACTTAGGCTGTGGCTAGACCAAGCCTATATCCTGGGATTGTCCCGGGGTCATCCCTGTTCATGTAAATGACACACAGGGGATCCAGGGATCAGCCAGGGACGACCCCGGGATGATCCCAGGATATAGGCCTGGTCTAGCCATGGCCTTAGTCCCGGAACCTAGGGATGACTTACCTAGGATGTATGCCCAGGTAAGGGTGCATAGGATTGCAGCCTGCACTGTCTTTTAACTGCTGCAATTTGTCTATGTTTGGATTTGTGTTTACTGGGGTTTTTTAAGCTGTTGTCTGGTTTGTTTTTAAAATGATGCAAGCTGCTCTGTGCCCTGTTTTTACAGTGGAAGGTCGGAATATAAATTCCACTAAACAGATAAATATTTGCTTGCGTACGGAGCAAGGAAAAGAGAGAGTGATTGGGGAAAACCCTGTGTGTGTGTGTGTGTGTGTGTGTGTGTGAGAGAGAGAGAGAGAGAGAGAGAGAGAGAGAGAGAGAGAGAATAAATAGCCCTGTTCACACAACTAATTGGGTGCAGAGAACATATGAAGTGCAGGTGTGTGCAGAGGCAGCTGCTGCCCAGATCTCCAGACGTCCATGGGTTCTGTGCAGAACAGCTCATCAACTCAAGGCTGGGGTCTGCTTGCCACCATTCTCCTCTCCCTCCCTCCACACATTCAAAGGATTTCCCTCCTTGATTTATGCTGCACAATGCGTTTCGCTTCGTGTCGCTAGAACAGGTCCGTCTGGAAGTACATTCATTGCCCCTAGTTCGTTGTGTGAACAGAGCTCCAGAACCTGCCCCAGATTCTGTCGTCTCCAAGATCTGGAGTGGGCACAGATATACGTTTTTCTCTCCCTGCCATTTCCCCCAATTTCTGCTTACACCATTAGCTTGTATGGAACAAGGACGAGGGATTGTGTAACAAGGATTGCCATCATGTTGGAGGAGGTAACACAACCACCCTGGCTGGGGATGGTGGGAGTTGTAGTCTGACACCTACGGAAGGCACAATGTTGGTTAAGGCTGGCATACAACAAGATAGTGGTATAGGGAGACATGGAGACACAGCGTTGCCTTAAAGGCCTTACGAAAGCCCCTGCCTGGCTTTTAAGATTGTCAGGGGACACCCTTCTCTCAGTACTACACCATCTGAGGTATGTCTGGTGGGGATGCAAGACACGGCCTTCTCAGTGGCTGCTCCCAGGCTCTGGAACTCCCTGCCGATGGAGGCAAGGTCAGTTTCCTCTATGTTGTTCTCCTGCTGGCAGAAAAATACGTTTTTAGTCACGCAGGCCTTTGGCATGTAAAGCGGGTTTGTTGCTGAAGGAAGATTTAATTGGTTGGTGCTGTAAATTTCTTTTACTGTTGTGTTTTTAATTGTGTTTTTTAATGCATTTGTTTTTGTGCAATGTTTTAATTCAGATTTTGTTTTTAATTTGGATTTTATCCGTCACCTTGTGCCATCTTTTGGTGGAAAGGCAGGAAATAATAATAATAATAATAATAATAATAATAATACATTATTATTACTATGAGTCAAATCATTAGTCTATGTACCCCCATTCTTGTCTAGTCTTTCCAGGGTCTCACGCAGAGAAAAGTCTTTCTTTAACTGAACCTTTAATTCTAGGTTTGGGGGAATTGAATTTGGGGTCTTCTGCATGCAAACCATGTGTCCTACCACTGAGCCACGGTCCTTCAGGACTTGGGTAGACCCTGCTTGACTTCCAGGGTCTAAGAATGCTTACGAAGGATGCTGGTTGGCCTGGATGATCCCAGTCGCCCCCTTTCCTCTTTCTTCTCCCCACTCTTCTACCAATCTGGGTCCTTTTGCCATGTTTTCAGCAGCAAACAGGAAGTCCTGGTTAATCATCAACTGGACATCACCGCGATGACAGGTGTGGGCCAAGGACGCCAAGAGATAAGGGAGCAGACGGTGACGGTGGGGTGGCAGCGCTGGAGTCGGTGAGGGGACCCACCCCGCAGATAACACGTAGCTACGATACTTAACCTTTTCCATCCCACAGCATCCTCAATATATTTTTCAAAGGAGGCAGGGGAGGCGGCATTAATAAGAAATCCGCAGGGTGATTTATGTTATGGCCTGATTCTAACATGTATTACTTGGAATCAGTTCCAGTGAGTTTAATGGAGCTTGATTTCCTAGAGGAGAGGGCGTGGGGAGATATGTTCCTTTTGGACCACATCTGATGCACCAGGGAATCAAATGGCAAGGCATCCTCTCAGAAATGGGTACGAGAAACCTAGGTGCATTTGTGGATCTCCCACGTTAACAACCACAAATGGCAAATATCCAATTTTTTTTTTTTTTTAGTATCTCCCAGTCTCAAAATGATCTTTGTGACTGCGAGACACTTCCTCAACCTGGTGCCCTCCAGATGTGGTGGACCACAACTCCCATCAATCCCAGCCATTGACAATATTGGCTGGAGATAATGGGTGTTGTACTCCAACCTATCTGGTGGGCGCAAGGTTGGGGAAAGCTATAAACTGTAGAGAGTCAATAGTTTTTATTTGTCTTCTCCAGAAGGTTTGAAGGCAGTTTGAAAGAGGCATTGACTGCTTGTGAGATCTATACTTATCTCACTTTCGCCTCTGGTAAACAGGCTTGGCAGATTTCTTTTGGTACTGTTTCAAAAACCTATCCAATCTGTTTGAGCACAGGTGACAATAGGACAAAGGAAACAGTGCGTGTACAGCCCAGGAGGCAAGGCATTTCACAAACATCTTTCAGCTCTCTTAAGAACTATTGCCTGTTGTTAACCTTCCTCAACTTGGTGCCCTCCATATGTGTCGGACTACATCTTTTAGTATCCCCCAGCCAGTATGTAATCCAGCACGTACGGACGGCACCATACCAAGGGGGGAAACGGCTGTATTGCTCAAGGTGGAGGGGAGACTGGTCATTTCTATGCTGCGTTAGGTGCCACTGGGCATGATGTAAACACTAAAGTGCAGTAATAAGGCTAGCTCAGGGGGAGTAAACCTGATGCCCTCTAGAGGCTTTGGACTACAACTCCCATAAGCTCCTACCTCTGGGCCTAGTTCATGCCCCTGGTCTGCCAATCTGGACTGAATGAACATGCAGCTAGACTACTGACCTTTAGCATCTCAATCCTATATTTACTATATTTTTATCCTGCCAATGTATATGACAAGGTGTATATGATGAGGTGGTGGTCGCTCTGAAGAAGCAGGTACGTAGCTTGGGAGTACTCCTTGATCCATCATTGTCAGTAGAGGCCCAGGTGGACTCTGTGGCACGGAGTACTTGGGGTCAGCTTCGGCTGATCCGCCAGCTACGGCCTTTCCTGGACAGGGACAAGCTAGCCACAGTAGTGCATGCACTGGTAACGTCCCGATTAGACTACTGCAATGCACTCTACGTGGGGCTGCCCTTGAAGACGACGCGGAAATTGCAGCTAGTGCAAAATGCAACAGCTAGACTTCTGGCAGGTACATCTTACAGAGCCCACATAACACCGGTTTTAAAGGAACTGCATTGGCTGCCTATACGCTTCCTGTCAAAATTCAAGGCGCTGGTAATGACGTTTAAAGCCCTAAACGGCTTGGGACCTCGATACTTTAGAGAGCGCCTCTCCTTATATGTGCCTGCCCGAGACCTTAGCTCTGTTGGAGGAGCCCTTCTCTGCAATTCACCAATGCAACATATACGCTATGATGGGACAAGGGAGAGGGCTTCCTCTGCGGTGGCATCCCGACTGTGGAATGCCCTCCCCTTGGAGGCCCGGCTGGTGCCAACATTGATTGCATTTTGACGCCAAGTAAAAACATGGCTTTCTAACAAAGCCTTTGATGGTTAAACTCACCGGCACATTGTTTTAACTGTTTTAACTGCATCTATTGCTTTTAAATTATATATTGTTTTAACTTGGATTATGGTTTAATTAGTTTTTAACTGTGTATATTTATTGTTTTATACTGTATGTTTGACCATGTTACTCCGCTTCTGAAATCTCTTCATTGGCTTCCAATTCACTTCAGAATCCAATATAAACTTCTCCTGTTAACCTTCAAAGCTTTTCACTGTCTAGCTCCTTCCTATCTCTCCTCTCTCATCTCACACTATTGCCCCGCTCGTGCTCTTCGCTCCTCTGACGCCATGTTTCTCGCCTGCCCAAGGGCCTCTACTTCCCTTGCTCGGCTCCGTCCATTTTCTTCCGCTGCCCCTTACGCCTGGAACGCTCTTCCAGAACATTTGAGAACTACAAGTTCAATCGCAGCTTTTAAAGCTCAACTAAAAATTTTTCTTTTTCCTAAAGCTTTTAAAACTTGATGTTGTGCAGACTTTATACTGTTAGTTTTACCCTACCCTGTGCCTGCTTACCCTACCCTGTGCCTGTTTGCCTTCTCTTCCCCTCCTTATTGTTTTACTATGATTTTATTAGATTGTAAGCCTATGCGGCAGAGTCTTGCTATTTACTGTTTTACTCTGTACACCACCATGTACATTGATGGTGCTATATAAATAAATAAATAATAATAATAATAATAATTATCTGTACGCCGCCCTGAGATCTTAGTGATGTAGGGCGAGATATAAATATTTAAAATAAATAAATAAATAAATAAATACGACAATGTATATGAATTTCAGCCCTATTTTATTTGGAATCATTCAGTAATAAGCAAGGTGGTCTCTTTATCACACTCCATAAAACCTCCCAGCAATGATGTGCAAACTGTTCCATCGGTCTCTTGCTGGAGAGTTTCCTTTGACCCATTTGTTGCTCATGCAACATGTGAGGGGCGGCTTTCTAAACTGCTTTCAAGCAGAAACATGCTATCATGTTCATATTTTTGCAGACTGGTGAAAGAAGCAGCAAAAGACACCGTGGAGTGCCTTTTATTTAATATTATTTTCATGCTCCCTTTAAAGGGAGAAGAGTATGGCCTGCAGAGCGTTCGACTCAGGAGACCTGGGTTTCCCTGCCGTTTAATTTTTTTCTCTCTCCACAAATATCCACAGTTTTTCCTCTGTCAGAAATTTGATTTACCACCAGGTAGGCAAAAGCAGCTTCTCTTCGCCTGTGACATCGGAGTCCCGCCATAATTTCCCTCCCGCTGGATTCTGCCCAGTCACATCAGACATTGGCCTTCTTCCAGTTTTGCCGAGAGCATTAGTCATCGGGCACTTGATTCATAGCAGTTTATCATGAAAACCTTTTCTTATCGTGATGAGGGAACTGTAAAAGCTGAGAAACAAATTGACCACTGTATGTGCCTACAAATTATGGCCACCAGGCTTTGAAGACTCCAATACTGGTTGTGTGAAAGACAAGGGTTCCATTGGTTGGAACTGGAAAAATTCTAGTTTTTACTGGTTGGCTACTGGCAGTCACTGAGGTCTCTTAAAGAAAAGTCCAAGATTATAATATTGGGTATCAACTGGATTTTTATAAAATGAAGTGTTAAGTAATAAGAACATAAGTGCCCTGATGCTGGATCAGACCAAGGGTCCATCTAGTCCAGCACTCTGTTCACACAGTGGCCAACCAGCCATCAGCCAAGGATGAACAAGCAGGACATGGTGCAACAGCACCCTCCCGCCCATGTTCCCCAGCAACTGGTGCACACAGGCTTACTGCCTTGAATACTGGAGATAGCACACAACCATCAGGGCTAGTAGCCATTGATAGCCTTTGCCTCCAGGAATTTATCCAACCCCCTTTTGAAGCCTTCCAGATTGGTGGGCATCACTACATCTTGTGGTAGTGAGTTCCATAATTTAACTATGTGTTGTGGGAAGAAGTACTTCCTTTTATTTGTCTTGGATCTCCCACCAATCAGTTTCAGGGGAGGACCCCGGGTTCTAGTATTTTGAGAGAGGGAGAAAAAAATTTCTCCCTGTCCACATTCTCCATACCATGCATAATTTTGTACACCTCTATCATGTCTGATTTATGAAAAATGCGCCCTTTAAAACAAAATGGCAGCCTTCTGCACACGCACGCACACACACACACACACAATAAGTGAGACTGCTGAGCCAATCGCTTAAAAGAAAATGATCTCCTCTCATGTGCTTGGTCAAAATGCAGGATTTTAACATCAAAGTAGCAGTTCTGTAAGACAACACTATTTGGCTGAAAGACGAATATTATAAAGATGTGCAGACGGACACCTCACCCACCCGACCCTCCATCCCAAACCTTGCAACGACAACAGTGCCCACCCGAAATGTTTTGGTCATGTTAGGCGGGCGACCCTAATGTTGCCCTCCACCCTCAGCAAAACTAGAATATCACATTCGATCCCTTGTCATCTGACATTTTTTAAAGGTACACAAATCCTCAGCCGGAGGTGGACAGCCCCATTCTACTTAATGAGAGGTCTGGCCCAGAAATGAAACGCTCTGCTGGAAAGGGCGCCAGGCCGGTTGACATATTATTACCTTTCTCCGGAAGGGTTGCGTTTCACACCTGTCCCCTTTAAGGGCTAGTCTGAAAACCTCCCTTTATAGAGGCCTGACCCAGAGGGGGACTAGCCCTGGGGTAATCCCTCATGGCAAACACTGAATGTGTGCTCAAGATATAGGCCCCATGATAGACTCTTAACCCGCCTGCTCGAAACAGCAGGGGCCTCTCCCACCACCCGCCACCATTGCCACCGCCACCCAAGGGCAGAGTTAATCCATCAAACCGGGACAGGCCTGCTGCGGCAATGCGTTAAACATTAACCCTGGAGCAGTTTTTGCTGCCTTACAGCGAGCACCCAGAGGGCGTTACCAGGCAGGGCCCTTGGGTTGGGTGGGGACGGCCTGTTTGCTGCCACCAACGCCTTACATTGGCCGTCGTGAGGGAGCTTGCCCGCTTATCTCGCTTGCCCCCCTCCCACGCCATTTTGAAACCTGCTGCTTTTGTCTCTCTTGACATGCTTCGTAGAGCGAGGCGAATGGGGTGCTTTTTTTGGAGAAGAACAGTAGACGTGTAAAAATAATAATAATAAGACAAGCAAAACTATTTATTTATTTATTTATTTATTTATTGCATTTCTATACCGCCCAACAGCCGGAGCTCTCTGGGCGGTTCACAGAAATTAAAACCATTCAAAGTATAAAACAACAGTATAAAACCATAATATAAAATACAATATAAAAGCTCAACCAGATAAAAACAGCAGCAATGCAAAATTACAAATTTAAAACACCATGTTAAAACCCATTTTACGTGGGGTTTTTTGGGCTTGTGTGCACAGGAATGGGAAGGGATATATAGCAGTGTTGTGTCTCGCTGGCCTGTGGGAGACGGATCGGTTTGCAAAAAGTATGGTATAGACCAGCCTTCCTCAACCTGGGGCGCTCCAGATGTGTTGGACTACAGCTCCCAGAATGCCCCAGCCAGGCATTCTGGGAGGTGCAGTCCAACACATCTGGAGCGCCCCAGGTTGAGGAAGGCTGGTATAGACCGTGTCTGGAGAAAGAGAGCAGATTTTTATTCGAGATCGTTTCCCATAGTATTTGCATGTATTTATTTTATGCTACTGTCTGACGCCAACGCCCCTCCCCCCCAATAAACAGGTCCTGCAGCTTTTTAAAAACACTACAAAAAACCTGCAAATGCTGTTTACCATATGTGAAAGTAGAAAGAGTGTATACACACTGCAGTGAGCCCATCTTTAAACTACCCACGACTCCATGTAGAAATTAGCCTCCGAACCATATGTAAATCTTGTTTGGGGGATGTACAGAATTGTGAAAAAATATATATTTGGGGTTCCACCTTAGCTATGTGACACGAAGCCTATGCTCAGCAGAAATCCAAGACCATCCCAGAAAAGCAGCCTTCCCCAACCTGGTTGTCCTCCAGCTTTGTTGGACTACAACTCCCATCACCCCCCAGCCAGACTGAGAGTGATGGGAGTTGTAGTTCAACACATCAAAACATGGCAGCCAAGTTGGTCACCGGTACACCTAGGGGGTGACCACATCACACCAGTCTTAAAATCTCTTCACTGGCTGCCAATTAGTTTCCGGGCGAAGTATAAAGTGTTGGTTATCACCTTTAAAGCCCTACATGGTTTGGGTCCAGGCTACCTGCGGGATCGCCTTCTCCCGGACAATCCGCCCCGCACACTCAGGTCCTCTGGGAAGGATTTCCTCCAGCCAGCAAAAACAAGGCTGACAACTATTACCCAGAGGACCTTTTCTTCTGCCGCTCCCAGTTTGTGGAATGGCTTGCCGGGAGAGATTCCTCAACTTACCAGTCTTCCCGAATTTAAGAAAGCCATAAAGACTGATCTCTTCCGGCGGGCCTACCCTGTTGAATTTTAAGATGCCTTTTTTAATGGTGTGCTGTTTTTAATGATGCACTGGTTTTAAACGTTTGAATAAGGCCACAGCTAGACCTAAGGTTTATCCTGGGGTCATCCAGGGTTTGCACTGGATCCCCTGTGTGTCACCTAGATGAACAGGTTTGACCCCTGGACGATCCAGGGATAAACCTTAGGTCTAGCTATGGCCTTAGTTGTATGTATTTTATGGTGTTTTTATTTGTGTTGTACCCCACCTTGATCCAGAGGGAGAGGCGGGTAACAAATAAATTATTATTATTATTATTATTATTATTATTATTATTATTATTATTATTATTATTATTATTATTTGGAAGGCAACCAACCAGGTTGGGGAGGTCTGCAGAAAGGGGCAGAGTCGGGAGGTTGTCTGCTCAACTCAGTCGCCATCTCAGCCGTCACTACTGTGAAGAACGCGCACTAACTCTTGAATGTTTGAGTTGAGAGAGACGCTGGTCCCTTTGAGAACGGAGGGGGAAACGGTTGTGCTTTTAACTCCCCCCCACCCCCTGTGAGTTTTGGAAATCCACCTTCGTCCACATCAACTGCGACCTTCTTCTCTCAAGAAACCCGCTCCTTCCTTTCACAAGCAGTCGTGCTGCACCCCACCTCCATTTCCACACAAACACATGCACTGCCCAGCTCTGTCCGTCTGAGTTGTCCTCCTGTCTTACACCTTGGAAGGGAATTGGCAAGCCTCACAGGAACATCTTTATACTCGCAGCCTGGAAGCTGAGGTCTTTGCACCCAGCCCACCTAGCCAGATACAAAGACCCGAGTGTTTGGCGTGCCCCCCCCCTCCACCTCCGTCCTGTTCTCCAAGACCCAACTGCCTGGAAAAGACACGGGGCCCCGGTGTTGATTTAATAATGTATGGATATATATAAAACTACTCCAAGCAACCGGGCCAGGAGACGGATGTTTTCAGGGAAACCGAGTGAGGATGTGAGGAAGGCTGGACAGGCCTAGCAATGTGAATACCGATGGGTACACCAGCTACTTTGTAAAAAAAAATGAAATAAAAATTATATGCCATCTCTTCGCCCCCCTCAGAATTTTCTCTCTCTCCAGATGCCGGAGCTGGTCCGTCTCTTGAGGTTGCAGTCTTCCCAGGTGTGGTTTCCTGCCCCATGGGGCAGAGTATGACAATATTCAAAAAGGGGGCGCAGAAAATCTGCCCAGGATTCCCACACGCCAACCTCAAATTGCCACCTTGCCCTTTTGAAATCACATAACCCCCCCACCCTACCCGACTGCGGTTGCCCCGTCTCTACTGCCCGCCCCCGCCCCTATCTTTGTCTCAGTGTAGACATTAAATGTGAATATTATATTTAAACACAAATGGTTATTACATTTGCATAGTCTTATATAAGCGAACGTAAATGTTACATGAATTGCTGTCGAAAAAGGGTGCAAGCTATGGGCCTTGGGTTTACCTCAGCCACAAGCCCAGCTGATGGCCTTAGATGGCGACTATCATTCCCAGTGAGCACTGGGGGACGATGGGAGCCGTGTTTATTTATCTGAATTATTTTTATGCTGCTCCTCAGCCAAAAATGCTCTCAGAGCAGCCTTAAATATAATAAATTAAACAAGACAGTCATTGCTTGCAGGCATAAAATAAAAAAAAAAGACGCAACACACAAGGAAAACGGAATGAGGAAGAGAATTTTGTAGTCCCAACGATCTGAAAGGCATGAGTTTAAGCAAGCCATTGTGCTCCTAGCCTTTCCCGCATCTGCAATATTTGGATAATAAAACCAACTTGCCTTATGGGACTGTTAAAATTATGCAATGGTTTTAAACATTTGAATTAGTTTTATGTATTTTATGGTGTTTTTATTTGTGTTGTACCCCGCCTCGATCCAAAGGGAGAGGCGGGTAACAAATAAAGAAAATTATTATTATTATTATTATTATTATTATTATTATTATTCTGAGAGAATGAGTGTAAAGCCCTCTTGATTACTCAAAAGCACTATATAAATTCTTACTATTATTATATGCAAATATTAGATACAAATGGCACTTCTCAGAAAACATTCCCGTTTATTAATATCTATAGATAATAGGTGTGGTCGGGATGGGCCAATTTTAATAAAATGTAAAGGTATTGCTGTTTTAGTGTGTGTGTGTGTGTGTGTGTGTGTGTGTGTGTCCTTTTAGTGGTTTCAGATTTGTGCTGTTTAATTGTATTGGTTTTATTATAAGCCACCTGAAATGGAAGGATACATACCTCATCAAACTTGACTATTTTTGAACTGTTTTCTTCACCTTTCTTTTCCTTCCCCCCACCCCAGTTTTTTTTTTTTTAAAGGAATTGTCTTGAGCTGAATTTCTCTTTAGATATTCTCCGCTTTGGTGTTTTAACAAAATATCTGTTGTTATTCACTTTCATCTCATTAATCTGATGTAAGATAAACAGAAAAGAAGAAAGAAAAGGAAAGTAAGAAATGGTTCTTGACTTCGGGATTTCTTTGGCTTCAGGGGCTGTGGATTTAACTATTTTATTATGTTTATCCATTCGGTTTTATGTGCCCTAAACGTATGCTCTAGCTGCGCATAATTTAATTGCGCTGATTTCATGTAGCCTGCCTTGAGGTTTTGCTCAGAGAAAGGCGGGGTATAAAACGAGAAAGAAAAGAAGAAAGGAAGGTGGTCTGTAACTGGGTGAGGCCTGTGGCAGCCCACGGGAAGCCTGCCTGAGCAACAAGCCCATCTGTCGTGGAAGTGACGGAGGCAGCCGCGGGGCCGGTCTCTGGCTGGTGCAGCGGAGGCGGCAGCAACAGCCCATATGTGAGAGCATGAAAGGAGCTTTTGTAGTCTCTGGCTGGCCGCGCCAGGAGCCAGGGAAAAGGGCAGGGTGCTGTGCCCCCTCGCCAGCTATTTATAACTGCCAGCAGGTATTCCACGTCCCCACCCTGCCCACGGCCAGACCCAAGGCAAACTCACCTGATCCGGCATGGCTGCTACAGAACTCCCACAGCCCTGAGACCATCGGCCTCCCTAATGCTCCACAAGCTTAGATGCCCCCTTCAAGGGGTGCGTGGAAGGTGGGTGCCTCTTTCCTAAGCATCACCTGCGATCACCTGGTGCCATCCTCAGTGTCACATGCCAGAAACTGTGCGGGGGAAACTGTGTGGCGGCTTTCCCCTCCAATTGTGTTGGACTACAATTCCCAGCATGCCCAGCCACCCATGCTGGGAATTGTAGTCTAAGGCCGAATCTACACTACTGCTTTAAAGCGCTTTATAACAGTTATAAAGCGCTTTAACTGCTTTAAAGCGCTATAAAACTGTTATAAAGCGCTTTAAAGCAATAGTGTAGATCCGTCCTAACACAACTGGAGGGCACCGGGGAAAGTTGCTGTGTGGCATGTTAAAGACAGAGGCCCTTTCTACACCTAAGGGTTATCCCAGGAAAATGGAGGGATTGTCCCTGCCTGCTCCCGGGATCCCGTGTGTGTCCTTTGGATGCACAGGAACGATCCAGGGGGGAAAGGCAGGTATAGAAATGGCCAGAGACAGCTGACTGTACATCTATTCTCTCTTTCTCACTCTCACACCCACCCCTGCATGCAAGTATGATTGTATGTTTGCATTTATTTTATTTCAGTTTTACCCTACGTTTCCTCCAAGAAGCTCAGGGTTCCATCCCTGCATTCTCCATCCTCTTTTATTCTCACAGTGAGCGTCATCAGACGGGTGGATTTTTATGCTTCCCTACCATCGCTCTGGCCTCCTGCTGCTGTCCCACAATAGCGACAATTCATTTACACGGGGAGAGAAAGAGGAAGCAGCAACGACCACGTGGCCCGTTCAAGGGCTGTTTAGATTGCGCCGCTTTTCCTGCACGCAACAGGAAATGGCGGCACATTCCGTTAAAAAAAAAAAGCGGATTAAAAGGAGTCTATTTTGTGACAGGAAAATGAGCGGAAGGAGGGGCACAAGCGCGGGAGGCGGACGTCATCATCTCAAGGATGCGTGGACATCCGTAAATGGGCAATAGCGAGTTTGTGATAAAACGCTCACCTGGTTATTTATTTATATAGCACCATCAATGTACATGGTGCTGTACAGAGTAAAAGAATAAAACAGCAACACCCTGCCACAGAGGCTCACATTCTAATAAAACCAGAATAAAACAATAAGAGAGGGAAGAGAATAGATAGGCATAGGGGGCAATAAAATGAACAGTGTGAAAGTAAGAACAAAGTCAAAGTCATTGACACTCAATGTTCCTGTGAAATAAGTTAGGCTGGAAGAGAAAGAATCATAGAATCATAGAATAGAAGAGTTGGAAGGGGCCTCTAAGGCCACAGAGTCCAACCCCCTGCTCAATGCAGGAATCCACCCTAAAGCATCCCTGACAGATGGTTGTCCAGCTGCCTCTTGAAGGCCTCTAGGGTGGGAGAGCCCACCACCTCGTCACGGGTTCCATTGTCATACTGCTCTAACAGTCAGGAAGTTTTTCCTGACTGTTAGAGATGGTCGCAGTGTCTGGCCTAGGATGGCCACTTATACAATGCCCCAAAAGAGGAAATGCATCACCAAAAAAGGAGGACAAAAGAGGTCACTGATTTGCATAACATGTCTGTATGCTAATTAATATGTATAGATGCACGTTTAGAAATAATTAGTATAATTAAATAGAAATATAATACACCACACCATTACAGGGAAGATTGGGACCGGCTTTGAATGCGGTTTGCTTTCCATGTGCCGCAGCTCTCTTTTCCTAGGTTTCTCTGCCTTTAAACTGGACTTGGACTGGACAGCCATTCAAACAGAGGATGCCATCAAATAGAGGCCCGCCCTCTGTAAAGTAGGACACTGGCCAAAGGTCACCTGTAAGCTTTATGGCTGAGTGGGCATATAAATTTGGGCCTCCCAGTCCCGATTTCACTAGCTTGTCTTGACGTGGATTTCCAACAGTCCTGTTCATTTCTATGTACATATCGGTGTCCACATGTGTGTTGTTTGTGCACAGTAATATTGTTTGGGGAGGTTTTGCGGAGAGAGGGTGTTTTGGATCAGTCTTTGGGCCTTTGCTTTAGATTCTAGAAAGGGATGCTCGAAATCAGGTTCTGGAAACCACTTTAAAAAAAAAAGCAAAAAGCCAGAATTTTACATTTCATGTAGGATAATTTGAGAATCATATGGGGGATCTAATTTCAGGCTTTTTCGCCTCTTCCTCTCCCCGCTACCCTTTCTTTTCTTTTTACACTCAAGAAAACGAGCTTCTGGTTCGAACCACCATGTACGGCCTGTAAAAGACGTCTACTTGATGCAGATGGAGATAAAGAAAGATGGATTCGTCATCACTCCATTCACGACCTGGGCGGTTCCCCCCTTTTCCCACAGCAAAGGCACCACTACTCTGCCTGGAGCAAAAGGGGCACATCCGGTTAGCCAAGGCGTTTCACCGGCTGTGTTTGCCCTCGTAACGCACGAATGGGAAGGGCTCAGCGTGGCAAAACAAACAGATTAAGTTGCACGGAGGGCAAGGCCTCGGGAGAGTGTAACAGATGCCACCTCCAGGACTCAACAAAAGCCCCAGGGCGTGTGGATCAGGATGTGGGGGATCCTGGTAGGGGTGGATGGGTGAGTGAGTGCGTGGGATCTCCACCCAACTGCTTCATACTTGGGGAGGGGGACGGGGGCATGTCCAGTTCAAGATCCTCATCTGCAGATACTTCCGTGTGAGCACTATCGTGACCTACCTCCCAGGGCACTGCGAGGTTGAGAGAGATGAAAATTATAAAACCCTGGTTTCATGGGAAAACCTGCTGTATTATATTCGGAGCAGGGCGTTCAGCTTAGCGGTGTCCACTATGTGGAATAATCTTCCTCCTGTCCAGGTACTAAACTGCTGATAGGCAACAGCTGTCTAAACAGGCACACAGATAGGTCACTGTCTTCTCCACTATGGTCAGTTGCATTGTAAGGTCCACCGTTTTGTGTCTGGCTCTGGTTGGTAGACCTCAACGTTCTAGTAAAATGTGCAAGATGTTCTGGATGTTACATTGAGGTGAGGGTAAGCTTGCGAATTAAGCCTGCTCCTATTTGCATCGTTTCACCCCCTTTATCTGCATAGCCCCATCCTCTATCCCATTTCTTGGCCCCCATCTATACGACAACGGGATTGCTCTTCATTGAATATAAGCCTGAATTTTCGTTAATTCGAATCTAGGCAAAGAGGGTCACACTGCAGCAGCAACAGCGATTTATCTCCCGAATTTGTTTTTGTAGTGCAGTTATAAATGCGCACACACGCTGCTATGGCGTATAGATGAGCGAAGCTATAAATGTTATCTGCGGAGCGCGGGTGGGGGGGAAGGAACAAGGCAGCAGACGAGGATGCGAGCGGGGGACCGAACACGTCTCCTCCCTCTCGCTGCCCGTTCCCCCATCTTTGTTTTACTTTTAAAAGCTCTATCTGTGGACCTCCGCAGATTCATATAGTTCAACATGAAAACAGCGGGAAGTATACTGAGGCAGCCAGAGGAGGACGCGATAGGTGGGAAGGGGGGAAATCAGCCAATCACTTTGTCCCGCCCTCAAAGTTACGCCCACATTTCAAAATGCGGTTTAACTCCCCCAAGGACACATAACTATAATGTGGTTCAAACTTGAAGGTTGATTTAAAAGTCGCGGTAAATTGCAACTACGAATCTACGCATTATCGGGTTAAAAACCCGGTGCTGTGGCGAATAGGCAGCTGCATCATGTGTCCTAAAACGCGAATCTGCGCATTTAGGTCAGGGTAAAGAAGCCGTATAGATATGCATTTGCTCACACAAGAGTGTGACTGAGGGCCTTGCTAGACGAGGCCTTAGCGCGCTTTGAGACCCGGTTTCCCTGCTGTGCGTCCAGATGACGCACAGGGGAATCCGGGGTCAAGGTGCACTGAAGCTTGCCTTAACGCGCCATAAGCGAAGTCGCTTATGGCGCGCCTTTTCCGCAGCCCCGGCCTACTTACTCGCGAGTAGCTGGGAAACTGGCTTGTTGGAGAACTGGCTTTGTATCCCGTCCTTCCTCTCAGGAATTTGGACCTGGTGTTCTCTGGTCCAATGTCAGTGTGGCCAGCTGACTCCAAAAAACAAAACAGCTAGGTCAGCTCTTGTCTGTTCAGTGGCGGCGTGATCTATAGCTGGGATGGACAGAAGGTAAATATCTAGATGTTTTGGACTTCAACTCCCAGAATCCCCTGCCAGCAGGGCCAATGGTCAGGAATGCTGGGGGTTGAAACACAAAACATTTGCAGATCTAGTTTCTGCCCACACCTGATGTATACAACTCAACAGGTGAAGCTTTTCCTAGGATGGCAATGAACCTTTTTTCTTGCTAACACCTGCACATCAAGTTAGTGTTCAAAACGCAAGTATTGGAGCTGGTTGAAAGGTTGGTAACCCCGGTGTCAGTTCACCCATATCGTGTGCCTTCAGACATACCACTCGCCCCTAGTGAAAGATCTCCTCCTCCTTCAAATGACTTGACTCTTCTTCCTTTGCTGCTCCTTAAGTCTCCCAGCAGGACCAGCAGCAGCCGGTATCTTTGGACACCTGCCAGGGTCCACAGCTAACAAGTGCTCTGGCCCCACGTATTTTTAATATAAAAACTTTCCCAGTGCTCTGAACAGTACTATGCAGCTGAGGCCATAGCTAGACCTAAGGTTTATCCCTGGATTGTCCAGGGGTCAAACCTGTTCATCTAGGTGACACACAGGGGATCCAGTGCTCAGGCAGGGGCGAACCCTGGATGATCCCAGGATAAACCTTAGGTCTAGCTGTGGCCTGAGTCTAGCTCCCATGTTAATTTCTGATCATGCTCCTAATGCAGCATCACTCTGGGGCATTGTGGGAAATTAAAATGGTGGCCACCCAATGCTACCTCAGGCTCACTGCTGCCTGCCGTCGCCAGGCAGGCCCAAGGAAACCAACCAGGAGAGGATGGGGACTGCGCGACTTCACATTGCCCATGCCTTTCTCAAAGATATTCATTGATTGATTTCTTAATTTGATTTGTATCCTGCCTTTCTACGAAAAATGGTACTCGTGGTGGATTACGCCATTAAAATTGAAACAATAAAGCAATACATTAAAATACAATAAAAACATAACTTTTTTTTTAAAAAAAATTAAATTAAGAATATTAAATCAGCACCCAACTCAACAGGCCAAAGGCAGACAGACGGTAGAAAAGAAGCAAACCTAGCTTCCCTTGGTAGAAAGTTCTACAGCAGCCTTCCTCAACCTGGGGCACTCCAGATGTGTTGGACTACAACTCCCATAATGCCCCAGCCAGCTGGCTGGGGCATTCTGGGAGATGCAGTCCAACACATCTGGAGCACCCCAGGTTGAGGAAGGCTGTTCTACAGTCTCTGTACCCCACTGTTACTATGTAGTAGTATTTCTAACGGAGATCAGTGTATGTGTAATAATTTATTATTATTATTATTATTATTATTATTATTTACATTTGTATACCGCCCCATAGCCGAAGTTCTCTGGGTGGTTGAGGCTGCCTCCATTTCCCTCCCGTTCCTCTGTTGTCTGCCTGGTGTATAGATTGTAAGTTCCTCAGGGCAGGGACCTGTCCTCCCATAAAGTGGCATGCACATAGATGGCACTATATAAATACTAAGTAAATGAATGCAAATATTATAATGAAAAACAACAGCCTTCATTCATGGGGGTTGCAGTCTAACACATCTGGAGGGCACCAGGTTGGAGAAGGCTGATAAAGAGTCTATAGATATTTTTAAAACCAAAAAACCAAACATTGTTCCAGTACTTCTGAAGCCTGCAGCCAGCCTTCCCTTTCCCCACCACCTGTGAGAATCTCTGCCTCTCCTTCCACCCGCCCTCCGTGTCTCCCACCTGCCAGGCTCTGCCCACCTGATCCTCTTCTTCTCTGTACTTTTCCATCCGTGCTCCTACGTTGTTGTTTTCCTTTTTCCAGACTCCTTCTCGCTCCCCACATTGCCCGCTTATCCCTGAACATCAGTGCCAGGCACGGGGCTGACTTTGAGATTTTATTTGCAGGTTCCACACGGGCGCTGTGGTCAACCCCGGCGGGTACACTGGGCCTCAGAATAAATGGCTCTTTGCTCAGAAGGGCCCATTAAAAGAAAAAGGAAAAAAAAAGGGACTGGAGGGTTTCTCAGTTTTGGACAAGAACGGAGGGTGAAGCCAGGTCGTGGGCTCTGGCAGATAAATTTAGAATCTCTTGGAATCTGTGTGGCTGGCTTTTTCTTCGGCCAAGCCTGAAACCCCCTTGAAAAAGGGCATTGAAAAAGCGCTCACCTGGGCCCCATGTATGCTACCGCCCAAGTCTCTCGTTCAGATGAAAGCACTTAAAAACTTGGACAGTACATTAGTTCAGCGGATGTTTCCAAAGCTTCTGGATGCGAGTTTTTGAGTGACACTGGGCTCTTCTTCAAGCAGAGAGGTTCTGAGCAAAGAGCGTGATATTGTTCTTGATGCTGGGTGCTTCCAAAGGGGAACCTTCTGGCACTACTCGGTTCTTGCTTTCTCGCTTTTAGTCACTTCTGGAATTGCAACTCACTTTCCACACCACAAGTTATAGGGGCTTTTTTGGCAACGTCCAGACCATATTTATCTCTAGAGCTCTTTGAGGCATGGTCAACACATGCAACAGAATGAGGTGGTACAGCCCTGACGTCAGAAAAGGACGGTACCACATTAGACAGAAGGTGGGAGATGTTTGAATACTCCTTCGCATTAAAAAAATGGGGTGGGTGGGTGGAGGGAGGAGAAAAGCTCCCTGCAAGGAGAAAATGAGCAGTACAAGGATTGGGCTGAGCTACAACTTTCCCCCTGAAGATACTAGTTATTTACTTGAAGGGAAGTGGTTATTTTGTTTTAGTATTGTAAAATATTAAGGTCACTGCATTCCGTTAACCATTTTGTGGTTAAGCAGCATGGTTTTAGTGTGTTGTCTGAACGGGGCCTTAGACTGGAAGCTTTTGGGGGCAGTGATGGTGCAATATGCAAGGGTGGGGTGGGGGCAGAAATACAATATACTGTCAAGTGCTCCTAATCAGGGTTCCAGCCAACCAGACATGCCTTTTTCCAGGATAGTCCATCCCCCCAACGCCCCGCTTTTCTGTCCACCCCATCCTGAACAGACATTCAGCATTCTGTGGCTACTAAATGGGCTGTTTCATTGAGAGTGGGGGGGAAGTCCTAAGGTGTTTTCTTTTTTAACTTTTGCAATCACCAAAGCTCTCACAAGCCTACTGATACCTCACGGTGCATGGGTGTTGCAGTTTTGGCTATGTATCAATCGGTGCTCAGCAAATGGGTTTGCTATTAGTATATCGTTAAATGTTATGTTTTTACATTTCTGTAAACTGCTTTGATAGCCCACTGCAAAGTGGTATATAAATCTATTAAGTATATGAACATAGATATATAAGATGGTTATCTGTAGTGAACAAAAGAATAATAGAATCCTAGAGTTGGAGGGGACCCTTTAGGCCATCAATTCCCCCGCCCCCCCAAACTCAGTGCAGGAATCCAGTTTAAAGCATCCCTGACAGATAGCGGTCCAGTTTCTGCCTGAATACCTCCAGGGACGGAGAGCCCACCACCTCCAGAGGCAGTTGGCTCCATTGTCTGACTGCTCTGACTGTTAGGAAGTCTTCCCTAAATCCGTCTTCCTGTAACTTAAGCCCATTATTTCGTGTCCCACAAGTTGCAGCCTTCTTCTGTGTGATAACCCTTTAGGTACTTGAAAAGTGCTACCCTCTTTCCCCCTCAGTCTTCTCTTCTCAAGGCTAAACATACCCAGTTTCTTCAATCTTTCCTCATAGGCTTAGTTTCTAGGCCTCTGATCATCCTTGTTGCCGTTCTCTGAAATCGTTCCTATTTATCTGAATCCTTTTAATCCTTCTTAAAGTGTGATATTCAGAACTGGACACAGTATTTGAGGTGAGGTCAGGGAAGGAACCGCTTGGTTCCTAAAGTCACTACCTTTTTCAATGTCAGGGCTCCCATAAAAGCAGAAAATCAACAGGGAAAGATTTTCTTATTACTGCATCTTCATGAAACATGCCTTAGATTGGGACCTTAGCTTGGGACCACAATACCTGACGGAACACCTCTCCCGACATACACTACGTTCAGTATCTAAGGTCCTCCTCCAGGTGCCGACTCCGAGGGAAGCTTGGAAGATGACAGCAAGGGAGAGGGCCTTTTCAGTGATGGCCCCCCAACCTTCTCCCCGACGAGTATCTTTTCAGCGCCAGGTCAAGACTTGTCTCTTCTCCCAGGCATTTAGCATGTCTGTGGCAAGGATACAGAACTGTTTTTATAAGGATACTGTGTTTTTATGCTTTTTATGTTTTTAAACTTTGTATATTTGTTTTAATGTTTACTGTTTTTAACTTTTGTAAACCGCCCAGAGAGCTTCAGCAATGGGGCGGTATATAAATGCAATAAATAAATAAATAAAATAAAAATAATAAAATATGTTGGTTTTTATAGTTGTTTTAAATGGATATTGTCTGTTTTCATGCTTTTTAAATTTTGTATATTGGTTTATAATGTTCAGTGTTTTAATCTTTGTAAACCGCCCAGAAAGCTTTGGCTATGGGGCGGTATATAAATGTTAATAATAATAATCAGGAATGAGATCCTGAGGTGGGGGGTGCACTTCTATGTTAATTTTGATTATGTATTTAGATAAGATATTATGTATTCAACGTTTCAATATTATGTAGTATGTTGTTTTTTCTTTATGAGAGGATGTAATGTGTATGTTTAAGTATTGTTGAAAAATAAAATTAATAATAATAATAATAATAATGATGATGATGATGATGAAAACATCTTTGTCTCATTTGGGGAAGCAGGCACATTCATACTGAAGTGCTCTGTTTTTTAAATTTATTTATTTTTAAAAACGCAGGTAGTGTCAACCTTAGTTCCAAGCAACCAGGTGTGTTGCTTGCATAGTTGGGCGGGCCTTTGGATCGGCGAGTCTTGTCTGAGATCTCATTTGGGCTGTCCAGGTGGGCCTAGCCCGCTTCAGAAAGGAAGCCCTCTGGCCTCGATTTGGCTGAGGAGCATCTGACCCAACTGGCCTCATTCCAAGCGAAAGTGGAGAGGAGGCATCCCTCTTTGGTTTTTACTACTGAGAACTGTAAATCCCGAACCAGGAAACCGTATCCTGTTCGGCGGGGCCTTGGCAGCCACACCTGCTTTATCACCAGTGAAGGGGAAGAAGGAACCAGAAAATCTAGAGCCCAGGTGCACCTTCTCCCTTGTGTCAGTGCTGAGACACATGGAGCTGAATCTGCTCCGGTAGCCAGTTAGCAACATTTTGGGGTGCTGCATTTGGGACAAAGGGCCAAACTGCACACAGCGTGGGAAATCCAGACCATGAGCGGTTTCTCAAAGTTTGTTTGTTTACTTATTTTAATGGCTTGCAGCCTCCCGAGGCTGTAAATTTGATCGTAGAAGTAGTGCTAGGAAAAGGGGGGAGGGCGCGTCATCAACATTAACCCTCCAAGCAGCTTTCTTACCTATGCATGGGGGAAACCCAATCAACCCCTGCCAAAGGAAGTGAGGCAGGTGGCTACCAGGAAGAGGGCCTTCTCTGCTGTGGCACCTCGGCTGTGGAATGAGCTCCCTAAGGAGGTTCGCCTGGCACCTACACCATATCCTTTTAGACGCCAGGTGAAGACCTTTTTATTCTCCCAGTATTTTATTCTCCCAGTAACAGTCTATAAATTAATTTCAACTTTGCTGTTTTAAATTTGTATTTCTGCATTGCTGCTGATTTTATCTTGGTGGTGCTTTTATATTGTGTTTTATATTATGGTTTTAAATTGTTGTTTTATACTTTGAATGGTCTTAATTTTTGTGAACCGCGCACAAGCTGATAAGGCCGTCATAGGACAAACCAACATCCCGGCACACTCCACCTCCAACAGAGGCCCTTCAGCATCAAAAGGCTACCACACCCTGCATCATTTGAAGCTTCTGGACAGTCATCAAGGGTGGACCTACGAGGAATATATTACAGTAGCCAAGCCTCAAGACAGCCATTTTACCCTCAGCTAAAGAGACAGGCTCATAGCTGTTGACTGGCCATAGCCCCATAGTTTTAGGGGATCCACCACCGCAGGGCAAACACGCCTCCTTGGAACCGCTGGGGCAAATTCGTCTCTTGGGCTAGCAGACCCCAGGGGTGGGTGGGCAAGACGCTGGGGGAAGGGCAGGAGAAACTTCAGCTGCCTCCTGCTTCACAATTGGAAATCTTGCCCCTGACACCAGTTCACCACAACTTAAAAGTTTGATGGGGAGGAAAACCGAACAGTATCGGGACCTAATGAGGCAAATCAAACAAAATATGCGTCCAGTCCTCATTGTTCTTGCCCTGTTGAGCAGCATGAGTCACCCACCTGAAAAAGCAAGGCAATATTGCCTAGAGAAGCAGCACCCGTTTCCCAGCTGAATCGGTGGACTGGGCACCCTCTTTTTTCTTTTCCACAGTGAAGGTGGCAAAGAGAGGCTGAAGATCTCTGACCTTCTCCCAGAAGTCTGCGGTGTTTTCATTAAGAAGGTGTTGCAAGAATGACGTTTTGACTGCCCAGCTCCACTGAATAAAGAGCCCTTTCTGGTCAAGGTTTAGCTCTGGCCGGTCTTGGAAACTGTTAAAAACAGCTCTAGGAAGGAAGGGAGAGAGATTGGTCTGGTGGGGAAGGATGGGGCAGGAGGCAACGGAAGACACAGCCCATCTCTTAGCCTGGGGAAAGACGCCTTTTATTGGCTGGAGGCTATGGAGGGATTGCTCAGGGCTGGCACACGTGCAGAAAACCCTGATTTTCTCATCTCACTCTGTGTACAGGCAGCCCCAGAGTGCTGGATTAGATTTGTCTTTATTTATTGAGACACTTTACATCTCATCCATCCACCAAGGACTTTGGAGGTGTTGCTATATCTGGACTTAGCTCATTTTACTCTTACAACAGCCCTGTGAGGTGGGCTAGGCTGAAAGGCAGATTTGCTCAGAACTGTGCCAACCGAGGGGTGAGCGGGGATTGGAACCCGTACTGACTGCTGCCATTTGTTTATGGACAGAGGCTATTTGAGGCTCAGCGTAACACAGCTGCTAGGGGCTTGGGCTATGAATCCAGAATCTCTGGATCCCAATCAAGCCCAGGAAGTGACTTTTTTAGAAAAACAACCAATTCTCTCAGTCCCCTTTCCACCCCTCTCCTCCATCTGCAATATAAGTATAATACCAGCCTACCTTACAGGGCTGGTGTGAGAAATTGTAGTTGAAGTAGTTTGGACCTTTGAAACGTCCTATGTGAATACTTTGAGTAATGACTAGCATTGCCTTTTTTTTTGCTCTGGCACGGCAGGCAAGAAATACAGTCATCCTAACATGGAGATGCCCGTTATAGGGGAACGCTTCACCGGTTGAATTTCTGCCTGCATTCTAGCAGCCGTGGGGGGAGCAGCATGGTCTGGCTGTTGTGGGGGAGACTGGACCACCCTGTAGGCCCTTCTCAAGCCCTGTAACAGGAGGCCCGGGCTAAGGGCACCCCTCTGACTTTAACCAGAACTCAGTGCTTCAATGAACACATCCTCACCCTATTCTAGGGCTCTTGCGCTTCTGATGGCAGGCAGAAATGCGACAGGTGCAGCCTGCTCTCCTAATCCTTTCCATCCCCGGGCTCTGCCTGCCCTGGAGGTGTTTTAAACACCCGCCGCCCAGAGAAAGGCGCCAGCCCCAACGGAAAAGGCGTTAGGCGGCTCCTGCTGTGGTCGCGCGTTCCCCGGGTCCCTCCCCCGACTTGCAAAGGGTGGATTCTCGGGGATCCTTTTTCCTGCCGCCCAGCTGAGCCGGGAATGAAAGGCGGAGGTGGCCGTGAGCCCCGCAGTCCCCCTGCCACGAGCTGGGCAGGGCCGCAGCCGGCACAGAAGGCCTCTTTTCTGCAGCCCCGGACCGTGTTGTTTTTTCCAGGAATGTGCGGAATCGCGCCGCGTCCGGCCAGCCCGCCGGCGGACACACGCACAGGCGCGCACACTGGCTCCATTCAAGGCGGCAGCCGGGACGGGAGCAGCAGCAGCAGCAGCCGCCGCACCGCGGGCTGGCGGCCTGGCTGGCTGGCTGGCACCCCTTGGGCAGCCCATCCCGGCCCCCCTGGAAGTGGCAGCGGGCTTGGAGACAGACGCGAGCAGGCCAGGAAAGGACTCTGCGCGTGCGTGCGTCTGCAGCAGCCTTCCCCAACCTGCGCCGCCCAGGTGTGTGGGGTTACAGCTCCCACCCGGGCAGGATCTACACGACTGCTTTAAAGCACTTCATAACAGTTTTGACAACTGTTGGGGCCCAGGACACGCTCCATATACTGTTTTCAAAAACGGTTATAAAGTGCTTTAAAGCGCTTTAAAGCAGTAGTGTAGATCCAGCACCCTCCCACCCATGTTCCCGGGGCCGGTGCCAGACTATTTTGCGCCCTAGTCAAGGTGAGCTACTTAAACCCACCCACCCCCAAAAATGCCAACTTTGTTTTTTAAGAACAGATGTTTCCTGGAAAAAATAAGAAGCACAAAACTTGAAACTGCTAAATTTATTTTAAAGTCCAAGAAAGACGTCATGCCAATTATAGCAAACAAATTGGAAAGGAATGTCTATGGGTCTAAAATGCATTATTTAATAGGAATATCATCTCCAAATCATCCCCCCCAACTCACACGTGTGCACACACACACACACACACACACTCAGCATCACTCACTCCAAACAAACACACGCATGAACACATGCATTCGCTCAAAGACCCCCTGCACCCCATTCTCCAGAAGTCCAAACGTGGAGCCGCCCATCCCAGCATCCGCGGCTTCGCTTTGGCGGGCGAGATGGCGCCCCGTGCCCATCCAGCTGAAGCGAAGCCAGGGACACTGGGGTGGGGGGTGCGGCTCCACGTTCAGACTTCCACCCGGAAGCTGCCCTGGAGGGCGGCCATCACTACATCTTGTGGTAGTGAGTTCCATAGTTTAACTATGTGCTGTGTGAAGAAGTCCTTCCTCTTATCTGTCCTGAATCTCCCACCAATCAGCTTCATTCTAGTATTATGGGAGAGGGAGAAAAATGTCTCCCTATCCACATTCTCCGCACCATGCATCATTTTGCACACCTCTATCATGTCTCCCCTCAGCCTCCTTTTCCCCCCAAGCTAAACAATCCCAGCTGTTGTAACCTTCCCTCATAGGGGAGATGCTCCATCACCTTGATCATTTTATGATGATCTAGTGGTTTTCAAACGTTGTTCTTTCAAGGGAAGCCTTTCGACATTGGCTTTATCTGCCAAGGAACGTTCCTTAAGCGTTACCCACAGAACGCCTCTGCATTGTGGAGGGTTCTGGGTTGCAGGCTCCTAGCCAGGATGGGGGCCCCTCAGTCACAGCCCCAAGTCAACTGTGAACGTGCACTGAAAGACGTGCACTGCGTTGCTCCCCTAACTCTTCAGATTGCAGGAGAGGACTGCTAAAACAAGCTATTTGTTGGAAGAACGCGCACCCATCGGCCGTGATAAGACGCCCCCTTGTAATCTTCTGAGGAACCCCTGTGTTCTCTGGAACACAATTTGAAAACCACCAATGGAGGGAGAGAAATTAAATAAGGTGCGTTAATGTGTGGCATGGTGGTGGAGGGAGCATAAGAAATGATGTTGTGGATGGGAGTTCTGAAAAGAGTGGAGAATGTGGGTAGCAAGTTCCAGAAGATCTAGATTGGAGTTTTCCAGGAGAAGAGGTCTTTCTTCCCCAAATTCCTTTCTTCTTCGTAGAGGCAGGGCCGGTGCCAGACTATTTTGCGCACTAGGCAAGGCGAGCTACTTGCACACACCCCCCCCAAAACTGCCAACTTCGATTCAGCTGTTCAAGAAGAGTTCTGAACTATTATAGTTTCCTTTTATTATGTTTTTTTCCCCTTAAAACAGCTAATTTGTAGGGCTGTGCTCCGCTTCTCTTCGGGTCGGAGAAGCAGAAGCGGATCGGGGTCCGCCTTAAGGGGAGGTGAAGAGGATCGGGGGGAGGGGGCAGCAGAGCGTCACGGAGCGGATCGAGATGAAGGCGGATTCTTCGCCTCGATCCGGAGCTCCGAAAAAAAGGTAAGGGTGCCTTACCTGGCGCTGCCGCCGCCCGTGCAGCAACGACGGCAGAGCCAGGTAAGAGGGGAGGGGGATCTTACCTGGTCCGTCGTGGTCCGTCGCCGGCTTTACTTGAGCTCGTGGTTCAACCCGGAAGTGTAGGCCCCAAGCCGCGGGTTCAGCCGCGGGCTGAAGTGAAGCTGGTGACAGGCCGTGACGGACGCAGGGAAGGGGTGGAGGGGGCCTTACCTGGTGGCGGCACCGCCGCCGCAGTCCATGCGGCGATGGAGCCAGGTAAGGGGGCAGAGGGGAAGGGTCTTACCTGCGTCCGTCACGTTCTAACAGAGGCTTCAACTGAGCCCGAGGATTCAAACCGGAAGACCAGGCCGCGACTGCGGCCTGGTCTTCCTGTTTGAGTTCTCGGGCTCAGTTGAAGCAGCCTCCGGAATGCGACGGATGCAGGTAAGGAGGGAGGGGGGCCTTACTTGGCGCTGCCCCCGCCACTGCGGAGCTCAGATTCGGAGCTGGAGCTCTGCAGCGGAGCGGACCATAGGCGAATCAATGCAGGGCGGATTGGGCCTGATCTGCAATTTGCGGATCGGGTGCGGAGCAGATCGGGGGGTCCGTGCACAGCCCTACTAATTTGTATAAAACTGACCCTTAAAGGGCAGCACTACGCCCCTCTGAGGTCTGTGCCCTAGGCGGCTGCCTGGTTGGCCTAACGGTAGCGCCGGCCCTGCATTGTGGGGCCTTTTCAACCAGGTAGATTGATACGTGCGGGTCTGCATGTGGGGAGTCTATGCTGTTCCACTTGCCCCTCCTACCTGGGTCTTGTCAAAGTGACCCTGACAAGGCAGAGCCAGGGATCCTGCTGTAAGAGAAGCGGAGCAGGAATCGGAAAATGCATCGGCCTGGGACGTGCTCCGGCGTGTGCTGTGCTTGGCCACGTGGCTCTTGTGTGACCTTAGTGTCTGGGTGTCGGTGCCCTGGTGAGTTAGTGATTAATCTGTTCTGCAAGGGCAGTGGGGGTGGGATTTGAGGTCTTGGATGCCCCCCCCTCCCCGAAGAGTGTGGGCACTGTGTTTGATGAGTAAACAAACTCAAGGGTCATGGACCACTGTGTGTGGGTGGCAGTGGTGGGAGATAAAGATTAGGACAATGGCCCGGAGGGTTGGGATGAGGATCTGAAGGCAGGCCGCCGTCCCCAATCCGGTGTCCTCCAGAAGCGTTGGACTACAACTTCCATCATTCCCAACACAGGGATGATTGTAGAGAGCCAGTGTGGTGTAGTGGCTAAGGTGTTGGGCTGGGAGTCTGGAGATCCGGGTTCTAGTCCCCACTCGGCCATGGAAACCCACTGGGTGACTTTGGGCCCGTCACAGATTCTCAGCCCAGCCTACCTCACAGGGTTGTTGTTGTTGTGAGGATAACATGGAGAGGAGGATTATGTACGCTGCCTTGGGTTCCTTGGAGGGAAAAAGGTGGGATATAAATGTAATAAATAAATGAATAGTCCAGCACATCTGGAGGTTGCCATTTGGGGAAAGGCTGAAATAAGGGATTCCCACCCTCAACCCCAACGCTCATTACTTTTCTTGGTCAGAGGTCTGTCAAGAATCTCAGGTCCTCCTAAAGCTAGGCCATATTGCAGGGCTTTTCAGACTGAGTAGTTGACCTGAACATCATTCTTTGTAAAGGGTAAATTAGGCTTTTTTCGCTTCACCTGCAAGCAAGTGAGGCAAGGGGCTGCTTTCAGGATCTTGGATTTCAGATATCCAGAAGTTCATTGTGAGCTAGAGTCTTGCAAAGGAGCTAGAGTCTTGCAAGGAGCTTGGATTCCATCTGACAAAGCAGAAGGCTTATTTAGATTTATGTGCTGAGGAGCTGCTCTGCCTTGCAATGAGCTTTGCTGTAGGCTACCTTCATTGCTAATGACTTTGCACAGGACACATCAAGGAAGGTGAAATTTTCCAGAAAAACAAGGAGGTTCTATGTCATTTTAGATCCGGGCGGGGGGGAGGGGGGCAGAAGGAAGCAGGAGTAATTCTCAGCAGGTTTTGCAGCCCCACCCTTAGATATAAAGCTATCAATGAAAGATAAGGCTATCAAGGGCTACTAGTCATGTTGCTTCTATATTTCCCTCGCTATCAGTTGCTGGCAAACCCGAGCGGGTGGCTGCTGTTGCGCTCATGTCCTGCTTGTGACCTCCTGTCTCACAGGCCTCAGGTTTGCCACTGTGGAAGCAGAACGCTGGACTCAATAGGCCTTCGGTCTGATCCAACAGGGCTTTTCTTATGTTCTTAAGATTAAATTGCAGAAAAGGCTTATATTTGGTGAGCCTTTTCTTGCAGTGGCATTTTTGTAATTCCTCACAACAGCCGTAGCAATGTTGACATCCCAGGTCGAACCTTCACCCGTATTTTTAAGCCCATGGATTTGTGTCTTTGACATGCCAGCTTGTCAGGAATAATGGCATGTGCTTTGAAACCCAGGGGAGGGGCCCTAAGGTCCTACTTAGATAGTCCAGCTTCCTGGAGGTCAAAGCAGGAGGGATAGAGATCAGTCTGAAAATTGCAAGAGTTTGCAAGCCCCAGGGTAGGTTGATTCAGGGGCCTAGTTCTAATGGAGGTGGTCAACCTGTGTCCACGCCTCAAAATTCCTCCACATTGGGGTTGGCCATGTGCACTGCTTTCAGACAGAGAACAGGCCTCTTCTTGAGTAGGGTGACCATATGAAAAGGAGGACAGGGCTCCTGTATCTTTAACAGTTGCATAGAAAAGGGAATTTCAGCAGGTGTCATTTGTATATATGGAGAACCTGGTGAGATTCCCTCTTTGTCCCAACAGTTAAAGCTGCAGGAGCTATTCTAGAGTGACCAGATTTAAAAGAGGGCAGGGCACCTGCAGCTTTAACTGGTGTGATGAAGAGGAAATTTCACTAGGTTCTCCATATATACAAACGACACCTGCTGAAATTCCCTTTTCAATACAACTGTTAAAGATACAGGAGCCCTGTCCTCCTTTTCATAGGGTCACCCAGTTCTTGAGAGCATACTCAGTTTGAAGGGCTGTCCAGCCCAATGGTGGTTTCAGTGGAGAGCAGACTGAGCAGCCCCACAAGTCTCCCAGTCACACTCTTCCCCACCATGGTGGGATTTGTCCCAAGGGATTTGTTTGCCTGACAGGTTGGGCACCTCAGAACTAGGCCTGAGAAGGGCTGTGTCCTTCTGCTGTGTTTGGACATCTGTTGCTGTGTGAGGAAGCCAGCACAGCTGCACAGCCATCACCTAATGGTGAGCGACCATGTCAGCCTGTTGTAAGAGTCCTGTGGCACCTAAAAGACTAACAACTTATGCCACAACACACATGTCAAATCTTCAGGAGGCCACAAGAATAAGAAGAAATAAGGAGACCTAGCAACCTGCAACCTTACCTAGGGTGACCCTATGGAAAGGAGGACAGGGCTTCTGTATCTTTAACAGTTGCATACAAAAGTGAATTTCAGCAGGTATCATTTGTATGCATGTAGCACCTGCTGAAATTCCTTCTTCATCACAACAGTTAAGGCTGCAGGAGCCCTGCCCTCTTTTGTATCTGGTCACTCTAGTATAGCTCCTGCAGCTTTGTGATGTAGAGGTAATTCCACCAGATGCTGCATGTATACAAATGACACCTGCTGAAATTCCCTTTTCTATACAACTGTTAGATACAGGAGCCCTGTCCTCCTTTCCATAGGATCACCCTGGTTTTACTGGAGGCTGTTTTTGACAGCGGAGTAAAGTGTGTCTCTTTGCAAGCATTCACCCTAAAGTTGGAAAAGAGAAAGGACCCTGACCACCAAGGGAGGTAAGGTAGTGATACACCTACCATAATTTATTGGTATTTTTTCTGATTATATATACTAGCAATCCAAAAATAGGTATCTAAGTTCCATTTATATCAATGTAAGCCATATTTTCTCTGGATTGCACTCTTTTGTCTTCCGTTTTAAATAATTTCACAGTGTGATTGGGGTGCCAGTTCAGATTTTAGTTGGGAAGGCAAGGCAAAGAGATCTCACTTTGGATCTGGTGGTGGTGGTTAAACTCAAGATTTTGGGTCTCTTGAGTTTGTGCCATGAAAGACTGGGAGGGTTATCCACGAATCACCCTGTTTGAGATTTTGAGTATTGGGAACAATGAACCTCTTTGATCATCAGACCAGATTTACAAACTCCTTGTCAGGGAAAAAAAATAAAACCTGAATACCATTTTGTTTTAATTATCGTTAATACCATAAAAAGAGAGACACACACATGTAAAACAAGGACAACCCCCTGAATTGTCTCTAAAGTATGATATATTAAATCAACTCTTACCCTTTTTCCCAAAAGAAAGCACAAATATTTAAATATAAAGCCACTTAATAATAAAAAAAATCTGAACTATATTCTTCCTGCTCCTCTTCAGGTTGAGGCCTACATTGTCTTTGGTGTAACCAAATCCCTTTGTGTGTGTGTGTGTGTGTGTGTAACAATGGAGTCCTGCCAAGTATGATTCTGACCTAAATGGGTGGGTTTGACGATCCCAAGACAAGAGTTCAACCATAGACTGTAACATCTGTGTTGAGATAAGAAAGTCAACTGTCCTAGGCCGAGGGATAGGCCTCAGCTTACTCAAGATTGCATAATTTCCTTTTCACCTTTGTCCCTTTTCAACTTTGCAATGGACATCCATCAAAGCTCCAATCCTGGAGATGTCGGATATCTTCAATAGCAGTAAGATTCATAGTGGGGTCCATCATTTGGGGATGGCGGGATTTGCCCTTGGGAACCCGTGTTGACAACAGTACAACCATAAGGTGAATTATGGTTGACAGCAACAAGGTGTGGGCTACTTCTTCCTTGTAGCTCCCTGGTCATTATGGGCAAGTGAGTCTATTGAAATGGAAGGGCCCCAAAGGAGCTCTTGACCGCTCTGAGGCAACATTGGTCTTGAGGTCTTGAGAGCATGTGGTTCATCAGAGCCAGGCCTCTGGCGATTTGCTCCTTTCCACCAGCCGTGTTGCATTTGGTCGGCAAAAGGAGGGCACATCGTCTTGATGGTCTTGCTGGTGATTGTGGCACAAGGCAGAGTTTCTCTCCTTTCTCTGGCCTCCTCTTTTTTCCGCTTTGCAACAGGCCAACAGCCTTAAGAAGCGTTGAGCAAGGAGCGGCTGTAGAGGTTCTGATAATAGGAGCCAGTTTCGCTGAGCGAGGTGGACGTCTGGTAAGTGTGTTTGTTTTCCACTGAGTGCGGGGAGCCATAGCCATTGTATGCCATGGCCTGCTCATAGGACTTCAGGTCGATCTTGTGGCTCTGCTCTGTGGACATCAGGTTGGTGATGGAAAAAGGATGGTTGAAGTTGAACTGAGGGTCCATTTTGAGGTCACTTGGAAGATCCAAATTGGTAATGGAGGTGGCAAAGTAGTGGCTATTCATGGACTGCGAGATGGGGGCTGGGGAGGCCTCGGAAGCTGGAGATGAGCCGTGGGCCCCTGAACAATCTAGCTGGACCAAACCTCTTTGCTCCTCAGACCCATGGGAGGTGTCTGAATGGCCCGACTCTGCCCCTTCCGAACCTGTGTTGGGGCTCTGGCCCTCTTGAAGACCTTCAGGAATCTTGGAGGCCTGGTCTTGGGCATTGGAAGCCTTGGAGTTAGGCTTCTTGGCCTTGTCCTCAATTTTGAAACGCTTCTGGCGCCTCAGGTAGCATCCGTTCTCAAACATGTTGCCTGAATTTGGGTGGAGGGCCCAGTAGGAACCTTTGCCGGGCTTGTCTGGGGACCGGGCCACCTTGACGAAACAGTCGTTGAAGGAGAGGGAGTGGCGGATAGAATTCTGCCAGCGCTGCTGGTTTTCACGGTAGTAAGGGAAGAGGTCCATGATCCACTGGTAGATCTCATTGAGGGTCAGCATCTTGCTCGGGGCCTGCTGAATTGCCATGGTGATGAGGGAGATGTACGAATAGGGCGGCTTGGCATGGGTCAGCGTGCGCCGGTATGACTTGCTGATCTCTTTGGGCCGATTCATGCTTGACGGAGAGTAGCCCAGTGGGGCCATTGGCTGGCCGACATTTTGATAGGGCGACAGAGAACTGAGCGTGGGGGCCTGAGCACCCAGCGGAGTCAATACTGGGCTAACTGGGGATGCCACTGTCGGAAGGCCCATGGGGCTGGTGGCGTTGGTCAGTCCAGTGAGAGAAGGGCTACTCAAGCCGCTGTTTGGATATGTCATGTTCATGGAGCTGGGGGAACTGAGCGGGTTCAACGTCACGTAGGAATTGATAGGGTTCATAGGCCCCAAGCTGGATGTCATAGTGCTCACTGAAGGAAATACCTACGGGAAGAAAAGAGAGACTGTCAAAACAGAGACTTGCATGCCATGGGGAGACAAATGTGGGAGAAATAGAATAGGGGGGAGGCAACCATTTAGCAATTTGTGAAACTGTCCATTTTGGTTTTTTTTTTTTTTTTTAATTAATCTATTTGAATTTTATAACACATACAATAATTCCTCCACATTGGGGTTGGCCATGTGCACTGCTTTCAAACAGAGGACAGTCCTCTTCTTGAGAGCATGCTCAGTTTGAAGGGCTGTCCAGCCCAACGGTGGTTTCAAGAGAGAGAAGGGATCTTGAAGTTGCCTATCAAGAATTAGCAGACTGAGCAGCTCCACACGTCTCCCAGTCACACTCTTCCCCACCATGGTGGGATTTGTCCCAAGGGATTTGTTTGCCTGACAGGTTGTCCACCTCAGAACTAGGCCTGAGAAGGGCTGTGTCCTTCTGCTGTGTTTGGACATCTGTTGCTGTGTGAGGAAGCCAGCACAGCTGCACAGCCATCACCTAATGGTGAGCGACCATGTCAGCCTGTTGTAAGAGTCCTGTGGCACCTAAAAGACTAACAACTTATGCCACAACACACATGTCAAATCTTCAGGAGGCCACAAGAATAAGAAGAAATAAGGAGACCTAGCAACCTGACCTAGGGTGACCCTTATTCTCCTTTCCAGAATTGTAGTATGTATCCTGCGACGGTTTACTCCCTTTCCCTTTTCCTAATACAAATTTAACAGATGGTCTCCAAATCTCATCAAAGTCATTTCGCTTCAGCACTCCTCTCTTAACTTTAATACTACTCGTGAGTCTGTCATTAATAGTTATATCCCAGACTTCTTTATACCATTCTTCTATTTGACAATCCCTTTGTTCCTTTGTGAAACTGTCCAGAGCACCACCACAAAATGGCTGCCATGGGAGGTGTGGCTTACCAGGCACACGTGATAGGAGTCCCTCCCCACTCCTTTTCTTGGTGGCTGGACATGCTGCAGAGGGAATCCTCGGCCTGCAACTGCCCACTATTTTCCTTTCCGAAGAAAGTCTCTGAGCCCCACGTGTGACCCAGATGTAGGGTGACCCTATGAAAAGGAGGACAGGGCTCCTGTATCTTTAACAGTTGCATAGAAAAGAGAATTTCAGCAGGTGTCATTTGTATATATGGAGAACCTGGTGAAATTCCCTCTTCATCACAACAGTTAAAGGTGCAGGAGCTATACTAGAGTGACCAGATTTAAAAGAGGGCAGGGCACCTGCAGCTTTAACTGGTGTGATGAAGAGGAAATTTCACCAGGTTCCCCATATATACAAATGACACCTGCTGAACTTCCCTTTTATAGAATCATAGAATAGCAGAGTTGGAAGGGACCTACAAAGCCATTGAGTCCAATCCCCTGCTCAATGCAGGAATCCATCCCTGACAGATGCTTGTCCAGCTGCCTCTTGAAGGACTCTAGTGTGGGAGAGCCCAAAACCTCCCTAGGTAAGTGATTCCATTGTCGTACTGCTCTAACAGTCAGGACGTTTTTCCTGATGTCCAGCTGGAATCTGGCTTCCTTTAACTTGACCCCATTATTCCGTGTCCTGCACTCTGGGAGGATCGAGAAGAGATCCTGGCCCTCCTCTGTGTGACAACCTTTTAAGTATTTGAAGAGTGCTCTTATGCCTCCCCTCAATCTTCTCTTCTCCAGGCTAAACATGCCCAGTTCTTTCAGTCTCTCTTCATAGGGTTTTGTTTCCAGACCCCTGATCATCCTGCTGTCTTTAACAGTTTAACAACTGTTAAAGATACAGGAGCCCTGTCCTCCTTTTCATATGGTCACCCTACTCAGAGGCATTCATGGGAAATGAAGATAGCAGCAGCTGGAGGGCCTGTCTTTGCTTTGAAGCGACCCCAGGAAATGTGTTAATGAAAAAAAAAAACCAGTGGGAAGGGTAGGGCATCTTGGCGGGCACCAAGCAAGGTGTCTGGGTCTACTGATGCCCGTGGGCATGACGCCTAGCTGTGCTGTAATAGCTGAACAGTAAACAGAACACACAATAGGTGAAACTTTCCCCATCGTTAACATAAGTAAAGCAGACAAGTGCACCGAACAAATTACTATGTAAAGATACAAAAGCCCTTTCGGGTATTCCTGTTTTGTTTTTAAAAGGTGGCGATGCCTTTACAAGGGCTTCCAAAAAATGCAGGGGAAGAAAATAAGTTGGAATTGTCCATCTTTGTTTCAGAAGGGAACCCTATGAAGGGCACGCACGCCTCACAGGGAACAAAGAGGAGAGCTGTGTGCATGCACAGCTTGTCCAGTGACATCTGAGTTGTCATTTCCAGAGGACTGTGCTGATGAAGCCTTCCTCCCCTTAATAAAAGGAGGTGGGTTTGTGGCCCATGAACCAAATAATTTCCCTTGCAAGGAATAATTTCCCTGTTTACCGAACGTTTATTTGCTCAGAACCGCTGAAGAGGCATCAGGTGCTTAAGGGCAGAGAAGCAGCACCTGCTATTTGCATAAGATAGGGACTTAATTGGCAACGCTATTGATCCTTATTGATAAGTGAGGCCCTGCTGCCACAGGGTGGGTGGGCGATGCAGATCAATACCCTTTGGTGCCACAGGCCTCAACTGGCCATATGCCCGTCTGTGGCTGCAAGGCAGGGAGAAGACGACTTTTAATAGGGTTTTGTTGCAGAAAGGAGAGACGCCTCAACTTTCAGGGATTAGAGCAGACTTCCCCAACCTGGTGCCCTCCAGATGTTTGGACTTCAATTCTCATCAGTCCCAGCCAGCATGACCAATGGTCAGCAATGCTGGGTGTTGTGGTGCAAAACATCTGGTGGGCACCAGGTTGGAGAAGTCTGGGCTATAGTGTTGGGTTTCGATGTCTGAAACCTATATTACAATCCCTGCTCAATCAGGACATTCACTCGGCATGGGGGTCAGCGTGCACCTTTGAGGAAGGTCAGGATAATAAATCTGATCAATCAATAAAATGAATACATTACAACTGCCTTCCCTCTCAGCATCCTCTCAGTTTAATCCAACGCATATGGCCATGCTGGCTGGGGAAGGTGGGGCTTGTAGTCCAACACAGAGGGCACCAGCTTGGAGAAGCCTGTCTTATATAAACCAGTTGAATTGTCAAGGTGTCCCAAAGAAGGGCATATCCTCACCCCTTGCAGAACTACAATTCCCACGGTTCCTTGTAGGTGGGAGGGAGCTAAGGCCGCCTGGGAGCAAGATTCGGTGGGATTTACATCTGAGTAGGTTTGGGCTGTAAATTCAGTCCGGCATGTGGTTGCCAAATAATTAGAAGGGGACTTTTGTTCTGGCAGGGAGAAGCTCTGGGAAACCATAGGGAAGGGATTCAGTCTAAAAACCTGCCCAGTCTCCTCTTTAGTAAGGGAAGGACATAGATTCATAGAATCATGAATAGCAGAGTTGGAAGGGTCCTACAAGGCCATTGAGTCCAACCCCCTGCTCAATGCAGGAATCCACCCTAAAGCATCCCTGACAGATGGTTGTCCAGCTGCCTCTTGAAGGCCTCTAGTGTGGGAGAGCCCACAACCTCACCAGGCAACTGGTTCCATTGTCGTACTGCTCTAACAGTCAGGAAGTTTTTCCTGATGTCCAGCTGGAATCTGGCTTCCTGCAACTTGAGCCTGTTATTCCGTGTCTTGCACTCTGGGAGGATCGAGAAGAGATCCTGGCCCTCCTCTGTGTGACAACCTTTCAAGTCTTTGAAGAGTGCTATCATGTCTCCCCTCAATCTCCTCTTCTCCAGGCTAAACATGCCCAGTTCTTTCAGTCTCTCTTCGTAGGGCTTTGTTTCCAGATCCCTGATCATCCTTGTTGCCCTCCTCTGAACACGCTCCAGCTTGTCTGCCTCCTTCTTGAATTGTGGAGCCCAGAACTGGACGCAATCCTCTAGATGAGGCCTAACCAGGGCCGAATAGAGAGGAACCAGGACCTCACGTGATTTGGAAGCTATACTTCTATTAATGCAGCCCAAAATAGCATTTGCCTTTCTTGCAGCCATATCGCACTGTTGGCTCATATTCAGCTTGCATAGGAAGCTGCGTTATATTGAATTATACCACTCGTCCTTCTAGCCAAGTAATGGTTGACACTGACTGGCAGCAGTTCTCCAGCATTTCGGGAAGGATTTTTTCGTAGCCCTACCCAGAGGTGTCGGGATCGAACCTCGGACTTTCTGCATGCAAAGCACGGTCTCTCCCACCTATTTACAGTTTCTCCTTACAACCCCTCCTTAGCACTGACAGTGTTTAGCATTAGTGCTTTGTGAGTGCTCCACATGCATGACCACAGCAACCCTTGCAACACCCCTGTAAGGTAGTTCAGTATTACTATCCCTAATAATTGCAGATGGCGGGGCAGGAGCTGAAACGGAAAGACAGTGGCTTGCTTAAGGTCATGTCGTTAGCAGAGCTGAGATTTCAACGGGGGATTTTCCAGCTCACGCGGTTGGGCACCACATGACGCTGGCTGGCTGGCTGGCTGGTTCTCCCTCTGGCTTCATGGACTGGATCCACCTAAACTCAGCCACCCAAATGTTTGTCTAAGGGCCTTATATAACCTGTTCCCCTGCTCCACCCACAACCCTTTACTGTTAAGGGTGGTAGAGCAGTCAGCCTGTTCCATTGGTTCTAAGGACAGCCTTGCCAGTGCAGAGCTTTGCAGAATGTGGGACAGTACAGACCCCCCACTTGCTGGGGAGAGGATCCCAAGGCTGGTGGAAGAGCCAGCCAAGAGCATGTTGTGATAAAGGCCTTGTGACCAGGGAGCCTGGTTCACTTCAGTTTTGTAGGGCCAACTTCCTCCCAGGATCCTCGTCTGGTCTGGGAAGAAAGAAGTAAAGGAAGAGCTGTGTTCTAAAGCAGCCTTCCCCAACCATGCTGGGGATAATGGGGGTTGTAGTCCAACACATCTGGAGGGTGCAAAGTTGGAGAAGTTTCTCTAATGAAAGCCCCTGTGTAGGACCAAGGAGCATCAGATGTGCTGTCTTCTAAGCCAGCCTGTAGATCCTCGCATAAGAACATCAGAAGAGCCCTGATGCTGGATCAGACCAAGGGTCCATCTAGTCCAGCACTCTGTTCCCACAGTGGCCAACCAGCCATCGGCCAGGGATGAACAAGCAGGACATGGTGCAACAGCACCCTCCCGCCCATGTTCCCCAGCAACTGGTGCACACAGGCTTACTTAGGGTGACCCTGTGAAAAGGAGGACAGGGCTCCTGTATCTTTAACAGTTGCACAGAAAAGAGAATTTCAGAAGGTGTCATTTGTATATATGGAGAACGGGGTGAAATTCCCTCTTTATCACAACAGTTAAAGCTGCAGGAGCTATACTAGGGTGACCAGTTTTAAAAGAGGGCAGGACACCTGCAGCTTTAATTGTCCTCCTTTTCATATGGTCACCCTAGCTTACTGCCTCGAATACTGGAGATAGCACACAACCATCAGGGCTAGTAGCCGTTGATAGCCTTCACCTCCAGGAATTTATCCAACCCATCCAAATTGGTGGCCATCACTACAGCAGGAAGCTTGCACACACCTGGATCTGAGAATCTTCACACACTCTACAACTTTTTGGTTGTTGTGGGGTGTGGGGACACAAAGCAAGGGGGTTGTCCAGAAGGGGCAGGAAGCTGGAAAAGGTGGAGAGACCGTCTAACCTTAAACCATTTTGTCTGCAGTCCGAGGCCGTGTCTTTCCAGGCACGGAAAACACCTACCACAACCTGGGGAGATGCCATATCCAAAGCCTCTTTGTCTGGCCAGTAGGACTTCTGAACAGTGTGCTTTGAACCCTAAGCTATATCAGAAAATCCTTCTGGAACTTCTCAGAGCATCAACCATGGTTTGCTGTGCTGATTTTTGGGTTGCTCTTCAGGAAATACATCGGCTGGGTACAAGGAGCTCATTGCATGGTTCTTTGGAGTGTGGCCATGGAATACAACTGATTTCAATGATAAAATATTGGGTCAGGGCAGATATAACACCAATTGATCTCCTAACCATGGTTAAGGGATTGGGAGCGCACCTCGAACTTGTGGGTTCCTCTTCTTTCCTTTCTCCTTCTCTTTCCTGTTTCGGAACTTATGGTAGCTAGGGTTATGCCACCTCTGGCATTTCCATTGCACGCGCCAAATCATAGTTTGTAACCATGGTTAGAAGTGGGTTTACAAACAGTGGTTCGGGTTAGTTAGGGTTAGAGGTAACCAGAGTTAGCTCTGTCAAACGATGGGAGGGGTGAGGGGTGTGCAAGAGAGGAAGAGGAGGAAGGAAGAGGAGGAAGGACCATTTGACTCCTTGGGGCCTTCCTCATCTCCTATTCAAGATGAGATCCGGCTTTACTTCCACATATAAGTACCACTATCTTAAGTAAAGCTGTTTCTCACTTGACAGCTAATAAGTTTGTAGAAAATTATAAAAAGCTCCTACAACTTACGACATCGAGCACTTAAAAACGAGCGCGCTGGCAGGTCACAGAATGCAACGCCCCACCCGCGTGATGTCCAGAGGCAGCGACATGGAACAGCGCAACGGAACTTTAGACGGGTTCCATCACCCGACCTGTCTTCTTCTATCTGCTTTAGTCCTGCCTTGGGTGTGTCTGTCCAGCAGCTTGGGTTTTTTTTTCCTGGTCCAAACATTGTAAATCATTTTTAGAATGAGTGAGGAAGATTACACTGCTCCTAACGAAGGTCAGCTTCCTATTGTCTCTGAGAAAGCAGATGGCTTTTGAACCTTCTTTCATTATCTTAGATTAAAGAGAGCTATTTCAAGGCCATGCTTAAACTCCCTTGTCATGTAGTTGGAATTTACCAGATATTCCTGGGGTCCAGTAGGAACCCACACCCCAGCCCAGATAGACAGCATCCGTTGGGTACAATGTGTGGAGAAACATCTTGTGTTGGATGAGTTGAGATCAATCAGAGATGCAGGGCCAATTGCTTTGACCAGCCTCCCCCAACCTGGGACCCTCCAGATGTTTTAGACCACAATTCTTACTCCGATCCAGTATGGTCAGTGGTTAGTGATTATTGGAGTCATAGTCCAAAACATCTGGAGGGCACCAGGTTGGGAAAGGCTGGCTTTGAGGGTCAAGTCACATTGGACGCAGTAATGCTTGTCTTTATGCTTTTGATGGTTTAAAATTTTTGTATATTTGTTTTTAATGTTCACTGTTTTTAACCTTTGTAAACCACCCAGAAAGCTTTGGCTATGGGGCGGTATATAAATGAAATAAATAAATAAATGTTCACGTTGGTGTTTGCAGACGTAACGTGTGGAGAACAGATGGGTGTTTATAAATACGTTGTGGGGCCACGTGCTTTCTGGTATGTGTCCCCTGTGTGTTGACAAATACATAACTGCAGTGTGTATGTGGCAAACACAACCTGCCACATAAATTGTAATTTGGCTCAGGTGCTTCAGTTTGTACAGTTTCTTCCTCCTCGCATGCAAATTGTTCTCTGAGAAAATAGTGGTTGGGCTTCCACCTGTCCAATGGTTGGGTTAGACGGCCTAGAATTTTACTTTTTCTTTTAAATAGGGTGACCCTATGAAAAGGAGGACAGGGCTCCTGTATCTTTAACAGTTGCATAGAGAAGGGAATTTCAGCAGGCGTCCTTTGTATATGTGGAGAACCTGGTGAAATTCCCTCTTCATCACAAAAGTTAAAGCTGCAGGTGCCCTGCCCTCTTTTAAATCTGGTCACTCCTAGTATAGCTCTGCAGCTTTTAACTGGTGTGATGAAGAGGGAATTTCACCAGGTTCTCCATATATACAAATGACGCCTGCTGAAATTCCCTTCTCTATGCAACTGTTAAAGATACAGGAGCTCTGTCCTCCTTTTCATATGGTCACCCTATTTTAAAAGAAAGGTAAGGATTTCCAGGTTGGTCACTGGTACATCTAGGGGTGATCACATTACACCAGTCTTAAAATCTCTTCACTGGCTGCCAATTAGTTTCCGGGCGAAGTACAAAGTGTTGGTTATCACCTTTAAAGCCCGACATGGTTTGGGTCCAGGCTACCTACGGGATCACCTTCTCCCATACAATCCGCCCCGCACACTCAGGTCCTCTGGGAAAAATCTACTTCAGCTAGCAAAAACTAGATTGACAACTGTTACCCAGAGGACCTTCTCTTCTGCTGCTCCCAGACTGTGGAATGGCCTGCCGGAGGAGACTCGTCAACTTGACAGTCTAGTAGCATTCAAGAAAGCTATCAAGACTGATCTCTTCCGGCAGGCCTATCCAGTGGAATGTTAGGATACTTTTAATATGCTTTTAGGATGTTTTTTAACAGTGTATACTATGTTTTTAATTAGTATTGTGTGTATTTTATGCTTGTTGCTGTTTCCCCACCTCGATCCAATCGGAGAAGCGGGTAAGAAATATATTATTATTATTATTATTATTATTATTATTATTATTATTATTATTATTATTAGTCGTCATATATTAAATTTCAGGACTATATATATATTCAATTCCAGAACCAGTGTGTGTGTTGCAGTGGGCGACGCGTTAGACCGGGAGATGTGTATTCAAACCTCAACGGCCTCTGTAGCTGATCTTGGGCCTAATGTGTTTTTCCAAATGCTTTCTTCTCAGCCACGACAGGGGTTGGATGAAAGCTCAAACTTCTTTTCTGGAAAAGCTGCTCGATCCTGCGCATCAAGGTTTTGAGAACCCAGCTTGCCACCTCCCCCGCCACCCTTTTACTTTGCAACTAGGGAGTTTCAGCATGTCCCGTTGCAAGTCTTGCAGGTTTGGGGACGAAGCAGCCTTAATTGCAGCTCAAGGGAGTGTGGGATTTAGTTTTTCCATGGCCCCTCTCATCTCCTAGATAGCTCCAAATCCTTTCCAAACAGCAAAGCAGACGCTTGGGTTGTGCAAGCCGCACCGGGGCCATCACCCCTCACCCTTCCCTCCTGGACAGACAGCCTTGGACATTAGAACCTGCTGTTTGCATGAAGGTCTGGCAACCAGCCCTGAGCTTTTGGTCCTTTCCCAAAAGGACAGAGGGATCTCTCGCCCATTGTGTACAAGAAGACCTTTGAAACAGGACAGGAGCAATATCAGAGCCCACCTCTTAGTTGGGAAACTGGGAGACGCAATCATAAAGTTTTGCCTGTGTATCGTATACTATGACACCAGATGCTTTAGGGTGGATTCCTGCCTTGAGCAGGGGGTTGGACTCGATGGCCTTGTAGGCCCCTTCCAACTCTGCTATTCTATGATTCTATGAATTAAACCATCATAAAGACCTTGCCCTGATTTACTTGTCACACGCTGCTCTCTGATGCATGCTTACTCAGAAGGAAGTCACACTGTGTTTAGTGGGGCTCCCCTATTAGCAAGCGTGTACAGGATCGCAGCCCCAATTGCTGAGTATCGAGCTTCATCCCACATACCTGTTTCCCGCTAATTATCCGGGCAGCAAGATCCTTTGCATACCAGGAAATGGTTTTAAGGGGGGAAATGTAAAAAAAAAAATCATAAAAAATCAATGGATGACCCAATCCGATTAAAATTTGGTATGCTTAAAGCTCTCCTTAATATCTATTACTGTGCCAATTTTGATGTCTTTATCTTTAAAGCTTACTCAGATGCAAGCATTTGTTTAATTTTTCTTCAAATCCTGCTCCTGCACCCCAGTGGCTGCTCGGGAAAACAACAAATGATACACTCGAAAACTATTATCAAAATACGACGAGTCTTTTGCTTTTATAGCACAATTAAAGCAGGATGCATGGGAATAGTTCACAATAAAAGCAGATTATAAGCTGGAAAACTTTGGAGTCCTTTGCATGCAATTCGCAGTGATTGAACAGTATAACGCTGGTGTGATAAAGCTAATTGTCACCATCACCCACAGTGCATCGCTGCAATAACTTGCACCCCCTTTACATGTGTACCTCACCTCTCCTTAAAACAGCAAGCATGTGATCATTTTTGTAGGGCATCTAAATCTCCTTTTCGGTGCCTGATGCATTTGATTGAGGGTTGCAACACTTCACTGATTAATCAGCCAGATGAACTGACTGAAATCCGTTTTTCATCAACTATTCCTTCAGCAAATAGGGCAGCAAATTATTAACTTTTTAAGATTTCATTTTAGATGACACGTTCTTTTCTCCCATGTGTCCCAACTATGTCCTCCACAAACCTGTTGGACTACAACTCCCATCATTTCCAGCCAGGAGGGGGTGGGGGAGGCTTCATCATATGTGTGCAGCAATATCCCACCTACAGTGTGCAAATTTATGCCAATATAATTGATCAATTAACCTATGAAGTCGACTCAGGCTGTAGCCCTAAATAAACTTTTATTAGGATGTGAGCCCCGTTGAACACATAGGGACTTATTCCTGCGTAAACAGGCTCAGGATTAAGGCTGCAATTCTACGCATGCTTACTCGGAAGTCAATCTCACTGAACTCATTGCGACTCACCTCTGGGTAAACAAACTTAGGACTGTGCTGCATGATTTCTTTAGTCAAGTGACCGCTCTCGTTTTATATAAGTTGGGTTACTAACATTTATTATTTATATTGTGCCATCGGGGAACGTTGCTTTACGACTGTACGGGAGAACATAATCAAAAGAAACTTGTCCTGAAAAACTTGCAGTCTATGGACCTGTTTGCTCCTCGTCTTTAAAAAATAGCTAGTAAGAAGAGGGCAAGGAGTGTGTGGGGTGTGTGTGTGTGTGTGTGTGTGCAGAAGGCAAGCCAAATTGGGACCTTGGCTGACATGGGGGGGGGGCGTTTAACCCTTTGCTTTCACTGTGGTTCCAATGTTGTGTGTATGTGGCTACTAGGAGGAGGGCTTTCTCCGCTGTGGCACCCCGGTTGTGGAATGAGCTCCCCAGAGAGGTCCGCCTGGTGCCTACACTGTACTCCTTTCGTCGCCAGCTGAAGACCTTTTTATTCTCTCAGTATTTTAACACTTAATTTGAACTTAAATTTCAATTTTACTGTTCTAACTCTGTATTTTAATCTTATATCAATTTTGCTGCATGGTTTTATCCTGGTTGTGCTTTTGATACTGTATTTTGTAATTGTGCTTTTAACCTGTTGGTTGTTTTATTATGGTTTTAATTTTTGTGAACCGCCCAGAGAGCTTCGGCTATTGGGCAGTATAAAAATGTAATAAATAAATAAATAAAGTGTGTGTGTGTGTGTGTGTGTGTGTGTGTGTGTGTGTGTGAGAGAGAGAGAGAGAGAGAGAGAGAGAGAGAGAGAGAGAGAGAGAGAGAGAGAGAGAGAGATTCCCATCAGCACCACAGTGGGGGCAAAGAGTCACCCTCTCCACAGGCCATATGCCCCCACCCTCCAAGGACAGCTTGCCCCACAGTTCTGAGAACCAGGATATTATGTGCAAACAAATGCAAGAGATCTCCAACGGCCATTTGGCCAGAGAGTTGGGAGGTAACGGAGGCAAGTGAAGGACAAGATCTGAAGGTATAAACGAATCCCCAAAGCAGTTCTGCGCAATTATTTTTTAACGGGGGCACAATTTAGGGGTTAAGCCAAAGGCTTTGAAAGCACACCCGCTGTGTTTTTATCAGCCCTGCTCCTGTGCCTGAAGATGCAGTGATGGGAAAACGTTACCTGCTAGATTTCTACACGCCAGGCTGTTGTTGAACTCGCAGGAGCAGGGGGCAATTTAAAATGCTGGCGACCTTTCGGTACAGTTACTGCTTTACATGCTTTAATTAGCCTGCTGTATTCATTTGGATGGAAAATAGTGGATTTCCCCACCTGCCCAGGCATTCTAGATGTGTGGGTGAAGTGTCAATTTGATTTCACATCAGTTATTTGTGAATATGTACTGTAGTTCCGTGTGCAATCCCCCTCGCCGCTACCCATAAAACAATGTTCCCATGGAAAAAAACCCACTCTATGAAACTCCTAACCATTAGCACGAGTGGGGATGCTCCAGTGTGTTCAGGGCTGAGCTCCACCATGCTCATTTCTTCTGGAGCAGCCCACCTGGAAGAACAACGTCATTCTCTGTCACTAACAGCGGCTGCATCTCTAACTTTTAATTCCGGTCTTTCCATTTCCCCCCATGCAGCCTCTGAACTAACTCTTTTAAGAGCCAAACGAGATGTGATTTGGGAGACTAGGAGCTTTAACACACCAGGGTTATACTGTGCAATCACTGCGAATTGCGTGCAAAGGACTCCGAAGTTTTCCAGCTTATAATCTGCTTTTATTGTGAAGTACTCTGAAGTTTTCCAGTTTATAAGATGCTTTGACTGTAAAGTACTCCCATGCATCCTGCTTTAATTGTGCTTCAGAGGCAAAAGACCCGCCCTATTTTGGTACTACTTTTGGAGCGTATCATTTGTTGTTTTCCGAGCGGCCACTGGGGGCGCAGGAGCAGGATTTGATATGCTTAAAGAAAAATTAAACAAATGCTTACATCTGTGTAAGTTTTAAAGATAAAGACATCAAAATTGGCACAGTAATAGATATTAAGGAGAGCTTTAAGCATACCAAATTTGAATCGGATTGGGTCATCCGTTGATTTTTTATGATCTTTTTTACATTTCCCCAGGGGATAATTTGAGGGAAACAGGTACGTGGGATGAAGCTATAGGGGTGTCTTAAACTGTGTCCCATCTGAAGATGCTATTAACCCATGAAAGGAGGTGGTGGGGGAATAGATACCTGTATTGTACCGGTCTTTGTTCCATTCCGTAACTCAGCCTTCTCCAACCTAGTGCCCTCCAGATGTGTTGGACTACAACTCCCATTATGAGAGTTGTACTCCGACACATCTAGAAGGCACCAGCTTGGGCAGGAATGGGCAAGTTGTGTCTTTGGCCTACATCTCCCATCAGCCCTAGTCAGCAGAGCCAGTGATGAAGCCCAAACATCTGGTGGGCCGCAAGTTGCCCACTCCTGAGTTTGGGAAAGGCTGCTGTAACTAAGAACAGTTTGTAGGGAGTGACTAAGTTGGGGTAATCGGGTTGGGGTGAAGTCCCCTTCAAGGGCCGCAGTCATAAACCAGTTTGACCCCACCCCTGCCCGTCAGCTGCTTTTAATCAAAGGGAGAGACTTCAGGAACTCCGACCACAGCTCTCCCCCCCATGTCACATATCCAATACACAATTCTGTGCAGCTTCCTCTGTTCCCGAATGAACTGATGTCAAAGGAGGTTTGCCTGCACGAGCCCCCCACTCCGCTCTCCCCATTTCCCCTTGGTTTTAGATTGTAAACCCCTTGGGGCAGGGACTTGCTTCTTTCTTTCTTATGCCATCCAGCTCTACGTGCATTGGTGGCATTCTGGCACTGTCTGAAAATAGGTTCTGAAGCTAACTTTATTTGAAACTTGGCTCAAATTAAACCCTGCTGTTACTGAGTAGAATACCACCTTGCTTGCTCCAATGGAGTTGGTTCAGCCCCCAATCCCCCCTCCCTATCCAGCCCCCAAATCCGCCAGCCCTCTCTCTCTCTCCAGCCATATCCTGTCGTCACCTTCCTCTGAAGGAGACCCATTGGTTCCTGGACAAAATGTACATCCTGCTCAGCAGGTTTTCTGTTTGCTCCATTCCACGAAGACCACAGAAGGTGCTAAAATTAAGTTGATTTTCCTGCATGGGAAAGTTTGTGCCAATTTCGAAAGCTTTGGGGCTGGGAGGCATGAAGGATTGGCCCACTGCGGGGGGGCAGAGAGAAAAGAGCCGTTGTCTTAAAAAATGGCTAATAGGCGCCAGTTCCATTGGGGCTTGCAGTAGGTTTTTCTTTTTGAAGGCTTAAATTTAGAGCAGCCAGATTTTTCACTGGCTCTGCTCCTGTGCCTTTAACAGCAGCCCGACACAGAAATTTAGCAGACAACGCTTTCCCTGTTGCATTAGCTCCATGCTAGGAAAAAGCTTCACCAAGTGAATTTCTGTCTATTAAGTTGATGCTAAAGGCACAGGATCAGGGCTAATCGAAAGCGTTGACAACCCCTCTCTCGGTTTAGATTTCGACCAGTTCAGATTAATTACACTGGAAAGATAGGGTTTATTTTGAGACTATTCCTTTGGATGATAGAATGCCTTTAGACTAACTGGGTTTCATTTAAAGATTATCGCTGGTCTCTGCCTCCGGTATACTTTGATTGAATGTAGTTTTATATGTTATTTTTGTTTTAAGTTGTTGCAAGCTGTCCTGGGTATTGGCAAGGAAGGAAATCTTAATATATATAAAAAAAATTCTAGTAAACAGTAGTGGTTTGCGTCACAACTACAGTACATTACAATGTGTTTTTTCATATGCAAACATAGAATCAGAGTGAGAAAGTGTTCCATTCATCATTGTCAACGTATTCATATGGGGAGATTCCATGTAACTCATAATAGGAACATCAGAAGAGCAATGATGCTGGATCAGACCAAGGGTCCATCTAGTCTGGCACTCTGTTCACGCAGTGGCCCACCAGCTGTCGGCCAGGGACCAACAAAGCAGGACATGGTGCAACAGCACCCTCCCACCCATGTTCCCCAGCAACTGCTGTATTTAGGCTTACTGGGAGAACTCCTCACTCCTCAGCCTATTTTGTGCTTTTGGGAGAGAAAGGCTGTAATCCACAGGGGTCCTTCTCCGTGAGCCCCTGCCAAAGGAAGTGAGGCAGGTGGCTACTAGGAGCAGGGCCTTCTCTGCTGTGGCACCCCGGCTGTGGAACGAGCTCCCCAGAGCGGTCTGCCTGGCACCTACACTGTACTCCTTCCGTCGCCAGCTGAAGACCTTTTTTATTTTCTCAGTATTTTAACACCTAATTTAACTTAAATTTAAATTTTGCTGTTTTGATTCCGTATTTTAACCTATATCAATTTCTGCTGTGTGGTTTTATCCTGGTTGTGCTTTTTATATTGTATTTTGTATTTGTGTTTTTAGACTGTTGGCTGTTTTATTATGCTTTTTATGATTTTAATTTTTGTGATCCGCCCAGAGAGCTTCGGCTATTGGGAGGTATAAAAATGTAACAAACAAACAAACAAATAAATAAATAAATCTATAACACACATACATAAGTCCCACTGTAAAAGAGTTTGGGGAGATTCTAATCCAATTCAACTAGCATTGGAACACTCTGGAGGACTTAACTAGCTAGGTCTCATCAAGTTTAATAAGTCTTACTGCACTCAGTAATATGTTCTACTAAGGTCCAAAGTAGCCAGATGGAAGTTCATTCTTATGATTTCAATCCACCCATCCCTGCCCAACAGTGAGTGAATGCATCAGCCAGTCAGTTCCACAAATCTTTTATCGTCAAAATAAGTGAGCGAGTAACAGAACAGACGTAGCCCCACCAAAGGACAGATGAGAGAGACCTTCCTCCGATGGAGGCAGGGTGGCTTGCCCACTCTAGAGATCCCTCATACGCCCATATGCTTCTTTTAAAATCTATTTTAAAGTGTTTTATTGTTTTAATTTTATTTCATCTTGTACACCGCTCTGAAATTTTCAATTGGAAGCGGTATATAAATATTGTAAATAAATAAATAAAGTTCCTTAGGCCTAGGATGACCAAGAGGCAGCTGGACAACCATCTGTCAGGGATGCTTTAGGGTGGATTCCTGCATTGAGCAGGGGGTTGGACTCAATGGCCTTGTAGGCCCCTTCCAACTCTGCGATTCTATGATTCTATAAGTATTTCTACCAGCCTTAGGCTCCAAAACAAGACATTCTGGGAGCAAGTTAGGGGCAGCCTTGGTTCCACCTGCTATTCAAGACCTCTTTGTTCCCCCGAGAGGCTTCCAGATTAGGCCTCTCCTGTTAATTTAAATGGGAAGGATTTTTCCCCAAAAAAACTTTGCCGGGAAAGAATACTAATATTAATTGAAAAACATCCCTTGCCTCGGCCAGTGAGGGCCAGCAGGGTTTTGGAAGTAGTAAATCAGCCAACACAAAACTCCCTCCTCCTCTATTACTCTGTTAGTAAGTAAAATAAATAAATACAAATTAAAGCAGAAAAGAGATTAGATGATTTTGCTCTGAACATCTCAAACACATTAAAAAACCTCACTTCTGGTATTTTTCAAAGTTTCTCAGCTTGGTGGCTCAGCGAACTTTGGATTCCTTTGGGCCAATGCTGTTGTTGATCCTCTCATTTTATATCTCATGATATATGCATTTATTTATTTATTTTTCAAAAGATGCTCCTATGTCTGTGCGAACTGTGGAATAACCTTTGCCAAGACTCTTGCCCTTTTCCAGATCCGCCCATTAAATAGTCTCATATCTAAGGCTATGCACAGTTCAAGTACCCAAGGATTCGTCATGGGAGGTGTGGGCCAGGCACCTTAACACAGGTGTTCTTGTACACAGTTCCAGTGTCAGGCCCTCCTGACTTTGGAGAAATCTGGGGACCTGTGTGGAAGTCCATGACCATGGAGTGTTCCGCCATATATTTGGCCCTCAGCTCCAGAGCTTTGGGTAGTCTCATCTGAGGCATTGTCAGTAGACTCCCTTAACCTGAAAGAAATGGGCTGGATTCACAAGTAACGCTAAGCCATGATGGGTTCCTAGTCACGAAGCGTCGTAGGTTATGCAAACAGTCCACTATGCCCATTCTGCAGAGCGTGGGTTCTCAGTGAGATGTATTTGGGCAGATTAACCCATCATGGGTGGTAGACGCATCCCACAGACGACACATGAACCCATCATGGATTCCGCAAGAGAATAAGCATCATGGCTTAGCGTTACGTGTGAACCCAGTCAGGGTATGAAACAGAAAATTCTCTCCCATGTGCTGAATCTGACCTCCTTGGGTGCTCAGTGCAACATGGAATATAGCATTGTAGATGGCGGTAACCAACAGCTAATTCAGGTTCTGGAGTATCTTTTTTTTTGGAGCAGACCATTTGCATATAACAAAGGTCCGCATAGTTAAAGCAATGGTATTCCCCGTAGTAACCTATGGCTGCGAGAGCTGGACCATAAGGAAGGCTGAGCGAAGGAAGATAGATGCGTTTGAACTGTGGTGTTGGAGGACAATTCCGAGAGTGCCTTGGACTGCAAGAAGATCAAACCAGTCCATACTCCAGGAAATAAAGCCAGACTGCTCACTTGAGGGAATGGTATTAAAGGCAAAACTGAAGTACTTTGGCCACATAATGAGAAGACAGGATACCCTGGAGAAGAGGCTGATGCTAGGGAAAGCAGAAGGCAAAAGGAAGAGGGGCCGACCAAGGGCAAGATGGATGGATGATATTCTGGAGGTGACAGGCTTGACCTTGGGGGAGCTAGGGGTGGCAACGGCCGACAAAAAGCTCTGGCGTGGGCTGGTCCATGAAGTCACGAAGAGTCGGAAGCGACTGAACGAATAAACAACAATATATATATGAATTGTTATGTATGGTGGTACTCTTTTTTATTCAATTGTTTTCTGTTGCAGCTGGAATATTCAGGCTCTGAGAACACACACAAAATTGGGGCTTTTTGCTAATTAAGGAATGTTTAGCTGAACTCTCGTTTGACAAATTACTCGATTATATAGTCTACAAACTTTTGTCTTATACAGAATGCCTCACCACAGCCAGAATGAAAATGTTTTTAATTTGAAGGTACACTGATAGCAAAGTTACTTATTAATCCAAGTCTTTCAAGTGACTCATAGAAAGTGGCCCAATTGTAAAATCTTCAGCAATACAATAAACATATATCAGCCCGCGGGAAGGGTGGTTCCAAACTGTTGCAATGACCCACAACCTCAATTCAAACCATTGTTCGTAGTACTGCAAGTTTAAATCAGTTTAATCAGTAAATTAAGCTTCGGCTGAAATCCTGATACAGGCACAAATGGCAAACCTCCCATTGATTTTAATGGATCACGATTGCAACTGTGAGTTTGGGAGGGGGGGTTAACTGGTGGTGCTAAAATTAAGGGCATACTTTTTGATTTTGGTGGTGGCTATTTTGGTTCCGGTGTGCTACTGTAATAGAAGATTTAAAAAGATGATCTTCAGGATGGCTGTTGCGTCTTACATTCTCTCAGTATTTAAAAAAAGGCACATATATTGAAACTTTGATATTAAATACATTTATTTATGGTTCAGTGATCAATAATTAAGAGTGCAATCCTATACATTTCTACTTAGAAGTAAGCCCCACTGAGTTCAATGGGACTTACTCCCAGGTAAGTGTGTATAAGATTGCAACCTATGTAGTTAAAGAAGAGGTCAGCATATTAAACATACTTTAATCTGCAGACAGCCTGTTTAATATATATCTATATCTATAGATAGATAGATAGATAGATAGATAGATAGATAGATCGATCTTTATAAATGTGAACGGCCTACCCAGACAAAATTTCTCCAGTTTAGTTGAATCAGATCAAGGATGCTAGCCATTGTGCAATGGGGTCATTGTATGGAGTGATGCAACTTGGAATTTTTTATCTCTACTACAAAATGAAAAGAAATCAGATGAAGCAATTCCCCCAATGTATTTTGCCTACTTCCTCTTCCTGCTGCATTGGATCATTTGCATGTAAAACGTCTTCGCATGATAATTTGAACTGAATTTGCTACATAGACAAAGACACATTTGCTAAGTAGAGGCTTCCTGACTGGCTATACCTGCAGGTGCCCTAGATGTTGGAAATCAAACAGTGCAATCCTCTACATGTCATCTCAGAAGTAAGCCCCATCAAGTGCAGCAGGGCTTACTCCCAAGTAAGTGGCCAGAGGATTGTAGCTTAACAGAATTATCCATCTAAGGCTGAGGAGGGTATATAGAGGATGTACTCAAAGACTGAGCCAGTGTGGTGTAGTGGCTAAAGTGTTGGACTGGGAGTCAGAAGATCCGGGTTCTAGTCCCCACTTGGCCATGGAAACCCACTGGGTGACTTTGGGCCAGTCACAGACTCTCAGCCCAACCCACCTCACAGGATGGTTGTTGTGAGGATAAAGTGGAAAGGAGGATTATGTACGCTGCCCTGGGTTCCTTGGAGGAAAAAAGGCAGGATAGAAATACTATAAATAAATACAACAACAACAACAACAACAATAATAATAATAATAATAATAATAATACTGGAGCACTGATTTACACCACTCTAGGATATGGCCCATTCAGCTTAGTGGTAGAATTCCAGTTTCAGCCCCATTCACTGGCCACTGACTTCTCCCTTTTCGTGCACCTTATTCTTGGACCAGCCTTCCTCAACCTGGGGCGCTCCAGATGTGTTGGACTGCAACTCCCAGAATGCCCCGGCTGGGGCATTCTGGGAGTTGCAGTCCAACACATCTGGAGCGCCCCAGGTTGAGGAAGGCTGTCTTGGACGTTAATGTTTTGTGCTGCCTCTTATCTTTTAATGTTTTATTTGGATTCTGCTTTACTGTTGATGTTTTGGGTTATTTTAACCTGTCTTCTTTTTTTTTAAAAAAATGTAAGTTCCTACGGTGTAAGGGTGGTATATTAATACTCTTAATTAAGATAGATAAATAGATAGCAAGTGGAGCCTGCAACAAAATGACAGCTCCTGTTCAGGGTTCCAGAGAGCCCCCCTTTTATAGGATGCTGGTTTCCATCCCTTCTCCCCTGATTTCATGTCACCCCTCCAACAATCAGTTATTATTCCCCCACCCTTATTTTTTTCTCGAAGATTCTCCCCCACCCCCTTTTTACTTCTGAAAAATTCTGGGGGGTCTCCGAGACTGCTGATCCCTCCCCCTCGTGCATGGATGATGCCATTTTGGTTACCTAAGGACTGGCACTCAGAGAACAGGCTTTGACACTGGGAGTAGCCAGCCATCGGTGCCCCTGGTCCATAGTTTTGTCACCAGAAACTGGAAATCAGGCATAGACTAAGGCTCTAATACGGAGAATTTGTCAGAATATGGAAATCCCATTCCTAGTTACAACGCCTTAATAGCTGTTCCTGTTCCTATTCTTAATGAAATCAGTATGCCAGCCTGATGTGTAGGACTACAAACCCCATCATCCCCAATGGCCAGGCTGGCTGGGGATAATGGGGGGGTGTAGTCCAACAAACCTGGAAGGCGCCAGGGTGGGGAAGTGTGTGCAAAATGCCAAGTTGTCCTATTAGAATCCTTCCTTCCAGCAGGCATTTAAAGCAAATAAAAATAAAGTTAGAAATCAAAGTAGAAGAAAGTATGATGTCTAAAAGTGCTGGCGGTTTTACACGGATGGCGTGAGGCTTGTGGGTTTGTGATCCCATAACAGTAGTCCTGTGCAGTGAGAATGATGAGTGTGTGTGTGTGTGTGTGTGTGTGTGTGTGTGTGTGTGAGAGAGAGAGAGAGAGAGAGAGAGGGGGGGTGCATAGGTGGGTTGGTGGGTGGGACAAACTGGAATCATGCCCACTGCCCCTGACCTCCAGGTGTTTAGCTGACCTTTTGTGGAGAGCCTGCCAGCATCAGTGGGTGTATTTCTGACCTGCTCCCCTGGGGACCCTTCTCCCCAATAAGCCTTGTGCTGCACAGAGCTATAATCTTTGTTCTTTTTTTTGTTTGTTTAGAAAAAAACAGATTTACGGGGTTAACTCCCTGCCTGGGCCTATAAAATCAGCCACATGTCCAACAGGACCTTCCCTTAGTGTTTCTGGAACAACAGTTCACCAAGCTCAAACATATAACACCGATTCTGGCCCGCTTGCATTGGCTGCCTATACGTTTCCGAGCCCAATTCAAGGTGCTGGTTTTAACCTATAAAGCCCTACATGGCTTGGGACCGCAATACCTGACGAAACGCCTCTCCCGACGTGAACCTACCCGGACACTGCGCTCAACATCTAAGGTCCTCCTCCGAGTGCCTACTCCAAGGGAAGCTCAGAGAATGGCAACAAGGGAGAGGGCCTTTTAGGTGGTAGCCCCCCGACTGTGGAGGCTCGCCTGGGGCCAACACTGTTATCTTTTAGGCGCCAGGTCAAGACTTTTCTCTTCTCCCAGGCATTTAACAACACTAAGTTTGTTTTTTAACAGACCCCAGAACTGTAGCTCTTAAATGGATATTGTTGTTTTTATACTGTTCTTTTTCTGTTTTTAAATTTTGTATACTTTTAAAATGTTTACTGTTTTTAATTTCTGTAAACCGCCCAGAGAGCTTCGGCTATGGGGCGGTATATAAATGTAACAAATAAATAAATAAAGCCGCACGGGAAAGTATTTCATTAAATGTTTGGCTGGGATGTCAAGGAGTTCGCGATGGAGGAGCTTCTGTTCCAGAGCTGCCTCTTCCGGGCCTCCCGGGAGTACCTTGGCCCCGACACTAACTTGAGCTTTTCTGGGTTTCTCCCGATAACCTGGCTGGATTCTCATTGCTCAATGAGTTTACATCCTTGGGCCTGTTCACTCACACATGCATTCATCCTTTATTGACTTCAGCATCAAGCAGTGACCTCTATGCATGAAGAAGCCATCAAAAATGACTCACCTCAGGCAGAACGTTTGAGTCATGCGATGGCAACTCAAAGACCTTTTTTCCATAGTGACTGTTCACACATTCACACACAAATCCTGGCTTTGTAGCATTTTTTTAAATCCATGTTATTTTAAGCTACATGAGAGTGTCCTTGCCTTTCCCTTTTTCCAGCCATCTTTATTTTCTTTAGATTAGCCTTCCCAACGTGGCGCCTTCCAGATTAGTTAGACTACAACTCCCATCATCGCCCAGCCAACACTGCATCCTGGTTGGGGTGATGAGAGTTGGAATCCAGCCAGTCTGTAAAGCACCAGGTTGAGGAAGCCTGGCTTAGACAGTAAACCTATGGGCATGCATTGTTCTTTTTAAGTTAAATTATTCTGCAGTGATTAGTCCTTGACGCTCATTACATCATCGTCATCATCATCATCATCATCATCATCATTATTATTTTGTTGAGCATGTTTTGAGAAAGCAGCATGAAATCTATAAATCAATAAAGACGCACCATCTAGCAAAGAGAGATCAAGTGACGATTGTGTGTGTGGGGAAAAAAAACCCTCCCTGCACCCCCTGTTTGCCAAGGGATCACCTTAAGCTTGTCCTTACGTGGTAGAAAGATTTCCCTAAAGGTTGCTTGGGGCTAGGAATGACTAGCCCTAGATGGGCCACATTCAACCTATAACCCAGAGTAGGGAATGAGTATGAGTTGCCACTGAATAGTGGATTATTGTTACGTGCAAACTCTGCACTGTAGTTTAACTATGGGTTGTTAATCACAAGAAACCCAGAGTTCACAACCCAACAACAAACCTGGGTGATTCATGGTTAACAACCCATAGTTCAACCGTGGTGAAGGTATTGCACATAACAATAATCCATGATTCAACAACTCATAATCAGTACTCTAGGTTGCCAGTATGTGCAAACCAGGTTGCCATTAAATGCATGCAAACCAAATCAGCGAAAGCTTTATTCTTCGTCTGAATTCATTTCAGTTGAGTTCAATGAAGTTTACTCCCGACATTTCTGCATGTCTGCTTAGAAAACCTTTTTATTCTCTCAGTATTTTAACACTTAATTTTAACTTAAATCTAAATTTTACTGTTCTAACTCTATTTTAATCTTATATCAATTTTGCTGCGTAGTTTTATCTTAGTTGTGCTTTTTATACTGTATTTTGTATTTGTGTTTTTAACCTGTTGGTTGTTTTATTATGGTTTTAATTTTTGTGAACCGCCCAGAGAGCTTCGGCTATTGGGCGGTATAAAAAAGTAATAAATAAAAATAAAATAAAATAAAATAAAATAGAAATAAGTCTTACTGATTTCAATGGGTTTCACTACCAGGTAAGTGGGTATAAGATTGCAGCTGGTCTTTTTTTCCTTTCTCATTTCTTTTAAAGACTTGTCCCTGAATGTGCTACATGCAGTGGAATGGATGCATTTGGAGCAATTCACAACATTCATCCATTGATAACACCGATTCTGGCCTGCTTGCATTGGCTGCCTATACACTTCCAAGCCCAATTCAAGGTGCTGGTTTTAACCTATAAAGCCTTACACGACTTGGGACCACAGTACCTGACGGAACGCCGCTCCCGACATGAACCTACCCGTACACTGCGCTCAACATCTAAGGTCCTCCTCCGAGTGCCTACTCCGAGGGAAGCTCGGAGGGTGGCAACAAGGGAGAGGGCCTTTTCAGTGGTGGCCCCCCAATTATGGAATGATCTCCCCGATGAGGCTCGCCTGGGGCCAACATTGTTATCTTTTCAGCACCTGCTCAACACTTTTCTCTTTTCCCAAGCATTTAACAAAGTTTGTTTGTTTTTTAACGGACCCCAGAACTGTTTTTTTTTTTTTAAAAAAAATGGATACCGTTGTTTTTGTACTGTTTATGTTTTTGATGATTTTAAATTTTGTATACTTTTTAATGTTCACCGTTTTTCACTTTTGTAAACCGCCCAGAGAGCTTCGGCTATGGGGCGGTATATAAATGTAATAAATCAAATCAAATCAAATCGATAAGCAATGCAAGGAAATGAGTGAGCACAAGCTGACATACAGCCAGGATCTTTTTGCGCAAAACCACTTTCAAATGGCAGAGAGTTATACTCTGCTTCTTCTCCTAACTGGACACTTCAACAACGAGTTTGAAATATGGGAAATGTCGCAGAAATAGGCAAGTACTTCTCCCCTCTACATTTCCAACAAGAAGGAGCTCATCACCTTCATTCAGGTGTGTGTATAGGGCCAGCAGAGCCCAGGATTAGATGGCTGGCAAACTGTTGAAACTGTGAGGCCGGGTGGCATTGGAGAAGCCTAGGGGATCCCTTGCATCAGGGGCAACCTGACACCCTTTTGGCAAGACTTAATGGTTCACTGTCTCCGCATGGAGGCATTTTGGAAATTGGTGTTTCAAACTTCACAACAGAAGACTGTATTTACACTTGATCTGAGCCAGTAGGCCAAGAAGTAAACTGTCCTGATTGTACATTTGGCACGTTTGTTCTTTAAAAAAACGTTAATTTAAACCTGCTCACCCCTCCCCAAAGACCCTCAAATGATGGCATCTTTTCTATCTGAAGACCTCTTTATCACAATTTTGAGTTATATAGCTGCAACAGTTGGGAGGGGGGGGGAAATCAACACAGGATTATTGATAAGGTTTTCTAACTGCATCAAAGTTGGCCAAAGATGAAGAAGCTGGAAAGATTTAGCAGACACTTCAGCATTAGAAAATTGGGTGTTTTTTTTTATTCACAGGGGCAGGCAAAAGTTAGATTGTGGTCTAACATCTGTGGTGATTTGCCGTAGGTCTCCAAAGGTTTCTGACTCTCATTATTTTAATGAAAGCTTGTGAAATAGCAAGGGGGAAAAAGTTGCATGGTTGTCCTTGGGCGAATGGTTTATCACTCCGCCTCAGTATTTCTTATCTGTGAATTAGGAATACTAATTGATTGCTTCTTGTATTAAGAAGAATTCCTGTTCTGTGGTAACTCACACGTAGATTTGTATATATCTGTGTGGGCTACAGTCGATAATTGACTCCACCCCCTGACCCACCATTTTGTGACTGACTCCGGTTGGTAGACCTCGGTGTTCTCTTAAAAAGCAAAATAGATCCTGCAAGTCTGCCCACCCGTGTTTACCACCACAACAAAAGTGACACACTATGTATGCTCACGAGAAGGTTGACACCAGAGTTTTGGAAAACTGGACTTAATTTGTGTGACAGTCCCCCCAACTTGGCAGCTTCCAGATATATTGGGCTACAACAAAGGTGCCCAATTGGAAAACCGGAGAAGGCTAGGAAGTAACATAAAGACGGTTGTGCACGCGCTGGTAACTTCGAGGCTCGACTTCTGCAATGCACTCTACATAGGGCTACCTTTGTGCCTAGTCCGGAAACTTCAACTACCTCAAAATATGGCAGCCAGGTTGGCCATCGGGACACCTAGGGGTGACCACATCACACCAGTCTAAAAATCTCTTCACTGGCTGCCAATTAGTTTCCGGGCGAAGTATAAAGTGTTGGTTATCACCTTTAAAGCCCTACATGGTTTGGGTCCAGGCTACCTGCGGGATCGCCTTCTCCCGTACAATCCACCCCGCACACTCAGGTCCTCTGGGAAGAATTTACTCCAGCCAACAAAAACAAGGCTGACAACTATTACCCAGAGGACCTTTTCTTCTGCCGCTCCCAGTTTGTGGAATGGCTTGCCGGGAGAGATTCGTCAACTTACCAGTCTTCCCGAATTTAAGAAAGCCATAAAGACTGATCTCTTCTGGCAGGCCTACCCAGTTGAATTTTAAGATGCCTTTTAATAATGTGCTGCTTTTAATAATGTGTTCGTTTCAAATGTTTTAATCAATGATATGTATTTTATGGTGATTGCATTTGTGTTGTACCCCGCCTCGATCCAGAGGGAGAGGCGGGTAACAAATACATATTATTATTATATTATTAACATATGGGAATAGAAATTACCAAGATGATGTGGGTCCTTGTGCATTATGGTTGACTACGTTGGAGTTTTCTTTAAAAAATGTTCTAGGAAGTAATGAGATGATTGTAGTAAAAATTATTAGTCAGAATCACAGAGGGTAGATAACGTCATTCGCCATGATAGCTGCATAGGGTTGGAGGCCATAAGTAAAGCACTGAATACCAGATGCTGGAGGGAAGCAATTTGCATGGCCCTCACTTCCATGTCCTGCTTGTTTTTATTCCCAAGGAAATTGGGCCGCCAATTGCTAGGACTGAATGCTGGATTACGTGGACCTGGGTCTGAACTAGGAGGGCAGTTCTTACGTCCTTAAAAGTTATCGGCGTCTATGAGACCTGTCTTTTGCACTAAATTACACCCGCTGCTGTCGTTCCCTTGTTGTAAGTCGTCAGTAACCCAGTTTCTGTTGCCCTATGTGGCTGGCCACCACAGTCAGTGCCTTATAACAACGGTTTGGGTTGCAGATTGTAATGAAGGAAGCAGAGCCACACCAAGTTGCCCGTCACTGCCGTGAGAGATCACAGTATGGCTGAGTCCCATAACTAACATTATTTTGCGTGCGCACAGCCCAAGCAGAAACGGAATACAAATTTCCCACCACCGCCACCGCACCTTCTTTTAACCCTGTCCCTTTTCAAAACCACGTATGTATTCCAAAAACATTTTCGCTTGACCTACCTCCGTGGGTTCGTTATAGTACGAGGTCCATTCGGAAATGTCGTGTGATTCCATTTTGACGGAGCCCAGCATTCCAAAATCCCAGAAAGAAAAAATATAGGAATATTGCGCCTATGTGTTTCAAATTTTTTTTTGTATTTTTTTTTTTTTTTTTGGAAAAAAAAAATCCTTGAATTGCTATCTTTGGGAATTTAATTTTCTTCTTCCTCTCCTCCTAATTCTCCTCCTCAAAATGTGTTCTTTTTGAAACCGAGCCTGACTTCACCCACCCAAAAGAAGCAGTCCAGTGCTGGATTAACCACCCGCCACCGTTTTCTAAAACGCGCAGCAGTGGTTTGGGGAGCAGATGTCTGCCTGCAGGTTGTGTCAACAGGCTTCCATGGTGTAGAATAAGGTAGGGCAATCCGTCCAGCGTTGGGATATCGAGTCAGCTGAGGCTCTTGTGAGGTGGAGAGATGTTTTTGTGGTGATGCGTTTGCTGACTGCTGCTGCTGCTGCTAAGATTTCAGCTGCCGGGTGTCCTGCTCGGCACATCTCCTAGTGCATGAAGGGCCAGCCCTCGACAAAGCCAAGTCTTTATAAAGTTAGACAGCTTCCACAATACTCCGCCCGCTGGTTTGCAAAGGGAAACCAGCTTGCCTTCTACCTGAGGTCCGTGGCGGTGGCAGCCACTTACCTCTGCCACCTGGTGGAAGAGAGGTCTCTGGCAAGAAAGCAGGTGGCCAAATGGGGTTGCAGGACTGGCCCCAGAGGGAGGAGAGCCCTCGGCAACTACGCTGATATATAGGGCATACTTTGCAGCACCCAAGAAAATCCAAGGTGCAGAAAAGAATTCACAGTTTGCACGCGCTGGTTCTGCAAGGTTCAGGCGATCTCACCGTGTCTTGTCTGAGCTGGTATGTCCAAGCGCATCTTCGGAGGACCTTTGCCCCAGGTTTTAAGCAGGTTCCAGGTTTTAAGCAGCCATTGTAGCCTTAGAAGTATTGTGATATGTTAAGGTGACCCTATGAAAAGGAGGACAGGGCTCCTGTATCTTTAACAGTAATGTAGAAAAGGGAATTGCAACAGGTGTCAATTGAAGTGGATGGAATGCCCTCTTCATCACAACTGTTACACTAGCTATAGTAGAGTGGCCAGATACAAAAGAGGGCAGGGCTTACTCCAGCTTTAACTGTTTTGATGAAGAGAGAATTTCACCCTCTTCAATTGACACCTGCTGAAAGTCCCTTTTCTACATTACAGTTAAAGATACAGGAGCCATGTCCTCCTTTTCATATGGTCACCCTAGATATGTAGACATTAGTAGATGGAAATATTTATCTCTGTGTTGGGAAGAGATTCTCTACCTTACTTACACCTGCTGTAAAAGGTCAGAAGGGAGGTTTCTTTCCCCCCTCCGGTAAGTTGGCAACCCCATAAGAGGGCTTTTGCCCTCCTTGTTTTTGAGGTGCAAATGCAACTTTTCCAGGAGCAGCTACATTTCTGACCAAGGGGGGATCTACACTACTGCTTTAAAGCGCTTTATAACAGTTTTGACAACTGTTGGGGCCCAGGACACACTGCATATACAGGTTTCAAAACGTTTTCAAAGTGCTTTAAAGCGCGTTAAAAGCAGTGGTGTAGATCTCCCCCCTAATTCAATTGTTCGTCACATGGGGTGACTATTTGTTATGAATAGCTCCGGGGATCTGTGTACTAGATATGCGTGACATCCCAGGCAGTTAACGACTAAATTTGGATTAGCTCAACAGTGCCCCTTACAGAATCTGTTAAGTGAGCACATGACTATGAAAGCTGGACACTTAAGCTCTTTCGCACAATACTTTTTGTCTACTTAGAACTGATCAGCTCTTTTATCATTCAGGTGTAGGGGCATTAGAAAAAGTAAGGCTAGCCACTAAGTAATTTTCTGATTTTCTGCCCCGTAGAAATGAATGTGTGAAGCAACCTGCAAAAGAAACAGCTTTAGCAACTTCAAGCTTGTATCATTTGATAGTAAGAAAATGTTATGTTCAGTGAACAGTTTGATTGTCTGTTATTTGTTACTATTCTCAGCAGGTTTATGATGACGTTTGAAAAGATAAGAAGCAAGTGAAGTTTTTCCTGTGAGGCTAAGTATTGTGCTAGTGTATGGTAACGTTACTTGGCTAATCCAATTAAATAAAAGACTTTTAGGTGCACAGTGGAGAAGCCAGTGACAGTTAAAGTTAAAGCACATAGCCACAATTTTTCAAAACATGAAAGAACACAAAACAAGTAGAGTTTATTGTGTAGTTTATTGTGAGTTTAAAGAAAACCTTGCTGACATGTTCACAAAACCACTAGGTCCCACCAAACACAGAGAAGTTTGTGAAACTTTAGGTTTCAGAGAAGAAAAATGTAAATAACTGTACAATGTGTTGTTAAATCCTGTATAAACATAAGAAGAGGTGTTGGAATCCTGGATCAGGGTTCTGGTTATGTTTCCATGGATTTACTAATTGCTGAGGAGCTGGAGGAATCAGAAGACTCAGCAGAAAACTTAAAGGTCAACGTTGCACCTGGACATTGATGTCATGATTGAATAATTGGTAACTTGATTGTTTCAATTAAGGGATTGCAAGCAGTTGCATCACTGTACAGTTAGCCTATAAAAAGGAATGTATTCCCATGTACATGTATCAGAAATGATCACTCCATCAGAAAGTATCTGTGTATAAGAGCTGTATTGACTGACCGTATGTAAGTATTTGTGATTGCCATAACTAAATTATATTTTTATATGCCAGTAAAGGTTTGTTTAAACCTATTGAAAGTCTCAGTCTTAATCTGTGTCTGTGCTGACTTTGCTGGAAACCGTTGCAAAAACTCTGCTATAAAGTTATTGGCCAGAAGCCCAGTCTGGCAATAACTAAATAAGGTTGTAAATATAAACCATCATATCCCAATAGTCCACTGACATCAGAAATAAGAACGTAAGAGCCAAGCTCAGACCACGGGTCCATCTAGTCAAACATTTTGCTCGAATAGTAGAAAGTATCACACTATTCCACAAACCAAGATTCAAGATTCAAATAATAAAACCGATTTCAAAATGCTTAAAACCAATCTTTTGTGAACCGCCCAGAGAGCTTCGGCTATTGGGCGGTATAGAAATATAATAAACAAATAAATAAATAAATAAAAGATTTCTATAAAAGTGAGAGTTTGCTCGCAAGATGGTTTTCTTAATACCATATTTCTTCGATTGTAAGACACCATCGATTGTAAGACGCACACTAATTTCAGTACCACCAACAGAAAAAAAAAACCCTAAGACGCACCCGCGATTCTAAGACACACCCCGTTTGTAGAGATGTTTATATAGGGGGAAAGTGCGTCTTAGAATCGAAGAAATAGGGTAACATCTAATCAGAAGCCAAAATGCTTGGTTTCCGGCCATCCCTTCTCCAATGGACTCTTCATATGCTCTGAAACTCAAGATTCAAGTAGGTAACATTTAAGAGGGCCTTTTCAGTGGTGGCCCCCCAATTGTGGAATGATCTCCCCGATGAGGCTCGCCTGGTGCCAACGTTGTTATCTTTTCGGCGCCAGGTCAAGACTTTTCTCTTCTCCCAGGCGGTTAGCAACATATGCTGAGTGTTGTTTTTTTAACTGACCCCAGTTAAAAATGGATATTGTTTGTTTTTATGCTTTAGATGGTTTTAACATTTTTGTATATTTGTTTTTAATGTTCACTGTTCTTAACTTTTGTAAACCGCCCAGAGAGCTTTGGCTACGGGGCGGTATATAAATGTAATAAATAAATAAATAAATAAAAATAACTAATTAAATTAGATTTGCGTTATTGGTTATTTAGAATCCTGAGAATATGCCCCTGTGGGCTCACCGTCACTATAGTCTCGCCCTGTGTGTGTGGTGGGAGGCTGAGGCACGAGCGCCGGCTGAGCACTCATGGGGCAACACCCTCTTCTCGCAGCCAGGTTCAGGGATGATGTGGGGACTATTGCCTCTTATTCTCTTCCTCTGGGGCTCCTTTTCCTCTACACTGGCTATTCTCCACGGTTTGATTCCCGGTATCTCCAGGTAGGGTTGGAAAAACTCCTGCCTGAAACCCTGGAGAGGGGCTGCTGCCGGTCAGTGTTGACAATACTGGGCGAGATGGACCCATGCTATAATAATAATAATAATAATAATAATAATAATAATAATAATAATAACAACAACAACATGTATTTATTTGTTACCCACTTCTGGATCGAGGCGGGGTACAACACAAAAGCAAACACCATAAAATACATATCATTGATTAAAACATTTAAAATGAATACGTTATTAAAAGCAGCACATTATTAAAAGCCATCTTAAAATTCAACTGGGTAGGCCTGTCGGAAGAGATCAGTCTTTATAGCTTTCTTAAAATCCGGAAGACTGTTAAATTGATGAATCTCTCCCGGCAGGTCATTCCATAATCTGGGAGCGGCAGAAGAAAAGGTCCTCTGGGTAATAGTTATCAGCCTTGTTTTTGTTGGCTGGAGGAAATCCTTCCCAGAGGACCTGAGTGTGCGGGGCGGGTTGTACGGGAGAAGGCGATCCCGCAGGTAGCCTGGAGCCAAACCATGTTGGGCGTTAAAGGTGACAACCAACACTTTATACTTCGCCCGGGAACTAATTGGTTTGACTTGGTATGAGGCAGCGTCTTGTGTTCCTGCAGGCACAGGATCCATCCCGTACCGTACTCTGGGCAGGCCAGAAGGAGTTGTTAACCTTATTGCTCCAAGCAAGCTCTTGTACCCTTGCAAGCTCCTTATCTGGACAGAGATAGCCTAGCTACAGTTATCCATGCTCTGATAACCTCTCGTTTGGATTACTGCAATGCGTTATACGTGGGGCTGCCTTTGAAAACGATCCGGAAACTTCAACTGGTACAAAACAGGGCAGCACGTTTACTAACAGGGACTGGCCGACGAGACCACATTACGCCAGTCCTTTTCCAGCTTCATTGGCTGCCAGTCCAGGTCTGGGCCCGATTCAAAGTGCTGGTATTGACATTTAAAGCCCTAAATGGCTTGGGGCCAGGCTATCTGAAGGAACGTCTCCTCCCATATGTACCTGCCCGGACCCTAAGGTCATCCTCAGGGGTCCTTCTCCGCGAGCCCCTGCCAAAGGAAGTGAGGCAGGTGGCTACCAGGAGCAGGGCCTTCTCTGCTGTGGCACCCCGGCTGCGGAATGAGCTCCCTAAGGATGTTCGCTTGGCACCTACATTATATGCCTTTAGACGCCAGGAGAAGACATTTTTATTCTCCCAGTATTTTAACCTTCTATAAATAAATTTTAACTTGGTGTTTTAAATTTGTAATTTTGCATAGCTGCTGTTTTGATCTGGTTGAGCTTTTATATTGTATTTTATATTATGGTTTTATACTGTTGTTTTATACTTTGAATATTTTTAATTTTTGTGAACCGCCCAGAGAGCTCCGGCTATTGGGCGGTATAGAAATGTAATAAATAAATAAATAAGCTCCGTGATGGGCAGTCATTCAACAGGTGGTGTTCCCAGCATTGAGCTGGCACCCTTAGGAGACACTGTGCCTGCTACTCTGCTCTCTGTTGAGCCATTGCTCAAGAGAACAGAAGGAGCCCTGCTGGGGTGACTGGTTGGCAGCCCTGCACATGTGGCTCTCTGTTTCAGGATATCCTGTATCCCGGATGCCGTTCAGTTAAGCCTTTGACGCTGCTGCAGGTGTTGCGTCTTTGTTGCTAGGGAGTGGTAGATAGGGATCCCTTTCCCACACCCTCGTATGATCTGGCTTCAACTGGCCTGAAGAAGAGCAGACCGTAACATGGTAGGGAGGGAAGGACCCTGCTGTGATGCTTCCTGCAAGGCTGACCAATCAGATAACACTGTGGGGATTGATCATATGGGTGGGTGGGTCGGGGAGGCAAGCCAGAAAGGCTGGTTTGGCACATGCAGGAGTCAGCCTACTGGCCCAAGCCATGCTCCTGTCCTACTGTGGGGTTGTCAGGGCCGGTGCCAGACTATTTTGCGCCCTAGGCAAGGTGAGCTACTTTCACCCACCCCACCCCCCCAAAAAATGCCAACTTTGTTTTTTAAGAACAGATGTTTCCTGGAAAAAATAAGAAGCACAAAACTTGAAACTGCTAAATTTATTTTAAAGTCCAAGAAAGACGTCATGCCAATTATAGCAAACAAATTGGAAAGGAACGTCTATGGGTCTAAAATGCATTATTTAATAGGGATATCATCTCCAAATCATCCCCCCCCCAACTCACACACGCGCGCAGACACACACACTCAGCATCACTCACTCCAAACAAACACACGCATGAACACATGCATTCGCTCAAAGACCCCATGCACCCCATTCACGTTCTGGAAGTCCAAACGTGGAGCAGCCCATCCCAGCATCCCCGGCTTCGCTTTGGCGGGCGAGATGGTGCCCCGCGCCCATCCAGCTGAAGCGAAGCCAGGGACGCTGGGGTGGGGTGGGGGCGGCTCCACGTTCGGACTTCCACCCGGAAGTCGCCCTCTCACCTGCCCAGGCCCAGCTGAATCCTCAGTCCAGCTCACAGTCAACAACGCACGTGAGCGCTGCGCTGCATCCGGCGCCCCTCTTAGCTTGGCGCTCTAGGCGGCCGCCTGAGTGGCCTCTATGGTAGCACCGCCCCTGGGGGTTGTACGCTGGATTTGAGCCAGGGAAGGGCCGTAGCTCAGTGATAGCGCCTCTGCTTTGCATGCCGAAGGTCGCAGGTTCAATCCTCGGTATCATCTCCAGGTAGGGCTAGGAGAGAACATTGCCCCAAACACTGGAGAGCCATTGCTGCCGGTCAGGGTCGACAGCGGACCCATTGCCTGGTTCAGCGTAAGGCAGCTTCCAGCGTTCCTGTGCACTCTCAGTTTGTAAAGCACGAGCTGTTCCGTCCAGCCAGGCCTCTTGCTGCAGTTCCTGTGCTCCTGACATCTGTGGCTAGTGCTTGGGGGCAGGTACAGGCCCATGACGTGGCTGATTGCTATCGGCTACTGATCTGCAGAGCTTGCTATCTGGGCTTCCTCTCTTTACTTCTTCTTCTTTCTTTTTTTTTTAACCCCTGCCCGTTCTCTTGGTGGGGCTCAAACTCCTTCCTCCTGTTGCCCAACCCCACCCCACCCCCGTGCCCTATGGAGTGAGTCACTGCAGGGTGCAACTGTGGGTTTTTTTGTTTGCATGTTTCGGCCCTACACCTGCCTGCTTGTCTAAAGAGTCTTTCTCTCCCTTGAAGCCTTGTTCCAGGAGGGCTACATGTGGGCTTATTGCTTGGCACTTAAAATATCTGGGGCATAGGACACAAATCTGCATAACATTTGCATAAGACCAAATCTGCATAACATTGGCAAGTCAAGGACGAACTAGGGACAACCACTCCCCCAATTAATTCCCTAATTCCCCAATTCCCACCCAGGAATTGAACCCTCTTCAGTTAATTATTCCATTCACCAACCATCATTCAAAAAAATTAAAAACAGAGTGCGGCACAATTCCATTCGTGGAATGGAACATGGACAAGCATCTGTTAGGGATGCTTTAGGGTGGATTCCTGCATTGAGCAGGGAGTTGGACTCGATGGCCTTGTAGGCCCCTTCCAACTCTGCTGTTCTATGATTCTATTATTCTTTCTTTTCTGCTTTTGGGGGCAGGTCTCCTGTGTCTTTGGTAGCAACCTGGGATGCAGAAACCCAACTTTGAGATGCAGAAAAAGAAGTTTTCCCTCAGCATGCTGAGGACGTGATGGGCAAAGCCTTCAAACGCTTCATTTCTGCCTGTCACATGTCGTTAAAAGCACAGGACCACTGCCAGGTAGAAGCCCACCCCCTGTTGCCTGTATGAACTGGGGCTGGCAGTACTGGAGCCAGGGGCTGATGGAGCAGAGGCCTTGCGTGTCTTGTATGCTGTGAGGCAGGAGTGCGGCCTCTGGCAAAGCCCTCATCACTGTGAGTTCATTGGCTCCCTCTCTGCATGGACAGTGTGGGGGGCTCTCACTATATCACCCTATAATCATCGGCTGATGTCTGGAGCTGCCCCTTTCCAGCATGTAACTCCTCTGCTGAGGGAACTGCACTGGCTGCCTATTCGCTACCTGGCCAGGTTTAAGGTTCTTGTGCTTGTGTACAAAGCCCTAAACAACTTGGGACCAGGATACCTGAGAGAGCGCCTTCTCCCCTACCAACCTGCCCGGTCACTGAGGTCATCCGAGGGCCTGCTCATGGTGGTTCCACATAGATCCATCCTCCGATTGGAATCCACCAGGGGAAGAGCCTTCAGCGTGGTGGCCCCCCTCCTGTGGAACTCCCTGCCTCTGGAGGTCAGGCAGGCGCCAACCTTGTACTCCTTTCGGCACCTCCTGAAAACATCTTCATTCCAAGAAGCCTTTCTCTAACATGCAGCCTTGGATTACTGCTATTGCTTCTTTTAAATTTTGTTTTAACTGTTTTTATTCTGTTTTTATTTTCATTTTTCCTTGTACACCGCTCCGAAATTTTTCAATGGGGAGCGGTATATAAATATTCTAAATAAATAAATAATCAACCTCAAAGAGTTCTTGTAAGTATAAAAGGCAGGGGGACCGCATACCCCACCCATAGTTCCCCAAACCATTTTAAGGATCAATCACAAGCAGCCTATTCAATCGGCGTTGAGAGATTCCGCCTCCGCAAGCGAAATCTTAGGCAGACGCGCAAAATAACCGAGAATAATAAATGGAAAAAAAAAAAGATAATCAAGTTTATTGACAGAAACGAGTAAATGAAATACAAAAACAAATTTAACATTTTCCCTTCCTCTCCCTGCAGTCTTAGAACGTGGGAATCCAACCCTCCCATCTTTTCCACTTCGCTCTCCTACCCACCCCTGCATCGTAACACAAAAACACACAAGGTTGGCAGAGCTGTCTGCCAATGAGTGAAACAGATGTAGAACCAGACACACCTGACGTTAAGGGGTGGGTGTTTGCAGTTAACTCACCTGCACCTCCACATCACGGTAGGAGCAAGCCCTCCTCCCCAGGAGCCTTTACTGATTTAGGGCTACCCTCGCCATCCAGTCCCCCTCTCCCCGCTCAATAAAATCCCTCCATTTAGAGCTGGTAATGATCTTATTCAGGAGGCCATCTTTGCAATATTTTAATTTTGATTGGGCCTGGGAATTAAAATACAATCAGGCATTGTGTCCTTCTGTCTTTTTGCCCATTGCCAATTCAGGCATCTGTCCTGAGCGGCAAAGACGACCTTGACTGAGAAGTTCATTTCTTTATGAAATTTACGACCTACTTTTCATTATAACATGATCCCATTTATTACCTACTTTTCATTATAACGTGACTAGATGGACCCTTGGTGGATCTTCGCCAGCTCACTTTGGGGTGTGAGGTCATTTAAACCGTGGGTCCTTATTCCGCTTATCAGTTCAGCTGTGTTTCAAAGTTTCGCACAAATAAAGAGCTGGGAACCAGTTCAGCATCATGGGTCCCAACTATCCCTTTATTCCTTCCAACAAAATTACACATTTTTCCTCTCTTTTTTGGCGTGCATGCTTAGTCTTTTGGTATGAAAAATACCCCCTCCTCCATCAAAAAAAAAAAAATCTACCCAAGAGGCACTTTTTCCATCTACATCTCTCCTGCGCACCCATGTCCCTTAATTTTCCAGACCCTTCCTCACCCCCCACCCCACCCCACCCTTCCCACACAACGTATTTCCCTCCCCCATCCTGCCCAGAATAAAACAGAATCCAAGCTGGCTAGTTACAGAACTCTGGACTCTATATAAAGCTGCACAGATTTAGGACTGCCCCATAAACACAATGTCCAAGGAGGGGGTGTGCATGTGAAGGGTAAAGGGGGGGGGAGAGACAGTTGCAGAAATGGGCGAGTTCATGGGGGGAGGGGCAGGATAAAAGGGGGCTGCACCCAGGATTAATGGGTATCCACAACTGCTTGTGGGAACAGGGCTAGAATGGCAAGGGTGTTTTGGTTTGGGAATAAGAGAAACAGCAGGAGTTCCAGGGGAGAGAATGTTTAGCTCAGGAGTGAGCGTGTGAGTGTGTGTGTGTGGTGGGTGTCAGACTCTCCCCTAAAAACACGGTCTTCAAACCCTGCTGAATTCTCCTTCGACCCCTTTTAAGAATTTCCCTCCCACCCTCCTTCTGAGTAGCACTAATGATTGCCCAGACCCCCCTTTCCCACCCAGACTCCCCATAGTAGGTTATGTAGATGTGGCTTCATATATAAGCTTGCTATGGAAATATTATTTAAAAAATAGATTTATATACAATACCCCAGTCCACAGTGGGTTAAAGAGGGCGTTGGGTGGGGAATAAGTTACTAATTCCAATCACGGCCACAGTGGACAAGAGAGGGGTGGGGGTGGGGGCTCGTGGCCCCCCCTGGCACGGTGTCCCGGATCCCAGCCGCTCTCCCTTTTCACGGGTCGCGCTCCTTTTTTACTTTCACGTCTCCGGCTAAGATGGTCGCGATCTCACCCTGCATGAAGGCCCAGGGGACGTTGGATCCCACCAGGGGGCATTTCTCCCCGCTGGGGCAATACACCTCTCCAGCTGCTCCTTGGGCTTTAATGAAATCCCGGGAACAAGGGAAACAGAACTTGTGCCCGGGCACCGAAGGGCACTGGACAAAGTGGGTATCCTCCAGCCGCTCGTGGCAGATGGTGCAGCAGAGCGGGGCGCTGCTGGCTCCGCCCGAGGAATCAGGGGCGCTCTGCGTGCCGCTGGGCTCCACTCCCCCGGAAGAGTGGGCCCCAGATGAAGAAGAAGAAGAGGAAGAGGAGGAGGCGGCAGGGGTCGCTTGGCCTGGTTCACCGTTGCGCGGCACCAATCGGTGCTGCCCCGAGGCAGCTGGCGACGCTGGACTGGCGCTGTTTTGCCGGGCGGTGGTGGAGTGGACTGGGTTGACCTCCTTGTTCCCCAGGGTGTCGGCCACATTCTTGAGAGCAGTGATGGGAGAGGGGTCGTTGCGTAAGGAGCCCTCGGGCAAAGGCCCTTGGCCTGCTGATGTTGGCAAGTGGGCCAGGCCTGACGGGTAGATGCCGCCTGATACTTGGGGCAGCCAGTGCTGCCGTTGCTGATGTTCCTCGCCGGTGAGTTTGCCCGTCAGCTCTCCCTCCGGTTCCGGGGAGGCCTTGCGTCTCCGCATGACAGCCCGGGATGCCGGCACGGCCCTCAGGAGACTGGGTGGCATGGCACAATTGCTGTCTAGGAACTGCTGAGGGAGGGCGTCTGGGGCCGGCGCCTCCCGGAAGAAGCGCACCGCTTCGGTGAAGAGCTCGCCCAGGAGGCGCCAGTCGCCCGAGCCGTGTCGCTTCTCGTACTCCAGGTACTTGTAACCGGACGAGATGACTTTGCCGGGGTCCTTGAGGCAATCTTGGAACATCTGCTTGGCCACCCCCAACACGCCGGCGTAGACGTTGCCGGAGCCGCACGGGTATTCGGTGAAGAGCTTCAGTTCGTACTCGTAGCCGGGCCGGGCCGCGGCGTCGAAGGCGAAGATCCTCCCGACCAGCGCGTGGTCCTTCTTGAAGCGCACGTTGAAGGGGGCGCAGCCGTAGAGGGCCAGCAGCTGCTCGCGCACGGCCTTGGGCTTGCCGTGCCACTCCTCGGCCCGCCCGCGCATGGCCTCGTTCAGCTCGGCCAGGCACTCGGCGTTGCGCTGCTTCTCCTTCTCGTAGTCGCCGTAGGCCGCCCGGGCCGCCGGCTTGGCCAGCTCGCCCAACATGGGCGATGCCATGGCCAGTGAGGCGGCGGTGGGGCGGCCGGCCAGGCCGGACACGGCAGCCAGCAGGCCCTGAGGGCCTCCCATCAGCCCCTGGGGCACCAGGCTGGGCGGCACTGCCCCGAGCAGGGCCCGCCTGGCCGTGGGGCTCTGCCGGCTGCCCTCGCCCTCGTCGGCGCGCGCCAGCCCGTTGGGCAAGCGCGGGCCCAGCGCGTAGTCGCCCCCGGAGGCGCGGGCGCGCTCGTAGCGCTCCAGGGCCGCGGCGGCGGCGGCGGCGGCGGCGGCGCCCTCCTTGGCGTGCTTGGCGCCCGGCGGCCCCGGCGAGCGGCCCTCTTGCAGGACGTGGTTGCGCTTGAGCTGCCGGGCCGTCTCGATGAGGAACTCGATGCGGTCGGCGCCCTCGAAGTTGACGCAGCCCCGGCACACGGCCTCGCTGAAGTCCCAGATCATGGCCCAGGGCATCTTGGGCAGGTCGCACAAGTAGCACCATTGTCTGCGGGACGTCTGCTGCGCCGAGGACATCTTGGCGGCCCGCTTGCAGCCCTGGGGCGGGGGGCGCCGGGGAGGGGGGGGGGGCGGCGGCCTTGTTTACACCTGTGCAGCCAGGAGCAGGCCCGAGCCGCCGGGGTGGGGGGCGGAGGAGGACGAGGAGGAGGAGGAGGAGGAGGAGGGGAAGAGAAAAGAGGGGGGGAAATTCCCCTCTTGCATGGAGAAACTTACATAACTCCGCTGCAAGGCCTGCTGGGAGATGTAGTCTTGCAGCCTGGCGGGGGGGGACTCTTAAAGGCGACCCGGGAGCTTCGCTTCCCCCCCCCCCCGGACTTTAAACTAGGGTGACCCTACGAAAAGGAGGACAGGGCTCCTGTATCTTTAACAGTAATGTAGGAAAGGGAATTTCAGCAGGGGTCAATTGAACTGGGTGAAATTCCCTCTTCATCACAACAGTTAAAAGCGACACTAGCTATAGTAGAGTGGCCAGATACAAAAGAGGGCAGGGCTCCTGCAGCTTTAACTGTTGTGATGAAGAGCGGATTTCACCCTCTTCAATTGACACCTTATTTATTTATTTATTTATTACATTTTTATACCGCCCAATAGCCGAAGCTCTCTGGGCGGTTCACAAAAATTAAAACCATAATAAAACAACCAACAGGTTAAAAGCGCAAATACAAAATACAGTATCAAAAGCACAACCGGGATAAAACCATGCCACAAAAATTGATATAAGATTAAAATACAGAGTTAGAACAGTGAAATTTAAATTTAAGTGAAAATTAAGTGTTAAAATACTGAGAGAATAAAAAGGTCTTCAGCTGGTGACGAAAGGAGTACAGTGTAGGCGCCAGGCGGACCTCTCTGGGGAGCTCGTTCCACAACCGGGGTGCCACAGCGGAGAAAGCCCTCCTCCTAGTAGCCACCTGCCTCACTTCCTTCGGCAGGGGCTCACGGAGAAGGACCCCTGTGGATGATCTTAAGGTCCAGGCAGGTACATATGGGAGGAGGCGTTCCTTCAAATAACCTAGCCCCAAACTGTTTAGGGCTTTAAATGTCAATACCAGCACTTTGAATCGGGCCCGGACCTGGACTGAAATTCCCTTTTCTACATTACTGTTAAAGATACAGGAGCCCTGTCCTCCTTTTCATATGGTCACCCTATTTAAACGGCGCAAGCAAGAGCCCCCCCTGGGGGGGGGGGGTCGTTGCCGGCCCTGTGTTTATTATTGCACGGCCGAGAGGCGAGACGAGACTGAACACGCTGCGGTGGCACGTTTGACTGTTGATTTATTTTATTCATTTATTTATTTTCATTACATTTATATACAGTCCCACAGCCGAAGCTCTCTGGGTGGTTTACAACAATTAAAAATGGTAAACATTAAAAGTATACAAAATTTAAAAACCATCAAAAACATAAAACAACAGTATCCATTTAAAAACAACAATTCTGGGGTCCATTAAAAACAAACTGAACGTTGATTGCAAAAGAAGAAGAAGAAGATAGGGTGACCCTATGGAAAGGAGGACAGGGCTCCTGTAGCTTTAACAGTTGCATAGGAAAGGGAATTTCAGCAGGTGTCATTTGTATATATGGGGAACCTGGGGAAATTCCCTCTTCATCACAGCAGTTAAATCTGCAGGAGCTATACTAGAGTGACCAGATTTAAAAGAGGGCAGGGCACCTGCAGCTTTAACTGGTGTGATGATGAGGTGCCCTGCCCTCTTTTAAATCTGGTCACTCTAGTATAGCTCCTGCACCTTTAACTGTTGTGATGAAGGGGGAATTTCATCAGGTTCCCCATATATACAAATGACACCTGCTAAAATTCCCTTTTCAATGCAACTGTTAAAGATATAGGAGCCCTGTCCTCCTTTTCATATGGTCACCTTCTTCTTCCGTCGCCCCCTCTTCATTCCTTCCTGGGGGGAGAAACCAATGAGACCGTGCGACCCTAAAGGGTTAATTCTGCTTCTCCGTATTAAGGTAGAGGAAACTACGTTTCCCAGACTGCAGTGCGCCGCTAAAGCCCGGATGCTGTTGCGCATTTCCTGTCTCTTTTGCGTCTTTCTTTCTCTTTTGCGAATCAGCCCCGCCCAGTCGGTCAGAGTTCAGCTTTAGGGGAGGTACTAAGGGGGTAGTTGACAGACGGAGCAAAACAAACAAAAAAGGCTGTTGCAAAGTCGAAGAAGAAGGGGTGATCCTTTTGCACCTATTGCGTTCATATTTCTTATAGATAGGTACATCACTATTGCATATGCGGGCAGCAACGCCCTAGTGAATTGCGCAGTACACCAGCAGGTTCTCTTCAGCTGGCAATTTGCAAACACTAAACGTGCGTCAGTCCTAAGGAGAAATCAAAAGATATGCTTGCTTGCACGTTCCAAATAGCACCCTAGTGTAGGGAGATGCTTGAAATATATTTCAGGAATCCATAGAAATCTTCATGTGTAAAAGAGAATGATGGGAAATTGCATCCAAGCAAAAGAGCAGGGTGGCTCGTAGGAACTCCTTGCCACTGGATCGGGAAAGCAATGGTTGTAAGCAAACTTTTCAGGGGAACACTGTCAAAGAGATCGAGTTAATTGGGAAAAATTGATTTATGTGCCTGATCGACTGTTCTTCCGTAATGCTTTCATAATTTGCCAGTGAAGTATCAGTAAAGCTTCCACATTGATCTGTGTTGTCTTTTGAACACTAATATTTTTCTAATGGGGAAGAGGAACTCACAAACCTTTTATATATTCCTCCCCTGCCTTATATTCCACATTTGTCCTTAGCCTGGTGTTGATCATTTCTCTCCCTTTTTCTCATTGTGTACTATTTTCAGTTCATGGGCAAGGGGCATCAGGCTGAACACTTAAGATCTCCCCTGCCTCTTCAACATTTATCGTTCTGCTTAGTCCAGTAGGTGTTCTCTTGGCCCCAAAGAATAAAAATAAATAAACAGAAATATACCAGTTTTATTGGTGTGGTAGTATGCTAGCTTTAGAGCTTCACAGAACCTTTCTGCCCAATGAAAAATTGTCAAACCTGAAAGCTTGCATATTCATACTAAACAGTCCCAGTCCAATAAAAGACAGCATGTTACATCCTTTCAGTAAACTTGCTGTTAGGATATGCATTCTTAAAATATTTTTTTCCAGATGAAGCAATATATTATCTTTGGTGCGTTCCACTGGGTGGCGTTTGTAGCTCACTTTGTCCGTCCAAAGGTTTTGAACATCTTTGTGACACTGTATGAGTTGTGTTTATATGTGAAGTTGAGTACTTAAGAGACAAGATTTCAAAAATATTGGAATCCTGCTTTTGTCATTCTTACTTTTGCCATGATAGGACCTACATTCTCATCTTCTAAACTGAAGCTGCAATCCTTTATGCACTTGGGAATAAGCCCCATTGAACAGAGTGGAATTTACTTCTGAGTAAATGCACAATTAATCTCTGACCACTGCCACCTCTCCTCTTCAAATACCTAATGTATGTTGTAAGCCCACTGGTCTCAGCCTGCCACTTCCATGCTGACCCCCCTTCTGCTAAAAGTCTCCCAAGAGTCTGAGGCATGAATTCAGTATTCCTTCCACTTGTGATGTGTCTGACTGCTTCCATTGACTGTAAGCTCATTGAGGCAAAGACCTATCTTTTTCACCTATGATGTAGGCTGTTCAACAGGACTTACTCCCATGTAAGTGTATACAGGATTGCAGTGAGAAAGGAGAAGCCGGGGTCTTTTATGTTTAGTTCTATGAAATCTGACATTTGTGGGTAAAGCAGAGTTTTGAGGCCCCGTTTTGCATTTTCCAGGGTGGGTTTCCTGTTTCCCCCCATGTGTGATCCAGACTGGAATCCTAATGAAATTAGCTCGTTTTATGGATTTGCTGAGTGGTCCTGGGTGCTGCGCTCTCTAAGCCTCAGAGCTGTTTCGGTCATGATGATGATATGGGATGGGTGGGAACGGGGAGAAGGAACAATGGAACTTCCTGTTCTTCAGTTTTTCCATCAACAACTGATGCTGAACTTTTCACGTCTCCCCCCAACAGAAAGTTGCACAAGCTTCCAGTGTGGAGATAGCGTTTCCTAACCGCTCCAGTGAATGGGATTGACTGGCTGGCACTTTCAATAGATGAGGTCAATAAGGAGTGAGGAACATACTTTGACCACGATGTAGCACCCTAGGTCACCCTAGGTTACAAGATGGGGGATACTTGGCTCAGCAATACTACAAACGAGAAGGATCTTGGAATTGTTGTAGATTGCAAGTTGAATATGAGCCAACAGTGTGATATGGCTGCAAGAAAGGCAAATGCTATTTTGGGCTGCATTAATAGAAGTATAGCTTCCAAATCACGTGAGATCCTGGTTCCTCTCTATTCGGCCCTGGTTAGGCCTCATCTAGAATATTGCGTCCAGTTCTGGGCTCCACAATTCAAGAAGGACGCAGACAAGCTGGAGCGTGTTCAGAGGAGGACAACCAGGATGATCAGGGGTCTGGAAACAAAGCCCTATGAAGAGAGACTGAAAGAATTGGGCATGTTTAGCCTGGAGAAGAGAAGATTGAGGGGAGACATGATAGCACTCTTCAAATACTTAAAAGGTTGTCACACAGAGGAGGGCCAGAATCTCTTCTCGATCCTCCCAGAGTGCAGGACACGGAATAACGGGCTCAAGTTAAAGGAAATCAGATTCCAGCTGGACATCAGGAAAAACTTCCTGACTGTTAGAGCAGTACGACAATGGAATCAGTTACCTAGGGAGGTTGTGGGCTCTCCCACACTAGAGGCCTTCAAGAGGCAGCTGGACAGCCATCTGTCAGGGATGCTTTAGGGTGGATTCCTGCATTGAGCAGGGGGTTGGACTCGATGGCCTTGTAGGTCCCTTCCAACTCTGCTATTCTATGATTCTATGATCCTTTGCATGCTTCTAGGCCAGAAAAAAAATACACCTGCTAGTAGCTATTTCTTTTTTTGCCTAGGGCCACACAAAGGCAGCTGGGCTCAGTTTCTCATCCTTATAATGGGAGTAAGAGCATCCTACTTCACAGAGCATGAGCAAAAAAACCACGGTATAAATGAGTTTACAATGTTATTGTTTCCAAAGTGCTTTCTAAACTATTAAGTTGATATATTTTGCATCTTACTACATGGGGGGGGGGAAATCCTCCTTTCCTTGTGGAAGGCTCTGCCCCACGCCCAGCTGCTCCTCTCCCCATCTCTGTCACAGCTTTTCAAATAAGACCCTATGAATGCAAGGGAGATAAAATATGAAAATAGTTTATTGAGTTTCCATCGGGATGGGATTTAGCGGAGAAAAGGGCATCGCTGGATGGCTTCGACGGCAATCGTTTGAGGCAGTCGTTCCTACCTGCGGGCCGTTTTGTCTCAAAGGGGCAAACCAAACAACCCCCCTTATCCCACCTTGTTCCTGCCCCTCCGTATGTGGCTCCCAAGAGCTGGTCTTCAGCTGTGGTTTTGGCTTTTCAGGCACTGGATGGGGTTTGGGCAGAGTGGAGGAGAAAGGAATGGCATCTTTGTGCAACCAGAAGTTGGCCAAATTACCTCGTATGCCACAAGGTCAAGTGTTTGAGCGGGGAAGGTCATTGGCATGGGGGAACGGGGGGGGGGGGGATTGCCAGAACTGTGGGGCTGGCAGAAAGGGCTTGTGGGGGGGGGGGCGTTCTTTCCATTTGAACTGCATCATGGGTGGCCCCGTTTCAGCCACCGGCTGCCCTTCTCACTGAACTATCCTGGGAGTCTTTCGGTTCTTAAACCAGCACAAATTTGCAACCGGGCAACCGGTCGGCCTCTCAGAAAACCTCCCGGTTTTGCTGCCTGCCCAGGACTGCGAAAAACAAGATGTTCTTAAGCAATGTCAGGCTACAAAATCTATGCCTGTTGGGAGTGGGGTGGTGGTGGTGGTGGAGACTGCCTTTGAGTGGATGGCACGTTGTGTAGGCATGACAAAAACAACCAAACGCAAGTAGGGTTAGGGCCCTGTTTTGCAAAGGGTACAATCTGGCATGATCCGTAGGATGGCAGTGGGGATCTCTTTGGGGGCAGGATTCGAGGCCTAGTCACGAAGACCTCGCCCCCCACAAGGCGTGCATTCCCCCCCTCCTGCAGGGGGCAGCGTCGGGTCCTCCAAGCGCTCACAAGTTCTTCCAGCGCCCCCTGCGTTTGCGAGTGGGGATGCCTTTCCTCCGCTTCTGGGGCAGAGGGGCGCGGCTTGGGGAAGGCCCTGTTTCGGCCACGGGCTGCCCTTCCTCTGGCAGTGGCCTCCCCTCGCTCTCCCCCTGCTCCGGGGACAGCTCCACCTTGGTGGTGAAGGTGTCCCGGGGGGGCAGAGTCTCTGTGGAAGGGGCTGCCGTGGGGGCAGGGGTCTCCCCCTGGGGGTGCAGCAGGCTATTTGTCTGGGCCGGGAGGAGAGGCAGCAGCGCGGCCACCACGTCGGTGAGGCGCTCGAGGCCTTGCCGCAGGGTATACGTCAGCTCACGGATGGCTTCGGCCGTCTCCCTCTGGGCCTGCAGGAAATCCAGAGGAGGCTCGACGGGTGGATCCAGGCGGGTGCGCCGGCGCCGCACCGTCGGCGAGATGGAGGGGCACGGGGTGGTGCCCCGCGGCTCCGTGGGGGAGTGTTCAGGAAGCGGCCTGCAGCCTAAGCTGGCTGGGGAAGGAGCCAGGTGGACAACCTGCAGCGCCGTGGGCTGGGCTGAAGGGGGTGCTGGCGAGTCACGTTCCTTGGGCCTCAGCAAGCCTCCATCCAGAGTGCAGCAGGAAGGCCGGGCCGAAGTCTCTGGGCTGCAGGAAACGTTGCTTCTGGCTGGCGCATCTGTGGGGATAAGGAGGAGGTTGACTGTGCCGGCACCCAGGAGCCTTCCCCCAGAGGCAGAGTTTCTCCTACCGATCTGATCCTCTGCATGCCGTAGGGATATGCAGGCAACCGGACCCAACCCACCGAGAATAACGGAATAATGGGCTCAAGTTAAAGGAAGCCAGATTCCGGCTGGACATCTGGAAAAACTTCCTGACTGTTAGAGAAGTGCGACAATGGAATCAGTGACCTAGGGAGGTTGTGGACTCTCCCACATTAGAGGCCTTCAAGAGGCAGCTGGACAACTATCTGTCAGGGATGCTTTAGGGTGGATTCCTGCATTGAGCAGGGGGTTGGACTCGATGGCCTTGTAGGACCCTTCCAACTCTGCTATTCTATGATTCTATGAGATAGGCCCAGTCTACACAGCGTTCCGAAGGTGCCCCGAATCCCCTTGAGGGCGCCCCGAAAACGTTCGTGTAGTACGTACCTTAATCGTCCCCAGAAGAGGAAGAGGAGGAGGCGTCCTTCCCAGCAGCAGGGCTGGGTCGTGGGAGGGATGAGAGCGGACGGGCGAGGAAAGGGGCGGCGGCGGCGGTGGCCCCTGCGCGGTCCCGGGGGCGTGGGAGGCGCCCTCCCCTTTCCTCGCCCGTCCGCTCTCATCCCTCCCACGACCCAGCCCCGCTGCTGGGAGCTCTCGCAGGGCCTGCTGGCTACAGGGAAACGGAGCCTGGAGCAGCCCGCCCGCAGTCTGTGCCGCCGAAGCACGCCTCCTCCTCCTCTGCCTCTTCTGGGGACAGTTAAGGTCCGTACTACACGAGCGTTTTCGGGGCGCCCTCAAGGGGCTTCGGGGCGCCTTCGGAACGCTGTGTAGATGTGGCCATATTCAAATGGGCAGAAATAGGATGAGGTACAGCCCTCAGTGGACTGTACCTTTTCAGATTTGGGGTGAGAAAACACGTTTGAGTTCTACCTTGTGCCAAAAAAGGCTCCCTGCCTGTGGAATTTAGCTTGTCAGGGAAAAGCTGAAGTTACCAACCTTTCTCCACAACATGTTAGCTTTCCACGGGCAAGGAGTTCTTTTCTTGTTTTTACATGGGGGAGTTCTCAAATGTGTCATCCCACCCCCTCCATATAGTGTGAAATAGCACAGTTCCTAGAGGACTGTAACAAACAGGGCAACTGGTACCAAACAGGGCAGCACATTTACTAACGGACTGGCCAATGAGACCACATCACGCCAGTCCTTTTCCAGCTTCATTGGCTGCCAGTCCAGGTCCTGGCCCAATTCAAAGTGCTGGTATTAACATTCAAAGCCCTAAACGGCTTGGGGCCAGGCTATCTGAAGGAACGCCTCCTCCCATATGTACCTGCCCGGACCCTAAGGTCATCCTCAGGGGTCCTTCTTCGCGAGCCCCTGCCAAAGGAAGTGAGGCAGGTGGCTACCAGGAGGAGGGCCTTCTCTGCTGTGGCACCCCGGCTGTGGAATGAGCTCCCTAAGGAGGTTTGTCTGGCACCTACATTATATTCTTTCAGACGCCAGGTGAAGAGCTTTTTATTCTTTCAGCATTTTAACAGACTATAAATTTAATTTTAACTTGACTGATTTATTTATTTATTGCATTTCTATACCGCCCAATAGCCGAAGCTCTCTGGGAGGTTTACAAAATTAAGACAATTCAAAGTATAAAACAACAGTATAAAACCATAATATAAAATATAATATAAAAGCACAACCAAGATAAAAACAGCAGCAATGCAAAAATACAAATTTAAAATACAAATTTAAAACAGCAAAGTTAAAATTAATTTATAGACTATTAAAATACTGGGAGAATAAAAAGGTCTTCACCTGCCGTCTAAAAGAATATAATGTAGGTTCCAAGCGAACCTCCTTAGGGAGCTCATTCCAAATCTGCACTCCTGCTGATTTGATCCTGGTTGTGCTTTTATATTGCATTTTATATCATGTTTTTATACTGTTTGTTTTATACTTTGAATGGTTTTAATTTTTGTGAACCTACTGGGCAGTGTAAAAATGCAATAAATAAATAAGTGTTATTTCTGCTCATTAAATAGCTCTGGCTCTTCTTCTACCCCTGTGTCTGTTCTCCTTCGCACCTTTCTCTGCAACAATTGCACACATGTGTGCTGTATCAGAAGGGAACAAGGGTGGCTGGCTTCCCTGTGTAAACTGTCCTGAAGCAATAGCTGCAAAAGGCAGGGAATGGTCTCCTGGGAAAGCTGTCACGTTGCACAGGTCCAGTAACATTACCCTCTACTTGTTACTGGGATTATTTCCTCAAAATGAGAGGCGCTTGAGCAAAATGCCTTCTTTTTTGAACCTGAAGCCCTTCTCTCTAGTCCCAGCTGTGTATTGTATGAGGTCCGTGGAGGATGATACGCTGACTTGGGGAAAGTACTCTGTACATGCACAGAGACAGCACTTTCTCGAATATGGAGTCACTTAAACCCAAACCAGCTCCTAGCTTCCAGAAATGACCCCTCTCCCGGCAAGCTGGATTAGGCTGTGAAGCACTGGAGAAGCCCTTAAGTCTCAGATATGAAGATGATGGATGCTTCTTGATGGAGGTTTCTTAGCACTAGCAACCAGTAGGCGCTGTGTAGCAACTCCCATCTTTTTTCCCCCCTTAGTGGATTTTCTGCGGTAAGGAAAAAGACGGAAGAAATGGTGGGGAAAACGTGGAAGGATGATAAGTAAAAGACGATGGCATCGGGACACCCGCCGAAATCCCATGAATGAGGCAGACCGATGGTGTCATAAAAGCTTCATTTGGAAGCACCCTCTAGCAATATATTGTGTTTACTGCCTGTGGGATGTCTCTCTCTCGCTTTCTGTGTGTGTGTGTGTCTTTCTATGACGTGGGGATAAAAATAGCACACTTTCAGGGCTCACGCCTCAAATCTCTGTTGGATGCCAGAGCTCATTCTTGGAATAGGTATTTCTGAGCATGTGTGGAGTGCCTTTCCTTCACATCTGGAATTAAGGGGTAGGATACCAAGACAGAGAACAGAGCTCACAGGACAGTGTAACCCCACCTCTGAGAAAGAAGGAAGCTACTGGTCAGGGGAAGACTGAGAACACAGCACCGAGTCTACAGTTCACTCGGATCCTGTACTAGTTGGGTGGAACGTGGGTGCGTATTATTAATCTACCACCTTACAAAGAAATGCTTTTAAAAAGAACCTCTCCTGTTAGTCCTCCACAGTGAAGTCCCCAAGCTTGTACTGAACTACAGAAATGCACACACTGACTTCGGACTGGGGGCTCAAAGCCGGCTCCATGCTCCACGAGCTGATCATATTTCCTCTAGTAGTCTAGAAAATATATTGCCCCTGCCAACAGTGTGTGTGTGTGTGTGTGTGTGTGTGTGTGTGTGTGTGTGTGTGTGTGTGAGAGAGAGAGAGAGAGAGAGAGAGAGAGAGAGAGAGAGAGAGAGAGAGAGAGAGAGAGAGAGAGAGATGGGGCTGCAAGACATTTTTCTCTTCCCAACTGTGCCTTCCCACCCAGTAAATATGTGGTCTGTAAGATGCCTGTTTATTAAAAGAAGAGGTATCGGGGCTCAAGCCTGCTTGACATTTACACCCTTTCACCTGGAAGTCCACCTCACCCTGATCCTGGATACATGGGATCTGGTTGTAGCCATTCATTGGCGGGGGGTGGGGGGGGGAGAGATTCTCTGCTCATGCTCTGAGGCACATTATTTTCACTTCACATTGTTCCAGCACTGAGCCGTGCCTCAAATTAAGTTCTGCTCAGTCTTCCTGCACCTTTTTGCTTTAGAAACCAGCTCCTGGCAAGGGCACATGGGAGTCTGACCCATGCACTTCATTCTCTCCGGATACCCACCCACACGGGGCACACCCCACGCCATTACGTCCTGACACTCTCTCCTTGGTCATGGGTCTTCCTAATGCAAGCCAGCCACAGAGGTGCCTACTTCACCGCTGGCATGCTGTGGCAGCACACGACCATCCCTTTCTCCCACTGGCGCATCCCGGCGCCGTGGTGGGGACTCACCTGCACAATGCTCAGCTGCCAGGCGGTAACTGTGGGTGGCAAACCCCGGCGTGTTCTGCAGGGCGCTGGGTTCTGCCCCGCCCGCGCCCACCATCACACCAGGGCCCAGGATGGCAAAGATGGTCTCTTCCTCAGCCGAGAAGGTCTCGTCGCAGGCGTTGCCCGCACCCTGGGTGGAATGGGGCACCCGTGCCAGCTTCTCCTTGGTGCGCCGTTTGAAGTCATTCCAGCGCTTCTGCACCTCTTGGCCGGTCCGTTTCCAACTGGTGATGCTGTTGATCTTGGCGGCAATGCCTTCCCAGACCCGCCGTCGTTCGGCCACCGTCACCCGCCGGCTCTGGGTGCCGTAGAGCTTGGCATAGTTGGCCCGCACTTCTTGGATCAGGATCTGGTTCTCCTCGTAGGAGAAGCGCGGCTTGCGAAGGCGGGTGATCTCTTCACTCTCTCCAGACATCCCAGGGCTGCTGTTACTGCTCTCCTTCCCCCGGTGCCACCTTCTCCTGCCCGGTCTCGCCAGTCGGGCAGCGGTCCGTCAAGCCTGGCACCGCGCCGTTGGCACCGCCGAGGCAGGGTGGGTGCTGCCGGTCCAGGGAGAGAGGCGGGCTTCTCCTGGCATCGCCGGGCAGGTGCTGGGCAGCCCGTCCGCTGGCACGGTGTTGCGCCGGGTAAAGGGGGGCACGGTGCCAGGTTGGCTAACGAGGGGGTCGTCTCCAGGGGTGCCCCCCTACCACCGCCTCCCCCCCACCCCACCCCCAGTGGAAATGGGTGCGTGGGGAGGACTCTCCTTGGGGCACCCCGGAGTCCTCCGCTCCCGCTTAGCCGCCTTGCTGCATTGAAAATCCTCCCCCGTTCCTCCCTCCAGTTCCTCCTCCTCCTCCTCCTCCTCCTACTCGGGCATGCTCACTCCTTAGCCGCACTCCCAGCAGGCCAAGGGCGGCCTGCACGGTTTCCCCGGCAACCGTGGCCTGCTGCCTGCTCAGAGGGCCTGCTACAGCAGCCAGGCTGCGAAGGCTTCTGGGAATTTGCAACACACACCGGCCTTCCTCTTCTGGGTGTTTGGTGCGACCCCCCAAAGTGGGTCACGCACCTCCTGAGCACCTGGCCCAGTTGCATGCACCTGTTACTGGGGGAGAGTGGGGGGGGGAGGGAAGGAGGATATTAAAGATGCTGCTCTGAGTGCCAGCTCCTTGCAAAAACCAGTTTGACACCTTTTCCACCTTTGCTGTCGCACTCAGGTTGCCAACTCCAACTCCAGTTCCAAGTCGTTTTTTTTAATATATATATTTATTTTTAGCTTTAGCTGGCGATGATACCTAGCCATAACAAGCAGGCGTTTTAGGTACCTCTTATAGGAGCAGGATGGTGAGGATTAAAACAAACAAAACAAAGGCAGCCGTGCTAAGCCGGGAAAAAAGTTCCAAAATTCAGATAGTGTCACCAATAGTACTATAGTATCACTATATTATAGTACTATAATATCACTATAATATCACCAATAGTGTAAGTTCACCAAAGTTAGGATGTTTTCATAGTCAGAAGCTGAAGATGATACGGCCCTAATAAAGGGTTTTGAAATTATGGAAACCAAAATACGGATTCTGAAATTGTAATAATGATTTACAGCACATCATCAATGTACATGGGCCTTTGCAGAAGGAAAGAAGCAAAAAAGAAAAAAAAAAGTCAGCTCTCTGACTCCAAGGAGATTACAATCTAGAGCCAGTGTGATTTAGTGATTCATTTATTTATTGCATTTTTATACCACCCAATAGCCAAAGCTCCCCATGCTAAAACCATTCAAAGTATAAAACATTGGGGAGGTCCAGATTCAAATTCCTACTCAGCCATGAAGCTCACTGGATGATCTTGGGCCAGTGACACACACACACTCACACACACACACTTAGCCTAACCTATCTCTGTTGGTGTGAGACTAAAACGGTGTGTCAGTGAGAAACCATGAGAGAAAGGACAGAGTAAAACTAATTAATAGCTAAAGGAGCACAAGTAGCCATCAGTGAAACAAACTTTCCAATTATTCCTGACAGGAAACTGAAGTGCATTTGGGGACCCTACCACAAGATGTAGTGAGGGCCACCAATCTGGATGTCTTCAAAAGGGGGTTGGATAAATTCCTGGAGGCAAAGGCTATCAAGGGCTACTAGCCCCGAGGGTTGTGTGCTATCTCCAATATTCGAGGCAATAAGCCTGTGTGCACCACTTGCTGGGGAACATGGGTGGGAGGGTGCTGTTGCACCATGTCCTGCTTGTTCATCCCTGGCCGATGGCTGGTTGATCCAGCATGGCCCTTCTTATGTTCTTATACTACTGTGGCTTCTGGACATGTTTTCTCCCCCACCACAATATCCCAGATTGCAGCCCATGTTAACTTGAATTCTATTGTGTTTTGCCCCGTAGTACTCAATAGAAGCAACTGAGATTGAGCCAGTCCCATATCTGTGTAAGAACTGTGTTGCAACATGTTGAGGCAGTGTAGTGTAGTGGCTAGAGTGTTGGACATAGGCTGGTGAGAGCTAGGTTCAATTCCCTACTCATTGAAGTTTATTGGGTGGCCTTGATCTAGTAAATATCTCTCACCCTAACCTACCTCACAGGGTTGTTATCAGGCTAAAAAGAAAAATACATCAGGCTTTTTGCTGATACAATACACACATTATTATGAGTATGATTTTATTTACGTTAACATTTATATTTCACTTTCAAGTGTTCAGAATGCTTTATATGCATGATCTAGTTGCAATCCGTAAAGTGCTATTATCCCGCATGGGGTTAATGGGGGCAGTGAGGCTCAGTGAGAGTGGCTTGCCTAGGATCATTTGTGAGTTCATGGAAAAGGAGAGATTCAAACCAGAGACTTTCTGGTTTGGAGCTCAGTATTTTCGCCATTACACAACATTCTCTGTGTGTGTGTGGGGGGGGGGGAGTGTATATATACATATAGAGAGGACGAGGCGAAATGTTAAAACCTATCTTCCAGAAAAGGTAGGGGGTAAGAGGTGGTACATTTTATAGTTTGGCTATAGGCAATAAAGAGAAATCCCCCCTGAAACCTAACCTTAACATAAATGATTGTAGCATTATTATATTTTTATCCCACCCGTTCTTGGAAGAGTTCAGCTGTTAACCTGATAACCCAAGTCTCAGAGTGCTGGACTAGATTTATTTATTTATTTTATTTATTTATTGCACTTATATACCGCTCCAATAGCCAGGGCTCTCTGGGCGGTTTACAGAAACTCTAAAATTAAGATTAAAACGAGTATACAAAATTTAAAATTCTAAAACACAGAACATACACACATAAAGCATTAAAAACCGTTAAAAAAACAAAAACAAAACATAAGATAGGCTCTTATGTTTCCTCCGGCCCTCATTTTGCACTCTGACCATTCTACGGCACTGCCTCTTATAAGAATAGCCTTGCTGCATCTTCCCAAAGGTTCATCTAGTCCAGAATTCTATATCCAACAGTGGCTGGCCAGATTCTCCCAGAAGCTCAAAAGCAAGAAATGCAGATGGTGGTTTCTCCCCACCATGGCCACCACAGTATCCAGAGGTATGCTCTCTCTGCACATGGAGGTCCATTGACTCTTAGAGCTTCTGCAAAGTGTCTCATGCTTAGCTCCTTCTCTCAAGAGGGACAAATGCCCAACTTTGCAGCACGGGTGCTCTCTGGGTGGTCATTTGGCACCCTGTGGGCTGCAGGACCTTGGCAGCTCCTTGCTTCTTTACCAGGTTCAGGGGTTTGTACAGTTCTGGTCACCACACCTAAAAAAGGATATTATAGAGCTGGAAAAAGTGCAGAAAAGGGCAATGAAAATGATGAAGGGGCTGAAGCATCTCCCCTAGGAGGGAAGGTTACATCAACTGGGATTGCTTAGCTTGGAAAAAAAGAGGCTGAGGGGAGACCTGATAGAGGTGTTGAAAATTATGCATGGTGCGGAGAATGTGGACAGGGAGACATTTTTCTCCCTCTCTTAAAATACTACAATCCGGGGTCATCCCATGAAGATGATTGGTGGGAGATTCAGGACAGATAAAAGGAAGGACTTCTTCACACAGCGCAGAGTTAATTTATGGAACTCACTACCACAAGATGTAGTGATGGTCACCAATTTGGATGGCTTTAAATTCCTGGAGGCAAAGGCTATCCATGGCTACTAGCCCTGATGGTTGTGTGCTATCTCCAGTATTCGAGGCAATAAGCCTGTGTGCACCAGTTGCTGGGGAACATGGGCAGGAGGGTGCTGTTGCACCATGTTCTGCTTTGTTGGTCCCTGGCCGACGGCTGGTTGGCCAGTGTGCGAACAGAGTGCTGGACTAGATGGATCCTTGGTCTGATCCAGCATCAGGGCACTTCTGATGTTCTGATGTTCTTAAAATGTGTATTCGTTGGGCTATTCAGGAAGTTAGGTGAATGGCCGTTAGGGGGCAGCTCAAAGGCAGAAATGTACCAGCCCGATGGCATGGTTTGCGTAGTGATCTGTATGAACTGCAATAGTTTAAATAAAATGTAGATGGCAGCAGAATGCGTTACAAAAAGCAGTCATGATGATTACACTTTTTTAAAAAAAATACTGGAAAAACAAACAAATGTGAAGGAACGTGATCTGTTCCCATATCATAAAAGGAATAACTAAGACAACCTTCCCTTATCTGGTGCCCTCCAGATGTGTTGGATTGTGATACATCTGGAGGGCATCAGGTGAGAGAAAGCTGACCTAAGAAATCACTCAGTATGACCATTACTATGCTGGCTGGGGGATGCTGGGAGTTGTAGGACTTTTTTTCTGTCTAAACATGCATAGGATTGCATCCGAGTTAGCCATGGGCAAGCCGGTAATCTACCTGTATTCTCTCAGCTTCGGTTTTCCCATCAACAATGTCGGTGTAATATTCATTTAATAGATTTAAATACCATTGGTCATATTTTAAAAATACCTCTAAGTAATTTACAAGAAAATTAAATACATTGAAATACATTATGATATACATTACAATACAATTAAAATACATAATAATTGCTAAAACATTTATGTAAAACCTTAAGAAAAACATTAAAACCAATAAAAATCAATGCAACGCCATTATTACAAACAACCTAGACAGCACACTCACTCAGGGACGGTCTGGGTAGGGAAATGGGTCTTAGATTGGATACCTGGGATATTTGGGAGTACAGGTAGCAGTATAGATATTTCTGGGGGTTGTTTGAAGGATTGCTGAAGTGATGTATGAGAGGGTGCTCAAAATGCATGCATAGTATTATTGGGTGGTTAACAGAGAGGGTCTTTTCTGCTGTGGCACCCTGGTTGTGGAATAAGCTTTCCAGAGAGGCTCACCTGGCATCTATGTTGTGCTTTTTCCACAGCAGGTAAGTAACTTTTTATTATTTCCCCAGGCATTTTAGTCTTTTAGCTCTGTTGTTCTAAATCTGTTATTGTATTTTAAATCTCTGCGTTGCTGTAGTTTTAAACTTTTACATTTCATATTGTCGTTGATGATGCATTTGGTGGTTTTAATTCTTGTGAACCGCCCAGAGAGCTTTGGCTATTGGGCGGAATAGAAATGTAATAAATATGACAATATTTTAAAAATTATTGATTGGTCTGTGCTGGATAGAAGTGGACAGATGGATTTCTCGATGTTGCAGTAGTACATTTTGTTCACTAGAGGGAATAGATGCCTTCATGTCATTCATGGGTGTCTGGATGTTGTTGGTCTATGAAATGGGTCTGTGTGTGTGTGTGTGTGTGTGTGTGTGTGTGTGGGCTTTTCTTTTTCAGTTGCAATTAATTTTCCAGCGGGGTGGGATGCTAGAGGATGCATGAGAGTGCTAATAGAACAGTGGTGGTTGGGATACCGCTGGTGGAGGATGCATGAACTTGTCCCAATTAAGATCTCCTTGGTCAGTGGGAGATGGTAGCAACCTTTCTGTGCTGGGATCAGACAGCTGGAGCAGTGGCCGAAGGGACCCCGGTGTCCTGGGAAGAGATTGGAGGTTCTGGAGCCTGTGAGGCGCAGGGAGGAGGGGCGGAAGGGTTGCATAGAGTCCAGATGTGTCGACCGCGGACAATAGGCAAGTGGGAAAGGAACAGACAGATGGTCCAGCTGACACAATGGCCCAGCCGCTTAGCATTCAGGAGCTGTGCTCGGCTGACTTGCCGCCTCCCTTCCCCCTCCGCCTGCTCGGCTATTGAGCCAGCCAAAAGCTGCCTGGATGAAAAGGCACCCCCAAAGCCCATCTGCTCAAAGATCTCTCTATTCCCCCCCCACCCCCGCATTCATCTGAGAGGCAGAAGAAGGCCTGAGAGAGACTGCAATTCTCCCTGTTTTCTCTTTCTTGAGAATTTTCTCCTTGCTCATGGTGGAGGGTGTTTAATACATTTAGAGCACAACCCTATGCATGTTTAGACAGAAGAGAAAAAAAAAACCCTCCTACAACTCCCATCATGCTGGCTGGGGAATGGTGGGAGTTGAAGGACTTTTTCTCTGTCTAAACATGCACCCTTAATTTGCACATTCTTACAGAGTGCTGCTCTTCCTTCCTTCCTTCCTTCCTTCCTTCCTTCCTTCCTTCCTTCCTTCCTTCCTTCCTTCCTTTCTTAAGCCCATTTCACAGGTTGGGGGAATTGAGGCTGAGAAAGTGAGCCCACCCTCAAATGCCCAGAGTCACTGAACATCACGTTCATGATTGATCAAGGAGTTTCGGCCTGAGTTATTTTATTTATTGATTACATTTTTATACTGCCCAATAGCCGAAGCTCTCTGGGCGGTTCACAAAAATTAAAACCATAATAAAACAACCAACAGGTTAAAAGCACAAATACAAAATACAGTATAAAAAGCACAACCAGGATAAAACCACGCAGCAAAATTGATATAAGATTAAAATACAGAGTTAGAACAGTAAAATTTAAATTTAAGTTCAAATTAAGTGTTAAAATACTGAGAGAATAAAAAGGTCTTCAGCTGGCGACGAAAAGAGTACAGTGTAGGCACCAGGCAGACTGGAGTACAGTGTAGGCACCAGGGGCTATTTCTTTTTAAAAAATATGTGTGTGTTGGGCTTTCAGGCAGACAGATTCTCTGATTTGACGTCTCCCCATTTCCAGAGGTGTGTGAGCTGATGCTGGTTGCTAGAATGATTAGCTACAATAGAAGACAGATCTTCTATCCTTTTAGTAGTCAAATAGAAGAGAGAATTTTGGTGTGTGCTGCTTCTCCTCTCTTTGCAGCACTATGGGTGACAAGTTGAATTGGCTAAAATGGTCGCTTCTGTAGAACTGTGAAAAGCACAGCGGCCTCTATTGCAGTTAGTCATCATAATAGTGGCAAGAAGGATGCAGACAAGCTGGAGCGTGTTCAGAAGAGGGCAACCAGGATGATCAGGGGTCTAGAAACAAAGCCCTATGAAGAGAGACTGAAAGAACTGGGCATGTTTAGCCTGGAGAAGAGAAGATGGAGGGGAGACATGATAGCACTCTTCAAATACTTAAAAGGTTGTCACACAGAGGAGGGCCAGGATCTCTTCTCGATCCTCCCAGAGTGCAGGACACGGAATAACGGGCTCAAGTTAAAGGAAGCCAGATTCCAGCTGGACATCAGGAAAAACTTCCTGACTGTTAGAGCAGTGCGACGGTGGAATCAGTTACCTAGGAGGTGGTGGGCTCTCCCACACTAGAGGCCTTCAAGAGGCAGCTGGACAACCATCTGTCAGGGATGCTTTAGGGTGGATTCCTGCATTGAGCAGGGGGTTGGACTCGATGGCCTTGTAGGCCCCTTCCAACTCTGCTATTCTATGATTCTATGATTCTATGGTCACTCAGTGGAGTGAATCAGGGAGTCACCTTCCTTTCTGCCCAGACTGAACATTTTCCTGTCAGGGATGTGCAGTAATGGAGAAAACTTCTCCTGCTGAATTTCTGCCTGTGATACATTTTTCAAAGGCGAAATAGCCCTGCTAAGTTTACAAAAAACCTAACAACTCTACTTTCAAGTGCAGGTCAAAGGCTTGTACATTCCATTTTAACAATTAAAGATTTATTTACTGCATTTTTATCCCACTTTTCAGACAATGACCCAATTCACTTGTAATAGTGGCAAATCATGGCTTAATTAATTTATGATTTGCCGGATTAAGTGCCACACATGAGTCGCTTCTGATTTGAATATGCCTGATCGTAGCTTGCTGTGTGATGTGCAAACCTGGACACTTTGGGTTGTTTGTGGATTAAGCAACCCAAAGTTAACCTAACAACTAATCACAGGTTAATTTTTAAAACCCACATTTCATTTCATTTATTGCATTTTTATACCACCCAATAGCCGAAGCTCTCTGGGCGGTTTACAAAAATCAAAACTACAATATTTAACCTATATTTAACTATATTTAACCTATAGTGTCCAGATTCACAACATACAGTTGGATCGATTGGTGGTTGAATATTCAAATCAGAACCGGCTTGCTCACGCCATGCAACTCAGCAAATCGTAGGTTGTTTAACCCACAGTTTGCTGCCGTTATGTGTGAACTGGCCAAATTACTGTCTTCCGGAATAGCTCACGTGAATGAAAGAGAGAAGGGCTGTGCCATCAGGCTTACAAACTAAAGAGACAAGTCACAGAAGGGGAGGAGAGGGGAAAGGTAGCATGGGCAAGGCAGATGGTGAAAATCACAATTGGGCCCTGAACGGGGTGGGGTGAGGTTGCCGAATGTGATTCCTCAAGGTTATAATATTTTAAAAGAGGACCTCCTGGGTCAATTGTGGCCAAGGTTTGGGACCGCTGGCTGGCTTCCTTACTGTACTGAAAGTCCCTTGGCATTAGCGGGATCGGGGCCAAATTTATGGCCAGCCAGGATTTTCCAAACAGCTCAGCAGTCTCTTTTCAGGCTCAGTTTAACAAGGTGCTGAGCTACTGAGGAAATCGGTTCATTTATTTTTGTGCTTACGTGGGGGACAAGATCTACAGAGCGAGAGAAAGAGAATTCAACGGATGGGTACTGTAGGCTAGCAAAATGCCCTTCATTATGAGGAGCAATGGGTCTTAGGGACTGCAGAAGGACAGCCGGTACGAGGGTGGGGGGTGCTTGCGTGCGCACACACACACACACACACACACACACTATCTTCTGGAGTTCTCCTCTGTACAAAGCAACATACCTGACGTAGTCTTTTAGTCATAGTAGTGAGTGACAGGTATAGAACATCTATACCTAAGTAGTGTGTGTGTGGGGGGGGATGTTTATCATGCAAACATCTATGTATTATTTTGTTGATGGTGTTGTTAAAGAAGGGTAACTGTTTGTGTTGAGTCATAAAAGCAGATTCCCCACCCACCCCCATACAAAAGCATCACTGTGGGTAGGAATGTGCGTAGTCCACATGAATAAAATGCAATCAAATGTCTGTGTCACAAAAAAGCAGGATTCCATAGCATTCATAAATTATGCAAACAAAGAAAAATTGCCCAATTTTTATATTTATTTTGCATAATCCTTCTCTCTTTTGATTAACTTTCTCACCATTTATTCTGTTTCTTGCTCGTTATGGGGAAGGACAAGGAGTTATATAGTGTCCTGAAGCCCTAAATGTTCCAGCCATCACTCATAAACTTTCAAGCGCATCTTTGTGATCATAAGAACATAAGAACAGCCATGCTGGATTAGACCAAAGGTCCATCTAGTCCAGCACTCTGTTCACACAGTGACCAACCAGTTGTCAACCAGGGATCAAAAAAGCAGGACATAGGGCAACAGCACCCTCCCACCCATGTTCCCCAGCAACTGGTGCACAAAGGCTTACTGCCTTGAATACTGGAGATAGTACACAACCATCAGGGCTAGTAGCCATTGATAGCCTTTGCCTCCAGGAATTTAAAGCCATCCAAATGGGTGGCCATCACTACATCTTGTGGTAGTGAGTTCCATAAATTAACTATGTGCTGTGTGAAGAAGTCCTTCCTTTTATCTGTCCTGGATCTTCATGGGATGTTTCCTGGTTCTAGTATTTTGAGAGAGGAAGAAAAATGTCTCCCGCTCCACAGTCTCCACACCATGCACACACCCAGCCTGGCTGCAGGTCTGGTAGTCACATTACAGCCCAGTGCTATAATCATATCCCTGTGAATTCCTATTAAGAGCTTGTTCTCTTAGATTTCTTTATCTTCTCCACTGGCTTCCCCATGACTTTTTAAGGCACGCTACAAAGAGGCACAAAAGTACCTTGGGTCATGCAGCAGGTGTCAGCAGGTGGTGCTATTGTGTAATTTTACTTTGCTGTAAGGGACTCTCTGCTTAACGGACCTGTGCCCCTGGCTGTGGATCCTTGAAATGGCAGAGAAATTGTGGGGATCCTATGCTAGGTAGAGTTGATGCTGAAGTTGTCGTCCCGTCCCCCCAAAGTAGAATAACAGTGTTGTTTGACTAGGGAAGCAGGTTTAGGAAATGCTTAGATGAACGACTATTGGGAATTGTTAAAAATGGTTGCAAGGAGCTGCCATTAGTCCGAGGGCTGGACCATCTGCGGCTCAGCACTGTTGACTCCCACCAGAAGGAGCTCTCCAAGGTCTTAGGTAGAGGCCTTTCATAGCCCCGTTACCTGTGAGGTTTTAGGTAGAGATGCCGGCGATTGAACCTGGGACCTTTCAGCATGCATCGCCTGTGAGTTTGCATTTTTGGAGCGCGACCTGGGGTTTAATGTGGCCCTGCAGGAGTCCCAGCCCACCCAAGGCCTCTGCATGGGATCAGAAACCTTGGTGCATGACCATTTTGTGGAGAATGCTAGAGATGGAGGCTCAGGATGCTGGGCTGTGTGAAAAACAGACAAGGTGAACTTAAAGCAGATCTTTGTGGTTTGGAGATGGGTGGATGAGAAAGTGACAGGCCCAGAGGCGAGGCGAGGTGCCCTTTCAGCTCTCCCCAGGAGCAAAGACAGTGGACCCCCCCCCCCCCAGGACATCCTGTGCAGCCCCATCGGAAGGCAGGGTCATGCTTCTGGATGACTCGCATGTGCAAGAGACCTTTCTGGTCGGTGCCCCATGGGAATGAGGGGGGTGGGTAGCTCGGGGAACGGAAAAGCACCTTGCGTGCCCCACATCCTGGGTTCAGTCCTTACCATCAGCAGTGAGCCGGATGTTTGGGGCAGCCAAGGTGAGGAAGGGACCTGGGAGGTTTGCTGCTAGCCAGAATGTTCGTTTGTTTAAGATCCCGCCATTCTTTCAAGGAGCTTGAGGGCCATAGCTCCCCCTTGCACACACCCCATCCCTAATGTTATCTTTACAACAGCCCTGTGAGGTAGGTAAGGCTGAGAGACCCTGGTTGTCCTAAGGTTTCCCAATGAGGTTTCTGAGTGAGAGTGGGAGTGGGTGGGATTCGAACCTGGGCCTCCTCAGTCTTCCTCTGACAACTACATGAGGCAGGAGGAGGAGAAGGAGGAAGTGGTGGGCTAGCTCATGGACTACTCGGGGCTAAGCCGGCTCCGTGCGGCCCTCTGGGACAAGGAACCATTTGGATCAGGTGCCCAAACGTTCCAGGCTGGTTCCGGAGAGCCGGTCGGTGCACTGAAGGCAGAAAGAGCGGCAGGAAGATTAGCACAAGGAAGGGATGGATGGCGGGATCTCCCCCCCCCCCGCGCCCATTTCCCATCCGCTCTGCCCCCCGCCTTGCTCTACCCTGGAGCTCACAGCTGCCTCTTTTCGCTTCCCTCCCACCTGCTTCTCCCTCCCGGCTGTGCCAAGCCCCCGAGGCAAAGAATAGCTCCTCTCTCTCTCTCTCTTTCTCTCTCTCTCTCAATCTCTCTCTCTCCCCCAACAGCCCCCCCGTCACTTGTCAGCTTGGCCCAGCTCCTCGCAGCCAATCTGCGCGGGGAGGTGGGGTGGGGGGGGGTGGAGAAGGGGGGTGGGTCTCTCCTCCAACGTCAGGGGCTGGGTTGCTTGCTCCACCGCCACTGCTATCCAGGACAGGCTAAAAGAGGGACGCTGTGAACAGGCAGGCTGTAGCTGGCTGCGCTTTCGCTCTCTTTCTTCCCCCGAACAAGACGCGCCAGTGTTTCCACCCACCCCCCACCCCCACTCCCACCCCCTGCCCTCCAGCCTCCGCCTGTCCCCGGGGCTCAGCCTTTCCCCCCAGACCCGCTCCACCCCTCCCTGTGATCCTCCCCATCTCCCCCGGAGAAGCACCTGGGTGGGTTGTTCCCCTCCCCCGCAATTTGGGAGCGCATCAAGAGGGTCCTTCCTCCTTCCCTCCCTCTCTGCTCCCCTTTCTCCGTCCCTCACCCAGCTTCTCCCCCTCCTTTGCATCCCAAGGGGGTGTTAATTCCTCGCCGCTTTCCCTTTTTGGATTTGCCTTTGCTTGAGGGGGGCGGGGAGGGGTGGGAGGGAGGAAAGGAACCAGGGAAGTGGGCCCGCTCGCTACCCACCCAGTCCCAGCCCTGCCTGGTCACTTTCATTTCCCCCCTTTGTCAATTTCACCTGGAGCACTGCAGGTCTCTCCTCGGTCCCCAAGCCCCTTCCTCAGCTGGACACACCTCCCTCCTCCTCCTCCTCCCCACCGCCCCCTCCCTAAAATCTGAGCATCTTTTCTCTCCCCCCCCCACCTCCCCCTGCTGGAGTCTCACGGGTACCGCGGAGGGGAAGTCCTCCGCGCCCTCGGCATGAAGATGATGGCAGGCGGCTCGGTGCATCAAAACGGCATCTTCCCTTCAGCTCCTCAACAGCAGCAGCAGCAGCAGCAGCAAGGGCCCCCCCAGCAGCAGCAGCAGCCCCCGCAAGCCCCTCCGCAGCCCCACATGGATTCCGACCCTCCCGACTCTAGGAAAAGACCCTTGGAGACCCCCACTGAAGCGATCAGCACCAAGCGGAGCAACACAGGAGGTGAGCCGCGATTGCATGCCGGTGGGAGAACCAGGGTGGTGGGTGGGTGGCAATGGAGCCGGGCAGACAGACACAGAGAGAAGAATCTAAAGGGTGAGGAAGTCAGGGGGGGCACAGTGCCTCCCCCACCCCCCTGTTCGCCGTTTCCAAATGCGTCCACCGCAAGGCGTAGATCCTTGGGGCTGAGGGGAAACCCTACACGCAGGCAACCTGGCCCCTCAAATCCAGCTCCTCGCCTTGGAGGCCTACTCCCTAAATCTGTTTAACCCCCCCCCCCACTACCGCCCCCAAACCTTTCCCACAAAGCACCCCCCCCCGCCCACGCTCTGGGTATTCATATCTTAGCATTTGCTAATTCTCTTCTTTAAGATACTCCATCCCTGACCTATATCTCTTTGCCAACCTGAGCCTGTTTCTCCACCTCTGCAGCAAACCTGGTCTCCCCCAAACCTATGCTTGAACCCCGCATCTCCACACACACACACACACCACAACCCTTCAACTGCCTCTTCTTCCTCCGTCTCTCCCCCCCCCCCCCCCATACCGCCACTCTTGTATTTGCTTTCTGGGATTGTCCCCTTCATCACCTTTAACGTGAGGGTTTTCTTCACACCCCAAAGCCCATCATCTGCTCCCCTTTAGCCCTGTCCCCCAAGCCCCCCCCCAAAGGGAGTCATCTCGACACCCTGTAGTGCAAGTTCCAAAGGATGGGTGTGTGTGTCTCTCTTCCTGGCTCTCTTCCCCTTACGGTTTTTAGGAAACCAGTTCAATTCGTTCTGCACCTTGACCCCCACAAACTGTCACTAGTATTGGTGAGTCCAAGCTGAAGCCAAGACAGAGGGTCCTATACAACATTTTGTATCTCCTGGCTTGGAAGGGGGAGCACACAAAATCTCTCCCCCCCCCCCATCCCGTCCCCAAGAACACACATTTCCCTGCAAAGATTTTACTAGCCCATGCAGCTGTTTATGTCAAAATGGAGTCTGTTAGAATAACTGTCTGCTTGCAGGGAGGAAGGGAAAGGAGGTGGAGAGATTTTTTTTCCACACACATAGACTATGGAAAACCTGTCAGCCCCCCTCCCTTCCTCCTCCCCCCTGCTCCCCCCCCCCCCATCGTCTGCCTGAGGAAATGAAGAAGGGAAGGATGTAAAATGTTGAACTCAAAAGAGGATGCAGATAGCTGGGATGTTGAAAACGGCTGGGATCCAGGAATTAGTGGGGAACTGTAGGCAAAGGGAGGTGAAGCAGAGTGCCCCCCCCATGTCGACTGAATTTTGGGGACAAATAATCAAGACTTGTGCACATTTCTGAGTCGTTGGTTGTTGTTTTTTTTAAGAATATGTAGGGGAAAATGTGATAAAATACAAATGGCCATTCCTGGTGTCTGAATTCCAGTTGTCACTAAGGCGGTGTTAAAATAGGTGTTTGTGAAGCGCCACATTCTCTCTCTCTCTCTCTCTCTCTCTCTCCCTCTCACTGACTCACCCATCTGGGTTCCTTTTGTGAAGGGCGACTTGGCTCCTTCTGGCATGTTTGAACCAACAGCACTCGTTGTGTATAGCTTCCGTGCCTGCACAATTCTAATTATCGTTATTATTTAGTAGTGGTAATTCAATCGGGTTCCGTCTTATTACTTGGAATGATTAGCCTATGTCGACACACACACACACACACACACACAGTCGCACACACATGCACACCATCACCCTCCAGATGTAATTAACATTTGGAAATGCGCGTGAGCCTCAGCGTTAGGGCAAGAAGCAATAAATATTGCATCTGAAAGCGCCCTGGGTTCCCCCGGGGGAAATCGCCCTTCCTTATGACAGTGTCTTTGACGGCACTAATGGAGCGATCAGGAATAAATAAAATGGGTGGAGGAGGGTGGGCTTCATGCTCATGTGTGCACAGAAGATTTAGGTTTGAGGAAGCGAAGGAGACAGAGGGATGGAGAGGCGAATGAGAAGGAGCAAAGATCTGCTCATATTCTAAGCATGTCCAAGTGGGTTGGCCGCATTGGAGGAGACGGGCAGATCGCTTCGGTGGGTGTTGCTGCAGCGGGGGCAGATTGAAGACTGCCGTCTGGTTGCTGTGCCTGGCTGGTCGATCCCACCTGATGGGTTGCTGTGTTGTTTTTCGATGAAAGCGGTGACAGGTTGGGGGTGGTGGTGGTTTGAGGATTGGCCGGTTGGGTTGATTCCAGTGATGGATTTGGGGGAGGGAGAAGGGGAAGCATTGATGGTATTGCAGCGAGGGGGGGTGAGAGAAGGAGTATGACGGAGATGGAGGGGGACGCGTTGGTGGTACCTAGTGTGCATTGCCAAAGGACACCGATTGCCGAGGAAATGCGCAAGAGCGAGAGCCAGGCAGGCCTCACGGCCCAGCTGGGAGGTTAGTGAGTGTGTGAGTGTGGGGGGAGCCGTGGGCCTGCGTGGGATGGGTGAAGGTCAAACTGGGTGGGACATTTTGCGCTCGATCGAGTGAAGGGGTTTTAGTGGAAGGAGGCCAGATTGTGCGGGTGAGTGTTGGGCATGGCTCTCAGGACGATGGGGCGTAGGATGGCGAAGGGGCAGATTGTTGTGCCGGCTTGGCGGAGTCCTTGGGGACGTCGACCAAGACCAGGATGTCTCTCCTGAGCTCTGCGAGTGAAACGCAGGCCTTCCTGGCAGCAGGAAGGGCCGACGTCACCAGCAGGAGGGGTGACCGAAGAAGAGAGATGTCCGTTGCCTCTCTGGCTGCTGGCTTTGTAGCATCGTAGAAGGGATGTCTGGGTAGCTTGTGGCTAAGGAAGGTGTAGGGGTTGGATTATGGAGGGGGGTCCTGGTGAGGCCTAGTGATGTGTAGAAGGATTTCCTGGGGTAACGGTGTGTGTGTGGGGTGGCAGCGGGGAGATGGGCTCCAGCCTGGCATTTCTCAGAGACTTGTGATGGGCGGCCCAGAGGTCAAGGTTAATACTTGGTCTTGAGTTTGGTTCCTGACGTCCCTGCATGACCTTGGGCAAGTCACCGCATTCCTCCTTCATGTGGCTGGTGTGGTAGAAGCTCAGCTCTGAATGCCAAGGAAAATGGGTTACGGCAGCCTCTCTCCTTGGAAGCAGAGAGGCACGCTGCCTGCTTTTCCAAAATGGCTGCAAAAGCGGCTCCTCCCCATCCCGTGCTTCTTACGGCGGGCTGGGAGGTGAGGCCTGGAGGCCAGTTTCAAAGCAGTGGACCCGAGAGGTTCTTGGCTTTTTCGGGTTGGAACGGAATTGGGAGGGAAAGAAAACCTACCGCAGCGCCATGAGGGCAAAGGAACCCCAGCAACAAAGCATTGCTGGGAAAGGGAGGTAAGGAGCCAGGTAAGTTAAGCACCTGTGCAAGGAAACAAGAGAAAATCAGTGGAGGCTGGTGGCTCCGATGTCAGTGGGGCAGTGAATCCGCTCCGGGTTTCAGTCAGAACCAGTCAGAACTCTGAAGGAGCTCCCTACGGTGCTTCTGCTTCAGAGCCACCAGCCTCTACTGGAAAGAATTATTCTCTTCCCACCGCTATAGTAAGCTTCAAATCTCAGCCAACTTCACAGCACAGGTCTAAGCACTGAAAACCACGCTAAGCAAATAAAGCCAGCTTAAAACTAAAAACCCAGCAGGGCTGTGGGGGACTAACCAGTGTTTTGCACCGAGTGTCACATAGTGCTTGTGGCTGTCTTGTTGCTGGGTGGGTAGGTGGGAGTTGTGGGCATGGGGGTGGTGAGTGCCGTGACCTCTAACTCTCAGGGAACAAGTTCGTTCCCTTGAGGTCAAGGCAGCTGACCCCGGGAAGCCATGAACAACAGAGAGCGTTGTAGACCAGACCTTCAGGGACTTGATGGGGAGGTTCTGCTCCCAGCCTGGCCTGCCAGCGTCTCTGCTGTTAGGGAAAATGAGGGTCTCTGAGCCCTTTCCCAGCCGGGCCTGTGGAATCGACCAGAGATGGGGTGGGTATTTGGACCTCGGAGGGGCTTAATGCCTCCATACAGTGCATCATAAAAACTCCTTCATACAGTGCATAGTTAAACTATGGAATTCGCTGCCACAAGATGCAGTGATGGCCATCAATTCCTGGAGGAGAAGGCTATCCACGGCTACTAGTCCTGATGGCTATGTTACATGGGCAGGAGAGTGCTGTTCCACTCATGTCTTGCTTCAGGGTTTCCGATAGCCAGCTGGTTGGTCACTGAGTCAACAGGATGCTGGACTAGATGGACCCTCGCCTGATCCCGCATGTTTCTCCTGATGTTCTCCTTGAGGGAAGGAGTAGTCCCCACTTCCTAAGAGCCATTATGGAAGAAACCTAGCTTATATATTTAACTTTGAAAGACCGTATTCTCCCTTATGAGCCTGCCCGTGCTTTGAGATCTTCTAGGGAAGCCCTTCTTTCAGTCCCACCATCTTCACAGGTGCGTTTGCTGGGAACATGGGAGAGGGCCTTCTCGGTGGCTGCTCCGGTGCTCTGGAACTCTCTTCCCGGGGAAGCTAGGCTGGCTCCCTCCTTGATGGGTTTTCGGAAGCAGGCTAAAACTTTTTTGTTCCAGCAGGCCTTTGGAGAATAATCCGGCCCTCCATCTATGTTAATGTCTTATAATTTTGTTGTGTATTTTAAACGTTTATGGTTTTGTTCCCCCCCCCCCCCCATGTATGTTTTAAACTTTGTAAAGCTGCCTTGAGGCCCAGCATTGGGCAAAAGGCGGGATACAAATATAATAATAATAATAATAATAATAATAATAATAATAATAATAATAATAATAATAATATCCACTGGTTTCTGATCATTCTGATACAACAGAGAGGAGGATCACGAAGACCCCCCCTTGGGCTCCCATGGAGGAAAAAGGGGTGGGATATACAGGTAATAAATCAATAAATTACTGCCCGGGTCACATTTGCCCTTCTCGGGTAAAGTGCTGGAGTATGTGGTGGTGACGTTGAATGGTGGTGACTATTTGGATCCAGACCATTCCAGGCCTGGTTTTGGGATGAAAACAGTCCTGGTCGCCCTGGTAGCTAAATGGACCGCGGTAGAGCAGCGCTGATGTGCTCCAACTCTCTCAGCAGCTTTCAATACCTTCAACCATGGTATTCTTCTGGATCGCTTATCTGAGCTTATTTGTTTATTTATAATTGCATTTGTTTATTATGTATTATAAAAACGCCTATTCTCTGGGTTGAGCATAGGAGGCACTGTGTCACGGTGGTTTCAGACTGTCCTGGATGAAGAGTTTCAGAAGAGGGGAGTTGGAGATTTGTGCTCCACCCTGTGGCTATCAGCCTGTGCGTCCTGCCTCGTCCCCTATGCTCCCTATGAAACCGCTGGGGGACGTCATTCAGAGGTTTGGGCTGAAGTGCCATCCGTAGTATGCAGGTGACACCCAGATCTACCTCTATTTCCCCTCTAATGGTCTTAGGGAGGCCGTTGAATGTCTAAAACGGTTTCTAGAGCAGTGGAGGCTGGTGGCTCGGATGTCAGTGGGGCGGTGAACCCGCTCCGGGTTTCAGTCAGAAGCAATCAGAACTCTGAAGGAGCTCTCCAAGGTGCAAGATCCTCCGCTAGACTAGAGACAGTTTTGGGAGGGATGAGGGCAAAAAAGCTGAGACTTAATCCAGACAAAACAGAGGTACATTGCATAGGTAAACAGACGAATAGAGGATTAGATGGGGTTGTACTCCCCATGAAGCAGAAAGTGTGCAAATTCTGAGCGCTCCTGGACTCAGCACTGACTGGGAAGCTCAGCTTGTGGTAGTGGCCAAGAGTACGTTTTACCAGCTTAGGCTGGTACCACAGTTGTGACCCTATCTAGAGGTGGTTGATCTTGCCTTGGTTATCCATGCTCCGGTGACATCCAGGCTGGACTACTGCAATGGGCTCTATATGGGGCTGCCTTTGAAGATGATTTGGATACTTCCGCTGATGCAGAATATTGTTGGGGACTGGGTGGTTGGCTCACGTGACACTGATAATGTTAAAACTTTACATGACCAGCCTTAATTTGGGGGGGGGGGGGCGGGGGAGAAGAGAGGCTCTTTTTCAGTGCACACCTTCACAGTTGCGCAGCTGTAAGTGACCAAATGATTTTTATTTTTAAAACTGCATTCCTTCACAGCTGAGTAACACATGCAGTTACTCAACTCTTTTTTTTTTTTTTAAAAAAAAGCAACTTGAAATGGCAGCATGATCTTCCACTTCTCCTGCAATTGCAGCACTATGTGTCACGTACTTCTGCTATAAACACAAAGGTTTAGTTTTAAGAAAGGGACCTGTGCCTGAAAATCTTAGTTGTGGAACTGATGAGCGAGGAAGAAACCTTTTGACTTAGGAAGGAGCCACATTATTTCTTTATAGTGGTAGTGAAGTGCACTGACAACTGTTGGGCCCATTGACACAGACCATAGACTGCTTTCATACTGCTATATCCTGCTTGGTGTGGCTCCTGCCTGTTATATATATCGCTTTCATGCTGCTTTCATAGTGCAATATCCTGCTTGGTGTAGCTCTGGCCCCAATCCCAAGACCTGGTGCAAGATGTAAGTCTTGTTGAAGTGCTTGGGAAGAGTAGCCACAGGGCTACCCAATTTCTCATCTACGCAAGTGGGCAATTGGCAACGAAGTCACATTTAATTTCAAAAGAGGAGACTAAAAGCATTACTTGATTAAGCGGTTGGAACGCCTTCCCTAGGAGTAAAGGCTAAAGCACGTGGGGCATTTTAGTCTTATCAAAAAATAAAAAGACAACGCAGGTCCAAGGGCTGGCGAGGCCCAGTTCCCGTCCGCTCGGAAAGCAAAACCTGTTCACAGGAGAGTGGGAAACAGGCAGACAGGCTGTCTATTTCAAGCCAGAGTATTGGTCTTCTTTCTGTCTGGGGGCCGAGTTCAATTTCAGACAAAGTTCTGGGGCTGCATTCCAGCGGTGGATGGGACTGAAGGCAGAAAGGATGAAGCCAAAATATCACAAATACCTCCAACTGCAACATGTATCTGCTTTTTATTTGTGTTTATTATTATTTGTGTTTATTATTATTTGTGTTTATTATTATTTGTAATAATAATAAAATTATTATTATTATTATTATTATTATTATTATTATTATTATTATGCTCTTAAAACTAGAGAGTCATTTCAGCCTTTCAAAATGGGGGGGGGGAACACTGGCGACCCGCCGGGAGACCACCAAATTCTCAGTGCTTGGGGGAAAGGGCTAGGTCAGCCTTCCTCAACCTGGGGCACTCCAGATGTGTTGGACTGCATCTCCCAGAGCTGGCTGGGGCATTCTGGGAGTTGTAGTCCTACACATCTGGAGCGCCCCAGGTTGAGGAAGGCTGGGCTAGGTGAATGCCGCCACAGGGATCCCAGAGGGCTGGACTTTGCCTGCCAGCTTGACGTTCGCCATCCCCAATCTAGAGGGATCACACAGTGACAACCTTCCGCAGCCAAGTGTCCAAACTGAAGGAGCGCAGCAGACGTTGGAGCTGTATAGGAGGCAGTGGCGTGGGACAGGCTGCTCCAGGTCACCTGATTCCCAGGAACCAGGAGGATTCTGGGTTGCGGCGTTCGGGTCCTGGCTCAAACTGCTTGCGGTTCCCTCCTCCATCCAACGAAAGCCCAGTATGTGATATATTATTCAGGGCTCCTGCTTCAAGCTGTTGGCACCTCTGTTTCGAGAAATGCAGCGGTGTCTGTGGTGGGGCACTCTACACATGCTCAGAGGATGCTGGAACAGACCTCAGAGTTAGGGGTTGGCACGGTCAGGCACCTGCCGAGGACACCCCACCCCACCCCAGCAGGGGCCCAAGGACAAGAGGTCCTGGAGTTGCTCCTTCTGTTCCTCATCACAACCTGTTTGTTCTCGTGCCGCTCATTCTGGCCCAGACAATGGTGGTGGAGGATCAGGAGATGCTCCAGCCTCTTGGCTCCCTGCGTGCCAAGCAAGCAAGACGTAGCCATGATGAGGAAGACAAAGAGGAGGAAGAACCACAGCAGCCAGGGACAAGGGTGCTGAGAATGTCGACTCACGGCCTTGCCCGGGGGCCCTCCAGAACCTGGGTCCAGCACTGGTTCCCGTGCTCAGTCTTGGGTTTGAAACCCAGCATTTGGGGGAAGGCTTAGCTCCATCGTAAGCCCCCATTGAAAGGTAGCGACTGTGATTTCCCAGGAAAATAACTCGACGAGAAGATGCAGAAAAGGGCAGCCAGCATCGACCAGCAGCCTTCCCTGAACTTCCAGCCTTCATTTAAAAACCCAAACTTTCTAGTCCTTAAGATATAAGGAGATTATTTCAGACAGCATTCAGACGTCCACCTGCACATTTCTGGTGGCTTCCGGTCCTTGAACCGTCCTGCTTTTCGAGAGAACGCTCACCAGGGCCTGTTTGTAGCCAGCAAAGCCCTTACCGTGCACCCTCCCATTCAGATCAGATCCTTTCCTGTCCAGGAGGTGGGCACGTTTTCCCCAATTAGGCTGCAATCTTATATGCACTTCCCTGGGAGCAAGTCTCATTGAACTCAGTAGGGCTTGCTTCTGAGTAGACATGGCTAGGATAGCACTGTTAATCTCGCCACCCCTCTCTCCATCCTGCCGTGATGATCTCATCTAAGAGTGGGAGGTTCTAATGTTTGGCTCACTGTAGATCTCTGGATTTGTAATTTCAGATCGCAGCTCTTGCAGCTGTTTCGTACAAGGCTCTGCTTGAGCAGGGGGGAGCGGTGGTGGTGGTGGGAATTAGACATAACTAATCTGGTTCCAAACAATCATATATACACACAAACCCACACTGCCTGATTCTTCTCTGGAGCAGAGACTCATCTGCTGTTGGAGCTGAATGTGGGCTGGCAAAGACAAGGGTGTGAACCTGATCTGCTTTTACACCCCGGAGGGCAAGAGCATTGACCCAGAAGCTACAGAGCTAGCCAACAAAACCAGACCGTTTCTGCTGTTCCTACCCTCTACTCACCTGCTCCTCCGTTGTCAGCTGGCCACGGCGTTTTGGGATGGGCAGTACCCATCTGATACACCCTTCTCCACTTTGCCTCTTGGCTCTCCCTGACGTCTCTTCTCTTAACCTTTCCAGTTAAAAAAAGGATGTGAGACCCATAATGGTAGGGTGACCATATGAAAAGGAGGACAGGGCTCCTGTGTCTTTAACAGTTGCATGGAAAAGGGGATTTCAGCAGGTGTCATTGGTATGCATGCAGCACCTGGTGAAGTTCCCACTTCATCACCACAGTTAAAGCTGCAGGAGCTATACTGCAGATTTAAAAGAGGGCAGGGCACTGGCAGCTTTAACTGTGGTGATGAAGAGGAAATGTCACCAGGTTCTCCATATATACAAATGACACCTGCTGAAATTCCCTTTTCAATACAACTGTTAAAGATACAGGAGCCCGGTCCTCCTTTTCATAGGGTCACCCTACATAATGGCCAAGCTTGGAGTCTTGCCTACACTTTACTATCACAATGGGTTGGATTTTGTATCATTTGCCTTTAATTTGTGCAGCATATACATTTCTTTGATTCTCCTTCCCCCTCGTTGAATTATTTTTATGGTGACACCTCATTATTTAGCCTTTCGTCACTCCTAGTTTAAATATAGGATGTTCTGCTGTAGCTATGACAACTTGCGTTTACCAGCTCAGTTCCAATGACCTATAGAGACACAGAAATACAGATTGGATGGATGGATGGATGATGCTTGGGCCTGGTCTCACAAGGTGACCTTGAGCCAGTCTGGCAGTGTCTCGAAACTTGGGGCTAATCTCTAACACACACACCAACCATGTGTGCTGATGGTGCTTCTCCCCAATATTCCATTGAGTCGCCAAAACAGTGCTTGACCTAGCTGCAACTCTTTCCAGTAGCAGTGAGTTTAAAACTGTAGAACAGCCTTCCTCAACCTGGGGCGCTCCAGATGTGTTGGACTACAACTCCCAGAATGCCCCAGCCAGCTCTGCTGGCTGGGGCATTCTGGGAGATGCAGTCCAACACATCTGGAGCACCCCAGGTTGAGGAAGGCTGCTGTAGAACCTGTTTGGCAACATTTTCTCTCTTCTTCCGCCCACCCACCCCCCACCCCACAACTCTCATGTCTTTCTCCTCCTTTCATTCCCTGCTCTTTCCTTGCATTGATTTTTTTTATGGCATTTGCGGGCAGGGGGGAAAAAAAAATGAAACCCAAAAAATGGCTCCGTGACCTCCCCATTTTCTTCCACAGCCTTTGTTCTGCTCTTCCTCTGTGAGATTTTCTTTTTGGTGGGGGGGGGGGGGCGGGTAGCTATTTCTGACCGCGCATGTACAGAGCTGCGCAGCTGTGAATTACTACCCGTCTTTCTGTGAACCGCCCAGAGGATTTTGTCTATTGGGCAGGAGCGAAAGGAAATACAGGAAATGCAATGACATTCTTTTTAAATTGCTGTTGCTGCACACCGTTGAAGGTGTGCATGCACTCAGTGGACTCCAAGAGAGTGAGAGAGAGAGAGAGAGGAAGGAAAGTGAAACAGCCACATGCCCTCCCATTTCCCCTGCAATTGCAGCACTATAGTGAGGTTTGTGTCACGCACTTGCACTGCAAACACAAATGACAGAACGCATGTGACCTTTCGAACCGCTCTTACGTCTCTCGTAATTAGAACGTGACGCATTTGCGCGTGGCACTGGGTTGCATTACAAACGCAGCGGATCCTGCCCTGTGCTCATTAGCATGTGCTCCCGGAGCAATTAATGGGTTTTGGGGGGAAATAATAATACCGGCACAACGGTGCCTTGCGCACAAAAGGGCCTCCCGTGTTGATACTTCCTTGGTTGCTTGAGGCTGCGGCCCAGCCACTGAGCTACCTGGGATGTTCTGCGTTCAGCACTCTGCGCCTTCTTCAGGATCAGAAGGGAACAGAGATGAGCAGCGTTGGCCCCTGCAATTGGACAGAGTAAGGGAGCCTGTGGATTGGCTGGCCTGGTTATAAATAGCAGGAGCTTGCCTCCGGCCCCTAGACAATAGAACTGTATTTCATGCTTGTTGTACGCCAAGCGCCATCTTTTCCAACCCTTCCAGCTAAAGCCCTGGTTTTAATTCTTGATCTCAGGGGACCTGAGTGCCAGATGACTGAGCACACGGGGCCTTTGCCTGCCAGTATCAGCGACTTGAAGTTTCTTGGCTGTAAAATGGAAACTTATAAAGTAGCTCCAACTGAAAGTATCGACCATCTCGCATATTTAAAAGTGGCAAGGTGAATGGCTGAGAACCTTACTAGGGTAGCAATTATCCCAAAACTGCAGCAAGTGTGGGTCTGGTTAACCCTGCTAGTGTTTGATGAATCTTGCACATGCCTCAAGTATGTAGAGGGCTTTCTGAACACAGCATCCCAGGAAGTTCAGTAAGTAGTTTGCTGAAAATATCTACTTAATTGACAGTATTTTAATCTCACCTTTAACAAAAACAAAGGCTCTTAAAGATATTTCTGAAGATAGCCCTTTTCCCCAGGCTTTTGGTCTGCAAAACATGAGATGAAAGGAAAGAGGATGGGGAGGGAGGAGGAAAAACACAAGTTCAGGCACAGCAGGGAGGGAGGGGGCTCTCAGCTGGAGCAGTATCCAGGCACAATGGAGGGCATTTTGGCCCGTCCTGAGGACTGGCTGATTGTTCCCTGTCCCATGTTGGAAACAAAGCTGATAAAACTGGGTCAGATATTCTGAGTTTCTGATTCATACAGACCTTGGTGCTAAAGGAATGTGACCTGCATCTCAAAAAAGATAGCGTAGACCTGGAAAAAGTACTGGGAAGGTCAACTGAAAGAAGAGACTGGAATTTCTTCCTGATGAAGAAAGTCTAATGCAGGCTTCCCCGAGCTGATGTCCTCCAGAGCTGTTGGAGTGCAACTCCCATCATCCACAAGCAGCACGGAGACAGAGCTGTGTTGAGCTGCTCCAGTTATGGAAGCCTAGTCTAAAGTGCTTGGGGCTTCCTAATTGGGACGGGGGAGACTAAAGCCCACCCCCCACCCCCAGGATTGACATTGATAAAATAAAGAATGACGTAAAGAAGGTGAATAGAGAGACGTTGCCAGTGGAGGCTGGTGGTTCCCATGTCAGTGTGGCTATGAATCCACTCCGGGTTTCAGTCAGAACCAGTCAGAACTCCAAAGCTTTGCACCTTGGATAGCTCCTTTAGAGTTCTGTCTGAAACCCGGAATGGATTCACTGACCCATTGCACCAGCCTCCACTGGAAGTCGGAGCCATCCAATCAAGATGATTGCGAGAAACGTTTGGAACTTTTTCACACAAGCCCTGATTAAAATGGGATGTATTATTACAAAGTGCAATGATTTTCAGTAGCTGAAATAGCTAAGATTAGACAAATACGTGGAAATGTGGGTTTGTCGTCCGTTGGTTGCTAGTAGTTATGATAATTAAGTGAAGCTTCCATGTTCAGGAGCAAGTCTATCTTTGAGCACCATATATTGGGGTTGACCATTATGCTAATACCTTCATGTGTTTTGGAAATTATATTATTATTATTATTATTATTATTATTATTATTATTATTATTATTATTATTATCCCATAGCCAAAGCTCTCTGGGTGGTTTATAACAACAGATAAAATTAAAAATATAGATTTTTTTATGGCTGGGGAAAGGATACTTTGGATGGAAATAGGCAGTGAGAGTAATTCAGAGTAGGGCTAAGACCTTTCTTAGGATTGTACAGGAGCCACAGAGAGAGAGAGAGAGAGAGAGAGATGGCGAAGAGGAACAGCGGCCTTCTCTTTGCTGATCAGCTTGGCTCCATCGCAAAGGTCTAATGACTTAACTGGTTTAATCTTCCCAAGAGGGAATTCTTTTAAGTGGATTTAGGCCGAAGATCCGTCAGCTTAGAGAAGTCGTGGCAGGACGCTCGTCAAGGCGTCAGGATGGGGTGGCCCAAAAGTGGTTGCTGCTGACCGTGCGCCTCACACCTTCCTCCTCCAAGGTCGCCTGGTGCTTCTTGTCTGTCTCCTGTTCCCTGGTACCATTGCACAACGGCCTAGTCTCTCAGATGTTATTCAAGTACGGAGGGGAGACATGATAGCACTCTTCAAATACTTGAAAGGTGGTCACACAGGAGGGCCAGGATCTCTTCTCGATCCTCCCAGAGTGCAGGACATGGAATAAGGGGCTCAAGTGACAGGAAGCCAGATTCCAGCTGGACATCAGGAAAAGCTTCCTGACTGTTAGAGCAGTACGACAATGGAACCAGTTACCTAGGGAGGTGGTGGGCTCTCCCACCCTAGAGGCCTTCAAGAGGCAGCTGGACGTTCATCTGTCAGGGATGATTTAGGGTGGATTCCTGCATTGAGCAGGGGGTTGGACTCGATGACCGTATAGGCCCCTTCCAACTCTATTATTCTATGATTCTACTACTTTTTCCCTGAGCAAAACTAGTTTGCCTTTTTGATTTGGGAGGTGAAGCTAGAACATGGTTACCCCGGGGATGAGGAGTGTCTCATGGGCTGCAATGCGGTGTGCACTTACCTGAGAGCAAAGCCCACGGCACATAGTAAGATTGACTTCTTCTTAGGAGTGCACCGAGTGGCGGCTGGTGGCTCCGAGGTCAGTGGAGTAGTGAATCCACTCCAGGTGTCAATCAGTGCCAAGGAGCTCTCCAAGGTGTAATGCTCTTTCAGAGTTCTGACTGAAACCTGGAACTGATTTGCACTGTAGATAGCTCCTTTAGATGTATTTTTAAAAATTTATTTATTACATTTATAGACTGCCCCATAGCCGAAGCTCTCTGGGCGGTTTACAAAAGTTTAGTGGAGGAGAATTACTGCATTTTCTGAGCTACATGTCATCCTTTTAATGCTCAATAACGATGCTACCAATTCCAAACCTGTTTAAAGCCGTGGATTCCCTCAAAGCAGCCTGGGAATCATGAAACAACTATTCCAAAGTCCTTGGGTTGGCGTTGACCCCTAGGTTTGAAACAGATGAAGACGTGTAGTGTGGACAGGCCCACCACAGATGCTCTACCTTGAGGGAAGATGTTCAGAGAATATGCCACATGAGGGAGAGAACGTGAAATTGTGTGGGCGAGAGCAGTGAATAAGGGCTTATGGCTCCCTTTCCCAACTGGTGCCCTCCAGATGTGTTGGATTACAATTCCCATGGGCAATGCTGTCTAAGGCAGCCTTCCTCAACCTGGGGCGCTCCAGATGTGTTGGACTGCATCTCCCAGAATGCCCCAGCCAGCAGCTGGCTGCCCCAGAATGGCTGGGGCATTCTGGGAAATGCAGTCCAACACATCTGGAGCGCCCCAGGTTGAGGAAGGCTGGTCTAAGGGAAGCTGGGAGTTGTAGTCCAACACATCTGGAAGGCACCAAGTTGGGGTTAGGCTGGCTGATGAAATAGTTTCCTGAGATGCAGCACAATTGGAGAGGAAAAGGGAATGTGAAAATTGGGCTTAAGGATTTCTTTAAGGGACTGTAGCGTTCCAAACGCGTAGAAGAGGCCGTTGCTTTGTGAACATAAGTATGGTTTCTATTACCATTTATCATTTATTCAACAGCAGCATTAAATATGCTAAACACAGAAGCCCACGGAGTTGACAAGCTCCCTAATGTCGCTTGGTGTGTACTGATTGCCTTGACCTTCTTCCCAAATCCTCCTCCTCCTGCCCTAAAAATAATCCCCAAATGATGTTTATTTATTTATTTACTTATTTATTACATTTTTATACCGCCCAATAGCCGAAGCTCTCTGGGCGGTTCACAAAAATTAAAACCATCATAAAACAACCAACAGGTTAAAAGCACAAATACAAAAATACAGTATCAAAAGCACAACTCAGGATAATTGCCCTGAGATGCTGCCACCTTGCCAGAAGCTTTAATGGGCTGCTTTTATTTTGGGAATCTGTAGAACCCTTCCTTATTGGATAAAATCGATATTTTCTCTGAAGCTGCCCTGGGTCCTGTATTCAGGGTTTTGTGAACATTTGGTGGTGAAAGTAGCCAAGAGCAACAGCAAGTATGCTTTAAAGAAACAAACATGAATCAGTGTAAGTTGAACAAATAATGCTGAGGACTGGTTTTAGACCCCCCTCCCCACAAATTTAATTCCGGTCTGGGATCATGCAAGGGCTGTCATGACTATATGGTGTTAGTGACCTGTTTGTAGATACTGCCATTACACCGTCGGTCATAGGAAGTCCCTCTTGCTCCTGATTCTACACCACTGCCACCGTGAGTGACTGGACCATAATTTTCCGGGTTACAAAGTGCCAGCCTTCTGTTCTGCGCCATGGTAGGTGCCAAGCCAGAGGCCTTCAGTGCCATGAAGGGTGCAGAGTGTGAGGCAAGCAAAGTGGGACCTTTCCTGGTTCATCCAGTAGCAGCAGCAGCAGCAACCTTGCTGACATCTGGGTGCAGGTCTCAGTCTGGTCACGAGTGGTGTCGTGGAGTCAGGCCTTGCAAAGGGACACAGCGCTGGTACTTTTTGAGGAGCAAGGACACACTATGAAGAGAGATTGAAAGAACTGGGCATGTTTAGCCTGGAGAAGAGAAGATGGAGGGGAGACATGAGAGCACTCTTCAAAGACTTGAAAGGTTGTCACACACAGAGGAGGGCCAGAATCTCTTCTCGGTTTATTTATTTATTTATTACATTTCTATACCGCCCAATAGCCGGAGCTCTCTGGGTGGTTCACAAAAATTAAAAACATTCAAAGTATAAAACAGCAGTATAATAAAACCATAATATAAAATACAATAACAGCAGCAATGCAAAATTACAAATTTAAAACACCCAAGTTAAAATTTATTTATAGACTGTTAAAATGCTGGGAGAATAAAAAGGTCTTCACCTGGCGTCTAAAAGCATATAATGTAGGTGCCAAGCGAACCTCCTTAGGGAGCTCATTCCACAGCAGGGGTGCCACAGCAGAGAAGGCCCTGCTCCTCCTGGTAGCCACCTGCCTCACTTCCTTTGGCAGGGGCTCCCAGAGTGCAGGACATGGAATAACGGGCTCAAGTTACAGGCTGGACATCAGGAAAACCTTCCTGACTGTTAGAGCAGTATGACAATGGAACCAGTTACCTAGGGAGGTTGTGGGCTCTCCCACACTGGAGGCCTTCAAGAGGCAGCTGGACAGTCATCTGTCAGGGATGCTTTAAGGTGGATTCCTGCATTGAGCAGGGGGTTGGACTCATACTATTCTATGATTTTATGATTCTATGACACCCCCTATCCCAAATTCCCTGTTCCCTGTGAACTTAACTGCAGATTTCCCCATGAATAATATATTGTTCCATGTTGAAATGCAATCAGGCTTGGTTGAAAAAAAGTGAACTCTTGCCCAGCTCCTGGCCATCTCAAGGAGGCTTGTGCAAGAGAACTTCCTGTTGGATTGCACGCCCCCCCCTCCCACCCCCTGCTGGTTAGGGTGGCCACCACTTTTTTTTTCCTGGCAGGCTCTTAAAACAGCTATATGGCAGGCAGGTATCCTCATGGCCCTCTTGATGGTGGGGATAGCTCTACCTGTTGAATTTGGCCAGTGCAGATGGAGTGAGAATTTTGTTTGGTTCGCTTTGGATGAGAACTTACCAAAATTCGCACATTTATTATTATTATTATTATTATTATTATTATTATTATTATTTATTTATTTATTTATATAGCACCATCAATGTACATTTCCTTACAATCTGGACAGAAAGAACTTGATATTTTGAAAAAGTGAATGTGGGAGAAACTGAAAGGGACAGGTTGCTCTGTCCCTAAGTTTGAGTGCCGTGTGTTCATTCCTAGAGGTGGGAATCCTAATTTGGATTCTTTTCCTCAGCCAGTTCTGGCTCCAGGTTTTGGAGGGGCCCTGGGCAAGACAACCCTCAATGGCCTCCCTCCCTCAGTGAGTCTAGAATCATAGAATCATAGAATAGCAGAGTTGGAAGGGGCCTACAAGGCCATCGAGTCCAACCCCCTGCTCAATGCAGCAATCCACCCTAAAGCACCCCTGACAGATGGTTGTCCAGCTGCCTCTTGAAGGCCTCTAGTGTGGGAGCGCCCACCACCTCCCTACATCATGGTTCCATTGTCGTACTGCTCTAACAGTCAGGAAGTTTTTCCTGATGTCCAGCTGGAATGTGGCTTCCTGTCACTTGAGCCCGTTATTCTACTTTCTCACCACCATGGTCATCAGCTGCGCTTGCTCCTCATCCTCTTCCTCATCCGTGGCTTGTCTGCCAGGCAGAGAGCCAGTGAGCACGTAGGGAATGTCCTGCTCCTTCTCACTGCCACTGTCGTCTGGGCCAGTGCGACAGGCAGGTTAACAAGTAGGTCCCAATGGTGAAGAAGAGCAGCGATTCCAAAGGGCGGAGTAGGCCAGAAATGGACCTGAACGCATAGGCATATATACACACCTTGGAATATGCCTGGAATGCCAGACGGAACGTTATCTGCCTGTTTGGGTCTTTCTGCCATGGCATCCAGAGAGATCTGTTTTCATCAGTTGAGGGTTTTGATTTAGTAGCCGGGGAGGGAGGGGGGCTTTGCAATCTGGACACAACAGCGGGCCCACATTGCTTATCACAAGGTTTCTCTCCCGCTCTGGCATTATCATCTTCCTCAGCATGGGACCGAAAGCATAAGTAGGTCAGGTCTGTGTCTCGGGTGAGCACAACCCCTCTGCCAGGGCCAGATAAAAATAGGTGCTCCCACATGAAAGAGAGGGGGTGGCTTATTATAGCTGGGTAGGAAGTTAAGTTGTTCTCTCGTGCTGTCGTGTTGCTGGCCATCACACCACCCCATTCAGAGGTATGGAGAACTTCAAGCGGCATCTGATTTCTGGTCAAGATGGGTCCGGTTTTTCAGGGGTGGAGCGGAGGTGGGGCAGAACGGACTTTGGACTGGAAGATCATTTAACCCAGAATTCTGCTTCCAACAGTGGACATTAGTGTAGGCTGGTGACTCCGACGCCAGAGGGGTGGTGAATCTGCTCTGGGTTTCAGTCAGAACCAGTCGGAATTCCAAAGGAGCTATCCGAGGCAGACAGCCGGGTGCCTCTGGAAACACACAACAAAGGCACGGGGGTGAAGAGCATTCTCTATGGTTTGTTCCCAGGGTTCTGACTCTCTAAGCCAGCCTTCCTCAACCTGGGGCGCTCCAGATGTGTTGGACTGCATCTCCCAGAGGCTGGGGCATTCTGGGAGTTGTAGTCCAACACATCTGGAGTGCCCCAGGTTGAGGAAGGCTGCTCTAAGCTCTCCTGCCTCTGAAGATGGCGTTTGATGCCACTGTGACATCAGGATGTATGTATGTACGCGCACGGTGAGGTGGAAGGATTTCCCCCAACTATATCCAAATATCCACCATCAGGCTACCGAATCCGTGCAAAACTCAGTCTAAAAATAAACGTTTAAGTAGAGCAATTGGGACTTCTAGGTGAGCGAGCTCTTATCAAATCTTCTGGCGTGAGTCTCATATAAAAAAACATAGCCACATGTTTGGTGGGTTTTTTTAAAAAAAGAAGAAGAAGAAGAAGCTTTCGTTCTGAATAGACGAGGAAAGCAACAATAGCTCATGGCAGGTTTTATTAAATTGTGGCGAGGCTGCTCCAGACCTGCAACTAGAGAAGCGCCTCCTTCCCAGCGCACCGGCAGCTTGGCGAAGCAGCAGGAAGGACGCTGAGGTCCCAGCCGCCACACTTTCTTTATCATATTGAGCGTGCGCAAATATGCACAGCGGCACATTTGCGCAGTATCGTAAGAAAACGTGAGCTGGGACTGGGGGGGGGTGTTGGGAAGCCACCGAAAAGCAGCAGAAGAGGGGAAATGAAGGCGCCTGAGTGGCTAGGGTGGTGCTGGGCTCCGTAGCCTGATGTGGCTAGTGAAAGCACTCACAGAAGAGTAGGAGGTGCCGGTGGTCCTGGTTTTAGCGCCATCAGAGGGGAGGCAACAGAGGGGAAGAAGGAAACCAAGGGGAGAAAAATATGTCTTCAGTTCAGTTCCATGTAACTTCTCTTGAGATGCTTCCAGATGGAGAGCTCCCAGCGCTACCCATCAGAAGACGTGCAGTTTTAAAAATTGCAGGAGTGCGTTCTTAGATCTGTGCACTGCCTCTAGCTTGACACTCATTGATGTTTTGGTTTTACGTGTTGAGGTTTTTTATGTTATGTTTTACTGCGATGTTGTATTTTATAGTTTTACCTCCCAGAGAGTTTCAGGAAAAGAAATATAATAAACAAACAAATCAGTTTCATCTTTCCCTGATCAAAAGCTCAGATTGGGTACATCCAGGGCCTTGCAGGAGCCAGGAGACCGCAGTGCGGGCTGATGCGTTCTCGTGGGTTTGGGGGAAGGCATGAGGTTGGGTTACCTGTAGTGACGCCCTGTCCATAACAGCACTGGGGGAAAGCTCACCTGTGCTGGATTCCAGCTGCATCATTCTGCCACTTCTTGACCCTTTTTCACTGCTGTGCCAAAAGCTGATCTACGCTGAATCTTGCGCAGACTACGTGATTCTTATTATGAGTTGATGTGCCTGGAATTTGACATGGGTTGGCTTTTCCCCCCATATGAGCATGGCTTGCAATGTTGGGCCGGCCCTGCCATTAAGCAGAGTGAACGAGTCGCCTCACGCCACAAGGTGTTGGAGGAGAGACCTGTGTGCCGTGCGGCCTCCTCTGTGCTCCCCAAGTTATCCTGCTGTCTTCAGGTGGCGTGGAGGACGCTCTCCCATCATGAGTGTGGAAGCCAGAGTCCAGTCGGTTTTTGTAGATGGAATGTGAGGAGGCCCCGTCTTGTTCTTCATCTCAGGCTGCAAAACGTCTTGTGCCGTCTCAATGGTGATGGCCGTGGCTTTCACATGGGCTAGGATCAGGGTGATGCCTCATGAGGCCTGTTTCTGTTCTCTCTCTTGCAGAGGATGGCGAGTACTTCCTCAAGGTCCTGATTCCCAGCTATGCTGCCGGATCCATCATTGGCAAAGGAGGCCAAACCATTGTCCAGTTGCAGAAGGAAACCGGGGCCACGATCAAACTCTCCAAGTCCAAGGATTTCTACCCAGGTTAGTGGGGGCAGTTAAGAGGGAAGGTCAGTGTTTCCGCAGCAAAGGTGATGAGCGGAAAAGGGTGGAGGACTCCAGCTGGCAGGTAATCATACACCCCTTCCTCCAGGCACTCACCAGGAGCTGGTTCATACATGTCTGTGCATCACATGATGACCAGCGGCTGAATGTGACTCAGACCATGATACAGAAGCTGGTGTTAGCTGTGGTACAACTCATATCTACTAATTGTCACTTCAGGGCAAGTTATCGAGTGATGAAGATGCATGTGTGAACCAGCTCTGCAGAGAGGGGTGGGGTTTACCAAGATGTCTTAATGGATTGATATTTGGTGGCTGAGGTGAAGGTTGTAGTGGATGTGAAGAGAATAGGCCTTTTACGCCATTTGACCATTAGCCGCCCGGAGGCCCAGTATTGGGAAAACGTGGGATACAAAGAAATGTAATCATCATTATCATAATTGTGAGTTATGCAAACCTATAAGTAGGTTGGCCACTTCTGAGTCGCCAGAAAAAGAGGAAAACAGAGGATTTGCATAAAATTGGCCTGTGCTGATCTATATGTACGGACACAAGTTTAGAAATGGTTATTGTAATTTAAATAGAAGTGCCATACATCTCACCCTGCTGGGGAAGTCTATGGTCAGGTGTGCCCACCTGTTCAGTCCAAGTGCTAACTGTGGATGGATAATGATTCTGATGGTTCTTGATCTTTAAACTGGAATTGGACAGGGCCACTTTTCCAATAGAGTACGGTCCCGTGTGAAAGAGGACACATAGCCACCCTACGCTGTAAGTGACGTGGCTCAAACCCACGGGATGCGGCAGGTTATAAATCCAGTTAAAAAGGACACCCGCTCCTCTCCTTTCCTCAACTCCTGGCTTCCTTTCCCACTGGCCTCAGCCTTCTCTATCCATCTTTCTCTTAGATCTGTGATTCTCAGCCTACTGCGTAATCTCTTCCCCCACCCCACCCCCAAGTCTGACACCCACCCCCCAAGTCTGAGCTCCTTGGCCCTTAGCTTCTGGGCCTCTCTGGGCCACCCCTCTTAATCGAACCCTCACAGAACCTGAGCCGTTTGAATTCGAATCGGGATCTGGCGCAGGGACGATGCCGCGCAGCTTGTAGAGTGCACGGACAGAGGGCCATTGTCAACAGTGCCGTCCTCAGGTCAGGCCGTGGGGCTGAGGGGCCCGCCGTAGAGAGCCCCCTGGCTCTCCGTAATCCCAGCTGTGATTGAAGGGCAGACAAAAGCCCTGATGGGGCAGCCACAGCTAAGCGGCTTTGCCTTCCACATCCTCCGCGCTTGATTGCGGGATTACGGGCTGGGCCAGCAAATCCTCGCCAGTGCAAAATGATTTGGAGGTGGGGGGGGGAGTTTTGCAGGGATGGGAAAGAGAAAGAAGGGAGAAATAGGCCTGGGTCGTGTTGCCATGGCAACGGGGAGCAGGTGCCTTGTTTGTGGCTTCCGGGAAGGACCCCCCCTCCCCTCCCCTCCCCTTCTCCTCCAAGGGAAAGGAAGCCCTTTGTATGAATGGCGGTGGTGGAAATGCAGTCAGCGTGGCAGCCTGCCTCGTGCCTTTCTGGCGAGGGAGGCAGGCGGAGGGCTAAACGCCATGCTACGTGAAATATGGAGTGGGCACCTGGTCCTCACTGTAAACATGCGGGGCTCAGATCCAGGTCAGGGCCATCAAGGTTTAAACCTCCCCACCCAGCCACTTTCCTTTGCTAAATCCACCCACCGGCCCACCCCGGCTTTGCATGGGATTGAGAAAAAGGGTGGGGGGAAGCCTCCATTGGTGCCAGTGGTTTCTTGTCACTGACTGCATTTTAGGTCGCATAGGCTAAATCACCACCTTGTATTCTGCGTGAATTAATCCCAGTATAACTACCACTTCCTTGGTCCTATCCTTGAGATCGGGCAGCAGAATCTGTTTCCCCGTGGTGCACACTGCCAGGTGGGTCCAGTGAAGAGGCTCCGTCCCACACAGTGCCAAGGCTTCCTTTGAGATGGCATTTTCATCCTCTGTTTTGAACGTGAAGGCACGGTTCTGCAACGTGCGACAGAATGGAAGCACCGCTGAGCATGTGCAGAGTGAACACAGTCAACACAGCCAGCAGATCTGAGACAAGGGGGCACCGTTCATGGCCTCAGCCCCTGTTTTTAGAAATTAAGCAGTGTGTGTGCCTCAGAGATGCTCTTCTTTATCCACACTTGGGAAATGCAAGTCTAAGCATTGAACAGAGCCGTCAAAGATGGCAACTCAATCCTGTGTGTGTTGATACCCAGAAGTAAGGCTGACTGAGTTCAGTGAGGCTTCCTCTCAAGTAAGTGTGATTAAGGTCGCTGTTTTAGAGAATCTGGTGTGTGTCTGTGTGTGTGTGCAGGACTCCTGGGTTCGAGCCAGGCCAGATCAGGGGAGGGTTTACGGTGCAGCTGGAAGCAGAAATGAAGCCGTATCTCAAGGGGGTTCAGGTTCTAATGCATTGTTTCCCCATGGTCCCTTGAGATTTGGAGTCACGTCCTTTTTTAAAGCCCAGGCCCCTGATGTCTGGGGAGGGGGGGGGAGCTGTCCCAAATCCGTGAATGCCCCAGGGTTTACACACAGAGCAATGAGAGCAGCACTATGCCTTTGTACACTCTGCAACTGCAGACTTTGAAGGGAGGGGGGCAGCATTAAAGGAAACAGGAAATGCTGCCTGGGCTGACCGGCTAGGGAAACAGATTCAATGGCAGGAAATACTCCTTCTGATAAGGTGGCCAGAGGGACACAGGCTGGGACTCCATGCTCCAGCAAGGCTGTGTGTGTCCCTTATCCAGATTTGGGAGCTTCTGCCTGATTTTCCAACCCTTCTTCAAAGGAGCCAACTATCCACCAGGAAGGACAGCAGGAGGCGAAGGGGCAGCACCCTGCTTAATGAGAGAGTGCAGACACAGGAATTAGTTACAATTGGGAGGAGGTAGATTCTGCCACTGACCCCTGGGAAATGTATTCTAGGAGGGGCAGCAAGGAGACTCAGTGACCAAGTGGAGAGGAAGCACAAATGGAAGTGGTGTGTGTGTGTGTGTGTGATCCCTGTTGCACCCTGTAAAAACATAGGAACAATTGACAGGCTTGCCTGTTGGAAAACTAAGAGGAAAAGCCGAAGATAAACTCATACTCGGGGAATGCCAGGGAGTTTCTAGTACAGACTTGCAAATAAGATCGCAGAAGTTACCAGTCCTCAAAAAGGTTAATTAGCCCATCTACTCATACATAGCTGTAAGGGCCAAGTTACAGGTTATGTTAAACATACCTTTTAAAAAGCAAGCTGACTGCTTTTATTGTGAGGGGAAAGCAGTCAAGCAACTCAGGCGGGGTGGGGGTGGGGAGCATGGGATTTGGGGCAGGAAGTCCGTGCGGGCCCTCAGTGTGGATCATGGAAATGAACAATTGCATTTCCTTCGAAGTAAAAGTGGCTAGCGTAAGCAATCTTTTCTTTCTTTCTTTTTAAAGAATCATTTTGGCCCTAGGTCATTTGGCAGGGGGGATACCTCGACACTCTGAAAAGGAGTTTGTGGTGGGGGTCTGAGGAGAACCAGCTTCCTTCCAGACAGTTTACAAAAAATGTTCAGAGCCAACTCTCGTTCACCATGGGGGAGTGATTATTTGCAAAGCTGTCCTAGATTTACAGTATTGCTTTATAATAATGATTAGTGATATTTTTACCATTTTATTAAATTTTTGTGAACTGCCCAGAGAGCTTCGACTATTGGGTGGTATAAAAATGCAATAATAAATGAATAAATAATAAAAAAGAAACTTTGTGATCTTACAGACATTTCTGTGCAGTGGGCGGGACTGGGAGAGAAGGTATGAATGAATGAAGGCCACTCCCCCTTTCTCTGGCTCCACCCCTTTCCCCTACCACCAGTCATTGGCTGTTTTCCTGGCTTTTGTGTATTTTCCACCACCACCCCTTCTAAAAGGTTGAAATGCCTCTAAGTCAATAGGAGCTTTAGAGAGCAATCCTATGGTCCTTGGGTGAGCGTCCCGGGACCCACAGAATGGCTTCCCCCCTCCGGAATTGGAGGCAGTGCTCGGACCTTGGAAGGGGGAATCAGAGATCCATTCTTGCCGACCCCCAAACTCTCGCAGCCAGAGTGGAAAGAACTGCTCTAGCTGCCTCTCCAACGCCGTCGACCTCAGAGAGGGGAAAAGGGGGCGGTTCCCTGGGGAGAGAGGGGAGGAGACCAGAGAGGCCAGGATACAATTTATCCTGAGACTCCTCCAAGTGCCTTCCCTCACCCCTGCAAAAGCGCCCTCGCTAGAAGGACTAAAAAACTCAAAGATCAGAGGACAGGGAGGCAAGGAACTCCTGCCCTGTTGGCTCCAGCTCATCAGGGCATAGGAATCTCAGAAACCTCTGCATTTGGAGGCTCCCAGGCAGCAAGGGTGCAATGCTATTGCACCTTCGCTGCTCGAAAGCCTGCAAACTCAGAGGTTTCTGAGCTTCCTGTGCCCTGGCAGGCTGAAGCTGCCACCCTATGTATTGCGCCCTTAATCTAAATTCTGCTGGTATGTTTGGTATTTTTGGTCCTATTCCCTTTGCCCCATTCACCACTGGAATGTGTGCTCCGAGAGTGTCTCTGAAACAGAATTTGTCCCGCAGGCTGAAAGAGGTTCAACACCTCTAGTCTATGGGATGTTGTCTAAGATGTCTGCTGTTTTGGGGGGTGGCTTGATGAGGGTTGTCATTAAAGATGGCCGTTTGTGGTGAGGGCTGAGCTGTGCAGGTGTCTTAGTTGGCATTGTGTAGTATGGGAAAAGGAGCATTTGCTGGAGATGTTGAAATCGTGTGGGTTGATTTTTTAAGGGTCACTATGACCTGAGCCACAAACTAGGCAAAGCCTGTATCTCCATCTCACCCCATCGCAATGAGGATAATAATATTGGCCTGCCTTGCAGGGCTGTTATAAGGACCACTGAGAAAATGTATGTTGTGCATTACGTTGAATATTTGAAACATAGCATCATGGCTATTATTATCAGTGTTTAAAGTGAGGGGTGCTTTGATGGAGAGGCTCCCTTCCTGTATTCCCAGGTGTGCAGGAATTAATTGCGGTTCCAAAAGTGGCATGGGGAAGGCACTTTGCATGTGCTCAGAGACACTCTTATCCCCGTGGTTACATGTCCTGGGATTGAGCCTTAGCTTTTCAAAAGAAAAGAAAAAAAGATTCTGGGGCTCCGTCCTGAATGTTCGCTTCTTCTTTTTTTACCCCTTCTTCCGCACAGATCAGTGCAAGCTGCTTTCTCACAAGTGCCACCATTGTTAGCAGGGAGGTGACAGTGGAGACCCCCCACCCACCTACCCAAGCTCCCACCCTTCCTCTCTGTAATGGGTGTTTCGCTCCTGTGGGCAAGTGGGGGGGGTTGCCCACCCCACCTTTGTCCTGTTGCCCAGGTGATGGTCTCTTGCCCTTCCCCCACCATGCGCATTCCTCCTTTCACAGATGGGGGGGTGCCAGTTGCCGTGACGACGGGCCCTTGAGGCCTGTGGCCAGGAATGGCGAGGTGGCAGTGGGGAGAAGGCCGCTGTGGGTTGCCATGGCAACTCGGTGGCAGAGATGTATTGTTGAGGCAGCAGCTGAGGCGAAGGCAGGGAGGAAAAGATGCAGGGCCCGGCGTGGAAGGGGGGGGTGTCATTGGGGCATGGAAGCCCTCAGCCTGCTGGTCTCCATGGCGCCGCCTTTGCTGCCTACTCAGGTGGCCCAAACCTTTCCATTTCACCTCCTTGCAGGCTGACACCCTCCGCTCCTCACCAGCTTCTTCTCATCCTTGTTTATTCCTGGCTCACTTGTGCTCCTCAGCGGATGAAATAAACGGCAGGGATTCTGCATTTTTCTTCTCATACTCGTTTATTCCTGGCTCACTTGTTCTCCTCGGTAGATGCAATAAAAGACAGGGATCTTGCTTGTGTGGGTTTTTGGTGTTTTTTTTTTTTTTTAAATAGCTGTCTAGAACCGTGGGGGGCATTTGTATTCATCTTTTTTATAAAATATGGTGGACAGTGAGGCTTTCTAAGAGCCAGCTAGGAAGAAAACATTGCTTCTGGACTTTTGCATCAAGCTGGTGCCACATCCCAGGTGGCTACTGGATACCTGGAAGGTGGGATTCTGACAGGTGCAGCCTATTCTCTAACCCACACCTGCCAAACTTCTGTCTGCACAACTGGACTCTTTGCACACTTGCCCCCCTTTCTTTCACATACTTCACATTCTCCTTGTTCACAACACACACATACATACACACACACACACACACACACACACTTTTACATCCTTGACCCCTTTTTCTGCTCTGGGTTGTTTTCCACCTGGTCTGACCACATTTCCCCCCGCAATGTTTCAAAGGTGCAATACATGGCAATCTTGAATAGTGATTGGCAAAGACACTGCAGGTCTATTAATTATGCTTTCAGATACTAGAATGCTCTCCGGACATTACAGAAAACATGTAGTTCTGTCCCAGTAGAAACGTAAGGAGGGCTGGCTCTACCATAACGCAGAATGAGGTGGCTGCCTCAGGTTGCATATTCTGGTCACTATCCTTGAGTGCTTATTATTAACGGGCGTTACACCTCCCCGTAGTGTTTTTTGTCAGCACACATATATTGCTGAACCTGTGGAGAGGTGCCACGTGCATAGAGACGTGTCAAACATGTCACACCCACAAGGTGGTTTTGTCAGTGCAAGCCAGCCGGTTGGGGTGGGTGGCAATTTTTTGCCCGGCCTCAATGGAGTCCCCAGCATGTTATTTTCCCACCCCTGGGATTAAATGGCCGCCATTTTCCAATAGAGGAGAAAATGAAGCAATACATTGGAGGATAGTATGGATGTGTGTGGGGCACATCCCCTCATGACACGTTTTCCACCCGCCAAATGAGTCCCAGAATCCAGCCCACTGATATTCTCCAAAAAAGCACTGAGAACAGAGCTTGCCCTTATCTGCATAACCTCAACCTATGTTCTGGAGCATTTACTTATGATAATTTGGCCACTGCAATATCGTCACTCCCTCTAATAGCAAACTCAGCTGGTGCGTGCTGACAGGATTTTACTCAAAACGGGGCCACCGAGAGTCAAACTAGATTTGTCATTTGACTACATTTTATTTAACTAGGGTGACCATATGAAAAGGAGGACAGGGCTCCTGTATCTTTAACAGTTGTATTGAAAAGGAAATTTCAGTAGGTGTCATTTGTATATATGGGGAACCTGGTGAAATTTCCTCTTCATCACAACAGTTAAAGCTGCGGGTGCCCTGCCCTCTTTTAAATCTGGTCACTCTAGTATAGCTCCTGCAGCTTTAACTGTTGTGATGAAGAGGGAATTCCACCAGGTTCTCCATATCTACAAATGACACCTGCTGAAATTCCCTTTCCTATGCAACTGTAAAAGATACAGGAGCCCTGTCCTCCTTTTCATATGGTCACCCTAATTTAACCAATAACTCGCATGGTGGGGCTGGGGTGTGTGAGAGCCAGATCAGGAAATTGGCAAGGGGTGAGAGGGGGCGTGTTTGGCCGTTTCCCCCTACCATAGGCCCTGCTATTTGAAAGGGGAGGAAAACTCACGGTGATAGCTTTTTTTCCCTATTGCAAGTAGTAAGCACCCAGGTGTGGAGGTGAGTGGGTGATGTTCAATTGGGACTGTGATACACACACACAGCGTTAAAGCATTTCTAATGTTTGAAGTACGTTACAATTACAGTGAATCCTCATGCACTCTGGGTTCCTGCTCCCATTTGTTTTTCAGGGTGCCTTTGTTTGCATGCTAATTGGAGAGACCAAAGCTCCATGTTAGGGCACATGCTTTGCATGCAGAAAGTCCTGGACTCCATCCACCACATCTTCAAGTAAAAGGATCAGATAGCAGGAGATGGGAAAGTCCTTCCTTTGCCTGAGACCCTGGAGAGCTGCTGCCAATCACAGTAGACAGCGACGCGGTTCACATGATCGCTGGAAGCTACGGTGGTGGGTTGTGGTGCATGCCAGCAGCCATTTTGAATATTCAAGCTGTGGTGGGCAGTAGCTACGGCTTATAATGTCCAAACCTGCCAACAGTGGGTTGTTGGTGTGGTTAACAAGCCACCCACAACCCTAAAACATACAACCCTTGCTGGGTAAGCCATGGCGACTGGCTGCATGGCTTGAATATTCAAAATGGCCGCTGGCACGAGCTGGAACCCATAATGGCTTAAATAAACCACAGTGGGTTGCGGCGATTGTGCAAAGCAGTTGAATACTGAGCTTTATGGACAAATAATCTGATCTAGTATGCGGCAGGATCCTGTTCCTAACTTGGTGCCATTGTTTTGCACTGAAGTGTCTTCTCCTTCCTCACCTGTCCATCTTCTTCCCCAAACTGTCACCAGGAGCTCCTCCCATGGTGCCGTCAGTCCCATTTTCAACATGCCCAATTGTTTTGCCCCATACAGGGACCACGGAACGTGTGTGTCTCGTTCAAGGCACAGCAGAAGCCCTCAACGCCGTCCACAACTTCATTGCGGAGAAGGTCCGAGAGATCCCCCAGTCTGTGGTGAAGCCGGAGTCCGTCAACATCCTGCAGCCCCAGACAACCATGAACCCTGACCGAGCCAAGCAGGTGAATGACCTCGCAAACAAAACATCTCATACTTGCAGGACTTCGGGTTATTTGGGAGGAGGTGTTGTGGAGTGCCTCTCAAGAGAAAGTTAAAAAGGAAGTTCTGCTGGATTGGACCAACAGCCAGCCAAGACTTCTCCGCCTAGGCCTTCCAGATGAGTTAGACTACATCTTCCATCATCCCCAGCCATTGCTGGGAATGATGAGAGCTGCAGTCCAATACATCTAGAAGGCACCAAGTTGGGGAACGATGCCTCTAGCCCAACATCTTTCTTTCTTATTTATTTATTTATTACATTTTTATACTGCCCAATAGCTGAGGCTCTCTGGGCAGTTCACAATTAAAAGGAGGTACCCCCCTGTTATTTGTCCCCAACTCCTGATATTGAGTGAGATAGACTGCTTCTGAACATGGAAGTTCGACTTCAGCTGTATATGAAATAGCCATTTGATAAACCTAGCCCCCGTGAGCTCGTCTGAACCTTGCTCTGTGGTTGATGATTAAATAAAACAAAATATTGGAAGGTTTGAAATGGTAGCAAAGGGCTTTCTCTCTGAGCACACCAGGCCTGAAATGACATTTGATTTCAAATTTTGTCAGCTTCTCCGAATTAAATTTTTAAAATGTTGGACATTTTAACATTTGGATTTTAAATTCCTGTTCTGAAGGGCACCGCTTAAAATACCATTTCTTAATTCTGGTACATTAAAAATGTCAGGCGATTATGTTTCTGCGTTGAATTTTAGGGTGGATTAATTGACTTTGCCCAAGGAAAGACAAGAACAAAAAAAGATTAACAATTTAAAAACAAAAATTGACATCGTCATATTTTTAAAACAATGAGAACGCTAATAAAAAATGCCAGTCACATGCAGAAAAATTGGGTCTCTAATTTCCCCTGTAGAGCTTTCTCATTATAAGAGAAGGATGGGATAAAAAAGCGGCAGGATTTGTGCGTGTGCGTGTGTGTGTGTGTGTTTGCCCCCCACCCCCTCGGCCCTCTCGAAGTTGGTGTGTGTGGAAGAGGCCGGACTGCAGGTTTTCATTGTCAGTCGGTTGTGCCGTTGCTATGACAACACAAAGGAAAGCCAGCTTTGGGCTGGAAGCGGAAAACAAGGGTGATGGCAGAGCCTCCATCAAGTGTGGGTCAGCAAATGCATATGGCAGAGGGAGTTTACACGGCTGCTAGGATATCAGGGAAATTCCTGCCCCCCAGGCAGCTGAAGAAGTACCTGGGAAGCCACAAAGCAATCCTTGCAACATTTATTTAGGAACATCTGACACCGTCTTATGTTGAATCTGTCTGGTCCAGCCTTCCCCAACCTGGTGCCCCTGCAGTGGAGGCTGGTGGCTCTGATGTCAGTGGAGCGGTGAATCCACTCCGGGGTTTTGTCACAACCATTCAGAGCTCTATGGGAGCTATCCAAGGGGCTGAAGGTGAGGGGATTGCAAGGTGGTGTGACAGCATTTGCCGGCGTAGGCTGGTTCACACCTTGCGTAGCTCCTGAAACCTGGAGCGGATTCACTGCTCCACTGATATCGGAGTCACCAGCCCCCACTGCTGCCATGGTAGAACATCGTTTCCTATGTGCCTATGAGGGGGAAGGAGAAAGGCTGGGAAGTAAAAAGCCGGGAGGCATGTGTCCAAAGGGCATCCCGGCAAGGTTAATGCTTATTTTACGAGAGGCTAATTTTAGTACTAAAATAACCAGAAATGGGACGCAAATTGGGACAAGCCACCTAAGGTGCTCACGAGTTAAATCGGCCCTGTGGGCCTACCTCCTTCCCGCAAGAAAGGCTGCTCATAGGCAGCGCAGTGGTGCACAAACTTTGCCTGGCCCTGGTAGCCGACCCCAAATTAGCGGCAGCCAAGACACTGTGACTCCCTCCCCCCCCCCCGAGAGGTGGTATAGAATCATAGAATAGCAGAGTTGGAAGGGGCCTCTAAGGCCACCGAGTCCAACCTCCCACTCAATGCAGGAATCTGCCTTAAAGCATCCCTGACAGATGTCCATCCAGCTGCCTCTTGAAGGACTCCAGTCTAGGAGAGCCCACCACCTCCCTAGGTCATTGGTTCCTTGGTCTCTTGATCTTGATCTCATGCAGAGCCTCTGTGCTTGGAGATGGGAAAAGGACACGGGATCTTTGCCAACTGGACACAGTGATGCTGACGCTCTTGTCCTTTTTGAGAGAGGGCAAAGCGTTGTCCCTCTTTTAAACTGTGCTTCAGAGGCCGTCAACGTGCCACAGAAACATACAAGCCCCGGCCCTCCTCCGTACCTGGAAGGGTGTTGGTGTTGTAGTGGTCAGAAATAGCCCCAGCAGTTACACTGTATTTCGGGGAAGCACAGTCTAAGTGGCAGGTCAACCTGCCACCTGCCTCTCTGAGTCCAAATTGTGGCCTATTTATTTATTTATTACATTTTTATACCGCCCAATAGCCAAAGCTCTCTGGACGGTTCACAAAAATTAAAACCATAATAAAACAACCAACAGGTTAAAAGCACAAATACAAAATACAGTATAAAAAGCACAACCAGGATAAAACCACGCAGCAAAATTGATATAAGATTAAAATACAGAGTTAAAACAGTAAAATTTAAATTTAAGTTCAAATTAAGTGTTAAAATACTGAGAGAATAAAAAGGTCTTCAGCTGGTGATGAAAGGAGTACAGTGTAGGTGCCAGGCCGACCTCTCTGGGGAGCTCATTCCACAACCGGGGTGCCACAGCGGAGAAAGCCCTCCTCCTAGTGGCCTAGACTTTTGCATTCATCACAGACTCTTGCTGTGGTGAATAAAACTGTGGTTCCCGGCACATGTGGCCTGCGTGCGTCAGGCCGTTCACCTCTTAGGGGCACTCTTTGCCCAAAGGAATGTCCCGGCTGTTGGTTTTCATTCTGACTTTGTTGGGTCCTCCTGCTTGGAGGAGACAGCTAATTCTCAGATTACATGGTTTCTAAAGCTGCGATGCACACCCATTCCGCCAGCTCAGAAGGACTTTCTCTGCTCTCTGCCTTCCCCACTAATCCAGCACCATCGCTGTGGGTTGGATGAGGCCGTGGATTTCAAAGAGTGCCTGTGACTGATTACATAAGAGCATTTCCTTGCTAAATCTGTGTGGCTTTCTCCTTCTCAGTGGTTATATAAAGGCAGGGGGGCAGGGTTGAAGAGACCCCTCCCTCTTCATCTTAGAACCCCTGAAGCCATCTCTCTGGATACCTACTCTTTCTCTCCCTGCCACTTTCCCCCATTCTCCTCCGTTGCTGTCTTTCAACACATTCTGAGAATTGGGTGATAGCGAGTGAAATTTAAGAAGTCAGACAAATGGTTGAACAGGCTCGCAAAAAATCTAGTCCAAACACCCAGCGTTGAAGCAGGCTCTTTCATACACATTTAATCACATTTCTTACCACCACCACCACCACACATATTATCCTGGTATACATCGATTGTGTTGTAAGCAAATCAGTGTGTAGGCAGTACTTCTGTCAAAGCACAGACAAGTCACAAAAGACAGTAGTGCCTCTGGAATTCAGCTGCCTCAGAATCTCCACTTTCATTTTTTTTCAAATAAAAAAGCAAGTTTCTGGCCCTCATGGCTTTAAAATGAAACCAATGACCTAGGGAGGTTGTGGGCTCTCCCACACTAGAGGCATTCAAGAGGCAGCTGGACAACCATCTGTCAGGGATGCTTTGAGGTGGATTTCTGCATTGAGCAGAGGGTTGGACTCGATGGCCTTATAGGCCCCTTCCAGCTCTACTATTCTAGGATTCAGTCTATATTTAGTATAGGTTGATTGGAAGCGGGTAGCAGTGCCTGCAGAAATATCAAAAGCCAGTTGAATTCATAGAATCATAGAATCATAGAATAGCAGAGTTGGAAGGGGCCTACAAGGCCATTGAGTCCAACCCCCTGCTCAATGCAGGAATCCACCCTAAAGCATCCCTGACAGATGGTTGTCCAGCTGCCTCTTGAAGTCCTCGAGTGTGGGAGAGTCCACAACCTCCCTAGGTAACTGATTGCTAGGAAGTGTTTAGGAATTGCTAGGAAGTGTTTAGGAAACATGGTTTCTATGCCCAGCATAGCTTTTTGCCCATACATTTCATTTCATTTCATTTATTACCTTTTTATACCACCCCATAGCTGAAGCGTCTCTGGTGTACAAAAAATTAAAAACCATTAAAAACACATTATCCGAAATGCAAAAAGAAAGGCATTTACATAAAACCACAGACAACATATCTCTAAAAACAATTTGTTAAACCGTCAGCCGAGACGATCCAAGAACTAAATTATAAGCTCAATTTATGCTGCTGCCAAATGCCTGAGAGAAGTAGGCAGTTTTAATATCTTTTCGGAGCTGAATCAACTATGTAAAATAGGAGAAATCACGCAAATGTGCTTCAGTTGCATAATTTATACAGGCTGCAGAATTCAGCTTCCTTGGAACAGAATGTTGATTTCCCCCACCCCACCCCACTCCTCCTTTCTTAGCACAGGGCCTATATGGCCCTGGCTATAAGCAGAGTAGACCTAGACTTATCTATTGTGTCTGTTATGTGTGCAGGCATACTTCAATTTCCGCATGGCTAGGAGCGGCAGCAGCCAAAAAGCAGGCTTTCATTTTGAGACAGCAACCCCAGTTCAGAAGAGTACTGGGAAACCATCAGCAAACTAGGACCGTCCTAAGTTGACTCTTTTGGGAATTACCTTGAACCCTCACTGGCTGTGCCCATTCTTTATGAACTGTTGGGTTCGAGGGGTGGGGTGGGGGAACACATGACCCCAGCCTCCAGGTCCAGCTTTCCTGAGCCAAGAGGAAGGCAAGGAGGGTGCTATCCGTGGTGCTGAAAGACTCCCTCCAGAGTGTTGTTTGTACTAGACCAGAAGCGTTGGGTCTAAGGTAACAGGGGGAAAGAGAAGGAATTCGTAGCAGGGCATCTCTAGAAAGGAATAGCAAACCATAAACAGCAATGGACCCTCCATTGTTTATGGCCAAATAAATCCTCCCCCCACCCTTACCTTTCCAGAATATATCTCCACAACGATAAGGGCTAAAACTTGGTGTAATTTTTTTTTTTTTTAATCATGGAAAATAAGTTGCCCAGAATTCCCTTGGAAGATCTTTCTTAATTCTCCAGACCTTTACGCCCATCTTGGGCACCCCGGGAAGTCAAAAGGGTCTCACAAGAACGTAGCATGCTACTGCTGATTATTTCCTGTAGGGTCATGGTCTGCAGCATCTAGAGCTAAGAAAAGGCAAGGGTGACTCTTACTCCAGATACCAAATTGAAAAGCCTACTTGGGTGGCAGAGTCATGATACATGTGGAGAGTCGCTCTTGTCTCCACTTCTCTATAGTACGAGCCCTCTGATACCTCCAGTATGATAGGGAACATGGGTGGGAGGGTGCCGTTGCACCCGTGTCCTGCTTGTGGGTCCCCGGTCGACAGCTGTCTGGCCACTGTGTGAACAGAGTCCTGGACTAGATGGACCCTTGGTCTGATTCAGCATGGCTCCTCTTATGTATCTGGTACTGGTTGCCACCCAAAGTGACCACATTTCAGTTAGACCACATCAGGATTAGGACTAGGTGATACAGCTCGGGGGGGGGGGGGACCAGGTCGTGTGTGGCTTTTCCAGAACATTTTGAATTGGGGGTGTGTTTCTAGAAAATGTTCTGCTTGCCTCTACATTCATTGTGATCTGATCTAGCATATTTGATATATATTTACTAAATGAAAAAAGCTATACCATTTTAGGATTGCATGCTTTATAAGTATCTCAAAAGTTCTTCTACTACGTTAAAGTAATTGAATTGAAGTATTTGGTTAGGAGGGTGGGGTAAATCAATAACTCATGCTTAATATAGTTTAAATGCTGTATGTACACAAATTCAAAGCCTTGGAGATTACTTTTTATACTTGTATATATTTTAAAACATGATAAAGCGATAGGATACTTTTCCCTTACATTGTTTATACTTTAAGAAAAAAATAAAATAAAGGCACTGGGGAAGTATTAATGTTTCCAAAAGAGCTGTGAGCAATATCTGTGCATGATGCTTTGGGGCAGTCACCTGCAAAGGTTAATCGCAATGATTAAACTGCTCATTATGCCTGGTAGTGTACCCATTCATTGTGTTTCTAATTAGTTTTGTTCAAAGACCCAATGCATTTTTAGAAATGGAAAAATGCCCATGGAAAATACTATTGTGGCCAAATTCTGTGCCCCACATCACTGTGAGATCCACTCCCCATAAGAAAGCATTTATCCCTGTGATTTAATAGCCAGACCTAGTCCCTCTGACATTCAGCAAAGATCGCCAGCCTGGTATAGTGGTTAGAGTGTTGGACTGGGATTTGGAAAGTTTGGGGTCTGGTCTCCACTCAGCCATGAAGCTCACTCCGGGCCAGTCTGACTCTCAGCCTAACCTACATCACAGGGTTGTGAGGATAAAATGATGATGAGGAGGATTATGTACACCACCTTGAGTTCCTTGGAAGACACAATATCTTCTGATCAGGTCTTGGATTGGTTTTGAGAGAGACTGAAAGAACTGGGCATGTTTAGCCTGGAGAAGAGAAGATTGAGGGGAGACATGATAGCACTCTTCAAAGACTTAAAAGGTTGTCACACAGAGGAGGGCCAGGATCTCTTCTCGATCCTCCCAGAGTGCAGGACACGGAAGAACGGGCTCAAGTGACAGGAAGCCAGTTTCCAGCTGGACATCAGGAAAAACGTCCTGACTGTTAGAGCAGTACGACAATGGAATCAGTTACCTAGGGAGGTGGTGGGCTCTCCCACACTAGAGGCATTCGAGAGGCAGCTGGACAACCATCTGTCAGGGATTCTTTAGGGTGGATTCCTGCATTGAGCAGGGGGTTGGACTCGATGGCCTTGTAGGCCCCTTCCAACTCTGCTATTCTATGATTCTGTGAGGGACCTTGAGCAAGACACCCTCAGTGAAGGCCAGTGTGGTGTTGTGGTTAGAGTGTTGGACTGGGACTCAAGAGATCCGGGTTCTAGTCCCCACTCGGTCGTGAAGCTCACTGGGTGACTTTGGACCAAACACTGACTCTCAGCCTAGCCTACCTCATTGGGGTCTTGTGTGGGAAACACGGAGAGGAGGAGGATCATGTATACTGCCTTGGGCTCCTTGGAGTAAAGACGGGTTATAAATAGAACAAATAAATAAGTAAATTGCAGCCAGTGGCAGCTAGTCCTTTTGAAGGTCATGAGGGTGTAAACGCAGGTCCGCATGTACATATAAATATCAAGTGACTACTACTTCTCTCCTTCCCCCTCCCCTTAATGCAGGCCAAGGTGATCGTTCCCAACAGCACCGCCGGGTTGATCATTGGCAAAGGGGGTGCCACGGTCAAGGCCATCATGGAACAGTCTGGAGCCTGGGTGCAGCTGAGCCAGAAGCCCGAAGGCATCAACCTGCAGGAACGCGTGGTGACCATCAGCGGCGAGCCTGAGCAGATCCACAAGGCCGTCGACATCATTGTCCAGAAAATTCAGGAGGACCCGCAGAGCAGCAGCTGCCTCAACATTAGCTATGCCAACATTACCGGCCCCGTGGCCAACTCTAACCCGACGGGATCGCCCTACGCCAACTCCACGGACGTGTTGCCAGCTGCCGCCGCTGCCGCCACAGCTTCAGGCCTGCTGGGCCACACCAGCCTCGCTGGAGTAGGGGCCTTCCCAGCTGCTCTGCCAGGTTTCTCCGGCAGTGACCTTTTGGCCATCAGCACGGCTCTCAACACCTTAGCGAGCTATGGATACAACACCAGTTCTCTGGGGCTTGGCCTCAACTCAGCCGCCGCTTCCGGGGTGCTGGCAGCTGTAGCTGCTGGGGCCAATCCAGCCGCCGCCGCCGCCGCCAACCTCTTAGCTTCCTATGCCAACGAAGCTTCTACTAGTACCACCAACCCAGCTGGTGCGGTTGGAGCCTTCACGTTGGGTTCCTTAGCCGCAGCCACTGGGGCAGCCAACGGCTATCTGGGGACAGCGTCTCCATTGGTGGCAAGCTCCTTCTTAGCCACAGAGAAGCTCGTGGAAAGCGCCAAAGATATGGTGGAGATTGCAGTGCCGGAGAACCTAGTGGGCGCCATTTTGGGGAAAGGCGGCAAGACGTTGGTTGAGTACCAAGAGCTGACAGGCGCCCGCATCCAGATTTCCAAAAAAGGGGAGTTTATTCCGGGTACTAGGAACCGTAAAGTTACCATCACAGGCACTCCAGCCGCTACACAGGCGGCACAGTATCTTATCAGCCAGCGAGTAACATATGAGCAAGGAGTTCGAGCTACCAATCCACAGAAAGTGGGATAAGAGAAGGCTGGAGAGAAGGCTGGGGGAAGGAGTAGAATTCAAATCAATTTTTGAATCATTAAAATGTAACCGACCCGACACCAGCCCCTGTCCAGAGTCCGTCTTACACACACACACACACACACACACACACACACACGCACATACACACACACAGTTCGGAACTTTATTTCGCCGATGGCGTGACCGGTTTATGTATATATATGGCAACATTTTCTTTTCTTTTTGAGTTGATGGATTTTAATAGAAAAACATTTTTTAAGAAAAAAAACACCTCCTCTTTCTTTCCCTCTTTATTTCTGATTTACTTAACCAACAATCTTGATGGGGAAAAGACCGTCTCGTAAGGCTTCTTTCCCCCCTCTCCAGAGTGCAGATCAACTTCAGAATTTCTTGATGGGTTATGCGTGTCCTTCTTCATGCCCACCAGAGCTTTTATCAGCGATAGATGCTCAAATTGGGTTTTAAAACACTTATGGGAAGGGGAGCAGATCTGGGTTCGAATCATGATGTAGTGGTTCATGAAGTGACATCGGCCCCCATGACCTTGAACTCTGAAATTGATGCAGCTCTGCATTTTATCTAATTCGCCCGTCTTTTGTAGTGAAGCAAAGCATGGATTTTTCTACTTGTAGGAGCCTTGTTCATTCTGAGGTGAGGGTTGGATTGTCCTGGGCTCGGGAATGAGGAAATGGGTGTATTGTTGGTATGTTGGGCTTTTTTTAAAAAAAGAAAAGGCATTCTCCCATGCATCTTTTCAATAGGGAGGCATAGAAGGGCATGTATCCATTGCCCCATTTCCCAGCTCTATTAATCAAAAGACAAAAACAAGGTACTTGGATAGAAGGTTTGTAGATAAAGCGTATCCCTACATTATATCGAAGAAGTAGCTTGAAGAAATCCGGGGGAATTGGATCCCAGTATCCAGGGAGGAGGAGAATTTTTGTGAAGGGTGTGTTGCTGGGAAACAGACCTCTGAGATTGTTAGATTGCACCTCTTGTGATTTTATGAGTACCAGAGTTGCAGAGAGGTGAGCGAAAGAGGCAGCGGGCCTCCCAAGATGTGGTGAGTGCCCGAGACCAATAGGTGAGGCAGAAGCCTGTGGGGCAGAAACCAGATCGCCATTCTTGTGACAGGCAGTGCAAGCTACTTCTTTATGCGGTGCCATGAGGTAGGGGTCTCCTTCCTGTGATGCGTTTGGCTACTTCCTGTTGTCTACCCCCTCGTAGATAAGTTCCCTTGCCTCTGCTCTCACGTTAGGTTGTTTTGATAGCAGGAAGAAAGCTTTGATTTGTTTTTCGGTGATTGCCATCTAAACTAGTGGCGTATTTTTTTTAAAAAAAGACAAGACCAACAGCAAAATCTACCCCAACGTTAATATCAACTACTAACATCCCTTTGGGTGAAATCCATGTGGCAAAACTGGGAAGAAAATGTCCGCTACTGAATACTACTGTCTTGCATTCAGTAAGCTGCCAAATGTTGCACAACTGTGGCCTCTGCCCTCCGCAACGAAAGCACTATTAGGGCATCCACAGTCTGTCTTTATCAGTATTAGTTGTTTGGGTGATGCCATACGTTGGCAAAGGGGCTGTTGAGCTTCTCTTCAGATTCCCCACCCAATTTGACCCACCTTCTCTGTCTCTTTACCCCATTTCCGTAATCGAGCAGTATTACTAAACCACAATGGTGAGAAGGCTCCGATGTCATTGGGGCGGTGACTCCGTTCTGGGCTTCAGTCAGAACTCTAAAAGGGCTCTCCAAGGTCTGGAGCTTTAAAGAACTCCTTTAGAGTTCCAACTGAATCCCGGAGTGGATTCACCCCCTAGCAGTCACATAGCAGGGATATGACTTCCATGCTGCAGTTGCCTCTGCCTTTGTGAATCTTTGCTCAAGGGGTCTCACTCCTGGTGCATTTTGATCAACGCTTCCTGTTTCCAATGGAATGTGGCCACCATTTGGATGGCAACAAATGCCAGGCATGTTGAGGTTGCACCATAGAGGTGCAGAGACCACTGATAGCATGACTCCCCCTTTCTGAGTCATTGTCCTGCTGTCCAAATGGCAGCTTTCAATTTGATGTTCAAAGCACAGGGCTATGTGTCGCTCTAGTCTTTTCCTCGATCTATATATACTTGCTAGGCATTCGATGATCAACACTGTTTATCTCCTGCCCCACTCACCCACCCTTAAAAGGGTAACAAACAAATAAAATAAGAAAAAAAACAGAAATCAGGGTAACTCCCTGCAATGTTTACATATAGGGCTTGCAACCTCCTCTAAATCATGGAGAGGGTTTAGTCCCATCTACTTTTGAAGGTGCCAGCATTTTAATAAGAATATCCCCATCACCACAGCTTTGCTGTTGTACGTTTATTGTTCTGTCTCTCTCGCTGCAACATTCGAGTTCAGGGTTTGCCGGAAGGCTGAACAAACCTACAGCATTGCCTTGCGATGTCAAATGCTGGGTTGCATCAGCCGTCTCTTTTTTCTTAACTAAAAGGTTGTCCAAAGGTTAGGTTGAGTGGGAGACCTAACGCTGCTGGCTTGTTATGGTGATACGCCATTTCCTGTTTCAGAGTGGGCTACTCCCTGTGTAAGGTCTCAAATGTGAAGGGGATGTCTACCTCGTCACCCGCCCCCCCATAAGCTCACTCGCCGTTATGTAGCGTACAACTTCCTGTGGCCCGAAACGCTACTTCCTTTCAGGCCGTGCATGTGTTTCTGTGGGGGATCTCACAGGCATGATGGCCAACACAAGACAGAGTGGTGTTAATTTAGGGGTGTCTTTAACGTGCACAGGTTTGCATACGTTGCAGCCTAGCCAGCAGGAGATTTCTCAGTTAGAAAGAGCTGGATTTGGTAGGGAATCCCATTTGGGATGGCTGAGATGTTCCCAGTAGTGTTGGAGCTGACAGGAATATCTTTGGGATGGGCTTGTCTAAGATCTTGGTGGGGGAAGAAGATGGGAAGGCAGGCAAGAGGAATCCTCTTGTGATTTTGATTGCTTCTGAATGCACTTGTAGATGGCCAAGCCTCCTCCTACATTCTCACCTCAGCTTCGAGGTGTGGACTAGTGCAATATTTTAATTACCGCTAGAGGGGAACACTTCCTTCCTGACTCTTTCGGAAGCGTGGGTATGGGGCAGGAGGAGACATTGGCATGTTCCTCCATCTTTCTTGGTTCCTAGGTGAGCCTGATTCACTGATAGGCAAGGCCAGTTCTTATACCGCCTTTGAGAGAGCAGGTGGGGAGTCTGGAATGGATATATGGGGGGAGAATTAATCTCTTATTAGGTATTAGCAGGTGTTTTGGTTCTGTTTTCCTTCTTAGATTGAAGGGAGGGTCTTAAGTGAGTCTAAAACCACTAGGGAGCAAAACTCAAATGTGAAACTTATATACTATTAAAAAAAAATTAAAGGAAGCAATATCTATATAGCATCTTGCACTGATTTTACGGAATGAGGAGAGCTGCTCCAGCCAGGGTTTTATCTACAAAAGGTTTGCCAGCTAGTGAAAAAAATATATGCCGGCAAATAAAAGCCTCTATTTACATTGGCTGAGATTCCAGGCCTCCCAGTTTTTATGATGAACAAAATATTGCTGCTGTTTCGGAAATGTGTTGCATATCGGGCTTTTTGTCGGGGGGGGTGGGTGGGGGGAGGAAAATAAGGAGATGCTTTTGTGCCAAACTCTTAGTCTGCGTCTTTTTAAATATTGTGGGGTGCGTAAGACAAAAAAAAAAAAAAAAAGGGACATTCCCCTGATCTCTTTCCCCAAAACGCTGCGGACATTTTGACAGTATATCCCGATGCCGCGGTTTCTGCCGCCTTCCTGTTGTTTCTCCTCCTCTTCTTTCTGCTTTAGGAGCTCATGTACAGAGCTGTGCATGTTTCCGTATCAAAATTCTGTGCCAAGAAAACCCAAATTCTGCAGTAAGGAAAACGTGGACTCTGCCACCTGGGGGAAGCCAGTTTGCATACTTTCCCATAGTTTGCACACTTCTGCAACTTTTCACTATTTTTGCATCATTCCTTCTAGTCATGCGGAGGGCCAAAGACTTACTGAAGCCCCTTGCCTGTCGACCTGGGCATCTTCTTCATTCGATCTGTTGCCCATATAGGTTCAAGCACTTTTTTTATTTTATTTTTAACCAGAAGGACCAGAAGGTTGCTTTCTCCACTTCGCCTTTTGAAAAGGAAACTGAACATTCCAGACGGTGCCTCGTTTTATGGAGTTCTTTATGGAGTTCATGGCAAACGCAGAGCCCTGCCAATGCGTTAATCATGGGGGGGGGGACTTTCTAAGGGCCGTGATTGAATCCCCTAACCTGGTGATTCTTTAAGAGAACATTTCTTGAGACTCTCAGCGGGCACAGCGATGCCCCATATGGCTAGTGACTGAGCTGCCCAGATCGCAGGGTCTCTTGTAGAGTTCCTGTCCCCCCCCCTTTCTGTTACAGGTCCTTTAGGGTAGGATGGGCTAGAAATCAAAGAAAAATAAATATGCAAGGCTGTTTAAAATACCACTTTTCTACTATTAGCATTTTCTTTACTTTTTAAAAGGCTCATTACCTCGGCCCTATACTTGCACAGTAAAGCGTGCACCTCTGAAGATAGCCAGTGCAATCCAGTGTGTCCGTGGACACTTTTTCACCACGCCAGCTCCCTGCCATCCATCCTTGGATTGCAAAATCAGCTATTGTTCTGCAGAATTTTATTTGTTTGACTGGCAGCCCTCACTCTCCCTGGCTGCCAGGCCTTGCTTCTACATCTGAGGAATCCAGGTGCTATGCATTAAACGTCACTGAACTCCGTTATCTCTTTGTATTGTATGGTAGAATTGCCCATTTTTTATTTGAGATGTTCTGGTACCTGGAGGAGTTTTATTTCAGATTCGGAGTGCCTGGCAGAGCCCAGGAGTACTGGCACCAATAGCAAATAATTTATTTATTTATTTTAAAAAAACTTGTCCGCTTCTTTGCCTAGCGTTGGCAGATCCACCGAGCCAAACCTGGGCTTGAGTTCTAGCGCTGGGAATTTAAAATTGGTGCCAGAGGACACGAGGACAAAGGTGGATTGTATTCCAGGGGGAAAAAATGTAGCTTTACTAAAACAAAATCTGGTGTACGAGTCAAAATTTCTCTCCCGGCTGGTTGTTGGCAAAAAGAAGCAAACCGGTCAAAGGCTGGGCCCGTTGCTTAGGTAGAGCACCCGTTTGCACATGGAGGATCCTGGGACAATCCTTGGCATCCCAGTCAGAACTCTAAAGGTGCTCTGCACCTTGAATAGCTCCTTCAGGATTCTAACGGGTTTTGACTGAAACCTGGAGTGGGTTCACCGCCCCACTGACATTGGGGCTCACATGCTCTCAACTTACAGAATCATTTTGGCCGGTAGCATTTGCACCGTGTGGCGTTCCTTGCTGAGAATACTTGAAGTACTTTCTGTGCTGAGTTCCCTTCCTCCATTGAAATGCTGTTTTTATAAAGGTTTCCTAGGTGTGATTCTCTCTCCTCTCTCAACCCTTCCCCCACCAACCATTCACAAGACCCGACTGCCACACATGAGACCTGGGGAGAGCGTCAGCTGTGCAAGTTCCATTGAACTGAATGGGCGCTGTGCAGGAGCCTCTGCCACCGTGTTCTTGCATATCTCCCATTCACTCCAAAAGAGCTTGTTCTGGAGAATGTCCCAATAAATTGTCCCCTCCTCTCCCCAGGTCTTATTTCTTAGCTTTTCATCCGCTTCACTCTCCTCTTTCAAATCTGCAGGAGTATTTGCCTCTCTCTCTTTTTAGAAACGTATCTCAAGAAGGAGGGAAGGGGCAGTGTTGAAGAAAAAATTAGATCCAGTGCACATTTGGAATGATTACTGTATCACACCAGAATGTCTTCTCTGTGGAACAATGAACCTTCGGGAATATTATTGACATATCTTGTTTAAAAAGACGCACTTTCCCCCTCCCATTTTTGAAGTGCCAAAATTATTATTTATAGATAACATGCAGCTATTTTAAAAAATAAAATTAAAAGGGGTGGGGTGGGGGGAACTGTGGGCATTTTGATATTTAAAAACAAAAGTTTTAAAAAAATTGAAGCATAGAACTTGTTAGTGGATCTGGAATCAGGATCCGTAGTGGCTTTTAAATAAATATATTACTTTTTTTCTATAAAAAGGGAGACCTTTGGGGTCTTTTCTGCAGCTGTTGGGAATCTCTGTAGCTTTCTTGATGCTAATTTATGGTTGGTGGAGACATGATTCCTAAATTCTTTGCACCATAACTCCAGGGGACAAGATTGTATACTGACACCTTTTGGGAGGAGGATCTGCTTAGTGAAATAATATTTGACTTCTTTTTGTTTGGATTGAAAAAAGAAGAAGACTGATACCATGCTTTTAAAGAGCAAGGTAGGGTTCCTTGCATCTGCTGAGTCTGATGTTGCTTCGATAGAAACGCATGCATATGTGCTGGTTTTAGAGCAAAGGTGCAAAAGTGAAGAGGGTTAAAGAGTGAGAGACCTTTTCAGGATTCACGCCCAGCATTTTCTGAGGACTAGCTGATTCTTGATAGCAAACTGTTGGGTTGGGTTGGACAACCGATGGTCACAATCCAGCAAAAGTTAGATGAAATCCGTGGGATTTTAGGTTAGTCCTGCCAAAGTCTCATTCCACTGTTTTCCAACCGAATTTCAACCCAGTCCTAAACCTGTCTCCTTGGAATTAGGTCTCAATAATTTCAGCGGGATTTACTTCCAGATTAAGCAAGTTTAGGGTGCTGCTGCAATTAAGTTTTGTCTGGTTGTACCGGGTGTGTTTCTTGGGATTTCCCACGCTGGGATGAGACAGTCTTGAGTCTCAATGAGGAATTAAAGGTCTTTTCCTCTCTTGTCCCACATCACCTTAACTCAGACCCAGCTGAGAAAAGTTTATTGTGGTTAGCCTTTGGTCATAACTTTGACCTTGATGCCCAGGTGGGAGGTGGAGGAAGCAATATCATACTTGAGTGCCCGGCATGGTGAACCCTGGTGAACCCTGGAGATCAAAATGCACGTCTCTGAATTAGTGGTTTTTTTCTGATTGCCTCCTTTCTCTTCACAAGATTCCACTACCGTCTCCCTTTTCCATCCATTTTTAATACGTTTCAAAAGCAGCATCTATTCCTGGGTGTTTCGGTCCTCCCAACCTCTTCACACACACAGAGAAAAAAACGGTTGCTTGAGCGAAGCAGCCGTAAACCATGCTGTGGTGACCGCTGGGACTTGTGAGCTTTCAATGTGCCAAATATGAGCCAGATATTTTTTTTATGAATTAAATAATGATAAGAAACGTTCTTGGAGAGGATAGCCGGGGAGATGGCCGGACTTTATTGCTGTCCCTCTCACTCTAAAGAGAAACTCTACTCTCTCTACTCTCACATTTGGGGTTCACCCTCTGAGCTACTCCTGGCAACTGCCTCACGCCAAACTGGTATGTGTGTATGGGGTGGGGGTGGGGGGCTGGATGCTTGGTGCTTCTGAATTCAAAGGCGTAAGAGACAGCTTTGAAAGGTGAAGCCAGAATGCGCTGTACCCTAAAAGAAAGGGGGACGGGTAGAGTTTTCTCTTGTAAGGAAACCTATTCAAAGTCCTGAAGGGCCCTTCCACATCTGTATATCTCATAGTTAACATATACTTTCGCCCTATGACAGAATCACATGAGCAGATGGGGGGGGTGAGCAATGCTGTCTTGTTCTCATCTCCTCTTCACTGACTGTTGTTTTCCTTGCATTTATCATATCACTGTTATTTTCTGTTCTTTTCTTAATTTCCAGGCAGTTCTGTTCAGATAAGGGGGGGTTTGTTGATATGGTGGGGTGGGGGGCAGGGGGGGAGGAAGACAAGGAGGGGGAAAGGCCCGCAAGAAGGTTGCACGGCCGCGATCCAGGTGAAGCGCCTCTCTTCCTTCCGCTTGCGTGTGCATTCCAGTTCTGAGCGCCAAGCCTCCATTCCCTTCTACCGCAACCCACTCACCCCCTTCCTCAAAAGCCGTTTTAATTTGTGTAAGGACACACTCATTCCCGGAACATCCTTTCCATCCAGCATTTTGACAAGTTCGCACACCACAAAGTTCTATATATAAATATATATATAAGTATATATATATTATTTTAAAAAAAACTTATCTAAAGCAGCGTGGGACTATTTATACAGTGGTTGGCTACCTCCGGACTGCTTTTTCAAATCCACCTTTCATCTTTCTCAGCATCAAGAACATTTGTAGCGTGTTGTTTTTTCGGGGGACACAGCCTCTCACCTTTTGTTGTTGTTTTTCTAAAAAAAAAATTATTAAAAAAAAAATCAACTTTTGCTTCATCCGAATTTGGGGATTCCATCTCGAATTCTCTTCCTGCCGGGGACTGTCACCTTGTTTCAACCCGTCTTCTGAACTTTTGAGCTTCACCCTTCCATCATTTTGAACTTTTTAACCTCCCTCCTTCTGTGTTCATCAAACCTGTGTTTTTGGATTTTTTCCTCATCTTCCATATTACAAAAAAAAAAAAAAAAAAAATTAAAAAATTATTTATATAAATATATAAATATTAGGAAAAGGAAAAGTGCAACAGACTGTCAAATTCTTACAATTTAGACTACTGAATGGGATGATTCGATGTCACCTTTTTCCCTTTTAACTGTGAACAAAAAACGTTTCTCCTCCATCGCTTCATTGTAAATACGCTGTTTCTGTTTAAACATGTTTGCGGGGGGTGGGGGAGGGAAGAGAGGGGGAGAGGGAGACCATTAATTGTGTGTTTTCAAACATCAGAGACATGTCAATGCATAAAAGTGCCGGAGATTTGAGGGAGGTAAATAGATCAACTATTTGAATGTCCATGGAAGGTTTAAGTGGCAGACGAAGAACGAGATGGGAAAATTCCTATACTCTTAGGACAGCCTTCCTCAACCTGGGGCGCTCCAGATGTGTTGGACTGCACCTCCCAGAATGCCCCAGCCAGCGAGCTGGCTGGGGCATTCTGGGAGTTGTAGTCCAACACATCTGGAGCGCCCCAGGTTGAGGAAGGCTGTCTTAGGGCATGCTGATGCAATCAGAACGGGGTATAGATTTCCTTGGACTATACCGCTTCAAGCTGCAGAGGGTAGTGGTTTTGCACTTTGAGTGCTCCCGCACAGGAAACAAGACATCAAGAAGCCCCAACATTTTAGTTTTGGTCACTGCGTGAGGAATCTTTCCCCACTATTGGGAGGCCATTCAAACATGAAATGTGTCTAAATTTTCCTAAAGTAACTGAGCTCCACAGAGTTTGGTTCACTGGGGCCAATTTGGACAGTTTGCAAAGACCTCCTGTCACTCAAAGGTTGTCACTAAAGGAGAGAATGGGCCACCGCTGACTTTGCGGGAGCTGCTATTTTCATTTCTTCCCTGTGGTCCAAAGGACATTTAACTTGCAAGGAAAGTGAGCAGATGAAAGCTTGCATTACTAGGCAGCTGCTGCTTTGGAATTTCCAAGCACCAGGACACCTTTAATCCCGCTAATGACATCACGTTTTGACTGCTGCTTTTGCTGGGAAGTAGCCTCACAAATGAGAAAAGAGTGGCTTTTAATGACAGAAGAAAACTTTCAGTTGGATTCCTCATTGGATTCCTCCTATTATCTGAGTCTCATAGAACAGTGAGTTGGAAGGGGCCTATAAGGCCATAGAGTCCAACCCTCAATGCAGGAATCCACCTTAAAGCATCCCTGACAGGTGGTTGTCCAGCTGCCTCTTGAATGCCTCCAGTGTGGGAGAGCCCACAACCTCCCTAGGTCATTTGTTCCATTGTCATACTGCTCTAACAGTCAGGAAGTTTTTCCTGATGTCCAGCTGGAATCTGGCTTCCTTTAACTCAAGCTCGTTATTCCGTGTCCTGCACTCTGGGAGGATCGAGAAGAGATCCTGGCCCTCCTGTGTGTGACAACCTTTCAAGTCTTTGAAGAGTGCCATCATGTCTCCCCTCCATCTTCTCTTCTCCAGGCTAAACCTGCCCAGTTCTTTCAGTCTCTCCTCATAGGGCTTTGTTTCCAGACCCCTGATCATCCTGGTTGCCCTCCTCTGAACACGCTCCAGCTTGTCTGCATCCTTCTTGAAGTGCGGTGCCCAGAACTGGATGCAATACTCAAGATGAGGCCCTTAAGTGCAATATCCTGTAAGGGAGAGTCTCCCCATTTCAAACCATTAACAAAACTCCCAGGCCGTGTCTCCGAACGGCCATGTGCTACGAGGCCTGTGAGCCACGTGCACCATGTCTGTGCCAGGATGGCTGTCGAATTCGCATCAAGTTCCTTGGCAGGCCTGGGGTTGTCTGGAGCTTTGAGGCTGTAGTGCACATGCTATGCACACAGAAGGTTCTGAGTTTAATCCCCAGTACCTCTGGTCAAAGGGGTTTCAGGTTACAGACAAAATTGAGATCATAGAATCATAGAATAGCAGAGTTGGAAGGGGCCTACAAGGCCATCGAGTCCAACCCCCTGCTCAGTGCAGGAATCCACCCTATAGCATCCCCGACAGATGTTTGTCCAGCTGCCTCTTGAAGGCCTCTAGTGTGGGAGAGCCCACAACCTCCCTAGGTCACTGATTCCATTGTCGTACTGCTCTAATGGTCAGGAAGTTTTTACTGATGTCCAGCTGGAATCTGGCTTCCTGTCACTTGAGCCCATTATTCCATGTCCTGCACTCTGGGAGGATCGAGAAGAGATCCTGGCCCTCCTCTGTGTGACAACCTTTTAAGTATATGAAGAGTGCTCTCCTGTCTCCCCTCAGTCTTCTCTTCTCCAGGCTAAACATGCCCAGTTGTGTCAGTCTCTCTTCATAGGGCTTTGTTTCCAGACCCCTGATCATCCTGGTTGCCCTCCTCTGAACACGCTCCAGCTTGTCTGCGATCCCAGAGAGTTCCTGCCACTCAGAATAGAAATTATTGGGCAGTGACATGGCAGGTCATGGCTGCTTCTGATGTTCATTTATTTCCGCACAAACCTCCGATACCTTTTATGCAACTGTCTCCAATCATTCTGGATTTTTGTTCTCCATCCAACCTCTCCTTTTAACAACAATCTTATTTATTCTCGTGGGGTGGTGCCAAAGGGGAGGTGAATCCAAGAGGGTTTTGCTTGAAAATGTTTTTATTGTTTAAAAAAAAAAAAAAAGGAGGGGTAAAAAAGGGGAAAAAAGAGCAAGTAACCAACTCCATCGTCATGGCTACGTAGCAAAAAAAAAAAAAACCACACAAAAAAAATCTGAATGTCTTGGTAGGTTTGTGTGTTTTAGTGTAAAGTTGTGTATTGATTTTGTGCTCAGTGGAGTCAGCATTTTTTTTAGTGCTAATACTATTAACTCATTTCTGTCATGATAAATGTCCATTCACGACATCACTTCCGTCTTCCGTTGTCGTTTTTTCTTTACATTTCACGACAATCTCTTAACCCATTTTTACTAATGGAGCCGGAGCGTGTCACAGCGAGGAAGTGGCATCTAGGCCTCATCATTTCCCCTCCACCCCCTTCCTTGTCCCATTAACCGGGCACAGGGTGACGTTAGAGAGTGGACCACAAATCTCGGGGGCCACCTCCCACTTTGACTGGGGGCAGGCCCGTCGTTCCCCAAACTCTGCGGCTGTGAGGGACGCGCTGGCGTGGTGTGAGAATATTGAGATAAATTATGGAAGGCTGAAGCCAGGAGCCAAAAATGCTCGGCCACAGAGGAGGGTGCCACGCTGCTGCTCTGTGGCCTTCCTACTAGCCCCTTGGGTCCTTCTGCAATACCTCTGCATCAGGTGTGATTGAATGAGCCAGTGGCTCTCACTAGGAAACACGTGGCAGAAGGATCCATCCTTCTGGAATGTGTCCGTTCGCGTCTTGAGCATGGGAAATGCCTTCATTGGGGTGCAGCTCATTTTGCTGCATCTCTGCCCTGAATCATTCAGTCACTCCTAGTGCGCAGACACAGGGGAGTTACCAGCATGGAGGCTGCCTGAGGCCAGGGGAAGGTTGTGGCTCTGATGTCAGCAAAGCAGCTTGGATAGCCCTTTAGAGTTCTGACTGAAACCTGGAGCAGACGTACTGCCCCACTGACATCAAAGCTACCAGCCTCCGCTGCCTGAGACACATCAGTGAGTCATGCAGAGATGCAATGGGTGATCTCCAAGGTTGGGGAGCCATTACACTTTACACCAAGGGTGGGCAAGCTGTGGCCCTCTAGATGGTGTAGGATTGCAACTCCCATCAGCCAGCATGGTCAACGGTCAGGCATGATGGGAATTGCAGTCCAACAACATCTGGAAGATCCCAGCTTCCCCACCCCTGAACAGAATAAAAAGTAAAGCCTTGATAGCTATGACCGCAAAGTGTGACCCCTTTTTAATTCAGGAAAAAATCAGTCTGGCAAACACTCGTTGAAGAGTTTCCATCTGGAGGAAGAGGGTGTGGTTTATCATAGAATCATAGAATAGCAGAGTTGGAAGGGGCCTACAAGACCATCAAGTCCAACCCCCTGCTCAATGCAGGAATCCACCTGCATAGCTGAGGAGGGCCCACCCCTTTGTGCAGTGGGGTTTTCCCTTCAACCCCAACTTTTTTCTGGCCTTGGGATACAGACAAGGGAGAGTCAGAACATGTCAAATCTAGGGCTAAGCCACTCCAAACATTTGGGGTGGTTTCATGCTCAATCGATAAATTGGGTTGTCTGGATTATAGGGCGGGTTTCTACCATGAAACCTAAATTATCAATTTATTAGTACATAGGTGCTTCCCTCCTTTATTTTTGATGTTGTAAAGCCTGTGTTCTGTCACTAGGGGTCAGTGCATCAGCATTAGCTTCCAGCAGCACTATAGCAGGCCCTTGTGACTGAAGTTCACAACAGGAACCCAAATAGGACAAAGTTTGAAAAGAGTAAGGAAATCCTCAAACAGCCACTGGTCTGTGACGGGGTAGGAAAAACCTTTCTATTTACATGAGAACAGACTAGATAAATTTGGAACAATTAAGCAACTTCAAGGTTAATGGGAATAAAACCGTGTGAACAGAGATAGAGAGAAATGGGCTCCTCAGAACTATGTGAGGAGACATTCCCCCCCCTCCAAGCAGCTTTAAAAAGAAAATTAAATACAGATAATCAATGACCAGCGTAGGTGGGCCTTATATTGCATAAATTTGCCTTTAATATAGTCACATTATTATTACACAAATCTAAAGGATAACCCACTGATCACATGCACACACACACAAAATTTTGGATGCTGAATGTTGTTAAGGGAAAATAGAAGAGGGTGTGTGGGTGAAACACACCAACTACTAGATGTTCCTTTGGAGATGTGTGGTCTTCACCCAGCTATTTCTGCAAATGTGTTTCCCCCTCCCAACACTACCCAGATGGCAGGTGCAAATGAAAACAGTTGTGTAACGTAGAAGAAATGGACCACGGTGGTAAATTTTCAAACCCTACCCCTTTCCCAGGGCCCTGTAGGATGAGAAGACCTCCCTATTTGGACCCAGAATGGCAATGGGATGTGCTGCGTAAAATGTAAGCGCCCGCGGCAGCCTCACCTAATCTAGAGCCCGCCAATCACCTTGGACTCCAGCTAATTCCCATCATTCCTGGTCTACATGGCCAAGCGGGAAACGGCTGCTCTAGAATTAGAGGAGAAGCAATACTGTGGACTTGGGAAATGATCCCTGAACCCAACAGGTCTTTAGTGTGGAGGTGATTGATGATAGCAATATTTAGGGCTTAGTGGTTAGTCAATTATTTAGTCAACCAATTAGATTAATCTATTTTGATTGATTGAAAAATATGCCTCTGGTTGACCATATCAGTACTAACAGGAGTAATTGGAAAAATGCCCTCTTTCCCGGCTTCTCTCACACCTGAGAGTGGAATGCCTCTTCTGGGGCTGGGGTGCTGTGATGCCACACAGGGACGCATTGCTGGGGGGGGAAAACCAAGAAAACGGTGCTTTCTTCAGAAAGATGGCTTCTTTAAGATATTTGTTTTACGATATTTTGGCCCTGCCCAAAGGTTTTTCTCCTGTTCCTTGGGTCGGCAAAATGGCTTATTATGAAAGAAACGAAAACAGAAAAGAAAGCTATAAAGTGTTCTATTTGCATGCAAAATGTATGCTAACAAACGAGGAATTTGCTGGAAACGGATGGGGGTTGGTTGCCTGAGGCTGCCGTGCTAAGCTTACAGAAGAAGGCGAGTCCTATTTGGAGTCCCATTCTCCTGAGGCAAAGAACAGCCATGGGAGTTGCTGATCAGGATTGGGACCATGGTGGGGGCAGAGGGTGAAATACACCCCCCGCCATGGTCTCTATCTGGCTCAGGCCCTCCCCAGCTGTTATTTACTTGCGGGGATAGGGAATCATGCAATTACTAGTACTGTGAATTATGTCATCTTTAGTTTACCCTCAGTAAACAGACTTAGTGTCACGCTCTCCGATTCCTTAAGCAGATGACGGTTCTAACAGTAGTCATAAAAAAACCGTACGCAGGGTGTTTCGTAGGAGTTGCAAGCACTACACAGGCCTTCCCCCCACCCCACTCCCGAAATCCTTACAACCACCAGGGAGGTGAGAATTGAATCATGAGTATCTACCTCATTAACCAGCCTCCAATGTCATTAACCCATGCTCTACCAGGGGATTGTTTGGTGCTTACGTTGTGAGTTTGTGGGAACCCTTAATTGCATAAACCCACACGCTTCACTCCTTGCCCTGCCCTAATTTTGGCCCAACACCACTTTCTATAAATAATAGCTAAAGAGGCCATTACAAAATGGGAGTGAGGTGAAAGGTCCCATTTAGGTCTTCATCATTCAAGCACAGGACTTAATTTCCTAGAGTCTGTGCTGAACCTGATGGAGATGAGGGTACAATTCCTATGGAATAGACTGAACCCCAGTTTCAAGGGGAGATGACGGACCTTAAATCTGCCAGAAAACATTGCCTTTTGAGGTTGAGCTACCTATCCCTAATCCCAGATTTGTGAGGGCTGGTTACAGTTACTCACTAGGGAAGAAAAGACACTCTGCACATGCCCAAAGGTCCTTTCTGATTCATGAGCACTTCACACATTCCAGGACTAAACTCTCACACAAAAGCTGAACTGATTAGACATACATACGATTGCACTGTTGGTCAGTTTTTAGATTAACTTAATCTAACCAATCCACATAACAGTTTGGGTCATTTTAAAAATAAATAAGTTCCCAAATGTCAAATGCTGACAGCAAAATCTGAATATTGACATTTGAAAAACTGGCATATTTCCCAAAGTTTGCAAAATGCCAATCCAGTTTTATTTCACACTGAACACACATTCTAGAATTAAGTACTGGTACATTTTGCCCTTAATTTAAAGCCTTGTGAAATGGTTCACATTAATTTATTGTTTTATATTGATTCATATTAATCAGAAGTTTATACTGCAGAAGAACTAGGATAGGTGCCAATAGACCTGTCCAGAAAGAGAACTGGGTTCAACATTAGGGTGACCCTATGGCAAGGAGGACAGGACTCCTGTAGCTTTAACAGTTGTATAGAAAAGGAGAGTTTAGCAGGTGTCATTTGTATGCATGCAGCACCTGCTGAAATTCCCTCTTCAACACAACAGTTAAAGCTGCAGGAGCTATACTAGAGTGACCAGATACCAAAGAAGGAAGGGTTTTCAAGGTCCCAGTGAAATCTGTAGCTTGGAGATTCAGTCCAAATGTTGATTTTTCAAGAAATTGACTGGGATGTGTGAATATGTCGGAAATAACTGCGCTGTAACTGCTTCTGCCACCACATTCATTGGAAGAACCACAACATGGGGCAGGAAATTGAACACAGCTGCATACGGGGTGGGGGATTATCCCACTCCAAACCCAAAGTTTCGTGTGTCTTTCATTCCCTCCCATGCTTGCTTACATCCATCTGTAGAGGTGTGACCGCATCAGGCTCAGCAAACAGGGCAATGCCAGGCCTATCAGAATTGGCAGATCTGTTCTCCAGGCATCACTGTCACTTGGAGACCCAGGTCTACCTGTTTCGGTGCCCGTCGCTCCCACTGTGACTGGGAGGCGTAGAGGGCCACGCCAACGTATCTGGCTTGAAGTTGGCCAGCACCCTTGCCGAAGGCAGAAGAGGTGCCATCCCCCGTTCCTACCTTCTTTCCCCCCATCCCACCCTCATTGATTGCATCTCACCTGCCTCACCTGAAGCTGCAAAGTGTACCTGACAACAGTGGTTGTTGACTGTGAGCCAGTGCATCCAGGTGTGCTGTTGTGATGAACTGTATTTAGGCTATGATGAGTGCACCATTCTCTCTCTCTCTCAAATTGGTCACATTGCACAAGAACAGGGTCTCATAGTGCCCCCATCATAAGAGACGCCTTGCAGGCTCAGACCACGCCTCCTCCTAGCCCAGTGTCCTGACTTCGTGCAGCCAGCCAGTTCCCTGGTTGCCTTTGAAACCCGGCGGTGGCTTGCCCACAGCAAACCACAGTATGCAGCCTCCGGCCACAGAAGCTCCACTTGCCTTGCCCCTGTGTTTTATTTATTGCATTTATAGTGTAAATGTAATAAATCATCTCTCCAAGGAGCTCAGGCTGGTGTACATTATTCTCTCCATCCCCCCTGTCCATGTTTTAGCCTCACAACAACCCTGTGAGGTAGGTGAAGCTGAGAGAGAGAGGGGCTGGTCACCCAGGGAGGTTTGTGGCTGAGGGGGGAGTTTTAAACCTACTTGGGGAATTTCTCCCCAGTCCTAGTCCAAGCACTCTAACCACTACATCCCACTCTCTCTTGATATGGCCAGTAGCCAGGAGCACAAGCCTTTTTTTGGTAAAATATAGAATCCAGACAGGAGAAGAACCTCGCTTCATAGCCTAGATGACAACAATCCGGGTGCCAGACCAATTTCTTAGGTGCTAGCAGTCACGGAGTGCCTAGCTGTTTGCACCCCTGCTAATACCCACTGGTAGGTTTATCCTTCTGTGAATGTGTCTTTTTCAAAACCTTCTATGTTCGTGGCCACTACCATACATAGCAGCAGTGAGTTCCACAGGCTAATGATGAACTGTGCAAAGGGCTTTCTTTTGTCTGTTCACAATCTGCTTCCCATCCAACCTAACAGAGTGATCTCCGAATTATACTCCTAAATGCTTGGTGTATCTCCTCGTAGAGGCAGGCACAGACCATCCTGCAGCAACCTGCTACCCTCCAGATGCATTGGACTACAGCTCCCAGCATCCCCCCACCCAGAACTGGGAGTTGTATTCCAACACATCAGTTGCTGAAGGTTATTTTTCCATCGAGAGCCACGTGTCTCTCAGATTGTTCAAACGTAAGCCCTGAATCTCCTTTCCTTTGCAGTTCTTGTTAACTCAACACCGAAGGAACAAAGCGAGAGCTCTTCCTGTGTTTCTCTCTTCCAAAATCAGGATGGGGAGGATGGTGTCACTCGAAATGTAGTCCCCCTGCCTGCCACATCCCATATGGATCAGCAAGGGGCCTCTGCCAGGAGATGTTCAACCCAGCCTGGCTGCTTGGAGGATCGTAGGTTTCCCATAGTTGGTGTTCCTGTGTCAGGTGTCCCAAACCCATGGGGAAGGAAAAAGGAAAGGAACCTCTCGTGCAAGCACTTGAGTCATTACTGACTCCTAGAGGGACGCCTGCTTTCGCTGACGTTTTCTTGGCAGACTTTGTACCAGGGTGGTTTGCCATTGCCTTCCCCAGTCGCGGTTACCTTTCCCCCAGCTAGCTGGGTACTCCTTTTACCGACCTCGGAAGGATGGAAGGCTGAGTCGACCTGAGCCGGCTGCCTGAGAACCAGCTTCCGCTGGGATCGAACTCAGGCCGTGGGGAGAGTTTCGGCTGCAGTAACTGACGCTTACTACTCTGCGCCACACGAGGCTCTAAAAAGTGCCCCATGGGGAGCATACCCCTTAATTTGAGATCCACTGTTCTAGAGAAATGTGTCAGATTGGTGGGAAATGGCCGGTGCAAGCCATAGGTTTTGGAGGGCCCTTGGCCAAGACATCCCCAATGGCTAGGGTGACCATATGGAAAAGAGGGCAGGGCTCCTGTTTCTTTAACAGTGGTATAGATAAGGGGATTTCAACAGGTGTCATTTGTATGCATGCGGCACCTGGTGAAATTATCTTTTCATCATAACAGTTAAAGCTGCAGGAGGAGCCCTGCCCTCTTTCGTAAAGTGACCGGATACAAGAGAAGGCAGGGCTCCTGCAGCTTTAACTGTTGTGTTGAAGAGGGAATTTCACCAGGTGTTGCCTGCATACAAATTACACCTGCTGAAATTCCCTTATCTATACCACTGTTAAAGATACAGGAGCCCTGTTCTCCTTTTCATAGGGTCACCCTACCAATGCCCCCCCCTCCCTCAGTGAGTTTCCCTTCTCCCAGCCGTTGTCACCGGCTGGTCTTGATCCTCCTAAACACTTGGGACATCATTGTATAGAGTCAAGGGCTCTACGCCAGGGAGAAGGGAGCAGGCCTCTTTTTGAAATGAGCTTTGTCTTCTTCCACGTTTACAAGCACTGGCATTGAAAATTATATTTCTTCTGCCTGATAAATCAAGCACACTTTTTTGTTGATTAAAAGATGTTTTTATAGATTAATCTAACTGATGAATCAGTCAAATGGTGCACCTTGTTTAAAATACATTGCTTCTCTCCTCCCCCCCCCCCCCCCGCCCAACACCTTTTTCTTTTTAATTTGACAAACAAGAATACGATTTGGGGCCTTTCTGAATTTTGCTAACAGCACTCCCTCTGTGTACTGGTCTGGGCCAACATTGCACAGCATGGCCGTGGGTTGCAAACAGGTCTGGGGGTTGAGCACGAGAAAGTTGTGTGTCACAGAGGAAGCGTTGCCCCCCCCCCCCCCCACTAGTCTTCTTGCACGGGAGAAGGTCGCATCAGGTCTCCACCGCTTTCCCGAGCAAAGAGACTCAGAGACGGGATGGGATATGACAAGCCCTATCCAGGGAGAAGACGTTGGAGTGTCAGAACCAGCCGGAGCCCTGAATTATTCACCAAGGTGTCCCCAGAGAGGGCGGTACGTGCAGTTGGGCGAGGAGGTGGGAGTGGAACGCTTGCTCTAGCCAGAAGAGAAGGAGGCCGTCGCGATGTAACAACCAAGAGTGGGGGGGGGGGATCCACGCCTTTGGCTAAAGTCCTCGCTTCTGCTCCAGTCATTTCATGCCGCATTTGGCCTTCCGTGGTTAGACTACACATCTCTACGCGGAATTCAACTAGCAAAAATCACTCACCTCCTTTGTCGCCTGGATCATGCCGTGCCTTTCCTCATGGCGGGCTGGGGAACGTTGAGAGTTGCAGCGATTTTTTTTTCTGTCTAGGATTGCACCCTAAACTAGCCTTCTCCAACCTGGTAGCCGCCATCATCCCGGGAAGCTACTCTAAACCCAAACACAGGCTACCTCCCTCTCGCAAAATACTAGAACCCAATGGGGCCATCCCATGATGGGTGGGAGACCCGGGACAAATAAAAGGAAGGGCCTCTTCACACGACGCATAGTTAAATTATGGAACTCACTACCACAAGATGTAGTGATGGCCACTGATTTGGATGGCTTTAAAAGGGGGATGGATGGATTCCTGGAGGCGAAGGCTATCCATGGCTACTAGCCCTGAGGGTTGTGTGCTATTTCCAGAATTCGAGGCAGTAAGCCTGTGTGCACCAGTTGCTGGGGAAGATGGGTGGGAGGGTGCTGTTGCACCATGTCCTGCCTTGTTGGTCCCTGGCCGATGGCTGGTTGGCCACTGTGTGAACGGAGTGCTGGACTAGATGGACCCTCAGTCTGATCCAGCACAGCTCTTCTTATGTCCTTACACCGCAACTTCTGTCTCCAACGCTCACACTCCTATAGGTTTGCCACAGTCTTTTCTACCCTTCTTTCCTGCTGCCCTTTAGACAACAACCTTGCTGTATCTCCCTGGCTGCTCTTCAGGCCTGGAATCCCTAGCAGACTCCAAGCAATCTCCTTGAGTGGCTCCACCTGTTCTCTCTTATTCATTACATTTTTATCCCCTCTTTACTCCAATGAGCTCAAGGTGTATACATGGGTCTCCCCCTCCTTTGGATCCTCACAACAACCCTGTGAGGTAGGATAGACTGCAAGGGAGTGACTGCCCCTAGATCACCTGGTGAGTTCCATGCAGATTTGAACCTGGGTCTGCCTGTAACTCTCTCCCAGAATTCTCTCCGTCAATCAGTCAATCAATTAGCATCAGTCCCTCTCTGACTGGGTTCAGGCAACACGATAACCAACGGTGGTTTAAATAGCCGACGGTTGGTTATTTAACCCACCGTGGGTTATCATGTGGTGTAGTGGGAGTTTTTTAACCAACGGTTGGTTATTTGAGCCACCATTGGTTTATCATGTTGGGTGGAGTTCTCCTGCATAAGAGCACTTGCATGTCTCCCATTCATTACGATCAGACTTGTACAGGAGACCTTCCCAATCAATAGGGCCCCACGGATCAATTCTATCAGTTCCTTATTCTGCTGACTTTAAGCCTTAACATTTAAGGGCACCCAAAATCAGCCGGCTGGAGCAACCTTGCCTCATGGTAGGTCTAGCATCTACACCTGATAGAGGAGCTGTGGAAAAGAGGTCTGCCTGAGGAAGGAGCAAAGGTGGCCATTTCCCCTTACATCCTCCCCTCCATATTCTCTCTCTCTCTCGCCTCACCTTCTTTCACACTCCAGCGGCCTTAGTTTATTTCAAGGAGACTTGAGGGTTTTCAGTTGGACCACGTTACCATGGCAACGGGATGCAGGCTGGCTGGGAGGTGGATAGGTTTGGACAGGGAAAACGAGAGGAAACAGAGGGAGGCCTGGGCGCCGCAGCTGTGCCAATTCTTTCCAAGGCTATTTAGGAAGAGATGATATCGAAACGTTAGAAGGGCAGGCACATGTACAACCCCCCACCCCCCTTCAGCTCCTCAGCTGTCTCCCTGACAGTGGCCCATACAGGAGCTTCTTGAAAGGATTTCTATAGCATCATACTCCATACATTCCCTTCTTCCTAGAATGATGTTCTTCAGATTCTTTTTATCGGCCTAACATATGGCAATCTCACATTTCTGTGTGTGTGTCTGTGTACATACTGTGTTTGTATTGCATCACTTCCACCCTCCCTACAGAATCCTTACCTGAAAGGGCCCAAATTTGGTATGAAGAGACCTTACAGACGTGGGAGAAAAACCGGATGCGTGGTAGCTTGGACCACGGCAATCTATGTTCCTCCCTTTTCAGTGTCATCCCCAAAAAATAGCTTCCCCCCCCCTTTACCTTATCTCCCACTTCTGAAGACGTCATGCATCAGAGATGGACAGGTGAGTTCGCTCGTCTGTGTGACCTGCACTGCTCATCAAACATCCCCAACGGAAGCTGATGGGAGAAAGTTCTCTACCACAGACTGCCTGTTATTTGAATTAAAGGGCAATTGAGAAGGCACAGTCATTTATCTATTTGCTTATATTACTTTGGCTTTCTTCCATCCCAGAATGCAAAGTGACATTCAAGGGCCTATCAGGTGGTCTCCCATCCAGGCACAAAACAGGCACAGACCTGTTTAGCTTCAGCAATATAGCTGCACTGTTTGCCTTTAGACAGGGGTGGGCAACTCACAAGCCAAAAATCTGGAGGGTCACAACTCCTATCATCCCTTACCATTGTCTATGCTGACGAGGGCTCATGGGAATTGTAGGCCAAAATATTTGGAAGGCCACAGGTTGCCCACCCCTGCTTTAGACTGGTTAGGCCTCATCTTGAGTATTGTGTCCAGTTCTGGGCACCACACTTCAAGAAGGATGCAGACAAGGTGGAGGGGGTTCAGAGGAGGGCAGGGGTCTGGAAACAAAGCTGTATGAGGAGAGACTGAAAGAACTGGGCATGTTTAGCCTGGAGAAGAGAAGATTGAGGGGAGACAGGATAGCACTCTTCAAATACTTAAAAGGTTGTCACACAGAGGAGGGCCAGGATCTCTTCTCGATCCTCCCAGAGTGCAGGACACGGAATAACAGGCTCAAGTTAAAGGAAACCAGATTCCAGCTGGACATCAGGAAAAACTTCCTGACTGTTAGAGCAGTAGAACAATGGGATCAGTTACCTAGGGAGGTTGTGGGCTCTCCCACACTAGAGGCCTTCAAGAGGCAGCTGGACGTTCATCTGTCAGGGATGCTTTAGGGTGGATTCCTGCATTGAGCAGGGGGTTGGACTCGATGGCCTTGTAGGCCCCTTCCAACTCTACTGTTCTATGATTCTATGATAGACCTGAATAGTGTTGTGAGGCAGGGGCGAAATCCAGTTTTGCCATGTTCAGCCCACTTCCCCTTTCTAGAGTTTTTCTAGCTTTACTTTTCTAGAGATCACAAAGCTACCCCTCCCTCCACACAGAGAAACAGCATCATCCAATACAGCCGGTGTCAAAGGTGAGAAATCTCAATGACCTTCCCTGAAATATTTGTGTATATGGAGGGTCAACATCAAGAGAAGGCATGGCCAAGCATCTGCCGGGGGCCCACACTCCAGGACGGCCCTTCGCTGACAAGAACTTTCTAGAGTTGCTTCTGTTCTTCATCCTGCTGGTTCACCTGCCTTTCGCTCTGGCCCAAATAATGGTGGGGGGGGGAGGAGGAGGAGAGGCCTACTTGCTCACTGGTGCTCTGCCTGCCTGTCAAGCAAGTGGGGGGCAATGATGAAAAAGATGATGAGGTACAAGAGCCTGCCTTCAAAACCTGGAGCTAGCACTGTGTGTGTACACACACACACACACACACACACACACACACACACACAGAGCATTTATCACATATATCATATATCAATGGGGCGTACCATTTTTTATTATTATTATTATTATTTAATTTATTTATTTATATAGCACCATCAGTGTACACGGTGCTGTACAGAGTAAAACAATAAAATAGCAAAACCCTGCCGCATAGGCTTACATTCTAATAGAATCATAATAAAACAATAAGAAGGGGAAGAGAATGCACCAAACAGGCACAGGGTAGAGTAAAACTAACAGTGTAAAAGTCAGATCAAAATCAAGTTTTAAAAGCCTTAGAAAAAAGAAAAGTTTTTAGCTGAGCTTTAAAAAGCTGCGATTGAACTTGTGGATCTCAGATGTTCTGGAAGAGCGTCCCAGGCGTAAGGGGCAGCGGAAGAAAATGGACGAAGCCGAGCAAGGGAAGGAGAGACCCTTGGGCAGGTGAGAAACATGGCATCAGAGGAGCGAAGAGCACGAGCGGGGCAATAGTGTGAGATGAGAGAGGAAAGATAGGAAGGAGCTAGGCTGTGAAAAGCTTTGTAGGTCAACAGGAGACGTTTATATTGGATCCTGAGGTGAATTGGAAGCCAATGAAGAGATTTCAGAAGTGGAGTAACATGGAGTAACATTTCCCACACTCCAATGATGAGTCCAATTTGCTACCTTAATTGGTCATTGTGAGCTACTTCTTGGCTAGCAAGTAACTTTCTTTTAAAAATGTCTTCGCCCCTACCTCCCAAATTTAAAACATTTTAGAATTTAGGAATCCCTCTCCTAGGATTGAAATTAGGATTTTCCCACTCCTTAGAAAAAATACAATCTATTTTACATCAGAATGGAAATACTATAAAACACATTTACCAGCAATGTTTTATTTTTCCCCTACCCCAGAAGGCAAGTTTGCATGAAGACCTAAAAAGGGAAGGTGGTCACAATTCCAAATTTATTTAAATACCAAATTTAGGTATATGTTTTTGCAGGAAACATATGAAGAAGCAGAAGGTGTTGAAATTGTGCCCAAACATAATTTTGCCAAAGTGGGCTTTTCAGTCAATGCTTAAGGAATCTGGTGCTCTCTAGCGGTGCTTCTAGAAAATGACACGGCTGCAGAAAGTTGGCATCTGTGACTGTATTTTGGTAGCATCAGTTAATTGGGAGCCCTATTGTGGTACCCGGAGGATAGACTGGTTGCTTAGCAACAGGAATAAGCATCACCCTTAGGCTGCTGGGCCCAGGTTCCTAAGAAGTTACATGCCAGAGAGTGAGCAACTGGGATAAGATTTAGCACCAGAACGCCTTTTCAATGCCCCGATTTAGCCCTTGGACTAGGGTTGCCAACTTCGTTTTCTGACATGACTCCTCTGCTTTTAAAAGCTGTATGACTGGACCAAATTATTCCAGTATGATGTAGTAGGCAGAATGATGGGCTTTGAGACCTGGAATCAAAGCTGTGTTTAGCCATGTAGCTTGCTGAGTGGTATTGGGGCACTTGCCGTGTGTGTTTGATGGCAGGTAGGGGATGGGACCACCTTCCTCCTTCCATTTATGGCACTCTGTGCTTCTTGGAGAAATGTTACATTTATATCCTTCCCTTCCTCCAAGGAGCTCAGAATAGCACATACGACCCTTCTCCCCTTTGTCCTTACAACAACCCTGTGAGGCAGGTTAGGCTGAGAGCAAGTGGGGATTTGAGCCTGCGTCACCTTGGTCCTAATCTTTCCCTAACTGCTAGGCCACACTGACTCTGACGGCAGGCACACACTCTAATAAAGCAGAGTGCTCCTGAGCATGTGCTGATTGCCTTTTCCTCACTACAGATTCTCTAATGGTGAAATTCTAGTCTCTTCAGAAGTATGCTCCCCTGTGTTCAATGGGAATTGCTCCCGGCCAGGTAGATGTATAGGATCGGAGCCTAAATGCCTGTGAACGAGGAGAAAGACTTCCTGGGCAAGTTATAGAGTTTGACTTGCAGGTTTGAGCATCAGCCCCTCAAACACAGCTTGGAAAGTGAAAACACCAGAATTGACTCCTTTTTTTCCTCTCTGTCCCCAATAACTCTTTTTCCACCTCCACTTTCCATAGCAACTTCTCTCTCTCTCTCTCTCTCTCTCTCTCTCTCTCTCTCTCTCTCTCTCTCCTTCTCCTCCTGGTACCACCCTACAATCCAATGCAAGCCCCCCTCTTGTTCCCATGGCAACGAGTGGCAGCCACAGCAGGCCCAACTAGTGGTTGCCATGGTGATGCTAGGGGCGTCTTTCGGGCCTAGGCAAACACGGCCTCTGCCCTCTCTGTGCCTTTTTCTTCTTGGACTGGGGCGGGGGCGTTCAGGGTGGGTGGGAAGTGAATCTTTTTATAGAGGAGGAGGTGATCTAACCACAGGATTCATAGGATTTTGAAACAGTCCTGCCACAGACACACTTTTAAAAGCAAGGAGTGAACCCCTTGGAATGTATTTAAGGATACTGCAGGAGTTAAGTCCCATTTGCCTCCTGCTGCTACATCAGCCTTCCACAACCCAGAAACTGCCTCCAGATCTGTTGGACTACAACTCCCAGCATGATGGACATTGCAGTCCAACCCCCTGTTGTAACTGTAGGGAAAGGAAGATGAGAAGTGTGTTTAACCCGAAGGAGCTGAAATCTCCATCTTATACTGATGCTCAGGCAGCTAAGGACATATTAGTGATGTGCTTTAAATAACATCAGGAAAATTCTTTTTAAGGATTTCAAAGCCAATTTGAGCAACTGACTCTAACTTTCAGGAGAGGTCTAGTTCATGGGTAGACAACCTGGATTCTTCCAGATGTTTTGGACCACAATTCACATGATCCCGGTGGAGGCTGGTGGCTCTGATGCCAGTGGAGCGGTGAATCCACTTCAGGTTCAGTCAGAACTATTAAAAATCTATAGGAGCTATCCAAGGTGCTGAAGTTGTCAATCAGTTCAAGCCAATAAGGCCTCCCTTACTCAAATCATCTGGAGGGCTACAAGTTGCACAGCCCTGCAAAAAAACCAAAACTAAGCTAGATGGACCAATGGTCTGACTAAGAATAAGGCAGCGTCCTCTGTACCTGTCCAGGTAACATCAGTCTCTTGGAGTCCACAACTAGCAACATCTCTGTCCTGCAGAGATTCCCTGACTTTCGCTGCCCATCCTCAACAGAAGGGGTAGCCATGCAGTCTGGTTTGGCAGCATGATCAACACAAGCAGCAGTATTTCCAGGGGCACAGGTGAAAGAGCAGCATGCCATCAAGGGATGCCTGTCTAGACTATCTTGCAATAGGAGGGCCTTTCTCTTACAAGTTGTTGTGATGGCCACCAGTGTGGATGACTTTAAAAGAGGATTAGGCAAATTCATGGAGAATAAGGCTATCACTGTTGAGGTTCGCACATAACAACAACCCAGATTATTTATTTATTTATTACATTTATATACCGCCCCACAGCTGAAGCTCTCTGGGCGGTTCACAAAAGCTAAAAACAGTAAACATTAAAAGTATACAAAATTTAAAAACCACCAGAGACATAAAAACAGCAGCATCCATTTTATGGGTTGAGTATGGGTTAGGTATGGGTTGTCATTGAATCATGAGTTGTCGTTATGTGCAAAGCCTGCGCTATGGTCTAACTATGGGTTGTTAACTATGAACAATCCAGAAAGAGAACCCATGATTTCTTGTTGGGTTGTGAACTTTGGGTTCTTCGGGGGTAACAAACCATGGTTTGTTGTTGGGTTGTGAACTTGTGGTTAGCACATAGTTAAACCATAGTGCAGGGTTTGTAGGTAACAACAACCCACAATTCAAAGGCAGCCCATACTCAACCCATACGCTGGGTAGTCGTGACATGCTAATAATAAATATCTAGGTCCATGGCTACTAGTCATGATGAATATATGCTACCTCCAGTATGATGCTAAAAACAACAAACAAGCATTTTACAGATTGGGATTAAGTATGGATTCCAGTTTGAAAAGAATGAAGTCTACTTTACAACCTTCAGCTCTGAACAAAATATTGAATATCATGTGTTTCTACCCCCGGGTTTTGCCTTGGTCCAACAGGGTTCACTTTACAAAGGCATTTTTAAGAATCTGTATTTTGAAGGGTCCCACTGTGGCATCTTATCTCTTTCTACACTGGCTAAGTACACAAGTCCCAAACTAAAACAAAAGCGAACCTGAAAGGTGCTATTCAGCTGTATCCGGAGTAGCCGGGACACCCTTTCCTGGACTCCAACTCCTGCAGGAACCCAAAGCACACAACCCTGTATGGTGTTTTTTTTTTTTTTGAAGCCAAGCCTCCCTGTGACATCATGAGTATCGTCATAAGGAAAGATGGGGCGCACCAGATGCTGAGGGCAGCTGAGTGGATTGGAGGCAGCAGCTAGGTGGGAGGCTGCTCCGAAGTCAGGAATGATTGCTGGATTAACAGAGGGGAAGAGGGGGAGTTACTTGCTTTTATCTCACAACCCTTTCCATATGTAGCTGCCCACCATGGCAGAAAGAGAAGGGAGGCTTCTTCTGCTGGAGCAACGGAACCAAACTCTGGTGAGTGTCCCTGAGAGTCAAAACTATCAGAGGCAGTAAGTCTATATATACACCAGTTGCTGGGAAACATGGCTGGGAGGGTGCTGTTGCACCCGGGTCCTGCTTGCGGTTCCCTGGTTGGCCACTGTGTGAACAGAGTGCTGGACTAGGTGGACCCTTGGTCTGATCCTGCTGGGCATTTCTGACGTTCTTATGTTCTGCCTGGCTGCAACTGTGTTGCAAAAACAGCGTGGGAGCGCTAGAGCCAAAACGAATATTCACAAATAATCCACGTTTGCCAGAATTTCCCATTTTGAATGTGAAATTTCAAATCCAACATTCTAACTCGCACTTTGAACGTGAGATTCTGCCTCATCGTTTGAAAACTGAGACTCGTTGACATCTCCTGACTGTTTTGATTTTGGCAGGCGGCAAATATGAAATCTCGTAATTCTCTGAACACCGAGGACCAAATGCGGTTAGGTATTAAATACCATGGCATGTCAACTTTCAATACTTTCAATACTATTGCATAGCAACCAAATATAGTAAAATACAAATACCATTCCATGTCATCTGTCAAACGTGGGCAAATGCCACATTCCATAGCATGACAACCGTCAGATACTGTCAAATATAATGGATTAAAATCAAAATAAAAGGATGCTAAATACAATTATCAAGCTTTCAGCAAACATTTGAGCGTTCAGGCAATAACTAGAGAATATTTGACACCCATCTTCATAATCTAAGATACCATAAAACTCTTTGTTGTTTTGGGGAATGAATTTGTTTCAGATTCTGTTGTTAGCACATCACCTTGGTGGTCCCCCCGCCCCCGAATCTAGAATATTAGCAAGGTCTCTCTCCTTGTGCGCCCCTCCATCCACACCTGAAACTTTTATTTCCTACAGATGGAGAAAATCAGATCCCTTCAGACGGCCAACGCAAACTTGCGGCAAATGGTGAGCATCACATAATATCTTTTTTAGTAATTTGCTGCTTTTAATAATGTATTAGTTTTAAATGTTTTAATTACTTATATGTATTTTATTGTGTTTGTATTTGTGTTGTACCCCACCTCAATCCAGAGGGAGAGGCGGGTAACAAATACATCATTATTATTATTATTATTATTATTATTATTATTATTATTATTATTATTATTAGTCCCTGGATTTTAATTTGAGGGGGAGGGGAGTCAGTGCAACATGATTCTCTCTGAAGCTTTTGCTCCCCAACGCAGATGACAAACCAGTCGTTCAGCGCTCTCTGAGCCCTGGCAACGTCTGTCCTCTGCCCTCAGCCCACCCTTCAAACTGTGTATATAGCAAACGTAATTGACTGTTTTCACTGCCTCTAATCTGGTCCGTCTCCTTCCATCCCTGCAGAATTCAAGGCTGAGAGAGGAAAATGAAGGTGAGAGGCTGACCTGGGTCTATTTGGCATCAATGCTTGGGACAGTTTGCTTACCTGAAGCAAAATAGCCCAGCCTGTGGGGTGGGGGAAACTGTGTGAAGAGCACACCTTCAGAACGATGCCAGTGCCAAGTTTGTTGCGCTATTACTTCCCTCCTGCAACCCGATGGAGGAGTATGGTTTCCTTCTTGGGAGTCTTCTCCTTTCTCAACGGGCCATCCAGCTGGTCTTATGATGAAGTCACATGGAGCAGTTGCTTTGGGCAGCATATTCAACGGGGGTGGAGGGTGTCATTTACCACAAGCCACCATGTTTATGCTAAAAGTGACATTCTAAGTCGCCTTGCTACCCTCTTCAACCCAAACTGCATCCAAACTAGCACTAGATAATTGCTTAGTTAATAAAAGCTTAGGTTATTTGAAGGAACGCCTCCTCCCATATGTACCTGCCCGTACCTTAAAATCATCCACAGGAGATCTTCTCCATGAGCCCCTGCCAAAGGAAGTGAGGCAGGTGGCTACCAGGAGGAGGGCCTTCTCTGCTGTGGCACCCCGGCTGTGGAACGATCTCCCCAGAGAGGTTCACCTGGCGCTTACACTGTATTCCTTCCATCGCCAGCTGAAGACCTTTTTATTTTCTCAGTATTTGAACACCTGATTTAACTTAAATTTAAACTTTGCTGTTTTAATTCCGTATTTTAATCTATATTAATTTCTGCTGTGTGGTTTTATCCTGGTTGTGCTTTTTATATTGTATTTTGTATTCGTGTTTTTAGACTGTTGGTTGTTTTGTTGTGCTTTTCATGGTTTTAATATTTGTGAACCGCCCAGAGAGCTTCGGCTATTGGGCGGTATAAAAATGTAATAAATAAAATAAAATAACTACCCAACCAGTTTTCCTTGGAAGAGTAATCATTTTCTTGCTATCTTGTCTTCTCCTTAACAGTCTTCAAGTCAACAGAAGAAATCTTACTTAGGTATTTCTTTTAGAAAATTATGTACTATCCATTCTTCTCTTTATGTACTATGTTTGGTGGGCTAATTTCACTCCATTAATTACATTTCTATACTGTCCAAGAGCTGAAGCTTTCTGGGCGATTTACAAACGTTACAAACGTTAAAAAAGAATTTATATGAAGAGAACTATGTCAGGTGCCCCTCCAAAGTCAGAAAATCGAACTTGGAGAGGAGCAATGAGTAGTGGGGGGGGGACTGGAGAGGCCAGGATACACTTTATCCTGAGCCCCCTCCAGCCTCCTTCTCTCTCCCTCCGAAGCATCCTCATTTGACAGGATAAAACAACAACACCATATAGCAAAAAAAGCAAAGGTTAGAGGATGCAGAGGCAAAGATTGCCTCTGCTACTCCTTCCGCCCTGCCAGCCTGAGCACAGCTCGTCATAGGAATCTCGGAAGCCTCTAAGTTCATGGATTCCAGGCAGTGAGGGTGCAGTCCATAGGATTGCGCCCTTAATTAGGGTTGCCACCTTTTTGATAGGGGCTCTTTGGCTTGAACCATTGCATGCCATGCAAAAATCACAAACAGGTAAAGTTTTTCATCCCGGTCCGGGATGCAGTGAATTTCTGCATGATTCCACTGAGCTGATCCGTATCTACAATGCTGAATAATTGTGAGGGGGCCTGCTCTCACTCCGTGGTAGTGAGTCTACCCTGAATACTCATGTAACCCAGGGCCCAACTCTTCGTTTTCTCCAATTCAAGCATCTTGCTCCCAGCTGATGCGCACTTTGTAGCAGAGGAAATTCTTGGCAACGTGTCTCTGTCTGCACACCAGCGTTCCTACAGGGGAGCGTGCAAGACAGCGGCATGCCTTTCCAAATGTGCAGTGGTTTCTTTTGGTTGAGGCTCATTCAGATGAGCTTAGTTTTCTGTCCTAATACAAATCATTTGAAGCGGCTGGACTCCCCTGAAGTCTCAGAACTTGAGAAATGTTACGTCCAGCTGCTCATGTTCATGTTCACGTTCCTTCCTTAAATTTCAGGGACAATGACAAGATTAAGAAGAAGGTTCACCAACTGAAGGAACTTCAGGAATCTCTAGTGAGTGATCTCTTATCTTTAGGGCTGCCAGTGTTACTTCTGCTTCTCTGTCAAGTGGAGAGGGGAGAATGGGTGGGTGGTACCACCGCTGCTTCCTCCTCTCCAGAGGCAGCAGCAAACCTGAAAGGCACAGGAAGAATTCTCTGAGTTGCAGCCTGGCATTCTTAGATCCTGGTCTGCTTGACATTAACAGCAGCTGCATTTGAAGGCCTCCAGCAGGTGGCATGAGATGAGGGCCTACCAGAGAGAAGGCCTTCTTGGTGGCGGCCCCCCAATTGTAGAAAGCTCTCTCAGAGAGCTTCGCCTGATGCCTGCCTTGTTTTACTTCTAAATTTTTATCTATTTATTTATTTATAATGTTTTTATCCTGCCCTTCAGCCAAAAAGGCTCCCAAAGCAATTTACAAAGTTAATAAGACAGTCCCTATTTGCAAGCTTACAATCTAAAAGACATGACACAAGAGGAAAGGAGACTGGGAAGGAGGAGAAAAAACAGTGAATTCAGCAGATTGGATTTAAATACAGTGGAAGGACAGCTGCTTCCTCTCCCTCTGATGGTCTGAGAGCTCTTTGGTGGAGCTGAATTCAGGCACAATGGAGGGGGGGGGGGTGTACCTGACTGCTGCCTAGCTCAGTGGTAGCACCCATACTTTGCATGCCAAAAGCCGCAGGTTCAGTCCCCAGGATTTCCAGGTAGGGCTGTGAAAGACTCCTGCCTGAAACCCTGGAGAACCGCTGCCAGTCAGTGTCAACAATACAGGGCTTAGATAGACCCATGGATTTCCTTTCCTTCTCTCTGTTTCCTTTGGGGTCCAGGAAAAACCCTCTTCATTTTTTCAACATTACTAATTACCATTTTGTGTTATTTTGTGGTTTTGCAACATTTTGTTTTATGATGTTTTTTATTTTAATTTCGTAGTTACATTTTAACTGTTTTCTTTTCTTTCTTTTTCTGTATAAACCACCCCAGGAATATGATTGAAGGATGGTATAAAAATACATGTAACCAACACATAAACACAGAAAGGGCAAACCTGGGATGCCACCATTTCAAGGGAGCCTGTCTCAGCTAGACAAAAATCTTGGGGCAAAAGCTGCTCTCTGCAGGTCTGGAAACTTTAGAATGGGCCGACTTAGGTCAAATACTTAGAAATGCTATTCCAAATTAGCTTGATTTTTACAAATCTGTTCAGCAAATGTCCATTTCTATAATTAACTGAGAATTGTCTTTCTCCTTCTTTCCAGCAAGAGGATATTTACCTTCTAGAAGAACAGCTGTGTAAGTCCTACAAGATCCTTTCGCTTGAGACTGCATGGTTGAGTGTAACAGGGACTGGATCCACCTGCATCCGTTTGCTTTTTAGCAATCCGGTTCATAATTCTCATGAAGAATATTTTAGTATGCTTTAGACAGGATGACCATATGAAAAGAAGGACAGGACTCTTGTATCTTTAACAGTTGCACAGGAAAGGGAATTTCAGCAGGTGTCATTTGTATATATGGAGAACCTGGTGAAATTCCCTCTTCATCACAACAGTTAAAGCTGCAGCTATACTGTGACCAGATTTAAAAGAGGGCAGGGCACCTGCAGATTTAACTGTTGTGATGAAGAGAGAATTTCATCAGGTTCTCCATATATACAAATGACACCTGCTGAACTTCCCTTTTCAATACAACTGTTAAAGATACAGGAGCCCTGTCCTCCTTTTCATAGGGTCACCCTACTTTAGAGATTTAGTTTAAATGCTCGAAAATGACCCCAAGTATTTTGGGTGGGGTGGATTTACACATTTAAACAACAAAAGGTATTCATCTTATATAGGGTGACCATATGGAAAGGAGGTCAGGGCTCCTGTATCTTTAACAGTTGCATAGAAAAGGGAATTTCAGCAGGTGTCATTTGTATACATGCAACACCTGGTGAAATTCCCTCTTCATCACAACAGTTAAAGCTGCAGCAGCCCTGCTCTCTTTTGAATCTGGTCACTCTAGTATAGCTCCTGCACCTTTAATTATTAGGATGAAGAGGGAATCTCACCAGGTGCTGCATGCATACAAATAACACCTGCTGAAATTCCCTTTTCTATACAACTGTTAAAGATACAGGAGCCCTGTCCTTTTCGTATGGTCACCTTATCTTATGGAATCAGAGAGGTCCGCCTGGCGCCTACATTGTACTGCTTTCGTCGCCAGCTGAAGACCTTTTTATTCTCTCAGTATTTTAACACTTAATTTGAACTTAAATTTAAATTTTAGTGTTCTATCTCTGTATTTTAATCTTATATCAATTTTGCTGCGTGGTTTTATCCTGGTTGTGCTTTTTATACTGTATTTTGTAATTGTGCTTTTAACATGTTGGTTGTCTTATTACGGTTTTAATTTTTGTGAACCGCCCAGAGAGCTTCGGCTATTGGGCGGTATAGAAATGTAATAAATAAATTAAATAAATAAATAAAAGCAAAGCAAAGCTGTGTTGCAGGCAATGATCTGTACTTTAAATGGTGTGTACAGTAACTTTCATTTCAATGGGTGCTTTGTGACAGAGGACACCCGTCACAGGGGGAAATCACGTTTGCTTACCGTCACTTCTCCATCCGTGCGTTTGTCCCGCATTCCTTCCTCTATTTGAAAGAGGAAGTAAACAACGTGCACATGGCCCATTCAGTGGGCTGTTTTGATCCGCTGCTTCTCCTGCAGACAGCGAGAGATAGTGGCAACTTCCATCTTTAAAAATAAGTCAGACTTACTGGGTGTTTTTTGTCATGCAAAGAAGGCTAGAAGGGGCGGGAGGTGTGCGGGAGGCAGACAACATTGTGAGAGGGACCTGTGAAAACCATGAGTGCACAGTAACGAGTGTGCAATAAAACGCTCGTCTGATGAAGCTATAACAATCAGAAGGCATCGGGCAGCTCTTGCATCTTTTCTTCCTTAATGGATATTTTTTGGTTGGAAAATGGATGAAAGAAGCTGTGGGGAAACACGGGAAGAGTGACACAGTGCGATTGCACAACCCACCTTGGAAGCAGGTGATTTGCCCAGGAGGTATTCCAGGCTTATTGTGCCCGAAGGAAATGTTACCCATACCTCAAAAGCCTTTTCAGTTCGCCTGTTTTATTTTTAAAATAATTTCAACTGTAACATTTTAAACCATGTCCCTTCCAAAGTCCTGATTTTGGGACCTAATGCAGCCTGACATTTGCTCTGTAAATACAAACCTTTAAAGGGAGGGTTTAAAGTTGCATATGGTTTGGTGATCTTCCTTATGTATGATTGGGATGCTGAGTGCAGATGCTGTGTGCAGAGAAAGACAGAGAACATTTTCCCTCGAGTGAGAGGCAGTTGCCTAGTGACTGAGCAAAACAAAAAGCATAGTATTCCTAGCTTTCGCTGCAAGGATGCAGCTGTGTGTTTGTGCATGCAGGTAAGGAGGGAGAGAGCAGATATTGATGGCTGCAATCCTATGCACACTTCCTTGGGAGAAAACATGCATAAGGATCAGCCTGCAAGAGGTGGTTCACGCACATTGTTTTTATCCGTTCAGATGCAATTCTTTCCCCCCATGTCTATATTTTCCCCAAATGTATTGCTTGCACAAAACATACATTGGGCATTGCAGAATAAAACCCCTCCTTTCTTCTCCTACAGCTACATTCAGCCCCGTAGCCTGAAATTTTGTAACTGGAGTGCATCAGGGTCCGCTAAGAAGCAGGCAGCAGGATTCTAAATATAGATAGCCTAATATGCTTGATAAACTCGTTTAACTCTTATTCCACATTAATAAAATACAGTCTGATTTTGTAACATTTACAGACAAGGGCTGGTGCTGGTCAGTTATCCCAGGGCTTTTGCATTCACTGGCCAAAACATGGGGACCTGGAAGCAAGTTTGCTTCTTAGTGAACTGTTGGATAAAATTTGGCCTAGACACTTTTCCTTAAATCTCCGTCGGTAAAAAGGATAGTGACTTCTTCTATTTTTTATATGAAAGCTGAAAATTCAGGGAAGAGGCCTCGAGCAAGCTAAATTCCGTGGCTAAATTAGAAATGAAATATCGTCTGAATCCCTAAGTATAGCATAGATACCTGTATGTGGTGGGTCTGATGTCTGATCTTTGTGATCCTGTGAGATGTCACTTAAGTCAACGAATGACAAAAACATCCTTGTGAGTTGGGCTTCATCAGAGCAAACTGCCTCCCTCCACCAGTTTTGAACTTGACCTCTGTTTTCTACAGGTGCCTGCACATGTAGCGGAGATAGCAAAACGTAAGTAATTCACCCGTTGTCACTGGGTGAAATTTCCCTCTCTTCAACGTACCCTAAACCGGATAGTTTCTTCTGTTCTGTACCATTCTGTGCTCGCTCTCAACCCGCCTCCATCCAGAGCAGTCCAGGAAGAGGGATGTTAAAGTAGCAATGTTAGGAATACATGTGGGGGGGGCACTCTTCTCCCCCCACCCCAACTTTGCCTCCTTTTGTCTTCCCTTCTGCTGAATTTAACTTCTTGTTTACAATGTACACAATGTACTGCACTACACTGTGGGGTTGACCAGTTAACCCTAATGCACTTCAAATGGATTTCTCTCCTCCCCCCAAAAAAACACCTTCTTGAACCGCTTTCTCCCTCTTTTGTCACATCACACTGTAAACCCTTAGATTAACAACCTCAGATTATAAATAAAGTTTCAACAGAGATTGCTCTCTTTTAATATGTACAGCAACGCTGAACTCTCTGTAGTATGGACGTCTATGCATTTAAAAAAAATTAATAGAGAAATTAAATCACATGGCCCCTTACAGCTTACTGCCCACTGGAATGCCTTTCAAATGCAATAAGTCTAAAATCTCTCCACTTGCTTAGGACATCATTTTTTGTTTCGAGAAGAATTTTGTTGCTTGTATAGGCGTGCGCAAGGGCTGTGCTGGGGGAGCCCAGGAACACCCTAATGTCTGAAGCAAAAAGCATCTCTTTGATCCTCCCCTCCCCTGCAATGGCCCTCCCACAGTTAGGCAAGCTGAACGCATAGTAAGGCATCAGTCTCCACAGTGTTTAATAAATAAATGAATAAAAATGTACTTTATGATTGAGTATTCAATAAATGTTCACATTTTTTAAAAAAAAATCCCTGGATGTACCCCCTAGTAGAATCATAGAATCACAGAATAGTAGAGTTGGAAGGGGCCTATAAGGCCATCGAGTCCAACCCCCTGCTCAATGCAGGAATCCATCTTAAAGCATTCCTGACAGATGGATGTCCAGCTGCCTCTTGAATGCCTCTAAGGTGGGAGAGCCCACAACCTCCCTAGGTAACTGATTCCATTGTCGTACTGCTCTAACAGTCAGGAAGTTTTTCCTGATGTCCAGCTGGAATCTGGCTTCCTTTAACTTGAGCCCATTATTCCGTGTCCTGCACTCTGGGAGGATCGAGAAGAGATCCTGGCCCTCCTCTGTGTGACAACCTTTTAAGTATTTGAAGAGTGCTATCGTGTCTCCCCTCAGCGTTCTCTTCTCCAGGCTAAACATGCCCAGTTCTTTCAGTCTCTCTTCATAGGGCTTTGTTTCTAGACCCCTGATCATCCTGGTTGCCCTCTTCTGAACACGCTCCAGCTTGTCTGCATCCTTCTTGAATTGTGGAGCCCAGAACTAGACACAATACTCTAGATGAGGCCTAACCAGGGCCGAATAGAGAGGAACCAGGACCTCACGTGATTTGGAAGCTATACTTCTATTAATGCAGCCCAAAATAGCATTGGCCTTTCTTGCAGCCCTATCACACTGTTGGCTCATATTCAGCTTGTGATTTACAACAATTCCAAGATCCTTCTCGTTTGTAGTATTGTGAGCCAAGTATCCCCCATCTTGTAACTGTGCCTTTGGTTTCTATTTCCTAGATGTAGAACTTGGCATTTATCCCTATTAAATTTCATTCTGTTGTTTTCAGCCCAGCACGCCAGCCTATCAAGATCACTTTGAAGTTTGTTTCTGTGTTGCATATGCCTATGGTTGCTTGAAATCAATTTGACTCTGTGTGTGTGGGGGGGGGGGGGGCGTTGCTTCGTTGCTTCGTTTGCTTCGTTTTCTGTTTGTCAGTGAAGTCACCGGGCACAATTTGGACGGACAATGTTCTAGTTTTGTGCTCTTTTTGACGTTAGTAACAGATGACACGTTTCCAGAACTGGAGTTCCCGCACTTGTTACCTGCCTCTGTTCTTGGAACTTACATAGGTTGATTGCTGGAAACCACCTCCCCTGCCCCTCTCAGAAATGCCTTGTCAAATTATTGTTACACTCTTACATCGGATACCCTTGCTTCCAAACGCTTTGCATAGCAAATGGCAGGCAAAGAGAAGCTATCCATTAGAACAACTGGAAGGCACATCTGGAAGGCAGTAGGTTGGGGAAGTCTGTTTTAAAACTTTGATACAGGGCGACTGTATGATGTCCAATGCGGTGTCTACAGCCTCCTCTTCCGTTTCAATGGCCACCATTCCTACTTCCAACTTCCAACTCAAAGGTCATTTTTCTGCCTATCGTCCCTCCTCGCCTACTTGCCTTGCCTCCAAAAGCAGCTTAGGGTGACCATATGAAAAGGAGGACAGGGCTCCTGTATCTTTAACATAGAAAAGGGAACCCGGTGAAATCCCCTCTTCATCACAACAGTTAAAGCCGCAGGAGCTATACCAGAGTGACCAGATTTAAAAGAGGGCAGGGCACTTGCAGCTTTAACTGTTGAGATGAAGAGGGGATTTCACCAGGTTCTCCATATATACAAATGACACCTGCAGAAATTCCCTTTTCAATACAACTGTTAAAGATACAGGAGCCCGGTCCTCCTTTTCATATGGTCACCCTAAAGCAGCTCCAACTTCCAATTATGAAAGTGTTGTTTTGCAAGAATCTTAAGACACCAGAGACAGCTACGTTATTCTCGGCCTACACTACAACTGAAACTCCAACAAACACGAACTCCACTCTTCCTAACTCCACTCTTCACTTCCTTTTTTCCTCCCAGCTCCCTTCCATGCCTCTACTACAACTCTCAACATGCAATTCACCTACCACAATACCACGGAAAGCAACCACACGATGCACTGCACTACACTGTAGGGTGGTCCACTTAACTCTAATGCACTTCAAATGGATTTCCCCCTCCTTCTCCCCCACCTGTATTCATGAGCAAATGGCTGCTCTAGAAGCTTTCCTGTCTGTACGGAGAGGGTGGAGAAAGTGAGGGTGGACAACAAGGCCAGGGACAGCTAAAGTTATGCCTGCCTTGTGGTCTCCATGACCCTTAATAAGCCCCAGGGGTTAAGGAGTTGTTGGGTCAGAATTAGCACAGATAGGAGGACTCAAGGGAGGGTCTCTTCCAATATCTGATACTCACCCCCTTCTTTTAATTTCTCCTCAGCGAATAGAATATAGAGCCCAGCTGAGTCAGTTTGAGAGAACGAACCACTTCTCTGCAGGATATTGCCCTCAGTGCCTCGAAAGGACTCCTGCCACCAGTTCTGGAATAAACGCCATCCTTGTCTTCCATTCACTGCTGGAAACCTTTTGTTGGGAGGCCTTAAACCAGACTCTTGGTTTGGTTTGGGAGCAGGCATAGCTTACTTGGGAATTCCTCTCGGATCCCTCCGTATCGGATTTGAAATCTGTTTGGAACTGGTTTAAATCCTTTTAGGACCGAACGAAAGTTTTGCAAAGGCGCTAAGAACCACAGCTACAAGGTTCCACGAGCGGCAAGTGTGACCGTCAAAACCAGACTTGAAATGGGCTTTGTTTCCTAATGTAGACGTGCCCTAAGGTGAGCATGTCTACATTAGGAAGCTCTCTAGACAGCTTCGTTATTTATTACTATTTTAAAAAATTCTTAACCTCTTGGATGAAGTTCCTTAAGAGGGGAGAAAGATCCCCTAAAGCCCCAAACAGCCTAATGTGAACTGCGCATGCTCAGTTCTTACACAGTGCTGAGACTCTGTTGGGTGGTGCTGGAATGGAGTCTCCTCGAAGAAGGCATGGCTGGCTGGCTGGCTGGCTGGAACCCTGGCAGGAGCTCTCCCTCCCTACAATGTTTTCTTGCGGCTGAGGGCCGATCACTTGAGAAACAAAACGGAGCCATGCAAAAGGGCAGGTAGTGGTTTCTTTCTCTATAGCGAAGGGTTTCCTAGAGATGCAGAAAGAAAACATTTAAAAGAAGCAAATGGCCCCATAAGTTTCCTGGACCTCTGGAATACTGAGAACGGCTGAGATGCAGAATATTATTAGGATGTCAATTGAGAGGGAAAATAGAGGCCAGGGGATTGATCAGTTCAAATCACAGCTTATTTTATTTAAAAATATTTTTATACCGCCACCTCGCGATAAAACCATTTCCATTAAAAACCCTCAGGAGAAATAGGGTTTGTGGGGATGGGGAGGTATGGGCCATGAGGTTAAAAAACTCCCCTCAGGGATGTCTGAGAAGGAAAGGGCCAAAAGACTCCCTTTTCCAGAACCACCCCCTTCCCCCTGCTAGATACTGATAAAATGTTCGGATTCAGGATTTGCAGCGAGCCCCCAAACTGCACATCTGCCTGGCAGCGGGTTGAGAGTTTGTGTGGAGGCAGGCGTAAAATGGTACCCTTTTCTCTTTTCCCCTCACGTTTCTTCCCATCATCACCATAGCAAGCTGGAAAGCAGACACTGCAAGGCTCACGTTCCGGGCTGGCTGGTGTTTTGAACAGGAGCGTGCGTTTTAGGACAGGGTCGTAGAAGTTGAGGCTTGGGAACCACATCTGGTGCTCCGGGGTTTCTCAGAAGGCTGCAAACCCTGCCAGTGGTTATTTCCCACTCCCACCCCGTTCTAACAGGTGGAAATGCCTCCTCTAAGGCGTAGTTACTAGTTTTAAGCTGGTATTTTTTTTTCCTATTTTCAGCCCTGCCCATTCTGCCTTTTGGCTCCATCCACCACGGGAACACGGCCCGGTCAGAAAAGGGCAGGCTGAATAGAATCATACCTGAAGCTTAAATGTGGGGTTTGCTGGTTTGCTCACATCTCTTTGGGACTGGCTGCAACTGTACGGTCAGATCACATACGGATCTTGTCCAGAGTTAATTCGTTGCACCAGAGACCACCGAGAGAGTTTCGGAGGGTGCCATAAATTCAAATAACTTTGTCATGGCCTAAATGTTTGTATATGACCCAAAACTAGAGAGTCCTCTTCATTAGATGGAGGAAGTAGAATCATAGAATAGCAGAGTTGGAAGGGGCCTACAAGGCCATCAAGTCCAACCCCCTGGGAAGCTCGATACTGAGTCTGACCCCTGGTCCATCTAGCCCAGTGTTGTTGACACGGACTGGCAGCATTAGCTCTCCAAGGTTTCAGGCAGGCAGGATCCTTTCCAGCCCACCTGGAATCAAACCTTGGACCTTCTGCATGCCCAACAGGGGCTTTACCACTACCCTCGATTTGAAAGTGTCTTCTATACTGACAGAATGCTTCTCCTGATGTGAACCTACCGGTACACTATGCTCAACATCTAAGGTCCTCCTCCAGGTGCCTACTCCGAGGGGAGCTCAGAGGATGGCAACAAGGGAGAGGGCCTTTTCAGTGGTGGCCCCTCAATTATGGAATGATCTCCCTGATAAGGCTCGCCTGGTGCCAACGTTGTTATCTTTTCGGCGCCAGGTCAAGACTTTTCTCTTCTCCCAGGCATTTAACAGCATTTAATAGCATATGCTGAGTTTTTTAACTGACCCCAGAATAGTTGTTTTTAATGGATAGTTTCTTTTTGTTTGTATTTTATGCTTTTTATGGTTTTAAATTTTGTATATTTGTTTTTAATGTTCATTGTTTTTAACTTTTGTAAAACTCCCAGAGAGCTTTGGCTATGGGGCGGTATGTTGTTGTTTATTCGTTCAGTCATTTCCGACTCCTTGTGACTTCATGGACCAGCCCACACCAGAGCGTTCTGTCGGCCGTCGCCACCCCTAGCTCCCCCAAGGTCAAGTCTGTCACCTCCAGAATATCATCCATCCATCTTGCCCTTGGTCAGCCCCTCTTCCTTTTGCCTTCCACTTTCCCTAGCATCAGCCTCTTCTCCAGGGTATCCTGTCTTCTCATTATGTGGCCAAAGTACTTCAGTTTTGCCTTTAATACCATTCCCTCAAGTGAGCAGTCTGGCTTTATTTACCGGAGTATGGACTGGTTTGATCTTCTTGCAGTCCAAGGCACTCTCAGAATTTTCCTCCAACACCACGGTTCAAACGCATCTCTCTTCCTTCGCTCAGCCTTCCTTATGGTCCAGCTCTCGCAGCCATAGGTTACTACGGGGAATACCATGGCTTTAACTATGCGGACCTTTGTTGTCAGTGTGGTGTCTCTGCTCTTAACTATTTTATCAAGATTTGTCATTGCTCTCCTCCCAATAAATAAATAAATAAATAAATAAATAATAGGATTGTCCCATCCAAGTCTACTTTAGGGCGCAATCCTATGCGTGTTTAGACAGAAAGAAGTCCTACAACAGCATGACTGTCTGGGGAACGCGGGGAGTTGTAGGACTTTCCCCCCCTGTCTAAACACACATAGGTTTGTGCTCTTAAAATCAAAGCGCCACCAGATGGAAGAGCTAGGCCTGGAAATTGCCCAACCCACACTTAGCACCTGGACAGCAGAGTTCCCTGCTGAGTGGTCCTCGCTATGGTGGGATGTATTGCATTCCTACTGAAACCGTAGTTATGATTTATAAATGTGCCTCTATACATAAATGTTAGCATGTGCAAATGTTATGCAAACTGGGGACCTCTTTTCCTTTTCTTTTGTGGAGATAAGTGGCAAGTATCAAAACCCAGAGTTCTGAAGCAAAAAAAGCACACGTGTTTTGTCTGTAAGAGTGTATGCTTGTGTGTCAGCAGGTAGAGGTCCATCTTCCTTCCTGTGTGCAAGAGAAAGGCGGGTTGGTACATGGTGTGCCATAGAGCTGAGAGTTTCGACCTGGCCTGGCTGGGGGTCACGTTCACCTGGGCTGGCTTGTCTTAGAGTCTAGCTTTTAAACCTTGGTTGCTTGGGGTTATTCTACAGCGACCTCGTGTAGGACCCCACTCAATCGATCCCTTGACTTTGTTGATTGAAAATGGGGCGGCTGGCATGGCAGGAGAGAAGGCCCGTGGTCTTTCCTATTGATCTCCTACCTTTCTTGTCAGTTTCAAGAGAACACAGCTCTTCGGGAGGAGACCCACCGTCTCCACCAGAGATACAAAATTACACTTTGTCCCAGGGCTGCCTGCTCTGAGAGGCCTTGAACAGCAGTTAAGCTGCTGGGCTGGGTATCAGACCACAGGCCTGTGTAAGCCAGGATCCTGTCGCTTCATGCAGCTCTGTGCTGAATGCTGCTAGGCAAGGTGTGAACACCCCCACCTCCCATTTGAATGTAAGAAGAACCTTGCATCCTAGGATCAAAGGCCCGTCTCGTTCGCCACCCTGCTTCCAACAACAGTCTGCCAGATGATTCTAGAAGCTCACAAGCAGGCCATGAAAGCAAGAGAACATCAGAAGAGCCCTCCTGGATCAGACCTTCTGTCTCCCACAGGGGCCAACCAGATGGCACAACAGGAACCTCACAAGCATGACATGAGTGCAATGCTATCCTCTCACTCATGCCTCCCAGCAACTGGTGTACAGAGTTATACTGCTGGAGGTAATATACATAGAGCGACCATATGAAAAGGAGGACAGGGCTCCTGTATCTTTAACAGTTGCATAGGAAAGGGAATTTCAGCAGGTGTCATTTGTATATATGGAGAACCTGGGGAAATTCTCTCATCATCACAACAGTTAAAAACTGCAGGAGCCCTACCTAGCGTGTCGAGATACAAAAGAGGGCAGGGCACCTGCAGCTTTAACTGTTGTGATGAAGAGGAAATTCCACCAGGTTCCCCATATATACAAATGACACCTGCTGAAATTCCCTTTTCAATACAACTGTTAAAAGACACAGGAGCCCTGTCCTCCTTTTCATAGGGTCACCCTAATATACAGGCACTGTGTCTAGTAACCTTATCCTCCAGGAATTGTGCAAACCCCTCTTTGAACACCATCAGACTTGATGGCCGTCGCTATGTCGTCTGGTAGCAAATTTCATAGTCTAGCTATGTGCTTTGTGAAGAAGTCCTTCCTTTAATCTATCCTGAGTCTCCACCATTCAGCTTCGTGGGATGACCCCTGGGTTCTAGTATTAGGCGATGGAAGAAAAATGTCTTCCTATCCTAGGGTGGCCTTATGAAAAGGAGGAGAGAGCTCCTGTATCTTTCACAGTTGTATTGCTAAGGGAATTTCAGCAGGTGCCATTTGTATATATGGAGAACCTGGTGAAATTCCCTCTTCATCACACCAGTTAAAGTTGCAGGTGCCCTGCCCTCTTTTAAATCTGGTCACAGTATAGCTGCAGTATAGCTCCTGCAGCTTTAACTGTTGTAATGAAGAGGGAATTTCAACAGATTCTCCATATATAAATGACACCTGCTGGAATTCCCTTTTCAATACAACTGTTAAAGATACAGGAGCCGGGTCCTATCCACTTACCCTACCTATCCACACCAGGCATAATGTTTACAACCCACTCTCATGGCCTTTTTTGCTCTAAACTAAACTAAAAAGCCCCAAAGATTGTAAACTGTCATTTTATTTATTACATTTCTCTACCACTCAATAGCCAAAACCCTCTGGGTGGTTTACAAAGATGAAAACCCTAAAAAAAAATAACATCAAATCAACGTACAAAAATATAATGATTTGAAAACAATTTCCTCGCCAGGGAGATGCTCCAGACCCTCAATCATTTCGCATGCCCTTTCCTGCACCGTCTACAGCTCTACAACATCCTTTGCACCCTGTGCTGCAGCTGGCCTTGCACAAGGTCTACCAAATGTGGTTGCACCGTGTAGATCTGTGCAGAGGCATATTGAAATGGGCAGTTTTATTTTCAGTACCTTTCCTAATGATCTGTGACAGGAAATTTGCCTTTTTCACAGCAGCTGCGTACAAGGTCAATATTTTTAATCAAGCTATCCATTGTGACCCCAAGATCTCTTTCTTGGTCAGTCACCGCCAGCTCAGATCCTATCAGTGTATACGTGAATTTAGGATTATTATTATTTTGCCCCAATACGCTTTTCTTAACACTTTCTAACATGGAACCACATTTGCCATTTCAATGCCTAGTTTGGAGATAACCTTTTGGAGTGCTTTGCAATCCCTGTTTTGATCACCTTGAATAATCTGGTGTGATCTACACAATCGCAGCCACCTCACTGCTGACTCCTAAGTCTAGATCAGTGGTTCCCAAACTTTTTCAGGTCACCGCCCCCTCGGTTCCACGAACTCATGCCCAGTGCCCCCTACCCTACGCTATAAAAAATCATTATTCAGAATAGCGGTTTTCAATGATCCACTAAGGAAGATAATAACAATAAAATTCAAAACAGTAACAATTAATTGAATATTTATTCAAAATCCAATTGCATTTTTTTAGTTTATTCAATTAAACATAATTGATTAACTTGATCCAGTGATATCACCTTTTCAAAGTCTGATAGTCATTTAGCAAGAATATTAGATATCACAGGGCCTTAGATGATGAGTGTAGAATATTTGGGTAGGGTCATGCCGGGAGAGGCGCTCCATCAGCCTGAGTTGTCCGGAGCCGTGCTGCCCACAAGACCCACCTCAATCCACACAAGTATTAATACCATTTAAGAAGAGTCTTTTTAACAGTGAATTGAAATGTTTAAAAGCACCAAAACTCTAATGAAGAGACAAACCCTGCTTGGTGTGCCCCTGCCCCCACGCTGGCTGCAAACAGAGGCATTCACTCTCTTTTCCCTCCCTCCCTCACTCGGCAAGCCTGGGGTGGGTGCTTCCCATTTAAAGGGGCTGCGCTCCTTTGGATCCTGCTGGTCTGGGCGCCCGGACTGAGCAGCGGCGGCTGGGTGGAGGAGCTGAGCTGAGGAGATGAGAATGTAAAAGGGGCCGTACTGCGCAGGCCCCCTTTAAATGGGAAGCACCCGCCGCAGGCTTGCTGAGGGAGGGAGGGAAAAGAGAGCGAACGCCTCTGTTTTGCAGCCAGCGTGGCGGGGCACACCAAGCAGGGTATGTCTCTTCATTAGCGTTTTGGTGCTTTTGAAACATTTCAATTCACTGTTAAAAGGACTCTTCTTAAACTGTCTTAATACATGTGTGGATTCTTCTCCTATATGGCTTGGGACCAAACTATTTTCTTCCATAAAAATGTCCCTGGGTTTTAAGACCTTCTGGAGAGGCGCTTCTTGGAAAAGACCACCTCGAGCGCCCCCCTGCTGCCCCTTTGCCTGTTAGCGCCCCCCTATGCAATCCCACCGCCCCCAAGGGGGCAGTACTGCCCACTTTGGGAACCACTGGTCTAGATCATTAATGAACAAGTTAAAACTCTGAGTCACATTCTAATGACTCTCCATATTACCATCTGTGCACACATGAGAACACAAGCAAACTGCCATTGGTAAGTCAGCGACTTGAAGACCTTAAAAACAGACCTAAAAAAATGTTATGGCATAATGCCGTTGACTTCAATGTGGCCATTCTTGAACAAAGAAACTTCAAATCAAGATCGCAGCATGAAACACAAACTGCGATTTGTCAAGAAGTTCAATTCCATCACCTTAGGCCTGAATTGGGATAATGGGTTCTTATCACACTCTGATCTGTTTCACATGTGCCACCCAGGCAGGATTTAGCATTATATTCATGAGCAATGTCTCAGGCTTCCACGTCCACCTTCCCCTTCTCCTCCTCCTGCATGGCCAGGAAGAAGAATAAAGAAAAATGTGTAGAGCGAAGCTTTGGTGCTTTGAATCTTTATTTTTGTTTTCAAATCAGTTCTTCAGTGTACTCACTCTACGTGTTTCGGACAGTGTCCTCCGTCAGGAGCTACATAGGAAATGAGTAAAACTGTCAATTAGACACATAGGTGAGCCTCATGATTCAGTTTTACTATCCCAGATTCTTGTCTTGTTGTTATGTACGAACCCGGCCTTAATGGTAGAACGTAATTGGATTTTATTGTGGAATTGCACCACCTTGTTTATGAAATTCTATGGCCCAGATAATATCTTCAGTTTGTAGTCTTCCTGTGTTTTCTCACTGCTTCCTCCACCTTTTAAAATATTTTTTAAAAGATTTAAGATGTTTTTGGGATGTTTTAGCAATGTGTATTATGTTTTAATTCAGTTTTATGTTTTTTAAATTTACTGTGGTTCTCTGCCTTGAGGCGGGTAAGAATTATTATTATTATTATTATTATTATTATTATTATTATTATTATTACCAGAAAAGATGGGAAATCTGTTGAGGAAGAAAAGACGGAATTGCTGTGCAATTTGGCCTTTTGATTTTTAGTGCGAAGAGCTAAACTTAGATACAGACTGTCTGTATTTTTTGCATTTCATTCTGACCTTACTGCTTGCAGTTCCTACAACCCCCAAGCAACCACGGGTTAAATTCACACTTAGTCATACTGATAGTAGATCCATTGAAAGCAATGGGACTTAACTTCGTCATGACTAACTTAAGCCCCATTGATTTCAGTAGGTTTACTAATCCCAGATCTAACTCCATGTGCACAGATATATTTGCAGCTTAGGATAACACTTCGTGCATCTGATAAGTGTTTAGTCTTAGTCCACAACATTCTTAATTGTTTTGGGTGAACTCTGAGAAGCAGGGGACGGGTATTCATTGGTCAGCAGGGGGCGGTTGGGGCGGTTGTGCCTTGCACACAACATGCACCTCCAAGGAACAGTGAAAAGGTTTTTTTTTTAAAAAAGTCAACTAAGCAAATACATGCCAAATAAATAAACAAATATAAAATAAAGTTCAGAATTTATACAAGTTGCAGAAATCTCTCTTCTTTGCATGGGATCTAAATTACGTTGGTGAAAATTCAGCGTTGTTTTTTTTTTTAATATGCACACTTCCTTTTCCCCATCTTTTTTCCACTTCCTTCTCCAACATTTCTGCTCTCCAGCCCACTGATATATTGCATCAACTAAATATCTGCAGATTTATGCAAAGGTGGCTACAGTCCTAAACATACTGATGAGGCTGTTTGTCGTACTGGGCTATGGCCCTTTCTACACCTAAGGGTTATCCCAGGAAAATGGAGGGGTCTTCCCTGCCTGCTCCTGGGATCCCGTGTGTGTCCTTTGGATGCACAAGGATGATCCCGGGATGATCTCAGGAAAAAAGGCAGGTGTAGAAACAGCTGAAGTAAGATTTACATCCAAGAAACCCTGTTTTAGTTACGATCTCGCTGTTGCATGAATCCCTTGCAGGTGAACAAAATTCAACCCCGTTATTAAAAACGCAGTGGAAATCCCTGGTTTAATGCAAGAGCAAGAAAAAACATTCTTTATTAAATTCAACAGTCACAACGCGTCATTCGAAAAATCATAATAAACTTACATATTACAAACAACAATGAGAGGTCAGACAAGAACAAACATAAATACCTTTCTTTCTTGATATTTGTTTTCAAAGCGTATAAACTTCACTCATGTGTTCAAAACAAGATATAACAAAAACTTTTCTTTTTAAAAAACGGTATTTTTAAGTCTGCCTCCTTCTGAGCCACATAGAGCTGACATGATTTCAAGCCAATTACAAACTTAAAAAGGATGCTTGCCAATGCACAAATCCTGTTTTTGACGGCAAATACAGCAATAGCGTTATTTCCCTCCTCAAACTAAAGCAGGTTGCATTTGGAGGGAGTCCCACAAATTCCAGCGTCTTTAAAAACAAACCAAAACAAACCTGATATTACTCCCATCCATCATCTTCTTGGCAAAAAAAAAAAGCAAATCGTACAGGGGGGGAAAAAAAGTCTATTTCAAAAGAAGAACTGGATGAAAACGGCAACACAAAGTTGGCTTCTTTGGAGTTCTCTCCCAGCGTAGTTTGTCTTACTTCTCCCATCTCCTTGATTGCTGAATTTTGCCCTTTTTGATTCAACAATGATGGTTCCTCTCCCTTCATCTCTTGACTTTTCGCCCGGCCGAGTTGCGTCCGCACTTGCGGTACAGCGACTGCTTCCCCTGGTTGAACGGGCAGTATTTCAGCGTGTGGGCCTTGTCCGCAGTTGCGCCACACAGCGGGCACACGTAGTTCCGCAAGATGGGGCAGATGACCATCCCATCCGCTCTCTTCAGCGGGTGGGATGAGTAGACGTTTTTGGATTCGCCGTTGTGCTTGCAGAAGTTGCAGATGCCCCTGTCCGCCGGCGGAGAGGTCTGCGAAGGGCTGCCATTCGTGCCACCCCCGCTGCTGCTGCTGCTTCCGTTGGCACACTGCACCATGGCTCCCAAGGAGTCCTCAGGTGCAACACTTGGTGGCCCATCGCAGCCGAGGGTGTCCCAGATCGGAGAGGAAATGTGGTCTTTCTTCTCCTGTACGATCTCTGCCACCACCTTTGAGAGGTTAAGGTAATCCTTCCACCTGTCAAAGCAGTGGCCCCCGGCCATGACAGGGGAATATGGTGGCATAGCTACGCACGATCTGGTGAACATGCTGGCAAGTGTGACGTGCGCTACTCAGGCATGATTCTTTTAATTGATGTGGACCCAGTTTAGACAATGTTAAAATTGGGGGGAGGTGGAGTCTGCCATTTAAAGGGCCAGGGTATCAAAACCTTCAGCCTCAAACCCTCCCACCCACAAATCTGCCCTCCATGCCCTGAATTTAACCTGCACACGTCTAGACTTCAAAGGTTTTCTGCAAAGGACCCATGAGGCAGCCAAGCACAAGGAAAGGTCACCCCCCCCCCCATTTTCTCCAGCCGCAAAATGAGCTTGGCCAACATCCAGAGGTGGCTCCAGTTTTGCTTTGCTCCCCACTTGCCACCTCACCCCAAGACGCGGCTGCATTTCTGTCCTAGAGGAGACACCAGCTTAGGAAAGACAGTTGCCACCTGCAGTTGGAGAAGGAAAGGATGGAACCAATAATGATGGATCTTGCAAAACAGATTTAAACAGAATTTAAGAGATCTTCAAATGCCTGGGAGAACAAGAAAGGGCTTTTCCTGGTGCTGAGATGACTGAGAAGTAGGTGCCAGCTGATCCCCCTGGGAAGAGCATCCCACAGCATCCCACCACTACAAAAAGGCCCTTTCCTTAGTAGCCACTGACTACACCTCACTTGCCGGGGACACCTGGAAGAGGGCCTCAGAAGATTACCTGAAGCTCTGGGGTGGTGCACAGGGAAGGAGGTTGATCCTTCAAGTAACCTGGTTTCAAGCCATGAAGGGCCTTACAAAGATCAAAAGAATACTCTGAACGGGACTCGGAAACAGACTGGGATCCAGTACAGGTGACAAAATCCTGACGTAAAATGTTCCAGGTGTCCAGTCCCAGTCAACAATCCGGCAACCTTATTCTGGACAAAATGGGCGTTTTTGAAAAATGGTGTGAAAATGCAATGCATTCCAGATGGGAAGTTAACAAAGCATGGATCACCACGGAGGCCAAGCTATCTCCATCCTCTGAGCCGTAAGGACCACTGGGGTTTGGACCGGCACAGCAGTAGCAGTGACATCACCAAACTTTGAACTTGGTCCTTTAACAGGGAGTGCAACCCTGCCCCGAACAGGGTGAATACTACTAACTAGGGATGTACACGCACCCCCGATTCGCTTTGGATCCCAATTCGGACCTTCTGAATCGAGCCCGACTTGCTTTGGATCAATTTGGACCCAGTCCGCCTCGCCTCGAATCCGAATCCAAATCAAGATTCGGATGTCCGAATCATTCATTTTTTTCCAACTAAGGGATGAACTGATATACTTCAACCTTGGCATGCCTAAAGCCCTATTTAGGAGCGATCATGGTGCTAAGTTTCCTCTCTTTATCTTTAAAAATGACTGTGCATTCTTAAAAAAATAATTTTAAAACCTCAAACTTTTAAAAATTCCTAAAAATCAGAGGATGAACCGATATGCTTCAGCCTTGGCATGGCTAAAACCTTATTTAGGACCTATGATGGTGCTAAGTTTCCTCTCTTTATCTTTAAAAATAACAGTGCATTCTTAAAAAAATAATTTAGAAACCTCAAACCTTAAAAAATTCCTTAAAATCAGGGGATGAACTGATATCCATCCCAAAACCCAGGTTTAACAACTGATTGAAATGGATATAGAAATATATGTTGCCTTGCAGAGTGTTCAGAGGTGTTTTGCAACCGCTTGCTCACAGGGTATAATTGAAGAATAAAACTTGTTCAAAAATAGCTGGGAAGGGGCATAGAGAACCAAATAGATAAAAGAATAATATGCTATTGGTGTAAGGTACAACAGATGAATAATACTAGGCTACCCAAAAAATGCTTGATAGAATTATGTAATGGATTACCAATTAAAAATTAGGTACATCATGCTGCTCAACTTACCATCAAATATGGGTTTTCACTAACTAAGCTTAAAAGCTTCCCACTAGATATACAGAAAACCACCATCAAGAGAATTATAAGGGAGGTTATCACTCAAAAGGACCTAAACTCTGCTTATATATCCCCATGCACACCATTATATTTTAAACTCAAAGAGGCTTGTGAATGTGCAGATTGTTGTTGTGGTTTATTCGTTCAGTCGTCTCCGACCCCTCGTGACTTCATGGACCAGCCCACGCCAGAGCTTTCTGTTGGCCGTCCCCACCCCTAGCTCCCCCAAGGTCAAGTCTGTCACCTCCAGAATATCCTCCCTCCATCTTGCCCTTGGTCGACCCCTCTTCCTTTTGCCTTCCACTTTCCCTAGCATCAGCCTCTTCTCCAGGGTGTCCTGTCTTCTCATTATGTGGCCAAAGTACTTCAGTTTTGCCTTTAATACCATTCCCTCAAGTGAGCAGTCTGGCTTTATTTCCTGGAGTATGGACTGGTTTGATCTTCTTGCGGTCCAAGGCACTCTCAGAATTTTCCTCCAACACCACAGTTCAAAAGCATCTATCTTCCTTCGCTCAGCTTTCCTTATGGTCCAGCTCTCGCAGCCATAGGTTACTACGGGGAATACCATGGCTTTAACTATGCGGATCTTTGTTGTCAGTGTGGTGTCTCTGCTCTTAACTATTTTATCCAGATTTGTCATTGCTCTCCTCCCAAGAAGTAAACGACTTCTGATTTCCTGGCTGCAGTCAGCGTCTGCAGTAATCTTTGCGCCCAGAAATACAAAGTCTGTCACTGCCTCCACGTTTTCTCCCTCTATTTGCCAGTTATCAGTCAAGCTGGTTGCCATAATCTTGGTTTTTTTGAGGTTTAACTGCAACCCAGCTTTTGCACTTTCTTCTTTCACCTTCGTCATAAGGCTCCTCAGCTCCTCCTCGCTTTCAGCCATCAAAGTGGTGTCATCTGCATACTTTAACAATTTAACATTTGTACAACTTCGGAAATCTTTCACAAAGTTAAGGCTTTATATGATGGATACTGCCTATAGAGATGGGAGACACGGGGGCATCCCAAAAAATTAGCGTACTTGCATCTGGGGTCGCCCTGAGCCAGAGGACCTTGTCCATTATGATTTGCACTGTCCACTATACAATGACCCAAGGGAACGATTTGTGACACCCTTGATCGAAAATTGTCCTTCCCAGAGCCCACTGGATGTGATTTTTTTTTTTTACCTCCTAGTGCAGCCTTCCTCAACCTGGGGCGCTCCAGATGTGTTGGACTGCATCTCCCAGAATGCCCCAGCCAGTTATCAGTCTGGCTGCTGCATTTTCCGCAAGCTGCAGCTTCTGAACCGTCTTCAAAGGCTGCCCCACATAGAGGGCATTGCAGTAATCTAATTTGGAGGTTACCAGAGTATGAATGACTGAAGCTAGGTTATCCCTGTCCAGATAGGGGCATAGAAGGGCCACCAACCAGAGTTGGTAGAAAGCACTCTGTGCCACCGAGACCACCTAAGCCTCAAGTGACCGAGATGGTCCTAGGAGAACCTCTAAGCTACGAACCTGCTCTTTCAGGGGGAGCGCAACCCCATCCAGAACAGGTTGAACACACACACACCATCCGGTCAGAAGAACCACCCACCAGCAGCATCTCAGTCTTGTCTGGATTGAGTTTCAGTTTATTAGCCCTCATCCAGTCCATTGTCGCAGCCAGGCACCGGTTCAGCACATCCACAGCCTCACCTGATGAAGATGAAAAGGAGAAGTAGAGCTGCTGCGTGTCATCAGCATACTGGTAACAACGCACTCCCAAACTCCGGATGACCGCACCCAACGGTTTCATGTACATGTTAAACAGCATAGGGGACAAGACTGACCCCTGCGGAACCCCATACTGGAGAGTCCACGGGGCCGAGCAATGTCCCCCAAGCACCACCTTCTGGAGCTGACCCGCCATGTAGGAGCGGAACCACTGCAATGCCGTGCCTCCCACTCCCAACTCAGACAGTCGCTCCAGAAGGATACCATGGTCGATGGCATTGAAAGCCGCTGAGAGATCAAGGAGAATCAACAGAGTCACACTCCCCCTTAATAAATGGAGGAAGGAATAAAAACAATTCTGCAAAAGGAAATGGCGGACAGTGCAAGCATCAAGTAGTAGTAATGGGGGCCTTTAATTACCCTGATACCTGCTGGGAGACGAACTCTGCTAAGGGAAATTCCTGAGTTGCCTTGCGGATAACTGTCTTTTTCAGAGGGTGGAGGGAGAAACGAGATCAGCCATCCTTGACTTGATTTTAAGGAAAACGAAAGCGCCTACCTTGGACTTCAGGAAATCTGATGCTAAAGGCGCAATCAGAAACAAGCCCAATGAAGGGGGAAACAGAAGACGTGGCTACACCAAATGCTTAATGATGCTCCGAAGATTTTAAAAGGTCTCATATGGGAGGGAAATATGCTAGGGAAAGTGGAAGGCAAAAGGAAGAGGGGCCGACCAAGGGCAAGATGGATGGATGATATTCTGGAGGTGACAGACTTGACCTTGGGGGAGCTAGGGGTGGCGACAGCCGACAGAAAGCTCTGGCGTGGGCTGGTCCATGAAGTCACGAAGAGTCGGAAGCGACTGAACGAATAAACAACAACATATGGGAGGTGGGAAGAGGAACAGGTTAAGTACAGGCAAAGAAGGCATTGAGAAGGCTACAGCTCAGGATGAGCTGAGGTGGATGAGGGATGCTGCTAATAACAATAACAACAACAACAATAATAATAAATGTATTTCTTACCCGCCTCTCCATTTTGATCGAGGTGGGGAACAACAGTTAATATAAAATAAATAAAACTGAATTCAAACATAATATACATTGTTAAAACATCCTAAAGAATTCTAAAATTCCCCTGGGTAGGCCTGCCGGAAGAGATCTTGATAGCTTTCTTGAATGCTAATAGACTATCAAGTTGACGAGTCTCCTCCGGCAGGCCTTTCCACAGTCTGGGAGCAGCAGAAGAGAAGGTCCTCTGGGTAATACCTGTCAGCCTAACTTTGACTGACTGAAGTAGATTCTTCCCAGAGGACCTGAGTGTGCGGGGCGGATTGTCTGGGAGAAGGCGATCCTGCAGGTAGCCTGGACCCAAACCATGTAGGGCTTTAAAGGTGATTACCAACACTTTATACTTCGCCTGGAAACTAATTGGCAGCCAGTGAAGAGATTTTAAAACTGGTGTAATACGGTCACCCCTAGGTGTACTGGTGACCAGCCTGGCTGCCATATTTTGAACTAGTTGAAGTTTCTGGACTAGGCACAGAGGTAGCCCCATGTAGAGCGCATTGCAGAAGTCGAGCCTTGAAGTTACCAGCATGTGCACGACCGTCTTTAGGTCTTCCGCCTCTAGGAAGGGGCACAGCCGAAGCTGATAGTAGGCACTCCTGGGCTTCTTCAGCTACGTTTAGCATAAAAGGAGGACAAAATGAATGGTGCACCAACTGCACAGCGAAGATGGCAAAATGCTGTCAGGTGACAAAGAAAAGGCAGACCTGCTCAGCTCCCACTGTGGCTCAGCCTTCTCCCAAAAGAGTAGAGCCTGTGGCCCGTTTGGCCTATGTGACAGGCAGAAGCGCAGCTTGAGGTGGACAGAGGGATGGTCATTCGTCTCCACGCGGAATGGGAGATTGAGCAGACCTCACAGGTGCCACGATTGGCTGTTCCCTTACGGCTTGCACACCCTCACACTTGGGAACCCTTGTGCCCACTAAACCCAAATCAAGATGTTTGCTTGGTTTTTATTGTATCGATCTTTAGAATCATGAAACAAATGTACTCAGCTCATTCTTATCCTTGCGTTCTTCCAAGAAGCCCTGGTCGGGGTGCCCAGTTCTTCCCTCTCTATTCCAGTGGAGGCTGGTAGCTCCAAACCAGCAAATGCCCATTACTCAAGGGGTGCCTGAAGATTCTGAAATTGGGGTTTAAATTGAATTAGGGCACAATCCTACGCATGTTTAGACAGAAAAAAAGTCCTACAGAGCCCAGCATGCTGGCTGGGGAATGCTGGGACTTGTAGGACTTTTGTCTGTTTAAACATGCATAGGATGTATTTATTTATTACATTGCATCCTTCATGGTTTTAGAACCTAAACTGGTTGTCTTTCATATGTCTCAGGATGAATTTATTTAGGAAATTGATGCTTGTTTCGGATCTTCCAGCGTAATTCAATTCCCACTCCCCTTACCTGCCCTAAGCGGGTCCGGAACTTGTAGCATCGTCCTACCTGGAGAGTCTGAGCTACGCGCACCACAACCACTAGGGGGCAGTAACGCGCCGCGTTTCTTCAACGCCGACCTCCCTCCGGGCTACCTGTGCCACGAGAATTGATTGACTAGCTAAAGCGCCAATAGCCGTCATCAAGAGGCGGGCAGCGCGCGTGGGCGGGCTGATTTGATTCTCTTAGCCAATAAGCGGTAACCAGCTGCGCTTCTCGTCTCGGATAGGGCGGCCTTTACAGTAGGGAGGAGGGGGGAAATGGCGGAGGTGGTTCCGCCTCGTCGAGGGACGGTTCCCGTCGCGCCCGATGGAACGCGGCCGGGTGACTGACGTTGCTCCAAGCCAATAGCGGCGCAGGGGCGGGTGAGCGGGCGGCCAATGGCAGGGGCGGGAAGGAGAGGTCGCTCCTCAGAGGCGGCAGTTGAGGTGCGGCGACGCGCAGGTAAGTGGCCGTTGGGGCTCCTGCCCCCCCCCTTGATTAGCCCCCCCAAAGACCCCCTCCCACTCCTAAAAGCCCCCCCACCCATTCATGCCAGCATCCGCTTAATAATAATAAAAAAATAAAAAAAATATTTATAAATTTATTTATTTAATTTTAAACCTAAGAATTTTAAGATGCTGCGATTGTTATTTTAATATTGAATTGGTTTTATAGGCTCTTTTAACTAATTTTATGTATTATATTTTATTTAGGGTTGTTCCCGGCCTCGATCCAGAGGGAGAGGCGGGTGATGATATTATTATTATTATTATTATTATTATTATTATTATTATTTAAAGCATTTTTATAGCGCCGCCTCACCATTTCTGGCATCGAGGTGCTTTACAATAACATATAAAACAATTCCATTAAAACCCTCAACCCACATTAAAACAATTTCATCATTATTATTATTATTATTATTATTATATTTATTATTTGTGTCCTGCCTTTTGCCCAATGCTGGGCCTCAAGGCGGCCTTACAAAGTTTAAAATATACATGGGGGGGGGAACAAAACCATAAACAATTAAAAAATACACAACAAAATTATAAGACATTAACATAGATGGAGGGCTGGATTATTCGCTGGAACAAACAAGTCTTAGCTTGCTTCCGAAAGCCCATCAAGGAGGGAGCCAGCCTAGCTTCCCCGGGAAGAGAGTTCCAGAGCACCGGAGCAGCCACCGAGAAGGCCCTCTCCCATGTTCCCACCAAGCGCACCTGTGAAGATGGCGGGACTGAAAGAAGGGCTTCTCCAGAAGATCTCAAATCATGGGCAGGCTCATAAGGGAGAATACGGGCTTTCAGATAACCTGGACCCGAGCCATATAGGGCTTTATAGATCATACATTTATTATTATTAATATTATTACCCGCCTCTGCGTTTGGGCCGAGGTGGGGAACAGCATCAAGTACAATACAATATAAATCAAATACATAAAAATTAACTTAAAAAGAGGCATGTAAAACCAATGCAACGCCAAAATAGCAATCAGGACAACTTAAAATGGGCAGTAAAGGCACACGGGCAGTAAGCCTGTGTGCACCGGTTGCTGGGGAACATGGGTGGGAGGGTGCTGTTGCACCATGTCCTGCTTTGTGGGTCCCTGGGCGATGGCTGGTCGGCCACGGTGTGAACAGAGCGCTGGACTGGGTGGACCCTTGATCTGATCCAGCATCAGGGCAATTCTTACGTTCTTAAAATCCTTTGGTTTAAAACCCGCCTGGGTGGGCCTGCCGGAAGAGGTTTAGTCTTTATGGCTGCCTTAAACTCAAAGAGGGGGAGAGAGAGTTAAGTCGGTGAATCTCCCCTCCCCCACCCCTCCCTTGTTCCCACCCCCTCCCGGGCAGGGTCCTTCCACAGTCTGGGGGGGCAGCAGAAGAGAAGGTCCTCTGGGTAACCGTTGCTAGCCTAGTTGTGCCTGATCAGAGTAAGTGCTCCCCAGAGGACCTGAGTGTGTGGGGCGGATGGCATGGGGGTGGGGAGGCGATACTGCAGGTAACCTGGACCCGAAACATGTAGGGCTTTCTGGTGGGACGTGGGAAGCCAGCAAAAACTAAAGATAGCGGCACCACGGGAGAAAGTTTTATCTCGTTTTGTAGTGTAGACATCTGTGACTGAGCCTGGGGAAGACACCCATCATCCACAGGGCTCTTGAGGTGCAGCTGTCAGCTTCCCTGCTCTCCTCCCCCCCCCCCACGAGAACGTGGCTGTGAGTGGACGGTTGGCGTTCAACGGCTCTGCCCTTCCACCTTCCCTCGAGGCGGGACCAGAGCGATTTGCGTCCGCGATGGCCAAGCTGCACGGGCTGCAAGCTGACTATGTCTTCCGTGGCGTGGAGCACGTGGTCCGGCTGACGGTGGAAGGGAACCTCCTGGAAGTGGAAGTGGAAGACCGGCTCACCACGGACCAGTGGCGAGGGGAGTTTGACGCTGCGTGTGAGTATTGGCTGGAGGGAGGGAGGGAGGAGCCTCGGAAATGATCTCCATGACCCCAGTGCGGATGAGTTTTGGGGTCTGGCCCTTGGGCCAAGCATACTCCAACATTCCGCCTGAATCATTCAGGGCCTGGCAACAAATGTCCCAGCATGCAGCGGTGCCTTGTCTTGGAAGGGGCAGAGCTTTGAGCCAAAGGCAGGGGCGTCGTCCCTGCAAAGGCTGACATGTTTTGGGTAGCCTTAGTGGCCAATTGCAGATGCATGGTCAGCAGGACACACTCCTGCCTCAAGGGGACGGCCTCTCGTCCCTGATGTCATGCTGCATCTTTGAAGTGCAGCGCGAGATCAGGGCAAATGAAAGCCCTTTTAAGTATTCTTCAAATACTTAAAAGGTTGTCACACAGAGGAGGGCCAGGATCTCTTCTCGATCCTCCCAGAGTGCAGGACACGGAATAATGGGCTCAAGTTAAAGGAAGCCAGATTCCGGCTGGACATCAGGAAAAACTTCCTGACTGTTAGAGCAGTACGACAATGGAATCAGTTGCCTGGTGAGGTGGTGGGCTCTCCCACAGTGGAGGCCTTCAAGAGGCAGCTGGACAAGTATCTGTCAGGGATGCTTTAGGGTGGATTCCTGCATTGAGCAGGGGGTTGGACTCGATGGCCTTGTAGGCCCCTTCCAACTCTGCTATTCTGTGAAAGCCCCTGGGCCAGCCAACTCAGGAGCTGGAGAGGTCCGGGAGAAGCGTGCGGGTGCTCTCTGTTCCTGCACCGGCCAGGGGTCGGAGCTCTGAGCCGCCAGCCCAGCCGTTGATGTGCCTTCTCCTTCCCCCTCCAGCCCAGATCCAGCAAGGGCAGGCAGGGTTTGGTTCTGGCTCTCTTCTTGCACTCAGCGATCACGGAGCTGAAATAAGTGGCCGCCTTCCGCCTTTTGTGCCAGGTCAGCGAGGAAAGCTTGGGGAAGCTCAGTGACTCAGAGACTCCTTGGGGTTGGTGAATGATGTGCTCATAGCTGCAAGGGTTCTCTTCGGAAATAGTTGCTGAGCGCCACCTATCCTGTCCTCCGTGCTGACAAACCAAATAACACACTCTTAAGCTGCTACGAGAGGGAAGAATGAACTCCACTCAGTCATTTTTATGTTGGCTGCAGGCTGTTCATTAATTATTAGACCTGACGATTTAGATGGTTTATATATGTCAGCCTTCTCTCCTACTTGGTGTCCTCCAAATGGGCTGGACTACACCTCCCATGTTCCTTCCACCCAGGGATCCTAGGAGTGGTAGTCAACCCATCTGGAGGGCATCAGATTGGAGAGGAGGCTGCTGCACATGTTGAGTTGAGGTACCGTCATCGGTATTGCAGTTGGGATGAATAATTACGTTTAGAAACGAAAGTTTAAAAATGACGTGATTGTTTTTTTAAAAAAAAGTCTTGGGCGTGCCACGCTCTTGAGCCGCGGCCCTCCCTGCAGAAATCAGCGTCTTCCTCGTTTGTTCGTTCCCTTGTAGTCATTGAAGACCTCACTCACAAGACGGGGAATTTCAAGCAGTTTGGGATCTTCTGTAGCATGCTGGAGTCTGCCCTTGCCCAGGTGAGTTTGGATGGGGCTTCGGGCGAGCAGCTTCCTTCCGTCTGCCTCTTTGTCTTTTTCGGCGTGGACAAATCGACGAACCCTGCCGTTTCCCCCTCGAATTTCCCGAGCCTGCCCTCCCTCCTGAACGTCCTCCCTTCAGCGGTGGGCGTGCGGACATTCCTGCATGCCTTTGGGTGCGCCCAGCCTTCTGCGGATCGGGCACTGGTCTGACGCTGCCCTCCAGTGTTCTTTGGTGAGAGCAGCGGCTCTTCCTAAGCTCCCTCTTCCTCAAGTCCAAGTGGCATCAAGTGTGGTTGTTGTGGAGCGCTGGGGAGGAACACCCAGGTTGAGATCCCTACTCAGCCCGGAAGCAATCAGTAAAGCCAGGCGGTCCCCGCCTGCAGGCTCACAATCCGAAAAGACACAACGTGCGAGAGAAGAAGAAGAAGAAGGAGCTGCTGGTTTGCCCCTCCATTGGGAGATGAGAGGACGGAGCAGGTCCTTCCCACCAGCCTAAACAGTCTCCTTAATTTCTTTTTATTTTCTCCCTCTTCCCTCCCCATCCACTTTTCCTTGTGTGTCGTGTCTTTTTTAGAATGTAAGCCTGAAGGTAGGGACTGTCTTCTTTATTGATACATTGTAAGCCGCTCCGAGAGCCTTTTGGCTGAGGTGCAGGATAAAAATACTCTAAATAAATTAATAATAATAAGAGAGAAGGGGAGGGAAGAGAGTGGTGCGGGGGGGGTGTGTATTGAGTCTTCCAGCAGGGCTGGTAGAAGGAGCCCTGCTTCCTGTTCCACCGGCCCTCCATACAGCCAGCTGCTGGGGAGAGTTGGGAGAGGCGGAGCCTTCATGGGGCCTGCGGAACATGTAGGTTGAAGTGACATGGGGCCTCCGGGATCAGAGGCACTGCACCTCTGGATACCGGATTCCGGGGGCCCGGGATCACCGGAGGGCTTCGGCCTTTGTGCCCTGCTGGCGTGCTTCTGGGAGGCGTGCGGCTGACCTCTGTTGGCAGCAGAACGCTGGGCTACAGGGACACGTGGCCCGATCCAGCAGGCCTCCCGTACTGCGTTCCAGGGGGCTTGTCCCAGGACGGAGCTGGCTGCATCAGGGGGGCTTTGACGCAGCGCCGCCTGTGTCTGTGTGTTTCTGTACAGAGCAGCGAATCCGTCACTCTGGACCTGCTCACCTACACAGACCTGGAGTCGCTGCGGAGCAGGAAGATCGGCGTGGGGCCCCGGCACACGTCCGCCGCCAAAAGCTCCCCGCTGAGCTCCAAGCGCTACCTCATCTTGATCTACTCCGTGGAATTCGACAGGTGAAGGGGGAACCCTGGATCCGTGGCTGGGCCTTGAGAGGTCTGCTGGCCAAAAGCTGCCTCCGCGGCCGGCAAGGAGCCCCGGAGCCCTGAGGGGGCGGGGGAGATTCAGTGGGCCTCGCTTGGAGGGGATACTAAACCGGAGGTACATGCGCCACCGTGGCCGGCTGCCGCTTCCGTGGCTGGTGTGACCGGGACGTGCCCAGTTTGTCCGTAAGACCCGACACCATGCTGGATGGCCAAGCGGCCTGTGGGGCTTTGTTGGGAGGGGGAGGCGGCTGAGGAGACTCTCCCCTCCCCTCCCCTCCCCTCCTCTGCAGGACGCGGGAGGCCTGGGTGACTTGTCACCCCTGCCTCCAAACCCACGGACAAGGGGGATGCAGCCGAGGCCCCTCCTAGCCCAGGGCAATCCCAGGCAGCCTTGCCTGACCTCCTCCAGATGGGTTAGACTTCAACCCCCATTGTAGAGGGTTTATTTATTTATTTATTTGTTACATTTCTATACCGCCCAATAGCCGGAGCTCTCTGGGCGGTTCCTCTGGGCGGTTGCCCCAGGGGAAACAACAGCCTCGTAGCGAGAAGAGTGGGGAAGTCCAGAACAGACGACAAGGAGGCAGGAGCTGGGGAGGGGGGACTGGGGAAAGGGGAAGCACTCAGGACAGGGGGACGTCTCTGCCCTCGGGTGCTGCGGCTGCTGCTTTGTGGCTGGAGTTTGGCTGTCCCGTCCGGACCGGGTGGCAAAACCCGCCAGGGGCCGCTAGCCGGCCCGATGGCTTCCCAAGGCCAAGCGCAGTGGCCCGGTCGGCCCGGTGAGCGCGTGCACGGCCCGCCCCCTTGAGCTGCGGCGTTTGCGCCCACCTGCCCTGGCTCCATGACCCGTGGCTGTGCTTCCCGGCAGGATCCACTACCCACTGCCCCTGCCCTACGTGGGGAAGCCCGATCCCGTCCTCCTGCAGAAGGTGATCCGGGAGCTGAAGGAGGAGCTGGCCGCCTTGAAGGCAAAGCCGGGCAAAGACTTCCGGGACGTCGAGATCCGCCGGCTGCGGGACGAGTGAGTGAGAGAGAGGCGGTGGGGGAGGTGGGGAGCGTTCGCAAGAGGTGGGCCGCTGCTCCTGTCCCAGACGGGAGGGGGCACGTTTGGCTTGTGAATTTCCTCGGGGGGAGGGAGGTGCCTCTTCCAGGCCTTTAGGTGGGACTTCTGGGTTTTGTCCCGGCTTCCAGGGAGAGCGGAAGAGCCGTGTAGGGCGGGCGAGGTGCTCAGTGACCGCAATTCTCACGTTTGGGAGCGATCTAGTGGGCAAATCCCTGATTTGTGTAAGCCAGCCTTCCTCAGGCTGGTGCACTCCAGGTAGTGTGGACAGCAACTCCCATCAGCCCCAGCCAGGATGGCCGGTGATCAAGAATTCTGGGTGTTGTAGTTCAAAACCTCTGGAGGGCGCCAGGTCATAGGAGGCTGGTGTAAACCCTTTACGTCTGGCTTTGAGGCAGAGAAACCAGATATTAAGGCTGGTTTCCTTCTTCGAAACCGTGTCCTGGTCTGTTTTACCTCCGTTGAGGTTTTTCTTTCTTTGTTTGAAACCCTGTTTGGTTGTCATAGTTATCAGCTGTATTCCCATAAAAGGTTCAAAGCGATTTACAAGGTGCAAATCAGATCAAACGGTCCAGTCAAAACCTATACTGGGAATCCTACACGGTGCCACTTCTAAAGTGACGATGTCCCTTTGTTTTCACGTTGAAAATCACTCTGCTGAACCTCAGTTGCTAGATAGCTGGGCTCTCAGGTCTTGCAACGCCCACTCCCCTCTGCTCCCTGCCCCTGATGGCCCACCCCGCCTCTGCCTCGCCAGGCTTCAGCACGCCTTGGAGGAGAAGCAGTCGGCGGAGACGGCCCTGCTGGGCCTGCAGGAGGAGCTCAAGCTGGTGAACAAGAGCGCGGCCTTCAAGGAAGTGAAGATCCTCAAGAAGGTCGTGCAGAGCTTGGAGGAGGAGCTGACCAAGGAGCGGGCCAAGCACCAGCGAGCGGCGAGCAAGCGCCTGCAGGAGAGCCGGCAGCTGGCCGACGAGGTGGGCCTTGCGGGGCCCGCTCCCCTCCTGCCCTGGGACAGGCCGGCAGGGACCTTGCTCGGCTGAGGGCGAGGGTGGGGTGCGCTGCTCTGTGCAGACAAAATTCTGCCCAGGGAAAAGGGCCAGTTCTGCAACTTGCGTCAATCACGCAGGCATACACGACCTGCTCCCGTTTCCCCTGAGTTTGTTCTGCTCCTGCTTGTCCTGGGGAGGGGTGGGCAACTGGTGCCCCTCCGGATGTTCAGGGGCTTCGCCTCGCGTCGGCTCTAGCCAACTCCGCTAACGGTGGGGGATGATGGGGGTTGCATTCCAACAACATCTGGAGGGCCACAGGTTTCTCTCCCCCACTCCCCCAATCGATAAAGAGCATGGAAGTCCCGCCGTCCGCCTCTTCCCCCAGCCACCCCCCTCCCGGCTCCTGTGAGGTCAGCAGGGCAGGGGCATCACACTTCGAGGCCCATCTTCAGAGCCATATGGGCTAGAAGCTTGCTTTTATTTTAAAAAAATCTGAAAGCTGAGATACTCAGGAAGTTGAATCCTGCGCTCGATCACACCATAGAATCGTAGAGTTGGAAGGGGCCTCTAAAGCCATCGAGTCCAACCCCCTGCTCAGTGCAGGAATCCGCCTTAAAGCATCCCTGACAGATGGGTTGTCCAGCTGCCTCTTGAAGGCCTCTAGTGTGGGAGAGCCCACAACCTCTCTAGGTCACTGGTTCCATCATCGTACTGCTCTAACCGTGAGGAAGTTTTTCCTGATGTCCAGCCGTGCTTTCGCAGTCTCTCTCTGCCCGTCACAACGGCAGCATGTTATGGGAGGGACGTGATCCGGCAGATCCCATGTGTGCACACAACCCCGGAGGGCTTCTAGACTTGTAGGTGGGTCACGCTGAGTGGGATGACGGCGGCCTGGCTGGTCTTCTGGAGGCACCCCCCCCTTAAAAATACTGGCTCCTCCCAGGACTCCCTCCCCCCCCCCCCAACACTGCTAGGAACTGCCTGCACTTCAATACACTCTTCATTAACGCTAAGATAATTCTAAGAATCAAAGAGCTTTTTTCTCCCCTCTCCAGCTGGCGGAGATGAAAGCTACCGAGAGGAGTCTGCGCATCCGCCTGAAGACCCTGACCAACGAGCTGGCCTTGTACAAGAAAGGGTGAGCGCTTCTGGCCAACTGCGCCGTGGCCTGTCTCGGCAGGCGGGCCCTCGGGCCCGTCTCTCCGCCGCGTGGCCCCGCTGCCTCTCTAGCCCCGGCCGTCTTCCTCCTCTTCCCTTCGCAGGCGCTTCAGCCCCGCCGGACCGTCTCCCCAAAGCCGCTCCGCCGCCTCGCACGATTTCTCTCACCCCGCCCTGACGCGGACCGGCGCCAAGAAGAGAGACGGCCACCGCTCCACCTCGGGGGAGCGCTCGAACTCCCGGGAGCGCAGTGGGGCCTGGGGGCCCAGCCGGCAGCGGTCCACATCCAGGGAGGGGCGCAGCGGGAGCCAGGGCCGCCTCCCTCGGCAGTCCCCGTCTCCTGCAGGTGAGTCGGGGCGGGCGGGAGGGGGAGTGAGCGGTCCTTGCCCCTTTTCTCCGCACCAGGTTGGCCTCACTAGCCCAGGGACTCCTAGGAAGCTCCACCTTCCAAGGGCTGCTGTGACTTCAGCGTGTGGCTGTACTGCCCTTTTTACAGGCACCCCCTCCCCAGTTTGCCTTTTAGGGGAGCTACTGTGATCAGCAGTTCCGAATTCTGTGCAGGCAAAGGCACATTTTGTAGTTAAGCCAATGCATGTAGATTGGGTTGTATTTCACACCCACCCACCCACTTCAGCACAGGAGGCTGCATTGTTTTGAACGACGTCCCTAGGACAGGTGTGGGCAGACTTCAGCCTTTTGGGATCCATTTAATAATAATAATAATTTATTTCTTACCTGCCTCTCCACTTGGATTGAGGCGGGGAACAACACTTTTAACTAGAACCTGGAGGGCCGCCGGGTTCAAGCAAAATGCAAAACGTGGCTCTGGATGCACCCCATGATCCAGATGCTGGTTTGGCCGGCATGTACAATCACAAATCTACACCTGACTTACTACAAACGAGAGACTATAACAACCTAATTGCTTTTATTAAACCATGGGGAGTCCCAAAGCCCTTGCTGATCCCCTGAAAATCATCTCGCAATTTACCAGTAGATCCCACCTCCCTGCTGCCCGTCCCCCCCGTCCTGGGACATCCCCACTGTTGCAACGTCCTGCTTCGAGTAAGAGGTCAGGTGCTTCGCTGTTCCTCCATGGGCGAGTAGAACCAAGCCCTCCCGTGCCGGGGCTTCAAAGCCAGACCGGTCCTTTGGAAACTCTGCCCTGCAGAGAGCTGGCGCAAGAAGTCCATTGTGAGTGAGGGAGGAAGCAGCAGCCAGGCACCTCTCCACCGTGCCTGGGTCCAGCTCCAGCTGAGAGCCCCCTCCCTCCTGTTACCAACTGTCTCTGCAGAGGCCTCCAATGAGGGAGGAAGCAGCAGCCAGGCACCTCTCCACCGTGCCTGGGTCCAGCTGAGAGCCCCTTCCCTCCTGCTGTCAACTGTCTCTGCAGAGGCCACCAGTGAGGGAGGAAGCAGCAGCCAGGCACCTCTCCATCATGCCTGGGTCCAGCTCCAGCTGAGAGCCCCCTCCCTCCTGCTACCAACTGTCTCTGGAGAGGCCACCAGTGAGGGAGGAAGCAGCAGCCAGGCACCTCTCCACCGTGCCAGGGTCCAGCTCCAGCTGAGAGCCCCCTCCCTCCTGTCAACTGTCTCTGGAGAGGCCACCAGTGAGGGAGGAAGCAGCAGCCAGGCACCTCTCCACCGTGCCTGGGTCCAGCTCCAGCTGAGAGCCCCCTCCCTCCTGCTGTCAACTGTAACTGCTGAACTTTGCAACTAAGATTGTAGTGCCTGAAATTGCTTTCCTTTTCCTCCTCCTCCTCCTCCTCCCTCCCAATCCCATTTCCTTTTGTGTCATGTCTTTTAGATTGTAAGCCTGTGGGCAGGGACTGTCAAGAAATACTTTTGTAAGCCGCTGTGAGAGCCTTTTTTGGCTGAACGGCGGCATAAAAATCCTTAAATAAATAAAATAAATAAATAAATATTGCAATTTGCCCCTCTGTCTCTTTCCCTCCCGTAGGCAGCCGGGAGCCACGCTTTGACCCCACGGCCTTCGTGAAAGCCAAGGAGCGCAAGCAGAAGGAGGCGGAGCAGCGAAAGTGAGTCGCTCTTTCTCCGGAGAGGGCCCCCTCCCCTCCCTGTCCCGGGCCTGCCAGAGCCAGAAACGGGACCGTTGTCCGTGCTGATCCTCCTCTCTCTCTCCACTCCAGCAAGCGATGCCTCCGGCGGGGGGCGGGAGACACCCCGCCTAGCGGGTGGCATCACCGTGCGCAGCCCCGGGGCCCGTCGGCGTTCAGCAACAGCGGCCTTAGCAAAACCCGGGGCAGGAGTTCTTCAGGTGTGTCTTGCTGGGCTGTTGCTGCCCGTTTCTGTGCCAGCCAGATTATTTTATTATTTATTTTATTATCAGCTATTATTTATACCAAGGGTGGGGAACCTCTGGCCGGTGGGGGGGGGGGCAGACCCACCTCTCCAGGGTTCTGCAGATGGCTCTTCTTCCCTTTTCTGCCCCATTCTAAAAGCCTGAAACGCCTCTCCTCAGGCTTAGTTACTGGCAGTAAGAGCGTTGGGCTCAAATGTACCGATACGGGAGGAGGCGTTCCTTCAGATAGCCTGGCCCCAAGCCGTTTAAGGCTTTAAATGTTAATACCAGCACTTTGAATCGGGCCCGGACCTGGACTGGCAGCCAATGAAGCTGGAAAAGGACTGGCGTGATGTGGTCTCGTCGGCACTCGACAAGGGACGTGTGTGAATCTGCCTCCCCAGCCTCCATCACCCCAGGCGGGGCCTTGCATATCCCTCGATCTCATCTCAAACCACCCTCTTTTCCGCAGTGGAAAGTTTCCGCAGCAGGCGCTCGTCAGCGAGCTCGGGGAGCGAAATGGACGATTACTCTGAGCCTGCCGCGCCGAGGTAAAGAAACGGGGGCGGAGGGAGAGGCGGGTCCGAGGCTGGGTCCCCTGTAAGTTGCACGTAGCCCCCGAGTCTCTTCTCCGCCGAAGCTCCGAGCTTAATTTTCTGGTTCTTCCGGAGGCGGAATCGAATCGGTTTGATAATGCTGTGGCAAGAATTTCCAGGGTGGAGAAGGTGGCTTGTTCCGCTTCTCGTAGCTTAAGGCGGGAGCCGGCCCGGGCTGGTTTCCGCGCTGGTCCTGCCCCTGTCTGATCTCTTGTGCGTTTTTCCCCCAGGGGCAGGAGGCGTGTGGCGAGGGGCAGGAAGCCCTTGAGCTCCTCCTCCTGGAACGGCCCCACTCTGGTAAGTGGCCCGGAGGGGCGGCCAGGGAGGGTTCTGGTCCGGTGGGACTCCTGGGCTCCCTTGTTTATTTATTTGTTACATTTCTATACCGCCCAATAGCCGAAGCTCTCTGGGCGGTTCACAAAAATTAAAGCCGTCACCGTGTTAAAAGCACAAATACAAAAATACAGTATCAAAAGCACTTCCCAGCCTTCTCTGTGCCCAGCAGAGACGAAATGACCGACGCTCCCCGTTCTCCCGCGCAGGTTCCCCGGGCAGACGGCGGCCGCCGCCGGAAGCACCTGGCCAGCACTCCCACCCCCGGCAAGCGAGGGGATAAAGGTAAACCCTTCGGAGCCTCCGCGAGGACCAGGCAGCGTCCTTCCCCGAGGACCCGGCGCCCTTGCCCTGATGTGTTGGACTGCAGTTCCCATCATCTCTGGGCTGGGGGCTGGTGTGAGTTGTAGTCTAACACGTCTGGAGGGCGCCGAGACAGGGCAGAAGGGCTTCCCTCTGCTGCAGTCAGTGGAGGCCGGCGGCTCCGAGGTCAGTGGGGCGGTGAATCCGCTCCGGGTTTCAATCAGAACTCTAAAGGACCGATCCAAGGTGCTCCTTTATAGAGTTCTGACTGAAACCCGGACCGGATTCACTGCCCCGCTGCCATCTAAGCTGCCTTGGACTTCGATGCAGGGCTCTGTGAGTAGAACTGCCCGCTTGCTGGTCTTCGATACAGACCTGCCCATTTCTGGATAGACTTCGGGCTGGATCCCCGAAGAACGGCTCCGGGGTTTGGGGCAACAGGGCCCTGAGACCCTCGCCCCACAATCCCCCTGATCTGCCTGGCGCAGGGCATTATGGGAAAGCTCCCCGCCTCTCCGTCTGGGCGACGCAGCCCTCCCCCTCGCTGCTTCCCCCCCCCTCCGAACCTCCCGGCCGACGGTCACGCTGTCGTCTTGCCCGACAGAGAACCTGTACGACGAGCCGTCGGCTGACCTCTCCGAGATCGACGCGCGGCTGCAGGCCCTGCAGGAGTACATGAATAAACTCGAGACGAGGACGTAGCGGCTGCGGCAGAGCAAGGCGGGAAGGCCGCTCAGCCCTGCGATGGCGCGGGGACTCGTCTACCGAGAACGGGCCAAAATCCAGAGGTCCCCCTTTCCCACCCACCCCATTCTGGGGTCCTTCTTTTAACTTTGTGTACAGGAGGCGACGGGCCTGGACGAGGTTTTGGGGGTGGGGGTGGGAATCATGGGCTCGTTAACGTTCGCACGCAGAAACACTCACGCCTGGTGGGGTTTTAAATCGGCGGGGGCCTCTTTGGCAGAGTAGAAGCTTCTGAGAGGTTTTCTTTCCTCCTCTGATGCTGCTTCGCATCCTTGCGGTGTGCTGGACGCGAGGCGCGGAGTATTTCAGCCGTACCCTTCCAATAGCCAATCTTGCCTTAAATGGGGGTTGTGGGAGAGGAAAGCACCCCTCGGCCACCGGATCGTTCCCCCTTTGAAAAGCTCTCCTGCTAATTCCTCCTCTCCGCGTGATTCTGATCCTTAAAAAGACGAAGCTAGGCCTTGATTCCAGCCTCCCTCCGGGATGACCGGACATTGGGGTACACGCTTGAGCCTCTTTCGGGAGAGGAGACGCAGCCAGGCCCTGGTGTCGGGCAGTCTTTCCCCAACCCGACGCCCTCCAGGTGGGCTGGACTGCAGTTCCCAGCTTCCCTCACAATTGGCCATGCTGGCTGGGGCTAATGGGAGTTGGAGTCCAACAACATCTGAAGGGGCCGCAGGTCTCCACCCCTGGCCTACGTGCTGAGTGCGGATAATGGGAATGCCACGCGCCAGTTTTCCTTCCGTTGGGGCGGGCTCCCGAGGGAAGCTGGCCTGACCATGTGGCTGGTTTTAAAATATATACACGGTATATACGTGTGTGTGTGTGTATTCAAGTTGCTTTTGACGTGTCGTCTTTAGACCTGACGCCTCGGTGGGGAGCATGTGTGCAAGTGAGTGTGCATCAGGCAGCCTTCCCAAGCCTTCCCCATGTGTTGGACTGCAGCTCCCATCATTCCCAAGCAGGGGTGATGGGAGCTGCAGTCCCCACACCTCAAGAGAGCACCAGGTTGAGGGAGGCTGTTCTAAGGCCCCCCCAGACTTCCTCCACTGTGCCCAGGCCAACCGAGTTCTCCGCTTTGGCCAGTTTTAACCACTCCGACGCAGCGGCTGAGGCGGCGCTTCGGTCTCTCCACTAGCAGGCAGGCTCTTCGCCCCGCGTGTGATCTCTTCTCCACGCTCTGAAAACTTCCCCCACTTCTGATCCCAGAAATGGATGGCGGCGGCCTGCTGCCCCCGCCTGCCCGCGTCCTGATTGTGCTCTGTGCCGTGCCGTGCTGTGCCGTGGGCGGCGGCCCTTTTGTAAATAAACCTTTTTTCTAACGTCGTGGTGTCCGTCTGGTTCAGTGGTGTCTCGGCCCTGCTGGGTCGGACCAAAGGTGCCTCTAGTCCAGCTACCCGCTTCCCACTGGAGAGCCCACAAGAAGAGAGGCACAGGAGCTGTAGCGGCGGTTGCTCTATTAGATGGAACAGAGAACTGCAACTCCCAGCATTCCCCAAACCAGAATGCTGGGAGTTGTAGGACTTTAGGACGGTGTCCCTTAACGGGCTTTGCCCAACACGCAGTGTCCACCATCGGCCCCGGTCAGCATGGCCTGGGATATCTGGGATTATGGGGGTTATAGTCCAGAACAGCCTTCCACAACCTGGGGCGCTCCAGATGTGTTGGACTGCATCTCCCAGAATGCCCCAGCCAGCTGGCTGGGGCATTCTGGGAGTTGTAGTCCAACGCATCTGGAGCGCCCCAGGTTGAGGAAGGCTGGTCCAGAACATCCAGAGGGGTGCCATGTCGGAGAAGGCTGACCTAAACTAGTGGCCGTCACGCTAACATGTTGGCTGCAAACTGCTGATCCGTTGGATGTTATTTGTCCCAGGGGAAGCTGTCGGAGGGAACTCTGGTTGCTGCTAGGGTAGCAAAGAACTAGTACCTGCGTAGGTGAAGGGGAGCAGAAGCAGAGTGACGCTCAGTGGTGCTGGGGAAGGTGGGTAGAAATTAGAGTCGGCATTGGGGGCGCGAAGGAAGGCCAGAGGGCAGCAGCAGAGAACAGGCATCTCAACGATCGATGGAGTCGTGAAGCAGAACCATCGTCCTCGGCATTCTTCTCTTGGAACGGCTGCCCTCCTCAAAAAATGTCAACGTTTAGGCAAAGCGATCCCATTGCAACCCAGTAAGGGAGATACTCTGTTCTGGCCGTATCCCATGCGTGCTCAGCCCAGGAGAGGCAGGGAAAGCGCAACTTGAAAATACAAAAATAACACATGGGACAGGCCAAACGGCTGAGACAGTTACAAGCAGGTGAAGAAGCAATGGATCTCGCTGGGATTTGAAGGGTGGGGGGGACAGTGGAAGGCTTCACCTGTTCCTAGTTCCAGCTGATGCATTTTTTTTCTTTTAAAAAAACCACCGCCCTGCATGTGAAATGCCAAGGCACATTTAACTCCACGCACCTACTGTATTTCTTCGATTGTAAGACGCCATCGATTGTAAGACACACACTAATTTCAGTACCACCAACAGGAAAGAAAAGAAACCTAAGACACACCCACGATTCTAAGACGCACCCCATTTTTAGAGATGTTTATATGGGGGGGGGGGTCTTAGAATCGAAGAAATAGGGTATTTTGGCCTTAAGATGTTGACTGCAGGGAACGGCTGTCAGGAGGCAAATTATTGCCAAGGTCCCCAGCCTCAGCTTGGCTTGGGAATTAAACCCTCCGGGAGACGTTTTTCCATGCCCCAGATGTGAGAAAGCAAACTACGTGAAGAAGGAAGAGCACTCTGCACATGTTCAGAGGCGCTTCCTCTTGATGCACGTGTTCCAGGATTGAGCCCTGCACCCGCCCGCCCCAGTCAAAGGAGATCCTTACAGGACTGAGCTTGGACTCTGTTTAAGCCCTGACTCCATCCCTCAGCCATATTCTGTGTTGTCGTCATCCTGGTGCCATACAGATCACCAGCAAAGTGAGGGTTACAGAATCTAGCAAGGAAGGGAGGAAAGAAATTGACAGAGAAAAGGCCAGTCTCCCAGTTCCAGCCAAAGTGTGCAGGGGAGTCGGAAGGAAACGTAGCACGATGCAGCAGCAACTTCACGTGGAATGCCTGTAGGATGGAGCCCTAAGGCGCTCTGATTCAGAGGGGACATTCCCCGACAGCCTACGAAGCCAACAGGTGAGCCGACACCGCTGAATTCTCCTGTTCCCTTCTTGTTTGTTCTTCCTGACACCTGTGACTTCAAAACCTATCAGAATTCTGCATGCATAAGAGCATGGATTGATACAGGGCATCGTGGGGGTTTGTGTGCAGCGAAAGCAGAGAACGAATTGTTTAAAGTCCAGTCTTGGGGCAGGGGGGAGAGTCAGATCTGAGGCATTTGCAACTGCATTTTTTGGCTGGGTTTCTCAGAGTGTGTGGGGGGGGAGACATTTGTGAAGGAAAATCATCTTCGTAGCCACCACAGGGCAGTGGAGATCACCCGAACGTAGAGATTTTATGCTCTTGGATGCGCTGTGGACGTCTGGATTGTCTCTCCAACAAAGAGAAATCAAAGAAGCAGGCGGTTATATTATTTATTAAATTTATTCATTTATTAAAACATTTATATTCCACTCTCTATCACTGGGAGCTCAGGGTGGCGTACAGATAAAATCAGAACAATGTAAACAGAGATAATATATACAGCTAAAAACATATTAAATCGTTAAAACCAGTATAATTTTTTTTTGAAAAAGCAATAAAAACAAAACTCTGTAACCATGGAGAATTTAGAATTTGTATCAAAGATCCAGAATCCCTCCTCTTGAGTTTTTTTTGGGGGGGTTGGGGTTGGGGTCTGCTTGGTCACAGCAGACCCTGTGAGGTTTGTCTCTCATTTTTTGGGAAGCGCCAATGTGCATTTAACATCACCATATATTTAACTATCTTTTTAATGCTGAATTTGTGTCATTTCATCAGTTTTCTATTTCCACCTCCCTGCCCATTCAATCAAATTATTATTATTATTATTATTATTATTATTATTATTATTATTACCGTATTTCTTCAATTCTAAGACGCACCTTTTTCCCCATATAAACATCTCTAAAAATGGGGCGTGTCTTAGAATCGCAGGTGTATCTTAGGTTTTTTTTTTTTCTGTTGGTGGTACTGAAATAAGTGTGCGTCTTACAATCGATGGCGTCTTACAATCGAAGAAATACGGTATTATTAGAGCTTAAAGCTGGTTCACTTTGCAATATCCTAGCTCAAGGTTCTCTCCCTTGCCCCACTTGCACAGGTTGGGGGGTGAGGTGGCAAAGCGCATCAGATTTGTGGCTCCAGATCGTGTACACATTATTTATAAACCAACATCCACAATGATAGAAGAATGTTGCTCTCCAGGGCCCTTTCCCTAAGGGCCTCACCTGTGATGGAGCGCAGCCGCGCTGACCTGCATGCATTCAAAGGGATATGACAGGCTCCCCGTGGAGCTCAAGAGATATTTGCTTGGTCTGGAGGTTCCTTTAGATGTCAGAGATCAGAGAAAGGGGAGTGATCTTGAACTTCGGAGTTTACGGGGTCCTTTCCCTTCTTCCCCGACATACTGTTTCCAAGACCAGCCAGCCACATGGCCTGTGGGAAAGCCGCAAGGGCAACACCTTTTCTCTATCTGCCCCTGACATGGTACAATGACTCGGAACACGGAGTTTCCGTATTGCTATGCTAGCTTGTAGCTTTTGGTGAGAGGCTTTATATATATATATATATATATATATATATATATATATATATATATATATATATATATTCTAAATTTCCAAACAATACAAACAATACAATATAAAATAATACCCCATAATACATAATACATACTAAACAAATTAATAAACATATATTTTAACTTAATTCCGTTTAATCTAATCATTGATTAACATTAACGTGCTCCCTCAACCCAGGGATCTTATTCTGCTTTCCAAATTCTCATTAATTCCTCTGGAGGTGTTTTCCCTCTCCCCTTTAATAATACAACATCCAAAAACTGTTTGCATATTACTTCAAAATAATTCGTTTTTGTCATTCCTCTTCTGACTCTCATGTTACGTGTTAATTTATCGTTAATAGCAATCAATATCCCATATTTCTTTGTACCAATCTTTCTATATGATGATCCCCTTGAACCTTCCAGTTCCTGGATATCATTAATCTTGCAGCTGCTAACAAATTCGTTATCAATTCTTTTATCTCTTGATTACAATTCAATTCTTCACACACTGATAACAATGCCACAGTTGGTGTCTCTTCTATCTCCATTCCTATAATTTCTTTTATCTCATTAAACACCATTTTCCATAATTTTTGTACAAATTTACTAGGGCTGTACACGGACCCCCCGCTCCGCCTTGATCCGCCTAGTCTCCGCTCCGCTGCAGAGCTCCAGCTCCAAATCGGAGCTTCGCAGTGGTGGGGGGCGGTGCCAGTTAAGGCCCCCTCCCTCCTCCCCCTTACCTGCTTCCGTCCCGGCCCGCCACCAGCTTCCCTAGAGCCCACGGCTCAACCAGGTACTGTAGGCCCCTCTTGCGGCCTACACTTCCGGGTTGAGCCGCAGGCTCTAGTGAAGCCGGCAACAGGCCGCGATGGGCGCAGGTAAGACCCCCCTCCCCCTTGCCCCCTTACCTGGCTCTGCTGCTGTCGCCGCCCCCTTATCTTTTTTGCGAAGCTCCGGATTGAGGCGAAGGATCTGCCTTCACCTCGATCTGCTCTGCTGCTCCCCCGATCCTCTTCGCCGCCGCCTTAAGGGGAGGCGAAGCACCCCAATCCGCTTCTGCTTCTCCGGTCCAAGGAGAAGCGGAGCACAGCCCTAAAATTTACATTCCCTTGGTGAGAGCTTATCCTTCATTAGTTTGTCCAGACTTCTCCACATCTGTTTTCCAGATGTGTTGGACTACAACTCCTAGCATGGCCCAGAGAGCTAAGGGGCAAACTGGAAGTCATACTGTGGATCGACCCATCTGGAAGACACTAGGCTGGGGAAAACAGGTCTCATCCGTTCAAGGAGTCATTCACACCATGCGTCGTCAATTTGAACAAGACCGTGCCACATTGCAGTGTGCCACCACCACTAACATTAGTAGCTTTAAAAGGGGGGATTTAGGACCAGCCTTAGAGCAAAGATTAACGGCTACAACAAGGAAGAACTATGAGCCTGTGTTTTGCATGCAAAAGGTCTCAGGATCAACCCACAGTGTTTCCAGGTATTCGGGTTTGAAGGGACCCTGTCTGAAACCCTGGGGAGTTACCGCCACTCAGTGTGGATCAGGGGTGGTGGGCAGAAGGCAGGTGTGGATCTTCTGGCTGGATCATCTCTGGCTGATTTGCAGTATATTAGCAAGGATTTCTAATACAGGATGCTCTTTTGCAGCAGCAGCGAATGGCTGCACACGCACCCCACACACACACACTTATATCACAGAAATGAAGAAAGCCTGCGTTAAAACAGGAGTTGCCTTTTGTGATCTCCATTCAGTTCTAGTACTCCAAACCCAATTCCTGCGCACAGAACTCTTGAATTCTCGGTGTACGTCTTTTGCACCAGGCTCCTCCGATGGTTGGCTTTCAGGTAACTAGCAAAAAAAACCCAAAGTAAATCCCGCAAGTCCATCCCTGGTGTAGGCAACGTAACGCTTGATGGAGTGATATTCTGATTTAGTAAAAAAAAAAACAGCTACTTAGGCTAAGACGCCAAATTAGGGAACAGCAGCGAACTATCGAAGTGAAGACCTTCTTCTTTAAGCAGGCATTTAATTTTTAAACTGTTGCTCTGATTAGGACATAATACTGTTAATAATATTACATTATTATTATTAAAATTATTATTAATTTTGCTGGTGGCTCAATGTTTTAAATAGTTAAAACATAGTTAAATAGTTAAATCCGGCTATTGAGCGGTATAGAAATGTAATAAATAAATAAATACATAAATAAAAATTGCATTAATTGGGTGCATTTATTGATGCCTTTTTATTTGTTTGTTTGTTGGTAATTCTGTTGTTGTTTCTAAACTGCTCCGGGGGCATTTTAAAGTTGGGCCGTACACAAATCTAACAAAATACTAAATAAACCAATAAATATGTTCCTAACAGGAAAATCGAACCTGCAAGTTCATAGGGAATCTACTGGGTGTGTGTCTGTTGCCTCCAATCCATTCGGTCCAGCAATTTTCTCGAATCCCTATGACCGGCAGCCGATTTACCTTCCAGGGGGGCAAAATAAACCTCCGAGACTCACAAAACATCCATTCAGTTGCCAGAGTGGTTGTCTCCCCGCTCCCCTGCACTCATTTAGCCACAGGGATGGGATTGATTGATTTGCTTCTGTTAAAAGGAAGGCAAATAACGGCGCTGAAAACCCTGTCTCCTTTTAATCGCCGGAGACCATTTTGCTCAAAATTGCCATCAGTCACGCTGGGGTGAAATTCGACTGCCGCTTAAAACGTGCCGTGCGGAAGTGTTCTTGCCTCTGCCTCAACCGGCCTCCCGCAACCTGGAACCCTCCCAATGTGGGGGATTGCAACTCCCATCATCTTCATCCAGCCAAGCTAGCTGGGAAATGATGGGGGTTGTAGTCCAACCCACGTAGAGGGTACCGAGTTGGGGAAGGCTGACGTGGTCATTGATCATCCTCTCCTCCTCAAATGATTTGTCTAATTGATAAATCCCCCAAAAAGGCCATGCAAGCTGGGGGCCACATCTCTCTCTCTTCTCTCTCTGCAGACGCCCTGGATGATGGCAGCCAATGGCAGCCAGCCGTGGAACTGGACCCTCCCGGAAGACCCCTTTGTGGGCCTGCAGCTCCTGCTGCGGTTCCAGCCGCTCTTTGTGCCTCTCTACTGCCTCCTGGTGGTGGTGGCGTGCCTGGGCAACTCCTTCTTGGTGTTGTGCATCGTGGCCAACCCGAAGCTGCACACCGCCACCAACGTCTTCCTGGGCAACCTCTCGGCGGGCGACCTGCTGATGTGCCTGGCCTGCGTGCCCCTGACCGTCTCCTATGCCTTCGAGCGGCGGGGCTGGCTCTTCGGGCAGGCCATGTGCCACGGCGTCATCCTCCTGCAGGCGGCCACCGTCTACGTGTCCGTCTTCTCCCTGGCGGCCATCGCCCTGGACCGCTACGTGGTGGTGGTCTACCCCGTGCGCAGGCGCATCCCCATGCGCTCCTGCGGGCTGGTGGTGGCTGGCATTTGGCTGGCCTCCCTGGTGCTGGCAGCACCGCCTTCCGTCCATTCCGCCTACCTGGACCTCAGCAGCACCGGCCACGACCTGTTCATCTGCGAGGAGTTCTGGAGCCACCGGGAGGCCCAGCGCTTGGCCTACTCATGCGCCATGCTCCTGGTGAGCTACCTGGTGCCCCTCTCGGCCGTCACCATCTCCTACTGCTCCATCCTGGCCCATCTCCGCCGGAGGAGCATCTCGGGCCTGGCCAACCCCAGCCGGGTCCAGTGGAACAAGCAGAAACGCAAGACGTTCGTCCTCTTGCTGGTCTCCATCTTGGCCTTCTGCCTGTGCTGGCTGCCCCTCCAGGTCCTCAACCTCCTGAGAGACCTGGACCCCGACTTCTCCATCCTGAGCAAGAGGTACATCAACGTGGCCCAGCTCACCTGCCACTTCACCGCCATGACCTCCGCCTGCTACAACCCGTTCATCTACGCCTCACTCCACCGCAAGTTCAGGGCTCACCTGCGGCATCTCTTTTGCCCCAGGAAGAGCGGCCAGGAACGGCCCGTGCGCCCTTCCGAGTCGACACGAGGCAATGCCTGCCTTGGCCACATCCTGGACACCACCAGAGTGTGAGCGGCAGGAAGACGGTGATATCGTCTTCCCGCTCTGAAGAGGGAGCATCTCACACCCAAATGTGGCCGCTCCCACGGGCAAAATGTACTGTTGGGTAGTGAAAGGCACCAGCAATAACTCTCCCATGGATTTGATTTTCTTTGCAAGAGAGAGCACAGGAAAATGATGGTGCGTTTGTAATATCCATCCATCCATCCATAGCATTTTTCTCCTGCCATTTACAAGATTAAGGGCACACCCTTATGCATGTTTGACAGGCATAGGGGGACTCAAACTCCCAGCATGCCCCAGCCAGCAAGGTGCCAAAATTGAGAAGGCCTTCCTCTACACCATGGCCAAACAAATCTCAGAAGGCTGCAATATGAACTGAAAAGGCCTTCCCCCTCAGGACGTAGAGACCGGGGCGGTCAGTACGGGAGGAGGCAGTCTCTCCGATAACCTGGTCCTTCTGGGAAATGCGTGTGGGGTAACTGGCCACACCCACCATGGCAGCCATTCTGTGAGAACACCCACGACGCACTCTCAACATTCCAAATGTGCCCATCGACCAAAAAGTTTGGGGTCCTTTGGTCCCATTCATTTCAGTGGATCTACTCAAAGTAGCCTCGGATCCAACCTTCCGTTTTTAAAAAGCCTACCGGGGACTTCCACTTGCACCGTGTCCCTGTAGCTATCTGTGCTCTCACGGACCCAGCGCGCAGTTGTCCTTCCGACAGCTTTTCACTTGCGTTATTTTTATTAAACACTCCTAAATATAGGGATGTTTAATAATAATAATATGGCATGTTGCAGAAGGGGCACCTGAGGGCTGAGAGAACGAGGCCGGGTTCATGGCTGAAGCAAGATTCAAACTCAGGACCAGTGCTGGCTCCAGGGTTTTGAGGGCCCATAGCTACGTCCCCTCTCAGCGGGGCCCCTCCCTGAGGGTGTCTACCTTCGCAACGGCATTGTCACCAGCTGCTCCACCTCCTCTTCATGGCTGCCACTGAGTTGCCCGGGCCAAAGCAAGACGCGGTGGGCGAACAAGCAGGTTACCATGATGAAGAGGAGGAGGAGGTTCTTGCCAGCGGGCCCCTCTGGGGCGTGGGCCCTCGACCCGTGCCCAGTCAGGCCTCCCCTTTTGCCTGGCCCTGCTCAAGTCCTCCACATCCGTGGTCCCTTTGCAACTCCGCTTTACGACTCCGTGAACGTCCAAAGGAGGAGGCGTTCTCTGAGGTTTTTGTCAGCAAATGCCAAGAAGGAGTCATGAAATGTCAGAATTAATTCCATTTGGAAAAGCTCTCTTGGGAGGATGACCTGCCACCTCCCGCTACACATTCTGCAGCTCCTTTGTGGAAAATTCCATTTCCTTAAGAAGAGGCAACAGAAAATTGGAGACGAAGCAGAAGAAAGCTTTATAATAACTTTTCTCAGGCCCAAGAGGCAGGAGGGAGCCAGGCAGCGCCAAAGTGGTGGAGGTCTGACGGGTGCCGCCGGCTACCCAAAATCAAGTTCGCCATTGCAGTAACTGATTTTGGAGACTGAGGCCCGGGAAATGAAGCGGGAGCGGCATCAGGCCGAAAAGGGGCTGTGTGCTTTTCCGATTCAGTTGCAGGCGAACCTCAGAAATGAAGCTGAACTTTCCATTGTGGTTAATCAAAAGAAAAGTCTCGGTTAGCCTTCCCCAGCCGGACACCCTCCAGGTGGGTCAGACTACAGCTCCCATCACCCTCAGTCAGCAGACCATGGCCTGCACTGACTGGAGATGATGGGAGTTGCACTCCAACAGGCCTGAAGGGCGCTAGCACGGGAAATGGTGGTCTGGGTCTTTGCATTGTTTGAACACAAAGGTAGGGAACGGTGTGGTGTGTGTTGGTGGACTATAATTCCTGTCATGCCTGAGCATTGGCCATGCTGCCTGGGGCTGAGGGGAACTGGAATCCAACAGATCCCCCACCTACTGACTTAAGGAAGAACAGCGCAATCCTAGAATCCTAGAATCCTAGAATCATAGAATAGCAGAGTTGGAAGGGACCTACAAGGCCATCGAGTCCAACCCCCTGCTCAATGCAGGGATCCACCCTAAAGCATCCCTGACAGATGCTTGTCCAGCTGCCTCTTGAAGGCCTCTAGTGTGGGAGAACCCACAACCTCCCTAGGAAACTGATTCCATTGTCGTACCGCTCTAACAGTCAGGAAGTTTTTCCTGATGTCCAGCCGGAATTTGGCTTCCTTTAACTTGAGCCCGTTATTCCGTGTCCTGCACTCTGGGAGGATTGAGAAGAGATCCTGGCCCTCCTCTGTGTGACAACCTATACGTTTTGACTCCAAATAAAGTGTGCGCCGGATTGCTATTTGATTTCAAGAGGCCCAGGTTTGTAGACCACAGTCCACGGTGTCAGGAGCTGTACGGATTGCAAAGCAGTGACCATAGAAAGGCAACAGTCTGGGGGCTTTTGAAGGAAAAGCCCCCGGTAGTAGAATCTTCTCCTTCAAGTCATTCAAGTGATGCATCTTAATTTCTGCCATTTGGACACGAGAAAGCGAGTCCATACCACCACCACCACCACCACCGCCGCTGAGAATTCGATTTGTACAATATAAATCCTTGTTTTGGCTTCTGGCCCTGCTGTCTCACGTCCCGCTCCATCGCTGCCTGTGCGCAGTCCCTGCTATCGAACAGATTTTGTCAGCTGCCGTGATGGTGGAGGCATTAAATGTGTTCTGAATAAAGGCTATTGGACTCTTTTTCTTTTTAAGAAGGAAGTGGGTCCACGTAGCCCAGCAATCCCAGTTCCCATGTGGCCAAGTAGCTGCCTCTAAGAAGTCCACAAACAGGACATGAGGACTTTATTCCCCCACCACCACCACACACACACACAACAGCATGCAAAATACAGACATAGGCTGCTTCACAAGGACCTTGGACAGCTCTTTTAGAGTCTGACTGGTTCTGACTGAAACCCGGAGCGGATTCGCCGCCCCACTGGCATCGGAGCCGCTAACCTCCATTGCCCTCCACTGTTCCATGGCTTCCACTTCCCCTGCTTCTTCAATGACTCTCCATCCCCTGTCTACTATTCCTTCCAATCCTGGCATGTTCGGGAGTGCTGCTTGCTCCTTCTGCCAAATGGCACCTGTTCCTTTGCCCCAAATCCCTGTCCTGACTGTGCCGCTGCTCAGAGGAGACCAATTCAAGGACTAATAGGGCTCAGAGCCGGCCCCAGAGAGGTCTTTAAGTACGTTGCATTTGGAGTGGGAGCTTCCCAGGGGTGAGGACCGAAGCAAGGGGTGAGTCAGCAAAAAGGCAGGGCAAAGGAACAGCGCAGGGTTCGCGGCCTAGCGGGCATGCATGGCAGCTGCTACCCTCTTGAGGACTAGAAGAATGCCTAGTGACAGGCCGCTAATCTTCACAAAGATGGCCTTTCTGCCAATCTGGATAGGAGACTGAGAAGAGCCCTCCACACGCCCCTCTGACTTCCCTGCTCTGGCGGCTGTCGAGTTTTGCGGCCACCTGAAGCCTCATTTTTACATTCGGCCATTTTTCCTGAGCCGAAGAGTTTGGAATCAGCAGGGAGGCGGGCAGGAGAGCGGTCACCTCCCCAGGTAATAAGAAAAACAACCCTGTAGAAACAGAAGCGCCCCCCCCTTGCACAACCTCGCTCCCTTAATGATCTCCGATTCACTTGGCCTGGTCGTTTCGTCCCCTGGACCACCCGTGGGTCGTGTCGAAAGAGGCCAGCAGCAGGAGGCCGATGAGAGCACAAGGATGCTGAAATGCAGCAGTCAGGGTTATTTGGAGAACACGGTCGATATGGCCACTGAAGTGACACGCAAGAGCGCTCCCTCGCCTTGGAAGGGAGTCAATACCAGGGTGGCTGGGGGTCTTCTTTGATGGAGGACTGCCCTCTGTTTTAAAGGCAACCTCTATCAGCTTCATCCCCCGTACCTGTTTCCCTCAAATTATCCCCTACAGCGCTAAGCTTGGTTGTCAAAGAACATCTAGATTACGCAAGAGCTTAGAGAAAAGGTTTTCTCCTCACTTGGCCCAAAAGCACAGGATTATGAGCGGACGCAGGAAAGAGCTTCAAACAACTGATCTACCTTTGCGGGATTTGGGGCACAGCAAGGGCCGAGAGTCCTGAGTTTTGAAAGCAAAGGGGGCAGCAGCGCTTAAATCTGCGTTTAAGCATGCTTCTGCTACCCAGACCAAACTCCATCCAGTGCAGCCACGTGTAAGCAACCAAGCAAAGTGAGTCACCGGCTCACCCCTTGCCTACCTGCATACAGATTTTGGATTAATACTTTAAGGAGCCTTCCAGACACCGTTTTTCCTCTTGGCTTGGCAAGAACAAAAATAGCAAGCAATTACTAAGCTGGGATTCCTGCTGGGGAATTCAGAGGCATTCTGGCTGCCTTATTAAAACATTTTAAAAATCCAATTGGAAGGAGTTCCTTTGCAAATTGTATTTTGTGATGCAAGACCAATTTAGGAAGGAACAAGTCATATGCAGGGAGATGGCTTGACCGGCTGCCATTGGGTGAAGCCGATTTACCTCTTGCTTCACCTGGGGCAGGACTGCAGAACCTCTGGCTAGAGGGCCACGCTCCATCCCCTGCCGCCACGCCCTTTCACTGGCCCCACCCCCTTCACTGGCCCCTCCCAGTTTCCCCCAAGCCCTGATTGGTGTGATGGTTTCCTGGCTTTTGCCCAGTTTATTCCCGTTCTAAAATGTTGAAACCGCCCTCTTAAGGTGTAGGTAGTGGCAGGAAGAGCTTTCAAGCTAAAATGTGCTTTGCCTCCACCCACCGCTAAAATGCGGCTCCCGAAAGCTGCTCAAAACGAAATTTGGCTCTTGGACTATTTGCAAAGCCAATTTGTTATGGCACAAAGATTCGTGGACTAAAGCCCACTACAGCAGATGCATGCAAAAAGCTTATGGCATAAGCCTTAGGACGTGTCTGGAAACAGTCTGTTGTAAGTAACCCAGATTTTGCTGCTAACCGATTATGGATAGTGAAAATGTTATGGGGAAAACGAATCTTTGCAGTTGCTGGGGTGCTTTGTACTCCCGAAAAAATACTACCTTTCCTGTCTGCCTGATGAAGAAGAGTTCTGTGAAACTCAAAAGGATGCAGAATCCTCCAGAAGATTAGACCCATGGAAGTGAGGAGAGAGCTCTCTGTGGTGCTGAAAGGGCTGTTCCAAGGAGGATTTCCAGATGGGTGGGCAAATCGCATTTCCTTACCATCGCTCTGCTTCGTGGTTCTCTTCCACAATACGGAAGAGTGGAATCACATGGGGGGAAAAGCAGTGACCACGTGGCCCATTCAGTGAAGTGGGGCAGCACCCTCTAGTGGGCGTTTTATAGCGCAACTTCTCCTACAGGTGGCGGGAAATAGCGACAAATATCGCTATAGCATAGAAAAGTTGCATTTGAGGGTCTTATTTGTGATGGAAAAGAGAGCAGAAGGAGCAGGAGACATGCAGGAGAATCACTGCGTCATCAAAATGACCCATGAACAACCGGGAGTGGCCAGTCACAAGCATACTATAAAACACTCCTCTGAAGAAGCTCAAGGTCATTCTCCATCCAGGCAAGAAGCCACCCGCAAGCATTCATCCCACTCTGCTGTCACAGGCAAGAGCCTTTCTCCAAATTTCAGGATTTCTATGCCTTCACCCCCACCCCACCTGAACCAGCCAGGACTCCCAACACTCCCAGTTTCTCCCCACAAGCTAACTTCGACCCCACCCTTGATCAATAAACCGTATTCACAAACTCTCTCTTATAAATGACAAAGATGGGAAGATGCAGGCCAGAAAGCCAAAACCCACCTCTTTTGTGGGTGGTGGTTTAAACGTGGGTGTGTAAAGGTGTCACCCTAAAAGCCAATGTCACATAGCATGAACATCAAATACCAGCTATGTCTATATATTCATGTTTATTTAACACCATTCATAAGAATTCAGTAATTCTTTTTTTAAAAAAACCTGCCTAATGTTTGCTAATCACCCTCCTCACAAAAGTGGGGGGGGTGGATAATTAGAGGGTGAGTCCTCTATGCTTTTTGAGCATTTTAAGACCAATGAAGCATTGGAAATAATTGATGCAAATAGAAGTGAAGGGGGGGGGTCACATCACTACCCAGGTCTACTGTTTGGTACATGTGATTTGTCGCCTGTAACTGCAGCTGGATGGAAGTGAATCTCTTTGCAGAACGGACACCAAAATGAGCGTCAGCTTCATTGTGATCTGGTTTTAAAAAACTGTTGCTTGAAAGAAAAAAATATCTCTCCCCCACCCACCCACCCATCCTCCCTCCCTGCCTCCCTGATCAGCTTTTCTCTCTGATCTGTTTGCTCCCCTGGAATTGTCAGCCTTCTACGATTATAGACCGTTATATTGGCCATGCTGGCTGGGGTTGATGGGAGTTGTAGTCCCAAATCATCTGGACAGCACCGGGTTGGGGGGAGTCTGGCCTATTGCATCTGTACACTCTTGCCCTGACAGTTACCAATGAAAAGGCTTTTTGTGTGTCTGGGGGTGCTGGGATCGATCTCTCTTGGAGAGATGGAAGGAAGAAATATCCCAGCATGAAATAAGTTCTGTCTAATGAAGGGGTCATCAGAGGCTAAAGAGATTATTGAAATTGCTCCTCTTCCAGCCTGCCAGATCACTGCAAAATAGCCATGATTGCAAAGAAAGTGCATTTAACCACTCTGCTTATTATTCCAAAATGCGGAATAGAGAGAGAAAGAGGGTTCAATGGCAGTTGCAATTTCAAACAAAGGAGACAAATAGAAGTGCTTAAAAGGAAGTAAGCTTTTGGAGAGTTCAGGAGGCTCCATTTGAGTGATAGAAAGTGGTTCAATTATGCAAATAGAGGCATCGGTTGATTAACGTGAGCAGTTTCATCAGTGAACCTTCCTGGTGGGCAGAAATATGGCGATGGCCCGTTCCTGTGAGCAAAGCGAAAGCTGCATATGTCAAGGAATTGAATCAAAGGTACATGGTATTTGCTTGCTTTTATTCTGCTTTGTTCCTAATAAAACTCCCTGGAACACACTGGAGCCAGGCTGGCTACTGGGAATCTCAATTCAGTGCCTTCCTCCCCGGCTTTAAGAGTTTCACCTGCCCACATACTTTCAGCCCGATGTTTAAGTCATCAGGACTAGAATCTTTGAAAACCAAAGCGTCAGCACCTCCCCCATGTCAGTTTCAGCTGTTGAATTTCTTATTGTGTTAGATGCACTTTCTACAGAGGACCTGCACAAATCACAACCCTATCAATTGTGTGCAGCAGCCTATCAGGGACATTCTCATTGATGCCCCAGTTTTGCAGTCTACCTTGGACTCTATAAAGGTGTTGCATGTATTAAGAACCTCAGTGGCTACAATGGACAGTTAATGGCTTGCAAATGGGTTGGTAGGTCACAAATGGCAGAAGCCTGCATTAAGAGGAGCGCAGTATGGTACAGTGGTTATAGCATCAGACTATGATCTGGAAACAAAGCCCTATGAGGAGAGACTGAAAGAACTGGGCATGTTTAGCCTGGAGAAGAGAAGATTGAGGGGAGACGTGATAGCACTCTTCAAATACTTGAAAGGTTGTCACACAGAAGAGGGCCAGGATCTCTTCTCGATCCTCCCAGAGTGCAGGACACGGAATAATGGGCTCAAGTTACAGGAAGCCAGATTCCGGCTGGACATCAGGAAAAACTTCCTGACTGTAGAGTGGTACAATAGAACCAATGACTTAGGGAGGTGGTGGGCTCTCCCACACTGGAGGCCTTCAAGAGGCAGCTGGACAGCCATCTGCCAGGGATGGTTAAGGTGGATTCCTGCATTGAGCAGGGGGCTGGACTCGATGGCCTTGTAGGCCCCTTCCAACTCTACTATTCTATGATTCTATGTGACCTGGATTCAAATCCCCCCATGAACCTCAATGGGTGACAGTTGCTCTCTCTCAGCCAATCCTACCTCACTGGACAGCTGTGAGGATAAATAGAGGCAGAGTGATAACCGTGTACACCAGGAAGTGCAGGATTTAAAATTAACAGAGATCAGCTGTTTACATTGTTTTATTTTTTCTATGCTAAATTTTTTTAGATGATTTTTATGATGTTGTATTTTGCATTTTTATGAATTCTTGTAAAGCAGCCAGAGAGCTTTGGCTATAGTGCAGTATAGAAATGAAATTAATATTAATAATCATAACATTGATTAACTCTGACGAGGGTTACAACAATGCAACACATTGAGGAGGGCTGAAGGCTGGAGAAACCTGGAGTGACTGTTCAAGAAGGGACAAGAGACCACAGCCATGATGGCAGCCTGTTGGATCTTGCCTCAGTTATCAGGCGTGAAAAATCTTACTTTTCCCACATGCCTTACAGGAATTACCAGGGACAGATCCACCTAGTCTTGCTATGAAACACAGTGACTCTTACTCAAATGCTTGTAGTTTATACTCAGAACTTCCTGGGAATCCCCCCACTTTAGAAACTTGGACAGGTATGTATGTGGGTGCATGGAGGGGCCATGTATGATGTGCCTCAAAATCCAGAATCCCAATAACTATGGCAAAAAAGGGCACATTTGCTTTCCTGCGAGTAGATTCATGGGCTGGTGCTGCCCCCTTGTGGTAAAAAGACATATCATACATTTGGCCAGTGATGTGGCCGCTAAAGAAGAAGAAAAATGCTCATACAACCACAGCCTTCCTTAACAGGATAGTGTCCAGCTCAGGAGAAGTAATAGTTCCCCTCTGTTTTGCATTTGCCAGGCTGCAACCTGAGTCCTGTGTCCACTTCTGGGCACCACGTTTTAAGGAGGACACTGAAAAGTTGGAACACATCTGGAGAGCAACCAGGATGGTGAAAGGTCTGGAATCCAAGTCCTAGGAGGAACGGTTGAACGAGCTAATTCCGTTAAGCCCGGGGAAGAGAAGATGAAGGGGAGGCAGCACAGCGCTCTTCAAAAGTCTGAAGCGCTGCCGTGCACGATGGTTTTAGAACCAGCGGGTGGAAATTGCAGGAAACTAGATTTCCACAGAACATTAGAACAGAGAGCTGGAAGGCAACGTGGAGATCGTGTAAGAACATGAGAAGAGCCCTTCTGGATCAGACCAAGGGTCCATCTTGTCCAGCATTGTTCCCACAGTGGCCAGCCAACGGCCCACGGAAAACCCACACACAGGACACAAGGGCAACAGCACCCTCCTACCCATGCTCCCCAGCAACTGCTGTACAAAAGCATACTGTCTCTGATCCAGGAGTTAGCACCTTTTATCAGCTTAGGCTGATATACCAGCTGCGCCCTTATCTGGATGGAGAGAGCCTAGCTACAGTTATCCATGCTCTGATAACCCTCTCGTGGGGCTGCCTTTGAAAACGGTCTGGAAACTTCAACTGGTACAAAACAGGGCAGCAGAGTTACTAACAGGGACCAGCCGACGAGATCGCATCACGCCAGTCCTTTTCCAGCTTCATTGGCTGCCAGTCCAGGTCCGGGCCCGATTCAAAGTGCTGGTATTAACATTCAAAGCCCTAAACTGCTTGGGGCCAGGCTATCTGAAGGAATGCCTCCTCCCATATGTACCTGCCCGGACCCTAAGGTCATCCTCAGGGGGTCCTTCTCCGCGAGCCCCTGCCAAAGGAAGTGAGGCAGGTGGCTACCAGGAGGAGGGCCTTCTCTGCTGTGGCACCCCGGCTGTGGAACGAGCTCCCTAAGGAGGTTCGCTTGGCACCTAAATTATATGCCTTTAGACCCCAGGTAAAGACCTTTTTATTCTCCCAGTATTTTAACAGTCTATAAATTAATTTTAACTTTGCTGTTTTAAATTTGTATTTTTGCATTGCTTCTGTTTTTATCTTGGTTGTGCTTTTATACTGTATTTTCTATTATGGTTTTATACTGTTGTTTCATACTTTGAATTGTCTTAATTTTGTAAACCGCCCAGAGAGCTTCGGCTATTGGGTGGTATAGAAATGCAATAAATTAATAAATCAATAGCATGTCCATCAGGGCTAGTAGCCATTGCTAGAGAAATTCCTAGAGGAAAAGGCTAACTCCTCTTTAAAACCACCCAAATTGGTGGCCTTCACTACATCTTGTGGAACCATACATTCTGCTGTGAGAAGGTGCGAATCTGCTCCAGTTTTCCATCCGTTTCAGTCACAAACAAGTCAAAACATACAAATAGATAAAAGTCAGGAGATTCAAAAAAGAGAGGAATCTTTTATTGAAATATTTGCTTATTAAGCCACGAGAGAGAGAGAGAGAGAGAGAGAGAGAGAGAGAGAGAGAGAGAGGCATAGTCTACACATGCAGCAGAAGGTGGCCAGAAATGAGATGATGAATCCCAAGGTGGAAAAATAGATTGTACTGTTTCAGACTGCAGGGGAGGGGGGGCGGGGAATATTTGAATGCTCCCTAAAATTTAGGGGGAAAGGAATAAGACCCTGGGAGTAGAAAGCTACCACAGCAGAGAAAGGGCTAGGCTGGGCTCTCTCCCCCTGATGCGCTCATCTTCTACTTACAGGGTTTGTCTGCTTTTTTAAAAAATAAGGGCGCATACAGGAATGGCACCCCACTCTACCGCCTCAGGCTCCTGCTGTATGTGTAAACCAAGGCTCAGAGCGACTTCACAAAGTTTCTTCTGCGTTGGAACTAACGGAAAACCCACACATAGCCTGTGTGAGACATGACCGGTGGAGGGCGCTGACTCCGACGTCAGTGGGGTGGTGAATCCGCTCCGGGGTTCAGTCAGAACTTTAGCTCCTTTAGAGTTCTGACTGAAACCCGGAGCAGATTCACCACCCCACTGACGTCGGAGTCAGCGCCCTCCCTTAGATGTGGCGGTCTTATCCCGCACATACAAGCTTTTTCCGCGAAAGAGCTTTCCCGCCTCGTAAGCAGCCTTAAGACCCGACCATAAATATCAAAAGACAACAGAGACCCGTTTTTGCTCGGTGCATGGCAGAACAGATTGGGCTGGGGAGGGAAAGTAGGTGGCAGGGGGCCGCCTCGGACCTGCCCCTCTCACCGTCAAGGCCGCCGCAGAAGTTGTCAGGGGCTCAGAGGACAAATAAAATCCCCAGCGCATGTCAAAAGCGGCGTTTTTAACGGCTCGAGGAACCAAAATGGCTCAAGAGCGGTGCCAGGTTATTCTTCTTCGTGGAGTGCGTTACGTCAGGCCACCCAGCGGTGAGGGGGTGCTCAAAGACCACCCACACAAGGCAGCCTTCCACGGAATAGACCGAGCCACACTTCTTCCGCCACTCAACCATTCCCTTTGGCCTTCCTGCGTTATCATGGACGGACGGAAGGATGGACAGACAGACACTGTGGACCTCCCGGTGGGCTGGCCACAGCACCCACGGCTCAACCACCAGACAAGAGTTTGTGGTTCTTCCCCTATCACATATCCCCCTTGGCTCACAAGCCAAACTTTCCGCAAAGGTGCCGCGCTGAATCTCGGGCAGGGGGTGGGGCTGCATCGTTGTCGTCACAGGCATCTCCTGCGGCCGTTCCATGTCTCATGATTTGCCCAGGAAAGGGAAGTCCGGATTAAAAGGGTTCTTTCCAGCTATAGCCACAGGTATTCTGCCAGGAAAGCGGCCAGGATCTTACACAGATTCTCGACGGTGGGGGGGTGAAGGTTCGCCTCCGTGTCCTTCATGGTGTGCCAGACCTTGGGAAAGGGCGTGGCAATGAGGTGAAGGACTGGGACACCTATCACAAAGGCAGAGAAAGACGCCAAAATCAGCCCGACATCTGCATTGTTTCCATGTGCATACACTGTTTTTCTTCTGAGCATTGGATTTTATTTATTTATTTATTTATTACATTTTTATACCGCCCAATAGCCAGAGCTCTCTGGGCGGTTCACAAAAATTAAAACCATAATAAAACAACCAACAGGTTAAAAACACAAATACAAAATACAGTATCAAAAGCACAACCAGGATAAAAGCACGCAGCAAAATTGATACAAGATTAAAATACGGAGTTAGAACTGTAAAATTTAAATTTAAGTTAAAATTAAGTGTTAAAATACTGAGAAAATAAAAAGGTCTTCAGCTGGCGACAGAAGGAGTACAGTGTAGGCACCAGGCGGACCTCTCTGGGGAGTTCATTCCACAGCCGGGGTGCCACAGCGGAGAAAGCCCTAAAACATTCAGCTTCCTAAAACGTTCAAGATGTCTGTTCCCTCCCTGCCACCCAGGCCTTTTGATTCTTTTAAAAGAAAAGAGTCAAGTTTCTAGTTCTTAAGGTGGCAAAAAGAGGCTTGAAAGTGGGTGAGCTGGGATTTATAGTCCAACGCAACTGGAGGGCACCAGATTGGAGAAAGCTGTAATAGACTCTTAATCTGACTCATGCCAGATACATTGATGATGATGATGATGATGATGATGAGAATCATCATCATCATCATACTTTGAATATTTTTAATTTTTGTGAACCGCCCAGAGAGCTCCGGCTATTGTCAGCCTTCTCTGACAATGTGTATAAAAGCACTAATAAAGTAAGTTGATTTGAACTGCATACAACCTACGTTTATTGCCTCTGATACTAAATGCTGTGTTGCCACACTTTCTCTCTATCTAAAGCAACTCTGCTGTAAGTCACACCAGACTTTCCAACAAGTAGAACTATAGGCTGATGGCTCACCTAAGAAGAGCCCTAACGAGATCAGGCCAAGAGTCCAATCTGGTCCAGCATTCTGTTCCCACAGTGGCCGACCAGCTGTTTCAATGGGAAGCCCACAAGCACGACAACAGCACTCTCCCGCCCATGTACCCTAGCAGCTGGGATACAGAAGCACACCGCGGCGCGCACAATTACAGCACCGACAAAATACTGCAGTGGCGGAACAGAGGGGAGCCGGGTACCTTTCTGGAGGAAGGGCACGTGGTCATCTTCAACGTGGCTGTAGTAGGAATCTCTCTGGAAATACAGCTGTTCTTGGGGGTGGGATTTCAGGAGGCCCAGCCGGTGCAGCCGCTTTTCTGCAGAAGGCATCAAAGGGATTAGGTGGCCCAATGGACCAGTAACGTCAGCCCCTCCGAGCCATCCTAGAGCAACGCGCTTGCCCCGTGCAGGGCAGAAAGGACTCACACGGCGGACTAGCAACCTGATTGCCAACTAGAGATTTTGGACTACAACTCCCAGTCATGTTGGTGGGGGTAATGGGAGTTGTAGTCCAAACACATCTGGAGGGCGCTGGGTTTGGGGAAGCTGGTCTAACCCTGACCCCAAAACAAAATACGTTGGAGGAAAATCATGTATATAAAAATATGTCAACTTATTAATATAAGTACTGATATGTCACACAGGATTAAAACAACAGATTGCTGATCCATACATGCTGATCCATACATCACATGTACATAGTGACAACACTGAGTTCTAAATCAAAGGCTCTACAAACCCACAGTGCCGATGTCCCACTGACTTAAAAATCCATAGACTTAGTATTGTCACAATGTGCATACGATATATTGATGGGCACCTTTTGATTGCTAATCAATCGTTTTAATTCGGTGTGAAATACCAGCCTTTATATTAAAATGTTGTCATTTTATGTATTTCCTTCAGCCTATTCGGTTTGGGTGTTTGCAAAGGGTTAAGGACAGATCCGTTTTACTGGTGTGGGCCTCAGTGGGGGCTGGTGGCTCCGATGTCAGCGGGGCAGTGAATCCACTCCGGGTTTCAGTCTGAACTCTAAAGGAAGTATCCAAGGTGTGAAGCAACCCCTCATGCGTGGAGCACCTTGGTTAGCTCCTCTACGATTTTTGACTGGTTCTGACTGAAACCTGGAGCAGATTCACTGCCCCACTGACATCGGAGGCACCAGCCTACACTGCCCACAGCTCTCCAGGTTTTCTCCATCTCTCCTTACCTGGAGATGGCAGGGATCGAACCCAGGACCTCCTGTATGCCACGCCTGTGCTCCACCCCCTGGATCGAACTGCTTAAACGTCACAGCCCTAGTTCCTGTTGGCTCCCAAACTTTGGAGGAGGGGGGCAAGATGGGCCCAGCTCAGACCCACCCGCCCACCCCATTCACAACGGGCACCCCGACACAGCTTCTGAGAACAGGGTTTTCGAGTTCCATCTCTGGAACTTACCAATGCCAAGGAGTCTTTGGAACCAGTTGGCTGTAGCAGGGAAATGGTCCTGGAAGGTGGGCTGGCGCTCCCCCAGCAGATCCAGAAGAACGAAGAGGGACTGCAAAGAAGATATGGGGTTAAACACCACCTCTGTCCACCGTTTCGAGGTCCTGGGGGGGGGGGCTTCATCCCTTCATTCCCTGTTCCCTCCTCCTCCTCCTGGAAATAAATGTGTAAAGATCAGATTCTGCAAACTGACTCTAGGGCTTAGCTTTGATCAAGATGGCAAACCTGTGCCTTGGCCGTACCGCTGAAGAGAGCAGGTGGGAACTCATTGAATTAGAGAATAGTAGAGTTGGAAGGGGCCTCTAAGGCCATCTAGTCCAACCCCTGCTCAATGCAGGAATCCACCCTAAAGCATCCCCGACAGATGGCTGTCCAGCTGCCTCTTGAAGGCCTCTAGTGTGGGAGAGCCCACAACCTCCCTAGGGAACTGGTTCCACTGTCGTACTGCTCTAACAGTCAGGAAGTTTTTCCTGATGTCCAGCCGGAATCTGGCTTCCTGTAATTTGAGCCCGTTATTCCATAGTGTGAGCTTTTATCTGCAATCTGAAAGTGATCCAGCACAAGGTACCCAGTTTGCAACCTCACCAAGGGTCACTGTGGTTAGAGTGTCAGACCTACAGTAGGATGGAGTGTCAGATCAGGAGCGTCAAGGCTAGGAGACCCAATTTCAAATCCGCACGTAGCAAAGTGCACAACTTGGGCGACTCAGCCTCTCTCAGCCTAACCTGCCTTGCAGTGTTGCTGTGAGGTTAGGGGAAGGAGCCGTATACGCTACCTTGAACAAGAAACAAAGGAAGTTATAAGTATCAGTATATAATGCCCTGAATGAGGGGCTGGACTGGTTGAATTTCAAAACCCATTCCATCTCTGTAATTCCGCCTTCCCTGACCTGGCACCTTGGAGACGTGTTGGACTACAACTCCCATCAACCCCAACCAGCACTGCCTGGGGGTTGATGGGAGTTGTAGTCTGATACATCTCAACGGCAGCGGGTCAGAGAAACCTGCTAGAATTCAATATTATATTAAAAAGTATTGAAAGAGGCAGGACACACTTCGAAAAACGGCAGGAATTTCTGGAAGGCGAGAAAATATCAGGGAAAGGCATTTCGGGGGGGGGGGGGGGCGGGGGGGAGAGTCAGAACTTAAATCTGCCCAGTATCGAAACCGGTCCATTGTTCCTGGGTTGCTGTCTCGGAGCAGCACTCACGATGGCATGGAGCTGGGTGAGGCCCGGGCGGTGTGGGGCCGTCGCCATGCGCTGGGCCAGGTGACGTGACCCGTACAGGGAATCCGTGGCGCTCCACTCCTCGAAAGCTTCTTCCCCGTCGAAGAACAGCAGCTGCAGCGTCACCTGCAGGCCCTAAGCCATAAAGACAGCGCTCAGTTAGCAGAAACGGGGCTGTTGCAAAATAAAGGGTTTTACCACCACCACCACTACCCCCAAGTCATAAAATGGGAAGCCAGCGAAACGGTTTTTGGAGAAAAGGGCGCATGACATGCCTCCTGCCTCCATAATGCAAAGAAAACCTTCCAATGACCTGAAGTTTTCTATGCAGTTTTGCCGAACGGTGATAAAATACATATATTTTATCACTCAGTGTTTCCGCCTTAGGTTGTTTTCGAAATTAAAAAGCCCGAAATACTTTTAGCCCAGGGGCAGGCAAAGTAGTGTCCTCCTGATGTTTTGGACTACAACTCCAAGCAGCCCCAGCAGCATGACCAATGGTTGGGGGATTATGGGAGTAGTAGTCCAAAACATCTGGAGTGGCTGGGTTGTCTGCCCCTGCTTCAGCCTTTCTTCAATGTGTAACCGTGCTGATGACACGTACATTTTAAGAAAAAAACTGATGGCCGAGGCTGAAAGATCAGTGGGCCGGAAAGGCTGTCATTCGTCCCAGCCCCAGAGGAAAAAAAAGGCCCTTTCCGCCATTAGTGAACATCCTATTGTGCTACAAATTCTTCCTTTTTCAGAGCTCAAAACAGACTTTAGGCAGGGCAGCTCTAACCACTAGGCCTTACTCCTGCCACTCAAGAGAACTCGGCGTTCCGTACCTGCTCCTTGGCTTTCAGCAGCTCCACGTCTAGCGCCGTCACCAGCTCCAGCAGCACTGAGCAGGGCACTGCCGAGTCTGAGGCTCCCACGAAGGCCTGGCCGTGCCTGTCGTGGGGAAAGTACTTAGAATCGTAGTGGCAGGCCAGTACCAAGCGCCAGGTGGCCGCGGGGTCCAGCGTGGCCACCACATTGGCAAAGCCCACGGTGCCGCGTGGCGTGCGGTCCTCGAAAGAGTCCAGCTCTACGTGCCAGGAAGCAGCAAGCATCTTCAGCCTTTCTGTGATGAACTGGGGGTGGGGGGTGGGGGAAGGATTAGAGGCTACGATGCTCACACAGCGTTCTAGTCCCCATTGATTTTCTGCAACACCTTTGTCAAAAAAACCTCCACCCGGCAACCGTCCCTTTTCTGCCGTGGAATTGGGGAAGCATTCAGAACTGGCTCACCTGCCGAACGATTTTGTTCCCGGGGCTGCCAGAGTACCTCTCGATCAACATGGGTTGCAGGTAAGTATTCCAAAGGCGTTGGAGATCCACCAGTGAGGTCAGGCGTTTCAGTTGGCTGCTAGAAAGGCTTCTGGGCTTGTGGTTCACCTGCCGAGACAGGTGACGTTTATGTATTATTTATGTCACGGTTTTGAGGTGACCGTCTAGGGGCAGCCTTCCTCAACCTGGGGCGCTCCAGATGTGTTGGACTGCATCTCCCAGAATGCCCCAGCCAGCTGGCTGGGGCATTCTGGGAGTTGTAGTCCAACACATCTGGAGCGCCCCAGGTTGAGGAAGGCTGGTCTAGGGCAGTGCCCTCATAGACAGCACACATAAAATAGTAAAATATAAACCACATTTTTTTAAAAGCATCCTAAAACTCGGAGGAGGACCTTAGATGTTGAGCGCAGTGTCCGGGTAGGTTCATGTCGGGAGAGGCGTTCCGTCAGGTATTGTGGTCCCAAGCCCCCGCACCTACCTGGGCGCCCGGCAGAAGCTCCTGCGGCGGCTCCACCCAGCCCCCCAAAGCGGGGCCGGACCCCACCTCCCAGAGCAGGTAAAGCCCCAGCATGGCCCCGGCAGCCGTCAGCACCAGCAGCCCGGGCAGCCACAGCCGCTGCAGCAACAGCTGGGTCGGGCCCCGCTTGCGGGTTGCAGGACGGGGGTCCCCGCCGCCTCCGGGCTCCGGCCCCCCGCGAGCGCCCCCCATTCCCGGGCGGCTCCGGCGCGCTCCTTTCCGCATGGCCCCCGCGCAAGAGCCCTGGCCCACTCCGAGGGCGTGGCCAGCGAGGGAGCCCCGCCCACCCGGCGGCCGGGATGAATGGGCGAGAGCCACGCCCCCAGGGGAGGGTCCTTCCAACGACCCCGCCCACTCCAGCCGAGCCTATCGGAGAGCTAGGAGGCGGAGGCGGGGCCGCCCTGGAGCCCCGCCCCCTTCCTGGTTAAGGCCACGCGGCTCATCCAAATTAAAAAAAAGTGGAGGAGGAGGAGGGGGGGCAGAAAGAGGATTTTAAGGACACGCCAGCTTGATTGATCACTGGCAAACAGAGGGAGAAAACGTGGAGGCAGTGACAGACTTTGTATTTCTGGGCGCAAAGATTACTGCAGATGCTGACTGCAGCCAGGAAGTCAGGAGACGTTTACTTCTTGGGAGGAGAGCAATGACAAATCTGGATAAAATAGTTAAGAGCAGAGACACCACGCTGACAACAAGGGTCCGCATACAGGGCCGGTGCCAGGCTATTTTGCGCCCTAGGCAAAGTGAGCTACTTTCACACACACACACACACACACACACACACCCCAAAAATGCCAACTTCGATTTTTAAGAACATATGTTTCCTGGAAAAAAAAATAAGAAGCACAAAACTTGAATCTGCTAAATTTATTTTAAAGTGCAAGAAATACGTCATGCCAATTATAGCAAACAAATTGGAAAGGAACGCCTATGGGTCTAAAATGCATTATTTAATAGGAATATCACCTCCAAATCAACCCCCCCAACTCACACGCGTGTGTGCACATACACACTCAGCATCACTCACTCCAAACAAACACACGCATGAACACATGCATTCACTCAAAGACCCCATACATCCCATTCACCCATACATTCTCTCTCTCTCTCTCTCTCTCTTCCGGGCACATTCTGGAAGTCCAAACGTGTAGCCGCCCCACCCCCACCACAGCGTCCCTGGCTTCGCTTCGGCTGGGCGGGCGCGGGGCACCATCTCGCCCGCCCAGGCCCAGCTGAATCCTCGGGCTGGGCTGGCTCACAGCCAACGTGTGTGAGTGCTGCGCTGTGCCTGGCGCCCCTCTTAGCTTGGCGCTCTAGGCGGCCGTCTGAGTGGCCTCTATGGTAGCACCGGGTCTCTCCGCATAGTTAAAGCAATGGTATTCCCCGAAGTAACCTATGGCTGCGAGAGCTGGACCATAAGGAAGGCTGAGCGAAGGAAGATAGGTGCTTTTAAACTGTGGTGTTAGAGGAAAATTCTGAGAGTGCCTTGGACCACAAGACGATCAAACCAGTCCATACTCCAGGAAATAAAGCCAGACTGCTCACTTAAGGGAATGATATTAAAGGCAAAATTGAAGTACTTTGGCAGGAGAAGACAGGATACCCTGGAGAAGATGATGATGCTGGGGAAAGTGGAAGGCAAAAGGAAGAGGGGCCGACCAAGGGCAAGATGGATGATATTCTGGAGGTGACGGACTCGACCTTGGGGGAGCTAGGGGTGCATGGATCACTGTAGCTAGGTTATATCTGTTCAGATAATGGCACAGTTGGTATATCAGCCTAAGCTGATAAAAGGTGCTCAGTCCAATTTTGTCCACCTCTGCCTCAAGTGAGTGTTACACTCCTAAACTATGAACCCAATCCATTAGGGGGAGTGCAACCCTCCCCAGAACAAGCTGAATATCCTCTATCCAGACAGACGAACCACCCACTAACAGTACCTCCATCTTGACTGGATTGAGTCTAAGTTTGTCGGCCCTCATCCAGCCCATTGCTGAGTCTAGGCACTGGTCCAGGGCTTGCACAGCCTCACCTCACTCATATGTCACAGGCAGGTAGAGCTGCATGTCATTGACATACTGATGGCATTTGGCTCCGTATCCCCTAATGACCAGGGGCTTCATATAGATGTTGAACAACGTTGGGAACAAGATGGTACCCCGCAGAACCCACAACTCAATTGCCAAGGGGCCGAGGAACAAACACCCCATGTTAACTCTCTGAAATCAGCCCCATAGGCAGGACTGGAATCCCTGTGCCACAGAGCCTCCGATGCCCATCTCAGGGGGTCGATCAGGAGGATACCATGGTTGATGGCATCAAAATATGATGAGAAATAGAGTAGAATTAACACAGTTGCACACCCGTCCTCACGATAAAGGTCATCCATCAGGGTGACCAAGGCTGATTCAGTCCCGTAACTAGGTCAAAACCCAGACAGGAATGGGCCTAGACAATCAGTATCCTTCAAGAGTGGCTGCAGTTGCTCCACCACAAGCACCTTGCCTAGGTAGGGAGTGTTTGTGAGTGGGTGGTGGTTGTCTACTCCCACTGAGTCCAGAGTGGGCTTCTTCAGGAGTGGTCACACCACTGCCTCTTTAAGGACAGCAGGAAGCACCTCTGCCCAAAGGGAAGCATTTATCACTCCTTGGACCCATCCAGTCACACCCCCACGGTTAGCTTTATTAGCCAAGAGGGACAGGGATTGAGAGGGCAAGTGGTTGGCTGCATTGCTACAAACACTTTGTCCACATCCTTAGGCTGCAAAAACTGGAACTGATCCCACAAGATTGGGCAGATGGGGGCATCAGACCCTTCAACTGGAGCTGCGCTAACAACAGCATCAAGCTCACTGCGGAGACAAGCGATTTTGTCCTCCAAGTACAATGCATAAAGGTCAGTGGGTCTTTCCCAAGGCCAGGGCCCCATTGGCTGGCTGCAGAGGGAGTTAACAGCCCCTGGACCACCGAGAAGAATTCCACTGGATGGCTGTTCAAAGACACAACGGAGGCAGCGAACTTGGACCTGCGACCCCCCTCAATCTTCAGACTGCCCATCTCACAACTTGGAGCACAAACAAAATCAAGAGTACATCCAGGACTCCACATTCAGAGCACTGAAAAAGCTTTACTCCTGAGAGAATTCTTTGATGCAAGTTACATTTTATGCTCTGACAAAAGCGCTTTCCACATACAAAGCATTCATAGCGCTTCTCACTTGAAAGGATCGTTTCACGAGGGGGACGCTGCATTCCGTGGTTGAATTGCTTTCCAAACTCGGAACATTTTTATGGCTTCTCCTTTGTGTGAATTCTTTGATGTTGCTTAAGGCTTGTCCTGTGAGCAAAGCTCTTTCCGCACTCTAGGCATTCATAGGGCTTCTCGCCTGTGTGGATTCTTTGATGTTCTCTAAAGCTTGTCCTGTGAGCAAAGCTCTTTCTGCACTCTAGGCATTCATAGGGCTTCTCGCCTGTGTGAATTCTTTGATGTTTTCTAAGGCTTGACCTGTAAGCAAAACTTTTTCCACACTCTAGGCATTCATAGGGCTTCTCGCCTGTGTGAATTATTTGATGTTGCTTTAGGTCTGCACTTTGAGCAAAGCTATTCGCACACTCTAGGCATTTATAGGGCTTCTCGCCAGTGTGAATTCTTTGATGTTGCTTAAGATGTGTGCAGGTAGCAAAGCCCTTTCCGCATTCTAGGCATTTATAGTGCTTCTCGCCTGTGTGAATTATTTGATGTCGCTTAAGTTGTGTGCAGGTAGCAAAGCCCTTTCTGCATTCTAGGCATTTATGGAGCTTCTCACCTGTGTGGATTCTTTGATGTCTCTTAAGATGTGTGCTGGTAACAAAGCCCTTTCCGCATTCTAGGCATTTATGGAGCTTCTCACCTGTGTGAATTCTTTGATGTCTCTTAAGATGTGTGCTGGTAACAAAGCCCTTTCCGCATTCTAGGCATTTATAGGGCTTCTCGCCTGTGTGAATTCTTTGATGTTGCTTAAGTTGTGTGCTGCGAGCAAAGCTCTTTCCGCATTCAAGGCATTTATAGGGCTTCTCCCCTGTGTGAATTCTTTGATGTTGCTTAAGATGTGTGCAGGTAGCAAAGCCCTTTCTGCATTCAAGGCATTTATAGGGCTTCTCGCCAGTGTGAATTCTTCGATGTTCTTTAAGCCTTGTCTTGTGAGCAAAGCTCTTTCCACACTTTAGGCATTTATAGGGCTTCTCGCCAGTGTGACTTCTTTGATATTGCTTTAGGTCTGCGCTGTGAGCAAAGCTCTTTCCACACTCTCGGTATTCATAGGGCTTCTCACCTGTGTGAGTGCTTTGATGTCGCCTAAGGTGGCTGCTCACAGTGAAGCTCTTTCCACACTCAGGGCATTTAAAGGGCTTCTCTCCTGTATGAATTCTTTGATGTTTCCTAAGGTCTGTGCTGTGAGCAAAGCTCTTTCTGCACTCTAGGCACTGACAGGGCTTCTCTCCTGAGTGAATTCTTTTATGCAAGTGAAGTTGTGAGTTGTCATGGAATTGCTTCTCACGCTCCAAGCACTGAAATCTTTTTTCTTCTGTGTGAAATTGTTGACATTTGCTGATGTGAATGTTCTGAATCTTTATATAAGGAGAGGTTTTCTTTTGCCTCTTCCTCCTTCTTGGTTCTTCTAGTACTGGAGTTTCATGGATGTCTGACCCTTCAAAAGAAATGGATTTGTTTCCCCTCTTCTCTTCAGCTGCAGTTTTCCTTCTGTGGGCTGGGCCATTTTTCTTGCTCTTCCTGCGATTGCCTGAAAGAATAAACACAGAAATCGTCCTGAAATCAGGGAAGAAAACAAACGGTTTGCGGATTTGATTACCAGGATAAAAAGTGGAGAGGCAGATCCTTCCAAACATATTAAATATCCTCTGATTTTCAATTTATTTATTTATTTATTACATTTCTATACCGCCCAATAGCCTGGGCGGTTCACAAAAATTAAAAACATTCAAAGTATAAAACAACAGTATAAAACCATAATATAAATATATTGGCTTCGGCTGGGTGGGACGTTGCGGTGGGGCGGGTGAGCGGCTCCACGTTCTGACGTCCAGTGTGCCAAGATGCCAGAACATGGAGCCGTCAGTTCGCCCCCCCACCCTCAAAGTGTCCCGGCTTGGCTTTGGCTGGGAGGTCACCCAGCTGAAGCCAAGCCAGGGACACTGGAGTGGGGGGGGCAGAAGGGCAGCTTCGAAACGGCGTGCCCGGAAGCTGCCCTCGCTCAGCTAGAGCGGCTCTGGGAGTGGGAGGGCAACTTCCGGGCGTGCCGTTCGGCGCCCCCTTACCTTGGCGCTCTAGGCGGCCGTCTGACTGGCCTCTATGGCAGCGCCGGCCCTGCACCTGGTGAGCTTTCTCTGGACTAGAGTAGCCCAGGAACAAGGCCCAGGCACTGTTGTCCTCAGTGACAGTTGTATTATGCACTGACACAAAGAAAGAAGAGCTGCAATTCCACCTTCCAGGATCTGTCAAGAAGGCAAAGAGGAAGCCTTACCCAGAGAGGCCAGGATCCCACGATTGTCCTCCATGACTTCCTGGTGCAGAGCCCTTTGGCCTGGATCCAGCAGAGCCCACTCCTCCTCCGAGAAATGCACGGCCACCTCCTCAAACCTCACCGGACCCTGAAAGCAGCAGAAGAATTGAGGTTCTCCTTACACATAACGCTGCAATCCATGAAGACAAGGACGGTGAGGTCCTCCTTCTGAATGCCAGAGCTTCATGAGTGACATTCAAGGCCTTCCTAGCTGCCATCTTGGAGAGGAGCAAAGGTGAAGGGGCAGGTTCTTCCAGGACCAAAGAGATGTGCAGGGGACAGAGGCCCCCAGGACTCCCCTACCTGCCAGGGCTGCGCAGAAACCGCTTCCGCTCCACCACGAAGCAAAGGAGGCCTAGAAGGATCCCCCAGGATCCGTTCACGCCCTCTGCAAGTTTTTCTACTCCCTGTGAGGAAGGCAAAGAAGGTGGGGAATAAGTTAAAGTTCTTAAGCAATTGCATTTTGCTGTTTAAGTGGAATCCATGTTCATCCACACTACTAAACCTCATCTCTTTTTTGAGTATCTAGAGAAAAAAGTCCCTCTTCCCATTCACCTTCCCAAAAAAAATCAGGCTCAAGGAGAACGTTAAGGCAGCTCATGCACGTCCGGCGTAGTTGTGGGAGGGAGCCCATGGGGAAATCCGTCCCACTAATCCTTACCCAGTGAGGAGAGTCCTCCGTCACCCTCCTGCAAAATCCACCCGTCCAGCAGCCTCTGTGTGGTGCCCGGTGGAGCCTTCTCAGCCTCAGGGAAATCTGTGGGTGCTCTGGCCAAAATCCCCTCCACCTGGAGCAGGAGAGAGGATCCCAGGCAGAGAAGAGGGATTAGAGAAGGAAAGAAATGGCCAAGGCCAGCGTTTCCCAAACTCTTTGCATTTCAGGGCTCCTTCTCAAGTCGACCTACCCTCCAAGCCACACAGCACACTAAGTTGTGCCTTTATCAGTGGCGCATACAAGGATGGCATAAGCAAAGCGCTTGAACACCCTCCAAAAACCAACCAGGAGGAAAGCGAGAACCTCCCAGACTGTTAGAGCAGTACGACAATGGAATCAGTGACCTAGGGAGGTTGTGGGCTCTCCCACACTTGAGGCCTTCAAGAGGCAGCTAGACAGCCATCTGTCAGGGATGCTTTAGGGTGGATTCCTGCATTGAGCAGGGGGTTGGACTCGATGGCCTTGTAGGCCCCTTCCAACTCTGCTATTCTATGATTCTATGACGTTAAGCTAATCAGCCTGTAAATCGGTGTTACGATGGCCATTCTCCAGTCATTTAACACAGATGCTAATAATAAATAAATAAATAATCTTAGGAACATGTTGCATATTTTCTTTCAAAGATCCTTCGAGGAAGCCCTGCTCCAACTATTCTCGGGCTGGCTGGCTGGCTGGGTTTGAAATTGGGACATCTCTTCCTTAGAGGATATGCAAAAGAAGTTGAGTTACTAGTGGGGAGTATTAAGATTTCATGCCCTTTTAGCCATCAGGATGAAATGCTCTCACCTGCTCACTGTCCTCTGCCTGGCTCAGGAGGAAGCCTTCTGCCAGGGCCACCGCCTGGGAACTGGTCTCCGCTCCATACTCTCTGACCCAGCTCTCCATCTCCAGGGGCAGGACAGCCAGGAACTCCTCCAGGACCACCAAGTCCAGCATCTGAGCATTCGTGTGCTTTTCTGGCTTCAGCCACTGACGGCTAAGGTGGTGGAGTCGGCTGCAAAGCTCTCGGGGGCCCTTGGGCTCCTGGTAGCAGAAGTCTCTGAAGTGCTGTAGCTCCACATCTGAGCTGGTGTTGCTCCCAGAGAGGTTCCCCTGGACTCTTCTTTCCCAGAGCTCTGCACTGCTCCCTTCCGGGATGATAAGGGGCCCTTTTCCTGCCTCCAGGCCAGCAAAGTTTTGCTCCTTCATTTTTTCTCTCTTCTCCATCTCTGCTTCCACTTGGACTCGAAAACTCTCCTTCCTGTCTCAAATGGCAGGAGGGATTCTTCAGTCCTCCAGGTGCCTCATCCAGATTCCTTTTGGAAAGCAGTCCAGGGTTGATCTCAAAGGCATTAAGGTCTGATGTTTCCCTCTAGGAGGGCCTGGTTTCCCCAGGGGCAAGTACAGTCATTTGATATACCCGTATTTCTTTGATTGTAAGACGCCATCGATTCTAAGACGCACCCCATTTTTAGAGATGTTTATATGGAGGGGGGGGAGTGCATCTTAGGATCGAAGAAATAGGGTAGTACATCCTAATAAAAGCTCCTGAGCTTTATTTTGAAGGCTTTGAGGCTACATTAAAAAAAAGATGTCCCATAGTATTTATTCACTAGGTTTAAAACAGAGAGAGGAAAGAAAACAAAAAATGCAATGCAAACATGACACCAGGGCAGCCTTTTGCCCACAGATGGGATAGTCCTGCCCCCCACCCACCCAGGAACTTTCCAATTCTGTCCCTCCCAGACACCCCCCTTTCTCCAGCCTTCCCTTCCATGATCCCCTAGTTATGGGGAGGGAAGGAGGTGCAAGGCGTGGGTCTCCAGGAGGGACCCCAAGTGGGTCAGCAGCCTGGGGGCAGGGGGGGCTCTCTCTCTTCCCACCCCCACCCCTGCCCCCCTGCCCTTGGCTGCCCTGGGGGGCTCTTTCCACCCTTCTCCCCCCTGGGACCCCCTTGCATTTTGCCCTCACCTGCTCCTCTGCAGGGGAAAAGAGGCTGAGGTTGCATTGCACACACCATGCAAACCTCCCAGGCTGCTTTCCCAAGGTGGGGGGAGGAGGAAGTGAGAGCATTCAAACAGCCTTTGCTCTTCACGGGCCTCTCTAGGACCCTGCACACTCGCTCTCTTTAACCCTTAGATGGAGGCAACATCCTCCATCTAAGGGTTAAAGGACATCAGGAAAAAATTCCTGACTGTTAGAGCAGTAGGACAATGTAACCAGTTTCCTAGGGAGGTGGTGGGCTCTCCCACACTGGAGTCATTCAAGAGGCAGCTGGACAGCCATCGGTCAGGGATGCTTTAGGGTGGATTCCTGCATTGAGCAGGGGGTTGGACTTGATGGCCTTGTAGGCTCCCTCCAACTCTGCTATTCTACGATTCTATGACTAGAGAGCCGCAGAGGCTCCACCGGGGACTCCTGGCAGAGACGCGGACCTGGGAAGAGGGGGCTTTTCCAGAGGAGGGGGGGCGTCTGCTCCTGACAAGCAGGACATGGTGCAACAGCGCCCTCCCACCCATGTTCCCCAGCAACTGTTGCACATAGGCTTACTGCCTCGGATACTGGAGGTAGCACATAGCCATCCGGACTAGTAGCCCTTGCTAGCCCTCTCCTCCAGGAATTTATCCAACCCCTTTTTAAAGCCATCCAAATTGGTGGCCATCAAAACCTCTGTTGGCCACTGTGGGAACAGAGTACTGGACTAGATGGGCCCTTGGTCTGATCCAGCATCAGGGCTCTTCTTATGTTCTTATCTCTTGCGGTACTGAATTCCAGAGTTTAATTATGTGTGGTGTGAAAAAGTACTTCCATTGATCCATCAATTTGGATAGCTTTTATCAATTAAAGTAAGACAGGGAACCATTGTTTTGATTTAGACCCAAGCCAACAGAACCAAACTTCGTCATCCATTCCAATTTGCCGTCAGTGGTACAGCTTAGTCATTTTAGTTCCTGGACTTAATTATCTTATGGAATCCCCCTTTAAATGCCCATGCGTTAAATGGCCATTTGCCTTCCACCCGCACATCTGGATAGCACCTGGTGGGGAAGACTCTTTTACGCCTGGCATCACCAAAGTGTCTCAGCTGCAGAAGGAAAGCGCAGGCAGTTCAAACCCAGATGTTACAGACCCAAATCCTCCTTGCCGTGGACAGCTGAACCTGGGCCACTCTCATCTTTGTGGTCCGCTGCGATTCCTCAGACTTGGCAACCTGGTGAAGGTACATGGTTGGGGGTCAGGCCTCAACAATGGGTCAGGCGGGGTCCAAGCAAGAAGGTTCTGGAACCCCAGAGGGTGTTAATGGTGGGGAAAGAGCAGTCTGACAAGCCAACTGGGCCAAAAGCAGGTATGGGACTCAAACCGGCAAAAACTGGTCCTCTCCCCACATTTCTACCCCACGTGTCTTCCAGATTTTGGATGGACTGCATCCAGCGAGGGCAGCATCATGCCCTTAAACTGAACACTCAGGTGAGTAGGGGGCTAAATGTAGTGCCAGATCAATATGATCCCATCATGGTGACACTATACCCCTCCTACGCACTTCTACGTCTTAGGGCTCATCTACACCAAGCAGGATATAACACTATGAAAGTGGTATGAAAGCAGTATCTGGTCTGTGTCAATAGGCCCCAACAGTTGTCAGTGCCCTTCAATACCGCTATAAAGCAGTCGTGTGGCTCCTGCCCGGAGATCTGTGGCTCCTCAACCCTAAGCTGAGCATTAACCCTAACCATCATTTACTACTGAGACTTCCCTCAAGTCACAAAAAGTCAGTGTGCAAACCGTCCTTTTGACCCACAAAGTTTTTCTGCCCCTGCTAGCCTCTTCTGCAGCTCTGTTTACTGCCCGGAGATCTGTGGCTCCTCAACCCTAAGCTGAGCATTAACCCTAACCATCATTTACTACTGAGACTTCCCTCAAGTCACAAAAAGTCAGTGTGCAAACTGTCCTTTTGACCCACCAAGTTTTTCTGCCCCTGCTAGCCTCTTCTGCAGCTCTGTTTACTGCCCGGAGATCTGTGGCTCCTCAACCCTAAGCTGAGCATTAACCCTAACCATCATTTACTACTGAGACTTCCCTCAAGTCACAAAAAGTCAGTGTGCAAACCGTCCTTTTGACCCACAAAGTTTTTCTGCCCCTGCTAGCCTCTTCTGCAGCTCTGTTTACTGCCTGGAGATCTGTGGCTCCTCAACCCTAAGCTGAGCATTAACCCTAACCATCATTTACTACTGAGACTTCCCTCAAGTCACAAAAAGTCAGTGTGCAAACCGTCCTTTTGACCCACCAAGTTTTTCTGCCCCTGCTAGCCTCTTCCGCAACCCTGGTTCCTGCCTAGAGATCCGTGGCTCCTCAACCCTAACCGTAAGTTACTACTGAGACTTCCCTCATTCCACAAAAAGGCAGTATGCAAGCCAGGTGATTATCTGATGGTCACATCCCTTCAATCACACGTTGTTTGTAAAATCCCACATTGCAAGAGCAGCGGACCCTCCTGCTTGTCATCTTGACTACAACCAGAACCCATCACAGGTTAGCGTGTCGTGCGAACGCGCCCAGACTCCACTGAATGCCTTTTCTCACCTGTAGCCGAGTCTTCTCAAGTGTACAGTAAGCAAGTGGTGAGTTTGACCTTGGAAGCAACAGAGAAATAACTGAAATAAACAGAGAAACCAGCCCATGTGTATTAAGGGAGCGATGTTTCAAAGCAGCATGTGCAGTGATTAGAGCATTGGATTGAGACTGGGAAGATCCTGGCTGAAATCATTACTTGGCCATGAAGCTTACTGGGTAACCATGGTCCACTCAGTCTCTCTCTCAGCCCAACCTACCTCACAGGCTTGTTATGAAGAAAAAACAAGCGGGAGAGAAACAGGTTGATCCCTTTTGAGCTGCGTGGAAGAAAGGTAGAGTGTAAATGTCACGAATACATAGGTTACACTGAGCCTCCTTACTTCTCAGCCATGAGCAGCTGCAACCTCAGTAAATAAAAAGTATTGTCTTAAGACTGCCTTCCGTGCCCTCCATATGTGTTGAATTACAACTCCCAGTATTCCTTAGTCCATGCTGGCTGGGGATGCTGGGAATTGTAGTCTAACACATCTCGAGGGCAACGGGTTAAAAAAGGCTGCCTTTAGAACGGTAAAGTCTCTTGCTCTGGCTTCTGTCCCAATGCGAAGTCTGTTGGGCTGAACGCCCAAGTCCCAGGGAGATGTATTTTTAGCCCATTTCTGGGAGGCAGTTCTTCAAGGTATGCCTCTGCTCCAAAGGCCCAGGCATCAGGCTTTTTTTTCTTTTCTTTTTTTGGTGCATCAGTTGGGATTCTGCCACAGCTTAAAAGAGATAATCGCAAAGCATAATTGTGGTTATGTAAAAGCGCAGCATTATGCCGTAGCGGGGGGTGAGGCAGCAGGCCGTTGGGACTGGATCACGGAGTCCGTCTCAGCAGCCAGCTAGGAGCCCGCTGCAGCAGAAGTGATCTATTGACAGGGCTACGTGTGTGCCGCACCCTGCACTCGAAACTAAATAAATCCGATCCTGTTTCCAGAGATGGACAATGCCGCAAAGCGTGCACGTAGAGTAGTTGCACATTTTGGGCCATCAACGGTACTTCTTTGTCATAGGGAGAGGCAAGGAAGAGCTATGAAGGACGATGAACACACACACACCTGTGAAAGACATGGGCCAAGCTAGAGATGAAGTTAAATGCATTTTGCATTTAACATGCACACTTCCCACACACACACACACTTTTTAAAGGCCAATAGCATAAACAGGAGAGGACTGATACTTATCAGGATCATAGCAGGTGAGGAAGGAATTTAACCCTTTGCTGTGTGTGTGTGTGTGTGTGGGGCGAAATCCCTCACTGGGGCAAAAAGGGACTATTTCTTCCCAATTCAAATATTAGTTTCTGAAGAGGGCTTTTTCTCAGCATCACAGCTCAGGAGGAAATGGCAAAATTCCTCCTCCACACAGAATGTGATCCTGATAGTCTTCTCATCCCCCACTGTTGCTTGTTGTTTATTCGTTCAGTTGTTTCCGACTCCCCACGGCCTGAGTTCGATCCCAGCGGAAGCTGGTTTCAGGCAGCCGGCTTGGGTCGACCCAGCCTTCCATCCTCCCGAGGTCGGTAAAATGAGTACCCAGTTAGCTGGGGGAAAGGTAATAATGGCCGGGGAAGGCAACGGCAAACCACCCCGCTATAAGGCCTGCCAAGAAAACGTCAGCGAAAGCTGGCATCCCTGCAAGAGTCAGTAATGACTCAGTGCTTGCACGAGAGGTTCCTTTCCTTTCTACTGTTGCTACTTGCCTTTAAAAAAAACAAAAAAAAACCTTGCATGTTGTTGTTTTTTAAAAAACAACCCCTCTGGCAACATGAAATTCAGCAAAAAAATTCTCTCACACGCTCATGTGTCATCCCTGCTTCCATAAGGACTAGAAATTTGTTTCTGGTTTTAAACCCAAACCTGTGATTCTTGGGAAGGTGAATGTCCAGCTTTTCCCATTGGACCCGACCTTTAATCCAAGTCCCTTCCCCCGCGTTCTGACCCATTCACCTTCAGGAATTGGCAGTTGGCAACCAGAGAGAGAGATATCAAACGGTACCACCCTGGCCTCATTCTCATCTTTTTACACGGCGGCCTAAACACATCCCCTTTATCAAAGCTTTTCAAACTAATTCATCTTAATTGGAGGTGGCCTGCTTTTAAAAGCTCTGTTTGTGTCTTTTACCTGTTGCTGTTTAAGGGTGTTCCATCTTGGATATTTCATTTATGAAATTGGAATTTACCGTTGTTTTAAACAACCCAGTCGTAAAAAAGCAACCAATAAATACTCCTGTTTTATAGGTGAGGAACAGCGAGGCTGAGAGAAGAGGAATTCGTACAAGAGCAGCCATGGCAGATGCATATTTTGGTTCCTTGAAATTTTAAAAGGAATAGTAAGTTAGGTCTTAAGCATAAAATCCCATTTTACAGCCGGGGAACACTGAGGCTCGAAGATATCCAACTTGGCTTCTTCCCAAGCTTTCTTTCAGGAGGTGGAACCTTTCTGTTGTTGTTATTCCTCCACAAACAGGAGCCAGAAACTCTTGGTGATCTACTGCAAACCGTTTGTCAATCTACCAGTAGACTCCAGTCAACTTTCGATCCACCTATCCATGTCCGCCGCTCACTGGCAGATCTCTGTTGGCCAGCGTTTGACACAAATAAGACGGGCTGAATTACCCTCCGTAATCCTGTCGCCATTCCAGTATTATGAGGGAGAAAAAGGTCCCCCTGCCCATTTTCTCCACGCCATGCATAATTCTGTACACCCCTATCATGGCTCCCTATTTTTCCTAGTTAAACAATTCTAGCTGTTGCAACTTTCCCTCAAAAGGGAGTCGTTCCGACTCCTTGATCATTTTAGTTGCCCTTTTGTGCACTTTTCCCAACTCTACAATACCTGTTTTTTAAAATGCAGTCCTGGGTGCTCCTCTGAAATTGAATTCAGCACTCAGACTGAAAGAAGTTCTCCATTCCTGGCTGAGGGTGTCACCCCACTCATAAGAACATCAGAAAAGCCCTGGCTGGATCAGACCAAGGGTCCATCTAGTCCAGCACTCTGTTCACACGGTGGCCAACAAGCAGGACATGGTGCAACGACACTCCCACCCATGTTCCCCAGCAACTGGTGCACACAGGCTTACTGCCTTGGATACTGGAGGTAGCACACAACCCTCAGGGCTAGTAGCCATGGATAACCTTCTCCTCCAGGAATTTATCCAACCCTTTTAAAGCCATCCAAATTGGTGGCCGTCACCACATCTTGTGGTAGTGAGTTCCATAGTTTAACTATGCGCTGTGTGAAGAAGTCCTTCCTTTAATTTGTCCTGGATCTCCCACCAACCAGCTCCATGGGATGCCCCGGGTTCTAGTGGTTTGAGAGAGGGAGAAAAAAATGTCTCCCTCTCCACATTCTCCAAACCAGGCATAATTTTTTACACCTCTATCATGTCTCAATCACTGGGCCTTTAAACCACCCACAGTAGGGACTAAATATTATTTACCCATTGTCGTGAGCACAAGGAGTAGTAAACTACCATCAGAAATCAAATCTGGTGTTTTTTTTTCCTGCTGTTTTATTTATTTTTCTCCACTCAACAGTTCATTGGAAAATGCCACACATATACAGAGAGACAAACAGGCATATAAATATCAGTGTATACAGGACTGGAAGGGGGTAATGGGAGGCGAACCGCTTCGCCACCAGAGCAGCGCGGGCTGGCCAACTTCGAGAAAGCGTGAGGCGGGATGGGGTGGGAAGGCCGCAAACATCCCAATCAAACTTTGGTGGGGGGCGGGGAGAAGTGATGCCAACCCTGTGATTTTGTGGGAGGGGGAAAGATGGCTAAAACCAACCCAAAACTGGGGGGGGGGAGGGGGAGGAGGTTGTAGTGTTGGAAGGTCAGGACACTCTCAAAGGCAGCATGCGGAGGAAGGATGTTTAGGGCTCCCAATTAAGAAGGCGAGGATGGGAGAAGTGGGAAAACCACCGCCCGGATCCTAGGCTGAGAACAGGACTTGAAAGACGCTGCAAAGCAGCAGAGACGCCCAGAAAAGAGAATTTTAGGAGCTGCAGCTTCTTCTCTGGACAAGCCAAGCTCCTGTCAATATTCTCCATTAACAGGCACAAGGGCAGCGCTGTTTAGAACGTGGAAAGGTGGTCAGCCAGGATTTGCAAACAGGAGGGAGAGGAAAGGCAGCGGAGTCAAGGGGGAGTCAGTAGCCCAGCCGACTTCCATGGAAGGATTGGGGTCTGACTGGGACAAAGCGGCCTTTTTAGCATTTTAAGGACTGGCTAGAGTAGTGGGGTCTCCTAGGTTGTCTTCAGCCTGCCACCCGCCAGGTGTTTTGGGCTGCAACTCCCATCATCCCCAGTGGTCGGGAAGGTGATGGGAGCTGTACTCCGTCAGGCCCAGAGGGATCTGGGTTGGGTAAGGCTCAGCTAAGCAAATGCTGATTCCATCAGCAGCTCACGGGGAGGGGAGGTTGTGGGTCAGATGGGAACCAGCTGTGGGCCGCAGCCGCCACATGGGCCAGAGATCATTGGACAGGACAAAACCATCAATAAAAGCATCCTTTAATTTTGGGACTCTGGCTGGGCGGGGGAGAGATTAAACCAGCAGCAGCTAAATCTTCCTACACACACGTGCGTTCACCCCCACAGGCCTTCCTGAATTAGGGTGGGTGGCTTCTAGAATGGGGCAATTCTATAAAAAAACCCAGACTCAATCAGGACAGAGCACACCTAGGGTAACGCGTGCCTCACCCCAACATCCCACACGTATTCTCTGTCCCCCGGCCTCAGACCAACAACCGAAGCCCGGCCGCCCCCAAATGAAGATGGCAGCCCAGAAAGGGCTGGACACAAGATAAGGCGGTGCTACAAAACGATGAGTCGGAGAGTAGCCCTTTCTTTGGGTGATGGGGAAGCGGCCCGAACACTCGGGAGCAGTCCTGGTGGAGAATCCCATCCAAGCTCACCCCCCCACCCCCCAAACTATGTCTGGAGCCCTTAAGACGGTTCAAGAGTTCATAGCCCTAAGATGATGCCGTGAGCGTCAAAGGCAGCGGGCTAAGGAGCCAATGAGGGCAGTGCGCTGGGGAAGACCGAAACCCTCCCTGATGGGGAATCAGTCCCTTGCGTGGGGAAAACGCCCTGCAAGGAGGCCGTTAGATATGCAGCAGTCGCCAGGCAAAGGTAAGAATCACAGCAGCATGCCCTGGGCTTCCCCGCCCACTTCCTGCTCCTCCCTCTAACCACTAGGTTAGACTGCTAGGTGAAGCAAGTTGCGATTGACTCTGCAGAGCAGCCAGCAGAACAAGGAGGACATGGTGGGGTATTGGGGTCGTAACATGCCGACGAGCCCCTGTGGGATGTGATCAAGAGGGCGGCCAATGACATACAGTTAAGCCGCCCGTCCAACCGGATATGTTCAAGCAATTCTTGTTTTGGAAATTCCAGTTAAAATCGTGAGCATTGTCAAGCCAACAGCCTTTTAATTTTATTTGCAGCTCAAAAGCAGGTGCTTGGAACTGAAATGCACCTTCCCGCTACGAAGACAAACCAGCCTTTTAAAGCCACCTCCTCCCTCCGCAAACCTCCCGCCTGGGGAAGGAAGGACTCTCTCGGACCGAGATTCCTTTTGCCCTCTCCTAGAAGTGCGTGACTCTGGCATCGTCCTCTCTGCAGGGGCGGCCGCGAAAGCCACATGGGCCTTAGGCGTGAGCCAGGGCAAGTGTAAGATCCGGGAACGGCGCAGGGGCGAGAAAGCGAAGTCGTGAAAAGGGGGGGATTCGATTGGTGGTTTCGGATCCAGAGGCGATTCGGGCTGCATGTCGTTTCAGAGCGGGGAAACCGCTCGGAGGGGTTGCATAGATCAGGGAAGTGGGGGGAGAGGAAGCCCCAAGGACGGAGCAGGGCACGAGGTCGAAATGCGAGGATGTTGGCGGGCAGACCGACCGACCCAGGAGATGAAGGGACATGGGGAGGTTGGAAGGAGGGAAGAGAATCGTAGCCGAACAGAGCCAAGGAGAAGAGGTCAGAGGGACACTCAAGATAGGGGGTCAGGCTCCGATCCGCCCACAACGTGGGGGAAGGTGGCTGCACTGGGGGAGAAGCAAGAGCACAGGAACCGGAAAGCCATTTGCTAGTGCCGCTTGCCCCAATCTGGTGGCTCCCAGCATCCCCGAGCCAGCCAGATTGGGGGAAGCGGCGCTAACACACCGAATCGCTTGCCATTTGCAACTGGGCCTGGCAGGGCAGCCAAGGCTTGCACGTGATTAGGAAACACCTGCTCTTCCACAACTTAAAACAAGCACCGCTTCCGGATCACCCGGGGGGGGGGGGAGACACACGCAGAGGGGCTCAGATTGGTCTCTGAAGCCCACCTGAAACTGATGTTGTTCTCACAGCTGCCCCAGGGAACCCTGGGAATGTAGTTACAGAGGGAGAGAGAGAGAAAGAGAGAGAGAAAGAGAGAGAGAAACACCCTCTGCCATCTTGCAATTCCTGGAGATGCTTTTGGTGGCCGCCGCCAGAGCCAGGCAGGTCTGAAACCAGTTTGCAGAAAGGACCCTGGGTGAGCACAGAATCCTTTAAACTCCACACACTTACGCACGCACGCACGCCCACGTTTGTAGAGCCAGCCCCACACGGCTGAGACTTGGAAAAGAGAGAGGGTTCATTCCGGATCCGCTTCCCGTCCCACCTGAGCTCTCCAAGGCACAGCGGCAGGCCGTGGGGGGTTTGCGAACACAAGCGCCCCGATTTCTGATCTCAAATCCAGAATTTTTGCATGGACTCCCTAAAACCTGATGATGAGCTGCAACAGCTGGCAGAAACAAACGCTCCCCTCCACCCAAGATTTTATTTTAAGGACTCTGTGGTTCTTCACACATATATTTTCTCCTTCTTTTCCTCCCCCCCCCCATCCCAAATACATGGGTGTTCCCTCCACCTTCCACCTCCTTAGATTTCCTTCTGTAACTTGGACGGGACAGGGAGAAAATAAACCAAACCCAAATGGGCCAACACAATCGAGCAATTCTTTTTTCAAACAAAACAAAACAAAACCAAACCTCAACACAACGGAATTCTTGTAAAACGCACACACGCACGCACGCACGCACGCCGCACCCTCTCGCGCACGAGGAATGAGAGAGAGAGAGAAGAGGGGGAGCTTCCCCGCCCGAAATCCCCCCTCCCCGCGTGCCCCGCCCCGCCCCTCACCTCCCGTCCTCCCTCCGGGCCGCCCTCTCCCGCAACATGTCGCAGGGCTGCACCCAGTTGTTGTCGTGCAGTCCCACCCGGCAGCCGGGCGTGTCCTTGTCCGTGCGCCGGCAGCACATCCAGTACGAGCGTCCGTAAGGCAGGTCGTGATGATAGGGCTTGGGGTGCCAGCGGCACAGGGAGACGTCCCCCTTCTCGTAGTGCCTCTTGCACTGCTTGCAGGGGTCGTCGCGGTACAAGGGGTCCCTGTTCCACTTGGAGTCCGTGGCCTGCACCCCAAACGTCTCAATGATGTACTTGAAGTAGTGGCAGGAGCACTTTAAGGCGGCCAGTGACTGGGTGGGCAGGTAGCCAAAGATCTTCACCATGATATGGTCTGGGAGCAGCAGCATGTACTGACGGGGCTCCAGCAGGCGCTGGATCTTGAAGCGGATCTCCAGGAAGTCGTGGGAGACGTGGCGGTAGAGGCGGCAGAGGGAGGTGTCCGAGGAGGCCGGCTCCAGCCCAGACCCGTCGGTCCGCTCCAGCCCCCCTTCGCTGCCACCGGCGGGGTCCAGGAAAGGGCCATCCGCCTCCCGGCTGTCCTCCGGCCGGGGCGTTTGGGCGTGGAGGAAGAAGAGCTGGCCCGGAGGCGGGTCCTCGCAAGAGGCGCACAGCCCTTCTTGGGTGGGAGAGCCCACGGTCAGGCAGACGGTCTCCTCCTTCATGTTCTTGGTGCTGTCCTTGCCGAAGAAGACGCACTGGTCCACCACGCCCGTGACCACCACGTCCACGTGGAAGCCAGAGACGCAGTCCCGGGGCACCGCAGCGACAGGGCCTCCCGCCTTCTCCGCGCCGGCCCTGCCGCCTTCCGGGATGGCGTCCAGCTTCCCCGAGCTGCCCTGGCCCTCCCCGCACGTCATCTCCACATCCGGGGGCTCGTTGCCGGATCCGTCGGCCCCTTTGGGGGAAGCGCTGGCCAGCAGGAAGTCCACATTGTTGGGGAGGGTGTCGCGGGAAGGGCTGATCAGCTGGTAGAGGTCGCACGTGATCTTGTCTTTGGTGCGGGCCGCGTGGCCCGTGGGCGACCCCCCGCAGCTCATGAACATGCAGTTGGGCCGGGCGCTGGGGCCGCCCTCGGGGGGCGAGCGGGGGTCACGGCTGCTGGAGATGCGGAAGGCGATGCGGACCTCGCTGGGGCTGTGCTGGGCGCTGGCCACGCACTCGGGCGGCTCCCGGCAGAGGCCATTCTGGCGCAAGACGTTCCGCTCCCGCGACTCGAAATGCGCCACGGCCTCGGCCACCCGGCTGCAGTCCGCGCCGCCCCCCGGAGGGGGCGCTTTCCTCTCCCCGCCCTCCCCTTGCTCTTGCTCCGTGGACACAAAAACCACCGGGGGAGAGGGCGGCACGGAGGGCCGGGAGTAGCTCTGCAAGGCCAACGCCGTCCGCTGCTCCACCAAGGCCACCATCTCGGCCACCGAGAGCAGGTCGGTGGCGTCTCCTCCGGCCGGGTCGGCGGCGTGGGACTCCGGGCAAAGGCACACGTCTTCGGCTTCCTTGCTGCCGCCGCCATCCTTCAACTTGACCGGGCAGGCTTTGCTCTTGCCGGGATCGTGGGAGCGCCGCCGCCGCTTGGCCTTGGAGCTGTCGCTGGCCCAGTTGCCTTTGACCTTCATGGCGCTGGCCCGGCTGCCGCTGCTGCACTGGTGGGCCACGAAAAAGGCGACCTTCTCCTTGGTGTTGCCCGGCTTGATCACATACCACGTGTCCAAGAGCACCCGTCCTTCCTCCACCTGGCTGGGGCTGGGGGAGACCGCCGGGGGAGGCGGTGGTGGCGGAGGCGGGGCGGGCGGGGTGTTCTCCGAGCAGGCCTCACTGCCGCCCGCCTCCTCGTCCTTGGCTTTGCAGGCAAAATCCCCAAAGGTCTTCTTCACCGGGCCGCCAGTGCACTGCTTGTTCTGAGAGTAGGTTCCGAAGGGACGTGGGCACCATAGCTGGATGTGGGAGAAGGTGTTCTGATCCATCACTGTCGCATGGCAAAGAGGCAGGGGGAAGGCAGGCCCTCCACCCTAGGTCATGATGGGCTGCTCTCCGGGGTCCTCCCAGGGCCTTGGAGATACCTGGGGAGGGGAGAGAGAGAGAGAGCGTCCAATGTCAGGTATGCCAATTACAACAGGCAGTGATTAAAACAGCCGTGTTGGGGGTATTCTTTATTCCCACACAGACGCAGGCGTGCAATACTGGGAACAGGATTTCCCTTCCTCCTGAAGAGTTAAGCTATTTTGATTTTTCAAAATAATCAGGTTCCTAGCCCTCATGGTATGAAAGCCTGTGGGCGGTGTTTAGGGAGATCACAAGAAGATGCCGTATTCTTTACCCAATACCAAGCTAAGAATGCCGTCACGAAACACGCACATCTCTAGCTAATCCTAATATCCCAAGCCTACATTATTTTGTTTTATGCAGCCCCGTCACACAACACGGCGTTTTGCTAGAAACGGCAGCTGCTAAATTGTTTCCTGCACCTTGCGTGGATGGAGGTTTTCCTTGCAGAAGGAGAATCAAAAAGGTTTCTGTTTTCTTTTTAAATGAAGTCAAGTCTCTGGTCCTCGGAGTAACAGCAAAAAGGAGGAGGAGGAGAGAGCAGTCAAGTCCTATGCCAACCTTTCTGGTGCCCTCCAAATATGTTGGACTACAACCCCCAGCACGCCCCCACCAGGCTGCCCTCACCCCTCTGCAGCCACCCACCTGCCCCCACCAGCTCACGCCTCCTTCTCTGGCTTCCTTACCCCTTTCTTATCCCCCAGTGCAAGCAGCTGTGGGCAACTCACTCACAGCTGCGCCCATCCGCTCTGGCTGCCAGATCAGGTTCTGCGTGGCTCGCTGCTGCATCACTGACTCCGGGAGTCCAGCTTAAAAGGAACGGGGAGCGTGACAAGAGCGTGGATCCAATTACAAGGCCGAAAAGGGCAGAGGAGAGGCAGCCGTGGGGGCAGCAGATGGGCTGAGTGGGCGAAGGGGGCAGCTGTCAGGGCAGGAGTGATAACGAACCACAGAGGCTGGGTGAAAGGGGGGAGGGAGGGCACTGACGGAGCTCTCTGCCTTCCAGGAACCCTGGCGGAAGCAGCGGAGGAATTGCTGCCTGTTGCCGAGGTGTTCCGGGTCATGTTCCCGGGCACCCGTTCATTTTACGTGGAGGCCTTTCAGTCATCCTGCGTGAATGAAGAAGGGGCAGGCTGGGGGCAAAACAGTGCCTGGTGGGGCAGAGTCAGATGTACTGGTTCCTCTCTATTCGGCCCTGGTTAGGCCTCATCCAGAGTATTGCATCCAGTTCTGGGCTCCACAATTCAAGAAGGACGCAGACAAGCTGGAGCGTGTTCAGAGGAGGGCAATGAGGATGATCAGGGGTCTGGAAACAAAGCCCTATGAAGAGAGACTGAAAGAACTGGGCATGTTTAGCCTGGAGAAGAGAAGATTGAGGGGAGACAGGATAGCACTCTTCAAGTCCTTGAAAGGTTGTCACACAGAGGAGGGCCAGGATCTCTTCTCGATCCTCCCAGAGTGCAGGACACAGAATAACGGGCTCAAGTTAAAGGAAGCCAGATTCCAGCTGGACATCAGGAAAAACTTCCTGACTGTTAGAGCAGTACGACAAGGAATCAGTTACCTAGGGAGGTGGTGGTCTCTCCCACACTAGAGTCATTCAAGAGGCAGCCGGACAACCATCTGTCAGGGATGCTTTAGGGTGGATTCCTTCATTGAGCAGGGGGTTGGACTCGATGGCCTTGTAGGTCCCTTCCAACTCTGCTATTCTATGATTCTATGTTAAAAGGGTGGCTCCAGTCAGGGAAAACCACCTGCCACACACCCCTTCTGCAATGAGAGGAACATACAAGGGCAAACTTATAGATCCGGGATTCCAAATCTGGACAGCAGTGTTGCACAAAGCCCTGCTCAAAGGCAACTCACCAATACTCCTTTTTATTTATTTATTTTTTTACAGGTGAGGAGGAATGCGGAGTCTGTGAGAGACACATAATTAGTCCAAGGTCAGCCATGGGAGAGAATTTTAAAAAAAGAAAAGTTATTTTGGGGCACAATCCTATGCATGTTTAGACAGGGAAAAACCTACAACTCCCAGGAATTCTGGGCCTTGCAGGACATTTTACGGTCTAAATATGCATAGGATTGTGCCCTTACTTGCATTTTTTAAACTACTAGAAATCGAAATCCCTTGGAGATATACTGCAAATCACCCAGAGATCTACCAGTTGAACCTAATCTACCTTCTGGCCACAGAAGGCAGATCTCCAGATGTTTGGGACGTCATTCATTTAATTTTATTTCATTTATTACATTTATATACCGCCCCACAGCCGAAGCTCTCTGGGCGGTTCACAAAAGTTAAAAACAATAAACATTAAAAAAAGTATACAAAATTTAAAAACCATCAAAAGCTTAAAAACAACAGCGTAAAAACAACAGTATCCATTTAAAAATTGTAATTTTGCATTGCTGCTGTTTTTATCTGGTTGAGCTTTTATATTGTATTTTATATTATGGTTTTATACTGTTGTTTTATACTTTGAATGTTTTTAATTTTTGTGAAGCGCCCAGAGAGCTCCGGCTATTGGGCGGCATAGAAACGTAATAAATAAATAAATAAATAAATACAATTCTGGGGTCCGTTAAAAAACAAACTTAGCGATTGTTAAATGCTATTATTAAATGCCTGGGAGAAGAGAAAAGTCTTGACCTGGTGCCTGAAAGATAACAACATTGGCGCCAGGTGAGCCTCATCAGGGAGATCATTCCACAGTCGGGGGGCCACCACTGAGAAGGCCATCTCCTTTGTTGCCACCCTCCGAGCTTCCCTCGGAGTAGGCACTCAGAGGAGGACCTTAGATGTTGAGTGCAGTGTCTGGGTAGGTTCATGTCAGGAGAGGCGTTCCATCAGGTATTGTGGTCCCAAGCCATGTAGGGCTTTATAGGTTAAAACCAGCACCTTGAATTGGGCTCGGAAACGTATAGGCAGCCAATGCAAGCAGGCCAGAATCGGTGTTATGTGCTCAGACCTCCCTGTTCCAGCTATTAATCTGGCCGCCGCATTTTGCACAAACTGCAGCTTGTCAATTCCCAGAAGTCCCTGCCAGCATGACCAATGTTCAGGAATCCTGGGAATTGAAGTCCAACATACCTGCAGATCTACTTTCGGCCCACCCCTGCTCTGAAATACCCCCGACATTTCTCCTGCATCTGCATGTCCCTGGGGAACATCAGTAGCAGGACGCAAACAACCTTTCAGGAACGCTTAACTACCACTGTGGATCATCTTGTTGAGCAAGGCCACTGTGCCGGGGTGGGCAACTTGTGGTCCTCCTGATGTTCTAGCCTACATCTTCCTTCAGCTCTAGCCAGCCTAGCCAATGGTGAAGCATGGTGGGAGTTGTAGGCCAAAACATCTGGAGGGCCACAAGTTGCCCAACCCTGTGCTAAGCCTACAGCATGGGGTGTCCACCTGACATTTTGGACTACAAGTCCCAATCCCATTAGAGCTGATGGGCATTGTAACCCAAAGCATCTCAAAGATGCCACATGGCATACAGGGTGCCCTGGACATAGAGTCTGAAAACCAGTAGGCTATGGGATGCCAAGAGAACAAGGTGGTTATGGGTCAAAGACAGACTTCACATGCATTATTACAGTCATCTTCACATGCATTATCAAGGTCATCACAACAACAGACCTGTAAAACAGACTTGTGGCCAAGAAGCTTGGCAAAGGCACGAAGAGCGATTTCCAGCAAGTTTCTGGAATAGCTGTGCTGCATCTTGGTGGTTATCTCTGTATGCCCACTTTCATTCTTGACAGTTTGCTTTACACAAGGTGTTGGTAGCTGTGCTTCAGACCATAAAGTCACCGTTTCAGAGAGCCTTAGGCATTGCCACCTGGCCTCAGCCCTGCCCGCCAGCCTTCCTCAACCTGGGGCACTCCAGATGTGTTGGACTACAACTCCCAGAATGCCCCAGCCAGCTGGCTGGGGCATTCTGGGAGATGCAGTCCAACACATCTGGAGCACCCCAGGTTGAGGAACGCTAGGGTTGTTGTAAGGATTATTCAGAGTGAACGTGAATTACTCAGAACATCCGAAGTGATCTAAAAATACCAATTATTATTACTGATATGCAGGTAACAATTTATTTTTTCCCAACTCTTATGCAAGATCGGCTTCTAAAAAGCTTGTCAAGGCCCCTCTAAAAGTTTTGGTGGAAAAAGCCTTCTAGCCCTGCAGATGAACAAGGATCCACACAGACCAAAATGACTTCCTTTTTTCCAGTCTCGGCTCCCTCGCTGGAGCTTTGAGGGAATAAATCACAGAGCAGTTCCTTCTCCGAGAACAATCACAGCCATGAAACAGGACTAAAGGTACCTGCCATATTTAAACTCACAAACTTTGCCTCACCCAGGAATTCAGAAGCGAAGAATTCATTTATACAGAGAAAGGTACAATGCCCACCTTTTCTGTCTTATGCTATACACACACACACACACACAGAGATATAATCTTCACTCCTGTTCACATGGGTAAATGAAGGAAAGCAAAATGAAGGAGCGTGTTCAGAGGAGGGCAACCAGGATGATCAGGGGTCTGGAAACAAAGCCCTATGAAGAGAGACTGAAAGAACTGGGCCTGTTTAGCCTGGAGAAGAGAAGATCGAGGGGAGACATGATAGCACTCTTCAAATACATGAAAAGTGGTCACACAGAGGAGGGCCAGGATCTCTTCTCGATCCTCCCAGAGTGCAGAACACGGAATAACGGGCTCAAGTTAAAGGAAGCCAGATTCCAGCTGGACATCAGGAAAAACTTCCTGACTGTTAGAGCGGTATGACAATGGAACCAGTTACCTAGGGAAGTGGTGGGCTCTCCCACACTGGAGGCCTTCAAGAGGCAGCTGGACAACCATCTGTCAGGGATGCTTTAGGGTGGATTCCTGCATTGAGCAGGGGGTTGGATACGATGGCCTTGTAGGCCCCTTCCAACTCTGCTATTCTATGATTCTATGATTCTATGAAAAGACAAGTGGAAACACATACTGTATTAAAGAGGTGGATCAACCCCATGCCTTTTTGCCAGTGCACAAGTACCTCGACTTAGTGCCTCCCCGGCCCAATGTCCTCAGACCAGCAAAACCACCATCAAATGGTGGGGCCGTTTCTGGACTGGGTGTGCTGGTTGGTGCTTGTTGCCTTTCCACATTCATCCCCATTCTTTAGCTTCAAAGTTCTTTACAGATGGCACTGGGTGCTACACATGCAAATAGGTCTGAGATGAGGATGGAGATTGGTGTAATGCCTGCTGATATCAAAGACCGTCATGGCTTCCCAAAGCAGAGAGAAAGCCGTGATATCCCTGTACCTGGTTCCCTAGTGAGAAAGGTCACTGGGTCCCTGCCAGGAGAGAGGCTGTAGCTTCCCCAAACACAGATCTTTTACTGCCCTCCTCCTTAAGTTTTCTGGTGGTGTTACTTGCACGCATGCTAGAAAAACTGTCCCAGAGGGGCAGAATTTTATCTGTCCACTTGCACAAGCAGGGTGTTATTATGGAAGAGTCCTAGGCCTGAAGAACATGCATTAAATTAGACCAGGCATCGTAGAAGTAAAATAGGTTGTGCATAATATAATGTGGATCTGGTTCTTAAAGTGAGAGCCGGTGTGGTGTAGTGGCTAAAGTGTTGGACTGGGAGTCGGGAGACCCGGGTTCTAGGCCCCACTCAGCCATGGAAACCCAATGGATGACTTTGGGCCTTTCACAGACTCTCAGCGCAACCTACCTCACAGGGTTGTAGTTGTGAGGATAAAATGGGGAGAAGGAGGATTATGTACGCCGTCTAGGGTTTCTTGGAGGAAAAAAGGTGGGATATAAACACAATACATAAATAAACAAACCTGTGTTAGGTCTGCACCACTTTGGACCACAGTTTGGGGCTCACACGATTAAACGCAATTGCATAGAAGGCTAACATTCCTGCATCGACCAGGGGGTTGGACTCGATGGCCTAAGAGGCCCCTTCCAACTCTACTATTCTAGGATTCTATGTCAACAGGAAGGGTTACAGCCTAGCCTTCTCCCTGTCATGCAGGTTTTTGCGAAGGATTTTAAAAATAAAAATAAAAATGGGGGAGCATTCCATCACACGAAAAAAAAAAACCCACCTCCAGACCGATGTGGTTCAGCGCATGCACAGGCTGAACACCTGTGAACTTGGGCCTTGTAGGTCCCTTCTAACTCTGCTATTCTATGATTCTATGATAAATGACTCGCAGCTCCCAATGAGAGACGCAGAGCCCTGGGAACAAACATATCAAGTGTTTATCAGCACATGAACTGGGTCATGCGGTATCACTATTTATACATCCAGTGTGTTCCCCGTGCCCACGGCTGACCAGGTTGCTGTTCCTTCCGCTGAATATCTCCCAGCCCAAAGCAAACTCTGAAACATAGGGGCGCTACGTTTTAGTTTAGCTACGACGGCAGACTGACCCCCTTTCCTTGGGAATAAAATGGGGGGGGGAGAGGTGTATGACCCTTGGCTAAACAACACTGAGAATTAAAAGCTTTGTCTCAGCCTACGTTCCACCATCACAGTCCCATAATGCCATCTTGCATGGGGGGGGGGAGATGATACATTTTTTAAAAAGGCAAGTGGGGGGCAGCTATGGTCAGGCGGGCAACACCATGGAGGGTGCAGGAGAAGAAGCCTGCGAAGTCAACCACCCACCCACCCACCCGTCCGTCCGTCCAACCCACTGCTTTCCTGCTCACCCACCCAGGCTGAGCGGAGCAGGGAAAACGCTCCTGTCCCCAAATTGTGCTGAAATGAGCCAAGAAGGGAGACTGAGGGCCGTCACCGTGGCATCTGGCCTGGGTCTCGCTTCCTAAAGTCTCCGCACACATACGACCCCCCCGTTTACAAGAAGAACAAGAAGCCCATCACACGTGGGAGCAAACGCTTGTTGATTCCACAAAGGGAACAATGTCCCTTCCACGCCAGCGTTTAGGATGGGTGTGAGCACTTCAACAACATCATCATCATCATCACCATCCGCGCATGGGGTGTTATGCGCCTGGGACACACAGCCTGGAAGCACCCAGGTTCACGCCGATGCAACCGCACCCACCCCCACCCTTAATGAAAGTGCAAGCTTTTACCCTGAGCGACATTGCCCCCACGCCCCCCTCCTGAATCAGTGCCTTTTTGGGAGGGGGGAATTAAAACCAACCCCCCCCAAAACCCACCAGGCCTCATCTGCCTCCCCCCTCCCAGTCCCAACTAACCCATCACCTTTTCAAACTCCCACTGTTCTTACCTGTTACCCCAAAGCCATTGGGGGGGGGCTGTGGTCTAGAGGAGGCCTCCACTGACCCCCTACATCCCTGCTTTGGGGGCCTGCGAAATATATATTTATATTTTTTTAAATCCACAGGTTGCAAAGGGGCCTTTTGCAAGCACAAGGAGAAAGGGGGAGGAATCAGTTCAAGGAGGGAGGGGTGGATTTTCCTGGTCACTAAAGCCCCCCCTCCTGCGTGTGTGTGGGTGCGCGCTACCTGATCTCTTAAAGGGCCAGCAGCCCCATTCCACTGGCCCCTATATGCCACCCCCCTCCCTGCAATCAATTGTGGCCTTTAATCTAGCAGACTGCAATTCCCCCCCCTCCAACCACACACACACCATCAGCAAGGCTCAGCCATTTGTTGACAGACATATGCATGGAGCCTGGCAGCCAATCAGAAAGCTGAGTTTGGGGCATGCCCATATATGGATGGCAGCAGTGTCTCAGCCTACCCAGCTTTTTCGTTTTCTTTCTTTTTTTAATCCCATACTCCCGGTTAGGGAGCGTGGAGCAATTCACACTGCAAATGCGGAACGGCGCAGGATGTAGCTCCCAAGCGAAAGCCCCAGCGCCTATTTACCAATCCAGAGGTGTGCATCCCCGCAACCTAGCCCCCCCCCCAAAATACAAATTTCAGCCACCCGCAGTTAAAATCAACAAATATCCACAAGTCCATTCATCCCTGCACGAAAACGGCATATAAAGTGGCATTTCAAAAAGCCACAAGGAAGAGCCACGGCTCAACGGTTTGAATGCAGAAGGTCCCAGGTTCAATAGCCTGCTTTTCCCAGTTTGGGAAAATATATCTTTTGGACTTCAGCTCCCATCAGTCCAGAATGCTGGGAGTTCTTGTCCAAAACATGTAGAGAGCGTCAGGTTTGGGGAAGGCGGATGTAGACAATACAGAGCTATCTGGACCAGTGGAACTTTTACATCATCAGTTTTGCAAGCTAAGACAGACTTCCCCAACCTGGGGTCCTCCAGATGTGTTGGGACTACAAATCCCAGAACCCCCCAGTACTCAGCAAAGAAACCTGTTCTAAGCAGCCTTGCAAAGGGACATCCACAAAGCTTTAAGAATCTCAGCTGTGGCCTGCCCCTTTAAACTCCCGCTGGCCTTCCGCCCGGATGCAAGGGAGCATCTGAAATTGACAGCTGCCTTCAAAAAGGGAAAGTTGCTTTCGTCACCTCGCTGCGCGCTCCACGGGGAAACTGTTAAGAACATAAAAACAGTTTTACATGTTCAACGTTTTAACGGGCCGCCTGTCGGATTAACTTCTGTGATACGCAAAGGCTTGCATACTCCTAGAAGTAGGACAAAATACAGTGTGGAATCAGGCACCGCCTTTACGTGGCACCGTTTGGAAGCTTTGGGAGACTTTTTAATGGGTGGAGAAGGGGAGAGTGGGAGGGGGGGATCTACACCACTGCTTTTAACACGCTTTAAAGCACTTTGAAAACGTTTTGAAACCTGTATATGCAGTGTGTCCTGGGCCCCAACAGTTGTCAAAACTGTTATAAAGTGCTTTAAAGCAGTAGTGTAGATCCCCCTGGGATACATTTCTGGCTCTGATATTCTTCGAAAACATGATGTCAAAAATCCAAAGGGTCGGAAACAAGGAGGCAATTAGAGAAAAGTCCCATTCAGGTCATTATGGGGTGGTGGTGGTTTTTAGCTCTCACGATTTCGGTGACTGTTTGTATTATGCATAAGATCAAAGGCTCTGTGGGTGTTTTTTTGGTTTCAATCAGGAAACAGAGAGTAAACTAAACAATAACTTTTAGTGTTTGAGACCACATGTGATTACTCCTCATGAGAAGCCCTGTTTCTGGCGGGCTCCCCTGTTCCTCGTACTGGGTGGCATTTATAACAATGAAACAGGCCCATGTACTAAGTATGCACGCCAAAAACACAAATCCTTTCACTTAAAGGGCAGGTGGGTGATGGCAACAATGCAATAACTGAGGCATTCAACAAGCTATCCACAACAAGTCCTCTTAAAACACACCACTTCCTAGTTCGTTTGATTGTTTATTTATTTATTGCAGTTCTATACCACCCAATAGCCAAAGCTCTCTGGTCAATTTATTTATGTTTGCAATTTCATCTGAACTATTATGAACTTTCCTTGTCTCCTCCCCACCCCACTGCTAAATTCCGCCCCCCTCCCGGCTTCCGCTCCATGCACATTGCAATGTGAAATGGCACCCCTGGTAGGGTTTGCATCGTAGCAATGTGAACCACAAACTGTGCATGGTAAATATAGGATTGTTCAAGATAGCATCTCACTTTATTTGTATATCTGTGCATTTTGCAAGGTATGACTCATCCGACGTGTCTAATGATTTTAAACTTTTCTTAGCAGATTATGCTCTCAGCCTCTACCAGAACCCTGTGGCAGTGAGTTCCAAAGGTCAATCGTGTAGTGTTCTCTCTCTCTCTCTCTCTTTAAAAACTGCTTATTTCAGCTAGAGACAGAAACGGGAGGTTGGGCTGGGACATTCAAAGAAGATCTACACAAACATAACAAGTAACGACAACATGGTGGCTTTCATATACATTAATGCAGAAATCTTTGCACCAGCCCTGTATTTCTTATAGCACTTTTATCCCACCCTTTAGCCATAGAAGGCTATCAAGGCAGCTTACAAAAATAATTCTTAAGACAGTCCCTGCCCACAGGCTTACAATCTAAAAAAACATGACACAAAAGGAAAGGGGATTGGGAGGGAGGAGGAAAAAAAGTAAATTTAGGCACTGTAGGATAGGATAGTGTTACCATATTGCAAGGGGCAGGGGGGAGAGGGGGAGAGACAGTGGATTCACAGCCAAGGTACTTCCCTTACTCGGCTTCGTCCTTTTTCTTCTGCTGCCCCTTACGCCTGGAATGCTCTTCCAGAACACTTGAGAACTACAAACTCAATCACAGCTTTTAAAACTCAGCTAAAAACTTTTCTTTTCCCTATAGCTTTTAAATATTGAGTTTGTTCTGACTCTATACTGTTAGCTTCACCCTACCCAGTGCCTGTTTACACTTCCCTGTGCCTGTTTGCATTCTCTTTCCCTCCTTATTGTTTACTACAACTTTATTAGATTGTAAGCCTATTCGGCAGGGTCTTGCTATTTACTGTGTAATCTGTACAGCACCATGTACATTGATGGTGCTATATAAATAAATAATAATAATAATAATTTAAAAGCTGGGGGCTTCCCAATTCACATGCTTACAATGCAATCCTAGACATGTCCCCTGAGAAGGAAGCCCCACTAACTTCAACCAGCTTACTCCCAGCTAAGCAAATACAGGATTGCAGTCATAATCCTTCACAGCAGCAAGGGTACCCATTGCTCTGCAGCACAAAGTTTGCAAAACCAAACAAAATAACAGCCTGCATCCTGAGAAGGGCTGACAGGCTCCTGAACGCGAAAGGTTTAAGTGTCGCTCAACTGGAAGCCAGGAGGCGCGTCACAGCTGGCTCTTCGCCAGGCACAACACTGGAAAGTAAATCTAGCCTTCAAGCATTTCACCCACAACCGTGTAATTAACCTGTGTAACTCACCAACGCAGAACACGGAGAAAGAGAGCAGAGAAAACTTAAAGGCCACAAAACTGCTGCGGATTGCACAAGCGAAGGTGTAGATTACACGGCCTTTGGAACTGAACGCTCCCGGGCATTGTCGCACAAGCTGAGACACACGCGCACCTTTTAAGTATTTTCAAGGTGCCGTATTTTGAGGCGCTAGTCAGCTATCGCAATGGTGCGCTAAAGCACTACCTGTCTGGCGACTTTGCCTCTTCAGAGCAAGCCACTGATGAAAACAGGACAAGCAAAACAACCTGTTTTAGGGAATGCTCACTGTCAGGGGCAGGGATGGGGTTTAGGGGCTTACGGAGTGAGCGTTTAGGGGGGCAAAATTCCCCATATCCTCTTCTAACCCCTGTGAGCAGGGGCCCAAGTGGCTGAGCGGAATGGGATTCTATGTCCAGCTCTATTGCTGCATTTAGCCTTCCACTGCTTTTGTTGTTGAATTTAAATGGATGCATTTTGCATTGGAATTCTTCATTCTATGAGCCAGACAGCAAACATATGTTGATAAGCTACCTATAGAAATGCAATAAATAAATAAATAAATAAATAAATAAATAAATAAGGCCCTGGTGGGCAGGGGGTTAGAGTGGTGAGTCAGCCTCCCTTTCCTCAACGTGTACTGGAAGGATCCCAGGCACAGATAACGTTCTTTCAACATGCCTCTCTTACATCTGGGTTGGCAACAGGAACTTGGGGAAGTCATCAAACTTCCAAGGTACAGAAACAGACGCTCCACTTGCGCTCCCCAGCACATGGCCTACGCAGAAGCAGTCCAGAAACCAGACCTCCTGAAGCTTGAACAAAGAGCCCGGCGGCACCTTAAAGACGAACACATTTCTTCCAGCATAAACTTTCGTGGACTACTGTATAGTCAGTCCACCTTTATGGAGAGTTTCAGGGTTGTTGTTTTATACAGTGCCTATGATGGTGGAGGAGGGGAGTTTGTTTTAGAGACCCGGCCGTATGCCTTCGCTTCTGGGCACAGCAGCTTCCTTGGCAACAAAAGAGACAACTGGACCATATGCACCCGTGCGTCACAGTTATAGTGACACAATGAGTTGTAGTGAGCAGAAAACTGATGTGCGTTCTCTCTCTTTTCTCTCCTGCTTCCTACTTGAGGTCAACGGGGGGGGGGGGGGGCTTTCTTTCCAGGCAGGTGCTCCAGTTAGGTCTCCACCCCACCCCTCTTGTACACCAAATACAACTGCAAACACCGCAGCCCAACCCATGCAGGGAAACCCAATTCCTAAGCCAATGAGGACCCGTCGCACAGCCTAGCAAGCATTCAGACATGTCCTGGCTGGGATGATTTTAGGGCTGGTTCCTTTTCCTTCTTCAAACAGGGTTGCCACCTTTTCTTGGCTTTGAACAGCTGCTACTCCTGTGCCTAAGGCAGCAGCACCACCAGCAGCAACGTGGCATACAGAAATAAAGCAGGGGGAAGTCCCCCCCTTCCCTTGTTTTATCTGCCTGTCAGATCCTTCCCTTGCTCAAATCTCTGTGCAGGAGGTTGCTGTTAAAAGCACAGGAGCAATGTAAGGGGGAAAAGGTGGCAACGTTCACCTCCAATCAGCCACACACCTCCTTTTACATGGGCTGCTCGCCTCTTTCTCCACCCCATTCCTGGCCCTCCATGGATGGGCCCTGGCCCTCCTATCCCGCCTTACCCTCCACACACCTGGACCCGTGGACAACTCCAGCTTCCCCTCCTCCTGCAGCAGCAGCAGCAGCACCAAGTCCTCTGACTTCCTGCGCCAACCTGCCCTGCGCCTCCAGCGTCCAGTTCCGGACCAGCCTCCCAACTTGCTCCCTTCTTCTCCCCGCCCCCCCCCCGGCCCCGCACGTGCCTAATCCCAGGCCGCAAAGGGGTCTGGGAGTTGTAGTCCCATCTCTCTCTTTTTTCCCTCGACGTCCCTTGCAAAGCCCTGCTCTGACCACTCAGGGAGGGGGGCGCTGTTCCCCTCTCCCAGCTACACCTCCCTATATTATTATTATTATTATTATTATTATTATTATTATTATTATTATTATTATTATTATTATTATTATTATTATTATTGTATTTTTATACCGCCCAATAGGTGAAGCTCTCAATTATGCCCGATTATTCTAGAGGCTGCATTTTGGAGGCTAAAAATTGGGGGGGGGGGGGTGCGCGTTCCACATCCTGGACAGCTCCTTTATTATTATTATTATTATTTATTTATATAGCACCATCAATGTACATGGTGCTGTACAGAGTAAAACAGTAAATAGCAAGACCCTGCCGCATAGGCTTCTGACTGAGATATTGAAGAGATTCACAGTATTGGGCAAAATGCAGGATACAAATTAATAATAATAATAATAATAATAATAATAATAATAATAATAATAATAATAATAATAATAATACCGGGGCTGGTTACAGGGAGCACACAACTCCCCTGTTAAAACAGCTCCACTGGCTTCCAGTTTGTTTCCGGGCACAATTCAAAGTGCTGGTTATGACCTATAAAGCTCTATATGTTTGGGTCCAGGTTATTTGAAAGACCGTCTTCTCCCTTATGAGCCTGCCCATGCTTTGAGATCTTCTGGAGAAGCCCTTCTTCAGTCCCACCTTCTTCACAGGCACGCTTGGTGGGAACATGGGACAGGGCCTTCTCGGTGGCTGCTCCGGTGCTCTGGAACTCTCTTCCCGGGGAAGCTAGGCTGGCTCCCTCCTTGATGGGCTTTCGGAAGCAGGCTAAAACTTTTTTGTTCCAGCAGGCCTTTGGAGAATAATCCAGCCCTCCATCTATGTTAATGTCTTATAATTTTGTTGTGTATTTTTTAATTGTTTATGGTTTTGTTTCCCTCCCCCCCTCCATGTATATTTTAAACTTTGTAAGGCCACCTTGAGGCCTAGCATTGGGCAAAAGGCGGGATACTACTACTACTAATAATAATAATAATAATAATAATTCACAGCTCCACTGAAATAGGAGCCACCAGCCTCCACTCCACTTTTTCCTAAAGCTTTTAAAACTTGATTTTGCTCTGACTTTTATACTGCCTGTTGGGTGCATTCTCTTCCCCTCCTTATTGTTTTATTATGACTTTATTAGAATGTAAGCCTATGCGGCAGGGTCCTGCTATTTATTGTTTTACTCTGTACAGCACCATGTACATTGATGGTGCTATATAAATAATAATAATAATAATAATAATAATAATAATAAGCAAGATATGGTTTTGTTCCCACCCACATCTACTTTCTGTGTAAACGGTCCACCCCATCCAGCCCCATCTTACATGCAGACGGGCCAGGAATGTCCCATGACGTTTAGTTTGGGCTTTTGACAGGGTGACAAGATTCAGTGGGTTGGTGGGGGATGAGACGTGGTCTTTTAACAGTAAAGCGCCTAAGCTGCTGAGGCGTTTATGTAAGTCAGAAGAACCGGCACCTTGAACAGGCTTGGGACCAAAACAGGAAGCCAGGTGGAGAGAATGGTAGGGTGACCATATGAAAAGGAGGGCAGGACTTACATAAACGCTCACACTCACCCTCCACCGAATCTGGTTTTAATGCTCTGGGGTATGCAAAGTGCCTCTGGGCATATGCAGAGTGCCAACACACAACTGCTGAATGACTACAGCTAGATAGGGTGACCCTATGAAAAGGAGGACAGGGCTCCTGTACCTTTAACAGTTGCATAGAAAAGGGAATTTCACCAGGTGTCATTTGTATATATGGAGGACCTGGTGAAATTCCCTCTTCATCATAACAGTTAAAGCTGCAGGAGCTATACTAGAGTGACCAGATTTAAAAGAGGGCAGGGCACCTGCAGCTTTAACTGCTGTGATAAAGAGGGAATTTCACCAGGTGCTGCAGGCATAAGACACCTGCTGAAATGTCCTTTTCAATACAACTGTTAAAGCTACAGGATCCCTGTCCTCCTTTTCATAGGGTCACCCTACTTTATCAGATGCATGAAATGTTAACACGAGTCTCAGGTACACATACAGTAGGGTGACCAACTGTCAGGATTTCCCCGGATTTGTCCTTGTTTTTGTTCTTTCCATGGTGTCAGGGGGGATTTTCTATAATTTTCAATAATGTCCTGGAATGACACCCCTTCCTCTTTAAGGCTGCCATTAGCATGGCAGGAGGGAGTGACATGCTTTCTTGAGGCACATCATTCCCCCACCCCGAGCTCCAATTGAGGTCTTAAAGGGGAAAGTGGGTCATTCATGGACGTTATAGAAAAGGCCCCAGTTGGAGTGGATGGTGGTGGTGCAGAATGAAATCCTTTCCCCTCCTCAACTCCAATCGGGTTCTTTAAGGTGGCGGGGGAATAACGTACTTTCTGCAGGACTCAGAAAGCTGCTTCCCCTCACACACACACACTAGGTGTCCTCTTTTTTGTTTTCCCAAATATGGTCACCCTAACATACAGTACATATTGTGTGGGAGTGTGTGTGGATAAGCAGGGCGTTGAATTGTAAACGGTGAGGATAGAAGGAAATTAAATGCAGACAGTGTTGGCTGGGACAATCACATTATTAACATTGGCCATTCACAAAACAGCCGGTGCTAATTGCATAAACATTCTGGCACTAGGTAAGCTAATTAAACACATGTAGTGATAAAAATCTTTTATCTTGATTATCTATCCCCTGTAGCGATCCAGCAGGATCTGTTGACGAACTGTAACTCAGTAGTTTCCCACTATAATCTTCCTTTTAGGGTTTTTTTTCCTCCTCCACAATGGCCACATTAAAGTTGGTCTCTTGAATATGTTCAGCTGACTTTAGTTTTATACATGTAGATTACATTTTCTAGACACAGGTAAATGTGTAATACAGATACGGATAAATAAGTGCAATGCTGCGTTAGTATTTTGAAGAAAACAGTCTTTTGAGAGTACGATATCAACCACTTATTAGCTTTGTGGACGTTTCTCTGGCTACTATTAATTTGTGTGATTCAAAATAACTATTCGAAAAAGGTAATTCAAAACAGAAGTATGCCAGAGACCTGTTGAAAATATGTCTTTGTCACTGATTTTCAGTTGAAAACTGAAACTTTGCATGCTTATATTATGAAATTTCATATTCAGAGGTTGCATGTAAACACTGGAATTGTATTTCTGTTGTCATTTTCAGATTCTTATGGTTTTCCACCTGTTTGTATTTTCACTTTAGGGTCAGTGACAGCGTGTCCTGGGAGGCTGAAGTGATGTCATGAATTCTAGTTTTGGAATTCATGACATCAGATTTGGAACAATTTATTCTTTCCCGTAAAGACTGGCCTGTTTGCCCTATGTAGAATGCCGAATGTAGAACGTTCTGTATATATACCCGAATCTTTATGGATCTGATAAAGCTGTGGCACCCCGGCTGTGGAATGACCTCCCCAGAGAGGTCCGCCTGGCGCCTACACTGTACTCTTTTCGTCGCCAGCTGAAGACCTTTTTATTCTCTCAGTATTTTAACACTTAATTTTAACTTAAATTTAAATTTTACTGCTCTAACTCTGTATTTTAATCTTATATCAATTTTGCTGCGTGGTTTTTATCCTGGTTGTGCTTTTGATACTGTATTTTGTATTTGTGTTTTTAACCTGTTGGTAGTTTTATTATGGTTTTTATTTTTGTGAACCGCCCAGAGAGCTTCGGCTATTGGGCGGTATAAAAATGTAATAAATAAATAAATAATAAATAAATAAAAATACAGTCTACAAAACCAGATGCCCAAATAAACACGTTAGTCTTTAAGGCGCTACAAGACTCCTTGAGGTTTTAGCTTGTTCTTGGCCATCCAGAAAGGTGAGCAGCTACCTTCTCCACTCACCGAGACTTCCAGGCACTGAATTAAGCGCACAATTCACATATCACTTTATTATTATTATTATTATTATTATTATTATTATTATTATTATTATGGATTCCCCCTCCTTCCAGATATCCACAAGTGTACTGTCTTTCTTTCAAACAGTCCAGAAAGGCCCTTGTGCTTTGGAAGGTTGACGCGTCCTTTCCTATCTTCTTGGATGATGCAAAGGAGCTGGGGGGATCAACAGCTGTTTTCGGGGCGAGCAGTGCATTCACGTGCATCCTTGCCGGCAGGTGGCTGTTGCACCTTGTCCTCCTCCGTTGTCTGGACAGGGATGTACCAATAGGGTTTGCTGCCCACAGGTGTCTTTTGGAACAGGGCGTTTGCTGTTGCGTGCTCCAGGCCGCCAGGGGGAACCTTTGACCCCGGGGTTTCGCGGGGCCGGGGACAGCCGGCCTTCTGGCAGCGGCTGCTTCGGCTACGCCAGGAAGCCCAGTGGCTGAAGCTGTGGCCCTGCTTCTCGAGAAGGCTGGTGCCCAACTGACACCTCTGCCATTTCCTTTGGATCTCAGACTGGACCTGGAGGGAGAAAAGAAGAGAGGGGGTTGGTGGAAGGCGGGAGAAGGGTGTGGATTTTAAAGGGGCTGAAGGGGACACACACCCCTCCCCAGGAAGAAAAGATCCAATGGTTGGGGGGTTTGAGCTAAGAAAAAAGGCAAATACAGGGAGACATGATAGAAGTGCACAAAACAATGTAGAGAACACAGACAAAACTAGAACCCAGCAGGGCCATCGCATGAAGATGAATGGTGGGAGACTCAGGACAAATAAAAGACTTCTTCACACAGCGCCTATTTAAACTATGGAACTCACTGCCACAAGATGTAGGGATGGCCACAAATTTGGATGGCTTTCAAAGGCAGTGAGATAAATTCTTGGAGGAGAAGGGTAACCGTGGCTACTTGTCCTTGGGGCTATATGCTGCCTCCAGTATCGGAAGCCGTATTCCTCTGTTTGCCGGTTGCTGGGGAACATGGGCAGGAGGGTGCTATTACATTCATGTCTTGGTTTTAGGCTTCCCGTTAGGGCATCTTGTTGGCCACTGAGGGCTGGACGAGATGCTCGGCTTTTGGTCTGATCCAGCAAAGCTCTTTTTATATTCTTAAGCAGCCCATCTAAGTGGAGCAGACAGGACTCCGGTCTTCGCTTCTAGCTCCAGAGGGCAATGACCCAAGCCCAGGGATGGGCTTGCTTGACCCTACCTGGGTCTTGATTTTGTTGCAGCTTCTGGCATAGCTGAACCATCACTGTGAATGAGGAACATGCTCCCGACTCCTCTACCAGAAGTGGTGAGTTCTGGGGCCTACCCCTCAAGCTCAAGCAGGGACACCATTGAACTACTCCACCAAAGGCCACAAAGAACACTGAGCCAGCCACACGTATACGTGCACAACTGGGAGGTGGGGTTCAGGAGGATCTTTCTAATGGCCTTACCTCCTTGTTGACGAAACAGTAGAGGACGCTCACCAGCAAGCCCTGGAAGATGAAGACGTAATGGCAAATATAAGGCCAAATAATAGCAAGTAATGGTACAGTACACTGATCCCTACTGCCACCTTGTATTGGTTTTATACCTGTTTAACTGTGAAAGGCCACCATCACTCTTAGGACCGTTCCTGAGCTATAAGAACGGAGGCACTGTTCTCTAGCTTGCCCCCAACAGGTGTTATTCAGCCTCCTCGGTGATGGCTTCAGAGTTACTGGAATTTCCCCCCTGGAGAAACGCAACAAGGCTTCCTGATTTTAGACGAATGCTGAAGGCATTTTATGGTCAATATGCTGCTTTTTTTAAACAGATCAAATGTCTAAGTCTGGTTTTAATGCTGTATATTTTAATTAGTAATTTCCAGAGGGAAATTCCTCCCTTCCTACACGCCCACCGGCATGCGTACAAGAATCTGGCAATTTGAGGTTAGCATGTCATGCATCTGATGAAGTGGACAGCGTCCGCAAAAGCTTATACTGAAATAGATTTGTTAGGGTTGGATTCAGGATCTGCCTTCCGTGAGAGGAAGGGCACTATGCGCAGAGGGTCGTTGTGTTCTGAGAAACACGATAGGATTGAAGCTTTGCTTATTGCCCTTATTATCTTTTTAAGTTCTTGATATTATTATAAATTTACTATAGATTTATTCTATATCGGAAATTTCATACCAGTCCATGTATCCCTAGCTGTGTTCGACATATACGTCAACATCTCAGAGTCAATTGTGTGTGAAATGAATTTCCACCATATAGCACTAAATGCTAGTGGCTCATCTTTGCCTTGTAGTACTCGTAACTTATGTGTTATTTTTTCACAAACTGCAGCAGACCATGCGTTCTTATACCATGCCTCTTTGTCAAGATGATCCAAATTTTCCACTGTTGGTCTCGGTCTCACAGCTGCTGTTAAGAAAGTTACTAATTGTTTGGCTACAATATGTTCATCAATAAGTGCTAGTATTAACATTCAAAGCCCTAAACGGCTTGAGGCCAGGCTATCTGAAGGAATGCCTCCTCCCATATGTACCTGGCCGGATCCTAAGTTCATCCTCAGGGGTCCTTCTCCGCGAGCCCCTGCCAAAGGAAGTGAGGCAGGTGGCTACCAGGAGGACGGCCTTCTTTGCTGTGGCACCCCAGCTGTGGAATGAGCTCCCTAAGGAGGTTCGCTTGGCACCTACGTTATATGTTTTTAGACGCCAGGTGAAGACCTTTTTATTCTCCCAGCATTTTAACAGTCTATAAATAAATTTTAACTTGGTGTTTTAAATTCGTAATTTTGCATTGCTGCTGTTTTTATCTGGTTGAGTTTTTATATTGTACTTTATATGATGGTTTTATACTGTTGTTTTATACTTTGAATGTTTTTAATTTTTGTGAACCGCCCAGAGAGCTCCGGCTATTGGGCGGTATAGAAATGTAATAAATAAATAAATAAATTTTTGTCATAATACAAGGATAATGAAAATAAATCTGGGGTAAAATGAATGTATTCCTTTGTTATCGGTAATAACTGATGGCTGGCCGCTTCCACATCCAAGCTGTGCCCCTTACCTGGAGGGAGTTGAGGAAGAGTTCAAAGAAGAATTTGACGTAGCGTAAGCTGCCTTGGGCCTGCTCTTCGGTGACCAGTGCAAACACAACCTCGTGAACACCCAGCAGGGGGATGAGGGTCAGCGTGGACTTGGCCAGTCTAAAAACGGGCAAAGAAATGAACCTCGTGTGAGCGGGGGTGTGTGTGGGTGTTTCGTGCGGGTGCAAGTGTGAAGCAGAGAACCGAAAGGCACTTTACCCATACTGAGCACCACACCATTCAGTTGGAAAAGTCAGATGTACGTATTGCCAAATGTTTTCCAGGCTCAAATCGAGGTGTTGGCGTTAACCTTCCACAGAGAAGCAAAAGAAACTAAGCCTAACCCCTTGCAATTAAAAGCGGTGAACTGAGCCAGATCTACATGTCGTTGCGAAGGTGCTTCCGTGCGCCTTTTTAAAAGACGTACCTAAAAGAAGCGCCTCTTTCTTTACTGTGTGTACTGTGAGCTAGGCAGCACCGCCTGCGGAAGAATCTCTACCCCAGTCAAAGACGCTGCTCGGGCTGCTTCCCCCTCGCGTGTTCTTCCATTTGAATAATCCCCCCTCCCACCCGGCGGCTCTTCCGGCGCATCCCGGTGGCGGCGGCTCCTCCTGCAAAACACTTTTCTCCCTCGGTGTGTTTGTATTTGTGTGTTTGTGTGCGAGCACACACCGAAGAGAGTCCCGGGGAGATGACACCACGGGGGAGAGCGAGAGGCAGGAGCCACGCGAGGGGGAAGCGGCCCGAGCAGCGCCTTTGAATGGGGTAGAGATTCTTCCGCAGGCGGCGCTGCCTAGCTCACAGTACACACAGTAAAGAAAGAGGTGCTTCTTTTAGGTATGTCTTTAAAAAAGGCGCACGGAAGCGCCTTCGCAACGACGTGTAGATCTGGCCCTGGGGAAAAGGGGTGGAAAGACTGCTGATGGTTCCACTATCAATGGTCATATACAGGTAATTGCTTAAACTGCCTTTAATATATTATGTACCAAAGCTGTTCAGTATACTTCAAGAACATCTGAACTATATAGTATTACATAAAACCATCAATTAAAAACAATAAAACCAAACCAAACGCTTTTCAACCCAATATGGTCTTCCTCAGCGGTATACTAAAATTAACATACATATGAAGTACAGAAAATTGTTTTTGGATCGTTTTGGCTACTATTCTGATGCTTTTTAAAAAAAAGGCTATAAAAAGCCTACTGGATTCAGGTTCTTTCTCAAGCTACTGGCTTTTATGTAAGCCCTCCCGTCCCACCTGAAAAGGTGGTTTAAGACTGACAAAGAGCTATTTTATGCAACAGGTCTAGCACTACTTGTGATACTTCAGTATGTTACTATTCGGGCTGCTAATGTGAAGCAGAGAACCGAAAGGCACTTTACCCGTACTGAGCACCACTCCAGTCAGTTGGAGAATTCAGACGTACGTATTGCCAAATGTTTTCCAGGCTCAAATCGAGGTGTTGGTGTTAACCTTCCAACATGCAATCCTATGCATGTTAAGACAGGGAGAGAAAAGTCCTACAAGTCCCAGCATGGCTGCGGAATTTTTCTGTCTAAACATGTATAGGATTGCACCCTGGCTGTTGGAGGGACCACTTGTCTATGAATAGACTTACTCGGTTACTAAGATCAGCAGGAAAGGTCCTTTCAAAAATATCCTCTCCCTCACACACACACACCCGCATTGCAGAGACCTACTTGTGAGAAAGGGCCTTCTCCTGCATTTCTCCCAAATCCTGGAACACCCACCCAATAATAATAATAATAATAATAATAATAATAATAATAATAATAATAATAGGAAAGGAACCACTCGTGCAAGCACTGAGTCATTACTGACTCTTGGAGGGATGCCAGCTTTCGCTGACGTTTTCTTGGCAGGCCTTATAGCGGGGTGGTTTGCCGTTGCCTTCCCCGGCCGTTATTACCTTTCCCCCAGCCAACTGAGTACTCATTTTACGGACCTCGGGAGGATGGAAGGGTGAGTCGACCTGAGCCGGCTGCCTGAAACCAGCTTCTGCTGGGATCGAACTCAGACCGTGGGGAGAGTTTCGGCTGCAGTAACTGCTGCTTTACCACTCTGCGCCACACGAGGCTCAATAATAATAATAATAATAATAATAATAATAATAATAATAATTTTATTTATTTATTTATTACTCGCCTCTCCCTCTGGATCGAGGCGGGGAACAACACCAAACACAATATAATACATAAAATTAGTTAAAAGAGCATATAAAATCAATACAATCTTAAAATAACCATCACAGCATCTTAAAATTCTTAGGTTTAAAAGTAGAGTTGCTATTCGTCCTCCGCTCTCTCTGCTTTCAGGAAAAAGGGTCAAAGCACATCTTTTTAACTTGACTTTTTAAATTACTATTATGTTTTAAGGTTCTTTTTTTAATGTTTTACAAGGCTTTTATTTGATTATGGTTTTTAATTTCTGATATTTTTGTAAATTGCCTTGGATGGTTTCAGAAAGGCACTGTAAAAACGCAATAAATAATAATATTAATAACAATGAAGCAAATGCCTTCCTCCCTGTGTTTGCAAACAGAATGGGAATGGAACTCTGGGTAGAAACACGTTACTCTTGAAATCTTTCTTCAAAGTGCCTGATTGGTTGATGAAACAACCAGCATTCTCATTGGACAGGGCTGCCTATATAACTTCTGCACCACCTCAGGGACATCCAGAGCTCCTCTACAGAATACTTTTATCCCCCAGCTTTACCAAGCCTTCTCCTCCTGGATTCTTTACGAGATCAAGCTCGGCTTCTTCCCTTTGGCTTCTGCTTGCTTCCCCAACCCCCCAGGGATTTCTTTTCTCCGCAAGTTCTATACATTTTATTAAACAGCCAGTAGATGGCACTGTGGTATAGCGCAATTGCACACTTTACACTCAGCAATATTGTGCTTCCCAGATTTAATACCACATTTTTCCCATTAAGGGAAAAGCCGCAATATTGGTCACAAAGTACGGGAGAGCCCTGGAGATGGACGGCATCGTGTAAAGGACCTGCTAACTTCCGTGAATGACCAATCATAAGCACACAATAAAAAACTGGAGTAGAGAAGCCCATAATCTCCCTGTTTCTCCTTCCAAAGACTTCAGCTGTTGCCTTCAGCTTGGTTTCCTTCTTCTTTTTCGGGCATTTTTTTCCTGGCTCTAGACAATGCAGGAAAGGAATCTGCATCATAGTGATAATCCCATCTCTTTACTTGACTCAGCAGTTTCTTCCCTACCTAAATTTATAGTCCGTGTAACGCATCTGTTGTGCCCGGAGCTTGGAGACCAGGATCTTAATAATGCGAATGAAGATCACAAAGTTGACCTGGGAAATGAGAAAGGCAGAAGGATTCTAACTCATAGTAAACTCAGCAACTTAATAAAAACATTGCCCCAGTGTGTGGCAGCTATGAAAAAGGCAGCACATAGCCATCAGGGCCTCCAGGAGTTTATCCAACCCCCTTTTAAAGCCATCCAAATGGGTGGCCGTCACCGCACCTGGTGGCAGTGAGTTCCATAGTTTAACTATGCACTGTGTGAAGAGATCCTTCTTTTTATTTGTCCTGGATCTCCCACCAATCAGCTCCATGAGATGACTCCGGGTTTTTGTATTTTGAGAGTGGGAGAAAAATGTCTCCCTCTCCATTCTCCACACCATGCATAATTTTGTCCACCTCTATCATGTCTCCCCTCAGCCTCCTTTTTCCCAAGCTATACAATCCCAGCTGTTGTAACCTTCCATGATAGGGGAGATGCTCCAGCCCCTTCATCATTTTAGTTGCCCTTTTGTGCACTTTTTCCAGCTCTGTAATATCTTTTTTTAGGTGTGGTGACCAGAACTGCACACAGTATTCTCAGTTTGGTCGCACCACAGAGTTGTAGGAAGGCAGTATGATAACAGCAGTAGGATCGCTTTGGGTTGAAATGAGTGAGGCCTCCAGCTCAGAACTGGTGCCTGCCAGTCAGAGTGGTCAGTACTGGGCAAGAGGGATGCGTGATCTGACTCCGAATTTGGCAGCCCCTCCGCTCCTATGCAACTTACAACGATGGCGAGCAGAATGGGGCAACGGATAATCCACCAGTAGCCCATGTTGTCATTTCTCTCCCAGCATCTGGGGGGAAAAGTCCAATTAAAAGGTATCAACGGATTGGGGTGGAGAGAGAAGAAAAAAAGCCAGAATGGGTCTACCTACAATGATTTAGCTATTGATCATCAGGAGCGGATCTACACAGAGTCGTCGGGGCGCCCTGAAGGCGCTTGCGTGCGGTTCCAGGGCGCCCCGAAACTTCTAGTGTAGATCCTGATCCGCCTTCCCCAATGCCCCCCGTCCCCACCCTGCCGTGCTGGCCAAACAAGTCCCCACAGCCTTCTCCGGGCACTCCCGGGGTTCTGCCTCCCCTCCCTCCCCCATCTCCTTCCCTCCCCGCCTCCTTTCGCCCAGCTGCCCTCGAGCGAAGCCCTACCAAGCTCGTGCGGGTGTGCGTGCGTGCGTCTCTCTCTCTCTCTCCGTCTCCCTCCCCCTCACTCTCACTGCCGCCAACCGGAGCGAGAAAAACTCAGGATCTACACTAGGAGTTTCGGGGCACCCTGGAGCCGCACGCAAGCGCTTTCGGGGCGCCCCGACGACTCTGTGTAGATCCGCTCCAGGTCTCTCTTTCACTCTTACGCACACATGCCTGCCTTTATTCTGGATGGGCTGCTATTACCAAAATGTTAGTCAATGAATGGCTTGAACAAGGAACCACAAACCAAAAGGGCAGCAGTTGAAGAAAGCACAAAAACAAACAATGCCAAAAAAAGCACACAACTGCGTACATATACAACACAAATAAAAGTTATCTATAGGACAGTGAAGTCAACTAACTGGTTATATCTCAAGTCTGGATTTTTACACAATTAAGTAGGTGGATTCTTAATGAAACAGATAAATAACCGAGTTGTTTCTCATAACCCTAGTCCCACGGCATTTGCTCACACACGGCGGTAAGTGTTTAACACATTCTAAAATACACTTGGAACCTTCATGCTTTCTGAGGATAATGATGTTACCCTGTATGTTATTCTATTCAAGTCTAGTTTATTCGTTTTACAGAAAATGAAACTGTTTCTCTGATGAAGTCTAACAAGACGAAACGGGATGAATACCGGATGCCTGTAACTAAGGAAAACAACTCAGTTATTTATCTGTTTCATTAAGAATCCACCTAGTTAATTGTGTAAAAATCCAAACTTCAGATATAACCAGTTAGTTGACTTAATTGTCCTATAGATAACTTTTATTTGTGTTGTATACAAATAATTTACTTTGTACACAGTTGTGTGCTTTTGGGGGCATTGTTTGTTTCTAACCAAGGAATCTCTAGCTGGGACCAAGGCCTAATCTACACCAAGCAGGATATTGCACTATGAAAGCAGTATATAAAAGGCAGGAGCCACACTAAGCAGGATATCGCACTATGAAAGCAGTCTATGGCGTGTGTCAATGGGCCCCAACAGCTGTCAGTGCAATACCGCTATAAAGCAGTCGTGTGGCTCCTGCCTTTTATATACCGCTTTCATAGTGCAATATCCTGCTTGGTGTAGATTAGGGGCGTTTCTACGGCTTCCTTTTTCCCAGGGATCATCCCGGGATCATCCCTGTGCATGCAAATGACACACAGGGGATCCCGGGAGCAGGCAAGGACAATCCCTCCATTTTCCTGGAATAATCCTTAGGTATAGAAAGGGCCTAGGTCTCCTGAGGCAAGTGCCATCCTAAAAGAGGCATTCTCTCATCTGAGAGAGCGTACAGGGAATGCCTCTTCCAAATAACCATGCATGTATCATCTAAAAAAATAAAGTGAACTTGATTTTTTTCTTGCATTTCTTTTCTGGCCCTGATGCGGGGGGTGATCAGATTTGATTACAGAGCATTTGGAAGGCACCAGCTTAGGAAAGGCTTATTCATGCTGATTTAATTAATAAAATAATTAACTGACTAAAGCTCGATAAATGAATTGACTAACAGCGCAATCTTATGCATGTTTAGACAGGAAAAAAAACTCCTACAACGCCCAGCATGCCCTATGCTTCCTCAGAAGTAAGTCCCATTGCGTTCAGTGGGATTTACTCTCACGTAAATTGCTAACATTTTTATCCCACCCTTACTCCAAGGAGTTCAGGGTGACTTCTCCTCTCCATTTTTATCCTCACAACAACAACAACAACAACAACAACCCTGTGAGGTAGTTTAAGTTGAATGTTATTGGCCCAGGATCACCCAGTGAGTTTCATGGCTGGGTGGGGATTTGAACTTGGGTCTCCCTGATCCTAGTCTGACTCGATAATTACAACACTAGACATAGGACTGGAACCTACGGTTTCTTTAGTCACGTGAGAGCCCTGAAGATTTACCTCACAGGGTTGTTGTGAGGGAGAGAACTATGTACGCCACCTTGAGGAAGGATACAAATATTGTAATTATAATGATCATAATGAATCAAAACTAGAGAAGAAGACTTATGCCTGGTAGACTTACTCGTTATTTTCGTAAAGGTATCTCACAATCACCCAAGGGATGACAAAAAGGATCGGTGTCCCTGCAGAGGGAGACAAAGAGACATCAGATAGTACAGGCCTCATCAGAACTGTCTGGATAAGGGGTACAATCAGGGCTGGTGCCACACTATTTTGCGCCCTAGGCAGCTGAGCTGCTTTCATCCACCCAACCCACCCCCACCCCCACCCCAGTGTACCTGGGCACGGGGCGCCATCTTGCCCACCCAGCCGAAGTGAAGCCAGGACGCTGGGGTGGGGTGGGCGGCTTCGGAAAGGTGCGCCTGGCCGGAAGGCGCTCTGGGAGAGTGACTTCTGGGTGCGCTGTTCCGAAGCTGCCCGCCCGCTCCCCCACCCCAGCGTACTGGCTTCGCTTCAGCTGGGTGCCCACCCAGCCAAAGCGAAGCCAGGAAGCTGGAGTGGGGCGGGCGGGCATGGCTTCACCTTGGCTGAGTGGGCGCCCAGCCAAAATGAAGCCAGGACGCTGGGGTGGAGGGGCCGAGGGGCGGGCAGCTTGGGAATGGCGCGCCCAGCCGGAAGCCACTCTGGGAGAGCAACTTCCAGGGGCGCCGTTCTGAAGCTGCCCGCCCGCCCCAGTGTCCTGGCTTCGCTTCGGCTGGGCGTCCACCCAGCCAAAGCGAAGCCAGGATGCTGGAGTGGGGGGGGGGGCAGGTGTGGCTTTGCTTCGGCTCGGTGGGTGCCGAGCCGAAGCGAAGCAAGGATGCTGGGGCGGGCGGGTGGCTTCGGAACGGCGCACCTGGAAGCCTCCCTCTTAGAGCTGCTGTGAGACAGCTGCTTCCGGGTGTGGTGTTCAGCGCCCTCCCCTTACCTTGGTGCTCTAGGCGGACGCCTGAATGGCCTCTATGGTAGCACCGGCCTTGGGTACAATTCCCTCATCCTTCCCTTTCAATTCAGCACTCTATAGCTAGCTTCTGTGCACTTTTTGATTTAATTTTAACTGTGGGCTGTGTGAAGAAGCACTTCCAAAACGACTAAAAGGAAGTCCTTCTCCACACAGTGCACAGTTAAATTATGGAACTCACTACCACAACATGTAGCGATGGCCACCAATTTGGATGGCTTGAAAAGTGGGTTAGATAAACTCCTGGAGGCGAAGGCTATCAAGGGCTACTAGCCCTGAGGGTTGTGTGTTACCTCCAGTATCTGAGGCAGTAAGCCTGCGTGCACCAGTTGCTGGGGAACATGGGCGGGAGGGTGCTGTTGCACCATGTCCTGCTTGTTCATCCCTGGCTGATGGCTGGTTGGCCACTGTGTGAACAGAGTGCTGGACTGGATGGACCCTCGGTCTGATCCAGCATGGCCCTTCTTATGTTCCAGGCAGAGCTGACCCCACCATGAAGTCAAGTGAGGTGGCTGCCTCAGGTTGCAGATTTGGGAAATAATCAAAAGGGTGGCCCACTGTTGTTTTGAATTTATTACATGGGAAAGTGCCAGGCCCAGTTTCAGCACTGCAGTGGGCCTCGTTCTTTATATAGCTAGGACTTAATTAAAAGTAGTCTGGACGGGTTTGGAGCCATTGAGTCCCCCAAAGTCTCTTTCTCCTCAGGACATAGCACAGAACAGCCGACTCACCCCATCCGATGAACAGATAACCTGGGAAATAGCTCTCTTCGGAGAAGGCCAGCGGCCCCAACAGGTTGTGTAGATAAAGTCCCTCCACTAAGAGCCAGTAGTAGTTTGCACAGACACAGTACTGGGTTAGGATCTGGGCCAGGCGACAGCCAGTCACAGCCTGAACAGCCAGGAGAGAGAAAGAGGAGGGAATTGAATTCAAATCCAGCATTCTGCCCACTGTATCACACTGCCTTCCCGATCCAGGATGGATCGCTTCTACCAACCTGCCCCCAACCTGCAATGGGATACCCCACTGAATGGGGGTCGTACCTGTCCCATAGGGAAGCGGGAGAGATCTCCTTCATCCTGGAGCTCCTTGGGAAAGTGTAGCTGAAGGAGGAAGTCCCGGGCAAGGATGGAGACTGCCCGCAACACGTAGGACAGGAAAAGGTTCATGTGGATGTAATTGCGGATGCATCGAAGCTTCCTGGGGGTGGGGTGGGGGAGACAATAGGGGGAGGAGTCAGCTGTACCCAAATCTGCGTATCTAGCCATGATTCACGGTAGCTCATCCGAAGTTTCATTTCAGCCGGGACTCAACCTTGCAGTGGTGTTTTGTGAACGGCAACAAACTATACTGATGTGCATCAAGTGGTGAATTCTTTAACCATCAGCAGGGGGAGCTATTGCTTTAGTTAGCTCTGCTGCAAGCAAGACCCTGGTTAAAAGAACAGCCTCAGTGGGAGTCTCTATTGGAAGGACTCTGCTTCAGTGATTAAGCTAGCCCTCTCCCCTAGCATACACACCCCTGTCTTCCAGTATGGTGACATGGACCAGGACCCTGAACTCTTGTTCTCAGAGGATTCTGACCCCTCGTCCTTCGAGGAGGCTCGAGAGTTAAGAGCTTAAGAAGAGGATTTGGTCACGGAAAGCCACGATAAGTTCTCCACCACCCCAGGACATAGTTCCTTGAAAGGATCCTGGAGGGTCAACTCCCAAGAGTCCAGAGGAAGTTGCCTTGCCATCCTTGGGCTATCAGGATTCCAGCCATGGGGTCATTTGCATACCACAGCCACTCCCACATCATCACAACTTGAGGCTGCTAAAGCAGGCCAGGCCACTTCAAGAGACAAAGCCCCAGTCAGTTTAGGGGCAGAGCCAGCCAGCCAGCCTAAACACAGGCAACCTCTTATTTAAGGCTCAGTCTTGATCTGCTCCTTCTTGGAGTAATATATAGACAATTCTGTCTGTCTTCCAGCCCCAGCACTCCTCAGAGCTTTCCGTAGAGCTGACCTCTTCCCATCTGGTTTATTGGAGAAACCTGACCCAACCCGAATTCTGCTCAGGATCTGATCCATAGCAGACCCCTGCAATTTAGGCTATAGTACAGAGCATTGGCCGAAACCATGGCCTGAATTGGTATACACGTCTAGCTTTTCCTTCAAAATGTTTGGTCCCTGGGCACTTCCTGTTTTGTCCTTCTCAGTACCTGAAAGCAGCCAGTAGTGCCAGAGCCACCAGCAAAGCCACCAGTGAAAGGGAGTAGCCCACTGTGTACATCAGTCGGAACTGTTCCAGAATCCGCAAATGTTTCTGGAAGAAAATGGAAATACAGGCTATTGGCTAACTGGAATATCTACACTGGGAAATGACATCCATTTTGCTATTCTGTGTGAGGCAAAAATGCAACCACTTCATAGGGCTTATTAGCAAATATCTGGAAAGAACGTAAGAACATCAGAAGAGCCCTGATGCTGGATCAGACCAAGGGCCCATCTAGTCCAGCACTCTGTTCACACAGTGGCCATCAGCCATTGGCCATGGACCACAAGCAGGACACGGTGCAACAGCACCCTCCCGCCCATCTTCCCCAGCAACTGGTGCACGCAGGCTTACGGCCTCGAATACTGGAGGTAGCACACAACCATTAGGGCTAGTAGCCGTTCATAGCCTTCACTTCCAGGAAGTTATCCAACCCCCTTTTAAAGCCATCCAAATAGGTGCCCATCACCACATCTTGCAGTAGTGAGTTCCATAATTTAACTATGTGCTGTGTGAAGAAGTCCTTCCTCTTATTTGTCCTGGATCTCCCACCAATCAGCTTTATGGGACGACCCCAATGGGTTCTAGTATTTTGAGAGAGGGAGAAAAATGTCTCCCTAACTACATTCTCCACACCAGGCATCATTTTGTACAGAAAGGCAAGGATTTCTTGCCGAGGAAAAGCAACCTCAGAGGAGGAGGAAAGGGGGCGTTCTGGTGGGCTGGGAGGGGAGGAGCCTAGAGAGGCCAGGATATGAGATATCCGGAGGCTCTTCCAGCCTCCTTTCCTCCCCCTCTAAAGCGCCCTCGCTAGATGGGCTGGAAACCCCATCTAGCAAAAATCACCAGGGACGGGGAAGCGAAGACTGTCTCCACCACTCCTCCAATCCTGCTGGCTTCAGCCTGACAAGGCATAGGAATCTTGGAAGTCTCCAAGTTCAGAGGCTCCCATGCAGCAAGGGCATACTAGACAGGATTGCGCCCTAAATCAACTTAAAACTTTGGTTGATTAATCGACCTGTGAAATTGACTACCATTTGCATCTCTCTGTGGCAATCTTTTGGGATTGCTGAATGTGGAAAGCACGTGTGTCCATGCCTAGTGCCTCAATAGGGACTAAGAAATCAACGGCAACTCTTCATAAAGAAGGCAATTTACCCCTCCCTACCCATGCCTTCCGGATTGGGAGCTCTTGGCCCCACGGATTTACCTGGAAGGGGAACTGCTCACTGAGGCCCTCACACTGCGAATGGTCTCGCCAAGGGTGTCCAGATTCATCCAATACCCACTGTCCATCTGGGCCACATTTCTGGAACACAAAGCCGTTTCGTACTGCAGAGGAAGAAGGAGAGAGGGAGAAATGGAGCAAGATGATGAAGTTTCCTTAGTATTTAATCAGTTTTATGTATTTTATAATATTTTTGTATTCTGTGTTGTTCCCTGCCTCGATCCAGAGGGAGAAGCAGGTAAGAAATAAATATATTATTATTATTTATGATTTACTGTGGAGATGGTAACACTGAAACCATTGCCCACGTGCTGCTATTTTGCTCTTTGTACAGAAATACTAGTGAAGAGTTAGGGAAAGGAAAGGAACCTCTCGTGCAAGCACTGAGTCATTACTGACTCTTGGAGGGAAGCTGACGTTTTCTTGGCAGGCCTTATAGCGGGGTGGTTTGCCGTTGCCTTCCCCGGCCGTTATTACCTTTTCCCCAACTAAGTGGGTACTCATTTCACCGACCTCGGGAGGATGGAAGGCTGAGTCGACCCGAGCCGGCTGCCTGAAACCAGCTTCCGCTGGGATCGAACTCAGGCCGTGGGGAGAGTTTCAGCTGCAGAAACTGCTGCTTTACCGCTCTGCGCCACACGAGGCTCCTAGTGAAGAGTTAATAACCCCCTTATTATCGCCTTATCCAGGGCGTTCAACTGATTATTATATGAACTTCCTTCTTGAGGATTGCAACAGGATGGTTACAGCAAAAACTGCAAAATTTTTAGCAATTGCTATTAAAATGAGGGCTGCAATTGCACCCTGAGTTTTAAATTATATAATTTTAGCCTTAACTGTATTTAATGTTTTATTTGCTTGGAGACACTGAGTTTTTATTGTTAAGGACTTTGTTTTTTCGTGAACTCTGGACATTTATTGTCTGTTTTATGCCTTATGTTCAGTTAATTGTTCTGAATTGCAACAGCCGATGGCTTGGTACAAATAAAACTTGATTATTTACTTATTACTTATGCAGTGCCACTGGTGCAAACGGATGCCAGACCGTTTGAAAGAGACAATGGGCCAACCAAGTCAGTAATAGTATGATCTAAATGTGCCCACAAAAATTCGGCCGTGGCCATGAAACAAAAATAAATGTGGATGACGGAATCGGATTCTTTTCGTACGAGGATTTTCATTCGTTCGCAAATGCGCACTTGCGCAAATCCTCCTAAAAGAAAAACCACAACGAAAAAGCGCCAGAAGTCCACAAAATCCACCCGACTCAGGAAAGGCCGGTCTGCTGTGGAATCCACAGGCCAGAGTCATAGAAACCTGAACTCATTTGAATCCACTGGGGATTTCCCCCTGACATCACTAGTTGCAACCGAAACACATTTACTAGGGGATAAATCCCACTAAACGCAGGTGTCTTTCAAACGCACACTTACCTTGCTGGTACCAGGGGAGGTACCAGGGGCAGGGGACTTTGGCGGAGGTGTTGGGAAGGGTGTCGTCCCAGCACGCATACATGTCAAACGTACGGTTGCACACCAGGCCTGGAAGCGAGGCGGAGGAAAGGGAGGCGTTATTGTGGCCGTGACAGACCCTGGCTACAGGGCAGTGCCACGACACAGGCTCTTGACCACAGGCCTGTCCACGGACACCCCCTGCTCAAGCTAAGCGCCACCACTTTATGAGCCTGAGGTGAGAACAAACACCGCCTTTCTACAAACTACGTGGAGAAAGGGGTTAAACAGGAATAATTTCAGGAATAAAATAATGCGCTGTGAATTATATGTGCTGATGGTGAATTAATGTCAGAACGGGTGTTATATGTATAATACTGCAGATGATAAATGCCAAAGAGACATGTGGGGTTTTTGCGGTAGTAAAACAAACTGAATAAAAATTTATTTCAATGTTCACAAACTTTGTTTCATAATAAAACTTTTCAGACTCTTGTCAAAGCTTCTCATCCAATCCTTTCTCTCTTCTCATACATGCTTTCCTTTCTCTCACACCTTCATTCTTGAACTTCCTTTATTACCAGGATTGTTTAATATGCACTAACTGACTATCTGCACACTACACTCAAAAGACAACCCTCTTTACCCTGATCCTCTAATTCTCTCTCGAACCAAAGTACTTTAAAAACACCCTCAGTCGTTCCCTTATATATCCTCCTCCCCGCTCCTAAGATATTCAGTCTCCACCCACTCAGGTCAACCTTCTAAACATAGTAGACTTACAAATTTAGACATACATTAGGGAACTGACTTGTGGGGTGTAACGCCACACAGCTCTGTGGGAACTGGACACATTCGTGGAGATAGAGGAAGCGGCAGAGGGGCACGCTGGGGCAGGGGCCCTCGGCCATTGCCCCACCATGCTGACCCTTGACTCTGGCCCTGCAAATACGCACTAGCTGGAAATCTCCCCCACCATGGCACTGCCAGAAAAAGACAGAATCGCTCCGTTCCACCCTGCCTTATTAAGCAATGTGCCAAGCTCTTGCCTTATTAAGCAAATGTGCTATCTGAAGGAACGCCTCCTCCCATATGTACCTGCCCGGACCCTAAGGTCACCCTCAGGGGTCCTTCTCCTTGAGCCCCTGCCAAAGGAAGTGAGGCAGGCAGCTCCCAGGAGGACAGCCTTCTCTGCTGTGGCACCCTGGCTGTGGAATGAGCTCCCCTGAGAGGTTCGCCTGGAGCCTACACTGTACTCCTTCCGTCGCCACCTGAAGACCTTTTTATTTTCCTAGTATTTCAGCATCCTAGTCTTTTAGCTCTGCAGTTTTAAATCTGAATTTTAAATCTTTGCATTGCTGCTCGGTTGCATCTTTATATTGTATTTTTAAGCGTCCATATTTTGTATTTTATGCTGTACCTTGTCGTTTTAATTTTTGTGAACCGCCCAGAGAGCTTCGTCTATTGGGCGGGATAGAAAATAAATAAATAAATAAAATTAATCATAACTCATCCTCACAAGAAATTTCATCAGCATGTTATGGCTTCTGGAGGACATCATTTGAACAATAACGTTTTGGGAAATATAGGTAGAGGAGAGACAAAGAGAGAGAGAGAGAGAGAGAGAGAAGCCTTGAGTGGCTCAAAGCCCACATTCTACTCACTTGTGGGATGTGGATCTTCTAACATTTTGCGACTGCAGGCCTCCTGATATTGCCGCCACGCCTCAAACATATCTTTGACCGTGTTTCCAGCGGAGCTGCTCTGTGACAGGGAAGGCGGGGGAACATATCAGACACTGGAATTCGGAAACCAGGATGCATAATTGTCAAGAGCCCCCGGCTGTGCCGACAGCAGCCTTGCCCAACCTCATGCCCTCCAGGTGAGTTGCGCGACAACTCCCAGGATTCCTGGGGCAGATGGAGAATTTGCTCACCTCTGCTATCTTTTGGAGCCACACAAAAAGCAAGAGGAGTTCAAGGGGTCCCTGCATGCTTTGTTTGCAATGGGCGCACGAGGCCAGTGGGAAGCGTCCATCTCAGGGCTTGGCGGCTGGTGGCTTTTGGCATTGTGGGTCTCTGGCCACCTCCATCCACAATGGACCCAAGTCGGGCAGAAGCGTTCTAGGGGGGAACCAGCAGAGAAATGTGTCAGGCTGGGGATCACTCTGTTGACCCTGACTGAGGCACATACGGGGATGATTCGGCATCCAAAGTGTTCAAGACAGCTTCCCATTTCCCTGTTTTATCAATTCCACGCACACTCAGCTGGAAACAATTAGTAGCTTTTCGGGAAGAACTGAGGATAGCACCATCGATTTATTTATTTAATCAATTTATGTACCGCTTACCATCTCAGAAGACCCCTCTAAGTGATTTACAGAATCAGAGATTAAAATACAATAGTAAATACAAAAACCCATCCGTTAAGCTGTTTAAAGGGTTTAAAAATTTTCATACCAAAGCTAAAAACATAATGCTTAATAAACAAACAAACTGGGCAGCACAATCATTTAGCCAAGCCCTGGGGAAAGGGATGGGTTTTTAACAGGCACCTAAAGCATGCCAGAATTGGCCTTTCCCAAAGACCAGGGAAAGGGCGTTCCATAAGGCGGGTGCCACCACGGAGAAGGTCTGCTTCTGAGTTGCCACCAGATGGAATCTGCAGGTTGTAGTACACCCGGCAAGGCCTCTGCCAATGATCTTAGCGATTGCATGGGTCCATGTTCCCATGTTGTGGGCGTTTGTCATCTTACTATCATCTCCATTCAAATAGGTTGTCCAGGCTTTTGCAGTGCTCAAAAAAACCTACCAAACCTATTTAACCAGAGAGATCAGTGGGACAAAAGAAAGCAATGCCTCTATTGTAAAACCAGTTTCAACGTGCTTAAGAACAATTGTCTCTGGGATATGTTTATTGCAACCTAAACAAAACCTAAGGAGTAATATTAAAAAAGGAGACGTGTGCCTTGTCTATCAAATGTTTGGGGAAGACCGATTTGGTTGATGGCTCTAGAAGGACCTTTGTTTCGACTCGATTGAGCTCCTTCCCTTTCCCACTAAAGCCATCAGTGTCTTTAACTCAGCTGTCGCAATCATAGGTAACAGCTACCAAACACACATGTTTAGACAACAAAGTAACAGCATGTAGTTTTGTAGCCAGGCCTTCACAAAAGTGGTAAACATACCTGTCTCTGGGCTAAACTACTTTAGATTGCAAGTGGGGGCTCAGATGATTAAATGCTCTCCCTTAAAAAAAAACAAAAAACCATCCCTTCCCATAGAAACAGAGCATGTCAGGGAGAAAGCTGCCTGACACTCTAGTCTTCTGTGTGCAAGGTGTTGTTGTTTTTTAATCTCACAGAGATTTCAGTCAAGCAAGCCTGCACAATAAATCTGTAGTGAGAACTAGGCCAGTGTGTTTTAAGCATCCTCACCCCTGCTTTTTTTTGCTGTAACCACTGCAAAAAGCTGCCCTTCTTCTCCCTCCTTACAATTTCAAGAGAAGAAACATGATGTTGGAGGAACCAGGCATTCAAAGCCATCCATAACCTATCAGTATCTTGTTTCCGCACATTGATGTTTACTTGGCTAAAAGCTGTCAGGAGGAAGTAAAAATTGAAAATCGATGTTAACGTCTCAGCACTGCACTTAGGCAGGCAGGAGTAGGCTGCATCTGGCAGGCTGCATTACGGGGGAAGCAGCCCGAAATGGTAGGATATGCACAACAAGAAACACCATAAGTGAAGAACCTTGGAGACCCCCGACGTTTGGAGAAATACAAAGTCATAATAATGATTATGTAATGGGGGAAGCCTAGGAAAAAGAAACCAAATGCAGAGCTACAAGGTGGGGGATACTTGGCTCAGCAATACTACAAATGAGAAGGTTCTTGGAATTGCTGCAGATCATAAGCTGAATATGAGCCAACAGTGCGATGTGGCTGCAAGAAAGGCAAATGCTATTTTGGGCTGCATTAATAGAAGTATAGCTTGCAAATCTCACGAGGTACTGGTTCCCCTCTATTCGGCATAAGTTGAGGAGGGAGGCATTTCATCAGCAGTGATGTAGCAGGGGGCAGGCTCACAGAGATGGAGGGCTGGCACATTTTTTATTTTTTTAATAGCAGGAGCACTGATAGCATCAGCCACCCCCTCAGAATTACCTGTTCCCTCTCAGCTTAGCTGCAATCCTCACAGTAGCTGGGAGGAAATGAATTTTCCCCAACAACAAAGTCTTTTGGGCTGACTCCGTCTCAAAGGGGCAATCCAGACCCCTCAGCTTCACCAACGCTCTGCTCCCGGCGGAGATAAAAACGCTAGAGCTGGTTTGTTGATTTGGATCTAGACAGATGCCAGAATTTTGATGCTCCTTGGGGGCTCTGGGGACTGTCACCATGAGCGCCCCCAAACTGTGCTTACCCCCCACGTTGGTGTTTCTGCACTGTTGCTAAGTGTTAGGACAGTAACCCTTTAGGGCTGGCTCACTTCCCCCATACAGTTTCCAAATCTTCCTTCTGTCGCCTCCACCATTCCTTGGCTCGTGACGCAGGCACACTCGGTCTGCTCCTCATGTATAAACTAAATAAAACCCTTTTTATTTGATTAAATAAAAGTGAGAAAGCCAGGCGGAAAACAGAATCAGGAGGAAGACCTTTTATCTCTCTCTCTTTCTCTCTCTTTTTAAATATCAGTATCAGAAGCAGCTCTATGGCCTTCCTTTTACAGTAAGCTAATCATCTGCAAAGCCAAGGTTAGGAAGAGCGACAGATCCTGCTCTCTTACAGACTGATCCAAAGTGGTTTTACTCAGACGTAAGGCTCGTCAGTTTCAAGTCAGGTTCAACTGCAGTCTTAGGGACCTACTGCGCCTCCCAGATCTACACTACTGCTTTAAAGTGCTTTATAACAGTTTTGACAACTGTATATGCAGTGTGTCCTGGGCCAAAACTGTTATAAAGCGCTTTAAAGCACTTTAAAGCAGTAGTGTAGATCCTGCCATAGCAATGCCAACTTTTTCTACCAGGTCCTGCTCCTGTGTCATTAATAACAGTTGGCTCTGCATATATTCTCCAGAGGTAGCGGTCATCATCCCACCACGGAAAGCTTCCACTGCCAATTTATGCAGAACAAAACTACTTAAAGGATACAGGAACAGGCCAGGATGTGATATTCTTTCCCGGGTCAGTTGGCAACACCACCTTCCCTACACATAATATTTCCCATATTTTAAAAAAAATACTTTAGAAAATTTCTACCCTACTTTTCAGCCCCCCACTCCTACTCCACCCCACCCCACCAGCCACCTAAAGAAGTCCCACTGAAATACAACAGGATATACTTTCAAGTTCTGGGATTAGGTCTTATCAGAACTATCACCTTGATGTTCCAGTGGACTTTCAGGGGTTTTGGGTTATTTGAATGAGGTTTTAACCTATTACCCCCCTGCCCCGCCCCCACATGCAACATAGTACCACATGAAATCTTCAGTGCTGTGAACGTAGGGTGACCATATGAAAAGGAGGACAGGGCTTCTGTATCTTTAAACAGAAGTTTAGAAAAGGAAATTTCAGCAGGTGTCATTTGTGTGTATGCAACACTTGGGGAAATTCCCTCTTCATCACCACAATTAAAGCTGCAGGAGCCCTGCCCTCTTTTGTATCTGGTCACTCTAGTATAGCTCCTGCAGCTTTAACTGTTGTGATTTCACCAGGAGTTGCATGCATACAAATGACACCTGCTGAAATTTCCCTTTTTCAATACCACTGTGAAAGATACAGAAGCCCTGTCCTCCTTTTCATATGGTCACCCTACAACTGCAAACTGAACCCAGACTGAATCGTCTTTTAAATATTCAGTTCGGTGTAGCTTCACACACTTTTCAAACATGTTCGTTTGCTTTGCCGAGCCAAATGAAGGTTGCCATATGATCAGAAAAGAAAACACTTGTCTCCCTCTTGTGTCTCAGATAGCAACTTGATGCGCAGAAATCAACAGGCAGAACTTTTCGGACGTAGAGAGAAACGTTGTTATAACTCTGCTAACCTTTCCAGCTGCTGATGCTGCTAACGGTCCAGAAACGGGGTCTTCTTTTTAAAAGCTGGGGGACCCCACACTGAACTAGGAAGAGTCCAGGGCCTAAAAACCCACTTCCGAAGTGAGCTCAAATTGGAATGCCACAGGATGAAGCTGGCCACAGAGACACAATCCATGGCAGGCGGGCGCACACAGACACACACACACACACACACACACTGCAGGAAGACACCCAGACACAAACTGCATCTCAGTTTACTAGAACGGACAGCAGCCGAGCTCTTACCTGTGAAGTGGAAGGTAAGCGATTGCTTCCTGACTCTGCCATCCGCTCGTGCATCTAGCGGTCCCCACGCTTGGTGCTCTGGCGTTTAAAGGCACCGTCTCCCTTGCCTTGTCATGAGTGGGTGACTGGAGGGCAGAGGAGAGAGGAGGGGGCGGGCGAAGGAGCACTGCAGGGTGGTGGGATTCTCTCCAGCTCTCCCTCTGGGGACAGGGCTTTGCTATCCATCCTTGGAGATGCTTCTCAGTGGCTTTGAACTCGTCCAGCAGCGCACACAGTTTAGGCCCTGTCCAGCAACTGGAGGTCAGCGATTAGCGGTGCGGGAGACTTGACTGCAGAATCTGTTTGCCATTGCCGGAGTTGCAGACTCTTGGATGTTTACTTTTCAAAGGGCAAGGGGGGGGGGGAAGACAGAAAAGAAAGAAAAGACGATGCAAGGATGGGGGAGATTGTAAAACATTCTGTACTGTCCACAACGCTATAAAAGGTATTATGGAATGGATAATAATATTTGTACGTCAGCCCTTCCCAATCTGGTACCTTCCAGATGTGTTGGACTACAACTCCCAGCATGCCTGAGCTAGAATGCTGAGGGTTGTAGTCCAACACCTCTGAAGGGTACCTGATTTAGAAAGGCTGAGATACATTATTAGAGATTGTTAGATATAGTGACAATGAAAGACTGACAAACAAAACTTTCCGTTTGGGGGAAAGAGCGCTTTTAAAGTAAGATAATTTGGGCAGGTCACAGTCTATGCTTAATTTCTAAACAAGGAAGTGCAGGGTCTTCAGACTTCCAAATTGCACCAGTTTTAAAAACTCTTCACCGGCTGCCAATTAGTTTCCAGGCGAAGTATAAAGTGTTGGTTATTACCTTTAAAGCCCTACATGGTTTGGGTCCAGGTTACCTGCGGGATCGCCTTCTCCCGTACAATCCGCCCCACACGCTCAGGTCCTCTGGGAAGAATCTACTTCAGTCTGCCAAAATTAGGCTGACAGGTATTACCCAGAGGACCTTCTCTTCTGCTGCTCCCAGACTGTGGAAAGGCTTGCCGGAGGAGACTTGTCAACTTAACAGTCTTTTAGCATTTACGTAAGAAAGCTATAAAGACTGAACTATTCCGGCAGGCCTATCCAGTGAAATTTTAGGATGTTTTAATAATGTATACTATGTTTTTAATTCATTTTAATGTATTTTATATTTATTGTTGTTCCTGCCTCGATCCAAACGGAGAGGCGGGTAAGAAATATATTATTATTATTATTATTATTATTATTATTATTATTATTATTATTATTATTATTCCTGGAAACCTGAACCCATTATGGCAAAGTAGGGTCTGGCTATGTATATGTATGTAGCACCTGCTACATTGGCTCAAATCTAGTTTTTCTTCATGGTTAGTCTCTGTGTTCCAGGACTAGAGTTGCCAACTGACTCAGAAAAGTGCAGCCTGGTCTGCTCTTGTGCCTTTAACAGCAGCATGATTTGCAGACATAAGCAGGCGGAAGCTTTTAGTAGCCTGATGATCATCGCTAGCATTTGCTAATTTCTGGCGATCCAAGCTGCTGTAAAAGGCAGAGGAGCAAAAGGTGATAAAAAAGAGAGTTGGCAATCTTATCCAGGAATCTAGCTTAGCTTTTAAAACAGGATAGGGGGGTTGTTCCTTGGTTGAAATTAAGTGCTGGTCACAATTTTATATCTTTGTGAGTTCTTATTTTATCTTTTAATCAGAGCTTCCCTAGAAACCAACCTACTCCTGTTTAATTGGAGAAGTGGAAAGTGAAAATCATTCTTCCAGGAAATCCTTACCGGCCACCTGCTCCACTCGTCTCTATTTATCATCAGGGACAGCCCAGATTTTCTAGTAATAACTTCCATGGAGTAGCCACATTATCTCTGTTGCAAGAATCTCGTGAGACCTTATCGAGAAGTTTGATTCTGTTTGTTTAGGGCTTAAATCCAGACAATGGTTTCATCTCCCACTCCAAGTGTTAATTAACATAGCAAAGCTAGGATGATTACGTTATCATCAGTTACTGCTGCTGTGAACAGTTACTGTGATTATTTTGTATAAATTAAGCTTAACATAGAATTGTTACAGTCTGTACTCCTGCATTTCATAGTGATTTGGTCTCACTGTTTAAAATGGTTTTCTTTGCACGTGCCAGCTAAGGGTAACACTTTGTACTGATGATGATGGGATCTCTCGTCCATGAGAGCTTACGCCATGGCGTAATGAGTATATTGGACTTTACCATGCAAAAAGCCCTCTCTGTTGATTTTTTTCCTGGTAAATGCAACTGGCACATCCTTTGCTGCGTTTTTGTCTTCTGGGCATGCTAGGTTAAGTTTTTGTGAGGGTGACTTTTTAGAGTTGCCATTCTTTAGCATTTAGAGTCTTCCTGAGAGATTTTACTTCCAGAAACCCTGAGAGTGCAATCCTATGGCCACTTACTTAAGAGTAAACCCCACCCAACTCAACGAAGCTTACTTCTGAGTAGACATGCATAGGATTGCACTGTGAATTGCAGAATTGATGCATCTTGTGTCCAGCGTGTATGCACACACATTAACACGAAGGCACACACATTAACACAAAGGCATCAATGTAGTGAATGGCAGCAGTCCCCCAGTCAGCTAGAGTATTATGGGAATTGAGTCCAACACCTCTGGATGGCCCCAGGTTGGGGGAAGTCTTGCCATTTTGCACATTGGAGCCACTATGGTCTATTTTGAACTGTTGATATGTCTATCTTTTAACCATGTGTGGTGTAGTGGCTAAAGTGTTGGGCTGGGAGTCGGGAGATCCGGGTTCTAGTCCCCACTCAGCCATTGAAGCCCACTGGGTGACTAGGGTGGCCATATGAAAAGGAGGACAGGGCTCCTGTATCTTTAACAGTTGTATTGAAAAGGAAATTTCAGCAGGTGTCATTTGTATATATGGAGAACCTGGTGAAATTTCCTCTTCATCACACCAGTTAAAGGTGCAAGTGCCCTGCCCTCTTTTAAATCTGGTCACTCTAGTATAGCTCCTTCACCTTTAACTGTTGTGATAAAGAGGGAATTTCACCAGGTCCTCCATATATACAAATGACACTTGCTGAAATTCCCTTTTCAATACAACTGTTAAAGATACAAGAACCCTGTCCTCCTTTTCATATGGTCACCCGAGGGACTTTATTTTTATTTATTTATTTATTTATTTATTGCATTTTTATACCGCCTAATAGCCGAAGCTCTCTGGGCAGTTCACAAAAATTAAAACAATAAATAAATAATATATTTATTTATTTCTTACCCACCTCTCCCTTTGGATCAAGGCGGGGAACAACATTAGAACAGGAATCAATCCATCTTAAAAATTCTTGATTTTACATTGATCTGGATAGGCCTGCCGGAAAAGGCTAGTCTTTAAAGCTGCCTTAAAATCACACAGAGAGTTAATTTTACGAATCTCCTCCGGCAGGCCATTCCACAATCTGGGGGTGACAGAAGAAAAGGTCCTCTGGGAAACTGATGTCAGCCTAGTTTTAGCTGACTGAAGTAAGTTCACCCCAGATGACCTGAGTGTGTGGGGCGGACTATATGGGAGAAGGCGATCCCACAGGTAACCTGGACCCCAAACCATTTAGGACTTTAAAGGTAATGACCAACACTTTGTACTTTGCCCGGAAACTAATTGGCAGCCAGTGGAGTGATTTTAATGTTGGGGTAATATGCTCACCTCTAGATGTACCGGTGACCAACCTGGCTGCCATATTTTGAACTAGTTGAAGTTTCCGAACTAGGTACAATGGTAGCCTATGTAGAGCGCATTGCAGAAGTCAAGCCTTGAGGTTACCAGCGCGTGCACAACCGTTTTTAGGTCTTCCGACTCTAGGAAGGGGCGCAGCTGGCATATCAGCCAAAGCTGATAGTAGACACTTCCTGGCCGTCGCATCTATCTGGTCTGTCATTTGGAGCGACGGATCCAGGAGCAACCCCAAATTGCTAACACAGTCTTTCAGGGGGAGTGTAGCCCCATCCAGAACCGGTTGACACACCTCCAAACCTGGGTCAGAGCCCTTGACAACAGCCCTTAGGCCAGTCACAGACTCTCAGTCCAACCTACCTCACAGGATTGTTGTTGTGAGGATAAAGTGGAGAGGAGAAGGATTATGGACACCGCCTTGAGTTCCTTAAGGAGAAAATAAAGGCGGAATAAAAATGTACTAAAGAAAAAATAAAAGAACAAATGCCCTCTGACAGGCTTTCAAATCAAAGAGTCTGTTGCAGAGTAACGTGTAAGTGGGTGCATGCGTGTGTAAGGCTCAGGCAGTAATCAGAATTCAGGTGTTACCACCCTGTTTTGATGTTCCTTTGTGAAATGTTGACAGATATGACCTGCCTCCTAACTTCAGGAATTGCTCTGGCTGCAATTTATCTGTCGAGGCCTCAGGAGACTGTTTAATTAGTCCTGATAGCCTTTGACGTGTCTGGAGGAAGAAGGCAAACAACAAAACAGCACAGCTGCAATTAGAAACACCACAGCCGGAGAGCTCGCCGTGACTCAAATATCTACGTAGAAGCCATCCACGCGCTGCAAGCTAGATCGGAAGGTGGACGGGTGTAGCAACAACAAACAGTGGCAATGAGGTGTAGCAGCTCAAACATCTGCCGTGATGGTTCTCCAAACATTGCGCCACAGCGTCTCCCATCAGGAGTGGCCCTACTATTAGGCAGGAAGAAGCAGTTGCCTCAGGCGGTAAATGTTGGGAGGTGGCAGCAAAGTGTCGAACCGCGGGTCACCTAGCCTGCTGTGAGCTCTCCCGTGGTCAATGTTGAAGACAGATTGACTTGCCAGTCCTGGGAGGGGGTGCCATCTTGTTCTTCACCTCAGGCAGCAGCGTCTTGGGCCAAGCCGGTCTGTCATATGGCATTCACAGCAGGGGCTGGTGTCTCTGATGTCAGTGGGGCAGTGAATCAGAACCCCAAAGGAGCTATGCAAGGTGCTTCACTGGTTCTGACTGAAATCCAGAGCGAATTCACTGCCCCAGGGACATTGATGCCACCAGCCTCCGTTGGGCATACAACTCCCAGCCTTCACTGGGCATAAAGGACTCATGATCCAATGAGCCAGACCTCACCCATCAGCCAGGTAAGATGGCCCACTAAAGTCAGGTAGATAAACTTCCTGGTGGGTTTCTCTCTTTCTCTCTCCCTCCCTCCCAATGCAAACAATAGATTCTCAAATGCCTGGCAAGCCACATTTTTTAAAAAAAGTGGGCTTGAGCTTGCCAACTTTTCACCTGACCCCTGCTGCTGTGCCTTTCATAGCAACTTGCTCCACAGCAATTAGCAGGCAGTAATGTCTACCTCTACGGTCTACAATCTATGCAATGCAGAGCTTTCCCTGCTAATTGCTGTGGGTCACGCTGCTGTTAAAGTCACAAGAACAGAAGCCAGTTGAAAAGTTGGCAACCCTAAGGAGGGCTGGGCGTTGTAAGTTGTGCAGGCCTCCATTCGAATAAGTACTGTTTCTACAACAGATGCACTTGAGCATTCCATAATAATGTTTTGGAATGTCTAGGGTGACCATATGAAAAAGAGGACAGGACTCCTGTATCTTTAACAGTGGTATAGAAAAAGGAATTTTAACAGGTGTCATTTGTATGCATCCAGCACTTGGTGAAATTCCCTCAGTTAAAGCTACAGGAGCCCTGCCCTCTTTTGTATCTGGTCATGCTAGGCAGGGCTCCTGCAGCTTTAACTGTTATGACAAAGAGAGAACTTCACCAGGTGCTGCATGCATACAAATGACACCTGCTCATATTCCCTTTTCAGTGCAACTATTAAAGATACAGGCGCCTTGTCCTCCTTTCCATATGGTCACCCTAGTCTTGTTGTATTTTGGGGTTCTACTTCTTGTGAATTGCTATTCACTGATATAAAAATGTAGTCAATAAATGAGTAAAATGCTAGATTCTGGAGTGTACTGGTTTTTCAGACCCCAGAACTGGTCGCCTGAGAAAAATAGAGTTTTACTGATCGGACCAGTAAAATTTTGGCTAAAAATTGACAGCTGAATTTGGACAATCTTTTTGTCCTACTTCTTAGCCAGCCACTAAATGCTTCCATATCCCCCCATCTGGTAACACCAATAATCTATGAAACAAGACTCCAAGTAAGTCTTTAAGGGGCCATAAATCTCTTTGGGTAGGGTGACCATATGAAAAGGAGGACAGGGCTCCTGTATCTTTAACAGTTGCATAGAAAAGGGAATTTCAGCAGGTGTCATTTGTGTATATGGAGAACCTGGTAAAATTCCCTCTTCATCACCACAGTTAAAGCTGCAGGAGCTATACTAGAGTGACCAGATTTAAAAGAGGGCAGGGCACCTGCTGCTTTAACTGTTGTGATGAAGAGGGACCAGGTTCACCATATATACAAATGACACTTGCTGAAATTCCCTTTTCTATGCAACTGTTAAAGATACAAGAGCCCTGTCCTCCTTTTCATATGGTCACCATATCTTTGGGCAAATGATTAGCCCCTCTGGAAATTCTATGAGACATCTGAAACTGTTTTTCAAAGTATTTTACACGGGGGCTTTGTTCCAGAAGTCTAACAAAATAATTAGAAGAGGTGGTCTTCTGTGGGTTCTTCATGTGTATCATTGAACTGCATGCATTAATAATCTCCCGACCTATTGCGTGTCTGAAAGTTTTCCACCTCCGTGACAAACTAGTCAGAAAATGAACGTCTTGTTTTGAGGAAAGTTTGAAAAGGAAAAAAACTCGGAGAGCATTAGGAAGCCTGAATGGAGCCAGAAACACCCTTGGGGGAGTGATGATGCGAGGGAAAATGCATGTAAACACATTAATAAAATGACTGTTCTTTAAAGGAAAATGACAAAATTGGCGATGCTTTCACATCTATTTACAAACTCGGCTTTGCAAATATCAGGCTTGTTGTAGAGTTACGAAGAGGATCCCAAGAGAAAAAAACTGGGTTAGAAACATGTTGTGCCCCTTAACCGAATGCCTCATCACAGAGAAAACCTTCACATGGGAGATGTTTTGTAGTGTTCCTAAAGATTTCAAATCTGGGTCTTACTACCATCTCTTTGGGCAAAATCTAACAGAATTGTCATCCAGTTATTAAGTATGACCCAAGAAACCCTTTATTGGCCATGAGTACTAGAAACTTGTCTTTTAAATTTAAAGCTAAGTTTCCAAGACTGTCCCAAATGTCTTTTGATGTCCAGACTTTTGCAATTATGCATATGGAGAATGCTGCTCACCTGTGATTGACAGACACCACACTTTCGGATTAAGTTTGGAATTTCCAAGTAGAAATAACTGGCTGCCATGCATGACTGAGGTATCCGTGACAATAATGTGGGGTAAATGAAGGGTGGGTGACAATACTAGTAGGAGAAATAATGCTCATTCATTTTGAGCTTCTTTAAATGAGTGTTTTATAGCATGCTCCTGACTGGCCACTCACGGACATTCGTGGGTCATTTCGACGACACCGCCAGCCTCCTGCGTGTGTCTCCACTCCATTCCCCAGTTTTAGGGGTAAAAAATAAGCCTCAGAAAACCCAACTCTTCTGAGATATAGTGCTATTTCTTGGGTTTTCCTGCTGTGTACAGGCGAAGTTGCACTATAAAACACCCACTAGAGGGTGCAGTCCCATTGAATTGTATGGGCTATGTGGCCGCTGCTTTCTTCCCTGTGTAATTACAGCTTGTGGCAAATGGGGAAGAGAAGCAGGAAGCAGAGCCAAAGTAAGGGAACGCAATTCCCCCAACCCCGCCCCATCCAGTCTGAAGGAGCTCTTGTCTGTTGAAGAATTCCATCTAGGTCAAAACTTTGCACACCAGCAAAAATCATTCCAGTAAATAATATTATCTATCTTCTTTCTACCACAACCAGTAAAGGGAACACTACATTGGAGATAACAACCATCCTGGGAGTTTTCTTAAGGGTCTCTTAGGACTGAAGTTGGGAGCCACAAACATTCCTTCCTCCCTCCCACAGGATGATCACTATAGATTTGTATTTTTCCAGACTTGAAGTGGCTAGGAACATAATTTGTAGTTCAAGCAGGGCCACATTCTGTGATTCCTATTGGCTACTTCTGTTTAGTACGAATAAGTGAAATAAAAGATTAACTCAAGTATAGTTTACATTCTTTTGGGTCTCTCTGTATGAATACATCAATCCTTGTCATTAAGGGAAAGAAGAGAAGCAAAACCTTCCCAGAGGTCAGAGAGGCCCAGTGATGGGGATACAAATAGGAGCTATCTATTGTAAGGGAACATTTGCAAATTTTCCCTCACTGAAGTTAAGACCAAAGCTGCAATCCTATACTTGTGAGAATGCCCCCATTCATCTCAATATGACTTAAATCTGAATAGATATGTATAGAATTGCATTATAAAGTCTGTATCCAATGTGAGTCCTATTTTGATCACTCATTGAAATTAATGGGACTTAAGTTAGACTAACATTGAATGTAACCCATTAAATACAACCCTACAGAGTTTAATCAGAAACACCTCCTACAACCCCCAGCATGGCTGGCTGGAAGATGCTGGGAGTTGTACAATTTTTTCTGCATAGGATTGCATCCTACGTATATCTGCTTTCACAACTGCTTCAGTTCTACATTGCTAGCAAGCAGAGTTTCAAGTGGCCATCGTAAATTGCTTTTTAGTTTTCACCAGAAAAGCATTGGCTATTCTCGCTTTGCACCCCATTCAGCTTTAAAATAAACAAACAAATACAAATAATAATATAAACCAGTGGTAAGTATAGTTTAAGCAAATTTTCTTGCTTGTTCCCCATGCTGGCTAGGGAATGCTGGAATCTGTAAAACTTTTTCTAGCTATGCTAGAGTGACCAGATTTAAAAGAGGGCAGGGCACCTGCAGCTTTAACTGTTGTGATGAAGAGGAAATTTCACCAGTTTCTCCATATATACAAATGACACCTGCTTTTCAGTGCAACTGTTAAAGGTACAGGAGCCCTGGCCTCCTTTTCATACGGTCACACTACCTAACAGCTCTAATAGGCAGCAGCTGAGTCTGGCTCAGCAACCTTTATTAGGAAAAGCCCAGCAGTCAGCATTTGCTGGCTCTCTCCCCAACTTCTCCTGGTTTCTTCGCCTAACCCATGTGCTATCAACTTGGACTACGGCTTGACTCTGCTACTGGATTGTGTATGTATTGGGCTGCCTAACTCTGTTTGACCACTTCTGCTTTGCCTGACTCTTATGGCCCTGTGCAGAAGATACCTTAAACCACAGGCTTAAGCACCGTGGTTAAAGCCATGGTCTAACGTGTCTTCTGAACAGGGCCATTATCTTGGCTTGCTTGCCTGTGTCTTGACCTTGGGCCTGTTATCTGGATCCCTCCTGCATTTGCCAGAGCTTCTGAAACTTGTCTTCTGGGACATTGGCCTGGGTTATAACTTGTCCCTTCCATCAGCCCTATAACTAAGACTGCTACCAACACAGGACTGCTAAAATCAAATGTTAAAGTGTGAGATACTGTGTGTCTCTGGCCTGGTTCAGACAACACGCTAAACCATGCTGCTTAACCACAAAATGGTTAAGGGAATGCATGCATTTTTTGGTCAAGCAGCATGGTTTAGAATGTGGTCTGAGCCAGGCCAATGAAGGGGAAGGAAAACGTGTCTCTCTCTGTGTGTGGCCTGACTAGAAGAGGCAAGACACCCACTAATGGCACTTTGCTTTGGCGAGCAAGAAGCCTAGTGCTTTCAGCAGGAGCCTTTCCTCTGGGAAGAGAGTCTCAGTGACTTCAGCAGCGGTGTTGTACCTTGCCCTGGGGAGTGGGGGGGGGAGTAAGGCAAGCTGTCTTGTTTTCATTTGATTTTACTGTTTTAAAATTTCATATTGGTTTTAACATGTCAATGTTTTAATTTGTTTTAGGATTGTATATTTATTCTATTTTATATGTATGGTTTTATCTGTATGCCACCCTGAGATCCTTGTGGTATAGGGTGGGATGTAAATGTTTTAATAAATAAATAAAATGCCTCTGGGAAGAAGGAGAGTCTGGACTCTCCCAAATGCGAGGGTACTTACACAGTTTAGAGAAGTGCAGTGCCATGGGTCCTAAGCCCTGGAAAAGATGCTACTTGATATGGGAGAAAGACTGGGCTGCCTTTCCATCCCATCTAACCAAAGGGAATAATTGCTGTAGTTGCCAAAAACCTGCTTTTAACAAAAAATGGCTTTACATGCTAATGGCTGCCTTAAAAGACAGGTGTGCAGACTGACCAGGTGTGTCACTAATGATCACTCTGGCTATCCAGTATTTCATATTCTGCTCAGGTTTAAAATAAAACAACACACTTTTGCCTTTGGAGAATACATTTTTAAGAGGTCTGTTAGGGACTGAATTGCTTGGTCCAGCCTTTGCTGATTCCTCTCAGCCCTGTTCCCTAGCCTTTTCTCCCAAGGGGGGATGGCGAGGCCTTGGCTTTTGGGCTGCCTCAAAATGGAGCCGCTACTTCTCACTCGCAAAAGAGCTGTTTTGGAACAAGAGAGCTCCTTAAGCCCTGAAATAAGAGTAGGGTGACCATAGGAAAAGGACAGGGCTCCTGTAGCTTTAGCAGTTGTGTTGAAAAGGAAATTTTAGCATGTGTCATTTGTATATATGGAGAACCTGGTGAAATTCCCCTCTTCATTACCACAGTGAAAGCTGCAGGAGCCCGGCCTTCTTTTAAATCTGGTCACTCCTGCAGCTTTAACTGTGGTGATGAAGAGGGAATTTCACCAGGTTCTCCATATATACAAATGACACCTGCTGAAATTCCCTTTTCTATGCAACTGTTAAAGATGCAGGAGCCCTGTCCTCCTTTTCATAGGGTCACCCTAAATAAGAGGCATTTGCCACGGATAAGAAACCCCAGCGCTGAGGAGAGAAAAAAATCCCCTCAGAAGGAGCAACTCCCAGCAGGGCAGTTTGTAAATAGCTCAGAATGCAATTAATAACAGCTGGCTGCAGTCCCACAAATGCTGGGAGCCAGAGGAAGACGAGGTGGACCTGAGGGAGGGTGAAGGTTGAGGGAATATGGCGTGAGGTAAAAAAAAGAAAGAGAGAAGCATTTATTAAGAGGCTTGTAGGGTGGATTTGATTTAAATCATGATTTAAATCACTACTCAGAAAGACTTTGAGGTGACCCCCCCAAAAAAGTGCACTCTTCCTTGCTAAATTTTACACAACTCAGAGTTACCAAAGACTCATTCTTGCTGGTATAAGCTTAATATTTGCAACCAGATGAAGGTTTCAGTTTTAGAATAGCAACTTTTCAGATTAGTTTTAGTTCTATCAAAAAATAATAATAATACTGATTTGGTTATACTATTAGAAACACATCATAGATCATTATGAAATTATTGTGAGGTGAACTATCTCCAGTTTAATAAGTTAATCATTCATATTTGGACAGTGGTGTACTTTATTGGAAGGAGAAAAATAATCTTACAGAAACCTCTGGATGAGCATGACATTGTGAATGGATTAATGGAATTTATTTACCAAAAAAATTAAACAGCCTCATGCTACATAGTTAAAAACTAATCCTTATTTCATGATGAATAACTTTTGGGAATAACCTTTGGGCTTTAATGTATCCTAAATAGAAAACTATCTTTAGAAACATTTTTCCTCAAAAAGCATTTTATCCAAAAAAAAATCCAATTTAAAAAATCCAATTTTTTAAATTATTTTTTTAAAAAATCATTGATTTTTATCCACCCTGTTTGAAAACCCCAAAGTAAATGTTAGGGTCCCCTCAGGTCTGGAGGCCTTGCTGTCTCCCTCCCACTCCACTCTTCAGTCCTTAATCTCTCTCAGGGACCCCCAAAACTTCCATGTCCCCTTTTAAGACAAATCACCCATTCAAAATCACACACTCCAGAGTAAAGGTGTTGTTGTTTTTAAACTTTTGGTGGTTTTAAATTTTGTATATCTGTTTTTAATGTTCATTGTGCTTAACTTTTGTAAGCCACCCAAAGAGCTTTGGCTATGGGGCAGTATAGAAATGAAATGAAATAATAAAGTTAACAGAAAAGAAGCCCAAGTCCTGGGTTCCCTCAGTCTAAAGCCCTCAGCTACAGAAGGGGCCCAATTTCCCCCCTTCCCAAACACAGAAGTAAAGGGGTTTAAGGACCAGGGGCTATGCTTCAGTAGTAAAAGCACCTAGTTTGTGTGAGAAAATCAGCTTTGGAAAAACCAGTTCCAAATATATATATATATATATATATATATATATATATATATGCCACTTTGTAGCATTACAGACCACACAAAGACTCAAGGCTAAACATTTCTACTCAGGAGCAAACGCCTGCTCATGAGGAGAAAGAACCAGTCCTTTTAAAGTTTCTTTTCCCCTTCTTTTTTTAATAGCTGCTTTCAGAGCTGCAAAGCATGGAACGGGAGGAGACTGGAGGGGTCTACTCAAGAGAAGGAAGGACCAGCTGTGAATGCTAATGAGCCAGGCTCCATTCAGCTGCAGCAACAGAGCCAGAGCGCGCATAATCTCTCCGTCTTCCCCAGGACCTCAGTTAGGTGGAGAGTTTGCGCAGGGGAGAGACTCAAACGAAGAACCAGCCCTGCCGTGGCCTGCCTTCCCAGGAGCAGCGCAAAGGCCCAGCTGGCCCTGTGGGGCTGACTGGGCCACAGGAAACACCCAGCCCTGGGCCTCACCTGCATTTTACCTGCCTTCTCGCTCAGCCTGCCTGCTGACCTGGACTGTTTCAATCTGCAACTTTGCAAGTAAAGGTTTTCTGTTAGGGACTGTGTGGTGGCTGGATTGGGCCAGAGCCTCACCTGGAAGTGGCACATTTTTTAAAACAAAACAAAACATATCCCTGTGTTGTGAGCAGAGCCGCCTCGTGGGGCACAGCTGGGCATAGCCGCCTCATGGGGGCACAGCTGGGCATAGCCGCCTCGTGGGGGCCCAGCCAGGCATATCCGCCTCGTGGGGGCATAGCCGCCTTGTGGGGGGGGGCACAGCCGGGCATAGCCGCCTTGTGGGGGGGGCACAGCCGGGCATAGCCGCCTTGTGGGGGGGGCACAGCCGGGCATAGCCGCCTTGTGGGGGGGGCACAGCCGGGCATAGCCGCCTTGTGGGGGGAGCACAGCCGGGCATAGCCGCCTTGTGGGGCGGCACAGCCGGGCATAGCCGCCTTGTGGGGCGGCACAGCCGGGCATAGCCGCCTTGTGGGGCGGCACAGCCGGGCATAGCCGCCTTGTGGGGCGGCACAGCCGGGCATAGCCGCCTTGTGGGGCGGCACAGCCGGGCACAGCCACCACGAGGGGGCACAGCAGCCACGAGGGGGCATAGCCGGGCACAGCCGCCACAAGGGGGCATAGCACCTTCTCGCTTGGCCTGCCTGCTTACCAGGACTGTTTCAACCTGCAGCTGGCTGCTAAGGGTTTGCTGTTGGGGACTCCCTCTTCTTCAGCTGCATTTTACCTGCTAGCAAGAGTGCCTTCTCGCTTGGCGTGCCTGCTGATCTGCAGCTTTGCTGGTAAGGGTTTGCCTCTGGGGACTGTGTGGTGGGGGGATTGGGCCGGAGCCTCACCTGGAAGAGGCTCATTCAAAAATACTCTGTACAGCACCATGTACATTGATGGTGCTATATAAATAATAATAATAATAATAATAATAATAATAATAATAATAGAGCAACTAGCCTTGCCTTGGGGCAAGCTGCCACTTGGGGGAAAGCCTCAACACACAGGCGACATTTACGATCATCAGAGGAGGCCCCTGCTTGTCCTTCCAAAATGAACAAACTGTCATCACAAAGATCCTTGATGGCGGGGCCTTCTCTGTAGCAGCACCCACCCTCTGGAAAACTCTCCCTTGTGCTGTTTGGGAGGTGGAAAATGTAACATCCTTCAAACGCCTCCTGAAGACATACCTGTTTTAGACAAGCTTTCCCTGGACTATGGCTTACTTTGGTTTTATATGACATTTTTAAATTGTTATTCTTGATTTTTGTGTATTATGATTTTAATTGTGAGCTGCCCAGAGAGCCTTGGGGTTTGGGTAGTATAAATATATAATAAATGAATAAAATAGGGTTCTGCTCTCTTGGCTAGTCTGCTGTAGTTATGGCTGGGGTGGTCAAGGAGTTACTTGAGCCACTGGCTTTGCTTCCCTTCTCCTCCTGGCTGTACTGAACAGCAAATGAGCCAACAAGCCCTATTGAAATGCAGCTTCTGTTTGAGGGACATCTGAAAACTGAAGGTGTCTCTTTGGATATTGCAATTAGTAAGTTTAGTTTGTATTTGTCTTAAGTGTTTTATTTGTTCTTGTGTGTAATTGTACGTTTTCACTTCTCTTCTCAGCTTGTCTGTCTGCTTGATCTACGTGCGTCAAAGAAAGTTAAGTGCCTGGGATTTCATTTTCTAATATTTCTTGTGTTTTGCATTGTTGTGGGTTGCATTTTATTTTTTCTGATGCATTTGGGGTTGGAATTGTTGTGGGTTGCATTTTATTTTCTGATGCATTTGGGGTTGGAATTGTTGTGAGAGTTGGGTTGTGTAGCTTTTTTAGCGTTTATCACACAATCCTATGTGTGTTTAATCAGAAGTAAACCCCAATGACCCTGTTCAGGAGGCACCTTAAACTACGGTGGTTCAGGCTTTTTTGTTAACGGAAAAGGTCGAACCACTGTGGTTTAAAGAGCCTTCTGAACAGGGCCAAGGTCTGTGAAATGAAGGGCACCAGGTTGGAGAAGGGTGGTTTAGAGGAAGAGTGATTGGTAGTAATAGGGTTAAACTTAAACCCCTTACCAAGATTTCTTCCTGGCTTCCTAAACGTGCTTTCACATTTTATATTGTATTTTATTTGATGATGTGTTCTGTGGTTTGAATCGTTGTGTATTTCATTTTATTTAATGATGCATTTTGTGATTTGAATTGTTGTGAATTGCCCACAGAGCTCAACTGTAAGAGTTGGTTAGTGCCATTTTTAGGACTTATCACACAATCCTACGTTTGTTTAATTGGAAGTAAATCTCAATGTGTTTAACACGGGAGGGCACCAGGTTGGGGAAGGGTGGTTTAGAGGAGCAATGGTTGGCAGTGATAGGGTTAAACACCCCTTACCAAGATTCCTTCCTAACTTCCTAATTACAATATAAAATGTAAAAGCACATTTTATTTCTTAAAGCATTTTGTGGTTTGTATTGTTGCATTTTTTGTTATGGCTTTTGTGGTTTTAACTGTGTATTGCGTGTTATTTGATCATGCATTTTGGAGGTTGAATTGTTGTGTGGTTTTGATTGTTGTGAGGGCTTCCTTGGCAGTGATAGGGCTGGACACCGCTTACCAAGATTGGTTCCTAATTGCAATATAAAATGTAAACTCAAGATTCCTTCCTTGCTTCCTAATTGCAATATAATATGTAAAAGCGCATTTTATTACATATTTTGTGGTTTTAATTGTTGTGTATTGCGTTTTTTTAATGCATTTTGGTGGTTAAATTGTTGTGTACTGTGTTTGATTTTACTATGCAATTTGGGGGTTTAATTGTTGTGTATTGTGTTTGATTTTACTATGCAAATTGGGGTGGGTGGGTTAATTTTTGTGTGTTGCATTTTATTGTATTTTATTTCATTTCTTAAATTTCAATACTGTCCCATAGCTGGGGCTCTCTGGGCGGTTCACAGGCTCTATTCCATAATAATAATAATAATAATAATAATAATAATAATAATAATAATTTTATTAACCTCTGGATCGAGGCAGGAAACAACATACAACAATACAGATAGTGGTATAATTGTAAACAGTGAGGTCAAAATAAAATTAACTGCAAAAAGCTGCAACTGCATTTTTATCAGTGATCAGTAAACAAGGTAAATGATAACACCATGGCCCTGACACCAGGATATAATCAGACAGCTGGTGTTAATTGGCTTAATTGCCAGAGGTGTCGATGTATTTGACATAATTATGCATGGGGTTAATTGTTGTGAATTGCCCAAAGAGCCTGGTTGTAAGAGTTTGTGCCCACAGGTTTTCTGCAAGGTAAGTGTGCATAGGAATGATGCATCTCATCAGGATCATTAACATCAGTTGAAGACTTTGAGGACTTCTGACAAGGTGAATGCAAGATTTGTACATGTGTGAGAGCAGAATTATAAAAACTCAGCTTAGCTTAGTCCTATGTACATTTTTTCTCAGAGACACTGTTAGTCCTGTTGCTTCTTTACTAGTAATTGCTTAAATATCTAGTCATGTTTTATTGGGTTGTGTGGGGTGGCACAGTTTTTGGGATTGCTTCAGGCAGCAAAATACCTTGGGCCAGACCTGGACTTAGGACTGTGTTACACACAGGTAGCATTCCCTTTATGGGGATGTCCTAGGTTAGCAATGGTCGCTTGCAAGCATGGCTGGCTCTCCTCGATGGAGAACATTATGTGCTAATTGCAGGGACTTAGCAGACTGCTTGCCTCCTCTTCATGGGTTGGCTGACTAAGTGCTGTGTTACACACAGGTAGTGTCTCTTTTATGGGGATGTCCCAGGTTAGCAATGGTCTTCATGGATTTTGGAGGTTTTAATTGTTGTGTATTGCATTTACTGTACACATTTAACATTAGTTATTAGGCAGATTTAAAATATAATAAATTAGAGGTTATTAAATCAAAAGAAACGTGTTTGTAATGAATTTTAATTTTTTTCTCCTGAGAAATTAATGTTACCATAACCTAATAAAAGCATCTGAAACCTGAGTTGGTGTATTTATTTTGTCTGTGTGCATTCATTTTGCTTATGTGTATGTAATAAAAGCATTCTGTTGCAAAAGTGTCATTTTTCTTTTGTTGTCTTAATACTCTAAAAAGTTTATTAAGTTTCTCTGAAAGTGTCATTTCTCATGCTATAATGTATCTTATGTTGAAATGTTTTGCATCCTTCCAATATTTGTTTATGTGTATTTGGCTATCTGCATTTTATTATACAAAGTATTTTGTGGTTTTAATTGTTGTGTACTGCCCAAAGAGATTAGTTGTAAGAGTTGATTTGTGTCATTTTTTTAGGGTTTATCGTGAAGTCCTATTTGTGTTTATTCAGAGGTAAATCCCCATGCATTTAACTGTGAAATGCGAGGACTCCAGATTGGTGAAGGTTGGTTTAGAGGTTGAATGGTTGTCAGTGATAGGGTTAGAACAGGACTTCTTCCTTGTTTCCTAACTGCGCTTTTACATTTTATATTGCAAAACATTTTGTGGGTTTAATTCTGGTGTATTGCATTTTATTTTGCAATGTATTTTGAGGGTTTTAATTGTTGTGAATTGCCCAAAGAACATTGTTGTAAGAGTTAGTTTGTCATTTTTTTAGGGTTTATTGCAAAGTCAACAGAAGTAAATCTTAATGTGTTTAACTGTGAAATGGGGGGGGCAGCTTGGGGAAAGGTGGTTTAGAGGAAGAACTGTTGGCCGTGATTGGGTTAAATATACCTTACCAAGATTACTTCCTTGTTTCCTAATTGCACGTCTTCATTTCGCAGTTTAAATTGTTGTGTATTGAATTTTATTATTTTATTATAAACTTATATATCACCATAATACAGAAACCTTAAAAGCAAGGAATAAGTAATAAATTGCTATATATATTTAAAAGAAAGAGTCCGACACTATAAATACACACTAGGAATTTACATTAGTTATTAGGCAGGTTTAAAATAAGATGAATTCCTGGGAGGATAGGTATCAAATAGAAAGGAAAGACTGTTTTTTATTATTATATACTTTTATTTTTCTCTCCTGAGAAACTATTGAACCCATAACCTAATAAAGGCATCTGAAACCTGTGTTGGTACTTTTATTTTGTTTGTGTGTATGTAATAAAACACCGGCATTCTGTTGCAAAAGCGTCTCCTACTTTTGCTTTCTTAATAGTCTAAAATGTTGAGTATGTTTCTCTGTAAGTGCTATTTCCCATACTGTATTGTACCGTCGTCTTAGGTTTAAACCCTTTTGCATAATTCCAACTGTTGGCAAATGCTATTTCTCATACTGTTTTGTACCGTCGTCCTTAGTTTAAACCTTTTGCGCCCTTCCAACATTTGGCTATCTGCATTTTATTTCAAAATGCATTTTGTGCTTTTAATTGTTGTCAGTAGACCAAAGATCTTGATTGTAAAGAGTCCGTGCCCACTTTGTGATAAATCCTTACAGTGTTCAGTTCCCAATCAGGCTTTCTGCAAGTTAAGTATGCAATGGAATGACACATCCCATTACTTCTGTCAAGGCAAGTGTATAATTTGTACATGTGTGAGAGCAGAATTATTAAAAAAACAACTCAGTCCTATGTATATCTTTTCTCAGACATTGTTAGTTCTCTTGCTGCTTTACTGGTAATTGTTTCATTACCTAGTCATGTTTTATTGGGTTGTGTGGGGTAGCACAGTTTTTGGGATTGCTTCAGGCAGCAAAATACCTTGGGCCAGACCTGGATTTAGAACTGGGTTACACGCAGCCTGCTTCCCCTACATGGGATATCTCAGGTTAGCAATCCTGACTTGCAAGCATGGCTGACCTTCCTCTATGGAGGAAGTTATGCTTGAAGTTCTGAGACATAGAGGTCTCAGAACTTGGTTGTAAGAGTTTGTTTGTGCCAACTTTGTGATAAATTTTAACAGTGTTCAGTTCCCAATCAGGCTTTCTGCAAGGTAATTGTGCATAGGAATGATGCATCCCAACAGTATCATTAACATCAGTTGAAGACTTTGAGGACCATTCCCGCTCCCATGTCTTCTGACAAGGTAAGTGGGCATGTGTGAGAGCAGAATTACAAAAACTCAACTTTGTTTTGTTGCTTCTTTACTCATAATAGTTATATTTCCTAGTCATGTTTAATTGGGTTGCTTCAGGCAGCAAAATACCTTGGGCCAGACCTGGACTTAGAACTGTGTTACACATAGCCTGCATCCCCTACACGGGGATATCCCAGGTCAGTGAAGGTGCCCTAGGAAGCAGAGCAAGACCCTCCTTTGTGCGTTTTGAGGGTTTTAGTTGTGTATTGCGTTTTATTTCATGGCTCACTGTGAGGAATACTAAGAGTGGTGGTATTGCATGAAACTACATTTGAGCACAGTTGTGATCTTGATCACGCTTGATTCCTCTACTGAGGATGTGCTCAGGGATGCCCTATTCCTAAATTCTTAGTGTATGTCCCGGATTCCTATTGTAAATCCCACGAGCCCTTAAAGGACTGGATTTCGTGATAACGCACATCCCTAGCCAAGAAGCGTACCTCTAATGAGAGGATGTACAGCTGGGTCCAGGTGTTCAGAAATTCCTGTTTGAGAGAAGGGTGGGTCACTCTTGGGTTGACCTGTGCCAGGAGAAGGACAGAGGACCTGCAACCCTGTGGACTCCCTTGGAACTCTCATGCCATCCTTCTGGGGAGGCTGTCTTGAGTTGGGATGTGAAGTCATTATTGTGATGGTCCCGCTCCTGCCAAGAATTTTGAAGGTGGTGGTAGGAGATGGTGGATCTGTCCTACGGCAGTCTTACTACAGAGTGTCTCAGGGCTTTATTTGACCCCCAAGCTTTTCAACATCTACACGAAACCGCTGGGAGACGTTTACCAGGGGTGCAGGCTGAGGCATCACCCATGACACCTAGCTTCACCTCTCCTTCTCAGCTAACAGAGGTGGGGCAGTTGGAGCCCTGAACCAGCGTGCGGGCAGGAGAATGGACTGGATGAGGGCCAATAAACTGAGATTCAATCCAGCCTAGACAGACATACGGTTTGCGGGTGGTTCATCATTCCAGTTTAGTGACATTCACCCTGTTCTGGCGGGGGGTTACAGACTTCCCATTTGGTGACGTCTGTAGTTTGGGGATGGTCATGGATCCGTTGTTGCCCGTAGAGGCACAGGCTCCCTCCGTGGCTCAGAGTAGCTTTCCATCAGCTTAGGCCAGGGAGGAACAGCTGCAGTTGTTTTGGCCTAAAACTCCCATGATCCCCTGCCATCAGCGACGCTGGCTGGAGCTGATGGGGGTTGTAGTCCAAAACAACTGAGGTCACCGTTTTTTTAATTACCATTTGTATTTTAGTTGTGTTTTATTTTGCTTTAGTTCATTTTTTTCTTTATTGCACCCAATCCCAAAGTTCTTCAAGCATTTAAAATAATAAAAAATTAAAACAGAATAAAACTAGCTGAGATTCAAACCATAGAAATAATTATACTAAACTTAAAACCAGCGGGATAGAAAAGTACTAAAATTACTGTATAATAATATTTAAAATAACTAAAAAGAACTAAAAACATCCCTTTAAACAGGAGGTGCTCTCAGCCCCTGAGGGAGCCTGCGCCTCTACGGACGATGACGGATCTGTCATCGTCCCCAACCTGCAGACCTCACCCTTTAGGAAGTCTGTAACCCCCTTCCAGAACAGGGTGACTGACATTTAACCGGATAGATGAGCCACCCACAAACAGTATTTCTGTCTTGTCTCGATTGAATCTCAGTTTATTGGGCCCTCATCCAGCCCACTCCTCTGCCCCTGCGCTGGTACAGAGCTTCAACTGCCCCACCTCTGTTTAGCTGAGAAGGAGAGGTGGAGCTAGGTGCCATGGGTCATGCCTCAGCCCGTGTTCCTGGTTAACATCTCTTGGCGGTTTCATGCAGATGTTGAGAAGCTTGGGGGTCAACTACAGCCCTGAGGCACCCTGTAGCAAGACCGCCATAGGACAGACCCATTATCCCCTGCCACCACCTTCTCTAAGGGGCATTCTAGGCCGGAGCGGAACGGTTGCAATACGCGACTTCACATCCCAACCCAAGGCAGCCTTCCCAGAAGGATAGCCTAAGAGGTCCAAGAGAGTCCACGGGGTTGCAGGTCCTTCTCCCAGCAAAGGACGCAAGCAACAAGCAGACTTGCTCGTCCCTCACCTGGCACAGGTCAACCTAATTGTTTCATAGCCTAGTCATGTTTTATTGGGTTGTGCCAGGTGGCACAATTTTGGTGATTACTTCTGGCAGCAAAATACCTCGGGCCAGACCTGGATTTAGAACTGTGTTACACACAGCCAGGATTCCCTTCATGGGATGTCTGAGGTTAGCCATGGTGCCCTTCCAAGTGCAAGGACTTAGCTGACTGCTTGTCTCCCCTTCATGGGGTTGTCTGACTTAGAGGGCTGTGTTTCACACAGCCAGCGTCCCCTTTATGGGAATGCCTCAGGTCATCGAAGTTGCCCTAGAAAGCATGGCCAGCTCCGCCTTCATGCATTTTGTGGTTTTAACTGTTAAGAATTGCCCAAAGTGCTTCCCTGTAAAGAGTTGGTTTGTGCCCTTTTTTAGGGTTTATCACACAACCCTACGTGTGTTTAATTAGAAGTAAATCCCAGTGTGTTTAACAGTGAAATGGAAGGGCACCAGGTTGGGGAAGGGTGGTTTAGAGGAGCAACGGTTGGCAGTGATAGTGTTAACCACTGCTTAACAAGATTCCTTCCTAGCTTCCTGGCTTGCAGATTTTGAGGACCAGGCCCACTCCCATCACTCCTGACCAGGTAAGACATGGTTAGTTCTCTTGCTTCTTTACTAGTAATTGTTTCAATATCTAGTTATGCTTTATTGGGTTGTGTGGGGTGGCACAGGTCAGCCCGATGCCCTTCCAAGCCCGGCCAGCCCCTCCTTTATGAAGAACGTTGCGCTCTAAGTGGAGGAAGTTAGCGGACGTCTTTGCCCCCTCTTCATGAGGATGGCTGACTTAGAGGGCTGTGTTACACAGAGCCAGCGTCCCCTTTATGGGAATGCCTCAGGTCAGTGAAGGTACACTAGCAAACATGGCCAGCTCTTCCTTCATGCATTATGAGGGTTTTAAATGATGGCTCACTGTGAAGAATACTAAGAATGGTATTCTTGCATAAAACTACATGTGAGCACAGTTGTGGTCTTGATCACTCTTGATTCCTCTACTGAGGATGTGCTCAGGGGCGCCCAATTCCTAAATTCTTATTGTAACTCTACTGGCGTCCTATTGGAAGTCCCACAAGCCCTTAAAGGACTGATAACCCACATCCCTAGCCAGGAAGCGTACATCTAACAAGGGGATGTACAGTTGGGTCCAGGCATTTGAAAATGCCTGAGAGAAGGGTGGGTCACACTTGGGTTGACCTGTGCCAGGAGGAGGACAGAGGACCTGCAACCCCGTGGGCTCTCTTGGACCTCTCATACCACCCTTCTGGGAAGGCTGCCTTGAGTTGGGATGTGAAGCCATTATTGCGATGGTCCCGCTCCTGCCAAGAATCCTGAAGGTGGTGGTGTTCGGGGATGATGGGTCTGTCCTACAGCAGTCTTACTACAGAGTGTCTCAGGGCTTGATTTGACCCCCAAGCTTTTCAACATCTACACGAAACCGCCAGGAGACGTTTACCAGGGGTGCGGGCTGAGGCATCACCCATGACACCCAGCTTCACCTCCCCTTCTCAGCTAACAGAGGTGGGGCAGTTGGAGCTCTGAACCAGCGTGCGGGCAGGAGAATGGACTGGATGAGGACCCAATAAACTGAGATTCAATCCAGACGAGACAGAAATGCTGTTTGCGGGTGGTTTATCGTTCCAGTTTAGTGACATTCACCCTGTTCTGGCGGGGGGTTACAGACTTCCCATTCGGTGACGTCTGTAGTTTGGGGATGGTCATGGATCCGTTGTTGCCCGTAGAGGCGCAGGCTCCCTCCGTGGCTCAGAGTAGCTTTCCATCAGCTTAGGCCAGGGAGGAACAGCTGCAGTTGTTTTGGCCTAAAACTCCCATGATCCCCTGCCATCAGCGATGCTGGCTGGAGCTGATGGGGGTTGTAGTCCAAAACAACTGAGGTCAACGTTTTTTTAATTTCCATTTGTATTTTAGTTGTTTTAGTTTACTTTAGTTCATTTTTTTCTTTACTGCACCCAATCCCAAAGTTCTTCAAGCATTTAAAATAATAAAAAATTAAAACAGAATAAAACTAGCTGAGATTCAAACCATAGAAATAATTATACTAAACTTAAAACCAGCGGGATAGAAAAGTACTAAAATTACTGTATAATAATATTTAAAATAACTAAAAAGAACTAAAAACATCCCTTTAAACAGGAGGTGCTCTCAGCCCCTGAGGGAGCCTGCGCCTCTACGGACGATGACGGATCTGTCATCGTCCCCAACCTGCAGACCTCACCCTTTAGGAAGTCTGTAACCCCCTTCCAGAACAGGGTGACTGACATTTAACCGGATAGATGAGCCACCCACAAACAGTATTTCTGTCTTGTCTCGATTGAATCTCAGTTTATTGGGCCCTCATCCAGCCCACTCCTCTGCCCCTGCGCTGGTACAGAGCTTCAACTGCCCCACCTCTGTTTAGCTGAGAAGGAGAGGTGGAGCTAGGTGCCATAGGTCATGCCTCAGCCCGTGCTCCTGGTTAACATCTCTTGGCGGTTTCATGCAGATGTTGAGAAGCTTGGGGGTCAACTACAGCCCTGAGGCACCCTGTAGCAAGACCGCCATAGGACAGACCCATTATCCCCTGCCACCACCTTCTCTAAGGGGCATTCTAGGCCGGAGCGGAACGGTTGCAATACGCGACTTCACATCCCAACCCAAGGCAGCCTTCCCAGAAGGATAGCCTAAGAGGTCCAAGAGAGTCCACGGGGTTGCAGGTCCTTCTCCCAGCAAAGCACGCAAGCAACAAGCAGACTTGCACGTCCCTCACCTGGCACAGGTCAACCTAATTGTTTCATAGCCTAGTCATGTTTTATTGGGTTGTGCCAGGTGGCACAATTTTGGTGATTACTTCTGGCAGCAAAATACCTCGGGCCAGACCTGGACTTAGAACTGTGTTACACACAGCCAGGATTCCCTTCATGGGATGTCTGAGGTTAGCCATGGTGCCCTTCCAAGTGCAAGGACTTAGCTGACTGCTTGTCTCCCCTTCATGGGGTTGTCTGACTTAGAGGGCTGTGTTTCACACAGCCAGCGTCCCCTTTATGGGAATGCCTCAGGTCATCGAAGTTGCCCTAGAAAGCATGGCCAGCTCCGCCTTCATGCATTTTGTGGTTTTAACTGTTAAGAATTGCCCAAAGTGCTTCCCTGTAAAGAGTTGGTTTGTGCCCTTTTTTAGGGTTTATCACACAACCCTACGTGTGTTTAATTAGAAGTAAATCCCAGTGTGTTTAACGGTGAAATGGAAGGGCACCAGGTTGGGGAAGGGTGGTTTAGAGGAGCAACGGTTGGCAGTGATAGTGTTAACCACTGCTTAACAAGATTCCTTCCTAGCTTCCTGGCTTGCAGATTTTGAGGACCAGGCCCACTCCCATCACTCCTGACCAGGTAAGACATGGTTAGTTCTCTTGCTTCTTTACTAGTAATTGTTTCAATATCTAGTTATGCTTTATTGGGTTGTGTGGGGTGGCACAGGTCAGCCCGATGCCCTTCCAAGCCTGGCCAGCCCCTCCTTTATGGAGAACGTTGCGCTCTAAGTGGAGGAAGTTAGCGGACGTCTTTGCCCCCTCTTCATGAGGATGGCTGACTTAGAGGGCTGTGTTACACAGAGCCAGCGTCCCCTTTATGGGAATGCCTCAGGTCAGTGAAGGTACACTAGCAAACATGGCCAGCTCTTCCTTCATGCATTATGAGGGTTTTAAATGATGGCTCACTGTGAAGAATACTAAGAATGGTATTCTTGCATAAAACTACATGTGAGCACAGTTGTGGTCTTGATCACTCTTGATTCCTCTACTGAGGATGTGCTCAGGGGCGCCCAATTCCTAAATTCTTATAGTAACTCTACTGGCGTCCTATTGGAAGTCCCACAAGCCCTTAAAGGACTGATAACCCACATCCCTAGCCAGGAAGCGTACATCTAACAAGGGGATGTACGGCTGGGTCCAGGCATTTGAAAATGCCTGAGAGAAGGGTGGGTCACACTTGGGTTGACCTGTGCCAGGAGGAGGACAGAGGACCTGCAACCCCGTGGGCTCTCTTGGACCTCTCATACCACCCTTCTGGGAAGGCTGCCTTGAGTTGGGATGTGAAGCCATTATTGCGATGGTCCCGCTCCTGCCAAGAATCCTGAAGGTGGTGGTGTTCGGGGATGATGGGTCTGTCCTACGGCAGTCTTACTACAGAGTGTCTCAGGGCTTGATTTGACCCCCAAGCTTTTCAACATCTACACGAAACCGCCAGGAGACGTTTACCAGGGGTGCGGGCTGAGGCATCACCCATGACACCCAGCTTCACCTCCCCTTCTCAGCTAACAGAGGTGGGGCAGTTGGAGCTCTGAACCAGCGTGCGGGCAGGAGAATGGACTGGATGAGGACCCAATAAACTGAGATTCAATCCAGATGAGACAGAAATACTGTTTGCGGGTGGTTTATCGTTCCAGTTTAGTGACATTCACCCTGTTCTGGCGGGGGGTTACAGACTTCCCATTCGGTGACGTCTGTAGTTTGGGGATGGTCATGGATCCGTTGTTGCCCGTAGAGGCACAGGCTCCCTCTGTGGCTCAGAGTAGCTTTCCATCAGCTTAGGCCAGGGAGGAACAGCTGCAGTTGTTTTGGCCTAAAACTCCCATGATCCCCTGCCATCAGTGACGCTGGCTGGAATTGATGGGTGTTGTAGTCCAAAACAATTGAGGTCAACGTTTTTTTAATTTCCATTTGTATTTTAGTTGTTTTATTTTACTTTAGTTCATTTTTTTCTTTACTGCACCCAATCCCAAAGTTCTTCAAGCATTTAAAATAATAAAAAATTAAAACAGAATAAAACTAGCTGAGATTCAAACCATAGAAATAAATATACTAAACTTAAAACCAGCAGGATTGAAAATCACTAAAATTACTGAGTGTCTAATAATATTTAAAGTAACTAAAAAGAAGAACTAAAACATCCCTTTAACAGGAGGTGCTCTGAGCCCCCGAGGGAACCTGTGCCTCTGTGGACGATGACGGATCCATCATTGTCCCCAACCTGCAGACCTCACCCTTTAGGAAGTCTGTAACCCCCTTCCAGAACAGGGTGACTGACACTTAACCAGATAGATGAGCCACCCACAAACAGTATTTCTGTCTTGCCTCGATTGAATCTCAGTTTATTGGGCCCTCATCCAGCCCACTCCTCTGCCCATGCGCTGGTTCAGAGCTTCAACTGCCTCACCTCTGTTTAGCTGAAAAGGAGAGGTGGAGTTACGTGTCATTGGTGATGCCTCAGCCCACACCCCTGGTTAATGTCTCCCGGCAGTGTCATGTAGAAGTTGGAAAGCATGGGGGTCAACTACAGCCCTGAGGCATCCTGTAGCAAGACCGCCATAGGACAGACCCATTATCCCCTTGCCACCATCTTCTCTAAGGGGCATTCTAGGCCGGAGCGGAACGGTTGCAATACGCGACTTCACATCCCAACCCAAGGCAGCCTTCCCAGAAGGATAGCCTAAGAGGTCCAAGAGAGTCCACGGGGTTGCAGGTCCTTCCCCTGGCAAAGGACACAAGCAGGCTTGCCCGTCCCTCACCTGGCTCAGGTCGACCTAATTGTTTCATGACGTAGTCGTGTTTTATTGGGTTGTGTGGGGTAGCACAGTTTTGGGGATTGCTTCAGGCAGCAAAACACCTTGGGCCAGACCTGGACTTAGAACTGTGTTAGACACAGCCTGCATCCCCTTTATGGGATACCTCAGGTTAACCATGGTGCCCTTCCAAGCACGGGCGGTCCCTCCTTTATGGAGAACATTATGGTCTAAGTGCTGTAACTTAGCGGACTTCTTTGCCTCCTCTTCTTGAGGACCACTGACTTGGGACTGTGTTACACACAGGCAGCGTTCCCTTCATGGGAATGTCTCAGGTTAGTGAAGATGCCCTAGGAAGCATGGCAGCTCCGCATTCATGGAGAATGCTACACTTGAAGTTCAGGGATTTAGCTGTCTGGCCTACCTCTTCATGGGGATGGCTGACTTAACTGACTTAACTGACAGTTATTTGGAATTAACAGGACACAGGCTTCTAATATGGAAGGCTGAGTTCAGAATGTATTTAAATAGTTCTCACAGAAAAGAGACATTTGCACTGAGATTGTTTACTTGGCGGTATAAAAAGGCTGCGGTAACTGTTCTCTGGGCCTTCCGTCTCCTGTTGGGGTCAAGCCCACTGCTGTGCTAACTCTCTTTTGCTGTGGGAAATAATTCTGTTGCTAGTGTCTCACTGGTCTCTTTGTCCATGTCTTTCAAATCCACAATACCTGGGGGAGCCTTGTCTGGGATTTGACAGCGCTTGTCAGAACCACACTGGCAGAAGCTCTCTGGGGACCACCATTCCAGCGCGCACCCAAGGTAAGAGACCTTTTGAAATCCCTATTGGCTTAGCCTCCTGTTTCAGGTGACAGCGTGGGTCTGGATCACACTGGACTCCGAGCCCAGGATTCTGTGAGACCCAGCAAAACAGACTTAGAAAAGTGGGCCTGGTCCATTGGAGGGGCAAATGAGGTTTGACATGGCTGGGCCCAGTGCAAAAGACAGGTCAGTAAAACAGGTACCTGAGGAAGCAAGTGAGCAGAGCTGTTGCTGACACCCATAGTGTATATGTACAAAACTTATGGGCCAGGACCTGCAAATTCTAGAATGTTTAAAATGTTCAGATTCTGTTTAAGATAACTAGGAAGAAGTTGAATGATTTGTAGCTTAGAGACAGGTAGAAGAAGAGTTTAAATCTGGCACATAGCAAAAGGTGTTGTGGAGCCTAAAGACAAGAACTGCGAAAGAAAGGGGAGGGAGTTTTCTCCTGCCAAAGAAAGAAAGAATTTTTAGGCTGTTGTATATTTAAGCTTCCAACATGATTATTTTTAATGCATCACTAGTATTGAATTGTAGAAGGAGTAGAAATGTCCGTCTCTGAAGAGTTAAATTGCATTTAGAGTTCAAGCAATTAAGAAAGAATCTCATTTTTTAAAAAGCCCACAAAGCAATAACAATGCAGAATCCATGGTAGATTCAAGGGCAGAGGCAATGGATGAGAACATGGTGTGAGCAAAAAGCAAAATCACCCTACAATATGCCACTATTGTGGTCAAACTGGTCACTAGAAAATGAGTCTCCTAATAAGCCTGGCCAGCTTATGCAGACACCTCATAAAGCTAGCTGATCTAGACTAAAGTTTCAAGATTTTCTTACAGCTACACTGTCTGCTAAAAAAATTACAACTGTTGTAGGCATGTTTCTTAACTAACTGCCTCACTATCCAGACCAACATGCTTTGGTTAAGTCCTTCCTCTTTAAGCAGAAAGCTATTTTGTAATAAAGATTTACTCACCACATGAAGGATTTCTTGATGCCCTAAATATGTTGTGACCTTGCTGCAAAGCATGGTGTGTGTGTTCTCCTGATTCCTCTTCATGAAATCCAAACTTCCAGCCTGATCACCTGGGGGTCTTGGAATTTGATGAAATCCCTTTTTTGCAATTAAGAAAAGGGAGTATCAAGGATATCAGGGCACACCATGTTTCCAAGGAAGGGCAAGCTCATACCTTGTGTATGGTCTGAGCTATATGCAGTTGATAATGCGTAATTACTCTAGTTGGCAATCTTTATGATGTGCGGCCGGCCTCTGGCACTTATGAACAAGAGTTTAGTCCTTATGGAACCCTCACGGGTAAACCAGTGACTCTCCCCTTAATAAAATTCAGGCCACCAAACTCCAACTAACAGATGATCAAGTGTTAAGACTATGGCCGTGCATTAATGAGGTAGTTTAAGGTTCTCATTCACAGATTAAAGACACCCAGACGAGCCCTGCCACGACCACCGGCCAAAGTCTGCATCTGCATCAAGGTTTTCAGTGGACAAGAGGACCCTGGCGCCCAGGTGGAAAGGTCCCTACCAGATCTTCCTGGATCCACACATCACGTTGCAAGAGGGCCGTTGACCCAGACTTTGCCAGTCAAGTGTAGACAGCAACCGAGGCGGCGCGCTCAAGGACAACGCAGGCGATTTCTCCCCGAAGCGGCCAACAGCAGGAGTTGACTGCTTCTCCCAAGACCCAGCGGATCATGCCCCTCTACAAACATTTAAGGGCCATAATAATGCCCAGCCACTCGCCAGAAACCAAAAAGGTTTCATCCTACTGGTAGAGTTGGCAAAAGTCCAGCAAGAGCCAAATGCCAGCTGCACGAAGACAGACTTAGCCAGGCAGCCAATGATGACAGATGGCCGCCCTGTTCCAGTACGGTGGTCTTGTTCTTTTTGAACTGTGCTTTATGGGAAATAAAGGAGGGTATAGTACACCCAAGTTTAACTGTAGCAGAAATAGATAAACTTACCAAACTGTTAGATATGTGCTTTAATTGTTTTAAACGTTAGCTGTTTTTATGCTGCACCCCCAGAACTCACCCCTTGCACCCCGTTACACCTCTGCAACCCTAACACACACCCATTCCGGCCCCAGAACCTGTTTTCAACCCCAGCAAACATGTGGTGTAGAAGTAATGATGAGAGTGCCTCTGAGTGTCTGCAGAGTGCTTTCAACACCCGCCCTGTATACGCTTGGGAAGCGGCATTCTTCGGCGGACTTCACTTCTCAGTGCCTTTGCAGGGGACTGAGCAGCTCCCTTCCTCAACTATAGGCAGCTTTAGCTCAGCTGCAGAGCATAACCTTTGTCCGCACTAGGTCCCAAGTTCGATTCCTGTCCGTCCAATTCAAAGGGTCTGGTAGCAAGCCAGATGAAAGATGAGAACTTGCCAGTCAAAACAGATGGCACTGTGCTAAAGCGGATGGACTAAAAAGGCGGTTTCATATGCCTGCATGTTCATTTATTTAGGGTGACCATCTGAAAAGGAGGACAGGGCTCCAGTAGCTTTAACAGCTGTCTTGAAAAGGAAATTTCAGCAGGTGTCATTTGTATATATGGGGAACCTGGAGAAATTCCCTCTTCATCACAACAGTTAAAGCTGCAGGTGCCCTACCTGCTTTTAAATCTAATATAGCTCCTGCACCTTTAACTGTGGTGATGAAGAGGGAATCTCACCAGGTCCTTAAAACTGTGAAAATCTAGTTTTATTTATTTATTTATTTATTTATTTATTTATTGCATTTCTATACCACCCAATAGCCGAAGCTCTCTGGGCGGTTTACAAATTTAAGGCAATTCAAAACAAAACAATAGTATAAAACCATAATATAAAATACAATATAAAAGCACAACCAAGATAAAAACAGCAGCAATGCAAAAATACAAATTTAAAAGAGCAAAGTTAAAATTACTTTATAGACTGTTAAAATACCGGTAGAATAAAGAGGTCTTCACCTGGTACCTAAAAGAATATAATGTAGGTGCCAAGCGAACCTCCTTAGGGAGCTCATTCCACAGCCGGGGTGCCACACCAGAGAAGGCCCTGCTCCTGGTAGCCACCTTATATTACATCTCAAGTGTTACAATGTTTTAAAGAGAGCTGCATTTTCTTGCTTAATATTAAATCACACTGAATAGGCCTGAGAAAAGATTACTTCAGTAACCCAATCATTCCTCTCTTCTTTCTCCACTCTTACCTGGGAGTAACTCCTATTATTAAAAGATGCCTTTTTTAATGGTTCCTCCTCCCCCCTCCCAATCCCCTTTCCTTTTGTGTCATGTCTTTTAGATTGTAAGCCTGTGGGCAGGGACTGTCAAGAAATACTTCTGTAAGCCGCCATGAGAGCCTTTTTTGGCTGAATAGCGGCATAAAAATGCTTAAATAAATAAATAATGGTGTGCTGCTTTTAATGATGTACTAGTTTTAAATGTTTGAATTAGTTGTATGTATTTTAATGGTGTTTTTATTTGTGTGGTGCCCCGCCTCCATACAGAAGGAGAGGCGGGTAAATAATAATAATAATCTCAGTGAGGCTTGCTTCTGGTTAGGGCACGATCTTATGCTGGCAGTTGTAGGATTTTTTTTCTGGCTAGAGAATTGCACCTTTTGCCTCCCTGTCTAATCTTTCTTTACTGCATATTTCCCATTTTCTGTTTAGTCTAGCACTAAACATTTGGATAGGAGCATTTCCCCTATCTACAGTGTTCTTTAGCCATTTGTTTTTAACTGTGTATATTTATTGTTTTATACTGTATGTTTTTATACAGTATACTTCCTTCGTCTTACATCAGTCTGCTGGTCTCTGTCCACCACTCTGCCGCTAAGATCATCTTCTTGGCCCGCTGCTCTGACCATGTCACTCCACTTCTGAAATCTCTTCATTGGCTTCCAATTCACTCCAGAATCCAATATAAACGTCTCCTGCTGACCTTCAAAGCTCTTCACGGTCTAGCTCCTGCCTATCATTCCTCTCTCATCTCACACTATCGCCCCACTCGTGCTCTCCGCTCCTCTGATGCCATGCTTCTCGCCTGCCCTAGGACCTCCACTTCCCTTACTCGGCTTCGTCCTTTTTCTTCTGCTGCCCCTTACGCCTGGAACGCTCTTCCAGAACACTTGAGAACTACAAACTCAATCACTGCTTTTAAAACTCAGCTAAAAACTTTTCTTTTCCCTATAGCCTTCAAATATTGAGTTTGTTCTGACTCTATACTGTTAGTTTCTCCCTACCCGGTGCCTGTTTACACTTCCCTGTGCCTGTTTGCATTCTCCTTCCCTCTTTATTGTTTACTACAACTTATTAGATTGTAAGCCTATGCGGCAGGGTCTTGCTATTTACTGTGTTATCTGTACAGCACCATGTACATTGATGGTGCTATATAAATAAATAATAATAATAATAATAATAATAATAATAATAATTTATCTTACGCCGCCCTGACATCTTAGTGATATAGAGCGGGATGTAAATACTTTAAATAAATAAATAAATAAATAAATAATAAAATATTTCTTTTTCTAATTCAAGACCTTTTAAAACAATGGAAAATAATAATTGTCTTTTCTACTGGTCTTGTATGAGGACAGCAAAAAGAACTACCATAAAGAAATTTGTACAGCAACTAAAAATACATGTTGATTTCAGATACATTGAATGTCTCACTTGTTCTTTATTTCAGAGATTTTAACATTAATGTATTTTGTAGAACAGGTTAGTGTTACTTGTGAGCTGTAGAACCAGACGTGGTTTCCAGAATATGGTCAGCCTACCCTAAATATGACCCCACCTCCTTCCATTAAAGGGGCAATCCTATGCATGTATAAACAGGGGGGGGGAATCCTATAACTCCCAGCATTCCTCAGCCAGCCATGGGAGCTGTAGTCCTTTTTCCTGTTTGAATATGCATAGGCTTGCGGCCTAAGACACATTTCCTTTCCCATGGCAACCGTGCCGAGCAGAGGAGGGACGAGCTGCGCCTCTGATTGGCCCGCCGCCGGACGGAGCACGCTCCACCATTGGTCGACGTTCAGGTGTCACGTGATCGACCAACATGGCGGCGCCCGTGGGGCTCTCCCGGCGTTTGGGGCTGCACTGGCGGGCGTTGCACCGGAGGTTGCCGCCGTTGCGGGCGGAGAGCGCTGGCGCGGCCCCCGCCGGCGTAAGGAGCCGCTTGTACGAGCACGTGCGGGGCGGGTGGTCGGCGCGGCCGCAACTGGCGGTCGGGGCGCTGAAGGCGCAGCTGGCCGAGGCGGAGCGGGAGCTGGAGACGCGCAAAGGGCTGCTCGGCCCGCGGGATCTGCGCGAGATTGTAAGTGCGGGAGAGGCGAAGCAGCGCGTTTACGGGGCTTCGTCTGACCGGGAGGGGCTGGATTAGGGTGACCCTATGAAAAGGAGGACAGGGCTCCTATATCTTTAACAGTTGCATGGAAAAGGGAATTTCAACAAGTGTCATTTGTAGATATGGAGAACCTGGTGGAATTCTCTCTTCATCACAACAGTTAAAGCTGCAGGAGCTATACTAGAGTGACCAGATTTAAAAGAGGGATGGACACCTGCAGCTTTAACTGTTGTGATGAAGAGGAAATTTCACCAGGTTCCCCATATATACAAATGACACCTGCTGAAATTTCCTTTTCAGTAGAACTGTTAAAGATACAGGAGCCCGGTCCTCCTTTTCATAGGGTCACCCTAGGCTGGATCCTCCGCCCCACGTGTGAATTGACCCCCAAACGGAGGCGGACATTTGCACATGATGATTTATATCCACAGATGCAAATTTAGGCATCATAGTACTTACTTAAATAGAAACACAGCCCATGATTTCACCGTCGTGTGGAAGATTGGGATCTGCATGCCTTGCTCAATCTGTTGTACAGGTGCTGTTGATGGGCGCTTCAAGGCCCAGCGCTTCCTTCTGATGGAAGCCATTATACCAGACTAGGGTTGGACAGCCCTTCAGAGAGAGGGTGGACCTTTGTAAATGAGAACAGGTAGCCACCCTAGGCCAGCTGCCTGCTTTATCTCAGCTGGAAGATCATTCCGCATTATGGAGTTGGGTAGGGATTTAACGGATGTATCTTTTCTGAGCACATGAGTATGAGAAGGGGAGAAATGGCTTGAACTGCTGAAATCTGGCACACAAAAGAGACGCAACTCTCCCCTCTCCTGTTTTTTAAGGTGCACTAGCTAGCCAGATGGCACTTTGCACAAACTCAGAAGCACACTCTTCCTCATTATGGCGGGTTACATTCCGGCAATGAATCTAGGGCTTAGCTATGCCCCCTTCCTCCTTGGGGACTGGTTGGAGCCAAAGCTAAGCCCTAGATGAAATGTGTTGTAGAATTTTTTTAAACTAACAAAAAAATGTAAAGTAGTTAAAGGCACAGAAGCCCTGCCAGGCTAAAGGCAACACTTCTTGGCCCTCAAACGTCTGGGTTTTAAGAGAAGGATCTCCAGATCCACACTTTAGAAACGTAATGTAAGTCTCTCAATCCCATTTCAGTACTATAGTGTCATGGAGGAGACCGTCCATGTACAAGTGTGCCTTCTATCTTTCTGGATAATTTTGTTAAACTACTATTGGTCTGTTTCATGCTTTTTTTTCCTTTTTCCGATACCTACCAGGTGGCAACTTGGCAGAGATTGGTTGAAGTGCAAGAGGAGATCGCAAAAGTCAATGCTGAGAAAGAGAAAATTGCTGAAGACGTGCGGAATCTTGTGGTGAGTTCATCAGACAGTGACTGTCATGGAATAACCCCTAAAACTTCACAATCACCTTTTTTGTCCATGGGCACATCTGGCAATTTGAGAAACTGTCCTGGGCACCATCACAAAATGGTTGCCATGGGACAAAGGACAAGTCACCTGCCCAAAAGAGTGAGTAAAAGGCAGAGGTGGGGTCTGACCCCCAACACATTAAACAACTCCTTTGAACACACAGCTGATAAGAAAATGTATTAATCTTTTAAAGTAAAAAAAAAATATTAGATGGGTAGGGCACTTTGTGGAATGCCCGGAAAGGTATCCTGGGTGCATTGGTATCTCCAGGCACCACATTGCTGCTACTCTTCTATATAATACCTTATTTTATTTATTTCTTGTACTTTTAAATTGCCCAATACCTGAAGTTCTCTGGGTGGTAAACAATACATTAGAGACATACAGTACAAACATTAACCAGGACAGAATGAAACTGAGATAAAACCAGCAGTTTTGCTTTTGTCTTAACCAAGAGGGCTGGAAACCTTATTTTAAAAGAGAGGGCTTTTTTAGGGGTGTGGGATGTAGGCGTGAGACTGCTGCCTACCACAAATTTGGGTGCTAGTTTTTTTGTGATCTTGTACCTTGTGTATATCCAAACATATTTCTAGACCTTCTGAGTTGCATGTCAGTTAATTACTGGTCATTATTACATTCTTCACTCAATATTTTGTCTTCCATTTCCAGAAAACACAAGACAGTAGTACTTTGGCATCGGTAAGAATTTTTCTTTCCTTTTCTGCTACCTTAACAATTTAGAATCTATAGCCTAAAAACTGTGGATAGTTGTTTTTTTCTGATATGAGAGAGAGAAATGACTTCAAGCATTTGTTTGCCTACATAAGAACCAACGAAGAGGCTTGCTGGATCAGACCAAAGTGCCTGTTTCTCACAGTGTTTATCCAGATGCCTCTGGAAAGCTCTCAAGCAAGACATGAAGGCATTAACTCTCTCTCACTGTTGCGCCAGGCAACTGGGACTCAGAGGCACGGAAGTAGCATATAGACTGGTAGCCTTTGATATCTTTATCCTCCATGAATTTGTCTCATCATCCCTTTCAAAGTTCTCTTAAGTTAGTGGCCAGCACCACGACTTGGGGAAGTAAATTCCATAGTTTAACTGCACTGTGTGAATACATTCTTCCTTTTATCGGTCCTGGATCTCCCACCGCTCAGCTTCACTAGATGACCCTGGGTTCTATTATGAGAGAAAGAACAACTTTTCTCTAACCACTTTCTTCACATTGTGCATAATTTCATACACCTTTATCATGTCCCCCTGCCCCCAAAAGCTGTAACCTTTTCTGGTTGGGGAGTGATTTTTAATATTTATATGTGAACCTCTTAAAGATGGTATTATATTAAGTGGCGCAGAGCGGTAAAGCAGCAGTTTCTGCAGCTGAAACTCTCCCAACGGCCTGAGTTCGATCCTAACGGAAGCTTGTTTCGGGCAGCCGGCTCGGGTCGACTCAGCCTTCCATCCTCTCAAGGTTGGTAAAATGAGTACCCAGCTAGCTGGGGGAAAGGGAATAACGGCAGGGGAAGGCAACGGCAACCCACCCCGCTATAAGGCCTGCCAAGAAAATGTCAGCGAAAGCTGGCATCCCTCCAAGAGTCAGTAATGACTCAGTGCTTGCACGAGAGGTTCCTTTCCTTTCCTAAGTGTTAAATAATATCCAAGGTTAATTCTCCTTTTCGTGCTGCTGTTAAAAGTTTAGATCTGGGGTCCCTTGCACACTTGGATCTGACAGCCTTCTCCCCTCTTTCCTGCCAGCTCCCTCTTTACAATGCTTTGCGGAGCCAGGGAAGGGAACTCCGCTTTCGTCTCAGTGTGTTACGCCAGGAGGAGATGGAGTTGGATGAAAAATACTACCTGCGTGCCCTCAAACTGCCCAACAGGACCCATCCTGAAGTGGTAAAGAGTAGAACAATGTAGAACTCTTGGAGTTCAAATGTGTGAGAGGCATCATACCATTTTGGAGCCACTGCCGGGAAGGCCCTGCAAAATGCCCCCTGAGCTGAGTAGATGTCCCTAGTTCTAGGGTGACCATATGAAAAGGAGGACAGGGCTCCTGTATCTTTAACAGTTGTATTGAGAAGGGAATTTCAGCAGGTGTCATTTGTATATATGGAGAACCTGGTGAAATTTCCTCTTCATTGCAACAGTTAAAGCTGCAGGTGCCCTGCCCTCCTTTAAATCTGGTCACTCTAGTATAGCTCCTGCACTTTAACTGTTGTGATGAAGAGAGAATTTCACCAGATTCTCCATATATACAAATGACACCTGCTGAAATTCCCTTTTCTATGCAACTATTAAAGATACAGGAGCCCTGTCCTCCTTTTCATATGGTCACCCTACCTAGTTCAGGGTGTCTTAAACCAGGCCCCTCAGGATGGATGCCGTTGCTTTTAGGGGGCAGGGGATGGGGAGTTTAAATATCCAGACTCTCAAAGTACTCCAGCGTTTTGTGTTGGAAGCGTTGGAGAAGATCCCTCTCCCCCAATTGGCTCAGATGTTGATGCAGCTGTTTCAATCAAGTTTAATTCCACATTGGTACACCAGGTGGTGCGCTGTGGCTTGAAATTTATTTATTTATTTATTGCATTTCTATACCATCCAATAGCCGAAGCTCTCTGGGTGGTTTGGTGCGTTACTCAGAACCGGTAGGCAGTGACTTGCCTGATTGGTTCTTATTAGCGTTTGGAACTTCATGCATATCTGCCTACACACGCACACACTGCCCCTTTTTAGTCTCAGCTGGCAAAAAGTCCTGCAGCTGCCAAATTGTGTGCCCTGGTCCCTCAAAGCTCCTTTGCCTGTCCACTTCTCTTCTGCTGACAATGACAATTCTATGTAAAGACCCTGGGGATTAGCTCCATGGCAGGAACAGAGATAAATGCGTTGTTTCGGTGCCCTGACTTCTAATCTCTTTCTTCTGCAGCCGCTCGGAGATGAGAGCCAAGCACGGGTGATGGAGGTTGTTGGAGAAAAACCAGGTGGGAAGTAGGGAAGGGATCCCTCAGCCATTGCTGGGGTTGGGGGTGTTGGAAAATTATTAGTTCAGGATGTTCAGAGTGTTAGTTCTGAAACTCATTAACCTGTCTGGGCCGCACAGGCTTGAACTAATTTGTAGCAGTAGCAGTAGCAGCTCAGCCAGAACAGCAAAACACAATGAGACAAAGGATTTCTTGGTATGGTTAAAAGTCACCCTTTACTGACAGAGATAAATAATTTAGCAATGGCACACATATACAAATATACTCACAGACGTTCAAATTACACAGCATACATCGAGTTGGGGTAACATGAGAGAAGGGGGGGACCTTACAAAACACAGCGACTTTTATAATGAAACCTGTACATCTGATGCAATCACTGATTGACCAATTACCGCAAATGCAGTCCCAGCAATAATTCAGTTATACAATTAGTGTCCAGCTGCATCGTTGATCTTTAAGTGTTCTGCTGAATCCTCACTTCTGCCAGGTCCCCAGGTAACAGTAAAAATAGTGGAAAATACAAAACAGGATCCATTCCAGGATTCCAACAGGGGGTGCGGTCGCCCATTCCTCTCCCGGCAAAGCTTTGCCTGCCCTTAATGGCTTGGTCCGGTGAAACCCTTCTTCTTCTTGCCTTACTCCTTGTTTGCCTCTGCGCTTTCTTTCTTTTCCCCCCCAACAGCCTTTGACTTCCAGGTGAAAGGGCATCTGGAACTCGGAGAAGAGCTCGATATCATACGGCAAAGGTTTGTATGAGAGGCTGTTGTCTTCATTCAAAACACCCGGGGTCATCCCATGAAGCTGATTGGTGGGAGATTCAGGGGAGATGAAAGGAAGGACTGCTTACCACAGCCCAGAGTCAAACTGTGGAACTCACTGCCACAAGATGCAGTGAAGGACACCCATTTGGATGGCTTTGAAAGGGGGATTGGATACGTTCCTGGAGGAGAAGGCTACTAGCCATGATGGCTGTGTGCTACCTCCAGTATCAGAGGCAGTAAGCCTGTATACACCAGTTGTTGGGGAACATGGGTGGGAGGGTGCTGTTGCACATGTGTCTTGCGTGTGGGTTGCTGGTCAACAGCTTTTTGGCCACTGTGAACAGAATGCTGGACTAGATGGACCCTTGGTCTGATCCAGCATGGGTCTTTTTATGTTCGTACATTCATTATGGAGGGGGTGGGGGCGTGTATTTCAAAAAACCCTCAGTCTTTCGCAACCCACGCCATTCTGTTGGGGAAAAAAACTCCTTTTTAAGCAGAGTAAAGCATAGCAGTAGCGCCACCTGCTAGCAGAGAAATTACCAGAAATAATGGTATCTGCATGCCAGTGTGGTGTAGTGGTTAAAGTGTTGGACTGGGAATCGGGAGATCCAGGTTCTAGTCCCCACTCGGCCATGGAAACCCACTGGGTGACTTTGGGCCAGTCACAGGCTCTCACAGGGTTGTTGTGAGGATAAAATGAAGAGGAGGAGGATTATGTACACCGCCTTGGGTTCCTTGGAGGATATAAAAAAAGCAGGATATAAATGCAATAATAAATAAATAAAATAAATTTAACTTAAAACTCCAGTGCACTCTGAAAAACGTAAGTTTCCCCCTGTATCTCTCTGTCTGTTCCACTAATATTCACTAGGCAATTGCTGGTTTTAGGGTAAGGGTTCTAGCTCAGTGCTACAGTATGTGCTTTGCATGTAAAGCAGCTCTGGGTCAGATTGGGGAGGAGCCCTGCCTGAATCCCAGGGGATCCCAACCCGGTAGGGTGTAGGCAAGACCGATGGATCAACGGAGTGACCCAGTATGAAGCAGCTTCCTAGGTTTGAAGCTTTGCATGGACTCCAAAGGACCTCTCCTGTTTAACTCGCATAGAAAGCAAAGATGGCCCCGTGAGTTCAGGAGGAAAAGAAATATCCACAGTTAGTCAATACATTTCGGAGGACCAGTCAAAACGCCGCAGAAGATTGCGAGAGCTTTCGAGGCCTCCAGTTCTCCTGGTCAGCCTTGGTAGTAAAAATGCCCAGGGTGCAGGAAGAACAGAGAAGTCCAAAAATTAGGCTAGGTGGCCACTACATCTAATTTTTGGACTTTTCTGATCTTTCCCCCATCCTCTGCTTATTTACCACCTATCCCGATTAAAAAAAAATACAGGCAAATTCAAAAGCTTTTGTGCCATTTTGGATGGTCCTCCTAAAGGTGGATTTCGGACTGTGTTATAATTGCAAGTAACAGTGGTTGTCCTGGACAACGTAAAGAAAAACAATGATTTTGCAGTGGCCAAATAATTTGCAAAGACGTGAAGGCTGTAAGTTCCTCACTTAGGTCATTTTCTTCGCCTCGAGCCCCAGCCTTCACTATGTTTGCTCTTCTAGAGTAAGTTATAGATAATACTCTAGATGAGGCCTATGTTAGGCCTCATCTAGAGTATTGTGTCCAGTTCTGGGCTCCACAATTCAAGAAGGATGCAGACAAGCTGGAGCGTGTTCCGAGGAGGGCAACCAGGATGATCAGGGGTCTGGAAACAAAGCCCTATGAAGAGAGACTGAAAGAACTGGGCCTGTTTAGCCTGGAGAAGAGAAGATGGAGGGGAGACAGGATAGCACTCTTCAAATACTTAAAAGGTTGTCACACAGAGGAGGGCCAGGATCTCTTCTCGATCCTCCCAGAGTGCAAGACACGGAATAACGGGCTCAAGTTAAAGGAAGCCAGATTCCAGCTGGACATCAGGAAAAACTTCCTGACTGTTAGAGCAGTACGACAATGGAATCAGTTACCTAGGGTGGTTGTGGGCTCTCCCACCCTCGAGGCCTTCAAGAGGCAGCTGGACAAGCATCTGTCAGGGATGCTTTAGGGTGGATTCCTGCATTGAGCAGGGGGTTGGACTCGATGGCCTTGTAGGCCCCTTCCAACTCTGCTATTCTATGATTTTGTCTTTTGTTTGTGCATTGAGCAAATGTTTAGAAGTGATCGAAAAAGCATCGGGAAAGCATGGGCAGCAAAAGCTTTTAATCAAATCAAGTTCAAACACTTGGATGTGTTGCTAGCAACTGCTGCGGCTTCCCTTTGCCATTTCTCATGATCCACTCACCTGTGAGCCGTAATCAGTCCTTCTTGAGACAGAGCCTGAAACCAACTCACACGGCTGTTGGCAAATTCAAAGCTTTTCACGGTCTGGCTCCTTCCTATCTCTCCTCTCTCATCTCACACTATTGCCCCGCTCGTGCTCTTCGCTCCTCTGATGCCATGTTTCTCGCCTGCCCAAGGGCCTCTACTTCCCTTGCTCGGCTTCGTCCATTTTCGTCTGCTGCCCCTTACGCCTGGAACGCTCTTCCAGAACATCTGAGAACTACAAGTTCAACCACAGCTTTTAAAGCTCAACTAAAAACTTTTCTTTTTCCTAAAGCTTTTAAAACTTGATGTTGTGCAGACTTCTACTGTTACTTTCTACTGTTAGTTTTTCCCTACCCTGTGCCTGCTTACCCTACCCTGTACCTGTTTGCATTCTCTTCCCCTCCTTATTGTTTTACTATGATTTTATTAGATTGTAAGCCTATGCGGCAGGGTCTTGCTATTTACTGTTTTACTCTGTACAGCACCATGTACATTGATGGTGCTATATAAATAAATAATAATAATAATAATAATAATAATAATAATAATAATAATAATAATAATAATAAATTGGGACATCCTGGGACAAGTGATCACAGTCCTGGCACCTCGAATAGTAGGATACGCTTCATCCTGCAAAATCTTACGACCTGTAGAAGTCTGTCTCAGAGGAGCAATTTGACTAAGACTTCAAAATAGTTCATATTAAGATGAACACTAGTGCAATAGCAGAACTATTTTGGTGTCTGGGTGTATCTGGAACACATTCATGTACACAGGCTATGGCCCCATTCAGAAGACTCCTTAAACCATGGCTTTAACCACGGTGGTTAAGCCTGAAAGCCAGGCTATGTTCAGAAGACACCTTAAACCACGGCTTTAACCATGATGAATAAAGCAGAAAGCCTTATTCACCATGGTTAAAGCCATGGTTTCAGGCGACTTCTGAACACGGCCTGGCTTTCTGGCTTAACCACCATGGTTTAAGGGGTCTTCTGAATGGGTCCTCTCTTAGCTTGCAACCATGGCTAGAAGTGAGTTTGAAACTGGTTTGAGCTAACCATGGTTTGCATTGAAGATGTGCTAAGCCTGTCTCTAGAACTCCTCCTCCAACCTCGTGCCCTCCAGATGTGCTGGACTACAGCATAGTTGGTTGGGGGCTTGCAGGAGTTGCAGTCCAACACCTCTCGAGGGCTCCAGGTTGGAGAAGACTGTTCTAGACCATGTAAACAAGTTCTGAGAACTGGTATATAATTACCTGATCCTGTCTTAACTGTGCCAGTCCCCAGCGCCCTCCCCCCGAAAAGCACTGGAGGAAGTTACTGTCTTGGTGTGCTTGTGCGAGCGCAGGTGGAGGAGTGAGTATGGAACAGAATTTAGCAGTTAAAGGTCCCAGAAATTATCCCCCTGAGGGTCTGGGCTTTGAATAGGATTCAGGCAGAACAAAGGCCACCCCTTGAAGTGCTGTCAGGTTGGTCTCTGAGCAGCTGTTTCCAGGACCTGTAGGCACCCATTAGCTGATTGGGATCCCCTCCTTTTCCAGGAGCAGGAATGAATATTTCATGGGTGGCCTTTGAGGTGGCTTGTTCGCCTTTGGGCATTTTCCAAAAGCAAGCTGCTCCTCCCTCCTTTCCTTCATTTTACAAAGCTCTTCAAGCCTTGGGCAAAGCGGGGGTGGGGGATGGGAACACCTATCATGGAGGGAGGGTGCTCTTGCCCCAGCCATTTGCTAAATGTACGTTGTGGAATTGACACTCCACATGGCAGATTTCCTGGTCCCGTCCAGTTCTCTCTGGCTGGGCAAATACTGTTAGAGCAGTGCGACGGTGGAATCAGTTACCTAGGGAGGTTGTGGGCTCTCCCACGCTAGAGGCCTTCAAGAGGCAGCTGGACAACCCTCTGTCAGGGATGCTTTAGGGTGGATTCCTGCATTGAGCGGGGGGTTGGACTAGATGGCCTTGTAGGCCCCTTCCAACAATGCTGTTCTATGATTCTATGATGGGTCTTAAAAGGCGATCTCACCCAAACCCTTGGGCCCCCAAAGCCACGTAAAAAAGATCGGCAGCACCCTTGAGTAACTCCTGAATGTATTTCTCCCTTTCTTCCTCCTTTTCCCAGGCGTTTGTCACACATCTCGGGCTACCGGTCCTACTACCTCCGCGGGGCAGGAGCCAGGCTTCAGCAAGCTCTGGAGCAGTTCGCTCTCAACAAGCTGATGAAAAAGGTACAGAGCGTCCCGTGTCATAGGGAGGGTGGGATGCAGCTGTTAGGACATGCAGGGCTGCCCACCCACCCAACCTGTTCCTTTCCTTCAGGTTGGAGAGGGCTGGGGCAGGGGGGGGGGGCGGGATGAAATAATCTGTTGGGGCAGGAGGGCTGCTGGGATCTGGTTCTGGATTTGCAAGAGGCCTGGAAAAGGACCTGCTTGCTGGTGGAACTCGGGCTGGCAGAATCTCCAGGTAGGGCTAGGAAAGAATCCCCCTGGGGAGGAACAGCTGCTGCCAGCCAGTGTCATCAATACTGGCTCAGAATAAGGCAGGTCCCTGTGTTCCCACCTACCTTTGTGTTGGGATGCAAGAGCTGGAGGCCAGGGCTGCTGTGGTTTTTCCTTCCTCCCTTGGTCCTTGCCAGCTTGCCCGCTGTTCTTCTCCTTGGAGCAGTGGGGAGGATTAGGGGGGGGGGGTGTTTTTTGCATACCTTTTTTAAGGGTCTCTGAAAGCAGCGGGCCTGGCGACTCCTCGTCTTTCTTTCCCTGCAGGGCTTCATCCCGATGACTGTTCCAGACATGCTTAAAGGAGCTGTGTTTGTAAGTATTTCCCCACCGGCACGTCTCCTGTTGTGTCGCTTTTGGCCCACAGACGGAAGTTGCTCTGGACAGCGTGATGCCCGTGTCCTTATTTATTGACTGGTTGCATTTTTATACCGCCCAGTCACCAAAGGTCTCCGTCCTTCTGCTTTCCAGGAAGGCTGCGGCATGCTTCCCGACGACGGCCCCTCCAAGGTGTACAACATAGACCCTTCCCGCTTTGAAGACCTGAGTCTGGCCGGCACCTCCGAGGTCGGAATTGCAGGTACGACCCAAAAGGCCACGTCTTAATCTGTGCACAGGAGAGAACCTTTAGGGGCGTTTCTAGATCTTTTCATTGAGCAGGTGCCCTCCTCAATGTTGGGCAAAGAGAGAACCTTCCTGGGTTTGGGTTTTTTAAAAAACAGTTTTTAAAAAAGCAAATTTGATTAAAAACATAATCATCACATGTAGAATAAAAAGCATCCAGTTCAACCAATCTCTTCATTCAATGTGGCTTCAAATAAGTTCAAGATCCATCAGTATTACTATTATTATTATATATTAAATGAGCCTTTTGTGGCGCAGAGCGGTAAAGCAGCAGTTTCTGCAGCTGAAGCTCTCCCCACGGCCTGAGTTCGATCCCAGCGGAAGCTGGTTTTAGGCAACCGGCTCAGGTCGACTCAGCCTGCTATCCTCCTGAGGTCGGTAAAATGAGTACCCAGTTAGCTGGGGGAAAGAGAACGGCTAGGGAAGGCAACGGCAAACCACCCCGCTGTAAGGCCAAGAAAACGTCAGCGAAAGCTGGCGTCCCTCCAAGAGTCAGTAATGACTCAGTGCTTGCATGAGAGGTTCCTTTCTTTATTATTTATTGCATTTGTATACTGCCCCATAGCCGAAGTTCTCTGGGCGGTTCACATAAGATAAAAACACTTAAAAACAATATACAAAGATTAAAAACCACAAAAGCAAGCAAAATACACATACATTTAAAACCACTGTAACAACTTTAAAAATAAGGAGCCCAAAAAAACAGACCCACGTCATTACATATTGCTAAACGCCTGGGAGAAGAGAAAAGTCTTGACCTGGCGCCGAACAGATGACAATGTCGGTGCCAGGCAGGCCTCATTAGGGAGATTGTTCCACAGTTGGGGGGCCGCCACAGAGAAGGCCCTCTCTCTTGTTGCCGTCCTCCGAGCTTCCCTCGGAGTAGGCACCCGGAGGAGGACCTTGGATGTTGAGCGCAGCGTTTGGGTAGGTTCATGTTGGGAAAGGTGTTCCGTCAGGTATTGTGGTCCCAAGCCGTGTAAGGCTTTGTAGGTTAAAACCAGCACCTTGAATTGGGCTCAGAGGGTCCCTGTCTAAAAGATGTACAGACATTGCTTTTTTTACTTATTTTGAGCTTGGTGTAGATCATGGGTTTATTCTGGTCTCTAGTGGGGTGTCGTTTGTGGGGTGGATGGGCTGGGAATTCATGTAGTGAAAAAACAGAGGTGTCTTGGGCGTATGTATGTTGGTATGTGGCTCATTCTACCCACGTGCAAAGTCTCATGGGAGAGCAATGTCTAAATGTAAAAAAAAAAAAGTTCTTATATGCTTAACACGTATGAATTGGTGGTTTATGCTGTACTCTTTTTGTCGCCAACTGAAGACCTTTTTATTCACTCAGTATTTTAACACTTAATTTTAACTTAAATTTAAATTATACTGTTCTAACTCTGTATTTTAACCTTATATCAATTTTGCTGCGTGGTTTTATCCTGGTTGTGCTTTTTATATTGTATTTTGTATTTGTGTTTTTAACTTGCTGGTTGTTTTATGATGGTTTTAATTTTTGTGAACCGCCCAGAGAGCTTTGGCTATTGGGCGGTATAAAAATAATAAATAAATAAATAAATAAATTTGCAAGGGCCCTGTCTTTCTCCCGGGTTGCAAAGTGTCTGTTAGCGGGGTGGGTGGGGGTGGGGGGAGAGGAAGAAAGGGATTTGGGCCGTGGGGAAAGGAGAAGAAGAGTTGAGGAAGTCGTATGCCCCCATTTCTTACCCAAATTCCCTTCTCCTGCCTTTTGTTCGCAACAGGGTATTTCATGGATCACGCAGTGGACCTAAAAGACACGCCGGTCAGGTGAGGAATTTCTACCTGCTCAGGTGCTACTCTGCACATGCTGTACGACGGCTGGGATTTTGAACGTCAGCCAAGCAATTCCCAATCCTCAGGAGTTCCAACTTCTAACCTGGTTTGCACATAACGGCCGACCATAGTTTAATTAACCGGGTTTTGTAAACTCCACACAGTCAGACCCTGCTGTGTTTTCCCTCTCTGCCTTCTACCCCAAATTCCTCTTGGCCTAATGGTTGTCGTATCTCCTCCTATCTTGGCAGGACGGTGTGTTCTAGCACGTGCTACAGAGTTGAAACGGATACCGGCAAGGAGCCGTGGGGACTGTACAGAGTGCACCAGTTCACCAAGGTGAGCATCGTATGAACCGAGGTTTGATGCTTGTTCATATATCTATTTATTATTACATTTATGCCCTGCCTTTTTTCCTCTTGCAAGGAATCACAGGCGGCTTATGGGGTCCTCCGCCTTGCCATCAATTACATTATTCTCCATGAATTTGTCTAATCCCCATTTTAAAAAAACTTCCCACCTTGTTGGCCATGACTATACCTTAGCATACAACTCCCCTGTTAAAACAGCTCCACTGGCTTCCAGTCTGTTTCCAGGCACAATTCAAAGTGCTGGTTATGACCTATAAAGCCCTATATGGCTCGGGTCCAGGTTATCTGAAAGGCCGTATTCTCCCTTATGAGCCTGCCTGTGCTTTGAGATCTTCTGGGGAAGCCCTTCTTTCAGTCCCACCATCCTCACAGGCGCGCTTGGTGGGAACATGGGATGGGGCCTTCTCGGTGGCTGCTCCAGTGCTTTGAAACTCTCTTCCCGGGGAAGCTAGGCTGGCTCCCTCCTTGATGGGCTTTCGGAAGCAGGCTAAAACTTGTTTGTTCCAGCAGGCCTTTGGAGAATAATCTGGCCCTCCATCTATGTTAATGTCTTATCATTTTGTTGTGTATTTTAAACGTTTATGTCTCCCCCCCCCCCCATCTATGTTTTAAACTTTGTAAGGCCGCCTTGAGGCCCAGCATTGGGCAAAAGGCAGGATACAAATAAATAATAATAATAATAATAATAATAGTATCCATTTATGTATTTGTTACATTTCTTTTCCACTGTTTTTCCCTTTGAGGGTGTCATGTTTCTGAGAACACTCCTGCTTTCACTGGGAGGCAAATGACGAGCCTTGCTAAGTAACCCACAAAGCTTTTATTAAGCAACAAACGTCTCTTCTACCTGAATAGAGTCTCTTGGAAACGTCCCCCTAGGCAAAACTATGCAAACTAAGCAAGACAATTGTCTGTTCAAGAAGAATGGGAAGCCACTTCTCAAACGCCCGTAACTTTAGAGTGCCTGGTGCGGAGGCAGGTTCTGGTATCATCTAACTGACTTTCTCACGCCTTCCTTCCGCGCCGTGCGTTTCAGCTTCCGGTGGACCCTAGCATCAGCTAGCTTGTCGGGACGCTCTCCTCTGGAAGAAAGCTCACTTCCCACTGAGGATTTGGCCTTGAGGAGATAAGCTCTGGAGAGGGCTGACTCCCAACTGGGGAATCGCTTGTGAGAGCTTCCTCCCGCACTGATACAGGTTGACTGGTGTCTGGCGCTGCATCTTCTAGTTCTGAATCTGGTTCTGATTGATTACCTGAAACATCGTCTCCCAAAACAGGGGCAGTTGGGTTAGACATGACAGAGGGGCCCAAGGGCATCAGGTTGGGGAAGGCCATTGCATGTTAAGCGTATGGAGTGGGGGATTGGGGCGTCCCGCTGTCTCTCTTCATCTGTCCCCTCCCACCATAACTAATGAGCCTCTCCACTCCTCCCTCTCTCTCTCTTTCTCTCTCTCTCCCAGGTAGAAATGTTTGGCGTTACCGCCAACGAGACCGGGTTGGAGAGTACGGCCTTGCTGGAGGAGTTTCTGGCTGTACAGAAGGAGATCTTCTCTGAGCTGGGGCTGCACTACAAGTGAGGAGACGTGCATGACAGATCCGTGGTAGCGCGCGTTGCAGGGCCTGCTCACGTGGCCTCGGGGCGGGGGGAGGCCAGCTGGCGAGCGCTTCGCTCTCTCTCCCACCCCACCCCGCTCAGGTTCTATTTCAGCTCCATTTTGGAGGGTGCCTGTGCGTGCAAAGTGACTTAAAATATTTATATCCTTCTGCCAGACAGCAGGCCTCCGAGGCAACTTAGGATAGAAGGAAATTTGCCCACTACAGACACTTTTGTTTGGAAGGGGGGGAAAAGAAGAAGGTATTGACTGGGGAAGTATTGCAGCTGCTTAAAGGTTCCACCATGACACTGTCCTGCCCTGGGGATTTTGTCCCTGGGGCAGGAGCACTTCCTTCGGGGCAGCTGGAGAGTGTGCCACTCCCGGCTCTTCCTTGCAGCAGCGGGGCCGAATTCAGCGGAGCATAGGATACCTTATACCCTGTCCAGAGCTCCAGCTCACCCAGCTCAGTATCGCCTGCACTGACTGGCAGCTGCTCTCTAGGCCAGCCTTCCCAGCCCTGGTCTTGTCTTGGATTGCAACTCCCATCATTCCCAGTGTGGCGGGCAGCAGATTGGGGCAGGCTGCTCTTTGGTCTCAGCCGGAGGGCTTTGTCAGCCCTACCTGGAGGAGCCAGGATTTGAACCTGGGACCTTTTGCACGCAGAGCGTGTCTGCTCCACCGTTGAGCACTGTCTCTTCCTCGGTGAGGGGGATGATGGCGCGAACTGTCCGCTCCCCAGGCCTTAGGGTTTATTTATTTATTTAAGCATTTTTATGCCGCCATTCAGCCCAAAAAGGCTCTCACGGCGGCTTACAAAAGCAGTTCTTGACAGTCCCTGCCCACAAGCTTACAATCTAAAAGACATGACACAAAAGGAAAGGGGATTGGGAGGGAGGAGGAAGGGTTTAACTGCAGCTCCTCTGGCTGCTGCTGACGCTGGCAAGGCTGCAGCTCTGACTCCTTCTCCCGAGTTGGTTTTATTACTCAGAAGCCCCCAGACCTCTTCACTTTCATCAGAGTCCCCTCCCCTGTGTTGTTGCTGAAACATTTCCCTCCTCCTCCTCCTCCCTCTGCATCCCCAACTCTCCCCCCCCCCCCACAAGAAATCACCCCTCCGGTTCCATCTCGCCCATCTTCCCCGGTCCCCCTCCGGCAGACGTGTTTGGCGGCCAGCGTTTTCTTTCTCCCTCCTGGGCCTCGGTGGGCCCTTGGGCCAGTTTACCCAATACAGTGCAGAATGGCGTCCAAATCCTTTAGGAAATAACTTTTGGGAAATGCAGCTTGAATTTTTGCTGCAGCGGCTGTTGCTTTAGGGCAGCCTTCCTCAACCTGGGGCACTCCAGATGTGTTGGACTACAACTCCCAGAATGCCCCAGCCAGCTGGCTGGGGCATTCTGGGAGATGCAGTCCAACACATCTGGAGTGCCCCAGATTGAGGAAGGCTGCTTTAGGGGGAAGGGGGGAAGAAGCATTCCCAGCCAGCCAGTAAGCGAACCCATGTCAGCCAGTGGGCTTGCAGCACGACCGAATGCGTGGCTGGGCCTCGGGAGAGGCGAAACTGCTTGTAAGCGAAGCGGATTGCCCCTCTGGTGCCCTCTCGGAGAGTAGCGCACACCTGCAGAGAGGAAAGGTATCGGCTCAGCCTCCATATCGGCGGGAGCCGCTCTTGCACCCACACCCTTCAGGTCTGACTGATCTCTCTTTGTGGGCAGGGTTCTGGATATGCCCACGCAGGAGCTGGGCCTCCCTGCCTACCGGAAATTCGACATTGAGGCCTGGATGCCCGGCCGGGGCAAGTACGGAGAGGTGAGCGGGTTCAGTCTGCTGGCTTGGAATGACGGCACGTTCCTTAGGCAAGCAGGCCCACCTGGGCATACATGGTATGAGGGGCCCCCGGCTGGAAGCTGGGAGGACTGTTTGGGAGAAACTGGGTGGTTTCTTCTGGTTTCATCTGGAGAAAATCTTTACGTTTGGGAGGCCAGCGATGCTTGTGGGTAGCCTGTCTTGAAGAATTCCCAGGTCCTTGTCCTCCGTCGTGGGACTCCCCACCATATACTGAGATTCGGTGGCTGGCTGCCCAGGAGCAGGCCTTTTCCGTGGTGGCCCCCAAATTGTGGCATGCCCTCCCTAGGGAGGCCTTCCTGGCGCCTGCTGTGTTCGGCGCCAGGCAAAGACCTTTTTTTATTATTATTATTATTCTCCCAAAGAATTTTAAGCTTATGTTTGCGACTGCGTTTTGAAATCGTCTTTTTTTCCCATGTTTAAGCTGCGTGGCTGTTGATCTCTTCTTTTCACGTCCCTTGAAATTGCTGCTGGTGCTTTTAAAAAGAATATTTTAATGTGGTTTTGTCCTGTTTGTTTTCATTATGCGTGTCGCCCCGAGATCTTCAGCTATAGAGTGACTCAAAAATGGAATGAATGGATAGATAAATGAGACTTTGCATACAAGGAAAACACATGTGTGAATGATATTTATTTTATTTTATTTTATTTATTACATTTTTATACCGCCCAATAGCCGAAGCTCTCTGGGCGGTTCACAAAAATTAAAACCATAATAAAACAACCAACAGGTTAAAAGCACAAATACAAAATACAGTATAAAAAGCACAACCAGGATAAGAACCACGCAGCAAAATTGATATAAAATTAAAATACAGAGTTAAAACAGTAAAATTTAAACTTAAGTGTTAAAATACTGAGAGAATAAAAAGGTCTTCAGCTGGCGACGAAAGGAGTACAGTGTAGGCGCCAGGCGGACCTCTCTGGGGAGCTCATTCCACAACCGGGGTGCCACAGCGGAGAAAGCCCTCCTCCTAGTAGCCACCTGCCTCACTTCCTTTGGCAGGGGCTCACGGAGAAGGGCCCCTGTAGATGATCTTAAGGTCCGGGCAGGTACATATGGGAGGAGGCGTTCCTTCAAATAACCTGGCCCCAAACTGTTTAGGGCTTTAAATGTCAATACCAGCACTTTGAATCGGGCCCAGACCTGGACTGGCAGCCAATGAAGTTGTAAAAGGACTGGTGTGATGTGATCTCGTTGGCCAGTCCCTGTTAGTAAACGGGCTGCCCTGTTTTGTACCAGCTGAAGCTTCCGGACCGTTTTCAAAGGCAGCCCCATGTATAACGCATTGCAGTGATAGCCAAGTCAAGAGTCCAGGGGCTGTTTACCCCCGCCCCAGCCCCCCACCGCTCCATTGTCTCCCCCACCCTTCACTTATTTGGAAGCTGGTAAGGGGGCACACTGCCTTGTATGTGCCATTGGGTTAGGGGTTAAAGTTGCCCCCTTACAAGTTACAGGAAGCCAGATTCCAGCTGGACATCAGGAAAAACTTCCTGACTGTTAGAGCAGTGCAACAATGGAACCCATGACCTAGGGAGGTGGTGGGCTCTCCCACCCTACAAGCGGCAGCTGGACAACCATCTGTCAGGGATGCTTTAAGGTGGATTCCTGCACTGAGCAGGGGGTTGGACTCGATGGCCTTAGAGGCCCCTTCCAACGCTACTATTCTATGAACGTTGTCCCAGAATGCAGCCCTGACCCACCGAGCATCATCGGCGCCATGGAGAGTTGAGCCACGCCCCCTCATCCGCATAGCCACGCCCCAAGCTCCACTTCTTGGTCATGCCAGAGTGTGGCTTTTCTACGTGTGACCCTTTTGAGGTTGCCCACAGGGCTGTAGCTTGACATCTATGCCTCGGCAGCCAAGCTTCATCCTTCATTCTCCCCCCCACCCCCCGCCAGATCTCCAGTGCCTCCAACTGCACAGACTACCAGAGCCGGCGGTTGAATATCATGTACTACAACCAGGAAGGGCGGCTGTCCTATGCACATACGGTGAGCCTGCTTTGGATAGGCCCTGGGTCTGTGGCCTGAAAGTAGGGTTGGGAGGTGGGTAGGGTGGAGGAAAAGTGGGGAGACCCCGGATGAATTATCTGCCCTTTTGCTCCTTAACCTGGTGGCTCCCAGGTTAAGGAGCCACCAGGTTAAGGTGCACTGAGTGGGGGGTTGGACTAGATGGCCTTATAGGCCCCTTCCAACTCTACTATTCTATGATTCTATGTCCTGCTTTGTGAGTCCCCGGTCGACAGCTGGCTGGCCACTGTGTGTGAACAGAGTGCTGGACTAGATGGACCCTCAGTCCGACCCAGCAGGGCTCTTCTTAATAATTACGTTCTCTCACGGCACCCTCTTGATTCCCTTGGCAGGTCAATGGCACCGCCTGTGCCATCCCCCGGATGCTCATCGCCCTCATAGAGTCCAACCAGTGCAAGGTTTGTATTTGAGTGTCATTGAAGAGGGCTCTGCAGATGGGGAGGCTTTAAAAGACAGCCAGATTCTGTAAGGCGGAAAGAGCTGGGAAACTTCGCGCGAGGGCTTAACGTTGCGCAATGCCCCTAGCCGTGGGAGGTGAGTGAAAGGGGCTAGGGAAGGAGCTGTATAGCCTCTTCCCTCCCTGAGCACCGGAAGCTCCGGTCAGCCTCCCTCTGTCATCACCAATCAGAACCTCCACAGTCCCTGCCCACAGGCTTACAATCTAAAAGACATGACACAAAAGGAAAGGGGATTGGGAGGGAGGAGGAGGGGGGAAAGAGAAGCAAATTCTGGTACTACATTCTTGGTTGCGAAGTTCAGCAGTGACAGTTGGCAGCAGGAGGGAGGGGGCTCTCAGCTGGAGCTGGACCCAGGCATGATGGAGAGGTGCCTGGCTGCTGCTTCCTCCCCCACTGGTGGCCTCTGCAGAGACAGTTGGTAGCAGGGGGCATCCCTCCCCCTTCCCCTTAAATCAAGTTTCTAGCCCTCATGGGCGTGGAGAATTCATTCATTCATTTATTTAGGTTTGTATATTGTCCGTCTGGCAGATGCCCTTTGGGGCGGTTTACAATCGTAAAACCAAACAGCAGCAAAAATGCCCAAGAGCAAGTATCAGAACAACACAATATTCAACATCCAAATATTACAAACGCGGTAAATTTAATAAGCAACAGGTTAAAGATTAAATGTCTGCTTAAAGGGGAAGGTCTTAACCTGGCCTTTAAACGTATGCAATGAAGACAAGATGTATGCCGTGGCGATGAGGCGCCGTGCGCCGTTCTGCGTGGTGCCTGGCTCCTTTCTCCGCTCACGTGGCCTTCAAAGCTGCCTTCTCTGTTTAGACATCCCAGCGTGATTTCACATTAAGCCATCTCTCTTCCTCCTTACAGCTCGTGTTTCGGGGCTCTGAACGAGGCATGCTCGTGTGTTTTATGAGCAAAGCAAAATCCTCATACGTACTTAGCTGGGAATGTTGGAAGTTGCAGTGCAAAACATCTGGAGGGCACCAGGAAGGGGGCTTTGGGTTTTTCCAGGAGGTCCAGAAATGCCACTTATTCATCCATCCCAGGACTGAAACTGGTTCTGGGGCGGAGGCCTGGTGCATCCTCTAAACATCAAATGATGCCCGGAGTAGTACTGCCTTTGTCTTGCTTTATGGTGCCTACAGGGCAGAGAGCGCTACTGGGCCAGCACGGTGCCCTAACCCTGTTCCGTCTTCATTCCTCCCGTTTCCCACCCTCAGGACGGCAGCATTCGAGTGCCAGAAGCCCTCCAGCCCCTGATGGGCGCAGAGAAGATCGGCAAGCCCAGCTACGCGCCATTGAAATACATCGGCCCGAACCAGCCCAGAAAACACTGAGCCGGCAGCCGCAGGGGAAAATCCGAGACGATGCAGCAGTGGAGAAACCCAGACAAGGGATGGACGGGCCCCTAGGCGCAAGGGCCCGGCTGCTGCTATGTGTCGCTCATGGGGGTCTGGCTGGCTTTGGAAGCAGGGCTTGGATACTGCAGGGAGGCAACCTTTAGCCCCACCACATGGGACCTGTAGTTGGGAAGGGCTCTCGCTGCTTCTTTGTACCTGGCAAGACGCAGCTAAGAATATCGGGCACCCTTTCCAAGATTATCTCTGTGGGATCCAGCATTTCCAGGAGGGCTGTGTCCCGGCGCCTTGTAGAACCCCTGAGGCACGACGTGGGATTTGGGGACAGGGTGTGGGTGCTCTGTTTCACCGTCCCGCTGATCCAGCTCTCGATTAGACGGAGTCTGCCTTCTCTCTTTCACAATCTCCTCTTTTGTCTTAGCCACCTGCTCCGCTCTGAGTGGGGGTGGGGAGATTTTGCCTTCCAGACCGTGTAAGGTTATACTTCTTAACTGGTCAGGACCGTTGACGAAACGGAGAAGACGGTTGTTTGTTCACACAATAAAGGTCACAAATGCCAAAGCGGACGTGTTTTCTAGCGACTGTGTCTGTGCTCCCATCTCTCCCTCCCCCAGGTTGATACTATGCACCAAGAAAAGAAACAATGAAAATGGAGTCAATTTGCATCATTTTGGTGTTGCTAATTATGGAGAGGGAGGGTGGGAATTATGATTTCCAGACCCCTCACCATCCTTGTTACTCATCTCTGGATGTGTCCCACATTGTTAATCCCTTTAAAGCAACCTTCCTCAACCTGGGGCGCTCCAGATGTGTTGGACTGCAACTCCCAGAATGCCCCAGCCAGCTCTGTGGCTGGGGCATTCTGGGAGATGCAGTCCAACACACCTGGAGCGCCCCAGGTTGAGGAAGGATGCCTTAAAATGTGATACCCGGTAGTCTACACAGCTCTAAACGTGCAGAGTACCACAAAACTCCATTAGAGTTCTTTGTCTGGAACAAAAGCCCTATGAAGAGAGACTGAAAGAACTGGGCATGTTTAGCCTGGAGAAGAGAAGGCTGAGGGGAGACATGAGAGCACTTTTCAAATACTTAAAAGGTTCTCACACAGAGGAGGGCCAGGATCTCTTCTCAATCCTCCCAGAGTGCAGGGCATGGAATAATGGCCTCAAGTGTCAGGAAGCCAGATTCCGTCTGGTCATCAGGAAAAACTTCCTGACTGTTAGAGCAGCACGACAGTGGACCCAATGACCTAGGGAGGTGGTGGGCTCTCCCACACAAGAGGCAGCTGGACAGCCATCTGTCAGGGATGCTTTAAGGTGGATTCCTGCATTGAGTAGGGGGTTGGACTTGATGTCCTTATAGGCCCCTCCCAACGCTACCATTCTATGGTTCTGAGTGAAACCCAGAGTGGTTTCACCACCCCACTGACATCGGAGCCACCAGCCTCCACTGATTGTACGCTAACCCCCTTCAGGCTGACCACCGTCCCTTACTTGCGAGCAATGAAGTCTCACATTAGCACCAGCTCTCATAAGCAAGAGTCAACCTCCATCAGGTGCATGAAGGGATCGCCTGCCTGCACACCTGCCCGGCAGGTGTGTTTCCTTTATGCAGAACGCTCTGCACATGCCTTCTAAAAATACCCCCGATACAAAAGAGACAGCAGGTGGAAGAAAAAGGTCACCAGGGGCTGCAGGTGGAGTTGATCCTTAACCTGCTGCAGTGTTGTAGGACCACTGCTGTGTAAGCTGTCTTTTCCCAGTGTATACAGAGCAAGTGAGGCGTTAAAAAAAGGGAAAGACTGGATTAGCTGCCGTGAAAAATGCTGGCAGTAAGCCCTTTTGAACTTCTACAAGACTCTTCTTTCAGCATGAGTGTTAAATATATTTATGGCACTATCAGTGGATGGAGGCCTTAACCAAAAATCATAGTTCTCTGCCCTGAGGAGCTTACAATCTAAATTTGGAGGATAGGGGAGCCAACAGGAGGAGGGAGCAAAAAGAAACGTGCAGGTAAGGGATAACCTAGGCTAGCCTTCTCCAACCTGGTGCTCTCCAGATGTGTCGGATTGTGGCTCTCAGCATCCTACGCAGCTGGAGGGCACAAGGTTGGAGAAGACTGGCCAAGGATTGATGCAGGTAGTTACTTGTTGGGGAGGGGGTGTTAGGCACAGGGCTTTGGGGAAAGATTTGAAGGCACTGCTGCATGCTTCTGGCTAGTAGAGCAAGTTTCTAGTCCTCAGTGCTGCTGAAGCAGGAGGGATTTGGGCACTCGCCATGACTTGACAAAAGTCTCTGAACCCAGGAATCCTCTGTGGTTGAGGGAGTTCCTTGTGTTTCCAAGGTGGGAATTATTTGAGGCAGCCAAGGTTCCAGACCAGCCTTCCCTAACCAAGGACCCTCTAGAGGAGAGACTACAACTCATGGCTGGCTGGGGGTGATGGGAGGTGTAGTCCAAAACATCTGTCCCCCACCAGATTGGGGGAGGCTGAACCTCATCATTGCCACTTAATCTTTCCACCCATACCTGGGCTCCACACATCAAGAAGGATGCAGATAAGCTGGAGCGTGTTCAGAGGAGAGCAACGAGGATGATCAGGGGTCTGGAAACAAAGCCCTATGAAGAGAGACTGAAAGAACTCTGCAGGTTTAGCCTGGAGAAGAGGAGATTGAGGGGAGACATGAGAGCACTCATCAAATACTTAAAAGGTTGTCACACACAGGAGGGCCAGGATCTCTTCTCGATTCTCCCAGAGTGCAGGACACGGAATAACGGGCTCAAGTGACAGGAAGCCAGATTCTGGCTGGACATCAGGAAAAACGTCCTGACGGTTAGAGCAGTACGACAATGGAAATAATTACCTAGGGAGGTTGTGGGCTCTCCCACACTAGAGGCCTTCAAGAGGCAGCTGGACAAGCATCTGTCGGGGATGCTTTAAGGTGGATTCCTGCATTGAGCAGGGGGTTGGACTTGATGGCCTTGTAGGCCCCTTCCAACGCTACTATTCTATGATTCTGTGATTGCTATCGCGTCTTCCCTGTTCATAACGTGCCCGCTATGAGAGAACTAGAATGAGAAAGAGACTAAAACCTGTAAAGAAATTATGTAACAAAGTGAGTCCAGTTTGTTCGTTGTTGGGTGTTTTAAAAAAAATAAAAAAAAAAAAAATAAAGCCTGCATGGAATTCCGCATCTTCAATTCCCACTGAATTCAAAGACTTCCATATGCAGGAGCTCTGCAGCCAGTTGCTATATAGTTTGACTCAGAAACCAGTCCCTCTGCGTTTAATGGGCCCCTATTTCTAGATAAGTAGTCCGTGAATGAATTGCAGCAATTCTGTGCACGCTTGCTCAAGGGTAAATCCCATTGAACCGAGTGCAATTTAATTCCAAGTAAACCTGCCTGGAGTCTGACTGTCTTCCACATCCTTCCAGATTCTGTTTTAATTTGCATCACTTATTCCGCTAGTCAAGCTTTTTTGATATTAATATTTCATCCTTTGTCAGATGGGGTTTTTGGGTGTGTGTGTGTGTGTGTGTGTAAATGAAGCATTCTAGACAACTGCAATCCTGCCCTGCCTTTAAAATCTCCCTCCTCGATTGCTTCCTTTTTAGCTGTAGGTTTGTATTTTTAGCCGTACACAGAAAGCCAATGAATTATTTTGACTTTTCTCTCTCTCTCTCTCTCTCCCCCCCACACACACTTTTAGCTGGAAATACCGCAGGCAGAATCACACAAAATGATTTCGAGGCCAGGACTGATCATGTACAAATATTTTGCTTTAGCTACTGGGATGTTTTTAAGGTAAGGAAACAATTCCACACACACACACCCCAATCTTCTGTTGGGAGCAGGTGACATCACTTCCTTCCCAGCCTGCCTCCTATTTAAAATCCCCCCCCCCCTCTGAGATGCAGCTCCGTTCAGTTTCTCTCGCACACAAAGAAATCCTTCACCCTTCAGCGTCCAAGGACGTTCACCGGCTCTACCTCCTCTTCCTCCTCCTTCCTCCTCCCTCTGTTCTTTTGCTCCCATCTCATCGCGGGCTGCTTCCAACTCTTCCATGCATCTCTGACTTCATCCTCTCCTCCTTATTTTCTCTCAAAAATAGCCAGCAGAAAAAACTGCGGTCCTCTTAGGAGCTCAGCAATGGTTTCGGATGGAGTCTCACTCCTATTCCTCATCCTGGGCCAAGGTAAGTCTGCAATGGATCAAAAGTACTTGGCAAAGTGGGGAGGAGGGAATAGAAGCCTCTTTATCATTAGTTTGAAAAGTCACGAGAACGTGATTCTCTTACACTCCAGAATCCGGCTTCGGAAGGAAATTCCCTCTGCAGTTTGATCCTCCAAAGTTTCCACTTTTTCTTCTCCTTTATTCTTAAGCAATTCCATCTTAATGCACCTGCACCTCTCTCTCTCTCTCTCTCTCTCTCTCTCTCTCTCACTCACACACACACACACACACACACACTTCTTTGGGTTTCAATGTAGACATTATCTTGGGCGCTGGCTAATCTCTAGTTTTCTCCTTGCATTGGGTATTAAATCTGGATCTTGACCCCATGTTTAATGTTAGTCAACATTCTCTATCTCTCCTGCCGTGTGCAAAGAAACCGCCTGGTTTCTTTGCAGCTTGGGGAACAGACGAGAGATGCGTGACAAAACTGGTGGTCAGCTCTTTGGGGTCCAAATTCCTTTTGAGAGATGTGGTGGTGTTTGTTTGAAGTGGGGGCAGGGGGAACCCAGGTGCTGCTGTAACATGTGAATGCTCTGTGTAAGTAGTTAGACACACTGTAGTAGGTATTACACCAGCTTTCTACAACTTGGTACCCACCAGAGGCGATGGACTATAACACCAATTATCTCCATCCACCATGGATGGTGGGAGCAGTAGTCCAATAGCTCTGGAGAGCACCAGGTTGGGGAACTCTGTACTGCATCGTTTCTTACCACCAAGGGCAACAGAAGGATAGAAATAATTCCAAGTTGACTTCTTCACACACTCTGTCTATGACCATCTCTATCCATTTGTTTTAAACTTGTTCCCTTTAAGAGATCCTGCAATCTTTCCCCTTTACGGACTTGATTCTTTCTCTCTCTGCCCACCCCCGGACATCATATTTTCTGCCTCCTCTGCCTTTTTCCAGTCTGTCTCTTTGTTTCCTCTGTTTGATGGCTCCTTTTCAAATTTGTGCCTTTTAAATGCCATCTGGAACATGACAGGAACAAGCTGGTGTTTATATTAGGTTTCCCCCCTCAACTGGGGGGTGGGGGCAGAACCATTATCCTAAGCACTTCTCCCCCACCCCCTTCCTCGAGGGCGGAATCGTGCCTGGAAAACGCAGCACCAAGCAAGCACTTGGGATGAATTCCAGTCCTCGAAGGATTTCAGGACCTTGGACAGCAATTGCTTGGAATCGTCCTTTTGCTCTACTTAACAGAGCAAACGGAACCCAAAACTTACAATTACAAAAAGGGGTTTTAAGAACAAAAATACATGTTAAAAAAAACAAGAATATGGACGTGTAAAACTAGCTTTGGATCCTGGCCCAAAAACTTGATGTGGGGGCAGTGTGGTGCATTGGATAAAGTTGTGTGTATCTATCCATCCTAGGGATATCACACGCTATTTTAGCCATGAAGCTTCTGGGGGATCCAACCAGTCAGGATTTCAACGGAAAGTGTTCTAGAAGCAGTTGATAATCCTCCAAAGCAGAATACATTTGGTGTGGGTGTGTCCATGGGGGCTGGTGGCTCCGATATCTGTGGGGTGGTGAATCCGCTCTAGGTTTCAGCCAGAACTCTAAAGGAGCTCTCCTTTAGAGTTCTGACTGAAACCCGGAGTGGATTCACAACCCTACTGACATCGGAGCCACCAGCCTCTATGGTGTTCAAACTCGGGTTTCCCAGACTGAACAAAACCCCAACTGTTCTCAAGATTTCCCTTTCCCAGTGGGGGGCTTGGCAGCTCCAATTTCAGTAGGGCTGTGAATCCTCACAGAGATTCTGTTATATTCAGTGGTATATAAATGTTAGAAATAAACAAAATAATTTTTTAAAAAACCATTCTGAGTTTCAGCCAGAACTCTTAAAAGTTGCTGAGTCCAAAATGGATTCAGCACCTTGGGAAGCTCCTTTTGGAATTCTGGATGGTTCTGACTGAAGCCCAGCCCTACCGGAATGGGATCCACCAGCCTCCACTGCCCTTAACACAATGCTTTATCAAACGTCTTTGAAACTGGCTCTGTTCAGCCGTCCATCTGCCTCACCCCCGGCAGCACCCAGAGCACGGGGGAAGTGTTCACACTATGTGCCGCCTGGCAGACCCCAAGACAAGATCTCAGAATGTTTAATGGAAGGGTTCGAACTCCAGATCCGTAGGCCGAATTTGGCCAACCCGGGATTCCAGTCTGGTCCTCTGGGGTTGCCCAGGTGGCCAATCCCTTTTTTCACTCCCCCTCCAACCTCTTTCCCTGAAACCAATCAATTGGTTTTGTGCATTTCCTGCCCCCCCATTCTAAAAAGTCAAAATGCCTCTCCTAAGGCTTTTAGTTCCTGGCAGTGAGAGTTAAGCTGAAACATGCTGGTATTTTGGCCCCACCCACCACCAGAACGTGGCCCCCGAGAGCTGGAACGCGGCCCTCAAGCTGAAACAGGTTCAACACCTCTGCTTGAAAGCGTAAGACTTCCCTCTGGGTGCTCTTTTCCCAAGTCCTGGCCCAAGGAGCAGAACAAGCTGCTTTAGACCGAGACAGAGCTGGCGCCCTCTCAATGTGTTGGACAACAACTCCCATCAGCCCCAGCCAGCACCATTGGAGATGATGGGGGTTTGTGGTCCAGCACATCTAGGGGGCGCTAAGTTGCTTACTCCTGGTCTAAACAGGACTGGTAAGTAGCGCTCTTGATCAAGGGGATGGACCATCACCCCTCTGAAGGAAGGTTACAACAGCTGGAATTGTTTCAATTTGGGGGGGAAAGGAGGCTGAAGGGAGCCCTGACAGAGGTGTAGCTGAGCCCAGGATAATAATTTTTTGTATTTTGCAGGGAGCTGGAAGGAGGTAGTTGCTTGGGTTTGGTTTGCAGCCCTCTGCTCTCTCTCCTGGTTGTTTTATTGTTGTTGTGCTGCATCCAGCGTTATGTAATCGTCTTATGCAAGATGAAGGATCAGCTCACCTGAGTAACTTCGAGCCAGTCTAAGCCATTAGACTTTCTCTCCCTCCAGCCTGTTGCAGGTGGGCAGAGGCTGGCTCCAGCATCTCCTGGAGGCTGCTTAATCCTTTAATCTCCCCTCTTCTTGGGTCTTAGACATCCCCACACACACATTAATCCCCAACCTGCATGGCCGGACCAATTCGTACTTGCCTGAGCTTTACATTACAAGCTAACAGCATTTCTCCAAAATCTATATTTATTTATTTATTTATTTATTTATTATTTAAAATATTTATATCCCGCCCTATATCACTAAGATCTCAGGGCGGCGTACAGATAAAAACATACAGTATAAAACAATAAATATACGCAGTTAAAAACAAATTAAACCATAATCCAAGTTAAAACAATATATAATTTAAAAGCAATAGATGCAGTGAAAGCAGTTTAAACAATGTGCCCTATATGCGAGGGCGGTTGTGAGGCACACTTTTAAACTAGCTCACAAAACCGGCTTCTCCAACCCTGTGCCCTCCAGATGTGCTGGGGATTATGGGAGTTATAGTTAGACACCCCTGGAAGGCAGTAGATTGGGGAAAGGCTAATCTAAGCACACCTTTCTTTAAAGGAAGGATGAAGATTCAGAGAAAGTGCCCAGAATATTTCCTGCAGGTGCCAGCCTCCTCTGCCGGCTTTGACCCTGGAAGATTTTCTTCCTTTACCTTTCGTCACGTGCCTTAAGATAGTCCTGAATCCTCTCTTTACACCGGGAGGGGGCATGGGGGAGCAGTGCCCTTCTAGATGTTGGTTGAACTGCAAGCTCCATCACCCCTTCAGCTCCAAAATGCGAAGTTTTTCTTGTGTTTTAACAGCGACCTGCCATACCAAAATGCAGGAGGCAAAACCATTTCCATAAATTCTATTTCCTGACGTGGAGATGAATTGATGGGGAATCGCTTCCTTTGTGCATGTTGACCAGTTAAAAAGGCACAGGAGGAAGAGCCCCAGAAAAAACAAAAGCATTCAACAAGAAGAAGAAGAAGAAGCCGCCGGTCTTGTCTTCAAACAGGTCTAAGGGCACTGTTCCTGTCAAGGCCACATTCCTTCCCAAACAACAAGGAGCTCCCAACTTTACAGATCTATGAATGCCGCTCCCAGACCTTGGCAGCTCCAGAACAGCATTTGAGTCTCCCTTTGCAAGGCAATTAGGGACATGTTGTACCAGGATTAACAATGCGCTCTGTTTTCTGGGCACAATGCGTGTCCTTTTCAAGCCTGTCCCCCATGCAATTTGTAATTTTAATAGGCCAGCTCTGGTAGGATTAAGGTGGAGAGAACAGGTATCAACACCTGGACAGGTAGTATATTGTAAGCCTCTCTCAGACATTGTCTTGCCCGTTGAATACAAAGGCCCATCTTTGTGCCAAATAGATGGAGTTTCAGAAGCCCAGATTCCTCAGGCGCTTCTGCTTTTTCATTCAGTTTGCAAGCTCATGGGGGGCAGAGACCTGCCTGACTTTCCACTTACACGGCTTAATAAATCTTAAGAGGAGCTAATTGCAGGGATCAAGAGCTGTTGGGTCTCCTTTGCAAAGGACCAGCGAGATACCTTCATAACACTTCAGGGGATGAAATGCAAAGCAAGAGAAGGACCTGCTATACAGCAAGGAGAATTTTCACCAGAGCAGCTTGGCATGTAGAAGTTTTTTGGGGGGTAGCACTTTTTTTTATTTCAATAATAATAATAATAATAATAATAATAATAATAATAATAATAATAAATTTCTTACCCACCTCTCTGATTGGATCAAGGCAGGGAACGATAAGCATAAAATACATAAAATACTGACCAAAAACATGGCACACGCTTTCTAAAAACATCCTAAAAGTATCCTAAAATTCTACTGGCTAGGCCTGCCGGAAGAGGTCAGTCTTGATAGCTTTCTTGAATGCTAAAAGATTGTCAAGCTGACGAGTCTCCTTCGGCAGGCCTTTCCACAGTCTGGGAGCAGCAGAAGAGAAGGTCCTCTGGGTAACAGTTGTTAATCTAGTTCTTGCTAGCTGAAGTGGATTCTTCCCAGAGGACCCGAGTGTGCGGGGCGGATTGTACGGGAGAAGGCGATCCCGCAGGTAGCCTGGACCCAAACCATGTAGGGCTTTAAAGGTGATAACCAACACTTTATACTTCGCCCCGAAACTAATTGGCAGCCAGTGAAGAGGTTTTAAAAATGGTGTAATGTGGTCACCCCTAGGTGTACCAGTGACCAGCCTGGCTGCCATATTTTGGACTAGTTGAAGTTTCCGGACTAGGCACAGAGGTAGCCTTATGTAGAGCACATTGCAGAAGTCGAGCCTCGAAGTTACCAGTGCGTGCACTACCGTCTTTAGGTCTTCTGACTCTAGGAAGGGGCACAGCTGGCGTATCAGCCGAAGCTGATAGTAGGCACTCCTGGCCGTCGCATCTATCCAGGCTGTTATTTGGAGCGACGGGTCCCTTTAATGCAGCCTTTCTCAACCTGGGGCGCTCCAGATGTGTTGGACTGCATCTCCCAGAATGCCCCAGCCAGCTGGCTGGGGCATTCTGGGAGTTGTAGTCCAACACATCTGGAGCGCCTCAGGTTGAGAAAGGCTGCTTTAATGGAACAAGAGCTCTGTCCTCCTTTGTATCTGGTCACCTCACTTGATTTGAGGAGGCCCAGTTTCAAGCCGTCCCATCTCTTGGAGAAGCGTGGCTTTGAGCAGGTCAGTGCCTGTCTCATTTTGCAGGTGGGAAACCGAGGCGAATACTGACCTACCTTGCAGGGTGGTTATGAGTGCAAACTAAGAGGCCTTTCCCCTGTGCTCGAGATCTAGTTATGTGTGAATATTTAACAGAATCACAAAAAGAGATCCTCTCTCCTTTTTCAGCCCTGGCGCTGCCATTAGCCGCTCAGCTGTCGGAGGAAGATGAGAAGGTAAGAATGGAAAAAGGGGAGAGAATGTGGTGTGAAGTGCGCGTGTCAGGCTGAAATAGACAAGAAAGGTAAATTGGAACACTGGGGGAAAGAATACCAGGTCGTGACCATCTAATGCAGCCCTCCTCAACCTGTCAACCTCGAGATGTGTTGGGCTCAAAATTCTCCCCGCTGTACAAGAGTCCTCTCCTGCTTCGCATCTGGGCCCCTGAACTAGCTGTGGGACGATGGGAATTGTAGTCCAACACACCTGGCTGCAGAAGGGCTAATCCAGTAAAGTAGAGAAGGGATGGGTAGGAGTTGGGGATTGATTATGCCCCACCTTCAAAGTGACACGTGTTTGATTACACCTGGAGGCAGAACTCCTGCGTGCCTGCGAAAAGAAACGTGGCATCCACGTAAGTGTGGCTGGGCCAGTGGAATGACCCCACGTTTCAATCTTAGTGAGGGGAGAGGCGTAGAGAAACACGTGGATGTGTTTTATACGAAACAGGGTTTGGTAGAAACTGAGCTTGCCACCTCTTTCTGGCAGGGCTGCTGGGACAGGCAGGAGTTCAACAGGTGAAGCTTTCCCCACGGATGTGTCTCTCTATGCTTCGGCTGTTGAACTGCTGTCCACCGTGGAACTGTTAAAGGCACAGAAGCCTGGGATAAGAAGATGGCCGCTTGAGGAAACATAGATGGCCCTCTGCGTGCAGTTTCCAGATTTGGGGGAGAGAGAGAGAGAGCATGAAGCAAACAATCTAAAACAATCCCATCTCTTCTGTTTTTTTGGGCCAGGTTACTAAGTGCATCACCGAAATCCTAGCGGACACCCTCTCCAGAGCCAGCCCCATCCCGGCGACCAGCGAATGCATGAAGATCCTTAGGGAGGGTAAGTGGTGTGGGTTCACATGTCAAATCAGCACACACACACACACCCATGTTCCCCAGCAACTGGTGCACACAGGCTTACTGCCTCGGATACTGAAGGTAGCGCATAACCACCAGGGCTAGTAGCCACTGAGAGCCTTCACCTCCAGAAATTTATCCAAGTCCCTAAGAAGATCACTGTTGGATCAGATGCCTACGGGAAACCTACAAGCAGGACATTTATTATTATTATTATTATTATTATTATTATTATTATTAATAATAATAATAATAATAATAATATAGCACCATCAATGTACATGGTGCTGTACATGGTAAAAGAATAAAACAGCAACGCCCTGGCACATAGGCTACCATTCTACCGTATTTCTTCGATTCTAAGATGCACTTTTTCCCCCATATAAAAATCTTTAGAAACAGGGTGTGTCTCAGAATCGCGGGAGCATTTGTTATTTCTTAGAATCGAAGCTTTTTTTTTCTGTTGGTGGTACTGAAATTAGTGTGCGTCTTACAATCGATGGCGTCTTAGAATCGAAGAAATACGGTAATAAAATCAGAATAAAACAATAAGAAAGGGAAGAGAATGCACCAGATAGGCACCGAGGGGGAGTAAAACTAACAGTGTGAAAGTAAGAACAAAGTCAAGTTGTAAAAGCTGTAGAAAAAAGAAAAGTTTTCAATTGAGCTTTAAAAACAGTCATTGAACTCGTGATCCGCAAATGCATAAAACGTGAGAGGAGCCCGGCTGGTTCAGACCAAGGGCCCATCTAGTCCAGGGATCTTGTTCACGCTAGAGGGACATGCCACAATTTCTGTTGTCTGGCAACTACCACCAGAGGACATAAACACCACAGACTTTGTGGCTCATTAGCCACGACCAGGGAAGGCAAAGCACCACGTGCTTCGCGTTGCCTCGCAGGAAGATTTCCTAGCAACCATCACCAGAGGGAGCCAGAGCACGTTGTTGTGCGGTGGTGGCGTGCCTCTGTGCTATCCAGTGACTGCCACTAGCGGAAAAGTGTGCCACGCAGCCACTGGGCAGGGGGGTGGGGGGGAAGAGAGCGATTCCTGTTTGTGTGATCGCTGCTACAGGGAAGCGAACGCTTCGTTATCAGGCCCGGTTTCCACGGTCAGTTCTCCTTAATCCCACCACCAGGAAATTTCATAACGCCAAAGGGGAGACAGGATCGAGGCGTACAAAATCATGCACGGTGTAGAGAATGGGGAGAGGGAGACATTTTTCTCCCTCTCTCAAACTACTAGAACCCACGGTCGTCCAATGAAACCGATTTGTGGGAGATTCAGGACAGATAAAAGGAAGGACTTCTTCACACAACGTATAATTAAACTATGGAACTCACTACCACAAGATGTAGTGATGGCCACCAATTTGGGTGGCTTGAAAAGGGGGTTGGATAAATTCCTGGAGGCAAAGGCTATCCAGGGCTACTAGCCCTGATGGTTGTGTGCTAACTCCAGTATTCGAAGCAGTAAGCCTGTGTGCACCAGTTGCTGGGGAACATGGGCGGGAGGGTGCTGTTGCACCAGGTCCTGCTTGTTCATCCCTGGTTGATGGCTGGTTGACCACTGTGTGAACAGAGTGCTGGACTAGATGGACCCTCGGTCAGATCCAGCCTCAGGGCTCTTCTGAAGTTCTTATGTTCTCCTTGCCCTTGAAACTTTACCTTGCACTTGGCTTCACCGTTTGGCTTTGATCTGGACGTTGTCATACTTTGAGTAGCCCCGTTGGAATCAATGAGACCTCAGTTAGTTTAGCCATGGCTAAACTAAGTCCCATTGATTTCAATGGCTCTACTCTGACTAAACTGGGATCCAACCCCTTGTCTTCAAAACCTGCATGCCATAGAATGGAACAGCCCTGTTGGAACCAATGGGACTTAGTTAGTTTATGGGAGTTAGTTTGGGAGTTAGTTAGTTTATGGGAGTTAGTTTGACCCTGGCTAAACTAAGTCCCAGTGATTTCAACGGATCTACTCGAAGTATGACTACACCTGGATCAGGTGGTGCATTTGCATGCATGCGCTCGTTGCACCCACGGCGATCGCGTGCGGGACGTTAACACCGTGTCTGTTTCAGATGAGAGAGTCCTCGCTATGCTTCACCACCAACATCTCCTGACAGAGCTGGAGAAACTTGCGCATCAAGGTAAACAGGCCTTTCGCCGCCTTCCTTGCAGAGGTGGAAATGTCTAGAAACCAGCTCATTCTTAGGGCTGGGATCAGGGCCCGCTCCAGAGTCTTTGGGTGGGGTGTGTGTGTGTGTCTGTGTCTCTCTCTCTGTGTGTGTGTATGTGTGTGTGTGTGTGTGTGTGTGTGTGTGCGCACGCGCTCCTATTTAGGCATCTTGCTTGGCAGCTGCCATTTTTATTTTTCAGAAATACAATGAGCTGAATTTTCCGCTTCCAGCACATGGTAGGTTTTTTTTTTTAAAAAAAAAAAAAAAGCCCACTGTCACAAAAACATGACAACTGCCATGTTTCATGGTGGCAGTTTTCCTGCCGCAATGCACCTTGCCCTGGAACTGGAACTTTTGCTACCATTCTTTTCATAGAATCATAGAATAGCAGAGTTGGAAGGGGCCTACAAGGCCATTGAGTCCAACCCCCTGCTCAACGCAGGAATCCACCCTAAAGCATCCCTGACAGATGCTTGTCCAGCTGCCTCTTGAATGCCTCTAGTGTGGGAGAGCCCACAACCTCCCTAGGTAACTGGTTCCATTGTCGTACTGCTCTAACAGTCAGGAAGTTTTTCCTGATGTCCAGCTGGAATCTGGCTTCCTTTAACTTGAGCCTGTTATTCCGTGTCCTGCACTCTGGGAGGATCGAGAAGGGATCCTGGCCCTCCTCCGTGTGACAACCTTTCAAGTCTTTGAAGAGTGCTCTCATGTCTCCCCTCCATCTTCCTCCACAGGCATCACCAACAGCGTAGGCCCCAACATACATGGTGTTGCCAGACCAGCCTGGGATCACGTAGTGAAAAATGCCCTAATTCAGGGAGTGGTGGTGGGAATGGTTCCAACTCAGCAACAGTTCTGGGGGAAGTACAAAAAGAGTCCAGTGTTCTTAGAGGTAGAATATTTAATATTTTTCTCCCCGACCTCACCAGAAAGCTCTGCCAACCTATCTTTTGCTGTCTCCTGTCCTTTTCTTCCGCTCGTTCCCCAGAAAATGCGCAGCATCGCCTGGGACATGAAGGTAGCCGTGCTGCTTGGGAAGGAGAAGCTGAGGAGCAGGAAGAAGTAAAGAAGAGGGACGATTCGCCCACCCAAGAGAGAGAAGCCGCCTCTGAGGAAATGTGGGAGCAAAATGGGGAAAGGAAGAAAGAGGAGCAGGAACTCAGGGAGTATGAGAAGACGGAGAAGACTGAAGAGAAGGTGAAGGAAGAGAAGGTCTCCCAAGGAGAGGATGACCATGAGGCTTTGAAGAAGCAGGCCAAGGAGGTGATGGAGGAGGAGAAGGAGGAGGAGGAGGAGGAAGTGAGGAAAAAGAAGAGGAGCTCCTCAGAGACCTGGTCTTCTAAGGAATATTTTGGTCACGTCAAGAAGAGAGGTCCCACTCCAAAGGTCAGGGAAGTGATGCTTCATGGAAATCAAGATGGAAGGAAGAGGAATGGATTGGCCAAGAGGCACTTTAGACTGGAGGAGGAAGAGGAAGATGTCAGTTCTGAAGAGGAACCTAAAAAGTACCACCACAGAGGAGACAATGAAGGCCGTCTCCACGAGGACTGGGAAGAAGAGAAGGAGGAAGAAGACAAGAAGAAGAAGAAGAAGAGGTCTGATCTGGCCAAGCGAGTGGCCGAGAAGGCCAGTGATGAGGAGACGGCCCAGTTTGAAGAGGAAGAGAAAGGGATAAAGATCTCCAACTCCCAGGCCCACCTCCATGGAGGCTGGAAGCCGTGGCAGGAAGAGGAGGCAGAGGAGGAAGAGGGTGAGATGAGGCACGGGCACCACCATAAACCAGCTGGGCTGGACCTCAAGAAGAGACATCAGAAAGATGAGGCCTACCTGAAGGGCAGACATCGTGGCCATGAAGAGGAGGAGGAGGAGGAAGAAGACAGGGAGGCCGACCGGAATGAGGTCAGTGCTCCTGCGGCATCGCTTTGCACGCTATGCCAGGTGCTTTGGTTAAGGTGGGTTCTGCTTTTCCAGGCAGGCATTTTTCCAGCCCTACCTGGAGATGCTGCCGGGGGTCGAACCCAGAGCCTCAGCGACCCTCCTAAAAAAAATGCTTTGTTTTTGCCCGCCCAACTCTCAGGGGTCCGCTCTTGTCACGACCTTCTCTCTCCTTCCAGGTCGAGCAACTGGAGAAGCTGGAAGAGATTGAGCGGGAGCTGAAGGCGGCGGCCGAGAAGCTGGAGGAGCTGAAGCGAGGGTAGACCCCGTCCTCCGTCCCGGGAGCTGGGTCGGGCCGGACAGGAGGTGGGCGGTGTCTCCGTTGACCCACCTTCCACCCAGTCCTCCTCCTCCTGCTGACACACACAATCAGCCTCTGTATATAATCTCTTTCTCTCTCCAGCTTGGCTTTGGACTGTTAACGGAGCTTTTCCTTGCTTTAAAAAAAGAAGCAGCTATTCTCCACCCTACCAGCCTCTTGCCTCCAGGGCAAGAGTAATTGGCCTCTTCCAAGCTCCCTGTGTGTAAAGTGCCGTCACTTGGCTGGAGGGACTGTCCCTCCGGAGCGCTCCGGTCCCACGCCTGCACCCTCCCCCTCGGCCGCTGCACTTCACGGCCCGGATGGCCTCCCTCAGGATAGCTCCAGGGGTCAGGTCCGAAGTGCTCTATGCTGGGGCCGACATCCTGGGGCCCTCCAGGTGGCTTGGACTCCAACTCCCATAATCCCTGACCCCTGCTGGCTGGGGCTAATGGGAGATATAGTCCAAAACACCTGAAAGGCACCAACTTGCCTGCCTTACCCGGATCTCAGTCTTGCTACTTTATACTGATCTTTGGAAGCAGAGGAGGATGGATAAGGTTGTAATGCAGCCACCCTCCTCGGCTCCCTTAAGAGTAGGGGTGGACAACTTGAAGCCCTCCAGATGTTTAGGCCTAGAACTCCCAGCATCCCTCACCTTTGACTGTGCTAGCTAGGACTGATGGGAGTTGTAGGCCAAAAGTGGACCATCCCTCGCTGCAGCTGAAAAAGCAGGGTGAATCTGCCCTGCCGGAAGCGGTAGGCCTGTAAATTCCCATGCTGTGTCCCAAGAGATATGTGTGAATTAAAGAAAGAAAGGAGTCTGAAGGGGCCACTCCGAGAGGAGGAGGAGGAGGAGGAGGAGGAGGCCGGTTGCATTTCTACACAATACATCGCTGGGGGCATGCCTCCTTCCCATCAGCCTTTGCAGTAGTTCTGTTGCGTCTTTGCATTGGGCATGTTTGGATCACTGAATCCCTCCCACTGCAGAGAAGAACAGAATGATCCACTCTTGGAGGGGGATGCCTGTTGCATCCCTGCGCGAGTTGTTGCTCCAGCCTCGCCTCCTCCAAATCAGCCGTTGCTGGAAGCCGGCAGGATTATCCACCGTTGGAGGAGGAGGAGGAGGCTGTCCGTTGTGTCGGGGCATCAGTCATGCCTTCTAGGGGCATTCTTCCTCTTGCGCACTCTGAAAGCCAAACGTTTTGTGTTGTCGGGGAGTGACACGCGCCTCCAGTTTGGATACATCAATTCAGGGGCGCTTCTGCTATTGGGAGGTTTGGGGAAAAAGCTCCTCATCCCAGTCCTTGGTGGAAACACAGCCGCTAGAAGGCCGCTTTCAAAGATGTACCCACCCACCTGCCTGAAGGCAACAATTGAAGCTCTGTGATAAAAGCAGCGGGCCCTTTTTTTAAAAAAAAAAATCTCACCCTCTCAAATACTTTACTTTTCACTTCATTTTGCCAAGTGTCTGGCACAAGATATTGCACTGCTGGCAACCCACACACCCTCCACTTATCTTGGTTGCTTCTAACCTATGTCCCATCCTCCCCTCTTTCCCGTTCTAATGCTTTGACTGTTCAGACTGGAATCTTCCATCTTTTTCCTCCTTTGGGTATCGGTGGAGCAGTTTCTGGCAGCTGCCCAGGCCCGCGTGGGGAGTTTCGCTTGTTTCTTTAAAGGTGTGGGTGTGTTAGGTTTGGTTTTCTACCACGGGGGCGGGGTTTGCTTTAATCACTGCTGTGGAGTCAACTTAATAAAGTGAAGTCCAAAAGAATTCATGTGAACGCAGCCATCTCCTTGTGCGGACGTGCGCGGATTCGTTATTTAGAAGGCTTTTTAAAAAAATAAAAACCACCTCCCCTCTGTCTCCTGCAGGCCTCTTTGAGGTGTTTATGAGCGTCTCGTTTGAAAGTGGGTACAGCAATATGAGCCAGAGTGTTGATTTCTAATTACAGAGAGGTTGAGAAAGACCATGGTTGCCACCTTCTTCTGGAAGTGCGCCTATACCTTTAACAGCTGACAGACAGAAATTCAGCAGGTTGGACTCTACATCTCAGTGAGGAGAGGGGTAGCGCTGTAGAGTAAAGCATGGAGATGGGTTATAATGAGAGGGTTTGGGAGAAATGAAGGTTGCCACCTCTGGGGCAGGCAGAAATTCAACATCCCTGAATTTCTAGCCTTTGACTGTTGAACTGCTGCCTGTTGCAGAACTATTTATGGGTACAGGGACCTTATTGGGGGCGGGGGGGAAGGAAGGCCGCTCTACTGGAGAGAGGGTGATGGGTTCCTCGGTTCTGCTGACAGAACTGGATCTCCAATCTCCGAGAGACGTTGCCAAGCTGCGCTCCTGTCATTATTCTGCAGGAGAACAGGAAGGTGGGTTTGGCCACACAATTTAGCTTCTTCTCGGTGCAGAATGAGTGCTTCATTTAGCACTGAGGTCACAGCCCTGCCTGGGACACACGATTTTACAGAAGTGAAAGATCTCAGCCGATATGGGAAGCAGGGCAAGGTTGGGTGCGGCTGCGTGAGCCCAAAAGCCGGCTTGAACATGTGCACATGTGCCCTTCGGAACATGTCTCAGAGAAGCGGTAGAGTGGGATTTCACCTGTGTAGCCGCTTGCCTTCTGTGTGCCCAGAAGCAGCAAAAAAAACACCCACGGGCACATTATATACAAAGCACAAAGGCCTCCGGCATTTGGGTTACAGCCCTGCTGTAGAATCATTGTTCTATACTTAAAAGCGTCCACGCAAGGGTTCCATGGATGCGTTTTTACGAAGCGTATTGGGTGTGGTTTTTTTTTTTGTAATGCTGTCTATAAATCTAGTAAAAGCTCATTTAGATGGCCCAGAAGATACCTTTTGATTTCTATGGTTCTTTCCCCCTTCCCGCGTGACTTCTTAAAAGCCTGCTACTCACAGGCAACTGCTAACAGCTCCCTGCCACCTGTAGGATACAGGTGTTTGCAAACATATACACCTATTGCGTTCATTTACATTTTAAGGTATAACCCTAACCTATCCCTGCAGGCTCAGCTGCTGTAGTTTACATGGAAGTAAAGCCTTCCGCCTTCAATGAGATGAACCTTCAGGTGTCTGTTATGCTAGCCTTCCCCAACCTGGTATCCTCCAAATGCATTGGACTACAACTCCCAGAGGGCACCAAGGCTGCATTACAATTTTATGCTAAGGGGAGCTTATGGAAGCTTCCTTAAGAGTTTCCAGAGCATCTTCCCTTACAGGGGCCTCCTTGGTAGAAGCATGATGTACCTTTTCCCTAGTGATCAGCATCTGGAGGCCCAAAACGAATCTGGCCCTATGGAAGAGTAGGTCCCCACCCTGTCTCAAAAAGAGAAGGCTGGGAAGAGGAGCTGCTTTGGCCATATGGGTTGTTGATAGTTCACTTTGGGGGAGGGATGAAGGGACCCTTCACCTCCCCACACTCTTGCTTCAAAGCACCCTCCCTATGAAATGAGTTGCTGGGTTAGAGATGTGAAAGCCCAGAAAACCCCCAGAAAAATACTGTTTCTTCCCCCTCCCCCCAAAGGTTTTTTCCGAAGCCTCTTTTGGTTTTTTCCGAGAAATTGGAAAAAAAATGAAGAAAAAACAGATTACGAGATGTTTTATTTTAGCATTATGAATACAATGTTTAAGACAAGGTGTTCAGATATTTACTTCTCCAAATGATTTCTAAAAACTGTGCAGTATCAGATTATTACAATGTCTGTGCACCAAGGACAAGCAAGTCCTGGGTTGCAAACTGAGACTACAACTCTCAAATGCAAGAGCAAGATGCATTTCTGCCTCTAGGGGGCAGCACTGCCATTGAAGCAGAGTCTGAAACTAATACTGATCGCTGTAGGTCAGAAAATGAGTCTGATTAAATTTCATGCATATTCATTGAATCTTGGTTCCCCCTTTTTTCTCAGTTCTTTTTATGGGAATGGGGGCTTTATGTCTTGACACTGGAGGACTAGCAGAAACATAAATAATTGTCTTTGTTACTAATGGTGGTGGTTTCTTCTGTTTTTTTAAATTGATTTTTTGCCTGCTCCTCATAAACTGGCAGAACCAAAGAGGTTCCTTACAGTTCAGGTGTTCCTAACAGTTCAGGAGCTTGTAGCTCCATTTGTTACCAAAAAAAAGTTTAAAAAGTAAATTAAATTTGTAATAATTGTTTAAAATAATTGTACTTTTAATATACCAAATGTAATAATTTTATCACAAACCAACTTGGACATAATTACATTTTATGTTCCTAAAGTAACAAAGTGACTTTCAATCTGTAAAAAGTGCTAATATTGCATTATTTCAATTTTTCCGAAAATTTGTTTCCCCCCCCCCCCCCATGGCTTCAAAATTTCCCATCTCTACGTATGCACAGGTCAGCAGCCCCAGAATCGCTCTGGGCAATACCCTTCCTGTGTTTTCCCTTTGCAACCCAATGCCCCACCGCTCGCCCTGCATCAGGTCCAAAAGAATACAAGCGGGCACACAGAAATCCACAGCTTTTATTTTATTTTAATCTGGTCGGAGAGACCTACATAGTATGATAATCACAAAGAGGCAGGAGGGAAGAAAGGAAGACAGCAGAGCGGTGGATTTAAAACAACAGGTCACAGGAAACCACATTGCAGCTTCAAAACAATGAGCCCTGCGAGAGGGGAGAACGCCACGCCTTGAGGCGGGAGGGGGACACGGAGGAATCCAAAGTTTGTGTGCCGCCGTGTGTGACGGCTTCCTCCCCTTTGCTGAAAACACACAGCGTATGTATATATAGAGAGGGAGGGATTTAAATAGCAGCTCCAAGGCCCGTGGATTCTGCAACTGCAAAAAAGAGCTTCTCACACTGAATGAGAAAGCTGCAGATGGCATCGATGGCGACACAACTTGGCGCGAATGGGGCAGAGAGAGAGCTGGAGGATGAACCTGATGAAGACGTAGGCTCTGCCGGGGTGAGAAACACAGGGGCCAGGTGGGTCGTGGCCCCTAGCCATTTTCTGTGGGCCTGCCCTTGCTTCCGAGGAGAATCGCCCTCCAAGGAAAGGGGTTCAGCTTATTTATTCATTACATTTTTATACCGCCCAATAGCCGAAGCTCTCTGGGCAGTTCACAAACAAAAGAAACCAAAGCCCGTGCCCCACAGTTTTGCCCTGCGGTTCTGGCCGCTGCAGTAGCAGGATTGGGGAACGGCCCCTGTAGCAGGTTCCAGGGGAGGAAAGCCGTCCCTCGGGCGCTGCCCGCCTCTGCGCTATTCCGAGACGGAACCCCGGTGGAGAGAGGAAGTTGAACTTCAGATGTCTGGTTATTCCTCAAGTCTAGAAAAGGAAGCCACAAAGGACGGGGGGAGGACATGACCCCCCCCTCCCCCACGGCTATTTCCCCTTCGAGTTGAGAACGTGTGGAATGGAGGGAGGATGTCAGGATGGAGGAGCTGCTTCTGCAAGAAAGGTCTTGGCCCAGGCTTGGAGCACTGGGTGCGTCAGTCCTCACAGTCCGGCTGGTAGAAGACCGCCCATTTCAGCTGCCTGAGAGTTGGAGCCCCCGCCCCCCTCCACCCCCAATGGGTTGCCATATTCCACCTGGGACACCCTCTTGGCCTGGAGAGAACAAGAGGAAGCCGCACCACCTAAACAGCGGCTGCCTTCCATACTCCCGACAGAAACAGACGTCCTAAAACCAGACATGGCAACCGAGGGACTTCCCCCCACCCCCCATGGGAATCAGCAGCACAGGGCCATGCACCACGCTAGCCTTTCCTCAGCTCCAGGATGGCAACCCAACCCCCTCCCCCCCACACACAAATCCAGAAGTGGGTGGGAGCTTGTCCTGTGTTGCTAGACAACCAAAGAGGGCTTCTTCCGCAGCCCTGGAAGCAACCCCATCGGGCCCCAGGCAGTTGGATGTGTGGCAGGAAGGGGGAGGATGGCGGGATGAAGCGGAGGGGAGCCTAGGCGGGGGTCCGCGGAAACGCAACACCCAGACATCTGGCGTCGACCCTGGGCTCTGCATCACGCCTTCCTGGGCAGCACTGCTCAGGACAAAACCGTGGCCCACTTCTAGGAGGGCTTTGCAGATGGTCCACCGGGCCTGGAAGTGGAAGTGGCCTGCTGGTTTGCCAAGGAAGGGAGGGGGGGGGCGCGTAGCCTTCCTAGGGACGGAGGCCTTCCACTCCACACGCTTGGCCCATGAACTGGGGGAGAATTGCCACCTCCCTCTCAAACCCACCCCCCTCCACTTCTTTTGGGCTCACCTCTTCCCAACTCAAACCCTGCTTAACCTGTGGAGGCAGAAGAGAAGCCTTGAAAGGGAGGGTTAGCAGACTTCAAGACATCGGGAGAGGAGGAAGCAGAGGCTCAGGTACAAAGGGTAGGGCCGGCCTGCCAAGCAGGAGTAGGCAACGTTTGGTCCTCCAGAGGTTCAGGCCTACAACTCCCATGATCCCTCTACAGTGGCTATGCTGGCCAGGGCTGAAGGTAGTTGTAGGCCAAAGCAGGTGACGGACCACAATCGCCTGCCTCTGCTTGAAGCTTTGATGTCAGAGGGGGGTGTCTGTGTCAGTTTCACACTCAGTTACATCTGGTGTGAATGAATGCTCACTTGGGCCCGAAAGCCCTGCTAACATAGAGTAAGAACAAGTTAGGTAGGGGCCATAAACATCCACCCCTTGGGCCTAGAACAGCGTTCTCCAACCTGGTGCCCTTCAGCCGTTTTGGACTTCAACTCCCAGCAGCCCGGGATTGTGGGAGCGGTCACCGAAAACGTCTGGAGGACACCCGGCTGGGGAGGCGGGGCCTAGAAGTTGATGGCCTCAGCTCCACTAGGACGGCTGAGAGGAGGCGCGCTGCAATCGGAGAGGAATCGGGCCGGGGGTGGGTGGGCGGAGGCGCAGAATCCAGACCTACTGGATGCTCGTTTCAGAGAGGCAAAGGGCAGCTATACCAGGTTCCCCCCGCAACGCACATGTTTAATTTTGGACATCAAACATAAAAGAAAAGAAATAAAGTTACTAAAACTTTGCAAACAGACAGGAAAACAAACCGACGATGGACTAGGGGGAGGGGATATGTCGGAATGGGTCCCTGGGAGCTGCTCTCTGCCGGATACAACACAGCTGCCCTTCGGCCCTTATAAATAAGTCAGGTCTAGCTCACAGTGAAGATGCAGTTGCTACAGAACTCATGGCTGGCGGCCGCAGGAGAGCCATGTGTAACGGATGGCGGCCAGAGGGGCGGAGCGGGCTCCTCGCCCGGCCGCCTAACGCCCGCGGTTGATGACGATGTCGTCGTACTCCTCCTGGCAGGGCAAAAAAAGGGGGCGTCAGTTTCACTCCCATGGGCTATCTTGGGGTGGAGAGAAAGGGTTGAAATCGTCCCCTGGTCAGGACCCACCGCGACCGCTCCTCGTCCATTTAGTCTTTATCCCGCTTCTCCTGTTAAGAGAGCAGGGTGACAAAGGGGTCCCCCTCTTTTTTTAACCCCACGGCACCCCTTTATAGCAGGTCAGGCTGTGAGAAGAGAGACCATCCAACAGGCTTCCTGGATCAATGAAACCAGGTCTCCGTGGACCTCGGCGGACGGCCTAACCCGGCTCACCCCAAGCTGCTGTCCGCCAGATGTGTCGAACCATGACCCCCCAGCCAGCATAGCTGGGGAATGCTGGGAACTGTAGTCCAACACAGCTGGAGGGGACCCACTGTGGGAGGGCTTGTTCAAAACCGTGGCTGGGCTGTGTTCATTCTTGCCATTCCACACCATGCCAGGACCATCTCCCAAGGCTGCGCTGGGTATGGAATTCAGCTCCCCAGGAACAGCAGCTTTCATTTCGTTCAAGAAAAGCAAGTCGCTAACCCTCATGGCTGCAAAGAAATGCTTGGAAATGGGTAGGCTGTGCCTAGTCAAATCTCAGAGGCCAAAAGGAGGGGGTAAAAGGGTCCCCCAGCAGCAGCTGTAGGCCATGCCATACAGGTCGATGCATAAGTACTGAGCTCAATGAGACTTCACTCCCAGGAAAGAGCACACACATCAACCTTCCCCGACCTGGGGGCCTCCAGATGTGTTGGACTACAACTTCCACCATCCCCCAGCCAGCATGGAAGTTGTAGTCCCAACATAGCTGGAGGATCCCAGGTTGGGAAAGGATCGCGCAGAGGATTGCTGCCTTCATTTATTCGCCCCCCCTGCCTCAGGACTAGCAGAGGCAGAATAAATTCTGCACATATTTTTTGCAAAATATAATAAATTACCTGCATTTAAGTAAATCTGAAGTACGTTCAGCAAATTATGAAAATTTCAAAGGGGGGGGTTGTTGTTGTTGTTTTAGATATAGTTAAGATTCTGCTGTTAAGGATTTTATTTCTTAAGGGCAGAGTTCGACAACACCGGCAGAAGTTTATGAAGCAGCCTCAAACCTAAGTGGATATGGAGGCCGAGCAATTTGTCAACAGCAGAAGTGAAACCTTCTTCTAGTCCTCCAGGATCAAAGATGGAACTAGACAGGGTGGGTTGCGTGCCTCTTTTCAGATATGCCTTTATAAAACACACACACACAGAACCCTGCACCGTTAATACACTGGGGTGGGGGGGGATACATATATACTGGAATTCCACAAGATGATACAAGCAGGGTGGGGTGGGGAAACTGGATGTAGAAACTCAGATTTCGCTCCCCTCCCTGCTTTTAAATTAAAAGGCAAGTTTCTAGCCCTTATGGGTGCCAAAATACGTTCAAAAGCAACTGGGCAACGCGTTGCGGCGACACAAATGCAAAAGCCATTGCTAGTGGGCAGATGGGGGAGGAGTTTCAGTGGCCCCGCCTACGAGAAGCACAGGCAGATTTCTGCAATATTAAAAGAAGCCATACAAATCTGCAGCCGCTTGCACGAGTGCAAGTCTTTTTCAACTCCGAACGCCCAGCCCCGAGCACCAGATCGCCCAAGCTAGGGGTGGGCGGGGGGGGGCACCTCCCCGGGGATAAAACGCACCTCGCTGTTGCTGTCCAGGCTCTCCTCCGAATCCCAGTCGGGCTCCTCGGAGCCAAACTCCCGCAACAGCTGTGGGATTTTTTGGTCAGGCCGGTGCACGGCGCTGTACATGGGGGTGTAGCCAACGTACATGCGGGCTTCCGGGTCAGCCCCGGCCCGCAACAGGTACTCCACCACCTCGGGGTTCTGCGACTCCACGGCTAGGTGAAGAGGGCTCCGGCCGCAACTCAGCTCCTGTCGGCGAGATGGGAGAAGGTGAGGGAGGCGGTGGTGGCACGTCCCAGAAGTTGGGGGATTGGCGGGGCTGTCGGGATCACCGGAGCTGCTCCAGGATGGAACTCAGCTGCTAGGGCTGGGCAGTGGAGTGACTGAGCCAGTCCGGAGTACCGGCAGCCGTGGAAACCCTACGTGAGGCAAACGTTGCAACTCTGCAGGAGCACGGCCTTGAATGTACTGGGCCCAGAACCAGCTTCCTGGAAACCCCAGCTTCCTTTTTCCTTTTCGTTTAACAGCAAGCAAGTTTCTAGGCCTCATGGCTGCGAAATATCTTTGGAACTATGCGAGCGACACCGGCTGAAGACAGAAACTGGAAGGGTGGCTGGGTAGGGTTCTTAGCGGTTGGGGCAAGGAACTGTAGCGCTCTGCAATTAAGTCAGCCTTTCCCACGCTGTTGCCTTCCTGATGCGTTGGGACTTTGTCTCCCAGCATTCCTAGCTGGCTCATTCCAATGGCATGAAGGGAGTTGCAGACCCACATAGCTGGAAGGCACCGGGGCGGGGAAAGGCCGACTTCAGTGAAAGACACTTATCAGAAGCCCTCAAAGCAGTTCGCACAGAAATTAAATCTAAGACAGTAAAACGGCTCCTTGGCCCCGACGAAGACCGGCAAGACTGGGACACGTTCCGGCAAGTCGTCGGGGTGCCGGCATAAATTAGGCAAAACGTGGCTTCAATTGCGTAACGCTTACAGGCCAAGGGGAAATTTCAGGTTGGGAAAAAAGCAACCGACGGCTCTGGCCCGCAGGTTCAAGCCAGGGATGGGGAACATGCGGCCCTCCAGAGGGGAGTTGGGAGTCCGCCTTCCATCAGCCCCAGCCAGCTGGGCTGGTGGTCAGGAACGATGGGAGTTGGAGTCCAACAACATCCGGAAGCCTGCAGATCCACCTCTCCTGCTTGCTTTAAACATGCAACAATATCCATTTGGTCTTTGCTGCTGCCGTTGCCTCAGTCCCCCAGTCGGGGAGCTGAGCAGGCTCAGGGGGGCACCAGAGTTGAGTTTTCCTCGGAGCGGGGGGCCGGGCTTCCTGCTAGTCCTCCTGGAGATTCCTATTGCATGAACCTCCCCTGATCCAGCTGCTGTCATTCCTGCCTGGCCCTCTCCGGAAGCGCTGCAAACGGCAGAGTGTGAGACACCGTTTTCTCTGCAGTTTAGTCAAGTTATAGGAGTATGTGTGTGTCCCCTCGACCCCCCAAGCACACTCTGGGGAGAGAGAGGCAGGCAAAGAAGCTCCCAGAGCCTCCAAATGGCTTGGCCTACAACTCCCCATGATCCCCCACATCCACCGTGGGCCTACTTCGTGGGGATGCTGGGAGCTGTAGTTGACACAACCAGAAGGCGCCAGGCCAGGGAGAGCTGAGCAAGGCTCTCCTTTCTCTCCCAACGGCCAAAGGCCCAACTTCTCGATCTTCCCAGAGTGCAGGACACGGAATAACGGGCTCAAGTTACAGGAAGCCAGATTCCAGCTGGACATCAGGAAAAACTTCCTGACTGTTAGAGCAGTGCGACAATGGAATCAGTTACCTAGGGAGGTTGTGGGCTCTCCCATACTAGAGGCCTTCAAGAGGCAGCTGGACAACCATCTGCTAGGGATGCTTTAAGATGGATTCTTGTATTGAGCAGGGGGTTGGACTTGATGGCCTTAGAGGCCCCTTCCAACTCTACTATTTTATGATTCTATGACACACCAACAGCTACATTTGGAAGGACTGTGACCAGTTTTGTTATCCTGAAAGGCAACGTAGAAATGATAATACAATAAATAGACAATGACAGGAAATATATTGCACTGGGGTTTCTCCGTCCGCTTTCCTCCAACAGAAGGGCACACTCAAAGATGGGAAGGAACAGTGCTATCGGGGCCTTGTTTAGGTCAGCCTTCCCCAGCCTGTGTCGGACTGCAACTCCCAGTATCTCAGACAGCTGGGAGTCGTAGTCCGACACATCTGGAAGGCACCAGGTTTGGGAACGCTGGTTTAGGAGGACGGGTGGAGCCACTAGAGACACCGTTCTATTTATACCACTGGTGCCCAACATGGGTATTGAATTCAGCATCCTTCTCAGGACAGGGGGCGAAAAAGAATTTGCCAAGGATTGCTTTTCATACCATGAACTTCCTACACAGGAAGACGGCATGCATAACACAAATACATCCTCGCACAGGATAATCCCACGTGTGTCTGTTTCACCAATGTCACCTCCAAAACTAACCGGTTTATTGAGATCAGATCCCGCAGAGATTAAGAGACTGACCATGTCCACATCTTTACGCAATACAGCAATGTGAAGGGGCGTGTAGCCTGCAGAAAGAGAACAGACAGTTTTGTGAAAGTCAGGCCAGGCTGCTAGGTTTTCAGTACAAGTCAACATCCTGCATGCAGAAATTCCAAATGAATAATTACACACAATCTTATGTTGAGCAGGGGGGTTGGACTCAATGGCCTTGTGGGCCCCTTTCAACTCTGCTATTCTATGATTCTATATATATAAAAAAAGTCCTTCATCTCCCAGCATTCTCCAGCCATCATGTTTAGGACTGAGCCTAAATGTGTATAGGATGGAGCCCTAAATCATACAGATTAAATACATTTGCATGAACCCAATTTAGATCATCTGCAAATTTTAGCTCCCCCCGCCCCCAGAATTCAAGGAAACATGTGGCAAGCACGGAACTTAAGAAGGAGGGAGAAGAATATAATCCTAGAGAGGAACAGAGATAATTAAAAAAAAAGAAGATATGGAACAGGATATATTAGCAAAGAAATACGTGAAGCTGAAAAAGCCTCAACCTTAGAAGCCTATCTACCCTTCTCCAAACAGCCCACCAATTTCTAAGCTATAAATTAAAAAATTTAGAAGCCATGCGGCTTATCTCCTCATTTCCTCCTCTAGCCGTGAGGATTTGGAACTTGTTCATTGTAAATCTGCCCCCTCGTTAGTCCAACAGATTCCATGTTCTGGAAGACTTCAAAGAGGCCATTTCAAAATATTTCCCAGGGCCCCCCAGGAAAGTTACCGTCATAATTGGCGCAATCCAGCTGGGCCCGGGAGCCGTTCCTCTCACAGGGCCTTTGCCCCATGGGCAGAGCCAGGAGCCGCTGGGCACAGTCACGCTGTCCTTCCCGGCACGCCAAATGCAGCGCCGTGTGACCCCCCTTCTCTTGCACGCACAGCCCTGCTCCCGCCGACACGAGTTTGCCGACGAAATCCGACGCGCCAAGGATGACGGCGATGTGGAGCGCTGTCTGGGGAGAGAGAAGCCCGGAACCCTTAGCAGGGCAGCTGCGGTTTCCGGAGGGCCTGCTCCTGCGCCTGACACACGAACAAAGCAGGGGTTTTCCTAGCGTATACGAACATGCTGGGACTTGTAGTCCAACACATCTGGAGGGCGCCAGATTAGGGAAGGCTGAGTTACATGATGGGAACTAAGATACCTCTAGGAACACAGGCAGCTGCTTCAACCCAAGTCAGACTGTATCTCCATTCAGCACGCTATGGCCTACTTTGAGTAGACACGGATCTTTAGGGTCTCTCAAGCACAGTAGGGTCTTTCCATCATTTTAACTGGAGATGCCAGGGACTGAACCTGGGCCTTCCTGAATGCAAGGCTTGGGCTACGGTCATTTCCCTAAAGGAAAATTCCAATCCTCATGGTTCTGAATAAAGGCTCAGAGGAAGCTGCCTTATACTAGGCAGACTAATTTGTCTGTCTTGCTCAGCCTGGTCTAGCCTGACAGCATTTCTCCAGGGACTCAGGCTGAGAAGAGACTTTCCTTTAATCGAAGATGCCAGGGTTTGATCCTGGCGCCTTCTGCATGCAAAGCAGGTGCTCAGCCACCGACATATGGCTCCTACCCAAGCAAGCCACAGCCGCTCGCATCTCTTGTGTGTGTCAGGCCCCTGTAAAAAACTCAGGAGTAGGGCCTGGGTAGGGAGTGACGAATCGGACTATATTTGGTCAGTGTCACATGTCTTCAGTCATAAATCTGTTCCATCCAATTTCCACACTGCTCTGCAATTTTGGTTGGAGGATGGGGGAACGCATGGGAATTCACTTTTACGTAACTTTTCCTTATGTACACTTTTTTTGGCGCCAAGAGCTGCATTGCAAAGTTTGAAGTGCGCAGTCTGAAAGATAACTGTGTTCCGATCGGAGTATCAGGCCAGGAAATGCAAGCAATGCCAACTAAACAAAATTCCCCCCAATCCCTAGACCAAAGGGGTGGGGGAAGCCTTCGCTGCAGGGTTCCGATTCCCATTCTGGGAGGGGAGAAGAGCCTAGTGGTTACAACAAAAGCGGCCAAGACCTCCTGTACTCCACCTACAGCTCTGAAGTTAAAAGGGGGGGGGGATGCAAAAACGGCTTCCGGTATGTTCCTGGGTGCTATTCAAAGTGCTGTTTGTCAACTTTACGATCCTTTATGGCTTGGGATCGGGGTTTCTGAGGGACCGGTGATCCCCTCTGAACCTGCCCAAACGCTAAGATCTTCTCCAGGGGTCCCTCTCCAAGTAACTCTCCTTTCAGAGGTGAAGAAAGTGGCAACCTGAGGCCCAATGACCTTCTAAAGAGGTCAGCCTGGTGCTTTCTTTATATTTTATTTCTTTATGTTTTAGGCCACTGATTAAGATGAACGGTTCTTTTGATTTTATTTGCTGTCCTACTTGCTGGAATTTTATTTTTACGTCTCCTCTTCGTCCTAAGAATTATTTGTTTAGAACTTGCTAAAGCCATTATCCTCACTGTGTTTTAAAAAAATGTTTTTTTAAAAAAAGTGTATACAGCCTCGAAATTTTAACTGAAAACATAGATGCAGGTTATACTTTTCTTTTCTTTTTTAGAGTAAAATTTCCATTGGGAGATGAGAGGACGGAGCAGGGCCTTCCCACCAGCCTAAACAGTCTCCTTAAATTCTTTTTATTTTCTCCCTCTTCCCTCCTCATCCCCTTTTCCTTGTGTGTCATGTCTTTTTTTAGAAAGTAAGCCTGAGAGCAGGGACTGTCTTCTTTATTGATAAATCGTAAGCCACTCCGAGAGCCTTTTGGCTGAGGTGCGGGATAAAAAATACTCTAAATAAATACTCTAAATAAATAAATAAAAACAAATGAACTGACGGGTTCTTTCCTCAGTTCTACCGCAAGGGCTTGGGGGTTCCCACTGTGTCTCTTTGAACCATGGGAAAGCAAGGATCATACAGAGCGCGGCAAAGTGCCCCTCAAACGAACCTGTCCAAGGTCATTCTGTACATCCAGGTAATCCGTTCCTTGGGTGTACTGCAGGATGGAATCCAGGAAGGCCTCGTGTTCATGGATGACAGCCAAGTGCAGAGCTCTGGGGGCAACAGGAAAAAACAGACGCGGCTAAGGACTAAACTCTATTGTAGCCTTCCTGGCTAGGAACAAAGGGATGTGCAGTCCAACATACCTGGAGAATACTTACTCTACTGCCTGGAAATGTGTTCTATAATACAGCTGGGAACTGCTAAAGGGGCACTCAGGAGGCTGCAGGTTCTATAACATTGCAGCTGCCCCAGCATTTAAGCTGAGTGTTCCTTAAATAAATAGCTCTTTTAAACCAAGAGCTATGTTTAACTCAGAACATGCCTACAAACATAAAAGAGTTTTGCAGTTCTGTCCTACGCATATTTGCTTTGAATTAAGTTCCAATGTGTTCGGAAGAGGCTAGCGTTCACAAGATTATGGCCTGAGCAGCCTCCCTCTCAAAAATTAATAAGGGCTGAGCATCAACCGTATTTCTTTGATTGTAAGACACCATCGATTGTAAGACGCACACTAATTTCAGTACCACCAACAGAAAAAAAAAACTAAGACACACCCGCAATTCTAAGACGCACCCCATTTTTAGAGATGTTTATATGGGGAAAAAAGTGTGTCTTAGAATCGAAGAAATAGGGTAATAGATCTTGTAGCTGTAGTTTAAGAAATGCTAATGCTAATAATGCTAATAATAATAATAATGCACTTTCAGCACTCATAAAATGACACTTTACAGTGTTTCCTCGCCCCTCCACCCCAGGCATAGTAGTTAAACTGGTCTCAAACCAGTTTAAATTCATTGTATCAATAGGACTTGATCAGGACCATTATTGGCTTTTTCTCAACCCTGGAGATGTTACTATCAGTACAAAGGTTATCCTTGTGGGAGCCAAGCACTTTCAGCTGAGCTGCGCTGACATTACTGAGCAAATAAAAGCACGGGTTGAAATGATCTGGTGCAGGAAACGATCATATCACATAGTTTTTCTAAAAACTGTTACAAAACACTACGGAGGAGGAAGAGCAGGTTAGAAGACAGCTCTACACCAGGCATTGAGCAATGCGTAATTAGCCTGGGTTTGTTTTTGTACGTTTTTGTGGTTTTCAATTGCATGGTTTTGTGATTTTAAATTTTTGTATATTGTTTTTAAGTGTTTTTATCCTATGTAAACCGCCCAGAGAGCTTCGGCGATGGGGCGGTATACAAATATAAAACAATAATGATAATACACCTGCAGCAGCTGGAAAGGGGCTCTTCAGCCAGCGATGCGCCTGTAGTGGCTGTCAGAACCAGCAGCCACTACAGGCACAGGGAGGCTTCTGTAGACAAGGTGCCTCAGTACCAGGAAGCCGCACAGGCCGGCATCATCCTTCGGGCCGGGACGTTTTGCCGCTCGGGCATCTGCGGAAGGCGCAACCTGCTGCACGTCCACGGCAAACCGCACGGCTGTGTCTGTTTATTCGGATTTTACGAGAAAAAGGCAAGAGGGGAATTTGAGGCCGGTTTCTTTCTGACACGCTCTCCAGTTTTTAATCACCAGTGCCATCCTACGCGTCGGCAGCGGGACTGAGGCTCTTGCCACCTGCCTGCCTGCCCCCCAGCCACCCCAGGTACGTACGTGTCGCCATCCTCGGTCACGAAGCCCAGCACATGGTGCAGCCAGGCCTCGGGGGCCACCGCCGGCCCCTGGTTCTCGAGGTGCACGGCCCCCACGCCTTCCACAAGGGCCCCCACGTCCTCCTCGTCGCCTCTCAGGGAGTCCCCAAGAGCCGAGTCCAGGCGCTCGAAATCGTCCCCCTCCTCCTCCAGCAGGGCCTTCTGGGGGCCACCGGGGCCCGAGGGCCCGGGGTCAGAGGTCACGGCGAGGCCTCCAGGCCCCATCTCTGCGTCGCCCTGGGCAACCAGGCCCCCGCCTTCCCGGATCAGGCTCAGCTGGGCCTCGCTGAGGGAGCCCAGCCCGCTGTCGCACCAGTCGTCGGCGTCCCCCCGCTTGGGCTCTCTAGGCCCGCAGTGGGCCACCTGGCCCTGTAAGGCGGCCATGGCTGAGGGAGGGCCTACAACACCGCCCCTTCCATAAGGAAGCCCAGGCGGAGCGGCCCGGTCTCCGCGGATGCTCAAGCCGCTGCTCCTGCCGCGGCTGCCATCGAGCGACCTGGGGAATCCCCAGACTGGCGTCCGAATCGCACTCCAAGAGGCGTGCCGGGAGTTGTAGTTCTTCTCCCCCCCACCCTCCTTTCTTTCCCGAGGCATGCCGGGAGATGTGGTCCTGGCGCGCCACCATCCGGGTCCTGTGCCATTTCAGACGCCAAGCTCAAGACGCCATTTTTTGTCCTTCATAGGGAAAGTTGGGAATTGTAGTTCCCAAGGCAGACAGGGCCACGCAGCCGCTTTTGTTTGTCCGTGTCTATTGATTTGTTTTATTTCTTGGTCTCTGGATTTCTCATCCCTCCATTTTTATTTTTATTTTACATCATAGTTGCAACCAACCAACCAACCAACACACAAACCCATTAGTGGTTGGGGGCGGGTTGCAAAGTAGATTGACAGCGTCACTGGAGCCCCCGCCTCCCAGCAACGCAGCGCATGCCGGGTGATTGAGGCATTCTGCGGTTTCCGTCTCCGCCCCTACAATCTATTACTGTGATTGGCTGACACGAACGATCTTTTTTTGCGTCCGTGGTCAACGTCGTCGTCGTGGTGTTGTTGTTGTTTTTTCCCGTGGAGCACGTTGGGACTCTGGCTGCTGATTGGCTGCTGTGCCGCGATGCTTCCTGGGGGCTGTAGTTTTCCTGTCAGAGTAGCAGCTGTGGCTCTGCTAGTTCGCTTGCTCCGCAACTCGGTTCAGAGTCGGAGTCTGCGGTGCAGGGACGCTTCATGGAAAGTCAGGAAGGTAACGGGGACTATGAGGGGTTTGTGGTCTGGGGCCGAGGAGGCGGCGGCGGCGGCGGCGGCGGCGGCCTGGGCCTTTGCTTCTTCCCCGCAGCCCTGAGGTAGCTGCTACCTCACTCGCCGTCTCTTTGTTGTGTCTTTTCCTGTCACAGATCAGGGAGCTGCAGGTGCTGCTGCTGCTGAGGCCGACGCCGAGAGAGGCTCAGGGTCGTCGGTGAGGAACTAGTGGAGAAAAGAGGGCGGTTGTGTGTGTGGGGGGGGGTGTCACTTCGAATCAGGGCGGGGGTCGACGGCCAGTCGTATAGGGTCACTTCGAATCAGGGTCACTTCGAATCAGGTTGACGGCCAATCGTATAGGGTCACTTCGAATCAGGGTCACTTCGAATCAGGTTGACGGCCAGTCGTATAGGGTCACTTCGAATCAGGGTCACTTCGAATCAGGTTGACGGCCAGTCGTATAGGGTCACTTCGAATCAGGGCGGGGGTCGACGGCCGGTCGTAAAGGTTCCCTCCTGTACGAAAAGGAGAATGTCCGCTGAAAACAAAACAAAAAACCTGTCCAAAGGTCCATAGGAACAGATGGCCAGGGACGGGGCTCCATTGAAGTCAATGCCAGGTGTGAACAAAGCAAGGATCCTGAGAGGAAATGGAAGGGGTTGCAGGGACAGAAAGTTTGTGTATTTACTTATTTAGTATTACATTTATATCCTGTCTTTTTTCCTCTTGCAAGAAACAAATGGCGGTTTGCATAGGCCTCCTCCTCTCCCTTTTTACTCTCACAACAACCCTGTGAGGTAGGTTAGGCTGAAAGTTGGTGACTGGCCTGAAGTCACACAGTGAGCTTCATGGCTGCGTGGAGATCGGAACCTGGATCTCAGTTCAACACGCTAACCGCTGCACCGCCCTGGCGCTGAAACGAGATGGTTTCAGTAGTTTATTTATTATTATTATTATTATTATTATTACTATTATTATTTATTGTATTTTTATACTGCCCAATAGCCGAAGCTCCCTGGGCGGTTCACAAAAATGAAAACAATTCAAGGTATAAAACAAACAGTATAAAAACCTGATATAAAATACACATTAAAACGGATTAAAACATACCATACATGATTAAAACATCTTTTAAACATCCTGAAAACATTCTAAAATTTCACTAGGTAGGCCTGCTGGAATAGATCAGTCTTTATTGCCTTTTTAAATTCTAAAAGACTGTCACGTTGACGCATCTCCTCCGGCAGGCCATTCCACAGTCTGGGAGCAGCAGAAGAAAAGGTCCTCTGGGTAATGGTTGTTAATATAGTTTTTGCTAGCTGAAGTGGATTCTTCCCAGAGGACCTGAGTGTACGGGGCGGATTGTACGGGAGAAGGTGATGCCACAGGTAGCCTGGACCCAAACCATGTAGGTAATAACCAACACTTTGTACTTTTCCCGGAAACTAATCGGCAGCCAGTGAAGAGATTTTAAAACTGGTGTACCGGTGACCAACCTGGCTGCCATATTTTGAACTAGTTGAAGTTTCCGGACTAGGCACAGAGGTAGCCCCATGTAGAGCGATTTATAGTCTGATACCGGTGCTTCCAGACGGGTCTCTGTGTGTTCTCCTAGTGCTACCTATGAAAACAATTTCCAGCAGGGTAGCCGGATGGTTTTTAAATTTTGTATACTTTTTAAAATGTTTACTGTTTTAACTTTTGTGAACCGCCCAGAGAGCTTCAGCTGTGGGGCGGTATATAAATGTAATAAATAAATAAATCTGTTGCAGCAAAAACAGCAAAGAACCTTGTGGCATCTAAAAGTCTAACACGTTTATTTTGGTGTAAGCTGTCATGGACTCTTCATCAGATGCATCACGAAAGCTTAATGAATGCCATAAAGCGTAATAGAAAACTCTAATAATAATAAGAGCAATAACAACTATAAAAAGCTTAATAAAAGCCAGGATAAATCTTTTAGCATTTAAGGTGCCATAAGATTCTTTGATGTTTTCACGTATGAAAGGCAATGTGCAACTATTACATATATTTTTCTTCATAACAGTAAGAGAAAAGATAGAAGAAGAAGAAGAAGAAATGGGGAAAACATGGGAGGGTTCCGAATGGAAGACAACAACAATGTGTCTCCCCTGCCCCTTGTAAAATTCCATGAATGTAAGTAGGGCAAATGAAGTAAAACTCCATGAATGGAGCAGGATGATGGCACCATAAAAGCCTCGTCTGGAAGCACCGAAGTGCCTTGTTCTTGTGCCGACTCCTCTACAGCTGAGATTCTGCACATCTGGGGTTAGGGAGCAGAGCTTCCAAGTCAGGGAATGGGTCCAACGGAACCCGCAAGCAGGTTTGAGCTCCAGGACCTCTTAGAATTTCATCTTTCCGAATTTAAGCAGTGCTCGATCTCACTGGTGGATTATTTCAGTCCCGCTCCTGGCTAAGTGTAGGTGGTTAAGACTTGTGATGAACAATTTGATAATGTTCAAATATTTGAGGTGGCAGAAAGAAGGAGAGGAGGAGCAAGAAGCAGTTGGGTTACATTATAACGTAATAAATGTAATAATAAATAAATATATAATATATAAATGTAGATTTCGGTTAAGCATTCAGACCAGCAACTCAGAAATTACAACCTTAAACTTCATTCATTGAACCCCCCCTGCCTCCTTTCTGTTTTTATTCAGGATCCGGATTCTGACGACGAAGTGGGGGCTTCCGGTCAGACTGAAAGTAGGTGCTCTAATGTTTGGAGATAGATTGGCCTGTGGAAGTACAAGTTTTACTTTAATGATGCAAGTGGAGCCCAACATGTATAAATTGAGGCCAACTGTACCTTATGTAAATCTGAAAACTTACTGTTATTGCTTTACCTTGGCCTGCTTTAATATGCTGGCTGAAAGCATCTGTGGTTAAAGTAAATGACAAGTGTTTCATTTCTAAACACAGATCACCCCTGACTTGCAATATCTAGGTTAAGTACTTTGGTTTCTCTCTTGCAGGGCAGCCAAATAGCTCATTCTCCTGCCTGAAATACCAGATCTTATGTGTTTGGGGCCTGCATAGCATCCTGGTGACTAACTATCCATATCTGCTGAATTAGTTGGGTGCCTGGGAGCATGTTATTTCTAGGCACTTGGAATTTGAACCCTCAGGCTAGCAATGCACATTCCTTCCCCTCTGTTATTGTCAAGATCATCTCTGATGATGAGTCAGTTGACTAGCAGAGGGACCTTTTTTAGTCCCTGCAAATCCTTCTGTAATTAAGGTACCTCTTCTGGAAAGATGCAGGGCTGGCCTTACTGTTAAGCTAGGTGAGATGACCCACCTTGGGCTGCAGATCTTGGGTTACCATGAAAAGATAGCAAGTCTTTCCATTCAGTTTACATTTTTACTACTTTGTAGGGGGCAACATTTGGTTCCTTCTCAGGCAATAAACTATCTTTGTCTGTCTCTGGACAGGATGAGGATCAGAAGGGTTTTTGGTTTTTTTACATAAATTTTGTTTTATGTGAACTGGCCAGAGAGCTTCGGCTATTGGACAGTATAAAAATGTAATAAATAAATTAAAAGTAATTGTTTTATGTAAAAAATGTGAACAGAAGTTGGGAAGATCCAGTTCCTAACACAGCTCTCTGCCTTGCCCTTCAATCTTTATGTTTCTTCTAAATAGCGAAGAGAACCCAAGAGTCTGTTTTTGCCTTTCCTACAGTCTTCATTATTATGAAAGGTTACCTTGTTTTGATTGCAAAACAAACTAGAGAGGGATCTATTATGTTTTAGAGTTTGCATTTTGTTGTGGAAGGGCAGGATAGCAAACATTTCAGCAGCATCAAACTTTGCTTAAGGCAGGAACCCAGAACAGAATCCATAGGCCCTACACCTCAGAGACCCCCCCCCCCCCCCGAGGCTGTTAATGGATTTCTCTCTCTCTTGCTAGTGGAGTTTTTACGAAACCTCTTGTCCCGGACGCTGGGCTTGGGCAGCGAGAAACCCGAGAAGGTGCTGGATGAGCTGACGTTAGAGGGTGTGAGCAAGTTCATGCTGACTGATCAATGTAAGCCAGTTGACTCTCTGCAGGTGGGTTTGGACCTGGGGGTGGGTGGGTGTAGCCAGCAATCTTGTATCCTATTTTATCAATTCCTTCCTGGCAATCGGCCTCTGAAATAGCCATACTATGCTGAGATGACGCAGTGCTGCTGAGAGGTTACTTAGTGAAAAGGGAGTAGAATAGAAAGCCCAAAATTGGGAACTGGGGGATGGAGGGGTGTTTAAGCACCCGTACCAGGTCATGGATTAATGTTTATCTTGCTTTAGGACTTTTCTCATCAGCATGAATTACCTGATACCCATTTTAGAGGTGGAAAGTTGGGGTTGAAAGAGACTAACATTCTCAAGGCCACCCAATAAACTCTTGGCTAACTAGGAGATTTGAACCTCCATTTCTTAAATCCAGTATCTTACCCACTGAGTCTTACTAGCTCTCTTGCTTTGGCTGTCAGCACTAATATACAGTGTTGCAACCCAATAATAATAACAACAA